>NC_090319.1:174290626-175592543 GCF_040869045.1 Eurosta solidaginis | reverse complement strand
ATATAACATTAAATTTTTA
Source organism: Eurosta solidaginis (assembly GCF_040869045.1). Classification (NCBI taxonomy): domain Eukaryota; kingdom Metazoa; phylum Arthropoda; class Insecta; order Diptera; family Tephritidae; genus Eurosta; species Eurosta solidaginis. The sequence goes on along the minus strand of NC_090319.1, from coordinate 175,592,524 downwards.
TACTCAGTTGAGCAGAGCTCACAGAGTATATTAACTTTGATTGCATAACGGTTGGTTGTACAGGTATAAAGGAATCGAGATAGATATAGACTTCCATATATCAAAATAATCAGTATCGAAAAAAAATTCGAATGAGCTATGTCCGTCCGTCCGTCCGTCTGTCCCTTAACACGATAACTTGAGTAAATTTTTAGGTATCTTGATGAAATTTGGTATGTAGGTTCCTGGGTACTCATCTCAGATCGCTATTTAAAATGAACGATATCGGACAATAACCCGCCAACTTTTTCGATATCGAAAATTTCGAAAAATCGAAAAAGTGCGATAATTCATTACCAAATAAGGATTAAGCGATGAAACTTGGTAGGTGAGTTGAACTTATAACGCAGAATTGAAAACTAGTAAAATTTTGGACAATGGGCGTGGCACCGCCCACTTTGAAAAGAAGGTAATTTAGAAGTTTTGCAAGCTGTAATTTGGCATTCGTTGAAGATATCATGATGAAATTTGGCAGGAACGTTACTATTATTACTATATGTCTGCTTAATAAAAATTAGCAAAATCGGTGAACGACCACGCCCACTTTTAAAAAAAAAATTTTTTTAATTCAAATTTTAAAAGAAAAGTTAATATCTTTACAGTATATAAGTAGATTATGTCGACATTCAACTCCAGTAATGATATGTTTGCAACAAAATACAAAAATAAAAGAAAATTTTAAAATGGGCGTGGCTCCGCCCTTTTCCATTTAATTTGTCTAGGATACTTTTAATGCCATAAGTCGAACACAAATTTACCAATCTTTGTGACATTTGGTAGAGGCTTAGATTCTAGGACGATAACTGTTTTCTGTGAAAAAGGGCGAAATCGGTTGAAGCCACGCCCAGTTTTTATACACAGTCGACCGCCTGTCCTTCCGCTCGGCCGCTAACACAATAACTTGAGCAAAAATCGATATATCTTTACTAAACTCAGTTCACGTACTTAACTGAACTCACTTTGTATTGGTGTAAAAAATGGCCGAAATCCCACTAAGACCACGCCCACTTTTTCGATATCGAAAATTACGAAAAATGAAAAAAATGCCATAATTATATACCAAATACGAAAAAAGGGATGAAAAATGGTAATTGTATTGGTCTATTGACGCAAAATATAACTTTAGAAGAAAACTTGGTAAAATGGGTGTGACACCTACCATATTACGTAGAAGAAAATGAAAAAGTTTTGCAGGGCGAAATCAAAAGCCCTTGGAATTGTGGAAGGAATACTGTTCGTGGTATTACATATATAAATAAATTAGCGGTACCCGACAGATGATGTTCTGGATCACCCTGGTCCACATTTTGGTCGATATCTCGAAAACGCCTTCACATATACAACTAAGGGCCACTCAATTTTAAAACCCTCATTAATACCTTTAATTTGATACCCATATCGTACAAACACATTCTAGAGTCACCCCTGGTCCACGTTTATGGCGATATCTCGAAAAGGCGTCCACATATAGAACTAAGGCCCACTCCTTTTTAAATACTCATTAACACCTTTCATTTAATACCCATATCGTACAAAAAAATTCTAGAGTCACCCCTGGCCCACCTTTATGGCGATATCTCGAGAAGGCATCCACCTATAGAACTAAGGCCCACTCCCTTTTAAAATACTCATTAACACCTTTAATTTGATACCCATATCGTACAAACAAATTCTAGAGTCACCCCTGGTCCACCTTTATGGCGATATCTTGAAAAGGCGTCCACCTATAGAACTAAGGCCCACGACCTTTTAAAGTACTCATTAACACCTTTCATTTGATACCCATATCGTACAAACAAATTCTAGAGTCACCCCTGGTCCACCTTTATGGCGATATCTCGAAAAGTCGTCCACCTATAGAACCAAGGCCCACGCCCTTTTAAAATACTCATTAACACCTTTTATTTGATACCCATATTGTACAAACGCATTCTAGAGTCACCCCTGGTCCACGTTTATGGCGATATTCCGAAAAGGCGTCCACCCATAGAACTAAGGCCCACTCCCTTTTAAAACACTTATTAGCACCTTTCGGTTGATACCCATATTGTACAAACGCATTCTAGAGTCAACCCTGGTCCACTTTTATAACGATATTCCGAAAAGGCGTCCACCTATAAAACTAAGGCCCACGCCCTCTTACAATACTCATTAACACCTTTCATTTGATACTCATATCGTACAAACAAATTCTAGAGTCACCCCTGGTCCATCTTTATGGCGATATCTCGAAAAGGCGTCCATCTATAGAACTTAGGCCCACGCCCTTTTAAAATACTCATTAATACCTTTCATTTGATACACATATCGTACAAACAAATTCTAGAGTCACCCCTGGTCCACCTTTATGGCGATATCTCGAAAAGGCGTCCATCTATAGAACTTAGGCCCACGCCCTTTTAAAATACTCATTAATACCTTTCATTTGATACCCATATCGTACAAAATAAATTCTAGAGTCACCCCTGGTCCATCTTTATGGCGATATCTCGAAAAGGCGTCCATCTATAGAACTTAGGCCCACGCCCTTTTAAAATACTCATTAATACCTTTCATTTGATACTCATATCGTACAAAATAAATTCTAGAGTCACCCCTGGTCCACCTTTATGGCGATATCTCGAAAAGGCGTCCACCTATAGAACTAAGGCCCACTCCCTTTTAAAATACTCATTAACACCTTTCATTTGATACTCATATCGTACAAACAAATTCTAGAGACACCTCTGGTCCATCTTTATGGCGATATCTCGAAAAGGCGTCCATCTATAGAACTTAGGCCCATCGCCCTTTTAAAATACTCATTAATACCTTTCATTTGATACACATATCGTACAAACAAATTCTAGAGTCACCCCTGGTCCACCTTTATGGCGATATCTCGAAAAGGCGTCCATCTATAGAACTTAGGCCCACGCCCTTTTAAAATACTCATTAATACCTTTCATTTGATACCCATATTGTACAAAATAAATTCTAGAGTCACCCCTGGTCCATCTTTATGGCGATATCTCGAAAAGGCGTTCATCTATAGAACTTAGGCCCACGCCCTTTTAAAATTATCATTAACACATTTCATTTGATACTCATATCGTACAAACAAATTCTAGAGTCACCCCTGGTCCACCTTTATGGCGGTATCTCGAAAAGGCGTCCACATATAGAACTAAGGCCCACGCCCTCTTAAAATACTCATTAACACCTTTCATTTGATACTCATATCGTACAAACAAATTCTAGAGACACCCCTGGTCCATCTTTATGGCGATATCTCGAAAAGGCGTCCATCTATAGAACTTAGGCCCACGCCCTTTTAAAATAATCATTAATACCTTTCATTTTATACCCATATCGTACAAAATAAATTCTAGAGTCACCCCTGGTCCATCTTTATGGCGATATCTCGAAAAGTCGTCCATCTATAGAACTAAGGCCCACGCCCTTTTAAAATACTCATTAATATCTTTCATTTGATACTCATATCGTACAAAATAAATTCTAGAGTCACCCCTGGTCCACCTTTATGGCGATATCTCGAAAAGGCGTCCACCTATAGAACTAAGGCCCACTCCCTTTTAAAATACTCATTAACACCTTTCATTTGATACCCATATCGTACAAGCAAATTCTAGAGTCAGGCCTGGTTCACCTTTATGGCGATATCCCTAAATGGAGTCCATCTATAAAACTATGGCCCACTTCCTCTTAAAATACTATTTAATACCTTCCATTTGATACACATGTCATACAAACACATTCCAGGGTTACCCTAGGTTCTTTTTACAACATGGTGATTTTCCCTTACTTTGTCTCCACAGCTCTGAACTGAGTATGTAATGTTCGGTTACACCCGAACTTAGCCTTCCTTACTTGTTTATATTGCCTTTTATGCTAATTTATTTTACTTCTTATTTTATTTTATTATATATTCTCTTATTTCAAATTGGTTTATTATTATTTAACTGCAACTTGACTGAATCGGAAAATTTCACATTGTATATTAAACGAAACAAAAAAACGTCCCGAAACGTCTCTGATTTTAGGTCAAAACGGCAACCGGCATCACAGCGTGCATAGTCAGTATATTACTTTATTATTACGCTTTGGTGGATTTTATATCCATTAATAGGATGCTTAGATCCCATAACCCTAATTTTTTTATGTCGCTTAAAGTTATGAAATCAATTTTATTTTAGTAAATATGTTTGCGTGAATAACTTTAATGTTTTTGTTTGTTTTTCTTTTCTTTCTAATTTATTCTGATTTGTTATATCTTAATATTGTATTGTTCACAGACGATATTTTATCGTAGATATGGTCATATATATTCATGAAATGGAGTGTTTACAAATTTAATACAAATTAATTACGTACATCTCAATGGGAGTCCCAACATTAAATATCCGAACATTACAATCTTCATATTTCCACAATGATCACATTAAACCCCGGAAAAAGTCTAAGTGCACTTATTGCGTTTTTATATGGAACTGTTTGTTCACTTCGCTTAATTTTTTCCCAATTTAAGTACTTTATTTTTTTCTTTAATTTAACAGTTTTTAGTAAACTCTGCTTTCTTTCTCATTACATAATTTTTTTATATTTTAATTTTATTTTTTATGAAGGTATCCGCTATTCTACTCGAAATTTTTGTTTTGTGTCACACTTACATATTATATATGTATTTATACAAAATTAAACGGGTGGCGTGAAATAGGCTAAATTCCTTTAGCAAATTTCTTCTGTTTTAACTAAAAGTTCGTTTTTTTGTGAATTATGACACAATTGAAGTAAATGGGCGATATATGTATATGGGTTATATAGGTCTACTGGGGAACCGAGCTCCCAAAACTAACTTCGGTAGCGCGCCAACGGGGAACTTCCGGGTGGTGTGGAAAAACATATTTTTCAATTCAATTTCAAGTAATTTCACCATAATTCTATGTTTATTTCATTTGATTTTACATAATTTTTATATTTTTGTTTAAGGAACTCCATACCAAAACGTTATAATTACACGCGAAAAGTTTGTAGAAAATTTAAGAAAATACAATCAAAAAGTACAAGGTCTTAGATCAAATTCAAAATTTTAAGGAAAAAGTTAAGTAAGTTAGACCAGTTTGCTATATTTCCAACACTTGATGCATAGACTGAGTTGAAAAAAATACACGTTGGTCGAATTTCGACCACAGGCGATACTAGTTTTTATTAAGGCGCTGAGGAGGCAGCAAGGCGTGCAGAAGAATTGTTGTGATGTAATATTTAGAATCTATAGAGATAATAATTAAAACAAAATTTAACAGTTAAGATGAAACTGTATACTAACCATTTGAAATACTCTTGTTGTATATGTGTTTTAAATATAAATCTCGGGAAGGACGATCCTTTATTTCTTTATCAAAAATATCCAATATGCTCTTATAAAAGGTTTCCAATTTCAGAAACAACAAGTTTCCTATGCCTGGGTAAAGGCTTTCAAAGTCGATTTCAATCTTGTAAGAATTGAATAAAATTGTATAAATATAAAAAACTAACTAAGTAACAGATACTTACGAGATCATATCCACTGTAGTCACTATACCGCGGCCAATCCTTAAAGATGGCATTTAAAGAAACGTTTTTTTTAATCTCTGCAACTCTAGTCTTCGATGTGTCTTTCCAATACGTTATAACCTGTTCCCATGGACTGCAGTTGTGATGTAACCAATATTTTCGTTCGCAATAGTTATCTCAACATGTTAAAAGTTAGTAAATTTTAGGATTTTAAAAACTTTTTACACCTACCGGACGAAACTGAAGCAATCAGCTCCGGGTCCTCTGGGAGAGCTTTTGGTGCTAAGGCACTTTTATTTGCATTCGTCCAGCGTGAAAATAATTTGCCTGTAGGGTTCTTTTTGTTCTGCATTCTAGCCAGATAGTACGTTTCCTAAATATTAAAATATTCGTATTAGAGTAATATACAATATATAAGTTTATAGATCATTTACACAGCTTTTATAAACTTATTTAATTTTTATGAATATGTGGATAGTGATTACAAAATATAAGCACTATATTTTTATACTTACCGATTTTTCTTTTGGAAAACGTCACAGATGGCATTGGCCCACTTCTGCATTTCTGCGTATTTCATCTTCACAGAGTTACCGATGTAACTATCGACAATACAATGAGCTACTGTGTTCTGGTTCTTTGAGTCCAAATACCCATTTTCGTTATACGTCAGCGTCATTTGCCCTTTCACTGAGCTTTTTTAAAAGATTTATAAGCATAGTTTTATTTATTGAAGCTACTGATGGTAATTGGGCTGAAGATGTGGACTCTCTAGAAATACTCATATTTGAAGATATTTTCTCCAGCCACTCCACAACTCGACTGTTATTTGATAAAGTTTGCCTGTCACTTAGGAGTGGTTTGTTCTGAAAAAAATAGAGAGAACAGATTAATAGATACAATATCATTACGCACGTAAGGGGAAACTGTTGGAATATCCAAGTAGTTCGACTACGCTCAGTACCAAACACCCTTTATAACGAAATGTAACAAACAACAATATGTAACTGTATACTCTTTTCTCTCATTATAACTTTAATATGAAACATTGCTCTTTAATATTCTTTGCAGTCCTTTGTTAACCGTATACCGGAACGTATCACTTTTTCTATATATGTGCTCAAATAAAACTTTACTTTAACGGCGCTTAGCTGGAATCCACCGTGTTATAATTTCTTATAGGTTATGGGCCCAGCCCACAAGTGCATTAAAGTATTTTAGTCGGACTTAAGTAATTAATTTAAAACGAAAAGTTTTCCTATTTACGCGAGCGGTGATATTAATCAAAAAAAAAAAAAAATAGAAATGGCTGGTGTCGTGCGGATCGAGCCGCTAAACGCGGATAATTATGACACGTGGCGACTACAAATGCGGGCAATCCTCGTAAAAAACGACATGTGGTCATACGTTGACGGTAGCAAGGAATGTCCCACTGAGGCTGCAGAAGCAGCAGTGTGGAAAACTAATGACCAAAAAGCGTGCGCTGATATTACGCTAGCCATGAGTGCCAGTGAGTTAGGATTGATTTCCGAATGCGAAAACGCGCGGAAAATGTGGGTAAAATTAGAATCAACGTATCAGTCAAAGGGACCTGCGCGAAAAGCCACGCTCTTGAAGAAAGTTGCGTTGGCACGTATGAAAGAAAGTGATTTGGTTAGAGACCATTTAAATGGCTACTTTGACGCTGTTGCTAAATTAAAACAAATCGGAGTTGAAATCGGTGATGAACTTTTAGCTATATTGCTCCTTTATAGTTTACCGGATTCTTACGAAACGTTTCGGTGCGCTTTAGAAACACGTGATGAACTACCAAAACCCCACATACTTCGCGTTAAGATTCTGGAAGAGTCGGAGTCCAGAAAAGCTAAAGATGAGAGAAGTGAAAACGACGTGCTTTATGCCAAAACCCGGCAAAATAAAACGACCGGTTATAAAAGCAACAATACCCAGCATAGTGCATCGAAAAATCGCAATATTGTTTGTTATAAGTGCGGGAAAGGCGGTCACATCGCGAGAGAGTGCAGATCAAAGGTAGATCACAAAATGCACAAAAGAAAGGAAGAAAAATGCCGCGAAAAACAAACTGCTTCGTTAAACGTCACCGAATCCTTATTCTTGTGTCCAAATGGAAAGAAAAAATGGTGCCTAGACAGTGGTTGCACATCGCACATGAGTTCCAACAAAAACAAGTTCCTCGCGATGTCTGAAGTGAATCAAGTGCTCAATTTAGCAAACGAAAATTCAACAGTTATAAACGGTATCGGTGATGTGAGAATGACAATGGACAAAAAAGAAATAACGCTTAAAGATGTACTTTATGTGTCGGATCTGCGCACTAATTTACTATCGGTATCGAAAATAACCGATAACGGCTATGAAGTGCATTTTCGGCAAAACGATGCGTTGGTAATCGATAAAAATAAAAATGTGTTGTTCTCAGCTGAACGTGATGAAAACTTATATTTTGTGAAAAATGCGGCCGAAAGTACAGCTTTTTTGGCAAAACCAAAAAACAACGTCGATTTGTGGCACAGCCGATTGGGCCACTTAAATGAACATGATTTAAAAAATATGGCTAAAAATGGCAATGTTCATGGTCTAAAAATTGAGACCGATCAAAATATGTCGGAGTGTGAAGTGTGCATTAGTGAGAAGTTAATTCGAGCTGTTTTTCCTAAAGCGACTGGTAACCGCACAAACGAGTTACTCGAAATCGTATACACGGACGTATGTGGACCAATGAGGCACGCCTCAAACGGCGGTGCAAAATATTTTGTAACGTTCATAGACGATAAATCTCGTTGGTGTGAAATATATTTTATAAAACAAAAATCCGAAGTATTCGAAACTTTTAAAAAATTTAAAGCTGTCGCGGAAAATTTCACGGGTCAAAAAATCAAGTCACTGCAGTCGGATAACGGACGTGAATTCTGCAACAGTAATTTTGACAATTTCCTGCAAACATATGGTATTAAACGGCGTTTAACAGCACCGCACACACCCCAACAAAATGGGGTGGCAGAACGCAAAAACCGTACGCTAGTCGACATGGCGAGGTGTATGATGAAACAAGCTGGTGTTCCGCCATCGTTTTGGGCGGAGGCCATTAATACAGCTTGCTACATACGAAACAGGTGTATAACAAAGTCGACCGGAGAAATTCCATATAAGACTTGGACAGATAAAATACCGACAGTTATTCATATGAAAGTTTTCGGTTCGAAAGCATATGTTCTAAATAAAGAAAAATCAAAGAGTAAATTCGATTCCCGAGCTGAACAGTGCGTGTTTGTAGGATACTCCTCCGAATCTAAAGCTTACCGTTTGTGGTCGAAAGAACATAGAAAAATAATAATCAGTCGTGACGTTAAATTTGTAAACGAACCCGGTTTCGACAATAATTATGAAGAGTTTTTTGAGAAAGAAAATGAAAATCTAATTGAAATCGAACTGAGAAAGAACGAAAACAAAGAAAATATTAGTAATGAGAATCGTTGTGACGGTGACACAGGTGTAAAAGAACCAAAACGCGGTAAAGGCCGACCAAGGCTATTGCGATTAGGGCTGCGCGGTAGACCTAAGAAAATTTATAATCTCGCCTCCTCCGGCGAAAGCGACACAGAAGAAGATGAATTCGAGGAATGTGAGGTGGCCTGCCTCGGCGTAGACCCTTCGAGTCTCCGTGAAGCATTGATTACGGACAACACTGCTGCGTGGAAAATAGCAATCGAAGACGAATACTTGGCGCAAATATTCAACAAAACTTGGGATATCGTCCAGCGTCCTTCCCAAAGAAAAGTTGTCAGTAATCGTCTTGTATTCCAAACGAAAAATGATGGGAGAAAGAAAGCGCGCCTAGTAGCAAAGGGTTTCGCCCAGCGACAAGGCGAAGACTTCCAAGATACTTATTCACCAGTAGCACGTTCATTGTCAATCCGTCTACTAACGGCTTTATCAGCGGAAATGGATTTGGAAATTCACCAGATGGATGTAGTTACTGCCCACCTCAATAGCGAACTCGATGAAAGTGTATTCATGGAAGTGCCAGAAATGCTCGTAGAAACATTAACCAAACTTGAATCCGGCTACCCGTTGGGTAGTAAGAATATTACGTATATCACTCAAGATGTCAAAGATACAACCAAAAAATGGCTCGCAGGCCTGCAGAAGTACTCAGATCCAGTTTGCCTCCTAAAGAAGGCGATATATGGTTTGCGTCAATCCGGTTTGATGTGGTACAACAAGTTAACCGAGAAATTACATACTATGGGTTTGAAGGCAACAAAACAAGACCCATGCCTATTTATTAAGCGCGAGGGTATACAAATTTTAATGATCACGGTATATGTAGATGATATATTACTCGCTTCAAATGATAAGGTGTGGCTTAATGAAGTGAAAAGAGAGTTGGGCAAATCATTCGAAATGAAAGACATTGGTCCCGTCAAACGTTGTATTGGTATAGATTTTAAGCAAAACTTAAATTCGCACAATGTATTTTTATCTCAAAAAACCTATACTGAAACAATTCTAGAACGCTTTAACATGAGCCAGAGCAAACCTGCGTGTACTCCAATGGAAAGCAATTGCAAATTAACAAAGCCGGAGAAAGCCAACGAAGAGGTCATGGTAAAGTACCCGTTTCAAAAGCTGATAGGTGCTTTAATGTATCTAGCTGTAACAACGAGGCCTGACATAGCATATGCTGTTAATTACATGAGTCAGTTCAATACAAATTACAACGACGAACACTGGAAGGCGGCGAAACGAATCCTTCGATATTTAAACGGTACTAAAGATTACGGCTTACTCTACGAGAAAAACAGCAAAGAAATATACGGTGTCGTTGATGCTGACTGGGGAGCAAACCTTGCTGATAGAAGATCGTATACGGGATATGCTTTTGTATTGGCGGGTGCGGCAATCAGCTGGGAAGCGCGAAAACAGCGCACAGTCGCATTATCTTCGACGGAAGCTGAATATATGGCTATCTCCGAAGCAACAAAAGAAGCGCTATATATTCAGGGCATTTTAAATGACCTAGGCGTGCCAAGCCAACAAATTTTACTTTTGAATGATAGTCAAAGCGCGCAAAAACTTATCAAGTGCATAGGCTATCGTTCGCGAACAAAACACATCGACGTGCGTCACCATTTCGTCAAAGAATGCTATCAATGTGGTAAAATCGGTCTGGAATACCTACAAACAGAAGATATGCCAGCAGACGTGTTAACTAAAGGCTTAAGTGCCGTGAAGCATCGCCAATGCGTTGCAGCCCTGGGAATTCTATCGATGTAATGTAGTCTCACGACATGGAGGGGAGGTGTTGGAATATCCAAGTAGTTCGACTACGCTCAGTACCAAACACCCTTTATAACGAAATGTAACAAACAACAATATGTAACTGTATACTCTTTTCTCTCATTATAACTTTAATATGAAACATTGCTCTTTAATATTCTTTGCAGTCCTTTGTTAACCGTATACCGGAACGTATCACTTTTTCTATATATGTGCTCAAATAAAACTTTACTTTAACGGCGCTTAGCTGGAATCCACCGTGTTATAATTTCTTATAGAAACAACAAACCCCACTATGTATGTAATTCGATCCGAATGGAGATTTTTCATCTTCGATTTTCTACACATAAATTCAATGGCAACTGAGCAATTCCTATCAGATCAAATTACGTAGAAGTGCTCTAGATCTAGAAACATACGCCTACTTACCATACTGTTTCGCCATTCTCTAAGACCCGCCTTGTACTTGAACATCTCACCAAAATAATTAGTATAAAATTTGTCAAAAAGAGTTATTATATCATCCACTTCTATAGTTTCCAAAATAAGGAAAGAGGTGATCTCAAGCATTTTTAATAGCGAACACAAATCATCACTCAGGCCCCACATTTTAAATAATGGCAACGTATCACCTATCGGCTGTGCCACGTGGGTTGCCTGGTCCATTATTTAATTAATTTATTTAATAATAGTTTCCGAATAACACTGAACATTTATAACTTTACTCCACGCTCCTTGCTTGTTAAACTGCAAATGGAAAATAATAAAGATTTTCTACTTTCATAGAAATAAAAAAAGGAGCGCAAGGACCGTTATCTTTGGCGTCGTAAATACTCATTTCATTTACATAAGTATGTATATGCATAAATATGTCGCCACATATGTATAAATGCATGTATGCCAATCACTAAACCGCCTGTTAAGTTTTAAAAGTGCAATTAATAAGTTATTTCTTATTAATATTTATAAAGAGATATCTTGCAAAATTAAAAGTGATATCAGTTTGTACGGCAACTAGAAAAAACGAAAAGGACCGTTATCATTGGCTGCGTAAATAGCCGTGTATGCCAAAAATGTGGGAATAAGAATAATAACTTTTTAAGTTTTGTGTATTGGCAGTTTCGTTGCAAAATTTAAATAAATAAGTTATTTCTTATCAATATAAGATATAAGATGATACCTTAAAAAAATAAAAAGTTTTCTCTCTTTTTCCCCCTTTTCCATATTTTACAGAGGAAAATGGAGGGAAATGACAAGATTTTCATATAAATAGCATATACGAAAAGAAATAGAACAAAAATAAGAAGAAATTATACTCAATAATATCAATAAGAATTTCATCATAAAACCAAAGAGATTTGCATACAGTTTATTTTTCGTTTCAAACGTTTCGACTACCCCTGAGCCTAAAAACTGCTCATGAAGACAATCTTATTAATTTTATTAGGCATTTTTGGCTCTGTGTACATAATAACTATATAAGCCGCTGCCAGAATTTTTTAAGCAAAAAGATTAACGTAACTTTTTATTTCCCATCCGTATATATGTAGTAAAGATTTTGCAGAAAACGAATTTCTTGTTTTTTTACGAAAAATGAAGACGGTTTCAGTACTGGTGCAAGTGTGTAAACTATATTCTAAAAAACTACCGCTAATAGTATAGCGTCATCAAATACTGAACGAACGGACTACCTTATACCGCACCTGTTCTTCGATGGGACGTTTAGAGCCACAAGGTAGGTTGGCGCAAGGGCACTAAAATAACAGACGAGGCGGTACACGTGCACACCGAAGGTCCCCAAATAATGGATGAGTAAGGTCTGTGGTATACTGCTTTGATCCTAGCCAAAGCAGTACAAACAGTACAGTTTAAATTGCATTCACTTCAGCTTTTGTATTGAAAGCCAAGCAGCCAAAAAACATTTAAAAGTATGTTGGGGTGTAAGCAATCCATGGAAAGACAGTGGTGTGGAGAAGTTTTATCTCTATTGGGAGGCTGGGCATCAATGAATAAATGGAAATGGAAAAGCGGATAAGCTGGCTAAAAAGGGCACATCCCTCGAAGCTTGTGCCATAGACGTCCCAAATCGATAGGGCGAGATTAAAAATGGAAGAGTTGCACATCTTCGACCAAGTAGGCCATTTGTGGAACCTTGCGCGGGGCTGTAAAGTGTCCAATATTATGGGCAAGTCTCACCTTAGACTAACAAAGTTACTCTTAATGGTGATGGATATTCCGTATAGGCTGCCTTATGGCGTCGCATTTTCCCAAATCAGTACTCGTCAGGGATACCAAGCGTAGGAATTACGGGTTGGAGGAAGAAACGATGGAGCACATTTAATATTCATACCTCGATCGACAGGCTATGACACGAGTTATTAGGAGTGGCACAGCTAAGATATATAGAAAACAGCGAGAAGCATAGGCTCCTAGAAGATGGCAAATTTGTTTTTCTTTTTATTTAAATCAAACTTCCACCATTGTGATGCGAAGACATACTTACTTACTTAATTGGCGCTTAACCGTCTAAACGGTTATGGCCGTACAACAAGGCGCGCCAGTCGCTCCTTCGCTCCGCCAACCGGCGCCAATTGGTCACATCAAGGGAGTCTAAATCGTTTTCCACCTGCTCCTTCCAACGGAGTGGGGCCACCCTCTACCTCTGCTCCCATAGGCGGGTTCCGATAGAAACACTTTCTTGGCCGGAGCATCATCTTTCATTCGCATAACATAGCCTAGCCAGCGCAGCCGCTGCGTTTTAATTCGCTGGACTATGTCGATGTCTGCGTATAGCTCGTACAGCTCATCATTAAATCTTCTTCGGTACTCGCCATCGCCAACGCGTAGAGATCCATAAATCTTTCGAAGAACTTTTCTCTCGAACACTGCCAAAGCCGCTTCATATGCTGATGTCATGGTCCATGCTTCTGCGCCATATAGCAGGACGGGTACGATAAGTGACTTGTAGAGTATGATTTTCGTTCGCAGAGAGAGGACTTCACTTTTCAATTGCCTACTTAGTTCAAAGCAGCATTTATTGGCAAGATTGATTCTTCGCTGGATTTCAGTGCTGATGTTGTTGCTAGTGTTGATTCTGGTTCCCAAATAAACGAAGTCTTTTACTATTTCGAAATTATGGCTGCTAACAGTAGCGTGGTTGTCAAGGCGCATATGCGCTGACTCTTTGACAGCAGGTACTTCGTTTTGTCCTCATTCACCATCCGCGAAGACATAGCTACAATACAAAACCAACAAGTCAAGTGTAGAGAACGGGCGTATTCTTTCGCGATCTAAGTATTTTTTCTATTTTCGCGTTTACAAATTTTATTTGCAATGAAAACGTGTCTAAAATGTAATGCACAATGTTTGCAAGATGACTATTTTTAATGTGATATCTGCATGCCTAAAACTCATTTAAAATGTGCAAACATATCGCCAACTCCTTTAAATTTGGTCAAAAACAATAAAATATAATGTTTAGATGTGAGAATTATGCAATTCTATTCTCTCTATCAAAAATCGATAAAGCTCTTAAAAATATCAGTGCATTAGACACATTTTTAAAATTGTTTAATTGTGGTGAGTGCCAGCAAGAGGAAAACAGTGATTCTTTTACTGTTGACAACGCCATATTGACGCGCGAAGGTCATTGAACCGAAATCAGCAACATTGCAGATCGCTAATCTTTCATCAAATAGTGCAACTAATTTGGCTGCCGCAGACAGCCGTTCTTCTGCCAATCAACGATCTCATACCAATACGCAACCAGCAACAATATCTATAGATCAGCGATAACCATTTAGTTGAATAATTATTTGTGGCAACATGTTCACTTTTCTGCATGACGGCAAGATGTTTTGGGCTAATGACAGATTCTTAAACGCAACGAACGACGAGCCACAGATTTCAGCAAGAACATCTCAATTTTTAACTAAAGCGCCAGTTAAGCTGCAGACATTGGTGCCCTATCAGTAACCGTATCGGTAACTTTATAATAGGTGATTCGACCAACCTTATGGGAATCAATGCAATCGATTATTTGTACCGCTAATATCGTAACCGTATCGTAGCCAACCAATTGGTTTTTGGTTTACCGTCGTAACGATAAACAGCTGATTACGTTAGGGATACGACTACAGCGATACGACATACGGCACCAATGACTCCCGCTTTATGGATTGACGTGTGTCGTACGTACGGACTTTTGTCGTACAAAACACGTTTGAGCGAACCATCAAGCCCGTAGGAATCAATGTGCGCGTCTGTGTATATGTACATAACATATTTGTGTGTGTATTGTTTACAGCAAAGCACTGTTGCCATTCACCAGTTTCCATGCATGCTTATGCAAACATCAACTTTTGGAATTACATATTTCCATGATGTAAATGGCAGACACAAATACTGAATAAGAATTTCTAGTTCATTTATTTGTAACCTGCAATTTCATATAATAATTTCGAGATTTTTCAACAAAATTTGAAACAATCATTAGGCCGTTTTGTATATTAACTGCAAACGGTCCAAACATAGCACACAAAATATTTAATAGGCAACTCTGTCATGTGAGAGAGCGATGAGCTGACACGTTCTTACGGAAAAAAATCAAAATTGATTTGATTTCTAGGGGGACTCATGATAGCATATAAACTTATAAGGTGTAAAATTATATCCATTTACACACGCGGTTATATGAACGCACCTAGTAATACTCTTGATAAACTTGATTGTTTTTCAGCTGTATTATTTCCACAAAAATTTTTTTGATTGTTATACAAATTAAAAAATACCAAGATTAAGTGAAAAATCAAAACTAAAACGTCTTTACTAAGATATTCTTGTAAATTACTTGCTGATGTTGGAGATTTCTGATGAAAATGCCTGCTGTAATGTCTGCAAGGTTGCATTCCTTTGAGTTTATCGCGTTTACACAATGAAATGTGCGCGTAAATTTATACAAATTGTGTAAATGATTTTTCATACAAAATTTGACAGCTCGTGCGTAAACTAGATAAATTTATACGTTTACACACTTTATAAGGCATTTATACGGTTACATGAGTCCCCCTTCTATGTTCCGGGCTACGTACGTACGTACGTTGAACGTGGGCGAGTTTTCGTTTACATTGCACACTCATAAGTTAGGTCGTGTCAGCTTACACGTTTTTTCTACGTACGTTCGTGGGTAACTCACGCTTAAATTTCATTTATTAGTTGTAAGAGTATTATTTATGTAATAAATTTACGTTGGATCAATAAACTTATAATCTAACGTGACTACAGCAGAGGTGATAAATGGATTTTTTCATTTTGTACCAAACGAGGAAAAAAATGTACCTAATCAACCAAAAATGTACCAAAAGGATGTAAATTTGAACCAAACTAGAGCTATATTCTGCTTCTTTATCCAAAAACTGTTTTTAGTTACGAAACTTTCAGACACAAATTAAACACATATAACAGGGAAATATGATTTATGAAGAAATACTTTTCCAGTAAAAATAATAAAAGAACTTTATCGATTGAAGCGTACAATTATGTACATATATAAAAACATTTCTTTATTGAGTACCAGTAAGGAACATAAAATTAATACTTCAAAAAATAACAGCTGCATTCAATGCAAAAACATTTCACGTACAAAAGATTTAGATTCAGGTATAATAGTTGACAAATTGTCGCCTATATCTATACTAATAACTCATGTTCCAATCACTACATTAACAGTTCTTCTTCTTTGAGTTCTTTAAATACCTTAGTTGACAAAAAGCTTTTTTTTCGTATCTATATTATGACAACTAGTGTTAGTTGATTTCATCAAGTCTTTAGTTTTTATTAAATTTTAAACTGTATTTATTTGAAGTATATTTCTACACTTAGTTTTAATTAAATTTTGTATGGAAAATATCCATTCTACGTTTGGGGATGAATGTGGAATGGACAATACGACTTGAACTGTTCTATAAACTTTAAATTTTAAACTGTATTTGTTTGAAGTCTATTTCTACACTTAGTTTTAATTAAATTTTGTATGGAAAATATCCTTTCTACGTTTGTGGATGACTGTGGAATCGACAATATGCCTTGAACTATTCTATAAATATTGGAAAATATTTGCGTATGTAATTTACTTTTAACTGATCTTAACTCTTCCCGAAAGCTACATATATTTAAATTTTTGAATTTTTTAAGGCTCTCGTGCTCTGCTAAAGCTTTAAATTCAGAATTAATTTCCTCTATTTTATTAAATGCAGATTTCGGAAACAAGTTCATAACTAAAGGCACAGTACTATTTCATTTACAGCTTAAAATACTTTCTGGTGAAAGCTTTGCACCCCACAACAAAGTTCTATCATTAAAATTTACTTCCTTTAACAAAGTACTACAAAATTGTATATAAATTGTTCAGCACAGCTCTTAAATATGTGTACGTCATCTTTTTCTAAAAAGTTGTTTGATAGAATAATACCCACATCGCAGTAAATTTCATCTGGGGTTCAGTGATTTTCGTCTGAATCAATATTTAACATCCAAATAGGACTGGAGTCTAAATAAGATTTTTTTGTAAAATTTTTAATTTGGTAATTAGTAAATGTATGCGAACATCTTCAGACTGCATTTCTATATTCACATTATTTATTTCATTCAAAATATAAGAAAGAAATATAAAATATACTTTATAAATAGGACTTTGAAAATTTTCAGATATAAGATTAGTATTTTGAGTACTGCTTTTATTTTCAAATACGTAAAGATTAAAAAAATACTTGAGGGCATCCCATTGCTCAAGAATTCTATCTATGACTGCTTGTCTAGGGGCTGTGGGGGCGTACTTTAGTATACATGCATTTCTGTACCGAAATGTTCTTGAAAACTCTGAAAGTCTGCCCTCCTAAGGGGGCTGTTACAAACATGATAGTTTACGTCTTTTGAAAACTTATCAATTTTGTTGGGAAATACATCGCAAGCGGCCATTGAAGCTAAATCTAAAATGTGACAAACACATCGATTAACATACTATCGGTCAAAAGTATCAAATTTAAAAATCTATCAATGCACTTTTTATCAAAATTCGAATCGAAACTGCCAAATTTTTTGATATAAATATATCAGTCGTTTCATCTATTATTAGAGAGTAATAATTCTTCTGACAAAATGCAGTTATAGATTTATAATTTTCCGACCCTGTTATTTGAGTTATTATTTTCTGTGCTTGGCGGCCACCGTGGTGTGATGGTAGCGTGCTCCGCCAACCACACCGGATGCCCTGGGTTCAAACCCCGGGCAAAGCAACATCAAAAATTTTAGAAATAAGGGTTTTCAATTAGAAGAAAATTTTTCTAAGCGGGGTCGCTCCGGGTGTATTTCTGCCATGAAAAGCTCTCAGTGAAAACTCATCTGCCTTGCAGATGCCGTTCGGAGTCGGCATAAAAATCATGTAGGTCCCGTCCGGCCAATTTGTAGGGAAAATCAAGAGGAGCACGACGCAAATTGGAAGAGAAGCTCGGCCTTAGATCTCTTCGGAGGTTATCGCGCCTTACATTTATTTTTTATTTTTTATTTTCTGTGCTTTAATTCTATTGACGCAAAATTTGTTCACAATTTTAGAATAAGTTAGCTATATTTAAATGATCCATAATTGCAAATGGCAAATTGTGTTCGGCAACAAAACAACTTAACTACATATTTTCTTCGAAAAATTTAAAATTTTTTTGTACGTTCAGAGCTGCTTTGCAAATGACTTGAAGTGTAGGGCGGTGTTTTACAAAAATGTACCAAATATGTCAATGTAGTACCAACGTACTTTCGGGAAGCGAAATATACCAAAAAAAAAGTACAAATGTATCATGGATATCATCACTGGACTACAGTAGTATCAATACAATCAAGTACCCTACAAGAACACTGACTATCATATGACTATCATCCGATTGTCAGCAATGTCAACCTAACGATCAGCGCCTCATACAAACTTTCTATCACAAACTTAAGGGGACTTGCGCAAATGTGATGTAAACAACTGTGTACGTGTGAGTTTTTGTCTCCTTCTTATACACTAACATGGCCTACTGATTAAGTATATAGCCGTACTGCTCACTCTCATTCCTTTTCCTGGATCAGTGCTGACACTCTAACTATCAAAAAGTGTCATAAATGATAGTTTACTGTAGATATCAGGTTTGACTGTTATACTATCATAAATTACCATTGTTATATTCCGCCAAAAATGAAACCATGCTTTTTGCTTTTTATTTACTTTATTTCATTACGTTTTTAATTTTGTACGTGATAAAAGCAAACGTGTTTCTTATTTGTTTAAAATAAATAGTTTTATAAGAATTCGAGTTCAAAATGTTCAATTTAAATTCAGAAAATAACAAAACAACAGAAGAGCGTTTTCCTCATGCGGAAACACATTTAAAAATGAATCACCACTAACCACTATTATTTTTCGCGTATCAATTTTTTGAGTGCGCCCCATACATTCCGACAGCTTTTGGTATTTTTTAATATTATTTTAGATTTTTTTCTTTTAGCATGGAGCTTTGAAATGCTCTCTTTTTCATTTTTTAGACTTATTTTTTATATGGTTTTCGTCGTTTGAAAATGGCGGAATTTAAGAAATAACAAAACAACCGTGATAATCATTTGATTGCCATATGACAGTCAGTAGTGACAACATGATTAAATCGGATAATCTGTTCTCGCATACATGAAATTCCGTTGAGAATTATGTATCTGTCTCACATGCATTATGGTATCTGCTGTATGTTCTTTTGTTCTATACCAGGTGTCCGAAGCCTTCCCAGTTTGAGTCCTTTTTCATGATTATAAGCTGTCATTGGGAACATGCGGACATGCGTGAGCGAACAAAGGAACATACATAAATTTGAGTATCAATGTTTACGTCATCGCAGGATCAGCATTGTCAATTACAAGTGTGAGTGTATTAGTAAACCTATCAGCGTTTCTTGTAGGGTACACTACATATTGGCGCCACTTCACAGGTATTATTTTTATCTTTCGTCTTTATTCGGCTTAAAGCGGCAATTACCCACCGACGTGTGCCGTACGTACGGACGTTTGTCGTACGAAACACGTTTGACCGAACCCTCAAGCCCGTAGGAATCAATGTGTGCGTCTGTGTACATGTATATAACATATTTGTGTGCGTATTGTTTACAGATAAGCACTGTTGCCATTGACCATTTTGCATGCATGCTTATGGAAACATCAACTTTTTCCAATTTAATTTTTGATGTTGTAAAAGGCTGGAATTAATATTAAATAAATATAAATAGATTACATATTTATAATCTGCACTTTTATATTATTATTTCCATTTATTTTCACAATTTTTCAAACTTTAATTAGGTGTTTTTGCATAAAACTGCAAACGGTCAAAAATTAGGGCACAAAAGTTTACTAGGCAACTCTGTCTAGTGAGAGAGCGATCAGCTGACACGTTCTTACGGAAAAAATCAAAATTGTTTTGATTTCTACGTTTCGGGATACGTACGAACGGGCGTTGCACGTCGCTGAGTTTTCGTTTGCATTGCACACTTATAAGATAGGTCGTGTCAGCTGACACGTTTTTGGTACGTACGTTCGTAACTGCCGCATTAGTTGTCGCTGGACAAGCCATTGTTTACTATATAGTTTGGCAGCTTAATTCGAGGTTATGTTGCGAATAGAGTGGAAGACACTCGCAGGCCGTGAAAATAGGCCCCCGAATGGAGTGGAATGAAGAACAGTAGGAAGACCAGAGTTGCATTGGATCAACCATTGCATCAATGTTAAAGATAAATTAAAAAAAAAATAATTAAATACTTGAGTATAAGGAAACATTTTCTTTTAATTACTGCAATTAAGGTGTCCTAGATGCTATATATTCCAAAATTATATCATTTTATGTCTGTTTAAAAATTTAACTTCAATTTCCCTAATATTTCCGTAATATGGCCATTAGTGATGTTTGTGTGTGTGTGCAAATTTTGAGCGATCAGCTGTTAGTTGCGCTACTTGGTAAAGTTTACAATGGATCCAGCAGAGTAGCAACATCAGTTGAGGCTGTTGTTTATTTGCGCATTTGGGAAAAGATATTTTGCAAACAAACGCTCATGCGCAGAATATTTTCATGGTTTCATATTAACAATTTATTTTGTTAAAATTTTTCCTTAGACTGAATCAATAAAGTATTATTTATATGGCATATTTAGGAATTACTTTTTGTGTGTTAACAAAGATGCGTGCATAGGTTCCTACCTCATTGAGTTTTCATCACAAACTAAACCACTACCAATAAGACGATTTTAGTTTACTCACACAGCCACACTTTCAAAATCGTTATCCCTGCTTTAGATGACAAATATGAGAATGTCAACGCTACCAAAGAGGATAAATATAATAAGAGCCGTCACTCGTTATTTTTTAGGCATTTACTCGATGTAAACTATGAGGTAGTCGCTATTTTTTTTTGGGCGAGATGTTTATAAATGTATTCTATACATTTTCATGGGGTATTTGTGTTTATTTTTCCGACTGTATTTAATTAATTATTTAATGCTCTTTCCAAAAAACACGTTTGCATAAAGTGACAACACCGCATGGATAAAGGGAAAGCAATTCAAAAATGCCCTCATAAAAGAAAAGTAGCGACTACCTCACAGTTTACATCGAGTAAATGCCTAAAAAATAACGACTGACGGCTCTTATTATATTTATCCTCTTTGATGCTACCTCCAATTCGTCTAACACAGAACAGTGATGATAATCATGCTACATTTGTAATTTTTTTGGTACATTTCGTTTCCCGAAAGTACGTTGGTACTACATGGACATATTTGCTACATTTTTGTAAAACACCGCCCAACATTTCAAGTCATTTGCAAAGCAGCTCTGAATGTACAAAAAATTTAAAATTTTTCGAAGAAAATATATAGATATTTAAGTTGTTTTGTTGCCAAGCACAATTTGCATTTGCAATTATGGATCATTTAAATATGCTTATGAAAAATAGCATAACTGATTCTAAAATTGTGAACAAATTTTACATCAATAGAATTAAAGCACAGAAAATAATAACTCAAATAAAAGGGCCAGAAAATTATAGATCCATAATTGCATTTTGTCAGAAGAATTTTTACTTTCTAATAATAGATGAAACGGCTGATATATATATATATATATCAAAAAAATTGGCAGTTTCGATTCGAATTTTTGATAAAAAGTGCATTGATAGATTTTTAGATTTCATACCATTGACCGATAGCAGCACGAAGGGTATTTTTAATGCCATTATTAAATATTTGAAAGACCAATCAATGCCACTTGAAAAAATGATTGGTTTCACTGCCGACAGTTGCTCGGTTATGATGGGAGCAAAAAGCGGAGTGCAACCAATGCTGAAGCAAGTTGTTCCAAATCTGCATGTAAATGGATGTCTTTGTCACATTTTAAATTTAGCTTCAATGGCCGCTTGTAATGTATTTCCCAACAAAATTGATACATTTTTAAAAGACGTAAACTATCATTTTTGGATAAATTCCCGTTAGGACGGCAGACTTTCCGAGTTTTCAAGAACTTTTCGGTACAGAAATGCATGTTATACTAAAGTACGCCCTCACAAGGTGGCTTTCTGGACAAGCAGTCTTAGATAGAATTCTTGAGCAATGGGATACCTCAGGTATTATTTAAAACTTTACGTATTTGAAAATAAAAGCAGTAATCAAAATATTAATTTTATATCTGAAAATTTTCAAAAGTCCTATTTATAAAGTATATTTTACATCACTTTCTTATATTTTAAATGAAATAAATAATGTGAATATAGAAACGCAGTCTGAAGATATTCGCATACATTACCAAATTAAAAATTTTATAAAAAAATCTTATTTAGACTCCAGTCCTATTTGGATGTTAAATATTGATTTAGACGAAAATCACTTAACCCCAGATGAAGTTTACTTCGGTGTTAATGTGGATATTATTCTATCAAACAACCTTTTCGAAGAAGATGACGTACACATATTTAAGAGCTGTGCTAAACAATTTTATATACAAATTTGTAGTACCTTATTAAAGAAAGTAAATTTAAATGATAAAACTTTGTTGTGGGCTGCAAAGCTATCATCAGAAAGTATTTTAAGCGGCGAAACAAATAGTGTTGTGGCTTTAGTTATGGACTTGTTTCCGAAATCTGAATTTGATAAAATAGAGAAAATTAATTCGGAATTTAGAGCTTTAGCAGAGAATGAGAGCCTTAAAAATTCAAGAATTTAAATATATGCAGCTTTTGGGCAGAATTAAGAACAGTTAAAAATGAATTAAACGAGCAAATGTTTTCCAATATTTATAGAATAGTTCAAGGCATCTTGTCGATTCCACATTCATCCACAAACGTAGAAAGGAGATTTTTTATACAAAATTTAATTAAATCTAAGTGCAGAAATATACTTCAAATAAAAACAGTTTCGAATTTAATAAAAACTAAAGACTCGATAAAATCAGCTAACAGTAGTTGTCATAATATAGATACGAAAAAAAGCTTTTTGTCAACTGAGGTATTTAAAGAACTCAAAGAGTTTCTTGACTAAAAACAGTTTTTGGATAAAGAGGCAGAATATAACTCTAGTTTGGTTCAAATTCGCATCCGAAAACTTTTGGCACATTTTTGGATGATTTGGTACATTTTTTTTCCCTCGTTTGGTACAAAATGAAAAAAACCATTTATCATCCCAGAATATATCACCCATTAATGATAACCATGGTACATTTGTACTTTTTTTGGTATATTTCGCTTCCCGAAAGTACGTTGGTACTACATTGACATATTTGGTACATTTTTTAAAATACAGCACTACACTTAAAGTCATTTGCAAAGCAGCTCTGATGGTACAAAAAAATTTTAAATTTTTCGAAGAAAATATATAGTTAATTTGTTTTGTTGCTGAGCACAATTTGCCATTTGCAATTATGGATCATTTAAATGTGCCTATGAAAAATAGCATAACTGATTCTAAAATTGTGAACACATTTTGCATCAATAGAATTAAAGCACAGAAAATAATAACTCAAATAACAGGGCCAGAAAATTATAAATCCATAATTGAATTTTGTCAGAAGAATTATTACTCTCTAATAATAGATGAAGCGGCTGATATATGCATATCAAAAAATTTTGCAGTTTCGATTCGAATTTTTTTGCATTGATGGATTTTTAGATTTGATACCTTTGACCGATAGTAGCACGGAAGGTGTTTTTAATGCCATTATTGAATCTTTGAAAGACCATTCAATACCACTTGAAAAAATTATTGGTTTCACTGCCGACAATTGCTCGGTTATGATGGGAGCAAAAAGCGGAGTGCAAGCAAGGCTGCAGCAAGTTGTTCCAAATCTGCATGTTAATGGATGTGTTTGTCACATTTTAAATTTAGCTTCAATGGCCGCTTGTGATGTATTTTCCAACAAAATTTATAAATTTTTAAAAGACATTTCGGTACAGAAATGCATGTTATTCTAAAGTACGCCCCCACAAGGTGGCTTTCTAGACAAGCAGTCATAGATAGAATTCTTGAGCAAGTATTATTTTGATCTTTAGGTATTTGAAAATAAAAGCTGTAATCAATATATTAATCTTATATCTGAAAATTTTCAAAGTCCTATTTATAAAGTGTATTTTACATTTCTTTCTTATATTTCAAATGAAATAAATAATGTGAATATAGAAATGCAGTCTGAATATATTCACATACATTTAATTATTACCAAATAAAAAATTTTATAAAAAAATTTTATTTAGACTCCAGTCCTATTCGGATGTTAAATATTGATTAAGACGAAAATCACTTAACCCCAGATTAAGTTTACTGCGGTGTTAATGTGGATACTATTCTATCAAACAACCTTTTCGAAAAAAGGTAGTCTTTTAATCTGTGCTAGAAAGTTTCCTGACTAAAAACAGTTTTTGCACTTTTTCCTCGTTATATACAAAATGAAAAAATCCATTTATCATCCCTGATATCACCTCGCTGAGTGCTCTAAAGCTCTTAACAGTCAGAAAAAAAAGGTAAGCAAGAGTGTTAATGTTACTGCTGATGCCAGCTCTTCCGATCTCAGCATCAAGAGAAATAAGGAGAAAAGCGCAAAAAAGAATGCAAAGAGTCGTAGAGTTGTTGTTGGATGCAATCCAAGCGAAGAACTCGCTGTTGCTTTCCCGTAAAATAGTTACACTTGGCTTCGTTTAAACCTTCAGTCACAGCTGTCACTGCTAATGATATAGTTGAATACGTCTCTACGGGTACGAACAGAGTGAGCGCTGATGCCGAGCGAGAAGAAAATTTGTATATAACACAGTGAATGCGAGAATCAGTGCTGAAATTCTGTTTATTCCATCTGTTTTGCTTTTATCTTGTTGTTCATTTATGTTTATAAAATTGCTGTACACGGTAATGGATTCATCCGATGAAGAGTAGTTTGTTTCTCCTAGTGTGATTAATGCAATTATTAACACCCCAGAATTTGGAAAACATCCAATTACACTAAAAGAAAACAATTCACTTATTATTTGATCGTCATCCATTTTTTTTATTTTTATACCATTAAAAACACGACTGCACGCTAAAAAGCAAACATCAACAATGCAAAAGAGCGCGCAAAACGCTTTGAAACTGTTTTCTCGCATTCATCGGATTTGCGCTCCGCTCTTGTCGGCGTTCACTGTGTTATACACAAGCTTATTGTATTGACTTGTATGTAATTAGTTTTATCGCAATCAATGATGACATGATACGAAACATTCATTCTCTCTCAATTCGTTTCCAGGAATGGGTCTTAAAGTTCATTCAATTGTAAACATTGGTTCATTCAATTGTAAACAAACTTCATTCGTTTCCAAGAATGGGTCTTGAAGATCAGAGTTGCGTAAACCGCGCAAAAAAAATTCCAAGAAAATCGGTGCGTTTTCATTATTTTTCATTTCAAGTGTATTCAACTACATAAGCGGATCAAAAATTTGTAAAAAAGGTACAAGAAATAACAAAATTAAATGAGCTGTTATATTAACGCACGAAAAGAGATAAGTACATTTTATCTTAGCTATCAAAAAATTAAATTTCACGTGTTGTCACAGAAAAATTTTTAACGGGTAAAATAAGCTTTTTTTTGTATTTGTGATCCTGAAAAAATTCGAGTTTTTTGATATCCCATTTGACAATCTTGAGTAAGTTTTCGGTGAAAATCATAAATTAAACCTTTACCATGTAAAATACCCCAAAGTTATTCCGAAATGCCCAAATTTGATTTTGAGGATGATGGCATCTATGGTCAATGTTATAAAAAATGCACATTTTCACGCGCTCTCAGAGAGCGAGAAGTTTCATATCATGTCATCATTGATCGCAATGACAATCTTTATCGCACTGAAAATCTCGGCTCGGCTTTCAGAGTCCACTCTGTGCGTACCCATACTTCAATCAAATCAACAAACTTATATTGTAATGCGCTTATTAAAAGAGGTATCTATACATACTCTTTAAAAAGAATGAACTTTAAACCTGGAACTTCTCCTATGCTTTACGATAAGCTCTAACATTTGGTCAGCCAATTTAATAGTGCAGCCGTTTAAATTTTTTTAAAAGCGGGGAGATGCAACACATAAATGTTATGGTGCCGCAAAATCTCAACGTATCAATTGCTCAAAATACCCTTTACACTATCAGAACGTTGGTGACATGCGCACCAAACCCGGCCAACTTCATCGTGATACATGACATCATGAATATGAGTTCGTGGCTTTACTGAAACTTGGCTGAACTGTGCCATATCTTCAAGCGAATACTTCGATGATCATTATAATGTGTACCGAAAGAATCGTGATGTTCAAGCTACCGGACATCAAAATGGTGATGATGTTTTACTGGCTGTAAGAGCTAAGATGCGGCCACCGTTGTGTGATGGTAGCGTGCTCCGCCTATCACACAGTATGCCCTGGGTTCGCGCCCGAGCAAAGCAACATCAAAATTTTAGAAATAGGGTTTTTCAATTAGAAGAAAAATTTTCTAAGCGGTGTCGCCCCTCGGCAGTGTTTGGCAAGCAAATTGGAAGAGAAGCTCGGCCTTAGATCTCTTCGGAGGTTATCGCGCCTTACATTTATTATTTATTTATTTAAGAGCTAAGATGAGTTGTTAGATCAAATCTGCATTAGAGTTAATTTTCTAGCAACAAATCATTAATACCTTAGTCTCTTACTCCTGGTAGTGATATAGAAATGTATGTGAAACATATAGAAAATGTGATTGCAATCTCAAATTCTCTAAAGTCTGGTAATGAAATTATTTTCTTAAGCGACTTTAATCTACCCAATATCTTTTGGGAGAATCATAATAAAACCTTAATACTGCATAATCTTAGCTCTAACGTCGAAATCTATGTCGTAAGCGTAAATGAGTTCAGAATGATAATAATAGAATCCTACATCTAATATGTGTTACTCAAAATTTAAAATAATCATGCCATGAATGTCTATTCATTCCAATTTTGAATAATAGCTTCCATCATAAGGTAATTTTTCTCTGTATTATGTCTTATAGTTTCGATATCGTAAAAGATGAACCACCAGTTCGGCGTGATTACATGAGTGCCCATTATAAGTCTATTAATAGTTTTTTGCACTCTTCCGATTGAGAGTTTCTGAAAAATTCCGGCCGTCCCAATGCTTCCTACGAAATATTGTGCGCAAGCCATCTCTAATTTTGTTTCTTTAAAAAGATGCGCAGCTATAAACAAGCCACCTTGGTTCAATCTAAGACCCTGTAACTTAAGAAATAAAAAGAATTGAGCTTTTAAGAGGTTCTAGGAAAATAATTCTGAAGTCAATCGTCTAAACTTCATTCATTTAAGAAAGGAGTATGATCATTTTCATAAGTTATTTAGGCACTATATGTACTCCGTAGAAACGAATTTTAAATTCAATCCCAGAACCTTTTGGAAATATATAGATTCCAGAAGGAAAAAAAATGGATTCCCAACGAACTTGGAATATGATGTCGCTATCTCTTACAATACAAAATTTTTTTCAGAATGTTTATGAGAATCATAGCATTCCTACATCGCCTACATTTCCTTCCACGTCTTTACCTTCTATAACATCAGGTATCCCTCAGGGTACTCAATGCAGATCATTGCTGTTTATTTTATTTATAAATGAACTACCGAATTGCTTTAAATTCGCTAGGCGCCTAATGTTCGCGGATGACGTCAAACTTGTACCGTGATGTAAGTGATAGTCATATGTTACAACTTGATCTCAATTCACTTAATCAGTGGTGCACCTTGAATTGTCTCAAACTGAACATCAATAAATGTTGTGTTGTCACCAGACCTTTTGAATTTCAATTAGCATCAGTGGCGGAGCAAAGGGGAGGTGGGCGGGGGCGGTCCGCACCGGGTGTCACCTTTTTTGGGGTGACCCAAATCAGGCGATCCAGCATGCCCAATTATGATAAACAAATTTAAGAACAAAGCGTAAAAGGAATACATAATCACCTAACAGTTTTTCAACAACGGGTTTTCCGGCAGCTATAAAAGTCTTAGCGCAATTTCTGCACATGAAGTTAAGTCAGTAATTTATAATAATTTGTAATATTCGGATCGCTTAAATAAAGAACTAAGAACCAAGTTTTCATTTTTTTAATTATGGGATACCCAAAGCCACCACAACTGGTGACCCCGACGTGATCGCGTGATTAGTTTTTAGCAGTTTTGGAAGTAAATTATATTGCGTTAACTATTCCGCGAAATTGCAAGTGCATTTTTTCAGTGCACTTTGTGGTCTGGTTTTAGAAAACGAACGCAAACATAGTGCTATCGTCCACGTACAAAGTTCGAATTTCCTTTGGAATTTTTGAGAATTATCATCTTTTTATGGTGGTGTGATTCACTGATATCGTCATGCCAAACAACACTGATACACCGCCTGATAATACGGCGCCACTTCAACGTGTTTCGATACGGAGCCCGCTTTCAATGCCGAACGCCCAGCTTTATGGTTCGCCCAACTTGAAGGGCAGTTTCATCTTTCCGGAATCACTGACGAACTAACAAGGTATCACTACGCTTCATCGCAGCTAGACGCCAAAGCCGCCACTGAGGTTGAAGATATTCTCTTAAGCGTGCCAGCAGATACGCCTTAGAGTCGCCTCAAGGAAACGTTAGTTGAACGCCTTACACTTTCTCGAGAGGCACGCCTGCAGATGCTGCTCGATAAAGAGACATTGGGCAATAGAAAACCATCACAGTTTCTCCGGCATCTCAAGAACCTAGATGACTCCGTGCCTGGATATATTTTACGTACCACATGGCTCAGCAGATTACCGATGACAACGAAGTATATACTCGCATCAGCAGATATTAATCTAGAAAAGCTGGCAAGTCTTGCTGACGAAATCCACGAAATCGCATTGCCGACAGCACACATAAACACCGTACAGGAGCCAACGACAACAGCATTAGAGGCACGATTTTCCCGTCTGGAAGTTTCAATTAATGAATTAGCCTCTGCGTTCAAGGGCCACATGCTCGGTGCACGGTCTCGCTCTCGCTCCAGACCTCGTTCGAATTCTCAAGCAGCCTGACCAGCACCCGAAAATAATATGTGTTGGTATCATCAACGCTATGGTAGGAAAGCCAAACATTGTAGAACTCCTTGCTCGTTCCAGGGAAATGCTACAACGGACCGTTAGCGGCGATTAGCGGCCCCTCATTTAAATCAAACCGTCTTTTCGTAACTGATCGTGTCACCAAAGTCCAATATCTGGTAGTCACTGGCGCTGACCTCTGCACATTTCCGAAATCTCTTGCTCCTGGTGCACTAAAACGAATAAACTACTCCCTTATTGCGGCCAACGGCTTAACCCTCAACACATATGGCTGTATAACCCTATCGCTGAACTTGGGCCTGAGACGCGATTTCAAATGGCGCTTCGTTGTAGCTGACACGACCAAACCTATTATCGGCGCAGATTTTTTAGCGCATTTCGGCATTTTACCTGACCTGCAGAACAGCTGCCTCATCGACTCAACAACTGGCTTAACGACCTCATGCAAAATGTCGATATCTAAAGTTGTATCAGAAATCAAAGTCGCACTACTCGATTCTTCATGGTCGGATCTTCTCAAAGATTTCACAAGTTTGACGATACCTGAAGGTATATGCTTAACAGCGAAGCACGCTACAGTACATCACATAGCCACTACACCTGGACTTCCCATATCAAGCAAAGCGCGGCGTCTCCCTCCTGACAAACTAAAAATTGCCATGGCGGAGTTCGATAAAATGATGCAACTAGGAATTACTCAACGATCGAAAAGCCCCTGGTCATCCCAGCTCCATCTTGTTCCGAAAAAGTCAGGTGAATGGCGTCCACGCGGGGACTATCGACAACTGAACGCACGAACAATACCAGATCGATATCCTGTTCGCGTTGGAGGACTTCACTGCCAATCTCTCTGGCAAAACGATATTCTCGACCATCGTCCTGGTACGCGCCTTTAATCAAATACCAGTGGCCACCGACGACATCAGCAAAACAGCTATAATTACGCCATTTGGGCTTTTCGAGTTCCCGTTCATGACGTTCGGACTACCGAATACCGCACAAACATTCCATCGGTTTATCGACTTTCCCTTATATTGATGAAATTCTCATCGCATCTAAAGACAGGGAAGAACACCGTAAACATCTTCGAGTTCTATTTGAGCACCTTGCGAAATTCGGTGTCGTAATCAACACTGCTAAATGCCGTTTTGGGCAGGCAGAAGTAGATTTCCTTAGGCATCGCATTTCTGCACAAAGAATTTTACCGCTTCCTGCGAAAGTGGAGGCGATCGTCAACATTCCTCGGCCTGCAACGATACGTAAACTGCGTGAGGTCAAGGGGCATATATTAAAGGTTCTAATCCGGTAGAATGGACACCGGAGGGCGAAGCTGCTTTTTTCGCATGCAGGAAGGAATTACGAAAAGCTAAGTTACTGGTATACCCGGATACAACGCTTCCGTGGGCTATTTTTACTGATGCATCTGAGTACGCTATCGGAGCTGTCCTCCTGCAACGGCGGGGACAAAACTGTGAGCCACTCGCGTTTTTCAGCCAAAAACTACAACCCGCACTTCGGAAGGACTGCCCATACGATCGTGAGCTGCACGCTATCTACGCTGCATTACGAAAATTTCGTTATATTTGTGAGGCTTGGCACATCACGATCTTTACGGATCATAAAACATTGCTTTGTGCTTTTGCCCAGGATCTGGACCCAGCGACGCCGTGGCAGTTTCATCGCTTAGACTTTATTCGCCACCGACATCCAACACATAGCTGACAAAGATAAGATCGTTGCTGATACCCTTTCCCGCATTGAAGAAATCTCAGCAGCAGTGTATGTCAATGAGCTTGCCGATGCACAAGCAGGCGATGAAGAACTTCAACGACGTATACAGGGCCAACAAGACGATGCACTTGCCCTGCGTCCTGTCATTATTCCAGGATGTGATAAACCTATATACTGCGATGTTTCCGGTGACTTAATTCGCCCATTTGTTCCTGAACCTCTGAGGAAGAGAATTTTTGACGCCCTTCATAGTGTCAGTAATCCTGGGGTACGAGCTTCTACAAAACTGGTAACACAACGCTATGTCTGGCCCAACATTAACCGAGACTGTAGACTGTGGGCTCGCACATGCACATCCTGCCAGCGAAATAAGGTAACGCGTCATGTCTTATCACCTATTCATGATTTTCCAGGACGCACACGCCGCTTTGAACATATTCACGTAGAAATTATCGGACCATATGCCCCATCTAAAGGCTACCGTAATTGCCTGACGATAATCGATCGATTCACAGGGTTCTCAGAGGTGTTCCCTATCGATAACATTGGAGCTGAATGTGTTGCCTGCACGCTTTTTGCGGGGTGGATATGCCGCTATGGAGTACCACTGCGAATTACTACCGACCAAGGAACACAATTTGAAAGTCAACTTTTTAACTCTCTCGCTCGTTTCCTGGGCAGCAAACACATACGCACCACCACTTTCCATCCACAGTCTAATGGAATGGTGGAACGCCTACACCGCCATTTGAAGGATGCGATACGATGTCATGAAAATAATTCATGGGTGGACATGCTACCTATCCTGCTACTCGGAAAACGCGCTTCTTGGAAGGAAGACCTTCGAGCAACTCCAGCCGATCTATTTTACGGTGAGCCGCTTCGTCTACCCGGAGAATTTCTTGCTCCGTCGCCTCATCCTGGGCTGCCACCTTCAAATATCGCAGAACGTTTGAGATATCACGTCGCTAACCTCGCTCCTCAATCCGTCACCCGACGTGGTCAGACCGCCTAATACCAGTATTTTTGCTAGTAGAACATGAACAGCCCGCTAGTGAAAACACCAATAATTTGACGACAGTGATAGAACACTTACCGAACCATCTTCACCTGGGTCACTTCAATTCGGAAGATCTGGCTTTTCTTCATCGTATCGTCCATCTGAATCCGATTCCAGCTCAACTACGCCGGCAACTCCAAAACGCGTCAGATTTCAATACGCTAAATCAATTGTTCCCAACATGTAATACTATTAATATCTTTTTCGAAGAAGGGGAGTACTTGTGGAATGCCCCACAATATTTACGTTAATGCATATATCAGGTGATCTAGCATATATTGCGGTAGCACCGTTCTAATACATAAATCAGGCGATCCAGCATGCCCAATTATGATAAACAAATTTAAGAAAAAAGCATAAAAGGAATACATAATCACCTAACAGTTTTTCAACAACAGGTTTTTCGGCCGCTATAAAAGTCTTAGCGCAATTTCTGCACATGAAGTTAAGTCAGTAATATATAATACTTTGTAATATTCGGATTGCTTAAATAAATAACTAAGAACCTGGTTTACATTTTTTTAATTATTGGATACCCAAAGCCACCACAAAAAAAAAAAATCGCTAGCACAAAAATTTCTTTTTCTAGGATTCCCCACTAGCTCAGCTCTATGTATAATGCGGGGATTTCCGCAAAAGAGTCTGACGCTGTCTTTGGGGATTCCTCGTCCCAAACTCGCGATTTTTGACGTCTCAGTTGCAACATTTCTCATTTGTTTCGTGAAGTGTTTTGTGTTTGGTTGGCGTGAATTGTTAAATTGTCTCTTCAAGATGTACAAACTAATGCTTTGCTTTTGGCGAATACTGAAGAACTGAAATTAGCTACATCTAAATTTACTGATTTTTATGATGAGGTCTCAGAAACCGAATTAATGTTGGAGATACCAAAACCGCGAAGACATTTAAAAGGGGTGAGTGGATGTCTCTAGATTTTTTAAAGTTTATTGTAGAATGGGATTTTACAGAATCTCTTCCTAATCTTATGATTGCACTGAAATTGTTCATGACGGTTTGCGTGTCCGTAGCTTCATGTTAGAGAAATTTCAGTAAATTAAAATTAATAAAAAACTATTTGCGGGCAACAATGACCCAATCGCGGCTTAGCAATCTCGGTATACTAGCCACCGAACACGAGTCAATACAAAATATAAATTTCGTTGTAGTAATTGCTGAGTTTGCAGCTGTCAAATCTAGAAAGAAGAACTTTTAATTGTATAACAATTCCTTTTCTGTCTTAGTTATTATTGTGTTTTGTTATTTCTTCAATATTACAAATAATAAATGATCCATGACCTTTATCATACACAATTTATTGCTTTTTACTTTCGATGTGGTGACGCAACAAACTTCCGCACCGGGTGTCACCCAAGGTAGTTACGCCACTAATTAGCATTGGTAATCAATTAATTAGATGCCTATTTTAATGGCTAATGATTATTTCAATTGTTTTCCGAAAAAAGTAATTACTAATTGAATGCCATTAGAAAAACAATAAAAAAAAAAAATCATGATTTTTTCCGATTATTGATTACTTTTCATTATTTTTGATTTTTTCGATTATTTTTGATTTTTTTTGATTTTTTTTGAAAATTTTTGACTATTTTGCCGCTTTTTTGAAAGAAAAATTCTCGTTTGTTGATTGCACGGGATAATTTCTACATATAAGTACATTTTAGGATGCAATAGTAAATCGTAAGCGCTTATCGAGGCGAATATATGGGGAAATCCGCCAAACTTTGTTTTTTTTTGGAGAAAAACAATTTTTTTGAAATATGGTGTCACGCAAATATGTTTTTGTTAGGAACATTGAGGGGTAAATTGGAGCAATAGTGCATCGCCGTTACTCGTCTTACAAAATGCCTCAAAAAGATATAGTCAAAAGTTCGAGCAAAATATATATAAATGGAGCTCGCAATGTTAAATATACATTTATTTCAACACTTCTTTACCGATTATATCGAAATGTTTAACAAAATATGGAGATATATGCAGCTGTTAGCTATGTAGAATTTTTTTGTTACACGAAACCCGGTTTTTTAGATATCGGTAAAAGTATAAAACCGAATAACCGCCAAATATTTTTTGCTGCAAAGTTTGCAACACATTTATTTTAACAAAATAAAACATATAGATATATGAACGAAGTATGTTTAGGTAAAAAAGTTTCAATACACGCGATCCGGTTTTGGAGATATTGATAAAAATATAAACCCGGAAAAGCT
Organism: Eurosta solidaginis; assembly: GCF_040869045.1. Taxonomy (NCBI): domain Eukaryota; kingdom Metazoa; phylum Arthropoda; class Insecta; order Diptera; family Tephritidae; genus Eurosta; species Eurosta solidaginis. The sequence continues at coordinate 175,557,959 of NC_090319.1, read as the reverse complement.
TAACCGATTGTGTTGAAATTTTATCAGGATGAACATATCAATGTGGGGTATATTTAGGTAAAATTTTGTTGATACCCGAAACCCGGTTTTAGGGATATCGGCAAAAATATGAAACCGGGTAACCGTCAAATATTTCATACCCGTTTGTTAATTTTTTCTCCACACAACAGTAGTATTCCATAAATTGCCTCATCTTGGAATATTCACGCAAGGAAAGTTATTGATGTTTGCACATGGGGCAAATATATGAAATTTTCGCAAAAATTTGGCAATCGTAAAAAGGGGTAGAAAAAAAAATTTTTTTTTAATTTTTGTACCAAATTTGTGTTCCTTTTCATTTACTTTTAAATAAAAAATGGTTTAAAAAAAATTTCTACACTTTTTGACGATAGCCAATTTTTGTCGGAAATTTCGTATATTTGCCCCATGTACAAACATCAATAACTTTCCTTGCGTGAATATTCCAAAATGAGGCAATTGATGGTGTACCACTGTGGTGTAGAGAAAACATAAAAAAACGGGTATGAAGTGATAAAAGTAAAATTGTAGCTGTGCCCACAAATAAACCTGCTCCTGAAAAAAATGTACGCAACCAAGTGCTTCCATTTTTCTGCCTCTACCTTCAAAACTGAAAGGGGCACATCGAATTAGAAGCCCCAGATATTTTTATTCCCTCATAGGCTATTATCGTGCATAATCCAAATTTCAATACTCAGTTGCCTCAAACAGGTATAAGCAAAAAACTGTCAATATTGAAAATGACAAAAAAAAGTATCGCTACTTTGATTGATGATAGTTTTGAGTATTGGAGGGGCACATTAATTTTGCTCATACTTTTAGAATCTCCGTCTCAAAAACAACATTCAGTTTAAATTCCATAGCATTTCAGCGATGCCCCAAAATTTTATCGAAAAAAATCCAAAAAAAAAAAATTAAGGGTATCTAGGCTTGAAAAAGTGTAAAAATCGACGTTTTTACGTTTCGAAGTTCTGCAAAAACTATCAACTTTCTTGACTTTTAAAATCAACAGATCGGATAGTCAAAAGGTCAAACTTAATGTCCTTGAACTTTTCTCTGAGCTTAAGTTTTTTGCCCGTGTGTAAAACTCGAGTATCCGAAAAAGTAAAAGTTTTTGGGATTTACCCATATACATGCAACATATAGGGCGAATGGTATATGAGCGTTGATCTAAATATATTCTCCGGTAAGTATACACACATATGCATATTTTACTACACTCATTATATAAAATAATGTGGGATCGAAAACGGCGGTTTTTCTAATTGCCCAGATAATATGTAAAAATATGTTGGATTCATAGGTTGGCTAATTTTGTTATATCCAAAATAAATATATCCACTATTTTGGATTACGATATGGCTATGTACTCATTATTTTGTACATACAATTACACTGGTGGATGTAACGGTATATCGTGAGCGCGTATCTAAGCATATGGGTACATACATACCCACCTAAAAATTATCGTGTCTATAGATGTATCCGACGAATACCTTGCGGGGGAGTGCGTGTTGTTTTACGACAAATATAAGGATATTTCCTAAACAATTTTAAGTTTTGTATAGTGAGCCATATTTTTATTACTAACAATGGAAATTCCAAAGAAATTTGTTTGCCTATCATACATTATTTATTCGACATCGTTGCGTATTTTCCAAGAATATATATGTATATACAATATAAAATATGTACAATGTAAAATATATCGATCGACTACTAATACGTTTCCTAAGAGACTTGGCTTGACCTCAGTATTAATAATCCGAAGGCGGAAAACAAACATTTTGAGTCGTTCAAAAGAAATTAAAAAAAAAATCTTATATACATTGTAAAATATATCGATCGACTGCTAATACGTGTCCTAAGAGACTTGGCTTGACCTCAGTATTAATAATCCGAAGGCGGAAGACAAACATTTTGAGTCTTTCAAAAGAAATTAAAAAAAAAATCTTAATTATGATAAAGCTCTCTAACTGAGGCGAAGAACACTCACATAGTGGCGATGATATGAAACCAATACTACTAAAATAAAGCGAACAATATGATAAACTTTGATTACAAAACAATCAGTTCATAGCCACAACTTAATCCAAAATAGCGGATATATTAATTTTGGATACAAACCAAAATTGGCTTGACTTAAGGATGTATTATTTTATATAAAGAGTGCAGCAAATAATGCACATGTGTATATACTTACCTGAGCATATGTTTAGATCAACGCTCATACACCATTCGCCCTATATGTTGCATATATATTTGCCTCGATTAGCGCATACGATTTACTATTGCATCCTAAAATGTACTTGTATGTAGAAATTATCCCGTGCATGCAACAAACGAGAATTTTTCTTTCAATAAAGCGGAAAAATAATCAAAAATAATCAAAAAAAAAAAATATTTAAACAAAAAATCAAAAATAATCAATTACTTTTGATTATTTTTGATTACTTTTGATAATTTTAATTTTTATTTTTTGATTCATTTCAATAATCGTACAAAATCAGGATTTTTTTTGATTATTTTTTTAATCAATTGAAAAGTAATCATTAAAAATAGAAAATAATGGCAAGTAATCATTAAATGGCGTTTAAAGAAAATAATCAATGGAACGGCTAATCATTACCATTAGTAATCATTATTTAACAGGTCTGGTTGTCACCTTCACTAGGAAGTCTAACAACATAATATTTAGTTACAACATAGAGAATTGTGCTCTAATATTCAGAGCTGTAAAATGATTCAATAAATACAGTTATAAATTAAGATTGATTCATTTTACAAACATGATAGTTTGATTTCAAATATATAAGGCAAGTTTGAATGCGATTTCATTTTTTCCATTCAAAAATTCTCTTAGTAATTGCATGTCTGTAAAAAAAGCGTTCAGCTTGATTGTGAATGCATCGAGAGCACTCCTACTCACGATGATTGAAAAATTTGTTTACTGCAATCACTTTTTCATTCAGTTTCTTTGAAATATCCGTTTTCAGGGTTGATACTTTCGTACTTTTGATGGCTAACATACCTGTGATTGGTTTGAAGGTGTCAAAATAGTTATAAGTAACCGGGCTGCCATATTTCATTTAAAACATTATGTTTGATTCCAAAAAGTTTTATTGGGGGAATTTTGCCCCAAATGAATGAAATTCAATTTTACATACTTCAGTTCTGATTGAAATAAATAAGAAACACGAAGAAATGAGTTAATACATTCGTTAAACATAATTGGAATACATATATGTAATACTCCTATATAGCTACAAAAGGCTAGATACATTCCCAAACATCAGATTGCCGATATATTGCTGTTTAAAGGTTTTTGTTTTTGTATTCCATAATCGAATGTACCTAAATTTAAATTTTTTCTTGTCACACTTATGCTGCTACAATCACAAAAATTTTATAGGCTGTCTTGCTTTGATTTCGAATTCAAAACACATTGCGAGCATTTTCTATTAGCAATATATGAGTATTACTATATGTTGGAGTACAATATTATTTCCAATAAAATAATTACCAATCATAAATCCCAAATGTGCTTCTCGAATTCAATAGCGACGGTAACTGTGACTCAATGTTGTGACATTTTATATTGTAAAACTGTATTTTGGTATTTTCTACAAAAATTAGCATAATTTTTTTTTTAAAGTTAAGTAGAAATCAATTGCCACATAAATAAGGAATATAAATAAGTGCTTTTTGTAGATTAAAGTGTCGTAGAAGTGGAGAAAAATGCGTTTAAAAACCTGAAACGGTAGACGTCAAATAGTTGTGCACAGTGTTCCTCTTTATATCCAAAACACATAAAATGTGATTGTATTATTCAAAGGCCCGGTATTTCTTGATCTTTTCCAAATATATATTCTCAGACCGCGACACTACTTCACTTCCAGATATAAGCTTGCCTTTATTTTATCATTTCTTCATATGGTTAACTACGCTAATCAGTGATTTTACATTTTATAATTTTAGAACTCTGTCTATTTCACCATGCACAAGTAACTTCACTTCTTTTATTACACCTTGTTAATGATATCTATATGAAGTAAAAGTTGCATCTGAGACAGTCTTGAATACTGTTAATAGCAAATATGTATCAAAATTCAACCACATCTGTAAATCGTGTTTCAATCTATCTAAGTATAATTCAAAAGTAAAAGTCATTATCAAAAAAAAAAAAAAAAACCAAAAAAAAACAAGTTACTCTGAAACTTAAAAAATCTGTTTTCCGGTTTACAAAGTCTTCGACATTGTGTGCATAACTTAAAATAAATCAAGATTTGATAGTTAATTTCCACTAGATCTAGGGGTGTGATGTCTCCGTGCATTGATTAAGCTTCCCGCTGCGTTTGGTACAAATAGCAAAAAGGAATCAGGGGGATCAAAACCACGAAGAAAGGGGGATTTTGTACAGATTATTATTTATAAAAATGATTTTTGGAGCCCCTGTAATAGTTTTGAAAATTTAGAAAATTTTAGGAGCTACTGGTATCGAAATTGACCACTTTTTTTTAATAAAAAATACGACCTCTATCGTTTTGAAGACTTTTTGAAAATTCGCTCATATAAAAAGATGAAATTCGCATGAAAAAACATGATTTTGTATTAATAGTGTAACTATATTATATTTTTAATCACGCTAGCTGGCTATAAGATTTTTTCTTTATATTTCATATTTGTTGAAAATGGTACACGGTGTCTGGAAGGCGATGTTTTTTCTATTGTCATAAACAAAAAAGTATATAAAAATAAATTTCGGCCATATAAATAAGTTAATAATAATAATTAGTTTTTCTCTTGCAAAGATGTAATTTTTTTTTATCCTATGCGTCAAGCGAAGAAAGGTCTCTTTTACAATCAGATTTGGACACATTGCTCAATTGGTGCACCGTTAACTATATACCACTTAACCTTAAATAAAAATATGATATACAAATTTTAAGGACTACCTTTATATAAATGGACCAAAAATAGAAGGCAATTTTTCCTTCAATACAGACATAGTCTTGATGAACTTTGACTAAAAAACTTTAAAAGTAGGTCTTGTAAAATAAATAAAAAGAAATAAATAAATAAAAAGGATTTTGGGATTTATAATTATAAAGGTAGAGCGCGTGTTTAAATTTAAAATAATCAATTAGTTTATCCCAAGTACATGGTTTGCCTTAAATTGAAAGATTGCGCTCCACCTTTATAGTTTTAGATCCCAAAATTCTTTTACAAGAGCTATTGTTAAAGTTTTTTAGTCAAAATTCAACAAACTATGTCTGTATTAAAGGAAAAATTGCCTTTTATTTTTTGATCCATTTATATAAAGGTAGTCCTTAAAATTATTTTATCATCTTTTTATTTTAAATTTTTTAGTACTGCCTACAAAAAGGCAATTGCAACTTTGATTAGTAATTTAAGTAATTCCTAAGTGACAATTCTTATCTTTATTTATTTCTTCAAAATAGCAAGATATAAGAGAACGCTGTCGAAAACAACATAATTCCACCTCGCATCATAACAAGAGAATTCCACCTCGTTTGTCAGCTACTTAAGTAGCTTTTTGATCAAACATTGCACTGTCACCGAGTTTTAAATTATACTTCAGGTTTCAAGTATCTAGATATCCAGGAAGTTAGTTAAAAATCGATTGCAAGATTCCCAATTTAAAACTAGTTTTCTCAATATCTCGATCCATAAGCCACCTAGCGGAATTTTTTTGATAAAATATTGCATCGTCACCGGGTTCTGACTTACGGCCCAAGCTTCATGTCTCTAGCTCATCGGGAAGTTAATCGAAAATCGATCGCAAGATTCCCCTCGCTTTTAAAGGATTTGCAGTTATCTTGACTAGCGCGCCGCCTAGCGGAACTTTGTTTCCTATAAGTTCTATTGTCACCAACCATGCGCCACCTAGCGGAATTTTTTTGATAAAATATTGCATTGTTACCGAGTTCTGACTTACGGCTCAAGTTTCATATCTCTAGTTCACTGGGAAGTTACTCAAAAATCGATTGCAAGATTCCACTCGTTTTTCAAGGAATTGTAGTTATCTCACTTAGCGCCACCTAGCGAAATTTTGTTTTCTGTATATTGTATTGTAACCAAGCCCCGAATTGTGGGCCAAGCTTCAAGTATCTAGGTCACCGGGAAGTGAGTTAAAAATGGATTGAAAGATTCCCAAATCAAAACCAATTTTCTTAATATTTCGATCCGCTCGGCCGTTAACACGATAACTTGAGCAAAAATCGATATATCTTTACTAAACTTAGTTCAAGTACTTATCTGAACTCACCTAATCTGAACTGACCTTAAATGCCATAATTCTGTACCAAATATGAAAAAAGGGATGAAACATGGTAACTAGATTGGTTTATTGACGGAAAACATAACTTTGGAAAAAACTTTGTGAAATGGGTGTCACACCTACCATATTAAGTAGAAGAAAATGAAAAAGTTCTGCAGGGCGAAGTCAAAAGCCCTTGAAATCTTGGCAGGAACAGTATCGTGGAGTTACATATATAAATAAATTAGCGGTACCCGACATATGATGTTATTGGTCACCCTTGTCCACATTTTGGTCGATATCTCGAAAACACCTTGAGATACCCATATCGTGTAGTGTAAGCAGCCAACAATTCAATTTAATCCAAAATATTTAAATCAGTCTAATATTCTAACCTGCTACAAAAATAGTCTAAATGTTCATCAACACTTAAAAATGCATTTGAGAATTAATGCTGACACAGCCATTAATAAACAGACGTGTACAACACACAGCCAAACGAATTTGAATCCCAGCAATTTGCATTCCTGCAACTTGCAAGGTTAGCATTTCCCATAAATTTGCAGCTCATATATGTAGGTACATATTTTGTGCCGAGTAGTATGTAGGTATATAAGTATGTATGCTTAAGGTAGTTATGTATGTAAGTATGTAAGCTTAAATGTAAATAGATATGTAAGAATATGTTTAGAATAATCTAATATAAATAGGCTGAATTATTTGAATAAAGACAATTCGACATTCATAATTCATAATTCAGTGAAGTCTTCTTTGTTTTAATTGCGTTAGGGACTTTTCTACAATCGTACAAACACGTTATAGAGTCACCCCTGGTCCACCTTTATGGCGATATCTCGAAAAGGTGTCCACCTATAGAACTAAGGCCCACTCCCTTTTAAAATACTAATTAACACCTTTCATTTGATACCCATATCGTACAAACACATTCTAGAGTCACCCCTGGTCCACCTTTATCGATATCTCTAAAAGGCGTGCACCTATAGAACTATGAACCACTTCCTTTTAAAATACTCCTTAATACCTTCCATTTGATACCCATGTCATACAAACACATTCCAGGGTTACCCTATGTTCATTTCCCTACATTGTGAATTTCCCTTATTTTGTCGCCAAAGCTCTCAGCTGAGTATGTAATGTTCAGTTACACCCGAACTTAGCCTTCCTTACTTGTTAAATAGTGACAATAATCCCCACTACCATTGCCATACATGCGCTCATTTCCTACTGGTGCGCTTGGTGTGTAAAATTATTTGAATAAATTTTTTATTTTTTTTTTGACAATTGCATGCTAACGATGTAAATTCAGAGACTTCAACTTTAATACAAAATAACGCATTTTCGGGACTCCAAATTTCTTAAAAAACAAGAAGTCCGTCAGAAAACCGCCATTTTGGTAAACAAGTGCTTGACAGGATGTTCAATATGGCTACTTTTAAGCGTTTTGGCAGCGTTTTGACAGGGTGTTCAATATGGCGTCGCATAAGGCCGGCTATTTTCAGCGGTTGATAGAAAGAGATACAGAATGAGACAGCGATAATCAATAAAAAATCAGGTGATCCATTCTATTTGTAATTTTGACGTCTATGTAGAAGTTATCACACTTGTTTTATCCACAATGGAAAACCGCTTTTTAAGCTTACCTAATTCAATATTAATATAACATGCGCGCATACATATACATACTAATACGCACAAACCTATAGTAGTAGTACTTTTTTGAATGTAGCAAAACTTTTTGAATGTTGCTTAGTATTAAAAGCAGAACATACACATAAGTAGGATGTTACGAAATTTCTTTGACTTATCAGATCACAATAGATTAAATGGTTCTCAAGAATTTGAATTGAAAATATTATGCAACGAAGTTTGAAACCTATTTATTTCTGAATTAATTTTAACCCTTATGATTTGATGCATAAAAGGTTATCCCATTATCCATTACCCCATTTGGCGGCACATGTTGCTATTATTCGGAAACTAGAAAAAATTATCTAAAACACTAGTATTCGATACCTCAGGTACCTGTACGGTGAGTACGTATATATATGTACATATATTTTACTAATACCATAAGAAACATTAAAAGTGCAAGAAACTTTTTTTATGAAAGAAGGGCACAAAAAAAACAACGTAAATAAAGAATACCAAGATCAGTAAGATTCATCCTTCTTAGCGAGTAGGTACAGTTTAGAAATCTTGCAGTAAAGTAAATAGTTTACAACCAAAGCGCACTAAAAAAGATTGCTCGATATCACGCCAGTTCACAGATTTTTATATAAATGTGCGATATGTTGTTGTATGGTGCGCAAATGATGTAAAATTTTAGATATATCTATTTTACTTTATTCTACCCAAGATAATAAGGTTATTGGTTTCATCTGTCATTCTGCATCGTAATGGCATAAACTAATCGAGAAAAATAAAGATTTATATGTATCAAAATGATCACGGAAAAAAAATTGATTGAAACCGATGAAGCAAACTGTAGACAACTTTTTGTTTTCCAATTGTTACCATGAAAAGACAAGTAATAATTTTTTAAATTTTTCTAAATTTAAAAATAAATAAAATTGTGAAGGCAACATATTGTAACGAATTTTGGAAAATTCCGCTTATTTGTAACCTTCTGTTAACGTTCGAATCGCTAAACTGTTGAATAAATCACTCCTAATATTCTGTATTGCAAAATGGTCTTTATTAGACTACTTTGGGAGTAGTACAATTATACTTCACAATTAAACTTCACTTCGCAACTGATAGCGTGTTTAAACCAAACTGATTACTGACTACTCAGCTTGCGCTGCTTTTATACTCTCCGTTGCTTCATTCGCATATTTCTACTAAAGTCTAGACGTTTCGCCTTCTAGAACTGCTGTATCTCCTGCTTGGTAATTGAGCTACATATATGCGTGTGTATGTATAAGTCAGAACTTCGGCTGATGATTACATGTGTGTGTGTGAGAGATATCTCTTCACTTCGAGCTGCTGGTTATGTGTGTGCATGTACTTCTCGTCACCTTCCATGTATGTATGTAAGTGATGATTAAAGTTGTGTCTACACAAGAGTGTCAGCTTGGTTTATTGTTGTTGTGCCTTTATTTACTAACAACGTAGTGATGCTAAAATTCGCCACAATTTTATTCAACAGTTATTTCTCAAAATTAAGGTTCAAATAAAAAATTTATATTTTTTATGTATAGGGCGGGGTGTCTGGGGTTCAGATCTGTAAAATCTTACGTTTGCGATTTCTGTTATTTGGGTGGTTTTGCACTTTGTCTATGACAATTTCCAAAAAAAAATTTTTAATTAAATATGCCGAAGTAAAAAAATCACTATACCAGCAACTCCAACAAAAAATTTAATATGAAAGACAGGAACGTTCAACTTGCCGGAAAGATACTTTTTTTCAATATAACTCGACACTTTTAAAATTGTCATGCTTAATGCTTTTCAGCAAGTTGTTTTAACTCTTCTCGCGCTAAATATCATCATAAACATTTTTCAACCAATTTTTAAAACTAAGCTTTCATAAAAAGGAAATTAAAATTTTTTCTTACTATATTAGGTACTAATTGCGCATTTTTGTAGTAAGTGATTGGTACTGAATGCATGATTTCACACACCAAAAATGTGAAATCACCTGAGTGCACTCACTGAGTTCAGTATATTTATTTCTGCAGTCTGATTTATCATTCTTTTCAATTGCATGTGGTGCGGAATGAAATACTGGTTTCTCTGCATGATTGCAGAATAAAAAAAGTTAAAGCATAATTCTCGTATGAAGAAAAAATTGTGAAATACTGATTGTAGAAAAGCTCTCATTTCAAAAAGCAAATGATTTCATTCTTCACCAGCTCTGCTAACTATAAATACCGAAATAAAAGATTTGGGTGTTATTTTCGACTCAAGGTGATATTTTGACTTCAACACATTGACTTCATAGTATCAAGAGCTTTTTCTATAATAGGCTTCATAAGAAGAAATACAATGGAGTTCAGAGATCCTTGTATTCTAGAAGCTCTTTACATACCTCTTGTTCGTTCTCTAATATGGTGCCCATACTATGAAAACCACACAAACAAAATCGAAAGAGTTCAAAAAGTTTTCACGAAATTTTCTATAAGAAAGTTACCGAGGCAAGGTAATCTTCCTTCTTGCATTGGTAAAAGGAAACTACTGGGTTTGCAGTCCCTGCATGAGAGAAGAATATACTTCTCAATAATATTTATTTATAATGTCATTAATAATAACATACACTGTGATGACTTATCTAATTTAGTCAATTTATATGACTCACTACGAAACTGAAGAAATAATTTATTGGTAGACACACTGCACTCTACTAAATACGCCATGCACGAGCCGATCGCTAAGAGCGTTAGATTATGCAATACCTATGCTAGCGTTATTGAGTTTAATGATAGTATAAGTATATTTAAATTAAAATTGTACACTATCTTTAATTGGCTAAGTGCGTACCACATCTAGTCTGTAAGAATTAAATTCTGCAAACTGAACTTAATAAATAAATAAATAGGACACCAAGTATTTGCAGTGTGAATGTGGGGTTCTGATGCACTTATCCCGTGCACCAATTGCATAAATTCAGCTTTTGAAAAAACCTACACACAAATAAGCGAAATAAGGTACATACAACAACATATTTAAAGTTTTACGGGAAAGGCAAAAAAATATTTTTTTTTCACATATACAACCAGCAGAAATTTTTTTTAAAAGTGGTGTAACTCCCAAACTTTCACATTTTTCCTGGGGTGTATTTTAACCATATATGAAAATGAATTTTCATGCATTTGAACAAATTTTTGTAGACGTTTTTTTTCATTTTAACACTTCACACAACATAAATTGGCCCTCTGTTTGGAAAAATCTGTAGGTGCTTAGTCTTTGAAATACATTTGAGCATTACTCGTATCGTAATCTCCTGTTTTCTTCTTTATACTCAGCGTGCTTTGCACACAGAGTATATTGACTTTGATTGTATAAAGGTTGGTTGTACACGTATAAAGGAATCGAGAGAAATATAGACTACCATATATCAAAATCATAAGTATCGAAAAAAAATTTGATTGAGCCTTGTCCGTCCGTCCGTCCGTCTGTCCTTTAACACGATAACTTGAGTAAATATTGAGATATCTTCACTAAATTTGGTACGCGAGCTTACCTGGGCCCAGAATAGATTGGTATTGAAAATGAGAAAAATCAGATGATAAACACGCCCACTTTTTATAGATATATGTAACGTTTTGGAAAACACATAAAACCTGATTAGTTAGTAAATAATACACCTAGAATGTTGAAATTTGGACTGATATTGAGACTTGATAAAAAATTGAAAATTTTTTTAAAATGACGTGGAAAAATCAAAGTTTACAAATATTATTAATCATAAATCAAAAATCGTTAAACCTATCGTAACAAAATCCGGCAGAGTTGTTGCCTTTACTATAAGGAATGCTTTGAAGAAAAGTTACCGAAATCGGTTAAGGACCACGCCCACTTTTATATAAAAGATTTTTAAAAGGGTTGTGGACGAATAAAATAAGCTATATCTTTGCAAAATAGAGCTTTATATCAATGGGCGTGGCACCGCCCCTTTTATAACTAAGCAATTTTCTATGCTTCGGGAGGCATAACTCGAAAGTAGTATGGAAAAGGGGGATTCCAGACCAAATGGTGAACGGAAAAATGTGAAAGGAAAAGTATATACACACCGACACACATATATACAGCAAAACAATTTCGTTGCCAACTTTTAGGTGCATACGTATGAAACCGCAAAACAGCAAAACAATTTCGTTGCCTACATTTAAGCGCATCCGTTCTTTCGGTTTGTGTTCTGGCCGATGTATAAGAAAAAGCTTAGAGCTTTTTGCCTTTAGCAGAGCTTAGCCGTTCAAGAGAGGATCGAGCTCAGATTTTAAATGGGGGCCCTACATTTTTAAAGGGCCGCAAATTTTTAAATGTCCCCTCATATTTCTAATGCGTCCTAGACTTCACTTGAGCGTTTTTAAAGAGTCCCATAGATTTCAATCGGGCGACTGCTCCCCAATCCCCCCCTCTTTTTTCTCGTCTACAAAAAGTAGCAGTTGGACACCTGTAGTACCGCCCAACCCCCAATACCCCAACCACCTTTTTTTCTCGTCTACAAAAAGGAGCCGATGGGCACTTGTAGTACCGCCCCCTTTCTTCTCGTCTGCAAAACGGACCTGTCGGACACCCGCAGGGGCAGATTGAACATTTTGTTTGATGTTTTATTAGATTGTAAGTTTGTGTGTGTACATACTGATCCATATAAGTACATGAGAATATCAACAAACCACAAAATACATGTCGATGGACACATCCATCCATGGGAAACTTGTTCTAATGTAAATACTTACTTTTTTCAAATAAACCTTTTTCAAATACATAAAAACAATTTTTATTTAAAATTTTTAAATTTTTTATTTATATTTTTCTCCATATTTTGGCGTGGTTAGCTATGCGTTGTTGTTGTTGTTGTTGTTGTAGCAATGCTCGCCCCACCTAATAGCCGCGACCGATCACAAATTGTCATCAATATCCTCTAACGGGAGTCCAAGGAAACTTGCCGTTTCAACAGGGTGGACCATAAGGAAATGTGTGTTAGAGGCGTTGGTTCCACATTACAATTGAAGAGATGGTTGGTGTCATGTGGGGACACATTGCAAGCGGGGCATACTTTTTGTATGTCGGGGTTGATTCTGGATAGGTAAGAGTTTAACCTGTTACAGTATCCAGAACGAAGTTGAGCAAGAGTGACCCGCGTTTCCCTGGGGAGTATGCGTTCCTCTTCCGCAAGTTTTGGATAATTTTCGTTAAGTACTGGATTCACCGGGCAATTCCCGGCATAAAGGTCTGACGCCTGTTTATGGAGTTCACCAAGGACCTGCTTGTGTTTTTTCACTTCATACGGCTGGGTTCTCAGGTGCCGTATTTCCTCAAAATGCTTACGGAGATGACTCCTTAAGCCCCTAGGCGGTGCTGGTTCATCAATCAGATTTCTGTTGGGATGCCCAGGTTTCTGGGTATTCAGCAGGAACTGTTTGGTCAGCATCTCATTTCTCTCCCTGATGGGGAGTATTCTCGCCTCATTATGCAGATAGTGTTCTGGGGACATAAGAAGACAGCCCGTGGCGATTCTGAGAGCAGTATCTTGGCAGGCCTGTAGTTTCTTCCAGTGGGTGATTTTTAGGCTTGGCCACCATATGGGTGACGCGTAGCACGTAATCGGCTGGCTAATTGCTTTGTATGTAGTCATGAGCGTTTCTTTATCTTTTCCCCAAGTACTGCCAGCGAGGGATTTGAGGATTTTGTTACGTCTCTGGATTCTCGGAACAATTGCGGCTGCGTGCTCACCAAAATGTAGATCCTGATCAAACGTCACACCCAAGATTTTGGGGTGTAGGACAGTCGGTAGCGTAGTGCCATCGACGTGGATGTTCAAAATGGTCGACATTTGGGGCGTCCATGTTGTAAATAAGGTCGCGGAAGATTTAGTCGGTGATAATGCCAGGTTTCGCGAAGCGAAAAACCTGGAGAGATCAGGGAGGTAGCCGTTTATTTTATTGCATAGCGCATCGATCTTTGGGCCTGGGCCTGTGGCCATTATTGTGCAGTCATCGGCGTAGGAAACGATTGTGACTCCTTCCGGTGGTGAAGGTAGCTTAGATATGTAGAAATTAAACAAAAGTGGGGATAGGACACCACCCTGTGGCACCCCCTGTTTAATTCTCCTTGCTTTTGATGTTTCGTTTCTAAATTGCACCGATGCCTGCCGACCACCCAGATAATTTGCCGTCCACCTTTTAAGACATGGGGGAAGGGTAGACCCTTCCAGGTCCTGCAGTAACGAGCCATGGTTGACCGTATCAAAAGCTTTTGATAGGTCTAGCGCTACGAGTACTATTCTATGGTGGGGGTATTGATTTAAACCGCAATTTATCTGGGTGCTAATGGCATTTAGCGCGGTGGTAGTGCTATGGAGTTTTCTGAAGCCATGCTGATGAGGGGCTAGCTGCAAATTTGCTTGGAAATAAGGGAGCAAAATGGCTTCAAGCGTCTTTGCCACTGGCGATAGGAGAGATATCGGACGATACGACTCACCTATGTTAGCTGGTTTCCCAGGCTTTAGTAGCGGGACCACCTTGGCCATTTTCCATTCCTCAGGTATGACAAAGGTGGAAAGAGACAGATTGAAGACATGCGCTAAATATTTGAACCCCTCTTTCCCTAGGTTTTTAAGCATCGTCATGGCTATGCCGTCTGGGCCCACTGCTTTGGATGGTTTAGCACGACCAATGGCGTCCTCAACCTCTTTAGCGGTGATGGTGATTGGTGACGCGCTGAATTTGTGTTTATGTGCGCGTCTATTGGCTCTCCGTCTATCTTTGTCGACCGTAGGATGCATTATATATTTTCGGCAGAAAGCGCTCGCGCATTTTTTCGCGTTCGCCGCTTCCCAAGGCAGTCGGTTCTATGTAACGGAGCGACTCGGGATTTTTCCCGACCAAGGACTGTAATTTCAGTGTGACTCCATCTAATTTGTTTCGTCCCTCCCACAAATTGTCATCCTCCCAGCAGCTCCTTGCAGCAGGCCTGCTCCATATTCTCTTACTCCGGGAATGAAAAGTGAACATTTTATTTGTCTTTTTATTATGGTATAAGTTTGTATGTGCATACATACACATATGCATGTATATGAGAATTTCATGAAACGGTAAATAAATATGAAGGCTGAACATTTTGTTTGTCTTTTTATTAGGTTACTACCAGACCCGGCAGACGTTGTTCTGCCCTAAATTTGGTCTATCTGCATACATTTTAATAAGCTTTTGCGGTTTAACTCTGCCCTCGCCCCTCTACACTTTTTCCAAATCTTTGTATTCACTCCTCCCTCCGTATTTTTCGCTTCATCTATCTCCATCTTCGCCTAATTCTACCTCTTTCTCAGTCTCCTTCTCTATTTTCTCTTCTCTCCAGTTTTTCTCATTCTTCCTCATATCTTATTGCCAGTCCCAGAGGGTGGTATGTATTTGGTTCTAGTCCCATTCCGGGTCTCAGTCCCAGTCACACTCCGAGTCTCAGTCCCAGGCCTAGTCCTAATCACAGTCCCAGTCCGTCTCTGGTCTACTTCCCGGAAAAAAGCATCGTAAATACTAATATAGGCAAATTTATATACCAAATTTCAGGCAAATCGAATAGGATGTATAAAATAGGTATGTGGGTATTATTAATTCATGTGTTTATTTCGGCTTCGCATGCATATTTATCAGTTTTGCCAGGTTGATGCGACTAAATCGAATATCACAATGAAAATTACTTTTAAGCTCTCAGCAACAGCTTTCATATGATATCCGTAATACACACACATTCTAGGGGTATCCGGGTCCATGTTTTGACCTATATCTCGAGACCCTAGTCACCCAGCGATGTAAAACTTACTCTGTACTAAAGCACACATCAACAGCTTCAATTTGATACCCATAATGTAAAAACACATATCCTATTGTTACCCTGATCCACGTTTCGGCCTATATCTCGAGACCCTAGTAACCCATAGGCATGAAAACTACCCTGTACTAAGGCACTCTTCAACAGCTTCAATTTGATACCCATAATGTAAAACCACTATATAGGCGTTCACGGGCCCACGTTTTGGCCTATATCTCGAGACCCTAGTCACGCAGATGTATGAAAACTACCCTCTACTAAAGTACTCATCAACAGCTTTCATTTGTTATCCATATTCTATAAACATATTCTAAGGGTACCCGGGTCCACGTTTTGGCCTATATTTTGAGACCATAGTCACCCAGGGATATGAAAGTAGCCTCTACTAAAGTACTCAACAACAGCTTTCATTTGATATCCATATTACACACACATTATAGGGATTTCCGGGTGCACGTTTTGGCCTATATCTTCAGACCCTAGTCACCAATAGGTATGAAAACTACCCTGTAGCAAAGCACTCATCTACAGCTTTCATTCGATATCCATATTGTATAAACATTGTCTCGGTGTATCCGGGTCCACGTTTTGGCCTATATCTCGAGACCCTAGTCACCAATAGATATGAAAACTACCCTGTATAAAGCACTTATCAACAGTTTTCATTTGATATCCATATTGTATAAACACATTCTAGGGGTGCCCGGGTCTACGCTTTGGCCTATATCTCGAGACCCTAGTCACCAATATGTATGAAAACTACCCCGTACTAAAGCACTCATCAACAGCTTTCATTTGATGTCCATGTTGTATAAAAACATTCTAGGGGTGCCCGGGTCCATGTTATGACCTATTTCTCGAGACCCTAGTCACCAATAGGTATTAAAACTACCCTGTACTAAAGCAATCGTCAACAGCTTTCATTTGATATCCATATTGTATAAACACATTCGACGGGTGCCCGGGTCCACGTTTTGGCCTATATCTCGTGTTACGTGGCTGACTGTTTGGGTGGCGAGGAGCGGCGGCAAGCAAGTATGCTTGCGGGCCCAGGCTAGCTCATCGTCGCGGGCGGGGCATTTCACCACCGTCCTCACCCGCAGCCACATGAACAAAATAGGGGTTCATACCTGCATGATGAGAAGAAGGGAAAGCTGAAAAAGATCGAAACATACGTGAGGGGAAAGTTAAGAGGGGAAAAGGATGAAGGCCTGTCCTGTCAGGTGGAGTCTACCCTCCCTCTGCAGTGCAACTTGCACCGCACCGTGGGCACTGTGCTGACTCCTACTTTCTTACAGTGCCCCCAAACCTGACACTGGTCGGTCCTCTGTTACTTGGTAATTTTCCCTAACCACCCACCTTCACCTTACCTGACCACGCTCAAGGGCAGCACCGACTCCAAAGAGTTAAATTTAGCCCTGTATTATTGAAATTTCGTGATTTCATCCATACATTGTAGAAATTTATTCACAATTTAATCTGACTTAGAGCTATACACTAAAGCTATCTAATTCATTGCCTGAAAACAAGTGATATTTGTAAGGATAAAAGCCCGCTTAAAATTTACTTTCACGAGAAAGCAAAACAAAATCTTAACATACAATTTCAATTAATTTCGATTTAATTCAATTCAAAACAATTGTTTGTAAAGGCAAACAAAAAGTAAAAAGGAAAACTAGAAGCGAGGTTCCTTATACTAGTAGAGAAAAAAAAGTTTATGGACCACCCTAATATGTTATCTTACTGACTACTATCTTAAAATCTACAGATATAAGATTCAAACAAAATCAAATAAGAGGGCGAACAAAAAAAAATTCAAGTACCCTAATCCCTGACCTACCGCAACCGCTGAAGTAAACATAAGATCAAATATGTACAACGCAAAAGTAGGTCATCAAAGCAAAATAATTTATATGTTTACGAAAACAAAAGGTATGGATGTAAGTGCAAATGTACGTGTGTGACGTTTTTCTTGCATGTACATATGTTCGTGCAATCTGTTTTTATTTTTCTGATTTGCTAATTCCTGTTCTATTTTTGCAAGAGCAGGAATCTGAGCTAACACATGTACATACAACTAAACAGGTGTATTTTGATAAATCTTTATGTTTCACTCAAAACACTCACAATGTTACTCTTCTCATCTAACGGCGCCGCTGCAGTTGAGTAGCTGAAAAAAAAAAAACTCAAACATACATGTGTACCTATGACCAGACTCAGGGTAGCCACCCTCAAACACTCAGCCAAGATCACTCGCTGGTGATCTTTGATAATGAGTGCTTTGGCAGTATCAAAGCTGCCCGCGTGATGGTAAAACGCAAAAATTAAAAGTTAAAAAATGTGTAATAAAAAAAAATGTTCTTGGTGCTGAACTCACACTGTGCATATACACCCTCGGGGTGTGAGGCTGATGGCTAAGAGGTAGGTTGGCAGGAATCAATTTTGCCAATAATCGAGAAAAAAAGGGAATTTAAGTACCAAAAAAGAAACAGCTACAAAAAATTTTAAAATTCGCTAACTTCGATTTAGACCCTGTTTTAACAGAAGTTAAAACCACATGTGAGAAAAATATAAAAGTGTGTATACCGCGAAATGGCAAAGAAAAATTGACAGGCAGACGTGGTAGTAAAGAATTACCGACGGATCAAAAAGAAATAAATGTCATACCGAAAGTAGAAATGAAAATAAAGGAAGATGAACAAAAGACGGAAGCAAAAGTGTCACCATTAACTTAGCTATAAAAGTGAAGCCCAAAAAAAAAATGTTTATGGTCAAACCAAAAAAAATATATTGGCCCCGGAAATGGAGTGTCCCTACCAAAGTTATGCCCCCCTTATGACAGTATTTCCAGATACATACATGTACAGATCTATTTCATTAAAATAATACCATAACGTAAATAACGTCGGAAAAGCTCGTCTCTCAGCCGGTGTTTTTTGTTGCTTTTATCACCAAAGTGTATTGTTACTATTACCAATTGTGCCGTGTCGTTGTTGGGTGGGTTGTTTGGTTCCAATTTTAGTTCATGGTGTTGGCTGTTCTTGTTGGTTGGTAGCTGCTGATGCCTTCATTGTTGCCAGTTTTGACCATTTGAGAGTGTTGTAGTGGCGGGACGTAGATATTGTTAGTGATTGGTTGTTTTGGTAGTTGTTAATACCTTTTTTTTTGTAGCGATCGTTGCCTCGTTGTTGAGTGCGCCGTCGCAAAAATGTTGCTGTCAAAATTTGTTGTGGTTGTTGCTGATGTTTTTCTTTTATACCTTTTACTTGTTGCAATACCAATTAAGTGTGCCGCTGGTAAGAATTGTAATTGCCAATAGAAAATAAGTGGTCGTGCTTGTAATTGGCGTTGCGCCGCCGATGAAAAAAAAAATATATATATGTGGTTGTGGTATGTGTTTTGTGCCGTCTATATTAAAGTGGTGTAATGACTGTAAGATGTATTTTTTTGTTGGGCGGGATGTCGCCAATTTCAAAAAGACGATGTGTTTGTTGTTGGGCGGGATACCGCTAATTTGGCCTTTAGGCCGCTAACTGAAATTTTCAATTGTGTGCCCAGTGGGTTCTTTCCAAAAGTGCCCTTGAAATATACAAAAACATTAATTTTGACGACTTTATAGGCTTAAAAGACTGGTGAGGGTGATAATATTTATTATCTGCATGATTGTGTACTCATCGACATACATATGTCTGTATGTAGGTGTGCATACATGCATGCAGGTTTGCTATTGGCTTACTTGGAAAATTGGCTATGTAGAAGCCAGCTTCTCAGTGGGGGCATGCCAAGTTGGAGAAAGATAAAAAAAATCAAGGGCAAAGAAAACCATTAAACTCACCTGGAACTTCTGCTGCTGTCTTGCTTCGGAAACCGCTTGGTGGTTGGCCGGAGATCCCTGGCCTTTATCCTTTTCTGCCTTTCACGTTTCGCGAAAACTATTCGGCGCGCACCGTACATAATATCACTTTTTAGGGATTTTGTTTTTTTTTTTTTTTCTCACTCGATTAAAAGCGCGCACAACAAACTTATAACTTTGGTTAGTTCTCGGGGAACAAACTTTTATTAAACCACACTCACTCACACTGGGCACTGATAAAGTAATACTTTGTCCGTTGCATAACGTTGTGCCCTTTTATAGCTACTGCCATGGCAGGGACGTTACTCAGAATCGGAAAATTCTTACGTATACATGCCAAACTTTCTTTTCGGCTTTCCCGTATTTTTCATCCTTAGGTTCATACAATCATGCACTCATCCATTCACACGCTTACCGCTCCACAAACCGAACACCTACACAGATACATTTGGTTCGTGCCTTGACCGCTCACACTGATGGATTCACACGCCAATAGCCTTGCACAAATACACATCCACATACATAATACAGAACGAAACAAACACATAGGTGCATGATATTCATCAGTGGCGCTAGGTTGTTAGCAACATAGTTGTATTTTATTTATTATAACAGCATGATGCCAAGCGCAACATCTTATTTCCGTTGCAACATTGTGTTCATTATAGGTACAATGTTCTCAATTTTAATGTTAGTATGTTAATATTATGTTAATGGCAACATTGCGGATAAGACACGGACCTGGACAGAAAACACATAAACACATAGCCACATATACACGCTGTCATCCATTCAAGCCAGTATGGAGACAGGCTGTCGTTACACTCGATACCCTAGTCACCAATAGGTATGAAAACTACCCTGTACTAATGCACTCATCAACAGCTTTCATTTGATATCCATATTGTAGAAACACATTCTAGGGGTGTCCGGGTCCACGTTTTGGCCTCTATCTCGAGACCCTAGTCATCCAGGTGTACGAAAGATACCCAGTATCAAAGTATGTGCTCATAAACAGCTTCCGTGTGATACCCATGTTGTACAAACACTTCCTGGAGTTACCCGGGTCCATGTTTTGGCCTATATCTCGAGACCCTTGACACCCGGTATCAAAGTGCTCATTATACAAACCTTCCCCGTGGAAAAATACATATACAGTGTACTCTCTCTTAAACGGACACCTAAGAGACTGCCAAATTTGTCCGCTTATGAGAGGTGTCCGCTTATGAGAAAAGTATTATTGATGAATTTTTAAACGATTTTATTTCCAAAACAAGAATATTAATACATACAAATAAGACTAACTTAGGAGGTTCATAAAGCTTTGTTTATAAATTAGAGAATAAAGTTTTGTGTACAAAATATTCAAAATAATTGTACGGATGATGCATATCGAGTCTCACTGCAATTTCTTTAGCTTTGCTATTTATAAGTGTGCCTGACAGAGGAATCCTCTTATTTCGAGCCTTCACAAACCATACGTAGCACAATTTATCAATATTAAGGCCTTTAGGCTTCAGCAGACTCCTTTTTCTCTCCGGGTTGACGTCAGTGTCCCACAAACTTAAAATTTGGTTTTTGTTTTTGATAATGCTAACAGCATGCGTTTTGCTGATCTTACATTTCTTTGCCAAATCTCGTACACTTAGTTTTTCTTTCTTGTGAATTTCAATGACATTAGCTTTGTCTTCAATACTCAGCACTACTTTAGGCATTGCGATTCACGTACGTACACATACCAGAACATACTAAATACGTGTATGCAATAGGTGCATACATTTTTATGTTTTTTACTGTATTGAAAACAGGTTCTTCGTATTTAGGGGATTCCCCTACATTCATGCACGTATTAGTGAACAGCTGTACGAATATGGTAAAAAGTAAATGAAAAAAAGTGTTGTAAGCTGTCCGGTTATGGGAAATTAAAAAGCACTTTGGGGTAAAAAGCAAGTGTTCGTGTCCTGTTATGGGAGGGTTGTCCGCTCAAAAGGGAAAAAACTTAAAAAATGCTTAAGGATGTTTTTGGTTCTAAAAAAATTTTCCGTTTATGAGAGGTGTCCGTTAGGAGAGAGTACACTGTATACACCAATTTTGATAATAATCGGTCCAGTAGTTTTTGAGTTAATCGATAACATACATACCAACATTCATTTTTATACATATAGATAAGTTTATATGTAAATAGTAACATAATTGAATGTACAAGAGAAAAAATCAAAACATGCTGATAAGAAACCTTAACTGTTCAACATTGAATCATATTTACATATCTATCTATAAATTTCATAAAATAAAGTCGCTAAATGAAATGTATGCACATAACTTCACACAGAATGCTCTGATTTTAAAATGGTTTTTTGCATTTGAAAGCATAGCTACGTGAGATGGTACAGTTAATACAATTCGAAGGTATATATTATAGGGGCGTGGTAAATTGCCAAAATGTAGTAAAAAATCATAAATTTTTTGTTTACACAGCTATAACTCATAAACGGAAGGATGGGTTTGAAAAATTCTACTTTTCAGTAAAACTTTGAAATATTTACCTTCGTTCTGCATCAAAAAAAAAAAAAAATACTTGATTCCTTTCTTATATCAGCCAAATTGTTTAAATAAAAATTAACATTTTTACCAAAAAATTCATGTGTGTGATTGTTCTGTCAACTGTGCGAGCAAATTACTTTTGAGCAGGCATGCTTAACCAACGAACCGATATCATTTCGTTACGATAATTAACGTTAATAAACGAAACAAAGTCATTTCGTTTCAGGATCGAGCTCAGATTTTAAATGGGAGGCCCTACATTTTTAAAGCGCCGCAAATTCTTAAATGTCCCCTCATATTTCTAATTCGTTCCAGACTTCACCCGAGCATTTTTAAAGAGTCCCATAGATTTCTAATGGGGCGACTGCTCCCCAAACCCCCCCCCCCCCCCCTCTTCTTTCTCGTCTACAAAAAGTAGCAGTTGGGTACCTGTAGTACCGCCCAACCCCCAATCCCCCAACCCCCAACCCCTTTCTTTCTCGTCTACAAAAAGGAGCCGATGGGCACTTGTAGTACCGCCCCCTTTTTTCTCGTCTGCAAAACGGACCTGTCGGACACCCGCAGGGGCAGATTGAACATTTTGTTTGATGCTTTATTAGATTGTAAGTTTGTTTGTGTACATACTGATCCATATAAGTACATGAGAATATCAAAAAACCACAAAATACATGTCGATGGACACATCCATCCATGGGAAACTTGTTCCAATGTAAATACTTACTTTTTTCAAATAAACCTTTTTCAAATAAATAAAAACAATTTTTATTTAAAATTTTTAAATTTTTTAATTATATTTTTGTCCATATTTTGGCGTAATATACTCGTGTGTGTGTAGTTTCATAAATTAACGTTAATTTGACGTTCTTAACGTTAATAAACGAAACGAAATGACTTTGTTTCGTTTATTAACGTTGATTATCGTAACGAAATGATACCGTTTCGTTGGATAAGCATGCCTGCATTTGAGTGAGGCATGTTGCGACACATACGTATATACATAGCATTCGCTGCGTTATTTATTTATGTATGTATTTTCATATCAGCTTGACATATATATGTATGTATGTACATACACAAATAATAATAAATGGTTAAGAATGCATACATCTCTTGAAAAGTACTCTTTCGTTAAAAATATTGAACATTTCCTTCAAATTCTTAAACAAGAGTTTTATTTTTTGGTGTTTTTGCATGTATCACTATCACTACGTAGTATAAAACAGAGTCGCTTTTTCTGTCCCTATGTCCCTTTGAATGCTCAAACCTTTAAGACTACGCAACGGATTTTGATGAGCTTTTTTTAGTAGATAGAGTGATTGAAGAGGACGGTTTTTATGTATAAAACATCCATTAAATAGTGGAGAAATGCTGTTATTTTTGAAGTTTCTAATGTGATGTATATATATAAATGAAAGTGGTGTTAGTTACTCTATTTATAACTCAAGAACGGATGAACAGATTTGGCTGAAAATTAGTGGAGGGGTAGCTTAGAACCAGGAGACAGACAAAGCATAGGATACTTTTTATTCCGTTCCGGCTAGGGTCCTGAGATCAAAATCGTGGACTTAGGTAATCCTGGGATATGTGTATCCAATATGGGTATCAAATGGAAGCTGTTTAAGAGTACTTTGATACGGGGTATTTTTCGTAACCGTGGGTGACTAGAGTCCCGAGATATAGACCAAAACGTGGACGCGGGTACCCCTAGAATGTGTTTATAGAATATGGATAACAAATGAAAGCTGTTGATGAGTGCTTTAGTACAGGGAAGTTTCCATACCTATTGGTGACTATGGTCTCGAGATACAGGCCAAAACGTGGACCAGGGTAACACTAGGATGTTGTTTTACATTATGGGTATCAAATTGAAGCTGTTGATGTGTGCTTTAATACAGAGTAATCTTTATACCCCTGGGTGACTAGGGTCTCGAGGGGAGGAGGAAGGGCTAGACGGAAAAAGCTTATTAAATTGTATGCAGATAGACCAAATTTAGGGCAGAACAACGTCTGACGGGTCTACTAGTAAATCTTATAAAATAAAGTCGCTAAATGCGATGTATGCACATAACTTCACACAGAATGCTCCGATTTTAAAACGGTTTTTTGCATTTGAAAGCTTAGCTACGTGAGATGGTACAGTTAATATAGTTTGAAGGTATATATTATAGGGGCGTGGCAAATTGCCAAAATGTAGTAAAAAATCATAAAATTTTTGTTTACACAGCTATAACTCATAAACGGAAGGATGGATTTGAAAAATTCTACCTTTCACAAAAAACTGAAATATTTACCTTCGTTCTGCATCAAAGAAAAAAAAAATACCTTATTCCTTTCTTATATCAGCCAAATTGTTTAAACAAAAGTAACATTTTTCCAAAAAATTCGTGTGTGTGATTGTTCGGTGTCAACTGTGCGCGCTAATTGCTTTTGAGTGAGCCATGATGCGACACATACGTAAATATGTGCATAGCATTCGCTGCGTTATTTAACTTCGGGCGTAGGTTTATAGGTATGTATGTACATATGTATGTATTTTCATATCACATCAGCTTGACATATGTATGTACATACATATTAATGCAACATAAATGGTTAAGAATGCATACATCTATTGAAAAATACTCTTTCGTTAAAAATATTAAACATTTCCTTAAAATTCTTCAAAAAAGTGTTATTTTTTGGTATTTTTGCATGTATCACTATCACTACATATTATAAAACAAAGTCGCTTTTTCTGTCTCATGTCCCTTTGAATGCTTAAACCTTTAAAACTACGCAACGGATTTTCATGCGCTTTTTTTTTAATAGATAGAGTGATTGAAGTTTGTAGATTGTATAATAACATACATTAAATAGTGGAGAAATACTGCTATTTTTGAAGTTTCTAATGTGATGTATATACATATGTATATAAGAGAAATTGGTGTTAGTTACACTATTTATAACTCAAGAACGAATGAACAGATTTGGCTGAATTTGGTGGAGGGTAGCTTAGAACCAGGAGGCAGACATAGGACACTTTTTATCCCGTTCTGGATAGGGTCTTGAGATCAAAACGTGGACCTGGGTAATCCTGGGATATGTTTGTACAATGTGGGTATCAAATGGAAGCTGTTTATGAATACTTTGATACGGGGTATTTTTCGTACCCGTGGGTGACTAGGGTCTCGAGATAGAGGCCAAAATGTGGACCCGGGTACCCCTAGAATGTGTTTATAGAATATGGATAACAAATGAAAGTTGTTTATGAGTGCTTTAGTACAGGGTAATTTTCATATCTATTTGTGACAAAGGTCTCGGGATCGGCCAAAACGTGGATCAGGGTAACACTAGGATGTGTTTTTACATTATGGGTATCAAATTGAAGCTGTTGATGTGTGCTTTAGTACAGAGTAATTTATACCGATATATTATTTACGGTGCTTTTTACGGGGAAGTAGACCAGAGACGGGCTGCGAATGAGATTAGGACTAGGATTGGGACTGGAACTCGGAATGGGACTGGAACAAAATACATACCACCCTCTCGGACTGCCAATAAGAGATGAAGAAGAATGGGAAAAACTTGATAGAAGAGGAAAGAGGGAAGGGAAGGAGACTGAGAAAGAGATAGGGTGAGACGAAAATAGGGAAAGGTGAAGCGAAAAAGACGGAGGGAAGGAGTGCATAAAATGATTAAGAAGAAGTGAAGAGGGAAAGGGCAGAGTTAGAGGGAAAAAACTTATTAACATGTATGCAGATAGACCAAATTTAGGGCAGAACAACGTCTGACGGGTCCGCTAGTATATATATAAGTAAATAAAACCACATGTCGTATTTCAATAGATTGTAAGTTTGTATGCTTACATTTAGGCGCAAACGTTCTTAAGTTTGGAGCTTTTTGCATTTTATATAGAAAAACTCGGAGAATGACTCACCCTATCAACTTATTATATGTTCTTCCGGTTTGTGTTTTGGTTGATATATAAGAAAAAGCTTAGAGCGTTTTGTTTTGTATTCTGCCTGCAAGAAAAAAAAATAACTTAAACGTTTGTCAATATAGGAGAGTATCGAGCCCAGATTTTAAATGAGGGGCCCCAAATTTGTAAAGGGTCCCAAATTTTTAAATGCCTCTTAGTACTTTACTGTAATACATTTAAGAAAAAGCAAAATTTATATTTTATATAATTTATTTTTATTAAATAAAAATTTTAAATATAATTGGACACATATTACTGTGTTGTATTTTTGTTTCTAATAATAATTGTAATGTATTGGTGGCTTCAGATAATAAATCAGTTCAATCGGTGGCTGCAAATTTCCAAAACTATCAAAATATTCTTTATAATCTTTTTTTTTATAGTATGCTATCCAAGGAGTGCCATGACTATCAGCATCGTCTAAAGTAAAAATTCCACATTCTTGAGCATTCGGTTAATTCGGTAGGGAATTTCGCATAAAAATTCCTCTGAAATGTTTAAGATGTTTGCAATATTTCATTAAATCTATGTCTGTTAACGGTCTTTTGGGTAGGCTTTTTATTCGTTTTTTGGATAGGGTCGTAAAAATAAACCATATCCCCTTCTATACGGTTTGAGGAAACCCTTCCCCATAGCGATTGATTCCATATGACGGCTAGCCTCAGCCAATTGCTCCTTTCCATTCCTGATATCATTCAAAACTTTTGCTATAGCTGATCCACCAGATGCTATACCACCAAGTGCACCCAACGCTGTTAAAATTGGAAGTAGTGGTAAAATTCCACCAATTTTTGGGACTGGAATTATTCTCGGTATATTAATTTCTTTATTTTTAAAGCTAGACTCTATAGCATTCTTAGAAATGTTATTGCGGCTTCTCTCAGATAAAACTTTATCAGCTTGGTGTCTGTTATTTATATCTTTCGATTGGGAATATGCTATATAATGTTCTCTACAGGCTTCATCAAAAGGATTTATACCCTTATCTCCTCTTTCTATCCGTTGTCGGAGTTTCGTTCCAAGACCACAAAATTGATATCTAGTTAAATAAAGCTCAATAGGTAAAGAATTAATCAAACTATTTACAAAACCCTGGCCAGCTTTTTTACGTATTCGTCCCATTGTGTGTTTTTTTCTTCTTCTTAATAATAATGAGAGTGAGTGCGGGTGAGTTATAATTAAATGATGATTTTATTATAAAAGCGATGGTTTATATTGCTATAAATCTAGTAAACAAAATTAAGGTTGTTAAACAACGTCTCCAACTTAAGGTTAATAATGCCGACAATTGTATAAATGTTACCAGACATAGTCCCCTTTTACCAAATTCCATACGAGCGCTGATTGTGGACCGTCAAATTGTGGAAAAATTAATGTCATGCTCAGTTTAATTGAAAGCCCAAACGGGCTTAATTTCCGAAATATATACATTTATTCAAAATCATTATATCAACCAAAATATATCTATCTAAAAAGGCTTATTGAGCCGATAAAAGGAGTAAATCTGTATACATTTAGTGAAAATGTTGATGTCATCAAACCCGCTGAAGCTAAACCAGACTCAATTTTTATATTCGATGATGTAATATGTGGAAAACAAAGTAGAATACGAGATTATTTTTGTATGGGTCGTCATAACAACATAGATTCTTTCTATTTATGTCAAACTTATACAAAAATTCCTAAACACTTAATTCGTGATAATAGGGGGACTCATGAAAGCATATAAACTTATAAGGTGTAAAATTATATCCATTTACACACGCTGTTATATGAGCGCACCTAGTAATACTCTTGATAAACTTGATTGTTTATCGGCTGTATTATTGACGAACAACATTTTTTTGATTGTTATACAAATTAAAAAATGCCACGATTAAGTGAAAAATCAAAACTAAAACGTCTTTACTAAGATATACTTGTAAATGACTTGCTAATGTTGGAGATTTCTGATGAAAATGCCTGCTGTAATGTCTGCAAGGTTGCATTCCTTTGAGTTTACCGCGTTTACACAATAGGGGGACTCATGATAGCATATAAACTTATAAGGTGTAAAATTATATCCATTTACACACGCGGTTATATGAACGCACCTAGTAATACTCTTGATAAACTTGATTGTTTTTCAGCTGTATTATTTCCAAAAAATTTTTTTGATTGTTATACAAATTAAAAAATACCAAGATTAAGTGAAAAATCAAAACTAAAACGCCTTTACTTGCTGAGGTTGGATATTTTTGATGAAAATGCCGTCTGTAATGTCTGCAAGGTTGCATTCCTTTGAGTTTACCGCGTTTACACAATGAAATGTGCGCGTAAATTTATACAAATTGTGTAAATGATTTTTCATACAAAATTTGACAGCCCGTGCGTAAGCTAGATAAATTTATACGTTTACACACTTTATAAGGCATTTATACGGTTACATGAGTCCCCCTAATGAAATGTGCGCGTAAATTTATACAAATTGTGTAAATGATTTTTCATACAAAATTTGACAGTTCGTTTACGCACTAGATAAATTTATACGTTTACACACTTTATAAGGCATTTATACGGTTACATAAGTCCCCCTAATGCAAACATGATTATTGTGTTCAAGCAAGATGAAATGAATCTTATAGCTGAATTCAGTAAGCCGTCTCTAGTCACTATTAGAGACTATTTGGGGTGAAAATCACTTTTGAGACAATTTGCCATTCTGTAAGCTGTCTCGCGTCTCCAGCCTCACAAAGGCAATCACTAATTTGTGAGCTGGGCCGGGGCAGATCACAAACGTGAAAATTTCAGAAAAAGTATGAAAATTATTTGCGAAAAACTAAATATATTTTTTTTATTCCTCAAATTAAAATAAGCATAGAAAAAATTAAAAAACTGAAAATTCTTAAAAAAACATAGAACTCTATGTGGCGCCGCTGAGATTCGAACCTATAAAAATTGTGAACGGAGTCTTATCAAGCTCAGCCACAATACGATCTAACGTCATGTTGACAAAATGCAATGCTATATTATTCGTTTAATGTATGAGTAAATTGTCATTTTGGTGAATTTCATTGATATGGTGAATTGTTTTTGTGACTTTCGTTTACTGAATACCGAAATCATCTCAAGTCACAAAAATTGTCTCTAAAGGAAAATCTCAAATTTAGAGACTTGAGATGAGACTGAATTACAGAATTCAGCCGTTAAGCATATCTATAATGATCATGTTAACGGAGATATGTCGCACAAAACATTTTTAACAAGTAAAGAAGGCTAAGTTCGGGTGTAACCGAACATTACATACTCAGCTGAGAGCTTTGGAGACAAAATAAGGGAAAATCAACATTTAGCAAAATGAACATAGGGTAACCGTGGAATGTGTTTGTATGACACGGGTTTCAAATGGAAGGCATTAAAAAGTATTTTAAAAGGGAGTGGGCCATAATTCTATAGGTGGACGCCATTTCGGGATATCGCCATAAAGGTGGACCAGGGGTGACTCCAGAATGTGTGTTGTACGATATGGGTATCAAATGAAAGGTGTTAATGATTATTTTAAAAGGGAATGGGCCTAAGTTCTATAGGTGGACGCCTTTTCGAGATATCGCCATAAAGGTGTACCAGGGGTGACTCTAGAATGTGTTTGTATTTTACAAGTAAGTGAAAGTGAGTATTTTACAAGGGAGTGGGCCTTATTTCTATAGGTGGACGCCTTTTCGAGATATCGCCATAAAGGTGGATCAGAGGTGAATCTAGAATGTGTTTGTACGATATGGGTATCAAATGAAAGGTGCTAATGAGTATTTTAAAAGGGAGTGGGCCTTAGTTCTATAGGTGGACGCCTTTTCGAGATATCGCCATAAAGGTGTACCAGGGGTGACTCTAGAATGTGTTTGTACGATATGGGTATCAAATGAAAGGTGTTAATGGGTACTTTAAAACGTAGTGGGCCTTAGTTCTATAGGTGGACGCCTTTTGGAGATATCGCCATAAGGGTGGACCAGGGGTGACTCCAGAATGTGTTTGTACGATATGGGTATCAAACTAAAGGTATATGTGAAGGCGTTTTCGGGATATCGAACAAAATGTGGACCAGGGTGATCCAGAACATAATCTGTCGGGTACCGCTAATTTATTTATATATGTAATACCACGAACAGTATTCCTGCCATGATTTCAAGGGCTTTTTATTTCGCCCTGCTGAACTTTTTCATTTTCTTGTACTTAATATGGTACACACCCATTTTACAAAGTTTTTTTCTAAAGTTTTATTTTGCGTCAAAAACCAATCCAATTACCATGTTTCATCTCTTTTTTCATATTTGGTATAGAAATATGGCATTTTTTTCATTTTTCGAAATTTTCGATTTCGAAAAAGTGGGCGTGATCATAGTCGGATTTCGGCCATTTTTTATAAAGTGAGTTCAGATAAGTACGTGAACTAAGTTTAGTAAAGATATATCGATTTTTGCTCAAGTTATCGTGTTAAAAGCAAAGCGGAAGGACAGAGGTCGATAGTGTATAAAAACTGGGCGTGGCTTCAACCGATTTCGCCCATTTTCACTGAAAACAGTTGCCGTCATAGAATCTATGCCCATACCGAATTTCACAAGGATTTGTAAATGTTTGTTCGAATTATGGCATTAAAAGTATTCTAGACGAATTAAATGAAAAAGGGCGGAGCCACGTCCATTTTGAAATTTACTTTTATTTTTGTATTTTGTTGCACCATATCATTACTGGATTTGAATGTTGACATAATTTAATTATATACTGTAAAGATATTAAATTTTTTGCTAAAATTTGACTTAAAAAAAATTTTTTTTTAAAGTGGGCGTGTTCGTCATCCGATTTTGCTAATTTTTATTTAGCCCATATATAGTAATAGGAGTAACGTGCCTGCCAAATTTCATAATGATATCTTCAACGACTGCCAAATAACAGCTTGCAAAACTTTTAAAATACCTTCTTTTAAAAGGGGGCAGTGCCACGCCCTTTGCCCAAACTTTTACTAATTTTCTAGTTTGCGTCATAAGGTCAACGCACTTACCAAGTTTCATCACTTTATCTGTCTTTGGTAATGAATTATCGAACTTTTTCGGTTTTTCGAAATTTTCGATATCGAAAAAAGGGCGTGGTTGTAGTCCGATTTCGTTCATTTTAAATAGCAATCTGAGGTGAGCGCCCAGGAACCTACATACCAAATTTCATCAAGATAGCTCAAAATTTACTCAAGTTATCGTGTTTACAGACGGACGGACAGACGGGCGGACATGGCTAAATGAATTTCTTTTTTCGCCCAGGTTATTTTGATATATAGAAGTCTATATCTATCTCTATTAGTTTGTGCCGTTACGGATTACCGTTATGCGAACAAAGTTAATATACTCTGTGAGCTCTGCTCAGCTGAGTATAAAAATATGTATAGAGTCTTGGAGAAATGAATATGGTTTTGTTGTTATAAGTAAAGATGATCCTATAAATAAAGGTTCGAGACGGTTTCGATAATTTTATACAACTATAAAACATCTATAAAAGACATATACCACACCAAATTCTTATCAGACACACAGCTGATAGGTAACAGATTTACCAAAATCATGTCAAATAATCATATGACTGTATTAGCAAATCTTGTCATGATCAGGAAAGTATTAAAAGAAAAACTTAAAAGAATGGAATTGGGAGAATTGGATAGAATTAACTTGTTGGAGGATACATTTAAACCCATTTTGAAACCATTAAATGAATTAGTTGATAATTTGTAAAACTATAGTAATAACAAGTAAAGAATGCTAAGTTCGGGTGTAAGCGAACATTACATACTCAGCTGAGAGCTTTGGAGACAAAATAAGGGAAAATCACCATTTAGCAAAATGAACATACGGTAACCCTGCAATGTGTTTGTATGACATGGGTTTCAAATGGAAGGTATTAAAGAGTATTTTAAAAGGGAGTGGGCCATAGTTCTATAGGTGGACGCCATTTCGGGATATCGCCATAAAGGTGCACCAGGGGTGACTCTAGAATGTGTGTTGTACGATATGGGTATCAAACGAAAGGTGTTAATGAGTATTTTAAAAGGGAGTGGGCCTTAGTTCTATAGGTGGACGCCTTTTCGAGATATCGCCATAAAGGTGGACCAGGGGTGACTCTAGAATGTGTTTGCACGATATGGGTATCAAATGAAAGGTGTTAATAAGTATTTTAAAAGGGAGTGGGCCTTAGTTCTATAGGTGGACGCCTTTTCGAGATAGTTTTCTAGAATGCGTTTGTACGATATGGGTATCAAATGAAAGGTGTTAATGATTATTTAAAACGTAGTGAGCCTTAGTTCTAAAGGTGGACGCCTTTTGGAGATATCGCCATAATGGATTCAATAAAATTACATTTCGCAAGAAAGTGGAAAAGCATCATCCAGTAACATGTAAGTAGTTTTACAAAAATTGATGCCTTAATAAAGCCAATATGTTCTTTGTTTTATTACAGCCAATTCAGTTCAATAACAAGACTGTGGAACAGCATCATCCTTCTCAGCAAGTCAGCTAGTAGCAAGAAGCGAGTAACATGTAAGTTGTTTTAAAAAGCCTATTATTTTATTTATTTACTAGAGGAAAAGAAGTGTTAGTAATGATCTTCGGGTTGGTGGTGCGCGGGTTTGGCCCAGGTAACAGCATTTTTGTGACCAAAGGGAAGTGGTCACTTCCATGGAGTTGGGATAGGGTTGAGCAATTTTGTTTTGGACGCATGCCAGCGGAGCATATGCATACGTTAATGTGTGTAAATATGTATCTGGTGTGCTGTGAAATGGGTCGGTGGCATGTCGTTTAAAACTATTAGGCTCTTGGATAGCAGAAAGTCTTCAACTATTTTAACTTTTTGATTGTGTGATTTTGGTTTCTGAACCCCATGCATTCAGATCTCCTATGAGTAACAGATCTGAGTTTGCACTAGCTTTTATGTCGAATAGATCTTTAACGCTAAATGGTTGCTGAGGAGGGATATTAGTGGAAATGATGGTAAATTTGAAGTTCAAGATTATCTCGATAGCAATAGTCGCAAGAGGAGACTGCACATCTATGCGTTTGTGAGGTATATCATATCTTATCATGACAGCTATCTCTTGTTTCTCTGTTAAATTTTGTGGTAAGTTATACATTTATGTAATGTACGAGTAAGATATTGGAGTGGTTTTGTGAGTGGAAGATGTGAGTTCCTTTATTTGAAGGTGTAGTTCGTTCGTGTTATTGTATATTCCTTTTATGTTCAATTGTAGAACTTTAAAGGTCATGGTCATAGACAAATCTGTCGTCCAGGACGACTCCTGAACCAGTATTTGAAATATATATGTCCGAGTTAGGCGACATAAAGTAATTGCCGTTTATAATTAACTGCTGCCCAAGCAGAATTATCGGCGAATTTATTGGTGCATGTTGTGTTTTGAGGTTTCTTTGGCTGCTGATGCAGTTTTTGCAACAGTTAATTTGAGGTTTTATCAGAAGTGCTTGTGCTAATAATTTCTAGAAGCACTGTTGCTGCTTTGATCGGGTGTTTCATTAGTTGTATTACTATTGATGGTGTCT
Source organism: Eurosta solidaginis (assembly GCF_040869045.1). Classification (NCBI taxonomy): domain Eukaryota; kingdom Metazoa; phylum Arthropoda; class Insecta; order Diptera; family Tephritidae; genus Eurosta; species Eurosta solidaginis. The sequence continues at coordinate 175,524,228 of NC_090319.1, read as the reverse complement.
TGTTTTTATACTCAGCTGGGCAGAGCTCACAGAGTATATTAACTTTGTTCGCATAACGGTAATCCGTAACGGCATAAACTAATCGAGATAGGTATATACTTCTATATATCAAAATGATCTGGGTGAAAAAAGAAATCTCTATGGTATTCATATCGCGCCTTACATTTATTTATTATTTTAATGGCGCTATTTTTGTCTCTTCAAGTATTCCGTATATGTGATTATAATCTCACTAGCAGACTATTTGCGGCATCTGCTTACATTAAAACATGCGATATATCTAAGTAAACTTCTTCTGTTTGGCAGATATATTTAATTGCAAACAAATCATAACCTTTTTATTTTAGTTTCTGCGGTGGAAAATAATTTTAATACCTAGTCCTTTATATAAAAAGACAAGTTTTAAAAATGAGTAAAAGAACAATGTCAAACCTCTTAAGTTTGGAAAAGGCAAAGTTTGAAGCATCCATATCGAAATTCCGCAGATTAAATAATCCTCCTCAAGAAGATGAAACAAATGAAATCCGTGGAGTAAATAGAGTAGATTTAAGTATTTCTTACGATATTCCTTGTATTAGTAATAACAGATTAGGCACAAGTTTATTTGACAATATTCCCAGTACTAGCAGGGAATCTAAATCATGCGGTTTTGAACACAGGCTGAAGATCATAGCGACATCAATATTTATTATTGAGCCACAAAATATTGATAATTTCAAATGTACCGAAATGAAAAGGTGGGCAGTTGAAGAAAACTTATCTCTTAGCAAAATTACCTCATTACTTCATACCATGCGAAAAATTGGTTATGATGGACTGCCATTGTGAGCAAAAACTTTCTTAGGTACAAATCGGGATAAAGTGGAACTTGATGTTTTAGGAGAGGGAACTTTTACGTATATAGGTATCGAAAATAATTTGTGTCGTAGAGATTTCGATTTCCTTCTAAGTTGTAATAATGTGACATTGGAAGTTGGGATTGATGGCTTACAGCTTACAAGGTCCTCCAAAACTTGTCCTTGGCCCATTTTGGGGACATTAGTTGATCATCTTAAAGTTGACCCATTTTTTAATTGCCTGTTTCCAAGGGAACAGTAAGCCACCAAACCCTGATGATTTTTTAATGAGTTTCTGCAACGAGGTAGCTAACTTAAGAGAAAATGGTATTAAAGTTGGAAGTAATGAGGTAATTAAACAGTTTAGAGTCCGTTCGTTCACCTGTGATTCACCAGCACGTGCTTTTGTCACTGGAGTTATGTCTCATTCTGCAAAAAATGCTTGTCCAAAATGTATCTGCACAAGTGAAAAACATAGCTTCCCTGTTAGTGTGGAAATAGCACGAACCGATGAATCATTTAAGAATCGGCAAGATATAAGCCATCATAGATTAGAATATAAAAATAAAGAAATGGTGTTAGAGTCTGTAAAATTCGGCATGGTCTCTCAGTTTCCTTTGGATCCAATGCATTTGGTCGATTTGGGTGTAATGAAAAAATTATTAAATTTGCTAATTTCTAAAAGTAATTAGTCTGTCATGAATAAAAAGCTTCAGTTTCTATCCAAATTTGTACCATCATTGTATTATCACTTTCTTTTACTTCATACCGGGATTCGGCTGCTTTGTATTGAGAGATCTAATAATATCGGAATAAATATAGCTGACCAAATTTTGCAAGAGTTTGTTGAGCTCTTTTCTACACTATACATTAATGAACGAATTAATTTTAACCTGCATGTAATTTTGCACATTGTAGACTGTGTCAGACAATTCGGCACTTTAGATAATTTTTCCGCATATAAATTTGAAAACTATATGCACAAATTAAAGAAAATGGTAAAGAAATCAAATCAGGTTCTGCAGCAATTAAATAATAGATATTTTGAAAGGAAAGATGTTGTTGCAGATTCTAACAAAATTTCTAGAATAGGCTCATTTATATCAGATTATAAAAAGGATAAGGACAGTTTTTGTTTTAGCGACAAAACAGGGCCTGTAAAAATTATCGGCGAAACTATTGATGCTGAAGTTTTTATTGGTTATGCTTTGTGTGATATAACTAGTTATTTCGAAGAACCTGTTGATTCATCAGCAGGTTTAGGTATTGTGTTAGGGACTTTATCGAACGTAGAAATAACAATAAATAGAAATGACATTAAGTATAAATATTTTAGCATACCAATAGATAATAAGCCTTTATTAATTCCATTATTACATCATTTATTCAATGATTTCTATTAAGTAAAATTATTCTAAGTTGTAATTAAAGTAATTTCAAATTGTTAAAAGTAAAGTTATAACTATTAAAATTTACAGTTTATGTATATATATGTAAGTGTAGTGCGTTGCAACAAACCCTAGATTTATATATCTACAAATTTTAAAACATCTAATAATATAAATTTGTGTATATAAAAAAGAGGAAAAACCTAAATAAATTTTAGTATGAATCTTTTATACATGTGAAACGAAGATGCAGTGTTATTTCAAACGAATATGAATAAAAAATTAATCATTTATTTTATTTTTATTATATTTATTAATTATAGATTAATGCAAACTTTTTATAGAGCGAAGTATACAAGGTGTGCAAAGGCGCCAATTCAGTTTCGACTGCGTTCCCTACAGCCAAGAGCCTGCCATCCAAAACGCTACTGAGGCAGAAGTCTTAAAGCATCTGGATGTGCTGCAAGCGTTACAGAAGGACTGCATTAATCGCCTCGCAGTTATCGAGACCACCCTAAAGGAAAATGTAGTAAGAAAATAATTTATATAGTTTGAGCGCTATTAACGAATCTTCTTTCTTTTTAGGTGCCAGATAAATCTGAAGTTCAGGCACAAAGCAAACTACTTAGAGCGTGTAGAGTTATTGGTGCTAGAACTCACCAGGCTATCAGCCGTATCACCGGTGATATGGAAGATGAGGAGTATGTCGACCTTGCCTCAAAGCTTCCCATATCCTCCATTAAGCATCTGGCTACTGTGGAGGAAAAATTAAAAAACAGAGCCAGTGCTGATGCGATGGTAAAGACTATAAATATATACATATAAAGTTCTTAAAATTTTTGAATTTTTGATTTATAAATGCGGCTCCTGGTAAAGGCAAGGGGGGTTAAAGGCACTGTTGATGGCGTTCTGCGGACCTTGCTGCATGATGATTTGGCACGGGACTATAACCTTGAGGGGCGCAATAGGAAAAGGTCCCTAATATCGTTAAAATGTGTGGACATCGTGTTTGGTGAGTCTACATATGTATAATGCTAACAAAAACAATATCATATATACTTATATTATGCTTATACCTTTACAGATGTATTTGCCGAAAAGCCAAAGCAGTCGGTTTTAGATGATATAAGGAGATATGTAGCATTAAGCCACAATAAACATAAGCAAAAATTATGCAGACTAAAAAAAAAGGATTAGCTTAAGGATGTATATATACACCTACACTCACATGTACATAAGCACTGACACATAAATACTGATTAGATTTTGTACGAGATAGTAAAATTTAGCTAGATTATACGTACACGATTCACACATTTACAGCCAAACGCATTTATACACATCCCTATTTTATAATAAAAACTGTCTAGTTTTTTATTCTTTAAGTAGTCTTATTTTTAAATAACTAATTTAGTGTTGTAAATAGATAGTTGCGTGTGTAAATATTCATAGTGTTAGGTGCATAGGGTAAGATTAATTCAAAAAGGCCCCAACAAGAAGATTTTTCAAAACATACCAAACGTGAGCATCGCAATATTTGTCGAATGTTTTAGTATCGGCAATTTATAAAAACTTACATATTTTTACAGGTTTTTTTTTTTATTTTTATGATTAGCAAATAAAAAGCGATTTATTCCACCATTTAGCCCAACGTTTCGATAAAGGGCGGTCTATATTTGTTTATAACAAAATACAAAAAACAAAAACAACATTAGAAATAAAATTACACGATTTAAAATACGTAGTTTCAAACAAAGTATTGCACAATTATAAATTTGAATTTTACATGAACTATTACTCCACAAACAATTATTTATATTCACTCACATTGGTATTTAAAAAACGATTTTATTATTACTTTACAAAAACATTAAATGCTACCTCACTATATGGTAAACTTGTCAAACTAAAACTAATTATCTGGTCATAGGCATAATAAGTAAGTCGCGGCTATGTCTTGTGTATCTTCTTCTTGTTCATTGCCTTTTCTCTGTTTTGCATTATTCTTAGGCTCTCGAGTGTGTACCTTTTTCTTTCTCTCGTCTCTTTGTCTATTATTTTTGTTGTTGTGAAATCTACTGTGTGTTTGTTGTTTACCGCGTATTGTGATAACGCCGTGCTGTGTTTTCTTTGTTGATATCGGCTTGGTGCTCTGCAAGTCGTGTGTTTAGCGCCCTCTTCGTAGTGCCAATATATCGAGCGTTAACCGCCGAATTGGTGTAAGGGACAAAATATCGATTTTTTTTTATTGTCGAAGTCGATAGTGTTTGTCCTGATCTGTCATCTCCGAAAATTTCATAGTTCTATGTTTTACCGTTATAAAGTTATAGCAGAAACAATTTTGGTGTAAATGCGCAATACACTTTGTTTATGTTTTTCCATGCCCGCACATTGTTACTTACATCAAAAATATCTAGTGTGCTTTGTTGGGGCAGAAGCATGGACCATGACAACAGCAGATGAAGCGGCTTTGGGAGTGTTCGAGAGAAAAGTTCTTCGAAAGATTTATGGACCTCTACGCGTTGGCGATGGCGAGTACCGAAGAAGATTTAATGATGACCTGTACGAGCTATACGCAGACATCAACATAGTCCAGCGAATTAAAACGCAGCGGCTGCGCTGGCTAGGCCATGTTATGCGAATGAAAGATGATGCTCCGGCCAAGAAAGTGTTTCTATCGGAACCCGCCTATGGAAGCAGAGGTAGAGGGCGGCCCCCACTCCGTTGGAAGGACCAGGTGGAAAACGATTTAAACTCCCTTGGTGTGACCAATTGGCGCCGGTTGGCGGAGCGAAGGAGCAACTGGCGCGCCTTGTTGGACGGCCATAACCGTTTAGACGGTTAAGCGCCAATTAAGTAAGTAAGTAAGCTTTGTTGCTTGCAGCAAAAAATATTTAATACTAATAAACTAAATGCGCTTCACGGAGATAAGTTATATATAAAATAACATAATAAATAGTTCTTTGTGCGAATAATGGAAGCTTTTGAACCAGAGGTAATTATTTTGGCTGCAAGCAATAGGAAAAATTATACCTTTCTTTTAGGGCTTAGTAATAAATGAGTTTATCGTTGTTTTCTTTAGTTTGCAAAGATACATGCTCTCGTCCCCTATAATGAAAGTGAGTCCAATATTTCCATTGATGATGAAAGGTGTGTTGGTAATAGGGGCTTTAAAAAGTCAAAAGTTATCCGAAAAAAACCGCAAAACAAGAGTCGGAAATCCACTGGCGTTAAACTGAATAAAAATTGTTGAAACTCATGTGCGGACAAAATTTACGGAATCAGATCGTGTGGCAATAAACGAGCACTTTTGGGGTATGGGGAATAAAATAAGGCAGCGGGACTGGATACTTTCGTGTACGACACGTAAGTGTATTAAAAGAAGAAAATCCGAAAGTACTAAAAGGAAGTGGAGTTTTGAGTACACAATAAGTTTTAATAATATAAAAGCAAAAGTATGCCAAAAGTTTTTGCTTCACACTCTCAATGTATCTCAAAACATGCTAATCTATACTAGAAATAATGCACAGTGTCTACAAACAACCAAAGAAGCTAACAAAAAATTAAAACCACACAATAAGTCTGATGAAAATAAAGTAGCACTTTTGAAATCTTTTATTACCCAGTTGCCTGCTGTACCTTCACATTACTGTTGTAATAAAAGCAGTTAACTTTATTTACCATCAGAATTCCAAAACATATCAACTCTCTATAAGTATTATTTAAGTCACATTAATAAGGAATCATCTAAGTTATCTTTAAGAGTGTTTAGAAAAATTTTTAATACCGACTTTCACATTGGCTTCCATATGCCCAAAAAAGATAAATGTGCTTTATGTGAAAAATTTAAGAACTCGGACAGTGAATCTCAGATTCTTTTAAGGCAAACTGAAGAATTTAAAAAGCACCTTAAGGATAAAGAAACGTCAAAACAAGTATTTTTAAATGACCAAAAGCAAGGTCGAACAAATTCTTCATTCTTATGTGCGAGCTTTGATTTACAAAAGGTTCTTAATACGCCCCATTCAAAAAGTGTAAATTTGTTTTACTCGAGAAAATACGCCTAATACAATGAAAGCATTTATGAAAGTGTTACAAGAAATGGTTATTGCTTTTTGTGGGCGAAAAGGACGGAAAACGGGGATGTAATGAGATATGCACAGTAATTTTTAGGTACTTAAAACTCCTTGATAAATAAGGAACGTATACCTTTATTAGCCTTTACTGTGACAGTTGTGCAGGACAAAATCGAAACAGAGCCATGCTTGCTATGTTCGCTTTTTTTTTAAATCCTGTACAAATATAAAAACCCTAAAAATAACCTTTCTGTTACCCGGCCATACCATGATGCCAGTCGACTCTATTCATAGTACGATAGAGTCATTTACGCGCCAAAGAAATATTTGGGCTCCAAGCGAATGGTATACCGTTATTTCCAATGCGAGAACTAACACAAAAATTACGAGTGTATAAGAATGGAATATTTCGATTTCAAAGACTGGAAAAACTTTGCGCGTACTATGTTCCCTACCTCAACCAAAATAGAATTTAACTCTCTTCGATCTGCTATGTTCCAAAAGGATTCCTCTCTTATTACTTTAAAGCATGGATACTGCAATAACTCACAGATAAAAGAATACAATCTAGCTTCAATGCGTCAATCCAAACGCAATATTTCCATTAGAAACGAAGGACCCCCTTTCTCTGTATGATAAGCCCTTGAAAATTTCTTTAAAAAAGTTTAACGATTTAAAAAAACTTTGCGAAAAAGGCACTATACCAAAACAGTTTCACAATAAGTTTTTAAATATGCAACAAAGCGCAACAATTACAGATGAGTTACCTGAAACTGACGGGGAAGATACATTTTAGGTTTTAAATAACAAATAATAAGTTAATTTGTGAATTTCGGATTTTTGGTTTAATTTTGGCTAGCAATTGTTATTTACGGTCCCTGATATGCTTAAATTACGTTTAATGAACTATTCTTAATTTTATAAAATATACTGTAACGCTCTTTGAATGGAATAAAAGTTTATATGTGAAAAAGTTTATGATTATTTTGATGTAAGTAACATAACATTTCAGCAGCACGTGGTGAGTGTGCCAGCGAAATTGATGTAAGTAACAAAAAACACAACTACGACTTATTTTAGCTACTGAAATTGATTGCGTTATGTACTTAGAGCACAACTAGGGCCGTGTACAAAATTTAGTTCAAATTCTTTGCTTATTAACAGAGATAATTAAAAAAACCTCCCCCTGTATAATTTGTTATTTGTCCCTTACACCAATTTGGCGGTAAAGGCTCGATATATTTTGTTGCAATGTTCAGTTTCATTTCCTTTGCACTCCGTTTGGTATACCACGTTACTTTGTTGTTGTATGTCGATCGGGCTTTTTGTTTTGGTAAATAATGTTGATAAAGTGTGGTTAGATTTGTAAGCCAGTGTTACTTTTGGGTTTTTTGTTATGTACTGCGCTAGATTTTCTGAGAGCATGGGAATATAGGTCGTACTAAAATATTGTTTCGGCTCATTCGGCGACTCTTTCGTTGTGGTTTGTGTGGGAATATTTATTAATTCTTGTTGTTTACGGTCAATTAGATTACATATTAATTTATTGGGATAATTGTTACTTCTTAGCGTCATTTTAATTTTTTCTATATTAGCGTTATGAAAACATTTATTGCTGATGGTCAGTACTTTATGTATAAAATTTTTGGCGGTATTTAATTTATACTTAAAGGGTTGTGATGAAAAGAAATTTATTAGGCGACCAGACGATGTAGGTTTTGTGTACCATTCAAGTATAATATTATTGTTAGCTCTATATATGCGGGTGTCTAAGAAGGGGATGTTGTTGTTTTTTTCCATTTCAATGGTAAATTGCAGTCTATTGTGATATTTGTTGAGTGCGCTTAAGATAATTTCCGTGTCGCTTCGTTTTATTATTGCAAATACGTCGTCTACGTATTTGACTAGAAATTTGATACCAGTGTTTTGTTGTTGGTTCAGCTCAGAGTACATATTTTGTATAAGGTCGTCCATCACAATGTCCGCTATGGTGGGGGAAAGTGGGTTACCCATCGGCATTCCAAATGTTTGTTGGTAAATATTTTTATTGTATATGAAATAGTTATTTTCTTTTAAGCAGAACTCTAATATGGTTAACAACTTGTTTTTCGGAAAGGTTGTGTGTTGTTGGACTTTTTCCCATTTTTTCATGACTATCTTTATTGCCAAAACCGTCGGTATGTTGGTGAAAAGCGAGACGACATCAAACGATACTAAAAAATCATCATTGCATAAATTTACATCAGCTAATCTATTTTTCAAGTCAATTTACTCCCGGAAATTACCATTAAATGAAGATAATTATTATTAACCGAAAGTTCACGTATGTCTTAACAGAAGTCCTCAAAAAAATATCGGGTGGTACCAAAGTAGTCTCTACACAGATGCATACGGAAACATTTTTCAGGTTCCAGCACGTTCAGCTTAAAAGAGGAAAATTTACTAATCTGCAAAATGCCATTGATCGTACTTTTCGAAGTAAAATATATGCACTGAGAGTATTCAAATCGAATGCAAATATTCCCAAAGGGGCATGTAACACAATTGATTTGCCTCCACGCTCAATTCAATGGCTAATGTTTGCACTCGTGCCGTGTATTTTTGTATTACAGTTTCGTTTTTTTGTTTGTGTTGTTGGCTTTTACTTTAGATATTTTTGTGTGCTGCGTCGTTATTCAACAACGCTCGACTCGATGAACATCATCCTCCAACATCGCCACCACATATTGCTGAGCAAGAATTATCTTAGCATAGCAATTTAGTTTATCAGTCAATCTTTGTCGATGAGTAGGCGTGGCGAGAACGCAAGTCACTGCCAGGGTGCTGGCATTGCCGACAGCACGAGCGGAGGATAAAAGAGGGCGGAGTGACATTGCAACAAGTGGTTACTTTTCGTATTACCTTCAAGATGCTTTGTTGTCTGGCTATTTTTATTAACTTTTTTTTTTTATTTTCGCGCATTCCTTTGTGATGACTTTTGTATTATTTGCGTCAAGATCACAATTGATGTACTTAATGAATCGAAACACTTCTCCTAAATACTTTCCTTCTTTTTTTATTTATTGTAGAAATCAAAATTCAAAGTTAAAATGACACCAACCTCCAAATACAAACCACGTCAAAGAGAATGAGCGCACCAGTCATGGCCATGGTTAGTAGTAATGCTTCCAGCGTTGGCGGCGGCAAGAACTCCAGCGCAAAATCAAAAGGGTTGGAAATATTAGATTTTCAAGAATCATGGCTGGAGGAAGTTGAATTATATAAAGACAAGTTGTATGTGCAAAAGAATATTTTACTCTTATATCATAATCACGCTCACACCACGCATGGTTGTCAAATTGATGCACCATTATGTCAGCATGAATAATAAAAATATAGTGCAACACCTGGTCATCATACGACAAATGAGCACAATAATAATGATCCTAATTTGGTAGTGAAGCGGCAAAACAGTGGTCCAATCATTGATTCCTAGAAATAAAAAGTGCATCACACAACAAATCAAATCATGTTAGTTTGCATTGCAATACTGCTACGCCATTATTATCATCTCTTGAGGCAAATATAGCAATGACTGGAGTGCAGGTATATTGTATGAATTATAATAATTAATTAATTGTTTTAAAAAATTTAGTAATGAAATTTGATTATAACAGTTTTTATGATTTTAATTAACTTGCCTTGAATCGATTTGGAAGTTAGGAGCTCCTCCGCCAGCGCCTGGTGCACATCAAACTGGACCAATTTATGTAAATAATGTTACAGCTAATGTTAATCTGCACGGTTGAGCATATCCACCTACGTTTATACAAGGTGGAACACCACACTACTTTCATGAGGATGTAGCCACCGATCACGTTGTTGTAAGAGCTTACTTTAAATATGTTATTCATAAACACTGATTCTAATATTTTGTTCTGGTTTTTACTTTAGAGTCAACCGGTTATGTAAGCGATGTCAGCTATGCCTGTAACTTAAGGGCCTTCAAATGTAATAGTTACCGCGGACGCGGCCGTGGGAGTAGAGATTACACTAATCAACGACTTTCAATATCGGAAGGTTTTCCATCACCTTAAAAACAACATGTGCAAGCACTCGAATAAATTGTACAACAGACGTTAACACCACATCAGCAGCCAGCAGCAACAACAACAATCGCAACAAGTTGAAACTTCTTATCCTAGTTGTGAACCACCAACATATTCGAAATATGCGCATCCATCAACAGCAACATATGTCGCCTACTTTGCAACACAAAATCCAATGCTTCATCCCGCGTCAGCTGCATAAAAATCCACTAGTACACCGTTATATGTTTCACATATGCAACATATGTATGCGAATGCACATGAGGTGTGCAATTATAAGTGGTCCATTTGTTTATTCGCCCGAATATCAATATATACCAGGTGAAGATAGCCAACGCAATTCTACTTTATGCCTCGTCTAGAGAAGCTAAAACATTTACAATTTAAAAATTGTGTGATTTTCAAACAGCTACACCAAGCTTCAACAAATTATTGGACCATGAGATTTCTCATATGCCCAATAGTCATTATTTAAAATGTAAATTATGTCATTGAAAGACTAAAACACATTCAAGTATGAATTTTAATTTACATGCACATCACGCTGCAAAAATTGATGTAACAACGAAAAGTCTAGAATTAACTGTTTGTCCATATTGTAATCAAGAATTTGCATCACAATGGTACTTACGCAAACAGGAACATGAGAAACCAATGGATGAAAGAACATCTTTTCTATGTTTCGAATGTGATGAAGAATTTAGAACAAATACAAGTTTACGTGTGCATGTTTATGAAAAGTTTGCTCATTGTACACCACAAGATCTGAACGAAAAAATCCTGAGGGTATGGTTACACCTATGTGGCAACTACAAGCTATTTATAATGGCGAAATGAATTACAATGCTTATTTGAATTCTGGTGATGCTCCTGACATGCTGCCTATATTCCGCTACGTCTGATCTTACTATACCTACCAAACTAATATGACTCTGGAAACTGATGATGAGCAACACCACCACCGCATGAAAAATAAGAACTTCAAAACAAGGTTTCGGAAAGAGCCCTTTGAATAGACGTTAATGTATTTATATAGTTTATGAATATAAAAATGCACATATGTAAAAATTACTAGAATAATAGGACATGTTTTTAACTGTAAAACCTATTTTAAACATGCCTTATTTATGAATTAAATATTATTTAAACAAAAAGGACGGTTTTCATTCATATAAAAAGTGAATTGACGGAAGGTAACCGGTACGGGTAACCGGCAGGCCAGTTACCCGTGTTGTTGTTGTTGCATATGATTTGGTAAGCGATAACGAAAACATACCTAATGAAGTAACTTAAAAATGTAAATAACATCGAGCGAGAAGGAATGCCGAAAACACAATAGGTAAGAGCGAGAAAGCGAGTCACATGTAAACTATTTTGAGAGAGCGCGTGCGTTACTTTTTTCACGACAGCAATGTAAAAGTCATTAAGACGATAATTGGTGACCTAGTTATCGCTGACGATTAAGTAATCGATTAGGTAACGAGTACCTGTCTTGTAAGGTATGAATTTAATTATAACCCGTAGTTTGTATTATATTCGATTATATGGAATTGTATTATAATGAATTATCCACAAAATCTATTAGTTATATCTAGTCTTAAATTTCCCATTGGGAATCTTCATGGACGTGTGGCAGCATTCACCGCGTAAATCCACAGAAAAAAATTCGCCGCAATCCTAAGCAAGGCGATCTGACATCACCGCCAGTTGTCAAAGCGTATTTTTTGCAAAATTTTATTGTCATATTGAAATAAAGTCAGCATCTTGTGCTTTTAAGCTTGCCATAATAAAAAAAAGGAATTGCGAGTTCTTCGATTAAAAGTGTATAATCCGAAAGCCATAAAAGTGTTCCATTATTGAAATTGTATTATTAAAATAGAACAAACGCTTATCAAGCATTTGCTAATAAGTTTACAAAGATCATCCGCGAGATTGTGCTCCGCCCCTTTCATTTTACATTTTTGCGATACATAATTTTTTTTATTTCTGATAAGTTTGTTTAGCTTAAAGCATTAAAATAGTAAACTATCATATTGTGAAAATTCGCTGACGTTTTATTATTGCGTAAAAGTGCCGTCAAAGTACCCAGCTATTCGAGCACAATTCAGGGAAGTATCTTGCGGTTATTTATAGATCCAGGTCAAGTAAATTTGGTGCTTATTTCAACTGCAAGAATCCGAGCCTAAGCGGAATTCCTTCGACTGAAAGCCATACCCCGATTTCATACACAATTCCTTTGCACAAAATATTAGCTTCTCTTCATTCGCGTGGAAAGCCGCAATATTCAACCTGCCCTTTGCAGCAACGCCAGTGGGAACCTCGCCCAGCAGCAATAAGAACCATAACCGGTGAGTACCAGCCTCTAGCTTAACTAGTGGTCCTTCGTCGCCATTGACGAACCCAGCCCCTTGTATAATCATATACATATATTAAATATATCTCTCCCAAGTAAATTTTGGTGGCTTCCGCCAAATACATATTTTTTCCGCCAGAAAAATATATGTATATTCCCAACACCATATACACACGTACATAAAAGCGGTGCATTACAAACCGGCAAATCGCACTCATACTTTCACAAAGTTAACTTGTGTCCCTTGCGGTATAATTTAAATACATATCCCCACATCTGTATTATTATTGCGATACCCAGCAGTAAATTCGGCCACATTTACATTGCTTGAAATACCCAGCAATAATTCTGCAGCTCAGTCCAACTGAACAAGACTACTCCCAATTCAGTCTAGCTGAACCTAGTCTCATCCACTTTCGACCAATAGGAAAGCTTCTGCCTTTGATATTCCGTCGTAAATAAACACCAGGCAGTCCCCAAAAATTCCCAAAATAGCTGAAGTGAAATTAAGCAAGTCCCTTTTTAGAATGGCTACCGTGGTCGAAAATAAATTTATATCCGAAACGGATCTCTCTTCGGATTACTGCGCTCGGTTCGGCACAACCGAGATCCAAGATAACACCGAGGCATCCATAAAAATAAAAGATAACAAATAAGGAAGGTAAGTTCGGGTCTCACCAAACATTACATACTCAGTTGAGAGCTATGGTGACAACATAAGGGAAATAACCATGTAGGAAAATGAACCGAGGGTAATCCTCGAATGTGTTTGTATGACATGTGTATCAAATGAAAGGTATTAAAGAGTATTTTATGATGGAGTGGGCCATAGTTCTATAGGTGGACGCCATTTAGGGATATCGCCATAAAGGTGGATCAGGGTTGACTCTAGAATTAGTTTTTACGATATGGGTATCAAATGAAAGGTGTTAATGAGTATTTTAAAAGGGAGTGATCCTTAGTTCCATAGGTGGACGCCGTTTCGAGATATCGCCATAAAGGTGGACCAGGGGTGACCCTAGAATTTGTTTGTACGATATGGGTATCAAATGAAAGGGGTTAATGAACATTTTAAAAGGGAGTGGGCCTTAGTTCTATAGGTGGACGCCTTTTCGAGATACCGCCATAAAGGTGGACCAGGGGTGACTCTAGAATGCATTTGTACAATATGGGTATCAAACGAAAGGTGTTAATGAGTATTTCAAAAGGGCGTGCGGCTTAGTTCTATAGGTGGACGCCTTTTCGAGATATCGCCATTAAGGTGGACCAGGGGTGACTCTAGAATGTGTTTGTACGATATGGGTATCAAATTAAAGGTATTAATGAGGGTTTTAAAAGGGAGTGGTGGTAGTTGTATAGGTGGTCGCCTTTTTGAGATATCGGTATAAAGGTGGACCAGGGGTGACTCTAGAATGCGTTTGTACAATATGGGTATCAAACGAAAGGTATTAATGAGTGTTTTAAAAGGGCGTGGGTCTTAGTTCTATAGGTGGACGCCTTTTCGAGATATCGCCATAAAGGTGGACCAGGGGTGACTCTGGAATGTGTCTGTAAGTATGGGTATCAAATTAAAGGTGTTAATGAGTATTTTAAAAGGGCGTGGGGCTTAGTTCTATAGGTGGACGCCTTTTCGAGATATCGCCATAAAGGTGGACCAGGGGTGACTCTAGAATGTGTTTGTACGATATGGGTATCAAATTAAAGGTATTAATGAGGGTTTTAAAAGGGAGTGGTGGTAGTTGTATAGGCGGTCGCCTTTTCTAGATATCGGGATAAAGGTGGACCAGGGGTGACTCTAGAATGCGTTTGTACAATATGGGTATCAAACGAAAGGTGTTAATGAGTATTTTAAAAGAGTGTGGGGCTTAGTTCTATAGGTGGACGCCTTTTCGAGATATCACCATAAAGGTGGACCAGGGGTGACTCTAGAATGTGTTTGTACGATATGGGTATCAAATTAAAGGTATTAATGAGGGGTTTAAAAGGTAGTAGTGGTAGTTGCATAGGTGGTCGCCTTTTCGGGATATCGGCATAAAGGTGGACCAGGGGTGACTCTAGAATGTGTTTGTACGATATGGGTATAAAATTAAAGGTATTAATGAGGGTTTTAAAAGGGAGCGGTGGTAGTTGTATAGGCGGTCGCCTTTTCGAGATATCGGCATAAAGGTGGACCAGGGGTGACTCTAGAATGCGTTTGTACAATATGGGTATCAAACGAAAGGTGTTATGGAGTATTTTAAAACGGCGTGGGGCTTAGTTCTATAGGTGGTCGCCTTTTCGAGATATCGCCATAAAGGTGGACCAGGGGTGACTCTAGAATGTGTTTGTACGATATGGGTATCAAATAAAATGTGTTAATGAGTATTTTAAAAGGGAGTGATCCTTAGTTCCATAGGTGGACGCCGTTTCGAGATATCGCAATAAAGGTGGACCAGGGGTGACCCTAGAATTTGTTTGTACGATATGGGTATCAAATGAAAGGGGTTAATGAGCATTTTAAAAGGGAGTGGGCCTTAGTTCTATAGGTGGACGCTTTTTCGAGATATCGCCATAAAGGTGGACCCGGGGTGACTCTAGAATGCATTTGTACGATATCGGTATCAAATTAAAGGTATTAATGAGGGTTTTAAAAGGGAGTGGAGGTAGTTGTATAGGTGGTCGCCTTTTCGAGATATCGCCATAAAGGTGGACCTGGGGTGACTCTAGACTTTGTTTGTACGATATGGGTATCAAATGAAAGGTGTTAATGAGTATTTTTAAAAGGGAGTGGGCCTTAGTTCTATAGGTGGTCGACTTTTCGAGATATCGCCATAAAGGTGGACCAGGAGTGACTCTAGAATATGTTTGTACGATATGGGTATCAAACGAAAGGTGTTAATGAGTATTTTAAAGGGCGTGGGGTTTAGTTCTATAGGTGGACGCCTTTTCGAGATATCGCCATTAAGGTGGACCAGGGGTGACTCTAGAATGTGTTTGTACGATATGGGTATCAAATTAAAGGTATTAATTAGGGTTTTAAAAGGGAGTGGTGGTAGTTGTATAGGTGGTCGCCTTTTCGAGATATCGGCATAACGGTGGACCAGGGGTGACTTTAGAATGCGTTTGTACAATATGGGTATCAAATTAAAGGTATTAATGAGGGTTTTAAAAGGGAGTGGTGGTAGTTGTATAGGCGGTCGCGTTTTCGAGATATCGGCATAAAGGTGGACCAGGGGTGACTCTAGAATGCGTTTGTACAATATGGGTATCAAACGAAAGGTGTTAATGAGTATTTTAAAAGGGCGTGGGGCTTAGTTCTATAGGTGGACGCCTTTTCGAGATATCGCCATAAAGGTGGACCAGGGGTGACTCTAGAATGTGTTTGTACGATATGGGTATCAAATTAAAGGTAGTAATGAGGGTTTTAAAAGGAAGTGTTGGTAGTTGTATAGGTGGTCGCCTTTTCGAGATATCGGCATAAAGGTGGACCAGGGGTGACTCTATAATTTGTTTGTACGATATGGGTATCAAATAAAATGTGTTAATGAGTATTTTAAAAGGGAGTGATCCTTAGTTCCATAGGTGGACGCCGTTTCGAGATATCGCCATAAAGGTTGACCAGGGGTGACCCTAGAATTTGTTTGTACGATATGGGTATCAAATGAAAGGGGTTAATGCGCATTTTAAAAGGGAGTGGGCCTTAGTTCTATAGGTGGACGCTTTTTCGAGATATCGCCATAAAGGTGGACCCGGGGTGACTCTAGAATGCGTTTGTACGATATCGGTATCAAATTAAAAGTATTAATGAGGGTTTTAAAAGGGAGTGGAGGTAGTTGTATGGGTGGTCGCCTTTTCGAGATATCGCCATAAAGGTGGACCAGGGGTGACTCTAGACTTTGTTTGTACGATATGGGTATCAAATGAAAGGTGTTAATGAGTATTTTTGAAAGGGAGTGGGCCTTAGTTCTATAGGTGGTCGACTTTTCGAGATATCGCCATAAAGGTGGACCAGGGGTGACTCTAGAATATGTTTGTACGATATGGGTATCAAATGAAAGGTGTTAATGAGTATTTTAAAAGGGCGTGGGGTTTAGTTCTATAGGTGGACGCCTTTTCGAGATATCGCCATAAAGGTGGACCAGGGGTGACTTTAGAATGCGTTTGTACAATATGGGTATCAAACGAAAGGTGTTAATGAGTATTTTAAAAGGGCGTGTGTCTTAGTTCTATAGGCGGACGCTTTTTCGAGATATCGCCATAAAGGTGGACCAGGGGTGACTCTAGAATGTGTTTCTACGATATGGGTATCAAATTAAAGGTGTTAATGAGTATTTTAAAAGGGCGTGGGGCTTATCTCTATAGGTGGACGCCTTTTCGAGATATCGCCATAAAGGTGGACCAGGGGTGACTCCAGAATGTGTTTGTACGATATGGGTATCAAATGAAAGGGGTTAATGAGCATTTTAAAAAGGAGTGGGCCTTAGTTCTATAGGTGGACGCTTTTTCGAGATATCGCCATAAAGGTGGACCCGGGGTGACTCTAGAATGCGTTTGTACATTATGGGTATCAAACGGAAGGTGTTAATGAGTGTTTCAAAAGGGCGTGGGGCTTAGTTCTATAGGTGGACATCTTTTCGAGATATCGCCATAAAGGTGGACTAGGGGTGACTCTAGAATGTGTTTGTACGATATCGTTATCAAATTAAAGATATTAATGATGGTTTTAAAAGGGAGTGGTGGTAGTTGTATAGGTGATCGCCTTTTCGAGATATCGCCATAAAGGTGGACCAGGGGTGACTCTAGACTTTGTTTATACGATATGGGTATCAAATGAAAGGTGCTAATGAGTCTTTTTAAAAGGGAGTGGGCCTTAGTTCTATAGGTGGTCGACTTTTCGAGATATCGCCATAAAGGTGGACCAGGGGCGACCCTAGAATTTGTTTGTACGATATGGGTATCAAATTTAAGGGGTTAATGAGCATTTTAAAAGGGAGTGGGCCTTAGTTCTATAGGTGGACGCTTTTTCGAGATATCGCCATAAAGGTGGACCCGGGGTGACTCTAGAATGCGTTTGTACAATATGGGTATCAAACGGAAGGTGTTAATGAGTATTTCAAAAGGGCGTGGGGCTTAGTTCTATAGGTGGACGCCTTTTCGAGATATCGCCATAAAGTTGGACCAGGGGTGACTCTAGAATATGTTTGTACGATATGGGTATCAAATGAAAGGTGTTAATGAGTATTTTAAAAGGGCGTGGGGCTTAGTTTTATAGGTGGACGCCTTTTCGATATATCGCCATAAAGGTGGACCAGGGGTGACTCTAGAATGGGTTTGTACGATATGGGTATCAAATTAAAGGTATTAATGAGACTTTTAAAAGGGAGTGGTGGTAGTTGTATATTTGAAGGCGTTTTCCAGATATCGAATAAAATGTGGACCAGGGTGACCCAGAACATCATCTGTTGGTTACCGCTAATTTATTTATATATATGATACCACGAACAGTATTCCTGCCAAGATTTCAAGGGTTTTTTATTTCGCCCTGCAGAACTTTTTCATTTCATTCTACTTAATATGGTAGGTGTCACACCCATTTTACAAAGTCTTTTTCTAAAGTTAGGTATATTTTGCGTCAATAAACCATTTTTTTCGTTTTTGGTAACTGTCGATATCGAAAAAGTGGGCGTGGTTATAGTCCGATATTGTTCATTTTAAATAGCGATCTGAGATGAGTGCTCAGGAATCTACATACCAAATTTCATCAAGATACCTCAAAATTTACTCAAGTTATCGTGTTAACGGACAGACGGTCGGACGGACGGACGGACATGGCTCAATCAAATTTTTTTTCGATCCTGTTGATTTTGATATATGGAAGTCTATATCTATCTCGTTTCCTTTATACCTGTACAAGCAACCGTTATCCAATCAAAGTTAATATACTCTGTGAGCTTTGCTCAACTGAGTATAAAAATATCGATGTGTTCTGGGAAATGGTACAGAGCGCATATGACGCCGTCGTAGAGTCAGATGACAACGACCTTCCCGAAGACTTTAAGGCCTCAGCTTTCAATAAAGGCCAAATCCCTGAAAAAGTGGCGTCACACTCTACCCAAATCTGGGAAGTAACTGATGCGCTAGATCAACAGCTACGACAGTTTTGGGAAATCGAAGAAATTCCTAGGCCACAAATGGTAAAACCCGAAGATCGCATACACGAGAATTACTACCAGAGCACCACAATTAGGACAGATGACGGTCGATACATGGTTCGGCCCCCTTTCAAGCCAGTATTCCTGAACAACATCGATCTAGGTTAATCCCGAACGGCAGCCATGAGACAGTTCCTAGGCATGGAACGCACCCTCAGTAAAAAAGGCGATCTCAAGTCTCAATACGATAATGTATTGGCAGAATACATCTCCCTCGGCCACATGGAAGAAACTAGCTCCTGTGAAGTAGAATGCAAAGGCAAATACTACTTTTTCTATCTCCACCACAATGTGGTCGTTAAGCCAGAAAAGAAAACGACAAAGGTCCGTGTATTGTTCAATGCGTCGAAAATGTCCGGTTCCGGCCACTCCCTAAACGACGTTTTATGCACTGGGCCAATCCTCCAACCTGATTTACGGCTTATGACACTAAAATGGCGTACGTATAAATAAGTGTTCAATGGCGATGTTGAAAAAATTTACCGCCAAATTCCCCTACATCCCGATGATCAAGACTACCAGAGGATCATCTTTTGCACATTTCCAGATGGTCCAATAAAGGACTTCAAGTTGAAAACAGTAACTTTCGGTGTCAATTGCGCGCCATAATTGGCTATAAGAACTCTGCACGAGCTCGCGAAAGATGTAGCCAACACCCACCCAAGCGCAGCCCCTATACTTGAAGCCGAAACTTATGTGGACCATATCCTATCTCGTAGCCATGATCTTCAGTCAGCCGAGCAGTCCCTTACGGAAGTAATGTCCGCTCTCCACTCAGCCAGCTTCCCATTAAAGAAGATAACAGCAAACGATCCCGATATTCTGCAGTCAATTCCAAAAGCAAATTTGCTGGACACTAATTTCCTCGAGTTCGAAAAATCGAGTACCGCCATAACCCTAGGTATACAGTGGAATTCGCTCTCGGACAAGTTCTCATACACTGTGGAGTCCAATCCGGCATCCACAGCAGCCACAAAAAGGCAAACGCCAATTATTATCTAAGCAAAAATCTTGACGCAAGAGCTATGGCTAGACGGGACTGACTGGGATGAGCCAGTGAAACCCCTCCATCTCATAAAGTGGCCGCAGTTCGCCGAAAATCTCCCAACGATCTCGGAGATTCAAATACCACGTTGGGTAAACTACCATCCCGATAAACCAGTTGAGCTCCATGGCTTCTGCGACGCCTCGGAAAAGGCTTATTGCACGACATTTTATGTAAGAACCACCGTAGGAACTCAAGTCTTCTCTCACCTTTTATTCTCTAAAGGGAAAGTGGCCCCCCTAAAACCATAAGTTTGCCACGACTAGAGTTATGCGGCGCGGTCTTATTAGCCAAGTTAGTCGCAGTTGTCCAATCCCATCTCGACCTCAATCCTCCGAGATTGTTCCAGCATGGATAGAGAAGCCACCTCATTCCTGGAAAACCTACGTCTCCAACCGAACCGCGCAGATCATCGACCTGATAGGTAATGCCGCTTGGCGACATGTGCGCAGCAAGGATAATCCCGCAGATATGGGCACCAGAGGATGCACTCCCTCGAGCTAGCTAGCTCATTCCTATGGTGGAATGGTCCAGAGTGGCTTCCCCGAGGACTGGCCAACAACAACGGCCAGAAACATTGTACCCCCCGAACTTCGCTGAGTCGAAACACTGCATGCCGCTGAGGAGACTGACGATATCCTAGATCGGTTTTCCTCTTACTCTCGAGCTCTACGCGTCATTGCATACGCTCTGAGGTTCATACGTCGGGCGAAAGACGCAGTAAACGGCATCCATGATCCTGTCACCCCGCTTTCTAATGCCGAACTCAAACGAGCGAAACACCGTCTGATCATCGCGTCCCAAACCCGGTACTTCGATCCAGAACGAGCCTGCCTGGAGGACTCGAAACCCCTAGGGAAACGTGGTTCCCTGTTGGTACTTGACCACTTCCTGGATACAAACAGGATTATCCGTGCCAACGGACGATTAGTAAACGCCGACATGACCTACAATGAGTGTCATCCCATCATTCTACCCGAAAAGGCTCGATTTACTACCCTCTATATAAGGTTTCTACACGAGACCTTCCTCCATGCGGACGTCCGCCTCATGCAACAAGCTGTAAGACAAGAGTTCTTTATAGCTCGGCTTAAAACCCTGATAAAAAAGTGAATTTTCCAATGTAAAGCATACACCATTCATAAGCAACAAACGCACTCTCAAATAATGGCAGCTTTACCCTCCGAACGATGTACCCTCGCGCCCCCCTTCACTATTCCTGGTGTAGACTTCGCCGGCCTGTTTCAACTAAAATCTTCTATGCTCCGGCCTCCCAAGATAATGAAGAGCTATGTTGCCGTTTTTGTCTGCTTCGCCACCAAAGCCGTCCACTTTGAATTATGTTCCGACCTCACCACCCAAGCATTCCAAGCAGCCTTCGCCCGCTTCGTAGGATGCCGAGGATATCCCAGCAAAATGATGAGCGACAACGGCACCACTTTCGTAGGAGCTAAGCGGGCCATGGAAAAGGAGTTCGTATCAAAGAAGTCTCGTCCGATATCATATAGAAGTACGCCCCACAAGGAATTAATTGGAAGTTTATACACCCAGGGCCCCTCATATGGGCGGACTATGGGAATCCGCTGTCAAAAGCTTTAAAACCCACTTTAAAAGGGTCGCCGGAACTCACAGCTTCACTTTTGAAGAATTTTCTACCTTATTGATACGAATAGAGGCTGTCTTGACTCTCGCCACATCTCCCAACTGTCTCAAGACCCAAGCGATCGCACGGCCCTCACACCGGGTCATTTCCTACGAGATGCGCCCCTGCTCTCCATCCCCGAACCGAACTATGAACACCTCTCTATGATTAACCGTTGAAAATTTTACATCATCAGTTCAGCAAACGCTGGAAGAATGATTATCTCATGGAGCTACCAACACTCTACTCCCAACATCAAGAGTGACTAAAATGTCTTTATCCTATCTTCCTCAGATGGATCGCCAGCGCCCTCCAGTGCTGCACATCGCCGATCTTTGGCATCTCAAGTGACAACGCCAGCAGCATGTCCACGAACTCGTTAAGGGCCGCCCGACTACCGCCAATGCCCTATCGCATGCCACTAGCGGATGCACCTCTTTAGAACGCTGTCATCTTTGTGGGCTGCGCCACCACACCCTCGTGCATCGGGACACGGAGCGTCGCCAATCCCAGCATGCAACATCACAGCCCGGGCGCCAACGCCATTCATCGCGCCGCCACAGGCCACGCCATCGCAGCAGTGGGAACGTCCAGCCACCACAACCACCACCCGCTGCAAGAACATCCAGCGTTCGCCGCAACCAACGCGCACCGACCGTGCCCAATCGCACTATAAGATGCACCGCCACAGGCCTGCGAACCTCAACGTCCAAAAGCAAAGTGGGCAAAATCCTAATTAAGGAAGCAGTTAGGGCGTTGACCGAGCTGCAACATTCGTTAGCCGCTTAGTACGCCTTGGCGGGCCAGGATGTTTACGCGGCGTAGGCTGCCATCCCTCCCATCTCTCCCTTGTACATACGTATATCTATGAATTTGTTTATAACCCGTAGTTTGTATTAAACAATTGGGTATGAGCTCAGGGGCACTCTCACTCGCGTGGTTTTTCCGCGTTATAAGGGCTAGGGGAATTTGGGGCACCTCACTCAATCAAGAGAGACCAAGGGGCACTTGCACGGCACTACTAGCGTCGATTGCAAATTTAATTAATCGTAACGCACGAGTTTGATGCGAAGGAAGCACTTTAGTGGCGGCACAATAGATCGGCGTGTTGTCGCGTTGATGTTCATGTTCTGTGTTCTGTGTGACGCGACCTCTGTGGGAATAGTTGCCCATTTAACCATCCCGGCCCCCCTAGGCGTATACTTAGCCTAGCAAACGTTGTAACTGTTGCAACGTCTCCACGACGTTGCTTAGCCCGGTGGCGCGTTGGTTATGTGACCGGGGCTGCTGACGATGACGATGAGTAGCCGGGGGAGGCCGAGATAGTCGACGATGCTGCGGCCGCTGAGAAGTTTGACGTGCTATGGGACGGCGGCTTCGTGAGGCTGCGACGGGTGCGTAACTCCCGGCGCGCTGCGTTTCTCTCGACGTTGCAGGTTGTCGACGGCGGCGGTTCCCCATGGCGATCGGATTCCCTTGTGGGCCTCGATGGAACATCGTGTGGTAGGGTTGGTAACAGTTTTGGCACACGTTGGCTGATGTGCACTCCGTTGCGACATGCGTGTGCGCCAGGAAATTAAGGCAGTACCCGTGCGCGGCTGCCACTTGTCGACGTTGCGGTGGTGACATGCCTCGGAATATGGGACACAGGCGGAGTGCGTAAGGACGACTACAAAGTCCACATCGTAAACGAGTGTTGTTGGCGTCGCGCATCGTTTCGGTCGGGGCAGGCCGCTCCGGTGGATCCGGTACGGGCCTTGGAGCGCGATTACTCGGTGTTGCGGCTGGGATCGCCATGGGCTGTGCGTTGCTGCGACGCGGCGGAGCTACTGGGGTTTCGTTGCGTTGTCCGACTACATTCCCAGATTGCGTGACATTGGATTCGGAGGTGGCAATCATCTCGGTGTCCATGATCTCTATCGGGAGAGAAAGAAAGTTCGTGTTTTATACGAGGTTGCATGATAGGGGTAGCAACTTGTTCAATATGGTAGTGAGGTTTGGGGTAGGGGTATCGTTTCGTAGGTTTCAGATTGAAGGGGTTACTATCTTAATATTTATTGGTTAAAGGGGTTATTATCTTATTCACTATTGGCAGTCGGTAGGAAGCATAACTTAACTAGCGGTCTAGTTAGCCTGCCATTTTGTGTTCGAAGGTCGACGACTCTGATATGACCGTCAGGTCCCTGATGAACCTTTTCTACACGGCCAAGTCACCATTCAGTGGGGGAGAGACATTCGTAGCTTATTAGGACGCATTCTCCAACATTTGGGGCCTTTTGGGTGTCTTTCCACCGGTATCGTTTACGGAGGTCTTTGAGATATTCCTCCTTCCATCGGTGGCTAAATTTGTGATGTAGAACCTTTATTCCTTCCCATCGATTTGGAAGGGAAAGAGAGTCAACACTTGGTTCAGGGGTGGCCAAAAGTGGTGCTCCTGTAAGAAAATGCCCGGGGGTGAGGGCTGTGAAATCGGAGGGATCTTGCGAGAGCGCAGAGAGTGGCCTCGAATTAAGAACGGCTTCGATTCGAGGAGTGAGTAACGTGGTAAGTTCCTCGAAATTGAACTTTTGAGTTCCAGCGACTATTTTGAAATGCATTTTGAAGCTTTTTACAGCTGATTCCCATAAGCCGCCCATATGTGGGGCATTATCGCTCATCATTTTAGAGGGAAATCCCCGCCGTCCGACGAAGCGAGCAAATGCCGCGAGGAAAGCCGCTGTGGTCAGATCAGAACATAACTCGAGGTGTACCGCTTTTGTTGTGAAACAAAGACGGCCACATAGCCCTTTGTAAAGGTGGAAGACCTCAACATGGAAGCTTTTATCTGAAAAGGCCCAGCAAAGTCAACACCAGTGGTGGTGAAGGGCGGAGCGAAGTTACAGCGTTCCGGGGGAAGAGCTGCCATGATCCGAGTGCGCATCCTGTGTGTATGCTTAGTGCAAGTTTAACACGTAAATATGCATTTTTTTATTTGCGGCTTTAGGCGTGGGATGTAGAACTCTTGACGGACCATTTGTTGCATCAGGCGATGTTCAGCATGTAGCATTAACCGGTGGAGGAAATTTAAGTACAGAGAAGCAAATGCGGACTTCTCCGGAATTATTATTGGATATCGTTCGTTATAAGTGAGGGTCGAATTTACTAGCCGTCCATCGGCACGAAGTAAGCCGTTCATGTCGAGGAACGGGTTGAGGACTAGAAGTGCGCTCTTTTTATCAATGGGTTTGGAGGTTAGAAGCATTGATATTTCACGACTGAAGTAGCGTGATTGGGTGATCGCTATGAGATATACCTTTGCTCTCTGTAGATTCTGGTGACTGAGAGCGGCATGTGGGGGTTCGGGCTATTATTTACCTTATTTTTAAGGCGTTGTATAAATTGACTCGCATGGCTCGGGGGAATGAAGAAAATCGCTCAAGGATGTCGGGTTCATTCATAGAAATGTGAAAGAATTCAAATTTTCGACCTTCGGGGGGTATTATGTTCCGCGCTGGAGCATATGTCCAGGATTCTGGTGATTCTACTAGCCAATTTGGGCCATTCCACCATAAAGCGCTGCTGGCTAGTTATGGGGGATTGCAGCCCCTTGTACCAAGATCAGCGGGATTATCACCACTGGTTACATGTCGCCAAATGACTGGTCCGACTAAATCAAGGATTTGGGCTGTGCGACTTGGCTAAGAGGAGTGCGCCGTATAGCTCTAGCCGTGGTAGGCTCACGGTTTTTAGAGGAGCGACCTTACTTTTTGAGACTAACAACTGGCTTGTCGTTTTGCCATCGGCTAGCTGTGTTCGCACGTATATAACTGCGCAGTATGCCTTTTCGGAAGCGTCGCAC
The DNA here is from genome assembly GCF_040869045.1 of Eurosta solidaginis. Classification (NCBI taxonomy): domain Eukaryota; kingdom Metazoa; phylum Arthropoda; class Insecta; order Diptera; family Tephritidae; genus Eurosta; species Eurosta solidaginis. The sequence goes on along the minus strand of NC_090319.1, from coordinate 175,498,771 downwards.
AAACCGTGTATTTCGACTTGATGGTCGGGGGAGAAGTTGACCCATCGAGGTATCTGTATCTCTGAAATTGAGATCAAATTGTTAGCGAATTGGAACTATTTTAGTAAGCGGAGTGGTTTTACGGACTCATCCCAATCGGTTCCGTCTAGCCATAGCTCTTGAATAAGCATTTTGGCCTCTATCATTACTGGCGATAGCAATCCTGCGGGGTCAAAAGTTTTGCCACAGACGACAGAATTTGCCGTTTTGTCTTTGCCGATATAGCAGATATTGCGTCTAGGGTATAGGAGAATGTATCTGTTATCGCATTCCATTGAATACCAAGAGTTTTGGTGGTACTCTCTTTTTCAAACATTAGAAAATTCGAGTCCAGTATATGGTCTGGATCTATATCCTTGAGGATTTCGGGGTGATTCGCTGTAATCTTTTTCAGCGGGAATCCTGCTGAGTTGAGCGCTTTTATCACTTGGGATAGTGATTCGCATGCAAGGGGTAAACTGTGGCTTCCCGACAGGATGTCGTCTACATGCGTTTGTGTTTTTAACACCGGGGTTGCCTTGGGGAATTTGTACCTTATTTCCTCTGCTAGTTCGTGCAGGGTACGAATGGCTAATAAGGGGCGCAGTTGACGCCGAATGTTACCGTTTTTAGTTTATAGTCAAGTATTTGACTATTTGCGGAATTTCTGAATATGATGCGCTGGTAATCTTGGTCGTCTTTATGCATCAGTATTTGCCTGTACATTTTTTCGACGTCACCATTAAATACGTACTTGTACATACGCCAATTTAAAATGAGAAGCATTAAATCGGGTTGTAATGTGGGGCCAGTGTATAAAACATCATTGAGGGAATTACCTGAGGTTGTTGATTTGGAGGCATTGAAGACTACTCTTACTTTAGTGGTTTTTTTTATCTGGTTTTACCACCGCGTGATGGGGAAGGTAAAATGAGGTGTATTTACCTTGGGTTCTTTTCTCATATGGTTTTACCTTTTCCATATGATCCAATTCGATGTACTCTTCCTGGAAACCATCATATACTGATTTTAACTTGCCTTTTTTAAGCAGGTTGTTTTCCATACTTAAAAACTGCTGAAGCGCAGCGATTCGTGAGCGAAATAATGCGAGTGTGTCGGGGAATTCGGGTTTGAAGGGGAGTCGTACGATGTATCGACCGTTTTAGGCACGCGTTGTGGTGGCTGCGTAGTAGTCTTCGCAAGCTTTGTCTTCTGGTGTAGTGACTTGCACGGGGGGAAGTTCTTCCAGCTCCCAAAATTTTTTGAGCTGGAAGTTCAGATATTCATTTGATATATCTGTCACTTGAGTTGTAAACGAGGAGATTTGTTCCGTCACTTGACCACTCAGAATCCATCCAAAGATGGTATTTTGAGCTATTAAAGAATTTGAGATTTTCTCAATACCACTTAGCATTATCTGGGGTATAAGGTCACTGCCTAAGAGCATATCTATTTGAGCAGGTGTATGGCAATTGGGGTCTGCAAGCTTCAGATGTGCAAATTTTTGCCTATCTTTGTTGTTTAATTTATAGTTGGGGATCATATTCCTTAGTTGCGGTAATACAATGGCTTGTGCCCGTATTCTTATATCCGCATCGGGGGAAACTAGAGTTAATGAGCACATTTTATGAGAGTTTTGTACAACTCGTCCGCCCATTCCTGACATTTCAAAGCTAGAGGTTTGAGTGGGAAGTCTCAACCGGTTCTGTGCTTTAAAAGAGATAAACGATCTTTGTTAGCCTTGATCGATTAGAGCTCTCAGCTTGAATGGTTCTCCACGGTGTTCAATGGAGACTATGGCAGTGGGCAACAATATTCTGCTTTCATTATTCGAATGAAGTGCTTGTACATTCGATGCATGTGAGCAGCAAGCCCCCTGCTCAGGGTGCATTTCGGGATTTTGCGCCTCTGTACTTTCGGTTCTAGCTGTTGCAACTAGACCTGTTGTTCTTCTGGGGTGAGAACTATTTTGGGGGGTATTTTTATTGCCATTCATGTGGAGCATTGAATGATGTCTCCTTTGACAATACACAGAGTCAAAATTACTGTCACAATATTTCAAAAGGTGGGAGTGTGAAGGACAATTGATGCATAGGACTTTGGTTTTTACGACATTGTATCTGTCATTTATTGACATCCTTTTGAATTTCTCGCAAGATTTTAGGGCATGACTCTCTCCGCAGGCTTCGCACGAACCATATCTATTTTCAGATATATACGGTTGCTATCGATTGTAGCTTCGATTTCTGTTATTCTGATTGCTGGCTTGGGGTTTTGTGAAACTTCTATGACTATCATTTTGTGCATTTTTGGGATTGAGTGTTTTTGTATCTACCCTCCCTGCGATTTCATATTGGGTGGTTAGGAAGTCTTTCATTTGTTGCCATGTAGGGACTTTTTTACGGGACGTTAACGACTGTTCCCATAATAATAGCAACTTTTCTGGTAATGCTGAGGCGCATATGTGTACCAGAATCGGATCCCAGTTATCTGTTGGGATATTCTGGGTGGATAGAAAGGATAGACATTTGCTTACGGTGGACTGTAATTTAATAAACTCTTCGCTTGTTTCTCTCTGAATTTTTGGCAAACTCATTAAAATCCCTATTTGTTTATCTACCAGTGCTGGAGTGTTTTCGTATCTCTCTTTAAGAGCTTCCCAAGCCAGATTTAAAATAGCATCGCTTAGAGCGAATTGCTTAATTATAGTGTCTGCCTGGCCTTTTTTTTTGTTCCTAAGGTGGTACAATTTTTGTGCTGGTGATTGTTTCGGATGGTTTATGTACACGGCGGTGAACATGTCCCGGAAGGACGGCCATTGTTCATACCCTCCGTGAAACTCCTCCGTATCACAAGCTGGCACTTTAAGGTAAATGCCTGAGTTGACCTCTTTCATTTGAGGCTCGTCGACTCTCGGGGGTGGAGCAGGTGCGCTACTTGGCTTTAATATGTTGAGCTGATCGGAGATCTTGGCTTTCGTTTCTTCATATAGGTCAAGGCAGTGTTCATATTTAGATTCCGCGGAAGCTTTGCAGCCATCGGGTAAATCGGAATCCTCAGCTTCCAAGATATTATCGCATGTGGGCTGCAAGCGAGCCCAAAAATCATCAAGACTATTATTTTTTACTATCAGAACTGATTCTGTATTGTCTTCGATTGCGGACTGTGAAAATTTTGTGCTGTACTTTATAAGTCTGTCACCTTCCGCAATGAATTTTGCGGCCGAAAATTCTTTGGTTTTTGGTGTTGTCCCTTGTTTTGAGCGGGTGTTGTCGGCAGGGCTACTTTGGGCCTTTTCCTCATCAACCGTCTTTGACACAACTAATTTCGGGGTGGGGTCATTTTTTGAACTTACGTTGGTTTTTTTTTAACAAAAAAGGGGTTATTATGTATGTAAGTAAATGTATAATTTTAGATGTATTTTTTGGGGGTATCGGGTTTTATCCGTATGCGCTGCTTATATTTTGCTGACAAGTGTTATTTCTAATTTCGTTTTTTATCCTAAATATATGCCAAAGGCTGACTCGAATTACTACCGCCTATTTTTACCTTATATTTTTTTTTGTAAGTACTTACAGTATTTTTGTATGTAATTTACTGTGTAAGTACTTTTACTATTTTTTGGAGGGTTACGGCTTACCGAAATGTATATATGTAGGTATGTTAGCTAGCGAGGGTGGCTGTATACACGTTTGTGTGTATGCCTATTGTTATAGGTATAAAATAATAAGCAACAGATCAAAATGTTTCAGTTCTCTCTTTTGGTTCGATTTTCTTTTCGCTAAATTACCTTATGTTGGGTGCAAGCAGGCATGCTTAACCAACGAACCGATATCATTTCGTTACGATAATTAACGTTAGTAAACGAAACAAAGTCATTTCGTTTCGTTTATTAACGTTAAGAACGTCAACTTTACGAAATGATTTTGTTTCGTTTTCTGCCATATCAAAACGAAATCAAATCGTTTATGTTGATTATTAATTTTAAACTATGCTGGCAAAGCTGATTGATGGCGGAGTCATTAAAGGTGAAAACATTAGCCAAGCTGATTGCAACTTTTCTCATGAATTTTGAAAGTACGAATATTTCTCCAAGTATTTTTGACATTACCACCAACGAATTACATAAACAAATTACATGGAGTTTATGTGTATGTCCGCTCGCTGTTACCACCTTACGGCTTCACCATGGCTATAGCATTGCCAGCACAATTCAAACATAAAGTATCACGTTTTTGTTAACGTTTTTAACGTTAACGAAAGCTTTTCGTTTCGGTTAAAAACGAGATAGAATTTATCTTGATAATTTCTTTATCGATAATATTTCGAAGTGTTTCAACGGAAACGGTGGACATTTTTTGATAAACGATTATCTTAACGTTAAGGTGCATCCCTTGGTGCAAGGAACTTAATTTCTTATGCAGTTCTGGACTGCCGCTTTGTAGCTTGCCAAGCGTTTGAGGGTGTGTATATTTAATATATACGTACGCTGTATGATAATTTGTTGGGATTTAAAGCAGTTACACTTTTTTTTTTTTCTTTATACAATCCTGCCTTTGCTAGACTTATGAATATAAGTGTATACTTGAATTTGAAGTTGTTGTTGGATTATTGGTGTTTAACAACACGAAGAAATAAGCAGCAGAGCCGAGTTCGATATTTTATTTTTAAATAGGTATATATGTATGTATGCCTATATAAATGTTATTAATATTGGGTTTTTATTTTTTTTTGTGTTCTGCGGTAAAGTAATATGAAATTGGTAGGTGGTTTGAAACCAACGGGGGATATCTTATATATATTTATACCGTACGTAACCAGGTGATTTTTTTTTTCTGGAATTTTCCACAGAAATTAGAGTGTTTGCAGGAGAAACAAATTCTAGCTACCTATACGGTTTTAGAAGAAAGACCGTATAATATCAATATATGTAAATATATGGGGATTGGTGACGATACAACTCACTGCGATTTTTTTGGGGGGTTAAAATGTGAATTGGATCCAAATTTCCTTTGTAGTTGATTCCCTCGTTGTCCATCTATCTACGTTCCTGCTCCGTCTTATTGTGTTGTTGCTGTTGTTGTTGTTGTTATTGTTGCCTTTGTTTTTCTTGTTGGCGTATCGATGTTGATTTTGTTTCTTGTTGCTTACAGGTGATTGTTTTTTTGGTAAGTTTATGTGTCTTTTTCAATAGTTCAATATCCTTAATTTTTTGATTTTATTGAACTTCTTATTTTTTGGTTTTTTAATCACCCTACTCTCTATATGATTTTTCCTCTTTCACCGTTCTTTTCTTTTTGGTTTGTTGAGTATGTATGTATGGGAATTTGTCTTCACAGCACTTTTTGTTTTTAATTATTATGTGCGCGAAATTATAATATTTTATTTTAAAATGTATATTATTCACTTTCAGTTTACGTTTTTTCTTATTGTTTTGGACTGTAGCTTGTATTTTTTTTTTTTCAAATACCCACAGGTGCCTTTCCTAGTGGTTCAGATGGACCATAAACAATTGGGTATGGGCTCAGGGGCACTCGCACTCGCGTAGTGTTTCCGGGTTCTAAGGACTGGGGGACTTTGGGGCGCCTCCCTCATTCAAGAGAGACCAATGGGCACTTGCACGGCACTACTTACGTCGATTGCAAATTTAGATAAATCGTAACGCACGAGTTTGAGGAGAAGGAAGCACTTTATTGGCGGCACAATAAATCGACGTGTTGTCGCGTTGATGTTCGCAAAAATGTGATAAAACAATTAAAAAAGTTGACAGGTGTGGTGTGTTGTGTTACAATACGTGTCTATGTGTATGTGTGTATTTGTCTGCTTGTGTCAAGTGTGGAGTGTTGGGTAACGTGTTCTGTGTTCTGTGTGACGCGACCTCTGTGGAATAGTTGCCCATTTGACAATGTATTATATTCGATTATATGGAATTGTATTATATTGAATTATTCACAAAACCAGTGAATTATATCTAGCCTTAAATTTCCCATTGGGAATCTTCATGGACGTGTGGCAGCCTCCACCGCATGAATCCCCCGAAAAGAATTCGCCGCAATCCGAAGCAAGGCGATCTGACATCACCGCCAGCTGTCAATGCGGCCATCGTATTTTTTGCAAAATTTTTATTCTCATCTTGAAATAAAGTCAGCATCTTGTGATTTTCAGCTTGCCATAATAAAAAAAAAGGAATTGCGAGTTCTTCGATTAAGAGTGTATAATCCGAAAGCCATAAAAGTGTTCCATTATTGAAATTGTATTATTAAAATAGAACAAACGCTTGTCAAGCATTTGCTAATAAGTTTACAAAGATCATTGTGTTCCGCCCCTTTCAATGTACATTTTTGCGATACATAAATTGTTTATTTCTGCATTAAAATAGTAAACTATCATATTGTGAAAATTCGCTGATGTTTTATTATTGCGAAAAAGTGCCGTCAAAGTACCCAGCTATTCGAGCAAAATTCAGAAAGTATCTTGCGGTGATTTATAGATCCAGGTCAAGTAAATTTGGTGTTTATTTCAACTGCAAAAGTCCGAGCCTAAGCGGAATTCCTTCGACTGAGAGTCATGCCCAGATTTCATACACAATTCCTTTGCACAAAATATTAGCTTCTCTTCGTTCGCGTGGAAAGCGGCAATATTCAACCTGCCCTTTGCAGCAACGCCAGTGGGAACTTCGCCCAGTAGAAATAAGAACCATAACCGGTGGGTACCAGCCTCTAACTTAACTAAAGACTATCAAGGTAATGCTATTAAGGGAGGATTTTACGAATATGAACTTTTGAAAACTAAGCTCCCTCATGTATATTCAACTGAAAAAGTTTTGAGACGTAGAAACAATAGAGTTTAAGTTAAATGGTTAGGATTCTCTTCTGAACACAATTCCTGGGTGGATGTTAATGATTTAAATTAATAAAATAAATAAATAAACAAATAAATAGATAAGTGTTTTAATAATTATTTCAGTTAAGTATTTAATGATAGCCGATCAACATGTCACTTAAATTAACAATAAGTGGTAATTCATCTATACTGGTTGCAAATTATTTCCCTCCCATAGAACTCAAACAAGATTATGCCTGTGGATTAATCAGTTTTGACTCATATCATAGAATTCCAAATGTGGACAAAGAAAACAATTTGTATAAGCGCTAACCCTAATACATTTCGAACTGAAATTATGAGCTTTAAGGGAGAAGTAAACTTTGATAAAGAATGCTCAATTGGTCCATTTCTAGGTTTCAGTAAAAGAGTACTGAAGACGGGGATTGTTCAATACTCCGACAATCCAGTGGCTATAACAAAAATAAACACGATATCTGTTGAATGTAATATCATCAACGGATCATATATAAATGAAGTATATATTTACCGGTTAATGCACGTCAAATAAGAACTCTAGTTCTTAGAGTTGTTGATCAAACTGGTAGCTTGGTCAATTTTCGTGGAGAGAACATATCAATAAGGCTGCATTTAAAACCTATCTAAAAATTATAATTTTTAATAAAAAGCCACCACATACAGATTTTTTTAATAGTTTTCAATCAACCTCAAAAGTGTTGATTAAAAAAACAAAAAATCTACTCTAAAGAAGAAAAATCTCCTGTTCAAAATAAACTTGATTAAACCCCCGCGAATAAGGAGTTCCTAATAAGTCTAGGATTTAGTTCAAAAATTAGTGATATAATAAACGTTTTGTCCAAACCCGTGTTTGATAACACTGGACCACGAATTTCAACTTTTTCTATTTACCAGTAACGCCGTTATGAAATTCTTATGTAAAATCACCCCCTGATTTCGAAAATTAAGTTAATTTTTCATTCTATGGCACCGTTTTTGAGATATTTGCTATTTACCGTTTTTCGAAAAAACCAAAAAGATGGATCCCTTTAATTACGTATATCTCACGAACGGGTCAAGCAATTGCATCATACATTGTTTTTTGCTTAACCAGATAGTTTTGGAGATATTAGCTTATCGTTTCAGATTTTTGTTTTTTTTTTATGAAAGAATATGAAAAAAATTACTATTTGCGAGGGCAGCATTCCAAAACCACAACTTTTTTTCCAGATATTTTTTCTTTACGTAAAGCTCTGTTTATTTAGAAGAAAGATAAGCTACCATCGAAGAAAATCGATGCAAAACTACGTAAGTTATAAGCTATCAAATAAAAATACCCAGGTTGCACAACTTCAATGTATCTATACATACATATATTAAAGGTATAAAGTGCAAATGGGATATATCCGAATAAACGAATAACACCATAACAATGATAATCATTTTTCTTTAAATAAATCAAATAGTACTTTTAATACTCGAATTGTTTTATAGTAGGTAGAGTGGTTGAATCGAAAGGAAGAGTGGTTTGGTTTGAAATCTGCTGTAGGCATGTAGTTATAAACATGTATTTCCGTCACTAAAAAGGAACCTTTCTGTCTAGGAAAGATTTGATTATTTCAATTTTATTCTTGTTCCGAGTATAAATATGAGTTAATGCGCCTTGAAACTTCATAACATCTGCAAGGCTCGCCGGAGATAGTTCAGTTCATAACTCAAATTTCAAAATCTTGATTTATTTAAAAAAAAAATGAGTAAAAGGACGCGAGAATTTGAGTGTAATAACGATCCAGATATGTTCTGTTTCATGTGTGGCCAATATACTATCATAAGGCGACGACGAGTGTTCTCAGATCATATGAAAATTTTATACTCCAAGTATTTTGGCATTGAGCCTAAAAATGCTGAAAAACCATGGACACCGAACACTTTGTGTACATCGTGTCGAGTAGAATTGATTCAGTCGGAATCAGGACAACAAATAAAATTTGATACACTAATGATATGGAGAGAACCTACTTGCCATTCAATAGAGTGTTATATTTGTTAAACAAAAGTACTTGGCGTTGGAAGATCAAGAAGAGTAACCTATGCCAGCGTACCTACAGTGACATTACCAGTACTACATTCAACGGCAGTTGCAGATCCAGTTCCATTGTCAACAGTAATATCTGAGTGCGGGGAATCAAGTTGTACTGAATTTCAAATGGGAAACGAGAGAAACGTTCTGTCAGAAGCACAACTTAATGATTAAATAAGAGATTTGGAACTATCTAAAGAAAAGGCCGAGATCCACACTTCTCGTATGCAACAATTTAAATTTGTGTCATCCGATGTTAAGGTGATATATTGCAGAACTCGTCACGAACCATTTTCCAAACACTATACTAAGAAAGACAGTATATGCTACTGCAACGACATTCCTAGTTTATTCAAAGAGTTTGGTCAAACATATGATTCAAAAGAGTGGCGATTGTTCACAGACAGCAATAAACTGAGTTTGAAGGCTATATTATTGCATATTGGTAACAAAAAGCCTTCTATCCCGATCGCACATGCAGTAAATACAAAGGAATCCTGCGAGGAAATGCAAAAACTACTCAAATTTATCAAATATGAAGAGCATGATTGGAAAATATGTTCTGATCTCAAAGTCGTTGCAATGCTATACGGTCTACAAAGTGGCTACACCAAGCACTGCTGCTTCCTCTGCAAGTGGGATAGCCGAGCTCGTAAGGACCACTACGTCAGAGAGGATTGGCCGGAAAGAGTCGAGTTTACCGTTGGTGTGTATAACATAAAATACACCCCTCTTGTAAAGAAAGAGAAAATCATACTTCCACCCTTACACATCAAGCTAGGTCTCATTAAAAACTTTGTTAAGGCTTTAGACAAAGAAGGCGAAACATTCGACTATTTGAAAACAATTTTTCAGATATTTCTCAAGCCAAGATAAAGAAAGGTATTCTTGTTGGACCACAAATAAAAAAGCTGATCAACAATAATCAATTCAAAGGACTACTCTCATCAGTTGACGCAGCAGCGTGGGAATCCTTTGAAAAGGTCGTTGCTTCTTTTTTTGGCGGACACAAAAGCCCTAACTACGAGCAGATAGTGAACGACTTAATCAATAATTATGCGTAAATGGGTAAATATTAAAGGCTTATTAAAATTAATTTCCCAAAATTCTATAACTTGTTTACCTAACTAATATTTTCTTTCCATGCGTAAATATGTCCTTAAAAATTCACTTTCTGCACTCACATTTGAGCTTTTTTCCGGCAAATCTTGGCGACGAAAGTGACAAACATGGCGAAAGGTTTCATCAGAAAATGAAATTAATTGAGAATCGATATCACGGATTCTGGGACGTCGCTGCTGGTTTCTCATAAGAGAAGTAGAACACATAATTATTTCGACTACATAGTAAAATCAAATTAAGATAAACATTGTCAGAATATAGTATAAACATAAATAAATTTAAAAAAAAGTTAAAAATATGGGTAATTTCATTCATAAATTGAACTTTTAACTAAATAGAAAGAGAGAATAGCTAGATATTTCACTCTTCTTGATACCATACATACGTTTTGAGGTATACGTTGAAATTGTGCAACCTGGGCATTTTTATTTGATCGCTTATAACTTACATAGTTTTGCATCGATTTTCTTCGGTGATAGCTTATCTTTTTTCTAATTAAACAGAGCTTTACGTAAAGAAAAAATATCTGGAAAAGAGTTGTGGTTTTGGAATGCTGCCCTCCCAAATAGTAATTTTTTTCAAAAAAAAAAAAAAATCTGAAATGATAAGATAATATCTCGAAAACTATCTGCTTGAGCAAAAACCAATGTATTATGCATTTATAGCAAATTTTACCGTCTTTCCGATTCTATAAATCTTTTTGCAATTGCTTAACCCGTTCGTGAGATATACGTAATTAAAGGGAGCTATCTTTTTGGTTTTATCGAATATCTCAAAAACGGTACCATATAATCAAAAATGAACCCGATTTTCGAAGTCAGGGGGTGATTTTACATTCGAATTTCATAACGGCGTCTCTGGTAAATTTTGGCCGTGGACCAGTGTAATCTAATATATAAAATTCTTCTGTCACGGTGTTAGAGGCTTAACTCCTCCGAAACGGCTGAACCGATTCTCATGAAATTTTGTGAGCATCTTGGGTAGGTCTGAGAATCGGCCAACGTATACCTTTTTTCGCTACGTGCCTAGGGTCTTGAGATCAAAACGTGGACCCGGGTACCCCTAGAATGTGTTTATACAATATGGATGTCAAATGAAAGCAGCTGATGGGTGCTATAGTACAGTATAATTTTCATACAACTGGGAGGCTAGGGTCTCGAGATATAGCCCAAAACGTGAACCCGGGTACCCCTAGAATGTGTTTATACAATATGGATATCAAATGAAAGCTGTTGAAGAGTGCTATAGTACAGAATAATTTTCATAAAACTGGGAGGATAGGGTCTCGAGATATAGCCCAAAGTGTGGACCCGGGTACCCCTAGAATGTGTTTATACAATATGGATATCAAATGAAAGCTGTTGATGAGTGCTATAGTACAGGATATTTTTCATACAACTGGGAGGCTAGGGTCTCGAGATATAGCCCAAAACGTGGACCCGGGTACCCCTAGAATGTGTTTATACAATATGGATATCAAATGAAATCTGTTGATGGGTGCTATAGTACAGTATAATTTTCATACAACTGGGAGGCTAGGGTCTCGAGATATAGCCAAAAACGTGGACCCGGGTGCCCCTAGAATGTGTTTATACAATATGGATATCAAATGAAAGCTGTTGATGAGTGCTATAGTACAGGATAATTTTCATACAACTGGGAGGCTAGGGTCTCGAGATATAGCCCAAAACGTGGACCCGGATACACCTAGAATGTGTTTTTACATTATGGGTATCAAATTGAAGCTGTTGATGTATGCTTTAGTACAGAGTAAGTTTTACACCACTGGGTGACTACGGTCTCGAGATATAGGCCAAAACATGGACCCGGATACACCCAGAATGTGTTTTTATATTATGGGTATCAAATTGAAGCTGTTGATGTGTGCTATAATACAGAGTAAGTTTTACACCGCTGAGTGACTAGGGTCTCGAGATATAGGCCAAAACATGGACCTGGATACCTCTAGAATGTGTGTGTATTATGGGTATCAAAAGAAAGCTGTTGATGAGAGCTCTAAAATTTTTTGTTATATTCGATTTAGTCGCATCAACTTGGAAAAACTGATAAATATGCATGCGAAGCCGAAATAAGACAAGAATTAATAATAATACCCACATACCTGTTTACATACGTCCTGTTCGATTTACCTGAAATTTCGTATATAAATTTGCCTATATTAGTATTTACGATGCTTTTTTCCGGGAAGTGTACCAGAGGCGGACTGGGACTGGGATTAGGACTAGGACTGGGACTGAGACTCGGAGTGGGACTGGAACAAAATACATACCACCCTCTGGGACTGGCAATAAGAGATGAAGAAGAAGGAGAAAAACTTGAGAGAAGACAAAAGAGTTAAGGAGACTGAGAAGGAGATAGAATGAGACTAAGATGGAGATGAAGCGAAAAAGACGGAGGGAGGAGTGAATAAAAAGATTAGGAAAAAGTGTAGAGGGGTAGGGCAGAGTTAGACGGAAAAATCTTATTAAAGTGTATGCAGATAGGCCAAATTTAGGGCAGAACAACGCCTGCCGGGTCTGCTAGTAGTATAATAAAAAAGGATTACCATAGCTACACACCATATCTGCAATCGTTTCAAAACAATGATGAAATTCGGATCCCTATACAAAATCAATATCTATGTATATGTGCTACCTAGTGAGAGTATTTTATACATTGAGGGATTCATATCAAATAGTAATTCGGAAGTTTCAAAAACTGTGTAGCTGCTTAATAATTGTATGGCGTATTTATTCGAGGAGGAGATTCGATATGAAATTAATGGAATAGAAATTGATCGCACTAGAAAGAAAAAAGAGAAGGAGAAGGAGACTGAGAAAGAGATAGAATGAGGCGAAGATGGAGATAGATGACGCGAAAAATACGGAGGGAGGAGTAAATACAAAGATTGGGAAAAAGTGTAGAGGGGCGAGGGCAGAGTTAGACCGAAAAAGCTTATTAAAATATATGCATATAGACCAAATTTAGGGCAGAACAACGTCTGCCGGGTCTGGTAGTAACCTAATAAAAAGACATACAAAATGTTCAGCCTTCATATTTATTTACCGTTTCATGAAATTCTCATGTACATGCATATGTGTAAGTATGCACATACAAACTTATACCCTAATAAAAAGCCAAATAAAATGTTCACTCTTCATATTTAAAAAACTTTATAATTTATATGCAGACAAGGTTAAGGAGACCAAATGGTTGTAATTAACGTTTTATTATAATACAAAGCAAAAAACTGCTAAACTGTGTGATAAAGATACCTCAACTCCACTACATATCCATATGATGATCTTAATATTAAATTTGATCGAAATCGGTATGCTCTATTATATGACATGTATTTCATGTATTTCAGACGCAGGTATGCAAAAAGGTGCTGCGGTATGCAATAATCATGCTGTTGATTTGCGATCTGTGCTTTCTGCTTTATCCGCTATTCGCTATGATAACAAAGAGTTAGCTAACAAGTGTGATGCACTACGTGCTGAAGTTCACTCTCTGCATAACTGCCTGCAAGCTAAAGATGACGCTATAACATCATTAACTGCTGAAATAAATGGGCTGCATTCTGTTGTTGGTGATTTGCATAAGCTCTTCACTGAGTATGCTCTTAGTGTAAACAAACGTGAAGAGATCACCGAAAATTCTAATTCGTCTCTTAGATCTCCTACAAATCTACATACGAATGATGTTCTAAGTACTGAAGTTGTTACTGTTGTTGCTGCTTCCGCTGTCGCTAGCACAGTAGATAAACGGTCAACTGCTTCTTATATAGATATCGCTTCAAGTGCTGAGACAACAATTGTTTCTCCTACCGCGTTGTCCGCATGATAATGTGAATGCTAATATGAATGCTAATAATAATAATACAGTAAGCGCTAAAGGTTTGCTTACTTCTAATGGTACCTTGTCCCTAATCTCTAATGATGTTAATAATGAGGGTCCATTGATGATTCTACAAAAGTCCAAGCGTGCAAAGAAATTTAAAGTTAAAAATGCTAACCAAGCGAATGAGGCAGTGGATCATCCTGCTTCTTCAAAGGCTCCATCTATAATTCCTGTTCAAGCTCAACCTGCCACCCCGTCTGCTAGCTCTGGTACTAGTACTATACAAGCGTTACCACCTAGTTATGCTGATGCTGCCAAGACAAAATCAAATAGTGTGCAGATTGATTGTAATGATGCGAATGGCGCTAACCTAAGCAGAGTCCCAGGGTCTAAACCGAAAGTAAAGAGTTCTCGCATAAATCTACATAAGCCATTAGCTTTTGGTGTGAGCAATAATGTAGAACTAGGTGTTGCCGCTAAGCTTAAATGGTTGCATGTCTCATCTTTCCAGCCTAGTGTAATTGAAGAAGATATTGTGAACTACGTCTCGAAGTATGCTGGCATAAACAAGATTTATTTGAAATGCGATAAACTTGTAAGAAAAGGTACTGAGCTGTCTGACCTTAGGAAAATTACTTTCAAACTGGGCGTAACTGAATCATTTTATGATAAAGTAGTTGATGCGAGTATGTGGCCCATCAATGTAATTATACGACCATTCCAGTTTTTTCAAAGGAGTGGTTCAGCGCAACAGGTTCCGTAACACCACAAGCCTATGACAGGCCTCTTAGTATTTATTATGAAAATTCATCGGGGCTTAGAACTAAATCTAAGAAGCTTTATGAATTCACTTCTGATTTGAACTACGATTCTCTAGTTTTTGTGGAAACCTGGCTTAATAGTGCATTTTATGACTCCGAATTTTTTGATCCTAACCTCTACAATGTCTATCGCAAAGACCGCGACTCGATAAAAACTGGCGCTACTCGGGGTGGTGGAATTTTAATCGCCGTTCAAAGGAAATATGGTTCGTCAATTATATCGCTGCAAAATGGATACTCACTGTTAGATCAACTATGTGTTTGCATATATGGCTCTTTGCCTCTCTTTGTATGTGCCTCATATATTCCACCAGGAAGTGAAGATCATGTGTACATGGCGCATGTAGATAATATTGTAGATTTAGTATCTAAGCGACATGAGAATAATGTTTGTATTTTAGGTGATTTCAACTTAGGGAATGTAGGCTGGGCAGCCGTGGATGATAGTTTAGTTTTGTATCCGAATGACGTTAATAGTGTTTCTGAAACATATGTCGTTGATAACTTATTGAACGCGAATCTTGCCCAGGTAAACACCTTTATTAATAACTTGTCTAGGACGTTGGATCTAATTTTTATTAGTGATACCATGACTTTTTCACTCTCCGAATGTCTTGATCCTCTCTCTTGCCCTGGCTTACATCATGTTCCATTAGTTTTGGAATTAGAATCTTATGAGTTTAAAAAAATTCTATTAGATATGAACTCATGAAACTATAATTTTAGAAACTGTGATTTTGATGCTATCAACGCCAAAATCAGCATAATTGATTGGGATAGTATATTCTCAGGTGTTGGTGTTAGTGAATGCTTTGATATTTTCAAAGGTAAAGTCAACCATATGTATAGTAGTTTGATCCCTCGAATGCGGAAAAATTGCAATAAAATTCCTTGGTATACGAAGGAGTTAAAAAAACTTAAGAATTTACGAAACAAATTCTTTAAAAAGTACAAATTGTCTAACTCGCCTGCTTTTAAGGAAAAATATGTATATTATTCAAAGCAATTTAAATCCCTAAGAAATCGGCTTCATAAAAAATATGTTGAGAAATTTGAATGCGACATTAAGTCGAATCCGAAATCTTTCTGGCGCTACGTTAGAGCTAAAAAGTCATGCTCTAGCATCCCATCTCATGTTTTTTATAATGAAACCTCTGCATACTCTCTTACTGATGCCGTCAATCTTTTTGCAGATTTCTTCAGCTCTAACTTTGTGTCTGATACTGTTTTGCCTGATGTGGTTGAGCATACTGATATTAATACTCAAATAAATTTTGGTGAACTTTCCATATCACTTGATGATGTTATTCGGGGAATTTCGGTGTTAAAGTCCTCAAAACAATCTGATGTGGATGGACTGTGTGTTCATTTTTGCTTAAAAATACTGTTGCAATTGCTTATCCGATTTTATTAATTTTCAATAAATCTCTAAAGCGGGGAGATTTTATTAATGCCTGGAAAGTAACTTCCATTACTCCTATTTTCAAAAGTGGCAATAAGAGCAATATTGCCAACTACCGCCCAATATCAAAACTTTCCACAATATCGAAACTTTTCGAGATTATAATTAAGGAAAAGATATCGTTTGCGGTAAAAAGTATTATTTCACCCAACCAGCATGGTTTTATGTCCTAGGTAGGTCGACTGTGACTAATCTTGCTGTTTTTACTGAATATTGTCTCTCTGTCTTTAATAATAGAGCACAAGTAGATACCATATACACTGATTTTTCTAAGGCTTTCGATAAAGTTAGCCATAAATTACTACTTTTAAAACTTGCTGATCTGGGATTTCACTCCAATATTCTATCATGGGTGAAGTCTTACCTGGCGGATCGGAGTTGTACTGTTGTGGTTGATGGTGTCAGTTCTCGTTCTTTTACCGCGACCTCTGGTGTTCCTCAAGGAAGTGTCCTAGGACCTCTCCTATTCGTAATTTTTATTAATGACATACGTCATTGCTTCATTTACTCGAATTTTTTGTTGTACGCAGATGATTTGAAAATTTTTACATCAGTCACAAATCAGGTAGATTCCCTACGGCTGCAGTCAGATTTTGACAGAGTAATAGATTGGTGTAGTAGGAATTGCTTACATTTAAATATTAATAAGTGCTTTCACATCTCATTTTCAAAATCCCGTAATGGTATTAACACCTCGTATCACATCGGTCTTTCTGTTTTGAAAACTGTTGATGAAATATTAGATCTTGGAGTTGTCTTCGATGCTAAATTTCTCTTTCAGAGTCAACTTAACTGTGTTATTGCTAAGTCATATTCAATGCTTGCGTTCATTCGCCGCTTTAGCTCGGACTTCCATGATCCCTATACGTTAAAGCTACTATATACATCGCTTGTACGGTCTAAACTGGAATATGCTTCCTTCGTTTGGAGACCATACCACGCTTGTCATATACAGCGACTTGAAATAAAATTTTTGCGTTTTGGGCTCCGGTCATTACGTTTTCAGGATCCTTTACCATCTTACTACTCTAGATGTCTACTTATAAGACTAAAGCCTCTGGATAGTAGAAGATCTATTTTAGCGCTGATATTTATTTATGATTTCATAGGGGGCACGATTGACTCACCGTTTCTTTTGGAGCGTATTCGCTTCAATATACCATCTAGAACATTTCGAAATCATGATATTTTTTTATTGGATAGGGCCAGAACGACATATGTCGCTAATTCGCCTATTGCTAGGGCATTGAAGGAATTCAATCTTCTTACTAATGCCAGGGAAATTGATTTTTCAGTAAATAAATCAAAGTTTAAACTTATACTAAATGACTTATATGGTAGATAATATTTAAGCTAATAATTTGTAAATAGTCTGTAAGGATATTTTAATTTGTCCTAGATTTACTTTGAAATAAATAAATAAATAAATAAATTTCAACAAAGTTACTATGGACGCACTCCCCAACCACTTTTATCACTTGATCAATTTGTTCAACATGCTCCAATAATTGTTTTAGATGTTACACATCAGAATGAATCTATAAAAAGCGGCCCCATCGATATTCGGATTGAGCTAAAATTTCACAAGGCAGTATCCGCCAACACCGCTGCTTATTGTATACTCATCCATGATAAAATGTATGAATATATTCCATTTACAAACGTTGTCAAAAAGATTATTTAGAAAAAGAGTAGCCATTTTATGAAACTACTCACACACAAGTATATTACGCATTGCTAACCACGCCAAAATATGGAGAAAAATATAAATAAAAAATTTTAAATAAAAATTGTTTTTATTTATTTGAAAAAAAGTAAGTATTTACATTAGAACAAGTTTCCCATGGATGGATGTGTCCATCGACATGTATTTTGTGGTTTGTTGATATTCTCATGTACTTACATATATGGATCAGTATGTACACACACAAACTTACAATCTAATAAAATGTCAAACAAAATGTTCAATCTGCCCCTGCGGGTGTCCGAAAGGTCGGTTTTGCAGACGAGAAAAAAGGGGGCGGTACTGCAAGTGCCCATCGGCTCCTTTTTGTAGATGAGAAAAAAGGGGGTTGGGGTTGGGGGTTGGGCGGTACTACAGGTGTCCAACTGCTACTTTTTGTAGACGATAAAAAAGAGTGGTGGGGGGATTGGGGAGCAGTCGCTCGATTAGAAATCTATGGGACTCTTTAAAAACGCTCGGGTGAAGTCTAGGACTCATTAGAAATATGAGTCGACATTTGAAAATTTGCGGCCTTTTAAAAATGTAGAGCCCCCCATTTAAAATCTGAGCTCGATCCTCTCCTGAACGGCTAAGCTCTGCTAAAGGCAAAAAGCTTTAAGCTTTTTCTTATACATCAGCCAGAACACAAACCGAAAGAACGGATGCGCCTAAATGTAGGCAACGAAATTATTTTGCTGTTTTCCGGTTTCATACGAATGCGCCTAAAAGTAGGCAACGAAAATGTTTTGCTGTATATATATGTGTGTCGGTGTGTATATACTTTCTCATTTTTCCTTTCACCATTTGGTCTGGAATCCCCATTTCCATACTACTCTCGAAGGAAACTTAACATATCGTAATGAAATTGTGTACACATATTTTCCTTATAGCAGAAAATATTTCTAGTAAAAATGGACGGGATCGGTTAAAGACCACGGTAACTTATACATAAAACAAGTTTAAAAGGGTCGTATACTAGAATAATAAGCTATAACTTAACGAAAAATAGTTTTGAATCAATGATATTTAACTTATCAAGTTTTACTGTAAAAGGAAATGGGGAGACATTTTTCTTTTAAACGGTCGGTGCCACGTGTTATGTAGAAAAGTAATTTATCTGAAATGAAATGTACAATTGAAGCTCACGCTGAGTATATAATGTTCGGTTACACCCGAACTTAGACACCTTTACTTGTTTTAATTTGACTATTACACCATGCCAGACAAAAGTACTCGATTATTAAAATTTTTTATTGAAACTTCCTATGTCACTAAAAATTTACTTTTTGGTTTAAATATTCGCTCATAAATTAAATACATTCTAATATAAGTGAGAACAAATTCTAGAATAAGCTTGAAAGTAAACATCACTACAGTCACAAGGGCATGACGGACAAAAACATCGTTGCCTTTCACTGAAACGAAAAATGTATAAAAATTGCGAATTATTTTAACACTTGCGAAATGAACTTATTGATGACTAACAATATTTCACGTTGTTCCATGTTGACTCGAAGTATGTCACATGGTCTAACTTGATCACAACGGCTAAGTAACATAGTCGGATATTCCCGGTACCGGACAAATCGCAGCCCAACGCAACGAGAGGTTCGGAACCTTCTTATTTTGCACCTAAAGCCACGATATTCATTAATTCCATCTTTGCTGGTTTTGAAAAGTTGTCTTTGATTACGATTTATGTATTTCTTCTGGCCGTTATTGGAAAAAGCTGATCGGTGAGGCAAAACTGGAGTTACATCATGACCTCCCCGAACTTTCGCTCGTAAACCTGATACTACTGGAAAATTTGAGAAGTTTTTCCTTTCACGAGGTGAAATTTTACCAATTGGGAAAAAGTGATTAGTTTTATCAATACCTCTTTTATTTTTCACTAAGCCATCAGGGCCTATATTATGGCCCTTCATATTGCCATCAGGATTATGTTTTGAAGCTGTATATCGTTCTTTTATCAGAAAGTCTCGTTCATTATTTTTATTGGACCCCTTTCTCGTTATAGCCTCTTGGTCGTTTTTTTTAAACTTCTCAAGATTTAACGAAGTTCTTGTTAACTTGTCTGTCCGACTTTTATATTTAAGGCTTCTATTGAGTTTTTTTACCTCATGGTCTGCCTCGTCGTCTTCGACCGGTTTTGGTTGTTTGTTTTTATCAGGAATTTTCTTGCCAGAACCTTGTACCCCCTCGCTTTGATGCCTTTCTTCGTTATCGATACCTGTGCCTTCTTTTTTACTAGCGGCCGCTTTATTCTCGCCCTTATCATCACTTTTATTTTTAAAGGCATATCCAATCTTCTTACCTATGTTAAACTTTTTTGGAAAAAGGTGAACTTGGGCAACCAATTCGTCGCCTTTTTCGGTTGTGCCTCCATCATGTTTACCTTCGCCAATATTATTTCTATTGGCTTTCTTTACTCTACCTGTTCTCTGTTTTTTATTAAAATCCTCCCGATTCCTGGTTCTTGTTCTCGTATCCCGTCCCACACCGAAGGAATCATACAAATAATTTTTGCTATTAATTTTAACATTTTCAGTTCGCTTTACGGTATTGTTATTATAGTCGTCAGGCGAACTTAGTACAGCACTAACAGATTTGCTGTTTCTATCTTCTCTTGGCATTTTTGAATAATTGAAATCAGACATTTCACATTTATATACTAAATTACCATGTTTACTAAATACGAACCAAAGGATGAGCGATGTATCTCCACATTGATACCATTCCCACCATCAAAAATTGTATATTTTTCTCGACTTTGCTGTCTTTGATAATCCCTGATCACTTTTCTGCATATTTTCTTAAGCAATGTGTATGTGTGGTCATTTATCATGGAACTTATGCAACAGGGGCGGCATTCGCAATTTTGGTATTGATAACCGCATTTTCGCAGATTTTTTCTCTGACATCCTTCAAAAAAGTTGTCCGTGAAACAGCTTGTGCTATATTAGTTCAAGATTTTTTAAGAATAATTTCTTCTAAACATTTTTCGGGAAATTTGATATAATGGCAGGTGAAACAATCATCTCACCTAGATTGCGCGAGGATCTTAGTGGTACTTAAATCAAAAACCATGATATAGTTAAGAAAAAAATGTTCTATTTCAAAATTTTGTTGAAACTAAGTTATTTCAAGATTGACAGTCAAATTTTAAGTCGGAGTCAGATAGAACTTTACGCATCATTCAATTATACCTAATACCTATATGACACTACTTTCAATTGTCTTGAATTCCGAGCATGAAATACTGAAGAAACTTTATAGAAACAACAAGAGAAAGCGGAACCAACACTGAAAGCAAAAGACTGCAAAATCAACCGAAATACGGGTCAATTCAACCGAAATTTCTGTTAATTCTTATCCATCGGAACAAGATGTTAAATCAACTGCGCACAAATCGTTGATTCGTAATTGACCGTTTTAGTAGTCAAATGAACAAAAAAGTTGTTGCGACAGCTTTGTACGAAAGTACCTATGTTGCCATATAAATAAATGTAAGGCGCGATAACCCCCGAAGAGATATAAGCCTGAGCTTCTCTTCCAATTTGCGTCGTGCTACTCTTGATTTTCTCTACAAATTGGTCGGACGGGACCTACATGTTTTATGCCGACTCCGAACGGCATCTGCAAGGCTGATGAGTTTTCACTGAGAGCTTTTCATGGCAGAAATACACTCGGATCGCTTGCCAAACACGGGAAATGGTATCAAAAAGTTTCATAAATTTTGTTTTATTTTTATAAAAGCGGGGTGGAGCCGTGTGAAGAAGTCCACGAAAGTGGGGAAAGCTTCTGACCGCCATTCACCCGGGAATGGCCAAAGCGATTCTTTTGCATGTGGTTCAAGCAGCTCACTACTGCCGGTTGCTTGCGGCCAATTATCCTCTGGGTAGCCGCTAAACATTCGTTTAGGGGTGAGCTAATGTGAGAAGGCGATAACCTGGCTAGGCCACTCTGACATAATCTGATTAAGGGCTAGCCGGGGAGACCTCATCGGTAGCGTCTATACACCTCTAGGTGCGGCTGCAAGCGGACGTCTGTCTTGGAGCAAGCGGCTCGCTATAAAAACGTGCAAGTAATATTTTCACCCCCGCTGAGCGGGTTGTGCGCTGGGCTTGGGATCCGCCACGTAAAACCATACTCCAATGAAATATACCAACAATCCTCGGATAAATACACTCTCTATTGATGACGACCATGCAAACGTTTGAAGGACAATGAATTGAGGGCATGCACCTGGAACGTCCGCTCCCTGAATGGGGTTGGTGCAGATGCCCGGCTGGTTGATGTCCTCGTCAAAGCAAAATCTGACATCATCGCCATCCAAGAAATGCGTTGGACGAAGCAAGGAAGAAAGAAGATCAAAAATTGTGACATCTATTGGAGTGGCCATACGAATAAGCGCAGTTTCGGCGTAGGATTCGTGGTGGGAGAGACATTTCGTCGCGAAGTTCTGGCGTTCACGCCTGTGGACGAGCGCCTCGCCGCTATCCGAATAAAAGCAAAATTTTTGAATATGTCATTCATATGCGCCCATGCACCGACAAAGGAGAAAGACGATGAGGTGGAAGACACGTTTTATGAAAAATTAGAACGCACATACGAGCGCTGCCCCCGTCGTGATTAAAAGTCGTGCTTGGCGACTTTAACGCCAGGGTGGACAAAGAAGGTGTTTTTGGCCCTACAGTCGGAAAGTTCAGCCTACACAATGAAACTTCTCCTAAGGACTGAGGCTGATTGACTTTGCCGGTGCTCGCAACATGGTCATATTCAGCACGAGGTTCATGCATAAAAATATATGTTAAAGGGATAGGCGTAGCAAATTTACCTTCCTTTTTTTTGGGATGCGGCTGCTGCGGATGGTTCCGGTGGCGGTGGAGAATTGATGTTGACGTTGGTGCTTGGATGATTGTGGTGAAGGTGCGGCTGCAATGGTGGCTCGTTCCAAGTTTATGGTGCTGCAAATGCACTAGAAGTGGAGAATGTTTACCACACAAGTATTCCGCATGAAAAAACAAAAGGAGGGCACTTGGCAAATTTACAAGAAAAAAAGAACTGTTTTCACTTTAAATTCACTTATATATTGCAGTTATATCTTTTAAAAGAGGGTTTACAAATTTTCGTGTCACACCGATATGGATAAAGAGTTTCGAATAAGTAATAAAATATAAAAAGAAATGTCAAAACAATAATAAAGATATGTATGTGTAGATAGTCACATCTGTCAACCCATTGTTGGGGTTGCCAGAGAGGTGAAATACGCTGGCGTGTTAGCGTACATTACAAACGTCTCAAATACTTAAAGTTAATAAGGAGTATGTACGTAATATAGAATATACGTATTTGTACATGCAAATAATTCACGATGCATACTTATACGTAAAAGGTACATATGTAAATAACTTCAATATAAAATTCAGGTAAATTCATTTAAATTCATGTTTAGGTTTTCTTAAGCCTAATTTCTATTAAATAGAAGGGTTGGCTGTTGGCGACTACGACAGTCGCTCAAACATCGTCCCCGCCCTAGGCGCGTTCAGCGGCTAGAGCCTCTTGCAGCTCTTGAAGAGTCCGTAGCGCATCTCGTACGAGGAGGTCAGACACCTTTCCCCTGAAAGTGGCAGTTTGCAGCCCTTGAGCGGTGCACCGAACGGTGCGTCGAGCGGCAGTAGATGCTGGCGGTTGTGCTTCGGTAGCTGGACGAGACCGAGAGAGTGCTGCGCGCGACCACTGCTGACCGCAAGGAGTTTCGGGGTGCCCGTTGCTGATCGCGATTCATGACAATCTGAAAGTATAGTTGTAAATGCCTTTTAGGTGAGAGAAATGTTAAGGCAGGGAATTTCAGTTGGCATTATGTTGCGAAATACGACTATTAGTGACGGTGATGTGGTAAGAGTGGACAGAGGTGGTTTGAGAGTAGCTACGAATTATCCGGGGTTGCCCGAGAGGGTGGGCTTTCAGTCTGAGGGAGGAAACAGAGCTTGACAAGTGGTCGTGTGAGGGTGCCGGTTTGAGTACGAACGTCAACAACACGTATATGGCCGTCAGCTTCTGCATGTAATTTTTCAATACGTCCAAGGCGCCATTCAGTCGGGGGAAGTGAATCGTCATGAATGCAAACACACTCACCGACCTTGGGTGCGGGTTGTGGATTTTTCCACTTCTGCCTTTTTTGGAGATCCTTTAGGTAGTCTTCCTTCCACCTTTTGCTGAATTGATGATGTAAACTTTTTACCCTGTCCCATCGGTTTATAAGAGATAAATCCGCGTGATCCACTTCAGGGATAGCGAGGAGGGGGCTACCTCGGAGAAAGTGGCCGGGGGTCAGCGCGGTAAACTCTGTGGGATCTTGGGATAAAGGTGAGATAGGAAGAGAGTTCAACTCGGCTGCTATTCTTACCAAGAGGGTGGTAAATTCTTCAAATGTGAACTTGTGGGTTCCTGCAGTCCTTTTGAAGTGCAGTTTGAAACTCTTCACTGCAGACTTCCACAAGCCGCCCATGTGGGGAGCTCCGGGCGGAATGAATTTCCAATTGATGCCCTGGGGAGAGTATTTTGCGATTACTTCTTGAGAGGTAGTTTTCATGAAGTCAACGAACTCCTTTTCCGTCGCTCTTTTAGCTCCAATAAACGTTTTGCCGTTGTCACTCATCATTGTGGCAGGATATCCACGACGTCCGACGAAGCGAGCAAAGTCTGCGAGAAAGGCATTTGTTGTTAAGTCCGAGCACAGCTCAAGGTTGATATCTTTTGTCACGAAACAGACAAAAACGGCCCCGTAGCCTTTCAGTAAGGTGTGAGACCTTAGCAAGGAGGCCTCGCAAAGTCGACACCGGTAGTGGTAAAAGGCGGAGCGTATGGGCATCGTTCCGGGGGCAAGGCCGCCATGATTTGCGATCGCATTTGCTGCTTGTGGAGGGTACAAGTTTTGCACTGATGTAGGCATCTCTTTATGAGGGGTTTGAGTCGTGGAATATAGAGATACTGTCTGAGGAATTGCTGCATGAGACGTGTTTCGGCATGGAGAAGAAGTTCATGGAGGTACTGTATATAGAGGACAACGAATCTTGATTTTTCTGGGATAATAACGGGATGTTTTTCATTGTAAGTCAACGTCGAATGAACTAATCTACCATGAACCCTGAGGAACCCGTTTTCATCGAGGTATGGGTTGAGGGTTAGTAGAGAGCTTCTTTTATCAATTGGGTTTGCATTTTCCAAGCATGATCTTTCGCGAGGAAAATATCGGGTTTGCGTTAACGTCACAAGTTTATTTTTCGTTTTGCTGAGATCTGCATGAGATAGAGAGGGAGTGTAAGCGAATTTAATGCCTCGAATTCGGTCCTTGAGATTATTAATGAACCTGAAGGCATATGCCATGACCCTGAGGGCGCGAGGAAAAGAGGAAAATCGATCCAATACATCCGGGTCATCTTCAGCTGAGTGTAGTGCTTCGACTCGGCGCATTTCAGGCGGGTTGATGCTGTGGGTAGATGGTTTTGGTCAAGCTTCGGGGGGCTGGGTCAGCCACGCAGGGCCATTCCACCACAGCGAAGAACTTGCCAAGTCCATGGGTTTGCATCCTCTAGTGCCCATGTCTGCTGGATTGTCGCGACTGCCTACGTGCTTCCAGGAGGCGCTTCCGACGAGATCCATAATTTCAGCTGTTCGATTGGATACGAAAGTTTTCCAAGCGTGGGGAGGCTTTTTGAGCCATGCTAGCACAATTTCCGAGTCAGACCACATGTAA
This sequence comes from Eurosta solidaginis, assembly GCF_040869045.1. Classification (NCBI taxonomy): domain Eukaryota; kingdom Metazoa; phylum Arthropoda; class Insecta; order Diptera; family Tephritidae; genus Eurosta; species Eurosta solidaginis. The sequence goes on along the minus strand of NC_090319.1, from coordinate 175,473,103 downwards.
AGATTTTTAAGAGAGAGCTCGAGATGGGATTGTACGACGGCGATTAGTCGGGCAAGGAGTAGAGCTGCACATAGTTCTAGTCTTGGAAGACTGGTAGTGCGAAGAGGGGCAACCTTGCCTTTAGCGACCAGAAGGTGACACGACGTGGTGGCACCGTGGGTTGTTCGCAGATATATAGTAGCGCAATATGCCTTTTCTGACGCATCGCAGAAGCCATGCAGTTCAACCTGCTGGTTCGGGATGTAGTCAACCCATCGAGGTATCTTTATGTCTGAGATGTTGGGTAAATTTTTTGCGAACTGCGTCCATTTAATGAAGCGGAGGGGCTTCACTGGTTCGTCCCAGCCAGTTCCGTCTATCCATAGCTCTTGGAGTAAAATCTTGGCCTGAATCATAATCGGCGCAAGCCACCCTGCGGGGTCAAAAATTTTTGCGACCGAGGAGAGAATTTGTCGTTTCGTACTAGCGGACGAGAGGGGTATTGAGTCCACTGTATACGAAAACGTGTCGGTCAGGGCGTTCCACTGTATGCCGAGAGTTTTGGTGTTGCTTGCTTTCTCGAATTCCAAAAGATTGGTATCTAGCAAGTCCTCTTCGTTGATGTTTTTTATTATACTGGGGTGATTGGCCGTTATTTTCCTTAATGGAAATCCTGCTGACGCTAACACTTGGATGACTTGGGAGAGGGATGATTCAGCAGAGACATATGTTTCTTTCGTCAAAACAGGGACGGCTTTGGGGAAAGTTTCTTCTACATCTTTGGCCAGTTGGTGAAGAGTACGTATGGCGAGGTAGGGGGCACAGTTTATACCAAATGTGACTGTTTTCAGACGATAGTATTTTATGGGGTCGCTCGGAGATGAGCGAAAGACGATCCTCTGATAGTCTCTGTCGTCTTCGTGCATTATAATTTGACGATATATTTTTTCTACGTCTCCGTTGAAAAAAAAACTGGTATGTCCGCCACTTGAGGATCAGAAGCATCAGATCGGGTTGGAGGGTAGGGCCGGTATAAAGAACGTCGTTGAGCGCATGTCCAGATGCCGACTTCTTTGAGGCGTTAAACACGACCCGCACCTTTGATGTCTTTTTCTCGGGTTTGACAACTACGTGATGAGGAAGATAAAATGAGAGGCATTTTCCTCCGTCAAATTTTTCATAGGAGCCGGTTTCCTCCATATGATCGAGGGTGAGGTATTCTTCTATAACACTATCATATTGAGTCTTTAAATCCCCTTTCTTCTGCAGACTTCTCTCCATTCCAAGAAACTGGCTTAGAGCTGAAGACCGAGAGTGGGATAATGAGATTGACTCTGGGAAGCTGGGTTTAAACGGCAGCCTTACGATATAATGACCGTTATCATCGCGTGAGGTTGTGGCTGCGTAGAAATTCTCGCAAAACTCGTCTTCTGGGGTTATTTGGGGTTTGGTGGGAACTTCCTCCAATTCCCAGAATTTTCGCAAAGAGAGTTAAGATCTTCGTTCGTCACTTCTGACACTTGCATGCAGAAAGAGTTGACCATCACAGGGGCTCTACCGCTCAGAATCCATCCAAAAATGGTTTTCTGCGCTAGAAGATGGGGGGAAAGTTTCTCAACGCCATTTTGGATGATTTTCGGTATTACATCACTGCCTAGGACGAGATATATTTTCGAGGGGGAGTGACAGTTCGAGTCTGCGAGGTTTAGGTGTGCCCATTTTGCTTGAAGCTCGCTAGTGAGATTAAGCGAGGGGAGCATTTTTGTTAGCCGGGATAATACTACTGCCTCTGCACTAATTCTGATTTTAAAATCGGGGGATACCAAAGTCAGAGAGCACAATTTGTTTGAGGTCTGAACTACCTTGCCGCCCATCCCTAATATTTCAAATCTAGAGGGTTTGAATGGGAGTTTGAGTCTATCTTGGGCTCTGGTAGGGATAAAGGTTCGTTCAGATCCCTGATCCACAAGAGCTCTTAGTTTAAAAATTTCTCCTTTATGCTCTACGGGAACGATAGCCGTGGGTAAAATAATTTCACAATCGTTTTCGGAATAAAACGATTGGACTTGGCTTTTCTGCGAGCATGAAGGGCTTTCATGTAGGGCATTGGCTTGATCGGGAGTATTACCGCGTGAGAGTGTGGAATTAGTGGTCGTGGCTTGCGAGGCTGTCTTTTGCAATCGTGAGGGTTGTCTTTTCGGCACTTGAGATGTGTCTTCGTGAAGAACTGAGTTGTGCCGATCTTGAAATTGATTGCAAGTTTGAGTACTGGAACAGTTTTTCAATATGTGTGACTGAGAGAGGCAATTGAAACACATATTGTTTTCTCTCACAAACCTTCTGCGATCAGAGGTCGACAGCTTCTTAAATTTGAAGCAACTTATAAGGGGGTGAGATGAGGTTTTACACATAGCGCACTTGTACATTGTCCGCTGCTCTGTCATATGAGACTGGGTGTGGGAGGTCGATCTATTTTGAAAGGGATGCGACTGCTGGGGTTTAAATGATGGCCTAGCTTGTGGGGTGGCTTTAAATTTATTTGGTCGCGATTGATCGACTCGCTCTACGACTTCATATCGAGTTGTGAGGAACTGGTCCATTTGGGACCAGTTAGGAAGTTCTCTTCTTGAAGTCAGAGACTGCTCCCATAACGTGACTGTATTTTCAGGGAGTTTAGAGGTCACGAGATAAATAAGTATGGAGTTCCAATTATCTGTGGACACCTGTTGCGTGGCGAGAATTTGAAGGCAATTATTTAGCGACGATTGCAACCTTTGAATGTCTTCACTGTTTTCTGTAGTGATAGTTTTTAAGTTCATCAGTATTTGATTATCGACGAGAACTCGTCTGTTCTCGTATCTGGATTTTAGGGCTTCCCAAGCTAAGGCAAAGTTGTCATCAGTCAAGGGAAATTTGATTGACTATTTGAGCTGCTTTCCCTGGGTTTTGTATCTGAGGTGATACAATTTTTGCCTTGGGAGAGTTTCGGGTGGTTAATATAAACGGCTGTGAACATGTCACGAAATGAGGGCCATTTTTCATAACCACCATAAAATATTTCGGTATCGCAGTGAGGGATCTTTAGCGAAATACCGGAGTTGTCGGATGGACCTGGTGTGACGGTAGGGGGAGCGGGGGCATTTGCTTGTTTAAGCAACTGAAGCTGGTCTTCGATCTGGGCTTTTGTGTCTTCGTATGCTATGAGACAGGACTTGTATATGCTATTAGCAGATGTTGGAAAATCTTCGGGCAGGTCATGATCTGGGGTTTCGACAATCTTATCGAAGACGGTTTGGACTCTATTCCAGAATTTTTCTATGTTTGAGTTTTTTATTTTGAGTGAGGACTCCGTGTTGTCTTGGAGCGACGTCGACCTAAACCGGGCACAATATTCCATAAAATTATCCGTTTCGGATGTAAATTTTTTGGGGGCAGGCGAGATTTTAAATTTTTTAACTCCTTGAGTTTTGGAGCCACCTTTTTTGGTTTCATCGTCACTCATTTTTGAGCTTTGTTTTATGACGCTTGGAGTTGAGAATTAACAAAAAATTTAACTTCAGAGAGAAAACTTTTTTTTTTTTTTTTGAAGAGAGAGTATTTGCTTTTAACTATGTGAGGGAGTTACGTTTAAATATTCACGTTAAATAGCAAATGTGCTGCGTTTGCACTATATTTAATATGTATATGAGGGTGGTTTAAATATACGTGGGAAAAATTATGTGAGATATATGTATATATACGTATTAAAAAGTATCTCGGGGGTAAATTATTATAATTTTGATACGTATGAGATTATCTAAAAATGTCTTTTTTTTTTTTGTTTTCGGTGTGACTTAGAGGAGTCTTATTTAGCTTCGATTTGTTGGACTGTAGAGGCTTTGAGGAGAGTGAAATTAGTAGCTTATCTAAATTCTTAATGGGGATTGAGAATTTATAGCGTGCAAATTTAATGCGAGAAAGTGCTATTACACGCACTGCACCACTCTTGTACCACTGTGCACGAGATTTTATTTCACCGCTTATGTCGTTTTCTTTCTTTTGTATATCCGTATGTATGTATACGCAAGTATGGAAATTTAAAAATATTTTTTGCGTTTTGTATTGATGTGTGAACGCAAGTAAGGCAAAATATTTGTTCAATATTTATTCAAGTGGGGGAAAATGAGAATTTTGCAGTATATTTAATTAGCGACGAAAATGAGAAAATTTTAAATTATTAAGAGGTTTGTCGTATTAAAATATAAGGGGTGCTTTTAGCAAATGTGCCCACTGTAGCTAACTACTGAGTTTTCCTTATTTTGCTTTGCACATATACCGTACTGAGTTTTGCAATATGGGGTTATTGCAGTATGTATATATATATCTATACGAAGTGGTATGTGCAAGGTTTGGCGGGAAATGAGGCTTTTTGGCGGGAAATTCTCTTCCTCGAAAATGAAAATTGCCTTACTTTTTCCAATTTTATATATTTTGCCACTGTTTAGGGGTGTATTAAAATCTCATTTAATACTCACAGTTTCCAAATGATAATCTTTTTTGTCGCTGGTTCCGGTAGTGGCGTCGAAGGACCACTGTTAAAGGGATAGGCGTAGCAAATTTACCTTCCCTTTTTTTTGGGATGCGGCTGCTGCGGATAGTTCCGATGGCGGTGGAGAATTGATGTTGACGTTGGTGCTTGGATGATGGTGGTGAAGGTGCGGCTGCAGTGGTGGCTCGTTCCGAGTTTATGGTGCTGCAAATGCACTAGAAGTGGAGAATGTTTACCACACAAGTATTCCGCATGAAAAAACAAAAGGAGGGCACTTGGCAAATTTACAAGAAAAAAAGAACTGTTTTCACTTTAAATTCACTTATATATTGCAGTTATATCTTTTAAAAGAGGGTTTACAAATTTTCGTGTCACACTGATATGGATAAAGAGTTTCGAATAAGTAATAAAATATAAAAATAAATGTCAAAACAATAATAAATATATGTATGTGTAGATAGTCACATCTGTCAACCTATTGTTGGGGTTGCCAGAGAGGTGAAATACGCTGGCGTGTTAGCGTACAATACAAACGTCTCAAATACTTAAAGTTAATAAGGAATATGTACGTAATATAGAATATACGTATTTGTACATGCAAATAATTCACGATGCATACTTATACGCAAAAGGTACATATGTAAATAACTTCAATATAAAATTCAGGTAAATTCATTTAAATTCATGTTTAGGTTTTCTTAAGCCTAATTTCTGTTAAATAGAAGGGTTGGCTGTTGGCGACTACGACAGTCGCTCAAACAATATACATCAAGCTACATGGCTGTCTCCTGATCGAAATACTCACAATTAGATCGATCACGTTGTGATAGACGGAAGGCATGCCGCCAGTGTTTTAGATGTGCACGCGATCCGAGGACCTAACATCGACTCGGACCATTATCTCGTTGCAGCCAAAATACCCACCCGCCTCAGCGCGGTTAAAAACAAGGAACAAAAAACACAAGGAAAGCTAGACGTCGAAAAGCCTCAATCACAACATACTGCCAATTATTTCGCAACTCGACTCTCACACCTGCTCTCTGAGAGCACAACTCAGCCTGAATGAAAAAAGGAGCAGTGGGAGCATATCTTCAAAGCACTTCCTACTGCCGCCGAGGAAAAAATTGGTTACCGGCGGCCACCAAAAAACAACTGGTACGATGAAGAATGCCGCATTGCAATCGAAAGAAAAGACGCTGCCTACAGGGCTACGTTAAAAGCGAGCGCAACAAGAGGATTGTGTGAACGCTATCGTGAGTTGAAAAGGGAAGCGAGACGCCTTTTCAGGAAGAAAAAAGTAGAAGCAGAAAGGCGTGAGTACGAGGTGCTTGAGCTGCTAGCCACCAGGAATAACGCCCGAAAATTTTACCAAAAAATACGGCGACAGACGGCAGGTTTTAAGACCGGGGCAAGATCCTGTATGAACGAAAACGGCGACCTTGTAACTGATGTCCCGAGAGTGCTTAGATTATGGAGGGAACACTTCTCTGCTCTTCTTCCCCGCCCAATTATGACGAAGTTAGAATAGCAATAACCTGAATGAAAAACAACAATGCAGTGGGCGCTGATGGATTGCCTGCGGAGCTATTCAAGTACGGTGGCGAGGAGTTGGTAAGGCGCATGCAGCAGCTTCTTAGAAAAATATGGGCGGACGAGTGCATGCCCGACGATTGGAATCTAAGTGCTCTTTGCCCAGTCCACAAGAAGGGGAATACTGCAAAATGCACCAACTATCGTGGAATCAGCCTTCTTAATATCGCATATAAGGTCCTTTCAAGTGTATTGTGCGAAAGATTGAAGCCCACCGTGAACCGGCAGATTGGACCTTATCAGTGCGGCTTCAGCCTGGTAAATTTACCATGGACCAGATTTTCACAATGCGCCAAATTTTGGAAAAACGCGCGATAATAGAATCGACACATCACCTCTTCGTAGATTTTAAAGCCGCCTTCGACAGCACGAAAAGGAGCTTCCTATATTCCGCTATGTCTGAATTTGGTTTCCCCGCAAAACTTATATGGCTGTGCAAAATGATGTTGAGCAACACCATCAGCTCAGTCAGAATCGGGAAGGCCTCTCCGAGCCGTTCGAAACTAAACGAGGTTTAAAACAGGGTGACCCGCTATAGTGCGATTTCTTTAATTTGATGCTGGAGAAAATTATACTAGCTGCAGAACTTAACCGCACTGGAACAATATTCTATAAAAGCGTACAATTACTGGTATATGTTCATGACATTGATATCATCGGCCTAAACACCCACAAAAGAACCAGCATCAACACTAGCAACAACATCAGCACTGAAATCCAGCGGAGAATTAATCTTGCCAATAAATGCTACTTTGGACTAAGTAGGCAATTGAAAAGAAAAGTCCTCTCTCGGCGAACGAAAATCATACTCTCCAAGTCACTTATCGTACGCGTCCTGCTATATGGGGCAGAAGCAGGGACCATGACAACATCAGATGAAGCGGCTTTGGGAGTGTTCGAGAGAAAAGTTCTTCGAAAGATTTAAGGACCTCTACGCGTTGGCGATGGCGAGTACCGAAGAAGATTTAATGATGTGCTGTACGAGCTATACCAGACATCAACATAATCCAGCGATTTAAAACGCAGCGGTTGCGCTGGCTAGACCATGTTATGCGAATGAAAGATGATGCTCCGGCCATGAAAGTGTTTCTATCGGAACCCGCCTATGGAAGCAGAGGTAGAGGGCGGCCCTCACTCCCTTGGAAGGACCAGGTGGAAAACGATTTAAACTCCCTTGGTGTGACCAATTGGTTGGCGGAGCGAAAGAGCGACTGGCGCGCTTGTTAGATTGCCATAACCGCTTAGACGGTTAGGCGCCAATTAAGTAAGATATTCATGTATAAATTTTCATACATCGTGAATGTTTGCTTTTGATTTGCGTACAGCGTTTAATAATACCAAAATGTAAGCTTCCGATTTCAAAGTATTTTCGAAAGTATGTATGTATTCTGTTTTTAAATACTTTTTGTATTTTTTATTTGGTACTTTTATCATCACTGGGTGTGTACATTTCATAGTTATATAATTTTTATAAAACAATGTAATAATGACAATGTAAATAAATGTTATGTTTAAAGACACATAATGAAAATTTCTGAAAGTGATCACCGAAAAAAGTCATAATTTATTTTTGATCAACAAAGGTATTATTCGATAGCTATCGATAATACAATAAAATGCTCGTCTTCGATTTTTCCAAAAAAAAAAAAAAAACTGTATCCTTAATTATCGCCATTTGAATCTTCTTTGTCCTTTTTCTTTTAAAGTTGAATACCAGCCGGTAGGCTCCACCGATTTTGACAATTCAAACACCAATTTGCTTGTAATTAAAAACTCTTTAAGAACGCATTTTTCATTTCTGTGAAATAAATTTCTATTTTTAAAATTGTTGCAACAACCGTGCAAAAAAAATTGTTCCGGAGCACATTTTTGCACGCAAGGAAACCACATATGCAAAATTTTACTCTCTATGATATTCCGTTTAGAAAAAAATGGCCCGCAGTATTGATGCTAGATATTTTCATTTGCACACATTGGACTGAAGATTTTCCATACAAAATTTTTTTCAAATACTTTAAGTATTGAACATTTGAATATTTGTTTTCTTTGGATATTTCATTTTTGTTCTGTAAAATTCGGATTTCTCGATTCCAAAACAACTTAAAACTATTATTTTGTCGGAAACATCAAAAAAAGGACGTTTTTTTATTATCTTATTAGATTCGTTCGCGTGAGTGAAAATTCGTAAAAACTTGAACAAAACGTTATTAACTTTGGGAAAATCCTGTTCGTTCAAACAAAACTTTTGCAACAAGAGGGCGCAATTTTGCATTTCGCTTGGAGGAGAAGTTGCAAAATTGTACCCGATAAATAGGTGTCCCGGTATCTCATAATTATTTGCACAGTAAATTCAAAAAAGAGTTTTTCGTTTTGTATTGATAACTGAAAATGTAGTTTTTTGTTGTTTTCACATTTTGTGTGTTTTTTCGATTTGGTGGTTTTCTTATTTTGGTATTTTATTGAACAAGTGGCACCATCGTCATAAGTACAAAGTAGAGAGCGCAGTGAGCGTAAAATTCTCTTTGAAATTTGCTCATGTATTGACTGTTGATCGCCATTGAAATGACCAGTGAGATCAGTTGTGTTAACAGAAAAATCAGTTAGATTGACCAGGAATCTGTCAATTTTACAGAATTTTGTTAACTTAAGAGCGACAGTTTCTCTTCTGTTGAAATGACTAAACTAATTTGTTCATTTGACAAAGAACTCGGTCGAATAACCGTAATTCGATCAATTTCACCGAATCTCCGTTAAGTCAAGGACAACAGAACCGATTTGTTGATTTTACTAGCACCATTTCTTTCAGTGAATACTCCTCTCAAACTCATTTTGTTTGACAAATAAAACTTTGTATTTCAAGTTTTATTTTTCACAATAGAAAGAATGCAAGTAACACGAAAAATTATTCCACGACCTCTTAATTTACTTATTTCACAAAAATGTTGAGCATAGTTGCGTAGTTGCAGTGGACGCTGGTCATTGATCAACTGCTCAGACCTGTCAAACCTACGGCATACGCAGACGACGTTGCAGTTCTTCGCTGGAACGGGCGCTGGGCATCTAATGTCGGGTTGACCTCCAACGTAGAGAAGACGGATATGGTTTTGCTTATTAGGAGGTATCAGGTCTCGAATTTGACTAAGCCTAAGCTAGGGGGGTGACTCATTGTAAAAAATATCTAGTAAGAAATACGTGGGATCTATAGCCCATTGAAAAGCCTATTCTATGCTATGGAATCCTTGATCGGTGGATGGCGACACAAAAAAAAAGAGCCTATCTCAAAATATTAGAACGGGTATTAAGGCTAAAAAAGCTTAATGGGAGCCCTGAAAAAAACCCGGCAGCTGCACTGTATGCCGTTCTGCACATTTTACCTGTAGACGTGGTGGTAAGAACATAGCGTTAACAACTGCAACGAGACCTCGGCGCAGGTTGAGCGCAGAGCATACGGCCATAGTAGTATAGCGTCATCAAATAATGGGTGTATGAAGAGACTACTAATTTCCCCATCTGAGCTTCTATTGGTCTCTTAGAGCAACAGCAGAGGTAGAAATTTAGCGCGAGGGAGCTCAAATGGCTGATAGACTACAGGTGTATTAGTTTGACATCTTTTCTTAGTCTCTTCAGCACAACATGCTTACCCTAAAGGCAAGTCAGTCGCAGTATTACGCCATCTGATAAAGGGTGAACGGACTATTTGGTCCCGCACCTGAGATTCGAAAGACATCTTGGGGCCACAATAGAGCCGCAGGTTTGGCGAAAGGGTGCGGAAATTTTGGAACATAACATGCACGTGTATACCGATGGTTCCAAATTAACGGAAGGGATCAGAGCTCAATTGTTCAATGTGTTGATCCAGAAATAAGCCGATCCTACAAGCTGCTAGATTGCTGCATGGTCTTTCAGGCGCAAACTGTAGACGTAAAGAAAGCAGCAGAAATTCTGGATGAAGCGTGTTTAAACTGCAGTAATGTCAATATATATATTGATAGACAGGCGGTGATCAAGCCAAGTGTTGGCCTGGAATGCAAATAAATATTGGAGATATTGGCGGATGCAGAGGAGCATTTTAAGGGGGATTTTTTCGGTAGCCACTATCGACTTAATCGGTGGTAGCGTTTAGCGATTTTTTTAATATCCCACTTAAGTCAACCGAAAAAACGGTAGTCCATTCATCGGTTCATCCGGCAGCCTATTTTTCCGGGGCCATCATCACTTGCATTAACTTTAACTTAAAGAATTTAACACTCTACTGTTTCGGACTGCTACTAAAAAAAAAAAAATTTTTAAAAATACAATGTAATGTATAATTCAATACTTAACAGGATATTTGCGTCATTTAAAAGGCTACTATGCTAAAATATTATTTGATCTGTGCGTGCGATACGGAAATATTTCATCGTGGTTAAGAAAATGGCTATTTTTTCGTGATATGTTCACAGCGCAAAAATTGTACCCACTTAGACACAAAACCAGAGGAAAGCCCGCTCAAATGGACGTGTTCTCGTAGATAACCAATTACGAACACTGATGAATTTAAAGCCCATAATCTCTGAGAACAGTGAAGACATCCCAAAATTGCAATCTCCGGTTAATAAATGTCTTCAAATTCTCGCCACGCGACAGGTGTCCACGGAGAACTGCGACCCAATATTACTTTATCTCGTTACCTGTAAACTCCCTGAAAATACAGTCACGTTATGGGAGCAGTCGCATCCCTTTCAAAATAGATCGAATGTACTAATGCGCAATTTGTAAAACCTAATCTCACCCCTGATAAGTTGCTTCAAATTTTATCGACCTCTGATCGTAGAAGGTTTGTGAGAGAACACAATATGTGTTTCAACTGCCTCCCTCAGTCACACATATTGGATGACTGTTCCAGTACTCAGACTTGCAATCAATGTCAAGATCAGCACAACTCAGTTCTTCACGAAGACACGTCTCACGTGCCGAAAAGACACCCTCCCGATTGCAAAAGACAGCCTCCAAAGCCACGACCACGAACTTCACAATCTCACCCGGTAAAACTCCGGATCAAGCGAATCTCCTGGATGAACGACCTTCATGCTCGCAGAAAAGCCAAGTCCAATCGTTCTATTCTTAAAACGATTGCAAAATAATTCGCTGCGGTGTCACACCCTACTGAAAGGCTACTTGGCCTTTTTTGTCTGTTTTGCTATCTACCTTGAGCTGTGCTCAGACCTACCAACCAATGATTTTCTAGCAGCATTTATTTATTTATTTATAAGACTCGTTGTCTTTTAAGCCCATCATCTTTAAATTAATTTACAATATTTTCATATATAATTAATAATAATAATATCTAATAACAATAATAATTACTGTATATGCATATCATAAATAATTGCATTAATTTAGATCATAATTAACAACTTATAACAAATATTTTAGGCTTAGAAAGATTTATTCCTTAAAATATGAAAAACAGAAATAAAGGTCATAAGAATGAAAAAGTAAAAAAAAATAGGAAGAAATATTTCGATATTTAAAAACTTAAACACTTCCAATTTAAAGCGCCTGGGATTTGTTATCGATTTAATTTTGTTTGGTAAAGAGTTCCAGAGTTTGACAACACTGACAAAAAACGTTCGTGATGAATGTAATGATTTTTTGGTACGATGAGGTTGCATGTTCTAATCGAATGTGCAAAAGCCAACTTTTCAAAAAGGTACTTTGGATTTCTCGTATTATTGAGTTTGTGCATATATATAAGATTACGGTACTTCAAGTAGCAAGTCGGATTGCAATCGAGTATCTTGTAACTAAACTGTGAGATGTGGTCATACTTACGGCTACAAAACACATACCTTGCACAGCTGTTTATGGCCATTGCAAGTTTTCGCTCAGATGCGCTATATAGGTGCCCGTAGATGAGTTCGCTATAAGAAATGAGTGGAACTATAAAGGTTTTCACCAAAAGTAATTTTGTGTCCTGCGGGACGAAGTTAGCTGTGTACTATAGCCTTCTTAGAATGAAATAAATTCTAGATATGATTTGGTTTATATGATCGGAGCACCCAAGGTATGAATTAACTTTGTAACCAAGGCTAGTTATAACTGACTCGAAATTTATAGACGAGTCCTCTAAAATTATTGGGGGAAAGAATTCCTCACAATTCGGCCTGTGTGAAATACAGTTTTTTTTTGCGTTAAGACTCAAATTATTACATTTGGCCCAAATAGAGATTGAGGGCAAATCATCATTCATTCTAGCTATCAAATCTTCACATAGTCCTGTTGGACGGGATAGATATACTTGTGCATCATCCGCATACAGGTGTATGGACACATTTTTACACCAGTAGACCATAATTAATAAAAATACTGAACAAAATCGGGCCCAAAATGGATCCCTGAGGTACCCCCGAATACAATCTTCTTAGCTCAGAAGCCATATTTTTAGTCACAACCTTTTGCCAACGATTACTAAGGTAGTTTTTGAGCAGATTTACCGCGCTTTCAGAAAACCCAAAATATTTTGCAAAAGTATTGTATGGTCAACTTTGTCAAAAGCCTTGGAGAAGTCCAATAGAGTTAAAACAGTTAAATCACCTTTATCAAAGGACGGTCTAATATCATCAATTACTTTAAGCATAGCAGTTGCACAGCTGTGACCCTTTTTATATCCTGACTGGTTTTCGGCAAGAAGATTATTGTTGTCTAGATAATCAACTATTTGCGTAACCATTAGCATTTCCAAAACTTTTGACAAAGAAGGAAGTATGCTAATTGGCCGAAAATCTGATGGAATGGCACCCGAACGATTTTTAGATTGGATTAACTTTAGCTATTTTCCAGGAATCTGGAAACGTCGAGGTAGTGATGGAAAAATTCAAAATGTATGTTAGGGTTGAAAGTATGAATGGAATTATCAGCTTTATAAATTTTAAGCTTACGTTGTCCTCTCCAATGGCATTCGATTTAATTGAAAAAATACTTTTTAGAATATCATACTCAGTCACGGTTGAGAAGTCAAATGTTTTTTCTGCTGCAAGTAGTAGTTTTCACTTAGTTTAAAATCTCTGCTGCTTTGGATAATGTTAGATTCTATGAAGTAATCATTCATAGAGTTGGCGTCTAAATTGCATTCTATGCTAGTTTTACTCCAAATTCCAACAGACTTTAGATGGTTCCACAATATTTTGCCAGATAAGTTTACATCTAACTTGGTACGGTAGTGCTGCCTTTTAGAGTTTTTCGTGGTCAGATTAGCTTTGTTACGGGCAACGCGGTATGCTTCCGAGTTTTCGCGCGTTGGGGTACGTTTCCAACGTATGTATAGCTGGTTTCTCGTTTTTATACTTTGTAATACCACTCTCGTAAACCATGGAGGTTTTTTATACTCAGTTGAGCAGAGCTCACAGAGTATATTAAGTTTGATTGGATAACGGTTGGTTGTACATATATAAAGGAATCGAGATAGCTATAGACTTCCATATATCAAAATAATCAGGATCGAAAAAAAATTTGATTTGATTTTGAGGTATCTTGATGAAATTTGGTATGTGGGTTCCTGATCACTCATCTCAGATCGCTATTTAAAATGAATGATATCGGAATATAACCACGCCCACTTTTTCGATATCGAAAATTTCGAAAAACGGAAAAATTGCGATAATTCATTACAAAAGAGAGATAAAGCGACGAAACTTGGTAGATGAGTTGAACTTATGACGCAGAATAGAAAATTAGTAAAATTTTGGACAATGGGCGTGGCACCGCCCACTTTTAAAAGAAGGTAATTTAAAACTTTTGCAAGCTGTAATTTGGCAGTCGTTGAATATATCATGATGAAATTTGGCAGGAACGTTACTCCTATTACTATATGTACGCTTAATAAAAATTAGCAAAATCGGAGAAGGACCACGCCCACTTTAAAAAAAAAAATTTTTTTAAAGTAAAATTTTAACAAAAAATTTAATATCTTTACAGTATATAAGTAAATTATGTCAACATTCAATTCCAGTAATGATATAGTGTAACAAAATACAAAAATAAAAGAAAATTTCAAAATGGGCGTGGCTCCGCCCTTTTTCATTTAATTTGTCTAGGATACTTTTAACGCCATAAGTCGAACAAAAATTAACCAATCCTTTTAAAATTTGGTAGGGGCATAGATTTTATGACGTTAAATCTTTTCTGTAAAAATGGGCAAAATCGGTTGATGCCACGCCCAGTTTTTATACACAGTCGTCCGTCTGTCCTTCCGCATGGCCCTTAACACGATAACTTGAGCAAAAATCGACATATCTTTAATTAACTTAGTTCACGTGCTAACTTGAACTCACTTTATCTTGGTATGAAAAATGAACGAAATCCGACATGACCACGCCCACTTTTTCGATATCGAAAATTACGAAAAATGAAAAAAATGCCATAATTCTATACCAAATACGAAAAAAGGGATGAAACATGGTAAGGTAATTGGATTGTTTTATTGAAGCGAAATATAACTTTAGAAAAACTTTATAAAATGGTTGTGACACCTACCATATTAAGTAGAAGAAAATGAAAAAGTTCTGCAGGGCGAAATAAAAAACCCTTAAAATCTTGGCAGGTATTACATATATAAATAAATTAGCGGAATCCAACAGATGATGTTCTGGGTCACCCTGGTCCACATTTTGGTCGATATCTGGAAAACGCCTTCACATATACAAATACCACCACTTTCTTTTAAAACTCTCATTAATACGTTTAATTTGATACCCATATCGTACAAACTCATTCTAGAGTCACCCCTGGTCCACCTTTATAGCGATATCTCGAAAAGCCGTCCACCTATAGAACTGAGGCCCACTCCCTTTTAAAATTCTTATTAACTCCTTTCGTTTGATACCCATATTGCACAAACGAATTCTAGAGTCACCCCTGGCCCACCTTTATGGCAATATCTCGAAACGGCGTCCACCTATGGAACTAAGGATTACTCCCTTTTAAAATACTTATTAACACCTTGCTTTTGATACCCATATTGTACAAACAAATTCTAGAGTCACCCCTGGTCCATCTTTATGGCGATATTTCGAAAATGCGACCACCTATACAACAACCACCACTCCCTTTTAAAACCCTCATTAATACCTTTAATTTGATACCCATATCGTACAAACACAATCTAGAGTCACCCCTGGTCCACCTTTATGGCGATATTTCGAAACGGCGTCCACCTATAGAACTAAGGCCTACTCCCTTTTAAAATACCCATTAACACCTTTCATTAGATACCCATATCGTACAAACATATTCTAAAGTCACCCCTGGCCCACCTTTATGGCGATATCTCGAAAAGGCGAACACCTAAAGAACGAAGGCCCACTCCATTTTAAAAATACTCATTAACACCTTTCATTTGATACCCATATCGTACTAACAAAGTCTAGAGTCACCCCTGGTCCACCTTTATTGCGATACCTCGAAAAGGCGTCCACCTATAGAACTAAAGCCCACTCCCTTTTAAAATACTTCTTAACACTTTTCGTTTGATGCCTATATTGTACAAACAAATTCTAGGGTCACCCCTGGTCCATCTTTATGGCGATATCTCCAAACAGCGTCCACCTATGGAACTAAGGATTATTCCCTTTTAAAATACTCATTAGCACCTTTTATTTGATACCCATATCGTACAAACGCATTCTAGAGTCACCCCTGGTCCACCTTTATGGCGATATCTCGAAAAGGCGACCACCTATGGAACTAAGGATTATTCCCTTTTAAAATACTCATTAGCACCTTTTATTTGATACCCATATCGTACAAACGCATTCTAGAGTCACCCCTGGTCCACCTTTGTGGCGATATCTCGAAAAGGCGACCACCTATACAACAACCACCACTCCCTTTTAAAACCCTCATTAATACCTTTAATTTGACACCCATATCGTACAAAAACATTCTAGAATCACCCCTGGTCCACCTTTATGGCGATATTTCGAAACGGCGTCCACCTATAGAACTAAGGCCCACTCCCTTTTAAAATACTTATTAAAACCTTTCGTTTGATGCCCATATTGTACAAACAAATTCTAGGGTCACCCCTGGTGCACCTTTATGGCGATATCTCCAAACGGCGTCCACCTATGGAACTAAGGATTATTCCCTTTTAAAATACTTATTAGCACCTTTTATTTGATACCCATATCGTACAAACGCATTCTAGAGTCACCCCTGGTCCACCTTTATGGCGATATCTCGAAAAGGCGACCACCTATACAACTACCACCACTCCCTTTTAAAACCCTCATTAATACCTTTAATTTGATACCCATATCGTACAAAAACATTCTAGAGTCACCCCTGGTCCACCTTTATGGCGATATTTCGAAACGGCGTCCACCTATAGAACTAAGGCCCACTCGCTTTTAAAATACTCATTAACACCATTCGTTTGATGCCCATATTGTACAAACAAATTTTAGGGTCACCCCTGTTCCACCTTTGTGGCGATATCTGGAAACGGCGTCCATCTATGGAACTAAGGATTCCTCCCTTTTAAAATACTCATTAAAACCTTTAATTTTATACCCTGATCCACCTTTATGGCTATATCCCTAAATGGCGTCCACCTATAAAACTATGGCCCACTCCCTCATAAAATACTCTTTAATGCCTTTCATTTGATATACATGTCATACAAACACATTCCAGGGTTTCCCTCGGTTCATTTTCCTACATGGTTATTTTCCCTTATGTTGTCACCATAGCTCTCAACTGAGTATGTAATGATCGGTTACACCCGAACTTAACCTTCCTTACTTGTTATTGGAGACTTTGGCCATTCTTACAGGGATATATTTGTCATAAAGATAATTTAAGCTTGAAGTGAGAAAGTCTAGTTTTTGGTTTATATCTGGAAAGAACCAAGCTGTGTTATAATCAAGGATGCCAGCCTCATATCTTAATGCATCAATATCAACAGATTTAAAATCCCTGCAATAAAATTGTTTGTGTACATCATTATTAAACTCTAAATCATACGCTAAAAACATCATATCATGATCTGATATTCCTGGAATGGAAAAATGATCACAATGAAGTACGTTTGAACGATCAGGTACATATATAATGTCAAGCAGACTTGATTTACAATTATGACCAAAGCGGGTGGGAAATTTATTTATTACTTCCAAACCAGCAGAAATCAGCCTATCTGTTAAATCAATGGAACTGCTATCACTATTGAGAAGATCAATATTGAAATCCCCACATAACAAGACATGCTCATATTTGGGAGCTAACTCAGCAACTTCATTGAAAAGGCCACTAAGATCAAATCTTCTACTAGGATTGTAAACACATACGACCAAACACTTCCTGCAACCATCTCCAATTTCTACCACCAAATACTCAACCGGATCATCACAACTTGATTTAAATATAATTTTTCGATTAATTCCGGATTTGCAGTAGATGCCGATTCCACCACTTTCGCCCCCGTTTGCCTATCATTTCTTAATAGTTTATAGTCACGCAGTACACAAGTATTATCACATACGGACTCACTAAACCATGTTTCCGTTATGCATACAACATCAATATCAAGGCCCTGCAAAATATAATTAATGTAATCAACTTTTTGATTATTAAAGCTTCTAGCATTAAAGTAGCATAATTGCAACCCGGTATACTTCCTACTAACAAGCTTCAAGAGAAAATTTAAACATCTTTTGTCAGCAGTAAAACTCATATCAGCATTAAACGTGCTGAGATCCAAAATCGGCGCAAATAATTTGGAATTTTACTCGCTTTTAACGAAGCTTTCCCTGTGCCCCGATGCTTCTTAACTTATTGCTGGGATATATTCGCCGTGTCCAGGGTTCCATACAATAAATTTATACTTTGGGGCCCTTTTCCAAGTCGTACAAATTCACTTTATTTAACTCAATTATTTATAACAACTTATCCTAAAATTTCATTAAATCTCAATTCTTTACTTTATTTAGTATTTTCGTATCGGCGTGGGTAACGGTTCACCCAAGTCCCGTGGGTGTGCCTGATGGCGTGCTTACTTATGTTCTTGTTACTCTGCTTTATGTAATTGCTATTTATTTTATGCTTTTGTATTGGCTAACGGTCCACCAGCGTGGTTATTGGACGCCTTAGTGGCGTGCCTACGCTGGCGTTCGTTGCTACGTTGGCTGTTGTGTTGTACGTGGTTACTGAGGATGCTCGTTGATGACGCTTTGACGCTGGCGTCGCGATTAGAGTTTAGTCACTGGGGACGCTTAAAAGGATATACGGTCACCTGAGGACGCTCGTTGGTGATGCGTTGACGCTGGCGTCGCGGTTGATATTTAGTCACTGAGGATGCGCGATGATAATGGGTATGCGGCCACTGACGATGCTCGTTGATGACGCTCTGTTGCCTTTGGCGCTGGCGTTGCGCTGGCTGCCGCGATTGGTATTTCGTCACTGAGGACGCTCGATGATAATAGGTATGCGGTCACTGAGGACACTCGTTGATGACGCTCTGTTGGCGTTGGTGCTGGCGTTGCACTGGCTGTCGCGATTGGTATTTCGTAAATGAGGACGCTCGATGATAATAGGTATGCGGTCACTGAGGACGCTCGATGATAACGCTCTGTCGCTGCTGACGCTGGCATCGCGGTTAGTAGGTATTTTCTGAGGATGCTTGAAAATAAAAGATACGCAGTCACCGAGGAAGCTCGTTGGAGACGAATATACGGTTACTAGGGCGCTCGTTGACGGCGCGGCGACGCTGGCATCGCAGTTCTGTAGCGCCTTACGGGTCGCCTCACGGTCGACGGTGAGGAATCGGCGGAGCGCAGCCTTAACCGTTAAATGAGCGGGGAAAAACCCACACACTCACGCACAGCTCAGTCTGCGTCTACGTCGGGTGGTGATGTATCGCACTGGTAAAGGCCTAACTGCGAGCTATCACCTTCCGTCCGTAGATCCGAATTATAATCACAGTGCCGGGCTATACCGTTTGTTGGCAGGGATGGCGCTGTGGCGCCTTACGGATCGCCTCGCGGTCGACTGTGATGAGTCGGCGGATCACAGCCTTACGCATTAAGTGAGAGGAGAAAACCCGCACACTCACGTACGTCTCAGTCTGCGTCTATGTCGGGTGGTAATGTCTCGCACTGGTAAAACCCTAAGTACGAGCTATCACCTCCCGTGCGTAGATCCGAACACTAAGAACAGTGCCGGGATATACCGTTTGTTGGCGTCAATGACTCTGTAGTTGGCACGGTGGGCTGCGTCGGCGTCGAAGGTTTTGTAATTGGCCCAATTGGATGCGGCATCGTCGACGGCTCTGCTGCTGGCGCGGTTGACTGAATCTGTCGACGTCGGCGTTACTTTTACTACTGCTGCGTCCACTCGCTTGGCTAAGCTCAGTTCGCGTCTAACCTGAGTATTTTTTTCCCGCCCTGGTAAAACCCTAACTAAGAGCTATCGCTGTTCAGCTTCGAACTGTTCACCACTACGGCTCCGTGCTGACTAACTATTTTCTAGCTGTGGTCGTTGCTTTATAGACTTCGATAATCGTAATATATGTGTTGATGATTTTGGTTTGCGCTCCGACGTGTTGCGATCGTGTTATTACGATCGGTCGTGTGCCGGAAGAAGCTGTAGCTGTTGTTGTCGCATGGCTTGGGTATATTGTTGTTTGATGTTGCGGTTGAAGTTGGTATGTCCTAGTCTATTGCATGTTGTATTCGTGTGTTTGACTTGGTATGCCCTAATCTATTGCGTGTTGTATTTGTGTGTTTACCTTGCTGTAGGCATGTGTTTATTGTGTGATCGTGTTGCTGGCTTCGTCAGCCCCTTGTTGCGGTGCTAGTGTCGTATGTTGCTGGCTTTGCTTAGCTGTTTGTTGGCAATATTTGACGGAGACGATCAAATCTCCAAATCCACTCAATCGTTAAACTAAAGCGAGTCAGCCGCAAGTGGCGACAGCTGGCTCCCTCAATTGAATGCCCCATAATCTCTATCTCGCAAATTGGAAGAAGGTCAAGCAATCTTACTGTCGGAGGACATGTGGATGGAAAAGAACGTTTACTAACTGTAGATACGGGTGCATCCCATTCCATCATTCGAGCGGATTTAGTCAACAAGAAGATAACACCATTGCATGGAGCAAGATTGCGTACAGCCACTGGAGAAGACAGCACGGTTCTAGGAGAAGTATCACGTGAAGTCGCAATTGGGAACATCACGGTAGTACACAATTTTATAGTGGCAGAGATTGTTGATGAAATCATAATTGGAGTGGACTTCTTAATCAACCAAGGCATCAAGATCGATATGCAAAGCAAGACGATGCGATATAAGAACATGGATGTGCCACTTAATTTCGGCTACGAGAGAGGCTACAGCAGTAAACGAGTGCTGGTGGAAGAGAGTCAGCAAATACCACCAAAATCAGAAGCAGTCATCTGGGCAAAGGTAGATGGAGATTGTGGGACAAACAAATTGTGGGTTGTCGAAGCAGCAAATAAATCAGCACTGAACATACTTGTAGGAAAAACCCTGGCTATGACAAAACAAGATGGACGTATTCCGGTAAGAGTACTCAATGAGTTCAAGTCACCATTCAATTTGACCAAAGGAGCTATTTTGGAAAGATGCCAAGAGGCCGAAGTAGTTATTAACTGTGAACAGCTCCTGGAATACGTTTCATATAGTAATACTGATCTTTCAGATGATATCACGGCATGGACGCATGGGCTAGAGGAAGCCTATCAGAGTAAGGCAAAACAACTGCTCCTAAAGTACGCGAACATATTTGACCAGGATAATTCTAAACCAGGCCGCACCAACGTTGTGAAACACCAAATTGACACTGGAGATGCGAGGCCGATCCGTCAAGCTCCACGTAGTGTTCCACTGGCGAAGCGGGAAGTTGTGAGTCAAATCATTCAAGAAATGAGCGACAGCGGCGTCATCGAACCATCAGCTAGTCCATGGAGCTCACCGGTAGTACTTGTAAAAAAGAAGGATGGAAAAATGAGGTTTTGCGTGGACTACCGGAAGTTGAATGACGTAACGAAAGAGGATAGCTACCCATTGCCAAGAATTGACGACACTCTGGACTCGCTATCTGGTACGAAATGGTTTTCCACGCTGGACTTGAAAAGCGGCTACTGGCAAGTGGAGGTGAAGGAGGAAGATAAAGAGAAAACAGCCTTCAGTGTCGGTGATGGTCTTTGGCAATTTACAGTGATGCCTTTTGGACTTTGTATTGCACCAGCTACTTTTGAGAGACTCATGGACCAGGTACTGAAAGGACTACATTGGAAAACATGCTTGGTGTACCTGGACGACATCATCGTATTGGGCAAGAACTTTGATGAACATCTTAAGAACTTGGAGGAAGTTTTCCAGATAATAGCTGGCGCTGGTCTGAAGTTAAGTCCCAAAAAGTGTGCGCTGTTTAAAAAGGAAGTAAATTATTTGGGTCACAAGGTAACGACAGAGGGCATCTGTACTGCGAACGAAAAAATAGAGGCTGTAAAGGATTGGCCAAGACCACAGAACCTACATGAATTGAGAAGTTTTCTTGGGCTGTGCACATATTACCGCCGATTTGTACCAAATTTTTCCAGAGTAGCCCATAGCCTGCATGAGCTTACAAGAAAAAACAAAGCTTTTGAATGGAAGAAGGAGCAAGAAGTGGCTTTCCAAACATTGAAGGAGCGTTTGTGCACTGCCCCAATGTTAGCATATCCGATTCCAGTGGCAACATTTATTTTAGATACAGATGCGAGTGGATATGCTATAGGAGGCGTTTTATCACAACTGGTCGATGGACAGGAGAAAGTAGTTGCATATTACAGCCGTTCGATTGGAAAACCAGAGAGGAACTACTGTGTTACGCGGAGAGAGCTGTTGGCATTGGTAGAGTGCATTAAACCTTTTCACAAATACCTCTACGGCCAGCGATTCCGTGTCAGGACAGATCACGCAGCGTTGAAATGGCTTCTGCCGTTCCGTAATCCGGAAGGACAATTGGCACGGTGGATCGAGCGACTACAAAGCTACGACTTTTCCATTGAGCATCGAAAAGGTAGTACCCATGGAAATGCTGATGCAATGTCACGAAAACCATGTAGTTTGGAATGCAAGCACTGTTCAAAATCCGAGGCTAAAGAAGACATTATAGATGTCCGGCTAATGACTATAACATGTACAGATGAATGGGACAAGGAACAGCTAAGAAAGTGCCAGCTAGAAGATGCAGATCTGTCACGTGTTATACAAGGGCTCGAACGAAATGAAAGACCAAACAGAGAAGAGATGTCAGCAGAGAGTCCCATTGCGAAGTCATATTGGGCACAGTGGAACAGTTTAGAATTGATATCCGGTTGCCTTCATCGAGTATGGGAGAGTGAGGATGGTAGATACAAGAATAAACTGATAGTTGTTCCCAGAAAGAGGATTCCTGATGTGCTCAGCGAGCTGCATAATGGTCCAAGCGGAGGTCATCTTGGAATCACGAAGACGCTCGAGAAGATTAAACAGAAATTCTATTGGGTTGGTTGCCGTCAGTCGGTCACTGAGTGGATTGCGAACTGCGAGGTTTGCAGCAGAGCGAAAGGGCCCAGAACA
This sequence comes from Eurosta solidaginis, assembly GCF_040869045.1. NCBI lineage: Eukaryota > Metazoa > Arthropoda > Insecta > Diptera > Tephritidae > Eurosta > Eurosta solidaginis. The sequence goes on along the minus strand of NC_090319.1, from coordinate 175,450,404 downwards.
CGAATTCATGGCCAGATGAAGCAATATAACTCAGGTGCGCCATTTGAAAGGATCGCTATGGATGTCGCCATTTCCTACTAGCAACGGCGGAAGCAAATGTGTACTGGTAGTTATGGATTATTTCAGCAAATGGCCAGAGGTATACCCAATCCCAAATCAAGAAGCTGAAACGGTAGCAGAAGTGTTTATAAACAATTGGGTTGCAAGGTATGGTGTACCAATGGAGTTACATTCTGACCAAGGCAGGAATTTCGAATCAGCTGTATTCCAGGAAATGTGTAAGTTATTGTGTATTCGAAAAACACGGACAACTGCATTGCATCCTCAATCCGATGGTATGGTAGAACGATTCAATAGAACATTGGAGGAGCACTTAAGGAAAGTAGTGGACAAGTACCATAAAGAATGGGATACCCGCATACCATTATTCTTGATGGCTTATCGATCAGCAGTGCATGAGACAACGGGCCAAACCCCTGCAAAAGTAATTTTTGGCAAATGTCAGGAAATCCACTAGTGATTTGGAAGAAGAGCTAAGAGAAATACATGATCTGATAAGGCAACCAACAAAGATTATGAGTGACAAGATGAAAGCCAGATATGATAAAGCAATTAATTCAGAAGGTTTTCAGGAAGGAGATTTGGTGCTGTTATACAACATACAACGTAAAAAAGGTTTGTCCCCGAAATTGCAGTGTAATTGGGAAGGCCCATACAAAGTTGTAAAACGGATCAACGATGTAGTGTACCGCATACAAACCATCGGTAAACCACGAACCAAAATGAAGGTGGTCCATTTGGAAAGGCTAGCAACGTTTAGATCGAGAGATTTGTCTGATCGGGACGATCAGACTTAGGTGGAGGGCAGTGTCACGGATATTAGCATCACTAAATTATCCCATCACTAAGGCGATGCTAAGCTCATGCCAAGCAGTATTTACGTTAATAATTAAATCAAGTATACATATATATAGGGCAGCCCAGAAAGATGTCACACACAGATGCATTTACTAATATGCCTATGTGCGCGCGAGAGACTGTAAACTACAAACATTCACATCAATAATTCAATCTTTATGTATCTACATAAACGAATAAATAAATGCGTCTACACATATGTACGTATACGAGCAGCGGAGCGGCAATGCACAAACACATGCATATATCTTATCTGAGTTGTCACAAGAGAGAGCAATAATTTGTGCACGTAGTTGTGGCTGGCGATTTTGTAGCCGAAACAACTAGTAAGTTCTGGAAATCGAAGAGCCTAGAAGTATGCAGCGTAAACTATAAAAGCGGGGCAAGCGAGTGAGAAGTAATTCAGTTTGATTTGAGATTTGGATTAAGCGCTATCTAGCGAGCTATAGCAGTATTATTTTGAATAGTAGAGCTTCATTTGAGCTGTCAATCAGTTTAGTTATTAAGTAAGCTATTCGTTGCAAAGTACAAGTGTTATCGTGAAGTACTTGAATAAAGGCCATTTTGTATTATTACATATTGGAGTTATTTATTCAACAGTTTAGCGATACGAACTTAGCAGAGGGTTGCAAATAAGAGGATTTGCAGCAAATTCGTTACAATATGATTAGGTGCACGATTTGATCGTCCAACATGGAATACAGATTCCAGGATTTTCTCACCCAGCTGGCGGAAGGTATGCTTACTACAAACGCAAGCGAATTGAATTGTAAACAAGTATTAGCGAGTAATAGATATTTCACACTTATGGTAAATTATCTTATTAAAATACAACGACGTCTGCACAAAAGCCTTTGTTCAACTTTATCCAGCTGATGCAAGCACATATATTTAAGTTATAAACTTCACTATTAAAACTGTGGGTTTATTGATAAAATATATATGTGAATCACGAGTTATTTCATCCACTGAACTATAGATTTTGCAATAAATTATGTGACCAAGCAAACTAGATTTTCTTTTTTTCACAAGATGGCAAAATTAGCAAACTGCTATGATTTGCAGAAGTATAATAATAAGTAAGACAAAAAGACCGAAGGGTGGTGGTTTTTTGGCAGGTGGCGATCCTGCCGGATCGCTACCCTGTGACTACAGCGTATTCCATTTGATGGATCTGCGCAGTGCAGGCTGCCACACGTCCATGAGGAGTCCCAATCGGAAATTTAAAGCTAAATACAATACATGGGTTTTGGGGATAATTCAGTATAATATAATTCAATATATATATATATATATATAATATAATTCAATGATCAAGATGTATAAATAAATTCATGGATACATACATAGCACGGGGAATTGGGACGTGTGACAGCCTATGCCGCGCAGACATCTTGGCCTGCCTAGGCGTACTAAGCGCCTAGTGCTTGTCGCAGCTCTAGCAGTGCTCGTTGGGCTTCCTCGATGAGGAGCCTTCGAATCTTGCCCTTGTACGTGGGAGTGCGCAAACCGGTGGCAGTGCACCGGATGGTGCGATCTGACATGGACGGTGGACGCTGGTGGCGCCGTGAACTGGGTGCGGTCGCTCCTGCTGCCGGTTGTTGTTGGTGAGTGATGCGCTTTGGTAGTTTGCGGCGGCGCGACTGACGACGGTGGCGCACCGGATGCGAGGCCACATCCGAGGGTTGGCGACTCCCGGTATCGCGGTGGAGTAGTGTTTGGTAATGGAGCCCCCAGATGTGGCAGCGCTCGCGGGACGTACACACGCTTGTGTGATGGGACAATGCCAGGCATTTGGTACAGTCTTTGTGCGCCCTGGAAATCAAGGCACGTTGTTGGAGTTGCATGGCCGTGAACAGTGGGCACGTCTATAGCGCGTGGTGCCGCATACATAAACGGCATCGTCGATAGTCGACTACGGCATCGTCATTTCGTGGTGGGATCATTGGCCTTGTCACTCGTGATGGCGCGGTGTGGGAACCGGGGGGCGTGGGCGATCCATCTGAGGAAGATAAGATAAAATACATTTTAGGCACTCATAATGTTGAGAGAAGAGTGTTGGTAGGGGTTAAGATTAGTTTTGTAGATTTTGCGATAGAACAGGGGGTTGGACTGTGTTACGTTCTGGGGTTGCTACCGAGCCTTGAGGGCCTGAGTCAGGCTCGGGGTCGGTAGAAAACACAATTTTGTGATGGGCCTGGTGAGTACGCCATTCTAGATGCGTAGGTCGACTACTCGAATACGGCCGTCTTTTCCTAGATGGGTGTCTTCCACGCGTCCTAGGCGGCTTTCGGTAAGGGGTAGCTTGTCTTCTTACGAGGTCGCCTTTTCGAGGTGGAGGTTGGGTTGTCTTCCATCTGTATCGCTTGTGCAGCTCCATGAGATAATCATTCTTCCAGCGTTTGCTGAACTGATGATGTAAAACTTTCAACCGTTCGCAACGGTTAATCATAGAGAGGTGTTCATAGTTCGGTTCGGGGGTGGAGAGCAGGGGCGCGCCTAGTAGGAAATGACCCGGTGTGAGGGCCGTGAGATGGCTTGGGTCTTGAGATAGTTGGGATATGGGACGAGAGTTCAAGACAGCCTCTATTCGTATCAATAAGGTAGAAAATTCTTCAAAGGTGAAGCTGTTATTTCCGGCGACCTTTTTAAAATGGGTTTTAAAGCTTTTAAAAGCGGATTCCCATAATCTGCCCATGTGAGGGGTGCCGGGGGATATAAACTTCCAATTAATTCTTTGTGGGTGTACTTCTGTACGATATCGGCCGAGATGTCTTTGAGAAAGGATACGAACTCCTTTTCCATGGCACGCTTACCTCCTACGAAGGTGGTGTCATTGTCGCTCATCATTTTGTTGGGTTATCCTCGGCGTCCCACGAAGCGGGCAAAGGCGGCGATAAATGCTTGGCTGGTAAGATCGGAACATAATTCCAAGTGATCGGCTTTCGCGGCCAAGCAGACAAAGACGACCACATAGCCCTTCATTATCTTGGGAGACCGGAGCATAGAAGCTTTTATATGAAACGGGCTGGCGAAGTCTACACCAGTAGAAGTGAAGGGGGGGGGGGGGCGTGAGAGTACTTCGTTCGGGGGTAAAGCTGCAATTATTTGGGAGTACGTTTGTTACTTATGAATGGCGCATACTTTACATTGGAAAATGCACTTTTCGTCAGGGGTTTAAGCCTGCCTATGGAGAACTCTTGCCTTACAGCTTGTTGCATGAGTCGAACTTCCGCATGTAGAAGTAACTCATGAAGAAAACGTATGTACAGGGTGGAAAGCCGTGACTTCTCGGGGAGGATAATGGGATACCGCTCGTTATAAGGCATGTCCGCGTGGGAAAGCCGACTATTCACGCGGAGTATTGCGCGCTTGTCGAGAAATGGGTCAAGTACCAACAGGGAACTTCGTTTCCCTAGCGGCTTCGAGTTCTCTAGGCAGGATCATTCTGGACCGAAGTATCGACTTTGGGATGCATTGATCAGACCGTGTTTCGCTCGTTTAAGTTCGACGTGAGATAGCGAGAGGTTCATGGATGCCGTTTACTGCATCTTTTATCCTACGTATGTACCTCAGAACATATGCTATGACGTGCAAAGCTTGCGGGAAAGCCAATCTGGTCCATTCCACCATAGCGATGCGTTGGCGAGCTCGTCGGGGCTACATCCTCTGGTTCCAAGATCAGCGAGGTTGTCTTTGTTTCGAAAATGTCGCCAAGGGACGTATGTTTTCCAAGAGTGGGGTGGCTTTTCCAGCCAGGCTAGCACGATTTCCGAATCGGACCACATGGTAAATTTTTTTTTGTCTTAGGCCGAGATGGCGTTGGACTACTGCGACTAATTTTGCTAATAAGAGCGCTCCACATAGCTCCAGGCGTGGCAGACTAATAGTTTTGAGCGGAGCCACTTTGCCTTTGGACACTATAAGGTGAGAGTAGACCAGTCTCGACGTTAGTTTTTATGTACAGAGTTGCGCAATAAGCCTTTTCTGAGGCGTCGCAGAATCCATGAAGCTCAACATATTGATCGGGCCCAAAATTCATCCATCAGGGTATTTGGATGGCTGAGATAGAGGGAAGATATTGAGAGAACCGCGCCCATTTCATTAGACGGATGGGTTTAACCTCCTCGTCCCACTCGGTCCCGTCTAGGCACAATTCTTGCATCAATATTTGGCCTGTATCAAGGTTGGCGTTAGCCAACCTGCGGAATCGAAAAGTTTTGCCATGGAGGAGAGAATTTGCCGCTTCGTGTCTGCAGTGGATGCCGGATTTGAGTCGACGGTATACGATAATGTATCCGTTAGGGGGTTCACTGGATGCCTAGGGTCTTGGCGGTGCTAGTATTTTCGAACTCGAGAAAGTGGGTTTTAAGCAAATCCGTTTTTGGTATTTTTTGGAGGATGTCGGGATGGTTGGCAGTGATCTCTTTTAGAGGGAAGCCGGCTGAGTTGAGAGCGTCTATAGTCTCTGTTAGGGATTGCTCGGCTGATTGGAGATCATGACTGCCAGATAAAATATGGTCAACATCGGACTTTAGTATTGTGGTTGCGCGTGGATGGGAGCCGGCTATACCTTTCGACAGCTCGTGTAGAGTGCGAATAGCCAGGAATGGCGCGCAGTTAACCCCGAAGGTGACCGTTTTTAGCTTGTAGTCCTTTATTGGACTGTGTTCGGGGGTTCGGAATATTATCCGTTGGTAGTCTCGGTCATCGAGATGTAAGAGAATTTGGCGGTACATTTTCTCTACATCGCCATTAAACACATATTTATATGCTCGCCGTTTCAAAAAAATGAGTCGGAGATCGGGTTAGAGGTTTGGTCCGGTACATAAAACATCGTTAAGGGAGTGACAGGAACCCGACTTTTTAGAGGCGTTGAATACAAAGCTGGCTTTCGTTGTCTTCTTGTCTGGCCTTACGACTGCATGGTGGGGGAGATAGAAAGAGCAGTATTTACCCCCAGATTCTACTTCAGTCAACAGGTTTGATGTCTACTGAGTCAACAAGTTTAATGTCTCAGTCTCATTTGACATAACTTTACATATGGGACACCTGTGACACACATAGCTTAGCAAAGTGTGATCGCAATGCAAGCGACACACTTATTAATAGCGTTCTAGAAACAATTAGCAATTAAGCATTATATGTATTATTGAAGCTCTCCTGTTGCATGCGGAAATCGATTATAAAAAATTGTTACAAATTCAATTTAGCAAGTAAACAATTTTGTATGAATGAATAGAATTAAGAATTTGATTGTAAACATATAAAAGCTGGCGATGAGCCAAAATAAAGTATTTTTGACTTTAGACTTAAACCAGGTTTTTGTCTTTATTCCCGAATCAAAGCGGGCATTTTAATGCTTGGAAAAATGCGGCTGGAGAGCTAAGTCAATACTCAAATCCATACTTTATCTCGGACTAGAACCCATAAAGGAGAGCTAGGATAACCCTCGATCCAATCCTTATGAATGGACTAGGTCTCTTACAAATTAACTTTTATTCAAAACATGAAAAAAGAATTTTAAATACCGCCAAAAGTAGCATAAGGCGGGTACTTACAATAAGCGACAGAAAGTATCACAAGAAGAATATTGCTACATCAAAAAAACTCGAGAGGAAAATGAGTTTCCAAGTATATTGGTCAATAAACTGGCCCAAGATGTCTATACCAGAGTACGTAATGACAGAAAAACCGAAGAAGGAAATACTAAAATATACAAAGCGATAACTTATGTCCCAAGAATATCATTGTAAGGATACCGGCCACTATCCCGATTTCCAAAATGTTACTGTATTGGACATAGAGAAACAATTTAATAAGCGCTTCACCATGGAAATGCTCCACATTACGAACAAATTTAATGATAAGAGAATTAATTTTAGAAGTTATACAGAGCAATGCGCATATGCATATCGCAATTTATTGCTTAAGCAACAACAACATAAAGTACAAGTCGCACGGCGCACAAGAAAGAAAGCACCGTTCAGAAGCAGGCAACCTAGACGGCTGCGAGCCTGTAACGACAGCCTGCTGAATGAGTGCAACATAATACTAAACACAAACTACACAACATAAACTACAAGTTTATCAACATGATGAGCTGCGTTGAGCGCTTATGCATGTTACTAATGCGATAGTTGTAACCAAACCCTACTTCGTTTTTGGGTGTGCAAGAGTGTGCGAGAAATTTTGTTTTTATGAATGTGTGGATGGCTTGTCTTCGTTTATGTCTTGTATCTGTAAGTAGGTTCTGCGCAACAGGAGATATTCGGACCAACGTGTCTCGCGTCAACCGGCCGTTATAGAAGTAAGTAGTCAATAGATAAAGTGCTGTGTCTACGAAAAATGGAATCCATAGTGCCCTTTTTATAAAATAAATTTAAATTAAATCAAAAATAATGATAAGCAAAATCTTCAAATAAATCCAACAAAGATAATTGTTATATATATGTTAGCTGGTCAATTGTATTTAATATTATGTAAATAAATAGGCTATTTTTGACCACAAATTTGCTTTAGTGCAAATATGCCTACGTACTAACAAACGAACGTATACGAATCCAAGTTGTTTTTTGACAAGTGTACTGCCAACATCAAGTACTATTATTATTTATCTATTTAATTTAACTTTTTTGTAGTAAACAGTCTTATTATTTTGACGCCTTGATGTAGCTAGTGCTACACATGTTTTAAATATGTAAGTGTTAATAATTGCATCCAACAAATTTTCATCGTTGTACCTAATTTTAAATTTTATTTTCATGTTTTCATTGTTGTTGTTTGCGCAAAAATTGCTAAATAAAATATGTAAATTCAGATTTCGCTCCTGAAAAAGCTAAGGTGCTTAGCGAAACGTTGAGCCGAAATAGTGGAGTTTTCATTTACTTTGCACTAAAGCAAATTTGTGGTCAAAAATAGCCTATTTATTTACATAAAAATAATTGTTATTTAAATAAAATTTATTGTAAATACATATTTATTTTGGGCCAATTTCTGGGTTACAATTGTAATTATTGGGAGCTTTTCGGCCGATAAAATAAAGACAAAATACAAGGTTTTATAATTTATTTAATAATTTGGGAAAAATTTAAACAACGTGACTTCAGGACAGACAAGGCGACAGCTGTTTCGATTATACCTTGTAAATCTCTTCAAAGCATTTTCTCCCGGGAGTGGGAGTCGAACCCGCACTCCTACGATAGTTGAAATGGTTATAAACGCATTCAGCTACGTCATGCCTCCCACTCCGGGGAGAAAAGGCTTTGAAGAGATTTACAAGGTATAATCGAAACAGTCTTCGCCTTGTCCGTCCTGATGTCACGTTGTTTAAATTTTTCCCAAATTATTAAATAAATTATAAAATTAAAATTTGCTTCAAATAAATGTTTTCATACACTTAAAAAAGCAATACGGGCAATCCCCGATTAAATCATACATACAAGGTTTTTTTGTTTACACCTACGCGTTTCGATGAAATTTTTCAATCTTCATCAGGGAGACTGTATATTTAACATAAAGGTTAGGATACTATAAGCTTCCTAAGACTTAAGCCACATCGTGCTTTTAGATCTGACAGCTGTATAGGTCCTAATAGATGGAGTTTTAGCCTGGCAAGCGCAGGGCACAATAACAGAACGTGCTCGATAGTTTCCCCCTCCAACCCCCACTTTCTACATCTGCTGTCACTGACCACGCCTAATTTAAAAGCATGTGACGCCAGAAAGCAGTGGCCAGTCAGAATACCCGTCTTGAGTCTACAGTCCTCTCTTTTTAATTATAGAAGCAATTTTGTTAGTCTAAGGTTGAAAGACTTTACAGCTTGGTCGATCATGTGCACCTCTCGCCTTCGCTTAATCTCGCCCATTCTTATTGGGACGTCCACACAGCAAGCTTCAAGGGATGCGTTCTTTTTAGCTAGTTCATCCGCTTTATCATTCCCACCTATTCCCATATGCCCTGGGATCCAATATTGATTTATGCTTCTCCCTGTTCCGATCCTCTCCAGAGACTGCTTACAATCTAACAAGCATTTAGATGCTGTGCTGTCCGAGATTATTGCCTTAATTGCTGCTTAACTGTCAATATAAAAGTTAACACGGTTGAAGCTTCGGCTATCCTCTTCCAGGGTGGATGACGTTTTGGACAAGCTCAAAGGAGCAAAATACTTCAGCACACTAGACATGACAAGTTCATTTCACCAAATTCCGTTAGACAATGTTTCGAAAAAGCTAACAACATTTTAAACAAGCAAAGGACACTACCAATTCAAAAGGTTGCCACTCGGATTGAAAATTTCGACAAACAGTTTCCAGAGAATGTTGTCGATTGCGCTCAGTGGACTTAATGACGCGGCATTTCTCTATGTAGATGACGTAATAATATTTGGGAAGAACCTGCATGATCACAATAAAAACTTGGAAAAAGTGTTAGCCAAATTGAGTAAATATAATCTAAAACTCAATCCTGCAAAATTAAAATTTTTAAAAACAAAAGTTACATACTTGGGCCATCTAATCACTAATAAAGGCGTAACAACCAATCCCAGCAAAAAAAGTATAGTTGAAAACTATTCTAAACCGAGAAACGCTGATGAAGTAAGAAGTTTTGTAGCATTCTTTAATTACTACAGACGATTTATAAAGAATTTTGCAGAAATAGCACGACCACTGAATCAATTGCGAAAGAAAGACCAACCATTATGCTGGAACAGCGAACAAGAGAAAGCCTTCCACACATTGAGAAACAAACTGCTCTCTCCACCGATTCTTTCTTATCCTGACTTCTCAAAACGGTTCATACTGACCACTGATGCTTCCAGCTTTGCCCTAGGAGCGGTATTATCACAAGGTGAAGTTAGGAAAGACAAACCTATTGCATATGCAAGTAGATCCCTAAACAAGCATGAATTGAACAAATCAGTAATAGTAAAGGAATTATTGGCAATTCATTGGGGTGTAAATCATTTGAGGCCTTATCTGTACAGCACGAAATTCACCGTATACACAGATCACAGGCATCCAAAATGACGAGAATACGATTCGATTTGATGGACTACGATTTTGACATTGTATATAAACAAGGCAAAATGAACACTAATGCTGATGCACCCTCACGAATTCAGCCTAACCCTCGGCAACATACCATTTAAACAAAAAAAAATAAATAAATGTAAGGCGCGATAACCTCCGAAGAGATCTAAGGCCGAGCTTCTCTTCCAATTTGCGTCGTGCTCCTCTTGATTTTTCCCTACAAATTGGCCGGACGGGACCTACATGTTCTATGCCGACTCCGAACGGCATCTGCAAGTCAGATGAGTTTTCACTGAGAGCTTTTCATGGCAGAAATACACTCGAAGCGCTTGCCAGACACTGCCGAGGGGCGACCACGCTTAGACAAATTTTCTTCTAATTGAAAAACCTTATTTCTAAAATTTTGATGTTGCTTGCCCGAGAGTTGAACCCAGGGCATACGGTGTGATAGGCGGAGCACGCTACCATCACACCACGGTGGCCACCACCATACCATTTAACCTTCGTAAATTCACGCAGCAATTATATTTTCGTTTTTTTTAAGCATTGTAGACTGTAGTCTACGTTTCATTCTTTCAACGAAGCATGTGTTTGCTTATCAAGTACCGTTAGCCTTTTCAAAGTAAGTGATATTGTCGGTGAAATGAAAAATTCCGTACACTGTGCAAGTACCAAATATAAATAATATAAAAAAAAAAATAGTTGTTGAGGATATTGTGGATATTTTTTGTAAAAATATATAAGGTATGAGGTCAGAGCTTATTGTGACACTATTTGTTTTAGATATATCCTCAGTATTTTGTCAGTGGGTGGTGTTTAGTGTTTATGTCTTGTAGGCCACATTATGTGAAAAGAGGAAATATCTTGCATGAAAACCGTGACTGCGTTACTTATTATTTTTTTAGGATGTCTCGTCGACTACGATTTCTCACTGACAGTGAGTTCGGCTGCGCCCTCCAAGACGATTACGCAAGTGAAGGTGGCCTCGACTGTGATGGTGATAATTTGGCTGACCCTGACTTCAGCTCCTCCATCAAAGCGACAAAAAACTGAAAAGCTGTAACGGTAGTTTGGAAGAAAATGAGTTTGGAGCTAAGCTCAGAGCAGCTGTCGTTTACAGGAAACGATTCATTGGCATCTGATATCTTGGAGCTTGAGACTCCCATTCAGTTCTTTCTTTACTTATTTCGACCAGAACTTATAAAAAAAATTTAGGACAAAACAACCCTCCATTTGGCACAGAAAGATCTAAACAATAATTTTAGAGTATCTGAGATAGAAATCCGACAGTGTATTGGCGTCGTATATCGTATGTCACTTGTCCAGCTACCCAGTGTAACCAACCATTGGAGTTCCATCCTAGGCACAACTATAATTCCACAGGTTATGTCTTGTAACAAATTTGAAAAGATACGGCAAAATCTTCATTTCAATGACAATAGCAAATGTCTTCCAAGGAGCCACCCTGACGTTGACAAAATCTTTAAAATACGTCCCGTTGCGGACTCCTTGAACAAAGCATACGCGAAAGTTCCAATAGAAAGAAATTTCCGCCTTTCCTAATCGCTAATAACTTTTCTAATAATTTTCTTTCCACTTCTGCTCATTGTTGCCTGTCGGCTACACTCCCCCTTTTTATAATGGTATCCATACAAAATAAATAATTTAGAAATAAAAAAATAAAAAACCGACTTTTTATTCACGAATCTATCCGATTTAATTGAAATAAAATTATTTCGAGGTGATGAGTTATAGAGGGTTAACACAGAAAAGCTGAAAGAGATGATTCAAAAGCACAGAATAAACATTATAACCAGGACAATGAAGAGGAATCTGCAAACTTCAAAGTAAAACGAAGAAGAAGATTGAAGTCAAAACAAAAAAAGGTCGCAAAATAAGGGAGCTTCGAACACATATTTGCAGACTGATCACCTACATATTTGGGAATGCACATCTCATATAGGATAAGAATGATGAAAGCACGAAGTCTAACGATATCACAATTGCAGTGAATGGTGACCTAATTATAGAATATAGTGACAACTTAGTATCGAATATTGAAGCGATTTTGAGGAAGCTATTAGACAAAGCCAACAATAAAGGCTTAAAGAAGTTATCGCTTGAAAAGAATAGTAAAATATTTGATAAAATAAGCATAACTGAATTCAAAACCATGTTCAATAAGCTACAGAAACATGGGAAAATAAATAAATGCTGGATAAAATACTATTATGAATATTAGCAAAACTAAGGGGTGCTGCTATCTCTAAGCCGATGCTAAGCAGTGATGTGATTCACATCAATAATTCAATCATTATGTCTACACATATGTACATACACGCAGCGGAGATGAGATGCCCAAACACATGCTTCTAAATGTAGGCAATTATAATTGTGGAAGTGTCGCTCACACATACAAGCGCATGGGGTGTGAGAGAAGCTATACAAATTATACAATTGTAGTTACACTGAGAAGTTTGAGAGCTGAAGGACTAGTAGATTCTGGAAGCGCCTAGAAGATGCGAACAGAGAGTATAAAAGGCAGCAGATGTAGAGGCGCTGAAATTCAGTTTGATTTGAGATTTCGATTAAGACGCTATCTAGCGAGCAAGAGCAGTATTATTTTGAATAGTAGAGTTTCATTTGAGCTATCAATCAGTTTGGTTATTAAGCAAGCTATTCGTTGCACAGTTTGAGTGTTATTGTGAAGTACTTTAATAAAGGAAATTTTCCATTATTCAATATTGGAGTTATTTATTCAACAGTTTAGTGATACGAACTTAGCAAAAAGGCAAATAAGAGGATTTGCAAGAAAATTCGTTACAATACTATACGCACCGCCAAAAAGAATTGAGTCACAAAGAGTAATGCACAAAATTATAAGGGACTACCACAACTCAATTCATGGTGGCCACAGCGGCATAAGAAGAATGCTAGCAAAAATTAAACAAAGATACGTGTGGAAAAACATGAGGCAAATTATAGTAAAACCCATAAATAACTGCAAGCAATGCGCAAAAGAAAAAGTAACACGATACACAAAAGAAAAATACAATGTCAAAAATTTAAACAACGTGACATCAGGACGAACAAGGCGACAGCTGTTTCGATTATACCTTGTAAATCTCTTCAAAGCCTTTTCTCCCGGGAGTGGGAGTCGAACCCGCACTCCTACGATAGTTGAAATGGTTATAAACGCATTCAGCTACGTCATGCCTCCCACTCCCGGGAGAAAGGGCTTTGAAGAGATTTACGAGGTATAATCGAAACAGCTATCGCCTTGTCCGTCCTGATGTCACGTTGTTTAAATTTTTCCCAAATTATTAAATAAATTATAAAACCTTGTATTTTGTCTTTATTTTATCGGCCGAAAAGCTCCCAATAATTACAATTGTAACCCAGAAATTGGCCCAAAATAAATATGTATTTACAATAAATTTTATTTAAATAACAATTATTTTTGTTAGATTTATTTTAAGGTTTTGCTTATCATTATTATTGATTTAATTTAAATTTATTTTATAAAAAGGGTACTATGGATTCCATTTTTCGTAGACACAGCACTTTCATACAATGCTGTCTTCATACACTTAAAAAAGCAATACGGGCAATCCCCGATTAAATCATACATACAAGGTTTTTTTTGTTTACACCCACGCGTTTCGATGAAATTTTTCCATCTTCATCAGGGAGACTGTATATTTAACATAAAGGTTAGGTTGAACTGGCCGATCCATGAGGATCTCACTTACCTGAGTAACTCCGTAGTGTTACCAGAAGTTTGTTTTACCGACCAAACTGAAAAACCCTATCAAAAACCAAAACCTACGTTATAAAATAACTCCGTCCTCTTGGCAAATACTAGAAGCTTCCTAAGACTTAAGCCACATCCTGCTTCTAGATCTGACAGCTGTATAGGTCCAAATAGATGGAGTTTTAGCCTGGCAAGCGCAGGGCACAAGAACAGAACGTGCTCGACCGTTTCCCCCTCCAACCCCCACTTTCTACATCTGCTGTCACTGGCCACGCCTAATTAAAAGGCATGTGACGCCAGAAGGCAGTGGCCAGTCAGAATACCCGTCACGAGTCTACAGTCCTCTCTTTTTAATTATAGAAGCAATTTTGTTAGTCTAAGGTTGAGACACCTACACACTTTACAGCCCCGCGCTTGAACCTACGCCTTTCCCGCTTGGTCGATCATGTGCAACTCCCGCCTTCGCTTAATCTCGCCCTGTCTAATTGGGACGTCCACACATCAAGCTTCAAGGGATGCATTCTTTTTAGCTAGTTCATCCGCTTTATCATTCCCATCTATTCCCATATGCCCTGGGATCCAATATAGATTTATGCTTCTCCCTGTCCCGATCCTCTCCCGAGACTGCTTATAATCTAACAAGCATTTAGATGCTGTGCTATGCGAGATTATTGCCTTAATTGCTGCTTAACTGTCAATATAAAAGTTGACACGGTTGAAGCTTCGGCTATTCTCTTCCAGGGTTTCTATTGCTTTGGTTACGGCTAATATTTCCGCTTGGAAAACGCTACAGTAAACCGGCACCCTTTAGGATCTGTTTATTTCCGGATCAGCACAGTATACCGCAGACCCTACTCCTTCCACCACTTTGGAACCATCTGTGTACACATGTATCGCCTCGTCCACCATTTGAGCACCCTTTCGTCCACCTCTATTGTGGCCATAAGATCTGCTTCGAAGCGCAGATAGGGAATCAGGTAGTCTGTTCGTCTTGTGATTGATGATGCTATACTACTATGACCGTATGGCCGGCGCTCAAGCTGCCCCGAGGCACCGAACCTGGCAGTTGTTAACGCTATGTTATTTCCTACCAGCTCTACATGTGGAATGTGTAGAATTGCATACAGTGCAGCCAGGGGTTATTTTCAGGGCTCCCGTAATGTTAAGCATTGATAGTCTGCATACCCTCTCTAATTTTTTGAGGTAGGTTGTTTTTTGTGTGGCTTTCCACCAAACAAGATCTCCATAGTATTCAGTAGGGCTTACAATCGCTGTAAAAACCCAATGAGAAAGAGAAGGCGATAAGCCCCACGTACACCCAGCATTCTTTTACATACATAAAATGCCGTTGAGGCCTTCTTCACCCTCTCCTCCACGTTGAGCTTCCATGACAGCTTACTGTGTAGGATGATTCCTAGATATTTTGTGTAAGATTTCTCCTGTAGGGTGACCCCTCCTAACTTAGGCCAGGTCCCAACTGGGACCTTGTACCTCTTTGTAAACAAGACCATATCCGTCTTCTCCGCGGTGACTTTTAACCCGACATTAGATGCCCAGGTATGGATATTTAACATAAAATAAAACATAAAACAAAACAAACATTCACACATTAATTAGAATTGCACAGTTCACACAGGTTAGGTTAGGTTGAACTCGCCGGTCTATGGGGACCTCACATAGACGGAATGAGTCCGTAGTGTAGCCAGAAGTTTTTTTTTTTTTTACGACTAAACTGAAAAACCCTATCAAAAACCAGGACTTATGTTATAAAATAACTCCGTTCTCTTGAAATATACTAAAAGCTTTCTAGGATTTAAGCCACTTGCTGCTTATAGATTTGGCAACTGTATCACTCCTAATAGCTGGAGTCTAAGCCTGGCAAGCGCAGTTCACATAACTCTGTTATAAACATTCTACTTACATCCAATTTAGGTCAACATTATTTTAGAACATTTAAACTTTAACATATAAACATAAATAAACAACACTTAACATATTATTTACTTCTTTCATGCTTACTGCTTCGTCCATTGGCTGATAATGCTGTCATATATGCGCAGTTAATATTGTTGACGTCTTCTTTAAAACTCATTGCAGTATTTTATTTTTGTTGTATTCGTAGAGCTTCCAGCGTTATTCGTGGTAGTTCTTTCCCCACAACGTCAAAATTTTCGCGTTTTCGTTCGCATAGTGCTGTTGTTGTTGGCTGGTCCGATTTGGCTCATACATATTTGTAACACGTAATACATACATGAATAGAAAGTGGCATACGATGTCCGATTTGGCTCATATTTGGAACAAATATTACATACAGTCCGGTAGAATCATGACATCAAAATATTTTGGAGTTCTAGGAGGGACAAGCATACGAGGCGCAGAGTCGAGTAAAGTCTTTGGATGGATTATGTATTGAGGACTTAGATTGTAACAAATTGTTAGGAAAGAGTCCTTGTAATAAGAAGTACTAAATAGAATGAGAAATAATAGGCAATTAAAAAACGACTAAAAACTTGAAAATAAAACAATTAAAAAAATTGTTAAGTTAAACGGTTTTATTGAAAACTATACTTACATGAAGTAATAATAATGCTAAAAGCTAGAAAATAATTAGGTAGGTCCTAGGTACTAGTCATCACACTCCTCATCAATATAGGGCGTTGATCAGATAATTAAATAAAAGCGTTGGACGCGTCAAATTTCTATTGACAGCCATATATAAGACCAACTGAACCTTAAGCAGGTTATGCTACGCCTCACATTTTTAGAAATTTCACGCGCCCAACGCTTTTACATAATTGTCTGATCAACGCCCTATATTGATGAGGAGTGTGATGACTAGTACCTACCTAATTATTTTCTAGGTTTTAATATTATTATTACTTCATGTCAGTATCATATTAAATAAAACCTTTAAATAAAAATTTTTTTAAATTATATTATTCTATTTTTGCGTCTAGTCTATGTTCGTTTATTCGTACACTTAGCGATCGCTTCGTTGTCCAATATATAATTCATTGCAAGTTTCTCCTGCGCTCCCATTACATTTTATTTTGTATACCACATTATGTTGTTGTCCTTTGTCTATTTTGTCTTTTGTTTGTGTAAAGATTTTGTTCAAAGTTCGGTTTGACTTATGCGCAAATTTTATATTGTTGTTGTCTGTGATGCTATCCAATGTTTTGTTATCCGTTAATTCTGGTATATAATTTACCCCTGTGTATATTTGCTTTTCTTTTAGATTTTTTTGATTTGATGCTTTGCGTGCAGTTAGTTTTAATTATTGTTGTTCTTATCCATGTGTCTATTAATGCATTAGGGTAGCCATTCCTATAAAAAATATTTTTTTTTCGATATCTAGGAAGGGCAACTTGTAGTTTTTCTCTGTCTCTACTGTAAACTTTATTTTGGTATGCTGGTTATTTAGTGTCTAAAGTATTTTTCCACGTCCTTAGTTTTAATTATAGCGAATATATCATCTTCATATTTGTTTATGTATTTGATATATACATATGTCCTTTAATTTAAGATCGGCAATGCTGTCGTCAATTATTTTGTCTAAAACTATATCAGCTATAGTGGCCGATAGATGATTTCCCATAGGCATGCCATATACCTGTTGGTAGAACGTACCATCATAGGTGAAATAACTGTTATCCCTCAAACTAAATACGAAAAAGGTTAGATTTATTTCTTCGCTAATGTTGGGTGCATTCCTAGGTTACCCCACTGTTTCATGATCGTGTCTATCGCTAAATAACTTTTCTAAAATGTTCATTTTATTTTATTATTTTTATTTTATATTAAATTTTTATACATAGAAAATTAGTAAATTAGAAATAAAAGAAAATTATAAAATTCTAAGCACTTCCTTTATATAAATGGACAAAAATCGGGAAAAAATGTGTCTTATACAAAGACGTATTCTTGCTGAACTTTGATTTTTTAATTCTGACATAGATATTGTAAAAATATTTATGAGAATTAAAAACATAATAGTGGAGCGCACATTAATTGGATTGGAAAGTTAGTAGGAAAGCAGTCAACTTATCAATATATAGTCAGTTAATTGCGCTCCACCTTTATATTTTTAATTCTCATAAATATTTTTTCAATTTCAACGCCAAAAATAAACAATCATAGTTCAGCAAGAATTGTTGTCCATTTATTTTCTACTTTTTATTTTAAGGTGGAAGAAAGTAGTGCCTTATTTATTACAAGATGGAAAACTTATCTATATATTAATACACTAACAAAATACAATCAATTGACAGGCTTTTGCGCATAGTTAGCTTACGTAAAATCATATAAAAGTTATATCAATCGATTCGTATGGATCAACCGCAGTGCATAGGCCTACTTTTGTTAACAAATATTACTCTATTTGTTTATAATTAATAAAAAAAATTTTTTTGTAAATTCGAAAATTTGTGCAAATATCGAAATTGCCATTTGTAGGAACCACTATGTTCACAAACTCCGCTGAATTTGAAATTCCAAAAGCTACATTGTCACGTTGCTCAAATTTTCATCTACATATGTACATATTCGTACGCGCCAAACGGTGAGAGAACTACTTACTGCCTCACTAATTTTCAGTTCAAATAAATTATTGTTACGAATTTACTGGAGGTCCTCTTATTTGCAACTTTTTACTAACGTTCGAATCACTAAACTGTAGAATAAATAACTCCACTATTCAATAATGCAAAATGGTCTTTATTAAAGTACTTCAAATAACACTTATACTTCTCAACTGATAGCTTGCTTAAATCAAACTGATTGCTCAGATTGCGCTCTTTTATATTCTCCGATTTCCTTGTTCCATACTTCTAGCCGTTTTCAGAATTTACTTAGTTACTGCTATAAAATTATAACTACAGATGCATATGTATAGCTTCACATATGCGCGTGTATATGTAAGTGACAATTCCGCAGATAAACATCTCAGATAAGATATATGCATGTGTTTGTGCGTATCTTCACCGCTGCGTGTACGTACATATGTGTAGACATAATGATTGATTCGTTTATGTAGATACAAGTGACTGCCTGCTTTATTGTTGTTGTGGCTTCATTTACTTAGCATCAGACTAGTGATGTGAGTATCACTTAGTGTCACTAATATTCGTCACACTGCCCTCAACCAAAGTCTGATCTGACAAATCTCTCGATATAAACGCTGCCAGCCTTTCAAAATGAACCACTTTCATTTTGGTTCGTGGTTTGCCAATGGTTTGTATGCGGTACACTACACTGATCCGTTTTACAACTTTGTATGGGCCTTCCCAATTACACTGCAATTTCGGGGACAAACCTTTCTTTCGCTGTGGGTTGTATAACAGCACCAAATCTCCTTCCTGAAACCCTTCCCAATTAATTGCTTTATCGTATCTGGCTTTCATCTTGTCACTCATAGTCTTTGCTCGTTGCCTTACCAGATCGTGTATCTCTCTCAGCTCTTCTTCCAAGACACCAGTGGATTTCTTGACATTTCTTTCCGCATCGGCATCTATTCCAAACTTCAAATCAGCTGGTAGTCGAAGGTCATTGCCAAGAATTACCTTTGCGGGAGTTTGGCCCGTTGTCTCATGCACTGCCGACCGGTAAGCCATCAAAAATAATGATATGTGTATATCCCACTCCTTATGGTACTTATCTACTACTTTCCATAAATGCTCCTCCAATGTTGTATTGAAACGTTCCACCATACCATCGTACTGAGGATGCAATGCAGTTGTCCGTGTTTTTCGAATGCCCAATGATTTACACATTTCCTGGAACACGGCTGATTCGAAATTCCTGCCTTGGTCAGAATGTAATTCTATTGGTACACCATAACTTGCAACATAATTGTTTATAAACACTTCTGCTACTGTTTCCGCTTCGTAATTTGGGATTGGGTATACCTCTGGCCATTTGCTGAAATAATCCATAACCACCAGTACATATTTGTTTCCGCAGTTGCTAGTAGGAAATGGACCTGCGACATCCATAGCTATCCTTTCAAATGGCGCACCTAAGTTATATTGCTTCATCTGGCCATAACTTCGGGTTTTGGGCCCTTTCGCTCTGCTGCAAACCTCACAGTTCGCAATCTACTCAATGACCGACTGCCGGCAACCAACCCAATAGAATCTCTGTTTAATCTTCTCGAGCGTCTTCGTGATTCCCAGATGACCTCCACTTGGACCATTATGCAGCTCGCTGAGCACGTCAGGAATCCTCTTTCTGCGAACAACTATCAGTTTCCTCTTACTTTGACCATCCTCACTCTCCCATACTTGATGAAAGCAACCGGATATCAACTCTAAACTGTTCCACTTTGCCCAAAATGACTTCACAATGGGACTCTCTGCTGACATCTCTCTATTTGGTCTTTCGTTTCGTTGGAGCCCTTGCATAACATGTGACAGATATGTATCTTCTAGCTGACACTTTCTTAGTTGTTCCTTGTCCCATTCATAAGTACATGTTATAGTCATTTGCCGGACATCTGTAATGTCTTCTTTAGCCTCGGCCTTTGAACAGTTCCTGCATTCCAAACTACATGGTCTTCGTGACATTGTATCAGTATTTCCATGGGTACTACCTTTTCGATGCTCAATGGAAAAGTCATAGCATTGTAGTCGCTCGATCTACCGTGCCAATTGTCCTTCTGGATTACGGAACAGCAAGAGCCATTTCAACGCTGCGTGATCTGTCGTGATGCCGAATTGCTGGACGTAGAGGTACTTGTGAAAATGTTTAATGCACTCTACCAATGCCAATAGCTCTCTCCGTGTAAAGCAATAGTTTTTCTCTGGTTTTCCAATCGAACGGCTGTAATATGCAACTACCTTCTCCCGTCCATCGACCAGTTGTGATAAAACGCCTCCTATACCATATCCACTCGCATCTGTATCTAGAATAAATGTTGCTCCTGGAATCGGATATGCCAAAATTGGGGCAGTGCACAAACGCTCCTTCAATGTTTGGAAAGCCACTTCTTGCTCCTTCTTCCATTCAAAAGCTTTATTTTTTCTTGTAAGCTCATGGAGGCTATGGGCTACGCTGGAAAAGTTTGGTATATATCGGCGGTAATATGTGCAAAGTCCAAGGTAACTTCTCAATTCATCCTTTACAGCCTCTATCTTTTCGTTCGCAGTGCAGATGCCCTCTGTCGTTACCTTGTGACCCAAATAATTTACTTCCTTTTTAAACAGCGCACACTTTGTGGGACTTAGTTTCAGACCAGTGCCAGCTATTCTCTGGAAAATTTCCTCAAAGTTTTTAAGATGTTCATCAAAGTTCTTGCCCCATGCGATGATGTCCTCCAGGTACAACAAGCATGTTTTCCAATGAAGTTCTTTCAATAACTGATCCATGAGTCTCTCGAAGGTAGCTGGTGCATTACATAGTCCTAAGGGCATTACTGTAAATTGCCAAAGACCAGCACCGACACTGTATGCTGTTTTCTCTTTGTCTTCCTCCTTTACTTCCACTTGCCAGTAGCCGATTTTTAAGACCAGTGTGGAAAACCATTTTGTACCAGATAGCGAGTCGAGTGTGTCTGTTGGGTCATTGGTTGGGACATCCTGCCTAACTAACTGCTACCGTGGATCAATAACCCATTTAAATTCATTTACTTATAATTCATAACATTTACTTGCTTTAAAATGTACCTAACTGTCGCATTCCAATGTCTAGTTTAAGAGCATGAACAATCATAAAAACATATCTGTACTTATGTATTACTAAACAATTCGATGCTCCCACTTAACATCATATGTATACACACACGCTTGTATGCATACATATTTACATGCGTCAGAACAATAGCAAGAGTTCTCACCCGTTTTGCATCTTCTCTCGCTAGTGCATGGCTATGTATATACAAGCATACAAACGTGTATACTTTTATGCCTTACTTGAATTGTTATACCTCTGCTGAATTATGAAAATTATTAAATAGTTAGTCTACTGTTGACCACCAAGACGTGGCATTTCATGTGTAATTAAGTGAACTTGTCGCGTAAAATAAATTCGTATAAAATGATTATTTGAAATAAAATTACCGCGTTTTTATAAAGAAAAAAAGATCATTAATTTTTGGTGCTTCGCTCTTTGTGTTCACATTTGGGCTACCGCATCATCATCGTCGCTAGAGAGGATCGTATCATCGGATACTACATCTCCACATACCAGCAGCCCGTCGTTAGCAACAAATTGCAAAGGGCTACAATTTGACGTCATCAATTTAAGTGCAAGTAGCAGTACAATTTTCTTTGAACCCGCTTACATTTGGTGCTACTTGCTGCTTTACACTTTCTTGTTTGGTATTGCATTGCTGCTGTTGCTTCGCTATTTCGCTGCCGTCGCCACTGCTGCCATCAACATTCTTCGTCGCTGCCTTTTGTGTAATTCTGCTACGCTCACACTGCGCTGCCTATAATCATTTTGTCGCTACGCACCTGTTCCATTTATCAGAGACAATATTAACATAGAGACATTGCAGGGACGAAAAATAGTGTGAAGCAAGCTTCACAACCCCTCTAGTAGGTCAAATTCACCACTTACCACATCAGGATTTGTTAAATACCACTGTCTGTATTTGTTATTTAATAATTATTTGTACACTTTTTATTCAGATAATGTGTTCTAAATTCTCATTTTTACAATCCAAAACTACAATCGGTGTATTTTGGTATTTTGTGTGCTTAAATTATGTTAAAAATCGTGTTAAAATTTGAGGTGTGGTGGAAGTGACCTACTAAAATTTTGTGAAGCTCCGCTGCTTTCCACTGAAGTTCGCGCATGCAAAATCTTTATCTTCAAAAATGTTTACATTTATTATGCATTACAGCGCTGCTGCTATCATATTTATTATATATACATATATTTGGATATAATTTATAATTATCCCGTTTTCGTCAATTTAAACCATTTATTTAAAATGTCTCCCGACGAGCCAACATAACAAAAAACATTTCTCGCATTAAAAACATTGTTGAAACCAGTCTACGGCCAAATGGTAAGCCATTATCTAATGCAGAATACAAATGTCGAGTGGGTATTTTGGAATCGTATTTTAAGAATGTATTGTCTACGCAAACGGACATCGAAAAACTAGATTCAGAGGATGGAGGTCGTGCTGATTTGGATGAACTTTATATTACAACAATATTATCAATTCAGTCTCAACTCCCCGAAGATCGCAATGAAACATGGTCTGATTCAACTTGCGCTATGCAAACAGGTTCGAAACTACCCAAACTCAAAAAACTTCCTTCATTTAATGGCAAGTATTCTGAGTATCAAAATTTCATAACCTCGTTTAAACAAATTATCGATAGAGAATATAGTTTATCTAATATCGAAACATTCAATCATTTACGCAACTGTCTCCAAGGTCCCGCATTCGAAACTGTTGATGCGTTTCCAGTTTCTAATGAAAATTACCCAAAGGTCTTGGAAAGACTTAAATCTCGTTATGACAATCCAACCCTTATATTCTTAGCAAATATATCGTCGCTTTTTGAGCTTTCATCTATTTCTAAACCAAACTAATCGACAAAGCATCTGCAATTTATGGTTCATTTTTGTCTCTAGGAACTGAAAGCCAAATAGCACAAGCCTTGCTTATTTATTTAGTTTTGCAGAAAGCCGACGAAGAAACCAATCGCAAATGGAAGGAATCGTTGGACTTTCAGACACTCCCCAGTTGGGAGATTGCACCAGGGTTTTAGACAGACGTTGCCAATATCTCGAATCAGTTGATAACGCTCACGTCGTTGGACCTATTCGCCAAAATCCCGGCAAATCATCAAAACCTAAGAATCCAAACAAAGGGTATTAATTTTCGGTATCAAAAATAACTTTTTCGGTATGCTCCAGCAACAATCACAAAATAAAAAGCTGCGATCGTTTCAAGGCTCTTAACGTATCACAACGCTTCGAACATGCAAAGAAAATGGGTCTTTGCATTAATTGCTTATCAAGGGCACATCAATTGTTGAACTGCGCTTCAACGCAAAAATGTAAAATTTGCTCTCGTCAACACCACAGCTTGTTGCATCGTGGGACCACTTCAGAATCCTCAACTACTAATTTTCCATCCGCCGTTCACACACACATGGACAATACATTGTCGGATCACATCATTCTCGCTACCGCTATGCTTTTGGTTCGTGACGCTTCTGGAAATTATCGTCTTGGCCGAGCTTTATTGGACTCCTGCTCACAGGTAAATTTCATCACCGATGAGCTTTCGCAAAAGCTGATGCTACCACGCAGCAAACAAAGGATCGAAATCCAAAGTATTGGTCAGTCCTCTACTAATATTAAATATAAAACTTCTACCTATATTAAGTCGCAAGCGACAGGGTTTGAATTACCACTCATATTTTGCATTACTTCACATATCGCTTATACATATCGATAGACACATCTTCTTGGCATATCCCATCGAACATCGTACTTGCTGATAATCAATTTTATAAAACAAAGAAAATCGATTTGCTTTTAGGAACATAAAGTTTTTTCAGCCTACTTTCTGTATGGCAAATTAAACTTGGTAGCAATCTTCCTATTTTACAGAAAACTTTTCTGGGTTGGGTCGTTTCTGGACGCTATCTTTCGAGCTCTGAGTCGTTCAACACTAATTGCTTGTTAGCTTGCGAGGAATCAATCGATTCGAAATTGGAAAAACTGTGGCAAATTGAAGACGTTTCAACCAAGGTTGGCGTGTGGACTCGAGAGCAGCATACTTGTGAAAAATTGTATAACGACACTGTCACTCGAAACAGTAGCGGTCGGATTATAGTAAAAATTCCATTCAAGGACGATCCTGCGTATATAGGTGAATCATACACAATACCTTTGCGCAGATTTAATTCGCTAGAACGTCGGTTGGAACGCTCACCTAACCTCAAGTCACAATACGTCGCATTTATGGACGAGTCTGCGTATATAGGTGAATCATACACAACACCTTTTCGAAGATTTAATTCGCTAGAACGTCGGTTGGAACGCTCACTTAACCTCAAGTCACAATACGTCGCAAAGTCTAGGCTACATGGAAGTAGTCCCTTACCCGAATCTCAACGAACCTCACTATTACATCCTGCATCACTGCGTTTTGAAGCCGAACAGTACACCAACGAAATTGAGCGTTGTGTTCGATGCAACCTGTCGAACTTCTACGCAGAAATCGATAAATGACCTACAAATGGTTGGACCTACTATTCAAAGCGAGTTCGTAATTCTTTTACTTCGTTTTCATTTTCGTTTTGCGCTTATAGCAGATATTGTCAAAATGTATAGATAGGTTTTGGTCAGTCAGGAACATTGCAAGTTCCAATAAATTTTATGGAGGAGTTCGCCAAATCAAGATATCAAAACCTACCAGCTCAACACAGTAACTTACGGAATGGCATCCGCACCTTATCTCGCTATACGCGGTCTCAATTTTCTCGCTGATCAATATCAGTCAAACTTCGTCATTGGTTCAAATATCTTCAAATCATCATTTTACGTTGACGACTTGCTTTGTGGTGCTGACTCCATTGCCGAACTGTCGAGGATACAGGATGAGGTAACTGAACTTTTAAATTTAGGTGGATTTGATCTGGCAAAATGAATTCCAATCACCAGCATTTCAGATATGAAACTACCGAGAAGGACTTAAATCTCGATACCTCTCTCACTAGTATTCTTAGTCTCAAATGGGATCAATTTCAAGATAATTTAATTTTTTCGTTTCTTCCAAAGCAGCCAAGAAAGGATCGTGTTACAAAAAGGACAATTATTTCTATTGCATCGTCACTGTTCGACCCACTTGGACTCGTAGCACCAGTAATCGTTACCACAAAAATTCTACTTCAGGAGTTGTGGCTACTGAAACTCGAATGGGATGAGTCGGTTCCACAAAACATTCAATCAGATTGGCAAGCATTCATCAACAATATCCCGGATCTTTCCTCAGTAAAGGTTCCCAGGTACTGTTTGTCTACTAATATGCAGTCTTTGCAAATACACGGATTTTGTGATTCATACATTCGCGCGTATGGCTGCGGAATTTACACCCGCATCGTAGATAAAACTGGCAATATTCGCGTTCCCCTCCTCACGGCCAAGGCAAGAGTGGCCCCAACTAAACGACAGTCACTACCGAAGCTGGAGCTTTGTGGTGCACTTGCTCGACTCTATACAAACATTAAACCAATATTCTCTGATTATAATGTTGATACATTTCTTTGGACATATTCGAAAATTGTACTTCACCGGCTCAAATTGCATTCGGCTACACTTTCGGCATTTGTTGGTAACAGAGTTTCGGAAATGCAGGGTTTGACTGCGGATGCTTATTGGAGACATGTACCAACATTACCAACGAAAAGTAATCCAGCGGACATTGTGTCTAGAGGAAGTACACCATCTGACTTCGTAAATTCGATTTGGTTCTCTGGTCCTGCATTTTTATATGAAGACGTAAGAAAATGGCCGTGTGAAACAAGCAAAGATATCGATATGGAGGTTGTTAATGCTGAAGTTCGAAAATCGGCATTCAAGGTAACTATATCCAGCAACTACATAATTGAAACTCTCGTCAGGCAAAGTTCTCACACTCGAGAAATTCGGATTGTTGCCAGAATGCTTCGGATTTGCACAAAATTGAGGAAAACCCAAACATAAATTGCCAACGAGTCACTGACCCCCGATGAATTACATCGCGCATTGTTATGCATTGTATGGAACATTCAACAGCAACATTTCACCGCCTACGTTCGACGGTGGTGTGCCGCTAACCATTAGGCTGGCGTAGACATCGGCACCTAGTGTGAGCCGGACAGGTGTAGACCGGTGGAAAGCTGGATCCGCCAGCTTCATAAATTGGAATGGCGTGGCTACCGATGGATTCAGAGTTGCTGTCGAACTAAGCCGTGAATATCGTGACACCACTGTGGCCTGGGTCGTCACTGCTCCCGTTATCCCGTATTTCCCTCGCAGAACAAGCGTGCACTTCACGTGATAGGACGTGCCGGTACGCTCTAACCCGAGGTCCTTTGCGAGGTTTGCATCGATGATGGAGTTCGGAGCGCACGGATCGATAAGGGCGCGTACTACGTGGAGCTTCCCTCCTACTGCTATCCGAACGACCGCCGTTGGAGCTATGGCTACAAATGCGCGTATGATAGTCGTTGCTAGAGGCATCTCCCGGAGGCGTCCCGTTCTGAAGCCGGCTGGCGTTGTTGGTTGGGGCGCGAGCGAGGTTACTTGGGCACGAGCGTTATACGGGGCCGCCCTACCAATTGAGCGTCGTGACGAGCGGGACGGACGCGGTTCCGCGTCTCCACGGCGCCCCCTGGTAGAGCGGTGCGATGGGTGGAAAGGACGTGTCTCCCCGCCATCCACGCGTTGTACGTTTGAAGGCTTTTCATGTCGTAGTAGCGGTCGGAAACGTTGCGGTCCTGAACCGCCTGGTGGTGTCGTTGCTAGTACTGCAGTAGGATCTTCCCGTCGTTCGATCTCTTCCTCGGCGACGTCCGCTTCCCACCACAGGGTTTGTTCCGTGACGTGGATTGATAGGGCTCCGTCGGAGCTCTGTTCGCCATCACTCTCGTGGGACGGTGGTGGAACGTCGTCGAGGTGTGTTGACGTGTGGTGCTGCATCGACGACAGCGATCTTCGCTGGGACATGTCTTTCGTCGGTGGAATGGCAATAAGCAATTTGTGCAATATCTCAAATCTATGATCGTCTTTAGTCGATCCATGTTCGTCATGCCCCGGTAAATCAGGCAGAGCCTTATGCTGTGCGACTTTTGACATAGCCGGCAGGGGCGCTGAATGTGTTGCCGCGTATCTCCGTCTTGGAGCGTTTATGGGACAATCCAGTCATTCTGGAATATCAAATTGTTGGTAGAACATTCGTAGATGCCCTTAGGTTGGGTGGCTTATGAGCCGGTACTAGGAGCTTAAGTGGCTGAGATTGTGGTTGGCGTACTCGGGATAAAGGGTTGTGTGGAACGAATAATCTTATTAACCACTGTTATATTTAATATAATTTTAAATAAATATTAGTTTGGCGACCTTTCTATTTCATAAATTTTATTTTCTGGCTTGAGGTCTGATGTTTTGAAAAATAAAACACAGATGTTTTAAATTTTTTACCAATATATTTCGGTTATGCACGATAACCGTCCTCAGGGTGAACTATAAACAAACAGAACATAAAATAACATATAATTTACATCAAACAACAATTAACAATTAATAACAAAACTTCTTAAACATTGAAAACATACATTTTTGACACGTCTTTCCCTTTGTACGTGGAGTTGTTAACTATTTTGGTTTTTTTATCAGATGCCCATAGGAGAGCGCGGTGTTTGCTACGTCTGTTTTGTAGTTAATTCTTGTGTTAGTTGGTGTGTTTAGTATATGTAGCATTTCCAGTGTGAATCTCTTTCCATATTGTTGTTCTTGTTGAAGTACTATTGTTTTTTCGAAATTCGGGCAGTGCTTTCTCGTTGCACAATGGGTCATAAGTGCGGTTTTTTGGTTATTTATATTTAAATCATTACAATATTTAAAATCTGATTTATGTTGTGCTAATCGAGTCTTTAATTTAGATTTAGTTGTTCCGACATATACTTTGTTGCATAATTCTTTGTCGTTTCCGTTACACGGGATTTGATAAATTATGTTGCTTTTTTCCATTTGCGGTATTTTCGATTTCGTTTGGTTAAACATACTTTTTAAAGTGCTCATAGGCTTGTGTGCTATTTTAATATCTTCTTTATTATATATATCAACATCTGACATCGCTTAGTGAATCGGAAGATAATAATGTGAGGTCGTTTCCCATACGTTTGCATTCAATGGTCTTATCAGATGAACAAAGCAACGTATTTACCAATCCACCCGGCGGTTTTCGGAAAGTCCTATCAGCTAAAAACCTAGCAGAAGTTTCAATTACAGTGCCAGACGCTACATATGTTACTGATCTTTGTTTGACCAAATCACTTATCACTGATACTGCAAAAAAACTTTGAGATGGAGGCCCATACCAAGCGAGCACGCGTCCCACCTAATGAGAAGTGAGCCGTTGGTGTGTGTGAAGGATATACGTTCAATTACTGGTAAGTCGAGTTCAAACGTCCCAATTATGTTTCTAATATATATATATATATAGTTGTTAAGTTGGTCGTACAAAGAATGCAGTAACTGATAGGGTCAGTCGCGACTGTATGGGCTTATAGTGTTAATAAAACGATAATAACTCGAATGGTTCTTTGACATTCTTCAGGAGAATTTGATCGCCCATTAGTATTGGGAGGAGGAGGGGGGGGGGGGGCGGTCGGAGTATCGACGAGAATGATCGTGCCAGATACAATATCGCAGGGCCCTCGCAAGCCCTTATTGTTGATTGAAGACAAACTTCGTTTTAGTTAGTTTCCACTCTGCCTTGAGGTGCCTAAATTTGGATTTCCCCACAATTGAACTTTCTTCCATTTGAACAGGAGAACTAGTCACAATATGAATATCTTTGATGATCAGAACTGAAAGCCATTTCGATCACTTTTTAGAATCTCTTTTGACGTTCTTTGATGAGTAAATGTGTATATTTCATAATAGTAACCTATACTCATCATGGATGATCAGACTGAATAGTCTTTCCGTCACCTCTTGGACTCATAGACGGCTCAAATGTGTCTACTTTAGGTGATCAAAATGTCTACTCGAATCATTTTTGTCTATGTTCGTTGACGGAATGATGCATTTTTATACTCGTAAAATTTTTTTAATTGCCGAGAACATATGTGCTTGTGCTTGTATAATTTTGTATTATGAAGATATGGAGATATTCTCACACATAAAGGCACTTCGGAATATGAATCATAAATGAATATTCAACAATAATCGCTCCCTTCAGTATTCTGTGCTTTATGTGACTGAGTCAGATGACTTCAAAATGAAATTTGTATTCTGTGGCCGATAGTGGATCTGAGTTAGGATTGTGTTGGCCTCGTTCGGGTTGATCGAGAGCTGGGTTATGGGGTTTGTTGGCCTCGTTCGGGGTGAACGAGAGCTGGGTTACGGGGTTTGTTATAACGGTTGGGAGTAACGAGTCTCCCTCACCCTCAGTGGAGGGTGGTAGTAGGACCAATTTCGTGATTGGTCTGGTGGTTTGTCCCCTTGCCGTATCCAGTTCGACGACTTGAACTCGGTTGTCGGGGCCATAGTGCAGGTTGGCTATCCGACCCAATCTCCATTTGTTGGGGGGCAGATTATCCTCCTTAATGACGACTAGGTCCCCCTGTTTGAGGTTTGATTGTGGATGCTTCCACTTAACGCGCTTCTGCAGTTCGGTGAGATATTCAGTCTTCCACCGTTTGCAGAAGGTTTGATGCAGCGCCTTAAGTTTCTCCCATCGATTGACGAGTGAAGCGCGATTCTCGCTGACGTCGATCTCGGGTGGCGCTAGTAGGTGGCCCCGACTAGGAAGTGTCCGGGGGTAAGTGGCTCCAGGTTGGACGGGTCATTTGACGATGGACTTAGGGGTAGGGAGTTGAGACAGGATTCAATCCTACACAGAAGGGTGCTAAACTCCTCGAGAGTAAATTTATGATCCGATGCGATCTTTTTGAAATGAGTTTTGAAACTCTTGACTCCCGCTTCCCACAGCCCGCCCATATGAGGAGCAGCTGCTGGTATGAAATGCCATGCCAGGGTTTGGTGGGCGTATTTAGAGAGGGTTTGATCGCGCGCATCAACGAGGAATGCCTTGAACTCTGAGCGGAGAGCCTTCGACGCACCGACAAAGTTCGTCCCGTTGTCGGAATAGAGGTTTTTCGGGCATCCTCGTCTGGCGACAAACCGGCTAAATTCTGCGAGAAACGCGGCGGTGCTGAGGTCGCTAGTGGCCTCTAAGTGGATCGCATTAGTTGCAAAGCAGACGAATAGGCAAACGTAACCCTTAGACATGCGGCATCCTCGTCCGCTGTAAGACTTGATGTCAAACGGTCCGGCAAAATCCACCCCGGTGTTGGTAAATGCCCGATAGAAGGTAGTACATTCCGCAGGGAGAATTCCCATGAGTTGCGTCGGGGAACGTTTGCGGAATAGCGTACAGGCCTTGCAGTTGTGGATGATGCATCGGATCATGTTTTTGACCCGAGGTATCCAATACTGCGTGCGTAGGAGCCGCAGCATTAGTTGGTTTCCGCCATGTATGGAAATGGAGTGGACAACTTGGACTAGGAGACGTGTGAGTCGGCAGGCGTAAGGGAGGATTATCGGGTGACGCTCGTCGACGGGAACGTCCCTGGATGCGTTGAGACGACCCCCCACCCGAAGGACATTATTTTCGTCGATAAAGGGGTCTAGAGAGAGGATCCCGCTTTTGGCCGCGATGGGTTTCCTAGTTCTCAGAGCGTTCATTTCCTCGGCATAGTTGCTGGTTTGGGATATCCTTATGAGACGGCTAGTCGTAACTTTGATTTCGCCATGCGAGATCTGGTGAGACTCTGTTTTAAAGGACGCTTTAGTTTTTGGATGAGTTCTATTCGAAAATCTTATAATGTAGGAGATTACCCGCAACGCTCTTGATAGATCGGAAAACCGATCAAGAATATCCTCGCTATTGTTGATGTTCGTTGGTGCATGCACTTGTACCAGTTTTTCTTCGATGTTTGTGCGGTACTCCTGTTCGCCTTGAGATGGCCATTTCGCTTTGCCTTCTTGCAGCCAAGAAGATCCTGATCTGAAAGATGTCGAGAAATTATATTATCTAAAACAAAAAACTCAAGGGGAGGCAAAAGAAATAGTGGGCAGGTGCTCATTAACAAACGAGGGTTTTGCAACCGCCTGGAAAAATCTAAGCGACAGGCACGAAAATAAACGTATCCTCGTCAAAACACAACTAAAACTTTTATTTAATCTGACGGCCGTCGAGCAGGAGTGTGGAACATCAATTAAAAAATTGTAACGTGAGATCAACAATAGCATTTCTGCGCTACAATGTCATAATATTGACATCACAATTGGGATGCAATTATAACTAACTTATGCTCCACAAAACTCCCTGAATCTGCACTGGCTCTTTGGGAACAGACCGTAGAAGGAAAAACAGATATTCCGAAATGAGAAGATATGGACAAATTCCTGTCCAATCGCTTCCAGACATTAGAGACGGTTTCTGATCTTAGGGGTAACAAAACAAAAAAAAAATCCACTGACTGTCTTGCCTTGAGTTGTGTCGGAAAAGTCTTACCACTGGAGGGGGACTTAGCCGATAATCAAAAGGCGCTAAGTGTGCGTTTAAAACACAATGAACTTCCACTTGCTTTGACTTGCAAATGGATATCACAAATTCACTCGATACGTTAGTTCATATATAAAAAAATGTGCACCAAAATCAACCACTTACCTTACACAAATTTTGTAGTCTGAAAACCAAAGTTTTGGTAATGTATGTGATCTGATATGATGATTTTATGTGGACTATTGATGTGATATTATGTGGACTGTTGATGCGATGTTATGTGGACTGTTGATGCGATGTTATGTGGACTGTAGATATGATGTTATTGTGATGATGTGATAAATGGTCGTGATATCGTATGACGATTTGATTCGTTTTTGCTGTAGTGATGATTTTATGGCTGTATGTGTGTTGTGATGACCAGTTGGACACTATGTGTTGCTCGTTCGTTTTGCTTCTTCGCTGGTTGATTTGAATTTGTGAATTTGATACCTTTTATAAATAACATCTAAGCTCTTAGGTTTTTCACACGTGCTGGTTAATTTTTTGATGGTAAAATTTGTGCTTCGTTTCGAAATATTAACTTTCTCGGCGCGTAAGGACCAAATGTTACGGCGGCAAGACCAAGATAGGGCGCGCTCAGAATAGTGGTGGGGAGAAAAGAAAGGAAAAAACACAAACGAATTCGTTATAAAAGGATACACAATAATGTTTATTAAGGTGAAAGTAAATGCAAATTCAGAGGTAATCCACTTAATCACAATTCAAGATTTCCGGTGACGGAAGTGTAAAATGAATTTTATAATTTTCAGTATTATGGAAAGACTTACCTTCGGTGGCTTTGCTGCTGGTGGTTTCTTAAACGTTCGCAAAAGAAGTGAAAGAGGTAAAAAGACTTTATTTCGCGGTCACCGCCGAATCCTAGGCTTAACTATTATCCGGCGGGGTAAACGGTTATCGGTATAAACCGATATGAATAAATGAAAAATGTGAGGTGAAAAGATAACGAAAAGAAAAAGTAAAGCGATACGAGGGTGCACCACCATATTTAGGCTTGTGGCCTAAACACATTCGATTATTGCAAAAGGAGAAAAAGATAAATGGCACATTGCGGAATCTAAACCCGTTCTTGGACACGACTCAAGGATTTGAATTGCTAAATTTTGGCGCAAGACTTGAACTGGCTGATCTCCCAGACAGCCAAAAACACCCTATTTTGTTGCCGAGTAAGTGTGAACTCGTCACACGATACGTTCGATATCTTCACATCAAAAATTATCACGCTGGACCTAAAGCATTGGTCTCTTTAATTCGCCTACAATTTTGGATCGTCAACGCTTGTGAGCTCGCTAGACGTATTGTTCGGTCATATATCCATTGCGTTAGGTACAAACCGAAATTACTTCAACACATGATGGGAAATCTTCCTGTCGAACGTTTAACACAATCACGCCCATTTTCTCGTTGCGGCGTAGATTTTTGTGGGCCTTTCAATATATATCTTCGCATTTGGGGCAAGGTACCATACAAAGCCTACGTTGCAATTTTCGTATGCTTTGCAACAAAGGCAGTGCATATCGAAGTCGTTTCAGACCTATCTACAGACGCATTTTTAGCTGCGCTTAAGCGAATGCTTGGAAGAAGTGCTCTTCCATCAGACATTTTTTGCGACAACGCAACTAACTTCGTTGGTGCTTGCAGCAAGCTTGCTGAATTGAAAGCATTCGTTTTCAAAAAAGAGCATCAAGACACAATTACTAATTATTGCTCCAATGAATTTATACATTTTCATTTTATTCCACCTAGGGCACCTCATTTTGGCGGCATTTGGGAGGCCGCAGTCAAATCAGCCAAAAGCCATCTGCATCGCAGCGTCATGAATGCAAGGCTAACATACGATGAGCTCACTAAAGTATTGGTGGAAATAGAAGCAGTTCTCAACTCGCGACCTATCTCACCACTCTCGTCCGATCCCAGCGACTTCGAAGCACTAACTCCAGGTCACTTCATAACTGGCAGCGCTTTAAAGCCTCTACCAAATAACTGCTTTAAAACAAATATTTTGGAAACGATGGTGGCATGAGTATATAAGCGAACTTCAATCACGAATGAAATGGAACACTGAAAATGAGAATATCGCTAAAGATACAATGGTTCTAACCATAGATGTTAAGTAATGATTAGATGATGCTAATGATTGCTAATTAACCTTCATTTGCGAAATTCTCTAAATAATTAAATAATTAGAATTAGTTCTACTAATTCCCATTAGATAATTCAAATTTTTATTACAATGGTAAATCTAATTGCAATTAGTTGCCATTAGCAAAAAAAAATTGGTTTACTTTTACAATTAGAAATCTAATTGACTTCTGCTAATGCAATTAGATATTCAACTAGCTCGAATTAGAATCAATTATTTTGATAAAAATAAATTTTTTTCAAAGAATTATTGAAGTGAACAAATAATGATGTAAATAAATATAAATAATTGATTCTAATTCGAGCTAATTGAATATCTAATTGCATTAGCAGAAGTCAATTAGATTTCTAATTGTAAAGGTAACCCAATTTTTTTTCTAATGGTACCTAATTGCAATTAGATTTACCATTGGAATAAAAATTTCAATTACTTAATGGGAATTAGTTGAACTATTTCTAATAGTTTAATGAATTAGAGAATATAAACTAATTGTATCAATTGCTAATTCTAATTGGAATTTAACATGAATGGTTCTAATACATGAGGATAATGTACCCCTGCAACGATGGCTGATAGGTCGTGTTATAGACACAATACCAGGAAGGGATGGGCGTGTTAGAGTGTAAACCTACGCACTCCGAAAGGAACATGTCGTCGCCCAATCACAAGATTGCAATACTACCGATTTGAAAGTCCTTTCAACGGGGCCGAATGTTGGGTCATTGGTTGGGACACCCTGCCTCAATAACCTATTTAAATTCATTTACTTATAATTCCTATCATTTACTTGCTTTAAAATGTACCTAACTGTCGCATTCCAATGTCTAGTTTAAGAGCATGAACAATCATAAAAACATATCTGCACTTATGTATTACTAAACAATTCGATGCTCCCACTTAACATCATATGTATACACACACGCTTGTATGCATACATATTTACATGCGTCAGAACAATAGCAAGAGCTGTCACCCGTTTTGCATCTTCTCTTGCTTGTGCATGTCTATGTATATACAAGCATACAAACGTGTATACTTTTATGCCTTACTTGAATTGTTATACCTCAGCTGAATTATGAAAACTATTACATAGTTTGTACTGGTGACCACCAAGAAGTGGCGTTTCATTTACGTGGAATTTATTTCTTTCTGCTTGTTAATTGCACAGCTCATTTATTTCTTCGTCATAGGTTTTTTTTTAATAGTTTTACGGTCCAAGAAAACGCTTCTTGACCCCACAGTGTCGTCAATTCTCCGCCATGAGTAGCTATCCTTTTTAGTAACTTCGTACAACTTTCGATAGTCCACGCACAACTTCATTTTTCCATCCTTCTTCTTCACAAGTACCACCGGTGAGCTCCATGGACTACCTGATGGTTCGATGACGCCGCTGTCGCTCATTTCTTGTACGATTTGACTTACAACTTCCCGCTTCGCCAGTGGAACCCTACGAGGAGCTTGACGGATCGGCCTCGAATCTCCAGTGCCAATTTGATGTTTCATAATGTTGATGCGGCCTGGTTTGGAGCCATCCTGGTCAAATATGTTCGCGTACTTTTGGAGCAGGTGTTCTGCCTTACTCTGATTAGCTTCCTCTAGCCCCTCCGTCCATGCCGTGATGTCATTTGAAAGATCAGTATTACTAGATGAAACGTGTTCCTGGAGCTGTTCACAGTTAATAATTATTTCAGCCTCTTGGCATCTTCCCAAAATAGCTCCTTTGGTCAGTTTGAGTGGTGACTTGAACTCATTGAGTACTCTTACCGGAATACGTCCATTTTGTTTTGTCGTAGCCAGGGTTTTCCCTACAAGTACGTTCAGTGTTGCTTTGTTTGCTGCTTCGACAACCCACAATTTGTTTGTCACACAATCTCCATCAACCGTTGCCCAGATGACTGCTTCTGATTTTGGTGGTATTTGCTGACTCTTCCATCAGCACTCGCTTACTGCTGTAGTCTCTCTCGTAGCCGAAATTAAGTGGCACACCCATGTTCTCATATCGCATCGTCTTGCTTTGCATATGGATCTTAATGCCTTGGTCGATTAAGAAGTCCACTCCAATTATGATTTCATCAACAATCTCTGCCACTATAAAATTGCGTTCTACCGTGAAGTTCCCAATTGCGACTTCACATGATACTTCTCCTAGAACCGTGGTGTCTTCTCCTGTGGCTGTACGCAATCTTGCTCCATGCAATGGCCTTATTTTCTTGTTGACTAAATCCGCTCGAAGAATGGAATGAGATTCACCCGTATTTACAGTCAGTAAACGTTCTTCTCCATACACATGTCCTCCGACAGTAAGATTGTTTGACCTTCTTCCAATTTGTGAGATAGAGATTATGGCGCATTCAATTGAGGGAGCCAGCTGTCGCCCCTTGCGGATGCCTCGCTTTAGTTTAACGATTCATTGGTCTCGGAGATCTCATGTTGAATCTTTTCAACTGAATATGAATGTTAAATTGAATAAGTATACCGCACTGATTAAGTTTACCCACTTTACCCATAAAATGAAATTATATGTATGTACATTAGTTTTTTACCGCTTCAAGCAAAGAGGATAAATACAATAAGAGCCGTCACTCGTTATTTTGTGGCGAGTATCTCGCTGGAAATTGAAAAAATTGATGCCGAATGTTTTCTGAGAGGGACATTTTTAATTGTCTCGCATTTATCCATGCCGTGTAGGCCCCTTGTGCAACTGTAATCTTTGGATAGAGAATTAAATAAATTAATTAAGTACAGTGGAAAAATAAACACAAATACCCCTCGAAAATGTATAGAAGACATTTATAAACATCTCGCCCAAAAAAAAAGTAGCGACTACCTCTCAGTATACATCGAGTAAATGCCAAAAAAATAACGAGTGACGGCTCTTATTGTATTTATCCTCATTGCTTCAAGAAGAATTTATTTTGCTTGCACAGTCGTTTGCCGTTTAAATCCAAATGGACGAGACAAGAGTTTTTGATGATACAAATGCATAAAACAGCTGCAGCCGCTAATCAAAGCAAGCGGTGCTCAAACAAAGAGCATAATGAGCGTACATATTTATGTACATATTATCGTGAGCTATTTGCAATGTTTTACTGGTTTATGCATGTGCCTCTCTTATGTATCATGAATATTATAACAAGGTTACCTAGTAATAATTAATTATGAATTAAAAAGACTAAATCTAAACCATGCTTTGTTTATAAGTTGTTTGATTAATAATACCGGAACATTCTTCCCTACAAGAACGACTGTTCTTAATCCAAGTAGATATAAGAGGAAGGACGGCCTATCGTTGTGATTGTTTTAGTCGAGTATTGTTTACTCCGCTATGCTCCGACTCACAGCGCCTTCAGCAGCAGGCTCCATCTCTTCGCCCCTAATTCTACTCACCTCAAGATTTGTTGTTCAGGGCTGTCACCTTCAAGTTCATCCAATGGTAGAAGACAAATTTTTGAAATAGGCCTTTTGATAAGTTTTTGGTTTGTATATATTGACACGACACGCACTCGTCCGTCCTTTCCAGGATGCACTTCATGATTACGGCCAAGGCACCACTGCCCACGGGCACAACCATCATCGGCTACAAGAACAAGGTCGTCAATTCGTATATCGGTTCGGCGATGAAGCCACTTAGGGCGAGCTTGTAGACGACTACGATATTACCGATACCAGCGTTTCCAGAAGTGTTGCTTTATTTGTTCAATTGCCTTCCGACGACTAATACGGTTCATGTTGACGTCTAAAAGGCTTTCTTCTTGTATGCAGCTGGTACGCTCGCCTATCAAAAAATGCCCGGATGATAAAGGAAAAAGAGGCCTGGAATTAAGGCATCCTTCAATCTGTGAAAGTAAAGTTAGTTCAGAACCAACCAGTTTTGGGCGCGAATTACTTACGGCGTTGATGTTTGTCAAGAAAGGGTGCACAACGTTTTTCTTAAAGGCGGACGAACCGATCTCTCTATTTGTTTAAGTTGTACTGACTATGGTGTGATTTTACTGATGCTAGGCGAACCTGTTTATGCAGTTACAAATATGTGCACATGAAATGGACTGTATGATAATATTCTTAACTGTTAGCAAAGACAATAGATATACATATATTTGCATTCATATGGGTGCTTACGGTATGGGTAATGTTGATGACTGGAAGTAAAGGGTGTGCCGTTTCGAAGTTTAGCAACCTCAACTAACGGGTGTCTCATTTCTCAACATACCGCCCCCGCTGAACAATTGGTTCAGTTAAGTGGTAAGACAGCAAGTTTTGCTATTGGCCGCACATATTGACCACTGGTTGTTTTTACTGTCGCCACACGAACCAAGCCATCGGTACCTAGGGTTACTGCTACAACACTACCCATAAGCCATTTGGATGGGGGTAGATTTGGCTCTTTCAGGAGAACTACCGTGTTTGGCTCGATATTGGGTTGCTGTTGTTGCCACTTGTTTCGTGGTTGCAAAGATGTCAGGTATTCTACGTGCCATCGCTTCCAAAACCCCTGAACCAGTGGTTGTAGGTGTCGCCAATGCTGAAGACGATTTGGATTTTCATCCAACAGTGAAGGTTCCGGAATCGACGTATATGGTGCCCCAATCAAAAAATGGGCTGGTGTAAGTGCATCGAACTCGGTATCTGAAGATGTGCATAATGGTCGAGAATTGATGATCGCCTCAATTTGTGTGAGAATGGTAGAATATTCCTCGAATGTAAATACGTTGTTCCTGACAACTCGCCGAAGATGCAATTTTATTGATCGTATGCCGGACTCCCAAAGTCCACCAAAATGTGGTGCAGATGGTGGAATAAAATGCCACTGAACGCCTTCAGCAGCTAGGGCGTCTGAGACTTGGTGAATATGCGCTTCTGATACAGCGAACCTTTGAAGCTCATTTAACACCCGATTCGCTCCGTGAAATGTTGTACCAATGTAAAATGTTGTACCATTGTCTTAATATATATCGGTTGGCAGTCCACGACGAGCGACAAAGCGACGAAAGGCTGCTAAGAATGCGTCAGTTGTGAGATCGCTGACGAGCTCAATATATATAGCATTTGTGGACACGCAAATGAAAAGAGTGAACCATGCCTTTCCAGTTGTTGCGTTGCGAGTTCGGGAGAGTTTGATTTGGACAGGCCCAGCGTAATCTAGACCACAATGTTGGAAACAACGAGTAGGCTGTAATCGTACAGCAGGAAGATCAGCCATCAGCTGCTCACTTGTACTTCGACGTTGCATGAAGCAGCTTTTGCAAGAAAACACTATCTTTCGTACAATATTACGACAGCCAATTATCCAATAGTTTTGTCTTATAAGCGCAAAAGTCGCGTCAACCCCAGGATGCAAGTACTTAATATGAATGTACCTGAAAATAAGAAACATTAGAAACTTTAGACAATAAAATAGGATGCTTAGCCGAATTGGGCAAGGAAGCATTTTTGATACGCCCTCCAACGCGAAGAACACCAGATTCGTCTAAATAGGGGGTGAAAAGCAGGAGCTTCGATTTTTTTCAATTGTTGGCCTCCTTTTAACTGGTGAATTTCCTCTTGCGAATGGCGAAAAATAGTATTAGCAGCAAGTTTAAGGTCGCGGGCACTCAGAGCGTTTGAATAAGTGTTTCGTTCTGCTTTATTTCGACCACACCTCTGAATAAACCGTTGGCAGTATGCTACCACCCGTAGTAACCGTAGCCATGTTCATGTTCTATTTATAAGTTTGTCCAAAGTATGAACTTCGTTTTCAGCATAAAGGACTATGCCTGAGTGCGTTTTACGTTGTTCGGCGATGACGCAAGTGTCTTTAGATGTGATCTTCTTGCTGCTGGTTGGCCATTCCCTTCGAGGCAAGGATAGCCACGACGGTCCGTTCCACCAAAGTGGGTGGCGACTCAGTTCATATGGAAGTACCCCTCGCGATGCGCAATCAGCAGGGTTGTCAGCAGACCGTACATGTTGCCAATTTCTCCGTTGGCAGACACCTAATATCTCTGCAGTTCGGTTGCACACGAAAGGAGTCCATTTACGGGGTGGTGATGAGAGCCAGTGTAGAACGATTTCCGAATCGCTCCAACACCAGATATCAGAAATTTGTATGCTGAGGGACGAATTAATAGATGTTACCAACTTAGTTAGCAAATGGGCAGCGCTTAATTCAATGCGTGGAACTGATAGGGGTTTCAATGGGGCAACCCTTGTTTTTGAGGTAATTCGGTTTACAACATAATAAGCATCACTTAATTTGGACCTGCTATAAACTGCTGCTGCGTATGCAGACGATGAAGCATCTGCGAATCCGTGTATTCAACGGAGACACTGGGTACGGCTACTTGACGTGGAATCTTTACATTAGCGAGAAAATGTAACTCGGACATCATTTTCTTCCAGCGATCGCTCAAAGTTGGAGGTAGCGTATAATCCCAGTCACCCCTTGACACCATGTTTCTTGTAGAAAGATTTTAAAAAGCACCACGCTAGGTGAGATTATACCCAGTGGATCAAAAATTTTGGCTGTAATCGATAGCACGTGGCGTTTCGTAGGCTCTTTGTATGACTCCTGAGGCATTTTAATTGATATCTGGAATTCGTCTGGGTCAGGACTCCACTGTAGTCCCAGTAGTTTAATGCAAAAGTTATGTGGTTCAGCAGCAATATCAACGGGCTTATGCTCACGTAGCTCTGTGGGTAGCGTTTCCAATAAAGGTTTGCAATTCGAACACCATTTTTGCAACTTAAAATTTGCACAATTTAGGAGATCTATAAGTTCTAATTTAAGTTCAAGAAGCTCATCAACTGTATCGCATCCGGTAGCTACATCGTCAACATAGGTATCATGTAGAATTACACGCGCTGCTTGTGGATAAATTGTTTTATGGTCCTCTGCTAGTTGCTTAAGCACACGCACGGCGAGAAATGGCGACGACGCCAACTCATATGTCACTGTGAGTAGCCGGTAATATTCGATTGGTGACAACTCATCTTCACGCCAAGCTATACGCTGAAAGTTGGCGTCCGGGTTTGATATCAAAATTCCGCGAAACATTTTTTCAATGTCGGCGGAGAAAACGTAACGATGCTGACGAAAACGAACACACACTCCAAACAAGTCGCGCTGAATTGGCGGGCCAATATGTAATCGCTCGTTGAGTGAGTACCCATTAGAATCTTTGCAAGATCCATCAATCACGACTCGACCTTTTGTGGTTGAACTCTCCGGCTTAAGAACTGCGTGGTGAGCCAGATAAAAGCACTTCGATGGATCGCAGTCAATCTTGTGGGGCGCAATACGAGTCATATCGCCAAATGATATATACTCAAGCAAGGTATCTCGTTTGAACCGGCGTTCCATGTGTTTTAATCTGGTTACAGCTTGCTGCAGCGTCCATGATATTACTGGAATCTTATCCTTGAAGGGATAACTTACTACATAGGTACCGTTAGTTCGA
This sequence comes from Eurosta solidaginis, assembly GCF_040869045.1. NCBI lineage: Eukaryota > Metazoa > Arthropoda > Insecta > Diptera > Tephritidae > Eurosta > Eurosta solidaginis. Next base: position 175,408,817 of record NC_090319.1, on the reverse strand, counting down.
CGGGTGTATGTGCGGACAAAGTGGTCCTCTGCTGGGTCTGCTCGGTCGATCTTTTCTGGGGGAGGTTGAGCTTCTTCCACCTCCATAAATGATCGAAACAGAGCATCAATATTAATAGTCGCGTGATGAGTGGCAACATTTAGATTACTTTGATGGTTTAATAAATACGCTCCCGCTACTACCCAGCCGAACACGCTGTTTATCAAAATAGGCATATCAGACCCGAGTTGTTTTGCTCACCAGTATAAATGCTCCACAGTTGATCAGAGCCAATCAGTATATCAATAGGAGCTGATTCCGCAAATGTAGGGTCAGCGAGTTGGAGTTTCGCAGTTGAATTCCACAATGTTGAAGGTACATTCACGGTCTGAACAGAAATTTGCGAAGTAAGCTTACTTAAAACAAAGGCGTTGATATTAAGGGTCGCATCGCTTACTTTAGAGTGTATAGTAAAGTTAACTCGACCTCGTGTTGCACCAGCATTACACGCTGCTAAACCCGAAACTGATACGCAACCATTACTGCGTGACAGACCGACGCGTTGTACAAAGGCTTCTGACGCAAAGGTTATTGTTGACCCTGAGTCGAGCAATATCCGGTAAACTACTTTATTGCCCCATTTATCTTCAACCGCAGCGGTAACTGTTGGAAGAAATGTATGAGGTATGGGAGCAATACTCGAGGTTAGAGTTGTTCCAGCGTGTTTTGATGTTGGCAAATGCGAGCATTGAGTAGTGACAGCAGATACGGTTCCTTGTTGGTTCGATGAAGGTAAAGAAGGGATAGCGTACCGATCATCGTGCAAAAGTGTATGGTGACGTAAATTACATTTTTTACAGGTATGCCTCGATTGACACGAACCTATGGAATGCGAAAGTGCTAAGCAGTTGAAGCATAGCTTTTGCTTTTGTACAGTTGCCCGACGTGTAGATGGTGACAACTGTTTGAATTGAGTGCATCGCCAAAGCGTATACTTGTCCTTGCAGATTATACATTGTTTATTTTTAGTATCATGGGCATTTGCCAACAAAGCGACGCGACGAATGTGTGCCGAGCGAGAAGTTAAGCAAGCTTCAAATGAGTCACAGCGATGAGAAGGAAAGTCTATAAACTCCGCGAACGTTTTTTCACTCTTGTTATCGCATATGTCTGCCCATTTCTTCCGAGTTTCTTCGTCTAATTTATTTAGCATAAGTTGGATAAGCCAAGGGTCACGAGATTTAACATTCAATGCATCCAGGCCTCTGATAGCCTGATCTGCCCCATCAACTATCTGCCGAAGAACCGCTGTGTTGTTCGAAGTATGAGTGGGCAACGACAGAAACGATTGCACAAGTGACTTAATTATGAGCGGTTTGCGCTCATATCGTTTGACCAAACGGTCCCATGCTTGCTCATAATTATTTTCAGCAACACTAATATGTTTTATGGTGGGTAAGACATCGCCTTCCAAATATGAAACTAAATATTGAAATTTATGGGTAAGACTGAGCCCAGGTTTATTTCCAACTGCGCTAAGAAATAAGTCCGTTGAACTTAGGTAATTGAATTTTTGCTAAATGAACATTTTGGTCATTACGACTCGCGGAAAATGTTTCCAAAAATGACGCTTGTTGTATTGCTAGACGCTCAATTACGTCATCTTCCCTAAAGGTCGATGCTTGATTCGTTGATGCCAAGTTAGAAAGTTGGGTGTGCAAGAGGGCGTGTGTTTGAAAATGCTCTTCCTCTGTTACTTCCACACCTTCGATAGGGTCGACAAAGTTTTCTTCTGCAGAATATGCATACAGCTCTTGACTTATGCGCACGAAATCGTTATAAGCAGCTTCCAACTTTTCTAATCGGTATACCAGCTCTTCTCGTGTAAGAGTTTGGCCTTGTTGCTTGGCAGCCTTATAAGCACGGTCTATAGTTAACTTAGCCCAAGCTCGATTACGCTGCAGCAGCTCCATTACAGTGCTGGCTTAAGCGTACAAAATTTTTACGACCGACCGAAAGAAATTCACGAGCACTAATTCTATTATCCGGCTCGAATGGATCAGAAATTTTATGGTTCAGAACCAACCAGATTTGGGCGTGAATTACTTGCGGTGTTGATGTTTACCAAGAAAAGGTGCACAACGTTTTTCTTAAAGGCGGACGAACCGATCCCTTTATTTGTTTAAGTTGTACTGACTACTGATGCTAGGCGAACCTGTTTATGCAGTTACAAATATGTGTACATGAAATGGACTGTATGATAATATTCCTAACTCTTAGCAAAGACAATACATATACATATATTTGCATTCATATGTGCGCTTACGGTATGGGTAAAGTGGATGACTGGAAGTAAAAGGTGTGCCGTTTCGAAGTTTAGCAACCTCAATTAACGGGTGTCTCATTTCTCAACAAAAGTAGTTAGTTCTTCAAAACTTAAAATTCTATCATGTATAACACGTTTAAGATGGTACTTCATAGACTTAACCCCGGCTTCCCACAAACCACCGAAATGTGGTGAAGCAGGAGGAATAAAATGCCAATCAGTTCCAAGGTTGGATAAGCTTTCACGTAAGTCCTCTGGTATTGAAAGTTGACTCCTGTGCAATAATGCTTTTAATTCTTTAGACGCACCTACAAAATTTGTACCGCAGTCGGAATATGAATCAGTGCATGCTCCTCGTCTTGAGACAAAACGACGAAGGTCTGCTAAAAACGCACTCGATGTTAAATCAGACACTGCCTCCAAGTGAATTGCTTTGGTTGCCATACACCCCTTTGTGATTATGGCGCGTCTTATGGTTGCATTTTTTATTGGTATAGGTCCGGCGTAGTCGACGCCACTATGTTTAAATGGTCTGGTGAGGTTTAAGCGAACAGCAGGAAGATCACCCATCACTTGTTGAGCACCCTTGGCAGCATATCGAAAGCAGGTTATGTATCGACTAATTTTTGTTTCAGCTAGACGGACCCCAGACAAAATCCAAACTTCACGACTAACATATGACATGGTTAGGGTGATCCCACTGTACAATGTGCGCTCGTGTGCATCTGAAATTATAAGCTTCGACAAAGGATTTTGTTTGGTTAATATTGCTGGGTGTTTGGTATCAGGCGGTAAATTAGAGTGTCTGAGTCGGTCGCCAACTCGGAGGATGCTGTTTTCATCAAGAAAGGGTGACAATTTTAGTAAAATTTTCTCTTTGTCTTCCCTATGCCTGCGTAAGGCCGAAATACATTGAGAAAATTCAATTTCTTGAGTTAACCTTATGATACGAAGTTTAGTGGCACGAATTTCTCTCGCGGTCATGTTTCCAAAGTAACGATTTCTCCTACTACGCTTACAATTGTTGATGAAACGGTAACACCAAGAAATAACGCGCAATAATCTAGAAAGCGTGAAAAATTTGTCCAAAAACTCAGGATATTGAGAGTCTGTCATGTGATTTACAGAATGTGATTTTCGTTTTTCTAACAATGACTGAAGATTTTTGGGAAGTTTGGGCCACTGATTGTAAGATTCGATTAGAAATTTAGGATCACGCCACCAAATTTCTTGATCTTTAAGTTCATTTGGAATCAAGCCCCTCGATGCACAATCAGCTGGATTCTCAGCCGAAGGAACATACTGCCATTGTATAACATTGGTATAACGCTGGATTTCACCCACGCGGTTTGCGACGTAGACATTCCAACGAGATGGCGGAATTAATGCAATCTGAAGAAATTTGAGAAAAGGTCTCTATCACATTTGCGGCTAGTTTGACTAAAAGAGTAGCTGCACATAGCTCCAATCTTGGTTTGGATACGGTTTTAATAGGTGCCACCTTTGACTTGGCTTGAAGAAGTGAAACCGTCACTCTTTCGTTGGCGGAAATACGTGCGTACACTACAGCGTCATAGGCGACTTGGGATGCATCGCAAAAGCAATGCAAATCGAATTTACAAGTAGGGAAGTAACCTATCCGCCTAGGAATTTGTATTTCATGAAAAGCAATGAAGTTTGATTTGTATTTATATCATAGAGACTTAATATCGGCAGGAACTTCTTCATCCCAGTCAACACCGGCCAGCCACAATTTGTGAAAAGGCATTTTCGCAAAAATTGTGGATGGAGTGAGCCAACCTAGTGGGTCAAATAGACGTGCACTGTCGGCAAGAATAGAGCGTTTTGTTGTCTTTACCTCAAACTCGAAAGGCGTTTTAAAATTAAAGGAATCAATGGTGGTATTCCACTGAACTCCGAGCGCTTTAACTATGTTATCTCTATTAATATCGAAAGTGACAAAATTCTCTCTTAAAGAAGGTTCAATTTCATTCAGAAACTCTGACGAATTGGAATTCCACTTTCTTAGAACGAATCCACCTTTATTAAGAAGAGAACACAATTCCCGTTGTAACGTTATAGCTTTAGATAAATTGTCGGATCCCGACATAACATCATCTAGGTATGTATCTGCATCTAACACAGCTGATGCGTTCTCATATTCATTCCTATAATCTTCAGAAACCTGACGCAAGACTCGAATTGATAGGTAAGGAGCAGGAGTAGTTCCGTAAGTTACGGTATTTGATTCGTAAATGGCAATATCGTCATTCGGATTAAAACGCCATAAAATTTGTTGGTATTTACGCTGAGCAGGATTCACCTCAATCTGTCGAAACTCGTAATTTAGTGGTTGAGCTACTCTCACGAATAACGCCATGATGCGGCAAAAAATAAGAATTAGGCTGAATGTCTGCTTGATATATGCCCACTTTGGTCATATGCTTCAAACTTTCATATTCTTGCATGAAAGCTGTGTATTGCTGGCGATATAGCGGACGTTTATGAAATGTTTGCTCTAAGTTATTAAGACGTTTTAAAGCTTTAAAGTGATTACTACTCAAAGTTGGTAGCATACCAGAGTTAATAACAGATTTAAAAGGTAGATCTACTATGTACCGACCAAGTTCGTTACGTTGCGTAGTTGCTAAGAAATGACTGTTGCATGCTTCGTCTTCGGAACTCAGCTGTATTTTTTGAGGAAGCTCCTCCTGTTCCCAAAACGCGCACAACAGGTTTTCTAAAGTTATATTATTGATGGTAAATTTATAATCAAAACACGTAGTGGGTCCGGATACCACCCAACCAAAGAGGGTAGGTAGGTAGGTTGTACTGGCCGGTCCATGAGGACCTCACATAGACTGATTGAGTCCGTAGTGTTACCAGAAGTTTGTTTTAACGACCAAACTGAAAAACCCTATCAAAAACCAGGACCTATGTTATAAAATAACTCCGTCCTCTTGGCAAACACTAGAAGCTTCCTAGGACTTAAGCCAATTGCTGCTTCTAGATCTGACAGCTGTATCACTCCTAATAGCTGGAGTCTTAGCCTGGCAAGTGCAGGGCACGAGCACAGAACGTGCTCGATCGTTTCCTCCTCCAACCCGCACTTCCTACACCTGCTATCACTGACCAAGCCTAATTTAAAGGCATGCGACGCCAGAAGGCAGTGTCCAGTCAGAATACCCGTCATGAGTCTACAGTCCTCTCTTTTTAATGATAGAAGCAACTGTGTTAGTCTAAGCTTGTAAGACCTACACATAATCTTCGACACTTTACAGCCCCGCGCTTGAACCCACGCCTTTTCTGCTTGGTCGATCATCTGCACCTCTCGCATTCGCTTAATCTCGCCCAATCTAATTGGGACGTCTACGGAGCAAGCTTCAAGGGATGCGCCCTTTTTAGCTAATTCGTCCGCTTTTTCATTCCCATCTATTCCCATATGCCCTGGGACCCAATATAGATGTATGCTTCTCCCTGTCCCGATTCTCTCCAGAGACTGCTTACACTCTAACACGCATTTAGATGCTGTGCTATGCGAGATTATTGCCTTAATTGCTGCTTGACTGTCAATATAAAAGTTAACACGGTTGCAGCTTAAGCTATTCTCTTCCAGGGTTTCTACTGCTTTGGTTACGGCCAATATTTCCGCTTGGAAAACGCTACAGTAATCCGGCAGCCTGTAGGATCTGCTTAATTCCGGATCAGCGCAGTATACCGCAGACCCTACTCCTTCCACTATTTTGGAACCATCGGTGTACACATGTATCGCCTCGTCCGCCATTTGCGCACCCTTGCGCCAACCGTCCAGCTCTATTGTGGCCTTAAGAACTCCCTCAAAGTGCAGGTAGGGAATCATGTAGTCTGTTCGTCTTGTGACTGAGGACGCTATACTACTATGGCCATATGGTCGGCGCTCAAGCTGCCCCGAAGCATCGAGCCTGGTTGCGGTCGTTAACGCTTTGTTCTTTGCTACCAGGTCTACAGGTGGAATGTGCAGAATGGCATACAGTGCAGCCGTCGGGGTTGTTTTCACGGCTCCGTAATGCAAAGCATCGATAGTCTGCATACCCCCTCTAATTTTTTGAGGTATGTTGTTTTTTGTGTGGCTTTCCACCAAACAAGAACTCCATAGTATAGAATAGGGCTTACAATCGCTGTAAAAACCCAATGAGAAAGAGAGGGCGATAGGCCCCACGTACACCCCCGCATTCTTTTACATGCATAGAGTGCCGTTGAGGCCTTCTTGACCCTCTCCTCCAAGTTGAGCTTCCATGACAGCTTACTGTCTAGGATGATTCCTAGATATTTTGTGCAACGTTTCTCCTGTAAGGTCACCGCTCCTAACTTAGGCCTGGTCCAATTTGGGACCTTGTACCTCTTTGTAAACAAGACCATATCCGTCTTCTCCGCATTGACTTTCAGCCCGACATTAGATGCCCAGGTATGAATATCCCGAAGCGCCCGATCCATCAAAGAACTAATCGTTGGAAGGCATTTTCCACTTATGACAATTGCAACGTCATCTGCGTAAGCCGTAAGTTTTACGGGTCCCTCATCGAATTGCCTGAGCAGTTGGTTGATGACCAGTGTCCACAGCAGAGGTGATAGCACCCCTCCCTGCGGCGTGCCCCTGTCCACTGATTTCGTGACCTCGTACAATCCCCATTGTGATGTAATCTTTCTGCAATTTAACATGCAGCCGATCCATCTGATTAAGGCAGGATGTACTTTAATGTAATTAAGACCATCCATAATCGCCCATTTTGCAACATTATTGAAAGCCCCGGCAATGTCCAAGAAGACTCCTAGAGCATACTCCTTATATTCCAGGGATTTCTCTATGCTTATTACCACCCTATGCAATGCGGTGTCTACCGACTTGCCTTTGGTGTACGCATGCTGTGTTGTGGAGAGCAGCTTTTCATCCACGTTGGACTTTATGTACACATCTATCAGCCTCTCAAAGGTTTTGAGCAGAAATGATGTTAAGCTAATGGGTCTATAGTCTTTGGGATACACGTGACCGATCTTCCCCGCCTTTGGTAGAAAAGCTACACGAGCAGTTCTCCAAGAGTGCGGTACATGATTCAGTCTTATGCACCCATCGAATATTATTTTAAGCCATTCCACGACCGCCCTACTTGAGACTTGTAGCATGGCCGGGAATATACCATCTGGGCCCGGCGATTTAAACTTAGAAAACGTCTTCACTGCCCACTCGATCTTGGTATCGGTCACCAAGCCCGGCACCACTAGCTCCGTGATCGAAGTGTGAGTGATGTCTGCTGGTTCTTCTAAACCGTCTCCCGATGGGAAATGTGTATCAAGAAGCACCTCAAGGGATTCCTCACTATCACGTGACCATTCCCCGTTCTCTTTCTTTATTAGTCCCTGGACTATGTTTCCCTTTGCTAGGAATTTTTTCAACCGTGCTGTTTCACTGGAGCACTCTATGTCCGTACAGAAACTTTTCCATGAGTTTCTCTTCGCCCTGGTAATTTCACGCTTGTAGATCCTCAGTAGATCCCTGTACTCGTCCCGACACGCTTCGCTTTCCGCGGTCTTTGCGAGTTTAAACATTTCTTTTACCTGTCTTCTTAGAAGACTCAGCTCATTGCTCCACCATGGCGGCTTTGCTTTTCCTTTGAATCTTCTTAGAGGCCAAGCTTTGTTATACGCAGTCATAAGCGTCCTTGTTAGGAATTCATTCGACTCCTCCAGTTCCTCTACATTAGCAACCTCTTTGGGTTGTCCCAGTTTCGTTTCTACATGTTTCTGGAATTTAGTCCAATTCGTTGTCCTAGGGTTTCTAAAGGTTCCTCCCTTCTCTACGCTCTTTAGTGGGATGCTGAAGCTTATATACGCATGGTCGGAGAAGGATGGTCTATCGAGAACCATCCAATCATACCTTGATATATCACGCTCGGAGCTCAATGTAATATCCAGAACATTGCTGGATGTTGGACCAATGTATGTAGGAACATTTCCCCTGTTGGCTATCTGCAAATTGGTTTGCAGGATGTAACAAAATAGAGATTCGCCTCTCTCGTTCGTATCTGCTCCTCCCCACGCATTGTGGTGCGCATTTGCATCTGCGCCTATGACCAACCGCCCTTTGCGCCCTTCCTCCTGTACTAGCCTTTTGCACTCCATCGGTGGAACCTCCGCAGCATGGGCCATGTAGCAGGACGCCAGGATAAATGCCTGCTTATTCTTTTGCTCAACGGCCACCGCTACGAGATCCTCGGTGGTGTAATTAGGCAGCATATATGAATGCAGCTGTTTCCTTACCATTACTACAGCTCGCACCCGTCCTTCCGTTTGTGCGTAGTAAACGCCAAACCCGCGCGCGCTAAGTCCAGAAACCTTTCCTCCCGATGAGAGCCACGGCTCCTGGATCAGCGCCACGTCAAACGAACCCTCCTCAAGGGTTAGGAGGAGTTCGCTCGACGCCACTTTACTGTGTTGGAGGTTTATCTATAGGACTCGCAGCACCATTGGGCTGTTTTTCCCCCTCCAGCACCTTCGTCTTGACGTCGTCGTCCTCCTCTTGCCCTTTTGGTTTAGAGTATTCGAGGCCCCCTTCAGCCCCTCGTGAATGTTGTGCCGTGTGTTCCTCTGTGCGAGTCACAGCACCATTTAGCGGTTGGTCCTCTTCTAGCACGTTCGTGGTGACGTCGGGGACCTCCACCTGTCTTTTTTCCCTTAGGCTTCTGAGGTCCTTTTCGACTTCGCCCACTTCCAGCGTGTTAGGATTTTTATCCTCGGGACTTCTTTTCCTGAGTCGCATGTAAATTTTGCCAGTGCCAAAGGACATTTTGCCAAGCTGCGTGTACAAAATATCCTCCGCCTGCTTGTTTATTTGGAAGATGTAGAACTGACCATCCTCGGTAGGCCGAGATACAGTAAGTACCTTCCAATCCTGTGTCGGTATGTTCGGATTCTGATTCTGCAGAAGTCGCAGTGTATCCTCCGACTTCATCACGCATGGTATCCATACCTTAACTTTTGGTACCGTGGGGATTTGCGCTTTATCCACCACCTCAAACCGCGCATTCGTGCCTTGCCTTTGGAGGTTTGGAACGACTTCCTCCAGCCACCGCAAGCTCGCGATGTTGTCGCACGCTATCATCTTCACACCATTATACCATCCCCCCGAATCAAAGATTGGAAGGGGCTTACTTGGTTGTTCCCGCATCATCTTAAGCATTAAGCTAATAAGCTCCCTTTCCACAGATCTCCACCTTTCAGTAGTCATTTGTCCGAACGGACTGCTACGATCAACCAGCGCCACAGTCAGTGACTGCTTTGCCACATCACTCATCTTCTCGGGAAAAGCAGGAGTCTTAGTGTTATCTCCCTTTGGAACCTCCGAGAACACCGGAGTCTTCGCGTTAACTCCCTTTAGCGCCTCCGAGAAAGCCGGAGTCTTAGCGTTATCTCCCTTTGGCTTATCTCCTACTTCCGTAGTTGGAACTTCCCTCTGACTGGCAGCTTTCGAGGTAGTTGCTACCTCGCTATTGGAACCCATCTGTCTTACAGCTTTGGGCCTACTTGTCTTGTCTATGCGACTGCCCTGCCTCGCGGCTCTAGGACTGGGTCCTTTCTGCCTCTTGAAAGCAGGCTTGTCGCCTTCTGCCGAACGTTGCCTCTTCATTCTGCCATTCGACGCTTCTTCCTCCTCGTACCGGTTGCAGAACCGAGGGTTTCTCGCAGCAAACCTTTTGAACTGCCTTCGACCTACTTCTACCGCTTCATGGGCCCATTCCAATCGCTCGATCTCCACTTCTGTTGGGTCGACCACTGCTCCCAAGCGTTGTACAATTCTTAGTGCTGCACGGTACTGCGAGAGAGCTCTTTTACTTCCTCTGCTCCGTACCCTTCTCCACTCTTCTACTCCGTTTTCATTTGTGTGCTTCTCCAACACGGAGTTCATTGAATCAGCACTACTCTCGCTCCCCGAGTCCGACGCATCGCTTAATTCGTATTTGTCGTCCTTGGATTGCGACTCAGTCCTCCTCTTTACATCCTCCTTATTACATTCAGGTAATGAGTTGTTCATCCTGGTCGTACGACTACCTGCCCGACAAGGCGGGCTCAGCGGTCCAGTATTATATACGGGGAAAGAACCGTCCGCCACAGCAGCCCCTTACTGCGGTAAGGCCATAACTACGTCCCGAGATGGCCTGGTATCGGGAAGGCTCCGTTCGAATACAGCCGAATTTATCCCCTGGCTGCAAATCGTCCAATAGGCACGGTCCGCATAACACCCTGGATTAGGGGGTTGACAGTTCTTGGTCACCGACATCCCGCCGCCCTCCTATGAGGCGAAACGGCGTAGATGTCAGTCCTAAACAGCTACACCTCATAGTCGGGCGCTATGGAGTTCGGCTAAGCCCTCACACCAACGACAAGGTGCCTACCCTAGTGAGGGAACCAAAGAGGGTATTTTGAAAGAATAAATTTTGCTGAATGAATGACTTGCGTGGAAGTACGATCTGGCTGAAAATATCTGCTCCAAGAATGAGATCAATTTTATCGCCTCTGTCGAATTCCGGATCAGCAAATGAATCAATTTGTAAATCACGAAGATTTTGTAAAACCGTAGTTGTTTTTGGCGTATAAGATGGCATGCGTTGTAGAACGAGCGCGTTGCATGTCAATATACATTTATTTTTGATGGACCAAAGATCAATTGAAACTGCACTACGGCAAAGGTTTTGGCTATTACCGACGCCAGTAATTTCACAATATGTTTTTCGCTTTGTAAGGTTGAGTAACTGAGCTGCGTGCTCGGATATAAGCGTAGCTTGTGATCCTTGATCAAGAAGCGCTCTAAGCTCAATTTGTGCAGAGGGGGATTTCACAACCAGGCGAATCGTATATAATAAAACGTTTGGAAATACCGCCGCACTATTTGCTGAAGCAGCTAAAGATGAAGTTGAGCTCGCAGCGCGCGTATTAGTGGAGCTAACCCTACCGTTACTGGGAGCATTCTCGTTTTCGTTATGCAAAATGGTATGATGAGCCATTCTACAGACATTGCATTTGTATGTTGACTTGCACTCTCGCGCATGATGGCCACTCGCGAGGCAATTAAAACAAATATGCTTAGAGCTTAAGAACTGAGCTTTATCCTTATACGGCAATCCTAAAAACTTATAATATTTTGAAATAAAGTGAGGCTTATCGCAAAATGAGCAGCTATGTTGCTGCGAAGCATGATTTGCTTTAAAACTGGATCGTTTAGATCGAGACGCATTTGCGTTTGACCTTTTGCCTTTATCGCTGTATCCTGTACAGCCATGAATAGATTCCAGTGTATGGAACCAGTTTTCAAGGAAAGTAAATAAATCAGAAAGTTTTAGCACTTGAGTAGATGATTTCAGGAAACTCTGCCTTTTTTTACGAGTTTCATTGTCTAGTTTCTGGGATACTACAGGTATCATGATTGGATACCAATTCGATGTATTTACCTCAATGTTCTTCAAGGAAGCTAGACACTCTTCGGAGGTGTCAAGGATAGGCTTTATACTTTTAACAGGTAGAGAAAAAATATTTTTAATTAAGGTCTCAACAATCAAACATTTGTTGTTGTACCTTTTTTCAAGAATTCTCCAGGCGGAATCGTAATTAGATTCAGTAATCGCCATGGCTCGGATTAAATTTGTGGCTTCGCCCGACAATGTTTCCTTTAAATAATGAAATTTTTGTATTTTTGAAAGTGTGGGTACATCATGTACAAGAGATTTGTACATATCCTTAAAAGGAACCCAATTCATATAATCCCCTGAAAACTTTGGCAATGAAATTTTTGGCAATTTTGCCTCCACTTGGTCTGAGCGATACCACAAAAGTACAGGCTAGCATATCCGTGGTTATTGGACTACCTTGCAAGTCATCTAATATTTTTCCCTTGCTATTAAAAAATAGATCATCGAATTGATCTAGGCACCCGTCGGAAAGATAAGGCACGTCAGAATGAATTATCGAATTATCTGAAACCAGGTATAATATTTTCTCGTGCATTTCATAAAATTGCCTTTGCTGGTTTTCTAAACCTTGCAATAGGGACTAATTGTAACCACTTATTTTTTCTGCGACTGGTTTTGTTTTATAGCGCTCACACATGTCGGAAAGACGCTTTAAGTTGTCGCGCTGTCGATCTATAAACTTTTCTGTCATGATGAAGAAATTTAATTATTTACACGAGAAAGTACACCTTACCGATTATGGTGTAATTTAAATTTCAATTGACTATATTGTGATATAGCCAATAGCCTCAACAGCTAGTGCAAAAAAGCTATAAGTTTATAATTTTATTACACACGAGAAAGTACACCTTTCAAATGATGGTGTAATGTAATTTTTCAATTAAATAATTTTGGTATACATATATATATAGCCGATAGCCTCAGCAGCTAGTGCTAAATAGGCTTTAAATTTATATATTTATTATATATTTAATTGATCAAATAAATAAAATATTGGGATTGCCGAGATCCCGAATTTCGGCACCATAAAATGTTGAATCTTGTTAACTTAATATGAATGTTAAATTGAATAAGTACACCGCACTGATTAAGCTTACCCGCTTTACCCATAAAATGAAATTATATGTATGTATATTAGTTTTTTACCGCTTCAAGAAGAATATATTTTGCATGCACAGTCGTTTGCCGTTGAAATCCAAATGGACGAGACAAGAGTTTTTGATGATACAAATGCATAAAACAGCTGCAGCCGCTAATCAAAGCAAGCGGTGCTCAAACAAAGAGAATAATGAGCGTACATATTTATGTACATATTATCGTGAGCTATTTGCGAATGTTATAACAAGGTTACATAGTAATAATTAATTATGAATTAAAAGGACCAAATCCAAACCATGTTTTGTTTATAAGTTGTTTGATTAATAATACCGGAACAGCTCATCTCCTTCAGCTCTGCGTATACGAGCACCCACATTGTTGGAAATGTTAGGGTTGGTGTTGCAATTACGCGCAATGTGCCCTGGCTTTCCACAATTAAAGCATTTGACTGCATCATTATTCTTCTGCTGCGTACCCTTCAACGCTTCCAAAATTGTGTCTACCTACTCTGGTCTTTCTACTTCCACACGATGAGCCTTATATGCTGGTTTACTCAATAGGGAGGCAGTTTACTGAGTCAATGCATGTGATACCGTTTCAGCAAATGTCAGCTTTGGGTTTGTGTATTTAGCTCGCTTCGTTTCCACGTCCCGTATGCCATTTATAAAACTCTGGTTTTTACACACTCGGTGTATTCCACGGGTGCGTCCGCATTTGCGAGATGAGCCAATCTTTCAACATCCGAGGCAAACTCCTGCAAAGTCTCATTCGCTCTTTGGTGACGGTTTTGCAACTCAATTTGGTATATCTGTTTTCTATGCTCACTTCCATAACGTCTCTCGACAGCGACCATCAATGCTTCATAGTTGTTCCGCTCTCCTTCGGGGCTCTTCTGTAGGATTTCGGCTGCTGGCCGCTTTCAATGCTGCGAATAGAGCTGCAACTATATCTTCAGCATTCCAGTTGTTCACTGCGCAAACTGTAGCTTAAAAACCTGGAAAGGAACAGAACCGTTAAAGGATGGTGTTTTTACCATTGGATTGTTTGCTGAAACAGCTGGGCGAATTAATTGAAACTCCTGTATACGACCTCTCAAAGCATCCACCTCGGCTTCGATTTTTTCCTCAAACTGCGTTATTTTTTCGTCCATACGCGCTTCGAGTTTTGATGATATACGCGCCTTTTGCGCTTCGAGTTGTACTGTTATGAGTGCCTCTTGTTCTTTCAGTTGTGTTTCCATCTTTGATGTTATACGTGTCTCCCGTGATCCAGTTGTCTTTTGTTCTTCCAGTTTAGATGACATTTGCGACGACATTTCTGAATTGCGTGCCTCCTGTGCTTTCATCTTGGGTGTAATCTGTGTCGACATTTCTGACATACCCGTTTCTTGTTCTTCAGTCTTCGATGTTATATGTGTCTCCTGGGATTCTAGTTGTTTTTCCATCTTGGATGTTACTGTCGACGTTTGTGTAGATATTGCAGCTAATTTTGTGCTCAAGTCTGTGCTCGCCATTGTTTGCGGCGTTTCGTTTTTCTCCTCAATTTTTGTTGTTGTCTCGTCGCCATCAAGATGAAAGACATACTCTTCCACGTTAATTCCTTCTGCTTCCATTTCCTCTCGTAGTCTTGCCTGAAGTTCGAGTTTATTGCCGGTTGTATTCAATCCACGTCTCTCCAACTCTTCCTTCAATTACTGGATCTTCAATTCACTCCATTTTGCCATGTCCTTGTTGCACTCGAAATCATCGGAATTTATTCAGCAATTCCTCTTCTGACACCAATTGTTACGAATTTACTGGAATTCCTCTTATTTGCAACCTTCTACTAACGTTCGAATCACTAAACTGTTGAATAAATAACTCCACTATTCAATAATGCAAAATGGCCTTTACTAAAGTACTTCAAAAATACTTATACTTCGCAACTGATAGCTCGCTTAAATCATACTGATTGCTGATAGCTCAGATTGCGCTCTTTTATACTCTTCGATTTCCTCGTTCCATAATTCTAAGCGCTTCCAGAATTTACCTAGTTACTGCTATAAAATTATAACTACAGATGCACGTGTATAGCTTCTCATATACGCGTGTATATGTGAGTGACACTTCCGCAGATAATTGTCTACTTTTGGGAGCATCTCAGATAAGATATATGCATGTGTTTGTGCGTTTCTTCTTCGGTGCGTGTACGTACATATGTGTAGACATAATGATTGATTCGTTTATGTAGATAAAAGTGACTGGCTGCTTTATTGTTGTTGTGGCTTCATTTACTTAGCATCAGACTAGTGATGTGAGTATCACTTAGTGTCACTAATATTCGTTACAATATTGTTTCCGATTGTTGCCACTTCCCTATATTGGTCTGTACCAAAATCTTTAAAAAATTGTTCTAAAATAATTTTTAGCGCACAAAAAACTTTAAAGAGAAGTAATAACTTAACCGGCCTATTTTTTTGGGACAAATGTTACTTACACGTAAATGCATAGGTCTTTATTTAACAGATTCTTTGTTTTTTATTTTCAAAAAAACACGAAATCACAAATAATGAGTTAACTTTTGTTCAAACTCACTAAATTTATTTGTAACAATTAATTGCGAACTTGCCCCAAAATGTTTTTTGCATTTCCCGACTTTATGCTCATTTTAGATATAGCACGTCTTATACTGAACAAAAAATAAATAAATTTGCTACAAAGATATAGCATTAAAATTTGTATATCGTCTTTTATGCAAATTTATTGTGATATTTCTTATTTTATTTTATTATATACGGGGACTCATTAAAGCATATAAATTTATAAGGTGTAAAATAATATCCATTTACACACGCTGTTATATGAACGCACCTTGTAATATTCTTGATAAACACAATTGTCGATAAGGTGTATTATTGGCAAAAAAAATTTTGATTGTTATACCAGTTAAAAAATTTCAAGATTTAAGTGAAAAATCAAAACTAAAACGTCTTTACGTCTTGTAAATGATTTGCTGATGTTGGAGATTTCTGATAAAAATTACGGCTGTTATGTTTGCAAGGTTGCATTCCTTTGAGTTTACCGTGTTTACACCATGAAATGTGCTCGGAAATTTATAAAAATTGTGTAAATGATATTTCATACAAAGTTTGACAGTTCGTTTACGCACTAGATTAATTTATACGTTTACACACTTTATAAGTCATTTTTAAGGTTAAATGAGTTCCCCTATTATCTTTTATTTCAACTTAATTTATTATTATTTAATCGGAAAATTTCACGTTGTATATAAAACGAAAAAAACGACCCAAAACGTTTTAGATTTTTGGTTGAAATATTGCATAGGCCGTATATTACTCTACTATCTACATATATATTAATACGCTAACAAAATTTCCATACAATCAATTGACAGGCTGTTTCGCATAGTTAGCATACGTAAAAACATATAAAAGTTATATGAATCGATTCGTATGTATCAGCCGCAGTGCATAGGCCTGTTTTTGTTAACAAATATTACTCTATTTGTTCATAATTAATAGAAAAAGTTTTTTGTAAATGCGAACAATCTCTGCAATATCGAAATTTACTTTCGTGCCCAAAAGTGCGCCATCTGTGGGACCAATTATGTTAGTGCTCTAAGACACAAACCAACATATGTAACCCGGCTGAATTCTGATTTTTAAGGCTGTTTAACTCTGTAAAATATTTTGCTTTTGGAAAAATAACCTATTTGAAAAAAATAAGCTGGGTGAAATATAGCGGCATAACTGCTTAAGTTAAATCAACAATTGAAAATCTCAACAAAACGATTTGTAAAAAAAGCTAATTTGTATATTTGGTTGTCATCGTTTGCTCGATATAGGCAACCAGCATCATAACAATACGGCCGGTATAGCATAGGCCGTATATTACCTATATATTTATTATTAGGCTAACTTTGCTGGATTAACCGGATGCTTAGATCCAATAACTCTAATTTGTTTATGTCGCTTAAAGATATGAAATTAATTTTATTTTAGTAAATATGTTTGCGTGAATAATATCAATGTTTTGGTTTGTTTTTCTTTCTTTATAATTTATTCTGCTTTTTTATGTCTTAGTATTATATCGTTCACAGACAATATTTTATGGTAGATATGGTCATATATATTCATGAAATGGAGTGTTTACAAATTTAATACAAATTAATTACGTACATTTATAGATCTCAATGAGAATCCCACATTAAATATCCGAACATTAGAATCTTCATATTTCCACAGTGATAACATTAAAACCCGGAAAAAAGTCTAAGTGCACTTATTGCGTTTTTATATGGAACTGTTTATTCACTTCACTTAATTTTTTCACACTTTAAGTAATTAATTTTTTTTCTTTC
Source organism: Eurosta solidaginis (assembly GCF_040869045.1). Taxonomy (NCBI): domain Eukaryota; kingdom Metazoa; phylum Arthropoda; class Insecta; order Diptera; family Tephritidae; genus Eurosta; species Eurosta solidaginis. The sequence continues at coordinate 175,391,558 of NC_090319.1, read as the reverse complement.
ATTAAAATTTTTTTTAGTAAACTCTGCCTTCGTTCTCATTACATAATTTTTTTATATTTTTATTTTATTATTTATGAAGGTATCCTCTATTCTATTCGAAATTTTCGTTTTGTGTCACACTTACATATTACATATGTATTTATACAAAATTAAACTCGGTAAAGCACCAATTGCATACCTAACCGGTGGCGTGAAATAGGCTAAATTCCTTTAGCATATTTCTTCGTTTTTAACTAAAAGTTCGTGTTTTTTGAATTATGACACTATTGAAGTAAATGTATATGGGTGATATAGGCCTACTGGGGAACCGAGCACCCAAAATAACTTCGGTAGCGCGCCAACGGGGACCTTCCGGCTTGTGTGGAAAAACCTATTTTTCAATTCAATTTCAAGTAATTTCACCATAGTTCTATATCAATTTCATTTGATTTTACATATTTTTTATATTTTTGTTTAAGGAGCTCCATACTAAAACTTTATAATTACATTTATATTTATTTATATTTATATTTATTCAATACTGTCTATGAAAGAACATTTCTTACAGACAAATAACAATGGTGTAGGTTAAAAATGAAACATACGTTCTTAAAATAAGAGAGTAAAATATTCAAAAAAGCTTGTTTTCCCAAGGAAAAATCAAGGGAAATAGTCTGAAATAGAATATTAAATTCGCGCATAGATCTTGCAAGAGGAGCATTACTGACAAATTAAGTTTTAACTTTTTTCCAGAAAAAACGATAGGTGACGTGAAGATTTCGCCTTTGAATGTTAAAAGTAATCCTTTCCAGAAGACATTGAAAAGTTTGTAGAAAATTTAAGAAAATACAATCAAAAAGTACAACGCCTTAGATCAAATTCAAAATTTAAGGGAAAATTTAAGTAAGTTAGACCAGTTTGCTATATTTCCAACACTTGATTCATAGACTGAGTTGAAAAAAATACAAGTTGGTCGAATTTAGACCACAGGCGATACTAGTTTTTACTAAGTCAGAATGCATACAATACTCGAATGTATACAATATGGTACATGTCAGAGAAATACGTCAATCTATATTAATTTCTAAGCTACTTCAAAATTACTCATATATCCCAAGCTTGGATTGCTACAAGTGAGTACGTGGCGGGCTTACTCTAATTATTTCGATCCGTGCGCTACCTAACAGAAATTTTCTCCTATTTCCATTTGTTACGATGCCTTAACCTATGTGCGAAGTTTCACGTTTATAGCTCAATGAGAAGCTGCTTAAAAATCGATCGCAAGATTCCCGCAGTTCCGTACGAGTTTTTTTAATATTTCAATCCCTGCGCCCCCTTGCGAAGCTTTTGTAATCTTTTTTATATTGTCATCGGCCTGTGAATTCAGTTCGAAATTTCAAGTATCTAGCTCATTGAGAAGTTACTTTAAAGCCTGTTTCAAATTTCCAAATTCTCATTTAATTTTTTCGATCCGTCAGCCACCAAACGGAATTTTTTGTCCTATTGTTCTTTCGTCATGGTGTCTTAACCTAAAAATACATCTCAAAATTCCCTCAGTTCCGTACGATTTTTCTGAATATCTCAATTCTTTCGCGCCCTAGCGAAAGTTATTGTAATGCGTTTTATACTGTCATTGAATTAAGTTTGCAATTTCAAGTCTCTAGCTCATCGAGAAGTTACCTGAAAGCCGGTTTAAAATTTCAAAATTCTTATGTAATTATTTCGATCCGTGCGACACCTAATATAATTTTTGTTCCTTTTTATTGCATAGTCTCTGTTTCTTAACCTAAGAGTGAAGTTTCTCGTTTGTAGCTCAATGAGAAGTTACTTAAAAATCGATCTCAGAATTCCAAATTTCCAAATTCTTATCTAATTATTTCTATGTGTGCACCGCCTACCGGACTTTTTTACTTTTGTTGCATTGTCCCGATGTCTTAACCTATCTGTGAAGTTTGACGTTTGTAGCTCAATGAGAAGTTATTTAAAAATCGACGCAAGATACCCTCCGTTCCGAACTATTCTTCTAAATAACTCGATACGTGTGCCGCCTAGCGTAACTTTTTGTTATGCGTTTTATACTGTTATCGGCCTCCGATTTAAGCTTAAAGTTTCAAGTATATAGCTCATCGAGAAGTTTAATAAAAGCCGGTTTAATTTCTCATCTAACTATTTCGATCAGTGCGCCAGCTAACGGACTTTTCCGATCTCGAAGTTCCAAATTTCCAAATTTTTATCGAATTATTTCGATATGTGCGCCACCTAAAGGAATTTTTCCCCTTTTGATGCATTACACCAGCGACTTCACCTACATGTGAACTTTGAGGTTTGTAGCTCAATGCGAAGTTACTTAAAAATCGATTGCAAGATTTGTATTAAAAAAGCGGACAAACATGCAACCGACCTAATATAAAGGAAATAAGAAACAAAGTTCATAGACCGTATAACTGACTATTTCAAAACCCACGATTCACTCATTGAAGGCTTGACGTTTAGCGCATCAAGCCATCAACGCACTTTGCAAGTTTCTATTTATAACTTGTTTTCTACTTTGTTGTTTTTATTCTTTACCACCGTCAATTGGGTGCGCCAATTAGGTGTTTTAATCGCACTAGACGAGGAATTTTCAGCCCAAGCTGTCTGTTTAAGCTTTAAGCTCTTGCTTTTGTTAGAATTTCAGACTAACTGCCTGACGTAGACTGAAAGTAATTAATGTTATGTTTGGATGGTAGAACCACTTTAATAATTCAAGTTTTTAAATTTTTATTTTTTTTTTTATTTGTTTGTCTGCACGAATGATAACTAAGCTAACTATCTGTTTTTTTTTTTATTATTTTTTCGTTATTTGAATTAAGCTTTTGAGTGCGAATTGAATTTGGATGTAACTTGGGTTAAGTTTTTTGTCGGGGTTCAAAACAAATTTGCGATGTTTTAAATTCATATTGTGGCAAATGTTAGCATCACTATGCTGTTAGTAATTAATCACAACAACAAAAACAGCAAGCAGCCACACTAATGTACATGTACACATTAAAGCAAGCAGCCACACTTTTGTACAAGGCAACGAAGAATGGAATATTCTGCCAGCAGCTTAAAGCAGTGAGATAATTTCACATACATATATGTAGCCGGTAGCTAAGAGCAGAAGTTTTTACTCACACATCCACACGCATATGAATAGAAGAAAAATATATACTACACATATACATGGATATAGCTAAATAACCAAGCATGAGATGTTCTATAAGGCACGTGCGTGAAACGTCTAGACCCAAGGAGAAATGGGTAAACGAGGTAACCGAGAATACAAAAGCAGCGCAAGCTGAGGAATCAGTAATCAGCTTGATTTAAACACGCTATTAGTGAAGTACTACTCCCAAAGTGTCTAAATAAATACCATTTTGCAATACTGAATATTGGAGTTATTTTTTCGACAGTTCAGGGATTCGAACGTTAGCATAAGGTTTAAAATAAGCGGAGTTTCCCAAAATTCGTAACAATTGGTATGAGAAGAGGAATTGTTGAATAAATTCCAGAGTAGTGGAGGACAACAAGGACATGGCCAAGTTAAGTAAATTGAAGATCCAGAAACTGAAAAATGAGTTGGAGAACCGTGGATTGAATACAACAGGCAATTAATCCAAACTTGAAGTACAACTTCGAAAGTCTGAAAGAATTAACGTGGAGGAGTACGTCTTTCATCCTGATGGGGAGCAGGAAACAACAAAAATGGAGGAAAAAAAAGAAACACCGCAGACAATGACGAACACATAGTTGAACATGATATTGGCTGCGGTTCTGCACAAATTCGTTGTGCAGAGATTGTTGATGAATTCATATTGGGAGTAAACTTCTTAGTTGACCAAAGCGTCAGGATCGACATGCAAAGAAGGATTATGCGCTATAAGAACAAAAATGTCCCACTTTACTTCAGTTTGGTGAAAGGGTTCAGCAGAAGGCGAGCGCTGGGGAAGGAGATTCGACAAAGACCACAAAAGTCAAAGGCAGTAGACAGGGCAAAGATTGGTGAATCGAATGGAACACAAAAATCAAAACCGAATGTACCTGTGGGAAGAACACTGGCATTGACAAACCCAAATGGACGCACTGAAGGAAAGAATTTTCCATAAATAATGCGAGGGTAGTTTCAGGCCAGGGCGCACTACTGCTGTGAAACGTCGAAACGATACTGATTATGCAAATACAGTCCGTCAAGTTCAAGTCTTACGAAGTTGTTCATGGGTCAAACAACATAGTGTGAGGGAACGAACCAGGATAATGAGTATTAAGACGAAACATAGGTACAACAAGAAAAACAAGGTTTTCGGAAGGTTTCCTTGAAGGAGATTTGGTAGTGTTGTACGACCCTCACCGGCGGAAAAGTATTCTATTAAAATTTCAGTGTAGCTGGGAAGGCCCGTACAAAGTTGTCAAGCAGATCAGTGATGTCGTCTAACGCATACAAATAATTGGGAAACCATTTCGACTCAATTCAAAAAAATTAGTAATCGACTATATCATGTCTATGTTATCTTAATCGATTTTCAGGTGTAGGAAGATTTAGAAACATAAAAATTTCAAAATGCGATACCTCAGCGAAAAAAACTGATATTTGAGCAAACTCAACGCCATTTGAAAGAAGAAGACTTCTACTTAAAGATGCCAGCCTATTATTTTGGTGAAAGAAAACATCTGCAAGGTTACATAACCTCAATATGGGCAAAAACGGTGTTTTTGCACTTTTAGGTTAGGATATCTCGAAAACCAGAGGGCATACTCTGTATTTCGATACGAAAGAAAAAATACGCGAAATCGCAAAATCGGTACTCTGTATCTTGACATTCGCATGCATATTTTGATATTCGCATTCACATTTTGCCCACTCGCAATTTTTCTCCCTTTTCGCATTTCCAGCACTCTGTATAGCGAAAGCGAATATCAAACAGCATTGATTTTCGCATTGCTCAAATATGTAAGTATTAATTGATGATTTTATAAATTGATATCTTTATATTCATTGTACATTCTTTTAAAAATATATAGGGCAACTCCAAAGACTAAACAAACACAAAAGCAACAATTTGAAATCCTAGTGGACTTCATGGCAACACACCCAGATTTGGCCAAAGGGTTACTTAAAACGCCCAACGCAAAGACAACGGCCAATAATTTATGGAATAGAGTAACTTCCTAACTAAATGCAACCCAACCAAAGCATCTAAATAAAAGTCCTAAACGAGATGAATAACAACTTGAAGAACATTTCCAAAACCATGGGAATTACATTCAAAATAGAAAAAAAAGCTAAATATTGCCAAAGAACAATTTGTCCATAATCAAAGAATGGACCGTGAGAATTTAAGAATAAAATTAATGGTAACTTCTTCTGGTTCAATTTCTGAATGGGAGGATTCTCAACATTGAACATTATATAAATATTGTGCAGAGCACAACAAACAATAAGCATTTGCACCACTTTTGTTGGAGCATAATGCAACTGTGTTGAAGCCAAAAGGCAGCGAAATCGACCTTTTAAAACACGAAAAACTCTCTCAATTAGTAATGCAGAAGTGGAGCGAATTTTCAGCACCATGAACAATGTTAAAACAAAGCAGCGTAACAGGTTACATTTAAAAATGTAAAATTCAATTTTATATGTAAGGTACAGAATAAGGAAAGAAAATAAGTGATGCCATGATATACAAACGATCTCATTGAACTAATGAACAAATCAAATATTTATTGCAATTCATCAGATGATGAAAAATCCTGTGATATCGAAATATTTGTCTTAGTATATTTTTATCTCACACCTACTACCGTTTACATGTATATCCTGTTGCAAGCAGTGAAATAGTTGAAGCAGTAGTAGAGGAGTGGTCAAATGATTGACCTTAAAATATTTGTATAAAACACAGATTTCATCTGTAAATTATATTTGGAGTAAAAATTAATTTAAATTTTTTACTAGATGTATAAATTGTTTAAAATGCTAAGATTCTTATGAAAAATAAATAAAATCCTGGAAACCTTGCCTTAAATTTTTAGCTTTTTACTAGATGTATAAATTGTTTAAAATGCTAAGATTCTTATGAAAAATTAATAAAATCCTTGAAAAGTTGCCTTAAATGTTTAGCTTTTTTAGCTAAAAACTTTTTTTAGCTGTTTTTTTTTTTTTTTGCCCATTTAGCTTCTTTTCTGAAAAAGTTCTGGCAACACTGGGTCAGTGATGCATGGCCAAGCAAAAAATAAGCGAATAATAAAAAAGCGATTGGATTCAACGCATCATAAACCTTCGGAAATATATAGTCTGGTTTCTGGGTCTGAATCTTGGTTAAATTTTGTCGACCTGTAATTTAGTTTATTTCAACTGATTTCTTTGCCTGTTTTAACGTTTTTTTTCAATTGTTCTCTTCATATTTTTAGGCGCATATGAATATTGGAAAATATCCTCTGATAATGCGATGGTGTTAGCATTTTTTTATAAAAGTGTGTGATGGTGTTGGAATTCGAGGTGAAAATGGCAAAAGGCGGATAGCGTTGGTTGGCAGGGTAGGAGCAGAAGTTATTACTCACACATATGCACATATTACACGCCATATGCGTGTGGCTAGAAGACAAACATAAACTACAGATATACATGGATATAGCTAAATAACCAAGCATGAGCAAAGAGGATAAATATAATAAGAGCCGTCACTCGTTATTTTTTAGGCATTTACTCGATGTAAACTATGAGGTAGTCGCTACTCTTTTTTTGGGCGAGATGTTTATAAATGTCGTTTATACATTTTCATGGGGTATTTGTGTTTATTTTTCCGACTGTATTAAATTAATTATTTAATTATCCTTCCAAAAAACACGTTTGCATAAAGTGACAACACCGCATGGATAAATGGAAGGCAATTCAAAAATGTCCCTCATAAAACAAAAGTAGCGACTACCTCATAGTTTACATCGAGTAAATGCCTAAAAAATAACGAGTGATGGCTCTTATTATATTTATCCTCTTTGGCATGAGATACAACTGTTCTAGAAGGCATGTGCGTGAAGCGTCTAGGCCTAAGGAGAAATGGGCGAAACGGGTAACCGAGAGTGTAAAATCAGCGCAAACTTAAGAATCCGTAATCAGTTTGATTTAAACACGCCATTAATGAAGTAGTACTCCCAAAGTAGTCTAATTAAAGACCATTTTGGAATACTGAATATTGGAGTTATTTATTCGACAGTTCAGCGATTCGAACGTTAGCAGAAGGTTTAAAATAAACGAAATTTCCCAAAATTCGTAACAATATTGAACTAGTCATTTATATACTAATAAACACACAGACGTATATATAGGAGATTTTTTCTACATGCATACTAAAATTGAACTATTTTTGAACAAAAATACAAAAACTAGTTGGATTTAAGAACATTTTCTCTTTCATTCACGATTTATTTATTTTAATTGAGTTTATTTATAACGATTATAACGTTTTCGTTTGATTTATTCGTTGTTTATTTTGGTTGATGGGTTGAAACACTATCACGTGGGTGTGTTAGCAGACTTAGGAACACAATATAGTCTGACTAAAAATTAAATGGACTATTAATGGACGGACTAGGGCCAGGAAATGGGGTTTGGCTCGGGATACAGAGTCATGCGAAGCCGAAGTCTACGCACTCTGCGTAGAAGTGGGAGGGTTGAATCCACTTGACCTGGGCGGGCATCTTCTTTTCTTGCTTTCTCTTATTCCCATTTCCTTTTTACTTCATGTCTTCATTTGAGCATAGCAAGAATCTAATCGGGCAATCCCCGATTAACTCATACGAACAGACAACATTTGGTTAATTCGTTGTAGTTCTATAAATAGAACAAAAATAGCAACAATACCAAGTTGCTCTGAAACCGCCTTACAAACATGCATAACTTCAACACATAATTTACATATGAAGTATATGATGTGTAGAAGAATATATGCAAAAGAAGGCAATTGGGAAAAAATTTTACAACAACTAAGGCACGACATAGCTGAATGCGTTTGTAACCATTTCAACTATAGTAGGAGTGCGGGTTCGACTCCCAATCCCGGGAGAAAAGGCTTTGAAGAGATTTACAAGGTATAATCGAAACAGCTGTCGCATTGTCCGTCCTGATGTCGCGTTGTTTAAATTTTTCCCAAATTATTAAATAAATTATAAAATTAAAAATTGCTTGAAATAAATATTTCCATACCATTAAAGCAATACGGGCAATCCCCGATTAACTCATATGAATCTAAAATTTTGTTTACGGGTATTGTGGGTGAGGTCGGTGGAAAAGTCCCCCTTCCCCATCCGACGAGCTAGCGTGGACCAGCAAGCATGCCTGCTTACCGCTGCTCCTGACCATCACAGGCAGTATCAAACTATAACACAGAAGGTAAGCCAACGATTGTTCTTTTGAAGACATAATTACTGCTCCTGCTAACTAACCATTGTTTACTATATAGTTTGGCAGCTAAAATTGAGGTTATGTTGTGAATAGAAGGGAAGGCAGTGGAAGAAGGCAGTCGAATGACATATAATGAAGGAATGATATTCGGAGCTTTTTCAATATATGCCCAAAATCCTGAATCACAAAAGGGAGTGTAGTTAAGTACGAAAATAAAAAAATTTAGTTAGGTTTTGCTCCTTTTTTAGCAGGAGATTTTCATTTTAAAAATGTAATATACAAACCAATGTTCATTCCATTGCTTTTTTAGCAGAAGATTTTCATTTTAAAAATGTAATATATAAACCAATGTACATTTTATTACTCATTTCATCTATGGGGCTTCACTTATACCTTATAATAACATGCTTTTTATTTTTACGATTTATTCCTCAATGAAAATAAATGAAACGCGTATAAATTTAGTCATTAGTCATGTTTTTCTTTCTTCCTTTATGTTAAAAAATAACTCTGTATTAAAAATAGCAGAACTAAAATCTCAATGTCATTCTACTTTTATATAATAAAAATGATTTTATGCATGCAAGCATTTTATACCTATACATTATATCTTAACTATCTCCTTATATAAGGTACAAATTCCAGAGGCCGTTTTAACCATCTTCGGTTAACGCCAACAACCAATTTATTTGAAAGAAATCGTTCAGTGATTTGTCAAATAAAGTGTCACTTTGAAATAAAGCACGTTGAAAGTTTCCCTGCCACAGATAGATCGAAAATTTATAGATGATTGCACTGCGACCATTGGTCTGTTGTGCCCTCATCAGATTGCGTCGCATTCCAGTAGGATATGTTCCGCCGTCCCTGCATATCGTTCACAAAATCGATATGAATACAAAATTATGTTTTTATTTAGTTGAACGGCGATAGAAAGTAGGATATTTTTCAGCAAATGTAGGAAAATTCAAGAATTTATGGACAACGCTGGAAATTTGTGTGCTGCTTTGGCGTTGGCGTTGCGTTGCTTATGGATTGGAAATATAGTAATTAAAGCGCATGCGTTCAAAGTCAGATGGAAATGCAACGCAAGCGCCAAAACAACGCAAAAGTCGCTTTAAACGCCATTGCTTCTCGTGTTATTTATCATTATTAATTCAAAATGTTGGATCTCGTAAAAAGTTAAACTTAGGCAAGACCCACACGAGGCGTAACTTCGTAGACTTTTTTTAAGCCATAATTTTTATTTCAATTAATAATTTCAATATTATATATGTACATACATGCCATGTACAAACGTTTTTCAAAATTATTTGAAACCTTCAAAGTTAAAACACATTGACAAAAAGTTTTTTCGTATTTTTTGTAAAAATTTAGAATTTGTTTTCAGAATTCAATTATTTATAAACTTTTGCGTACAACGATTACAAAACGTTCTCTGAAAGAAGTTAAACAATTTTTAATACTGAAAACGCTCTTATATCGTTTTACAAAGCAAGTTTTCTTTAAGCTACTTTGAAAAACATTTACAGGAATGCCTGTTGGGAATATTTACGTACATGTCTACTACTATGGCAGTCGCTTGCATACTACTATTTCATTATTTGAAGAAAATTTAATTCTGAAAAATTCAACCTTGCCACATGCATTTGACAAGTAACTTTCTATTACGCAGTTAAAGTTTATTGAAGAAAATATGTATTAAACACCCACAGGAAAAGTCGCGTAATGAAAAAATATGACAATATATTTTTTTATTCAAAGCTCAAAAAGAAAGATTGCTATAATTTCAACAGGAATCATTTGGGGACCCTTCCGATTTGTTTTCTAGATGATTTTCGGGAACCCGTCGGAAACATTTCGGAACTTTTTCGGCACTATTTGGGGATCATTTGGGGACTCTTCAGGCTTCAGAGATCTTATTTGTGTGGTTCTCTGGACCCGTCTAGTATCGGGTCATTGTCATTTCGGCACTTCTTCGGGATTATTCTGGGTCATTATAGAATACAAGCATTTAGGTTTCTCGTACGTTGTATAAAATATATATCGATTTGTTATTTTTTTACAGAAACGAGCAACTGGTATGACAAATAAGAGTGGGTATTGTTTATTTATTTTTCAATTGATTCCTTTTGCCCACCTCGCTTTAATTGCTTCTTAAATTTTTTTTTCATACTAACCAGCCGCTTTTTTTTCTACTAATTTTTCAGTTATTCAAGTCATTCGTTTATTTAGTTTACGTTTTTATTCCTTTTCTCATCAATTCTTTATTTAATTGGTTTTCCTTCGTTTTTTTTATTTTGTTTCTTTTTAATCTTAAAGGGGATTTTTCAATGTCCTTTTACCCCACAAGGAAAAAACAACTAGGTATACTAAATTAATAAAGGCCACCTTTGTTTGTAGGCGACTTGAGTGGATGCAGCTGCTGGACGTAACTACCTCAGCGAAAAAATCCAAACATTTTTTGCATGCCGTCGACATTTCTCCTCCCGCATCTTTCAAAGGACGCTACACCGGAATTAGATTTAAGTACGAATTCATCTGCAGTGGAAGTAGTCAGGGAAAACAATGGCTGCAGTAGAATATAGATAGGAAGTTCAGATTACCCCGCCGTACAAAAGCCCCTTATAGAATTAGGCATTGAAGACTACGTAACAATAGGTATCTCCAGAAATGGTGAAAGTGCCTCTACGTCAAATAACGATTTGACTGAATATGAGGTAATTTCCGAGGCCATCCAACCCATTGGGTTTGAAGAACTTTCTTCTCCTTTAGTCAGTTCTGTGGTACAAACTGAGGCTTTTTTAACGGATGGCACTCCTAGGAAAAGAAAGTACCAGGAAGTTATTGAAACCAAGGATGAGGAATTAGAGAGGCTATGCAATCGGGTGGCATTTTTAGAAAAAAAAAGTAGAAAGGCTAGAAGATATTTCGCATTTACGGGAGAGACACATCGCAGAGCTTTGGTGTGAATCACCTCCATACCTTGCTGTATGTGTGAGGAATAGTCTAAAAAACGGAACTAGAGCTCCTACTGGTCATTGCTTCGACAGAGCAAGGCTCTAGCGGTAAAGTTTATTTCACCGATTGCGTATAGGTATTTGAAACCAAATTTGGATTGGCCTTCAAGAGAACCCTTGAACAATTTGTGCAAGAGTGGCCACGTTCCCTGGCTGCAATTCCAGCAGCATAAAAGCCCTGGAGCTAAGAAGTCGAGGTTTTTCCGACGCCCAAAAATATGTCTCGATATGCTGCGACGAAATGGCACTGAAGATAAATTTGCAACATGAGAAAAGTACTGATATGATTGTAGGGCTAGAATATTACAGTGACGAAAACCGTACTTCTAGATTAGCTTCGAGCGTTCTTTGTCTCTTAGTCCAAGGCATTGGTGGGGAGTCTTGGTCCCATCCATTAGCTTATTTCTTTGTCCATACGGTTTGTGAAAGAGGAAGTATATATTAGAGTGCATAACTGAGCTCCAGGGTATTGGTCTTCGTCCGTGCCATTTAGTTTGTGATCAAAGTCCAAACTTTGCCAAGACAGTAGGAGTAACATTAGATAGACCCATCTTTGAAGTAAATGGCGAAGAAATTTTCTTTTTCCATGATTCACCTCATCTGCTAAAAAGTACACGCAGCTGTTTAGAAAATCCGAAAAATAGAGTTTCTTTTAACGGCCGCCCTGTGGACTGGTTAGATATAGTTCGTCTGCATGACCAATGCTCCACTTCAAGTATAAAATGCACTCATAAATTGACTCCCGCCCGCCTGAGACCAAATAGTTTTCAAAAACTAAGTATAAAACTAGCTTTGCTGGTTTTTAGCAATTTTGTGGCAAGTGCTGTGTTTGCCATATATAGCTCTGGGTCTTTAAAAGGTTCTAAGTCTTCATCGTTTTTCAACACGGCCGAGTTTGTCCTGTTTTTTGATAAATTGTTTAATATTTACAATAGTTATAGATTTTGAGCAATAGGAAACTTTAAGGAACCTTTTCAAGCAACTGTGGAACATCTTAATTTTCTCGAAGGAGCCGAAGCTTTTATAAAGTCAATTACAGTTTTCAGGAACGGGAAAGGTATAACGAATCCATTTTCCTTTTTAGGTTAATAATATTAATAGTTTGAAGTGCCTTTGGTGTTTTTGGCCCTAAAAGGGATTTACGTATCTCATGACTAGGAAACTCACCCAGGTTAAAATAGAAAACTTCTTCGGCCAAATTCGTAGAGGAGGGGGATATGATTCGAGAATAACTCCGCAACGTTTCACCTATCTATTCAGGCAGACCTGGAGCGTGGGATATCTTGGTTGCGTTACAAGGGTAACTGCGAAGTCTTACCTGATAGCTTAGAACTTGTTTCAAATAGCGTCCTTCAACGAGTTCGAAACGATAGGTTGGTTCAGGATACTTCGTGGCAAACTTTTCAGAGTCTACCTAAACCTTCCCTTCCCACACTTCATGATATTCAAATAGAAATCAACATCGATATTGATGAAAGCAGCTTTCTTCATCGGAACCCGTTTGTTTACTTTTGTGGCTATTTGTATCATAAATGTACCAAACTGCATACAATTTTAGCTATTTTGCCTACATTCAAAGTCGATGTCACAAAAAAGATTTTGTTTTACTAAAGAAAAACAATATAGTGACTGTCACATCGTTAAACCACCTTCTAGTTTTGTATACTTCATTGAAAGCATAGAACAAATAGTTTAAGAGAACTTCGACTCCACTTGTCATAGATAGAGTGGGCTTTTCTCAAATTCTTTTTGTCAAAATGTCAGGGGTAAATTTGTGTATGACACATCGGTAATCGCTCTTTATTTTCTTTTTTTGTGGTATCAACACATTATGCTTTTACATATTGTTTATTTTTTTCTATTTGAATTGTGAAATGTGGCTTCTATTTTCGGTTCAAAATGCGGTTTCGTGTACTTTTTTTTAGCATACGCCTGATATCCCACCATGGGACTTTTTCACACAAAAATAGTCTTAATAACTTTTGTTAACTTTTTCTGAAATAAAATTTGAATTTTTTAATTTTAAATTGAAATTTTTTCCAACACTTGAATTTTTGCGAAATGGGCCTTTGTCTTATGTAGCTATTATACTTGGGTTTCACTGTAGATGAACTCTAAAATGATTTTAAGTTATTGACTATGTTCTATTAGTATTTATTAAGTATCTATTATTTTTTATGAAAGTATCTAAAGTATTTGTGCAATGTTTTGTTTCAACATGTATTTATGTTTTAATATTATTTTAGCTTATTTTAACTTGTAAATATTATATATAACTGTATATATTTTATATGGGTGAAAATAGGCCTCCAGGGGAACCGAACAATCAAAAATACCGGTAACGCCCCTATATTGCAACCTCATAGGCATACTTGTCAACTTTTTGCTTAACATGTGCAAATTATAAAATATTAACACTGTAAAATAAAAGACATGAACACTGTAAATAATGAAACAAAATAGCCATGGTTAAAAGTTGTCAAATATGCTTATAGGTGGTGTGGAAAAGAAATATTAAGATATTTAAAATTATTGTGACAATATATATTGGGCAGGCGCGGTTCCAGCAGCACTTCTAAGGGGGAACATTTTTTTTAAATATATAAAGTGATAACATAAAAAAGCAAGAAAAATTAAAAATTAGTAAAAATCCGTTTTGTAATAAGAAACTGCTATGTAGATTAGTATTATATATTTCATTACAGTCAACAGTCACACAGATTATCCGGTTCGAGTAGTCCGAGGGCCAGTACCTCTCATGGAGAGGGTATGACCAGGAGGCCATCAGTGCTACTACCGCCCCTCCCTTGGCCCCACCAGCAGGCCCTCCACCCAGCGACCAGCGTTTGGTGGGTCGACTGCTGGGGCCTCATGGAGATGGGGGGGGGGGGGGGGGGGTCGGCTATAGGACCAAGGGCCAATCTAGGCAGGAAAGGGCTGAGGGAAAAATCCAGCCCGGGTATTCCAAAGGCCGGTACCCCCCGGGGAGGGGCCACCGACAGGGAGGCCTTTGGGGCGGCTGTCGCCCATCTCGTAGCCGCCAGCACGGCTGCCACTCGGCGTCAAGCGTCTGGCGGTTTGGCTGCTGGGGGCTCCATGGGTTTGGGGGTGGCCGGCTCTAGGGGCAAGGGAGTTAAAAAGCCCAGTCACCAGGACAAGCGCTGGGCTGTCCGGATACTGCGTAGAAATGCCTCCTCGCCGATAAGGGAAGGGGAAGTTTCCGCGGAGGCCTGGCCGAAGGCGCAGCGTGACCATGCTTGGGCGAAACAGATGTTGCCGGAGTTCAGGCTGGACTGGGTCGAGAGTGATGAAGCCTCGAAGCGCCAGCGGCCTATGGATGAATCCAACCCTACAGCACCGAAAAGGGCCAAGACGCAGGGAGGCTGGAAGCGGTCTTTCGCCGAAATAGCCAAGGATCGGCAGATCATTGGTGTTATGGACAAGAGCAGCGAAGATGGCAGGATCCCGAAACAGCAATGGAAGTGGCTTGAGGCAGCGCTCGCTACCGTGGCCGTTAAGGTCAAAAAAGACAACCCTGGTCCGCCGCCTTCTTATACCGATGCGGGGTGGTTCCAAGGCAATATCAAACTAATTGCATGTGACGACGCCAGGTCGGCGAAGCTTTACAAAGCCGCCGTCTCACTGATAGGGGAGGTGTATTCGGGCGCGCGCCTCAAGGTAGTGGAGGCGTGTGATATCCCCTCACGACCAAGGACGAGCCTGGGTTCCAGTGACGCCAGCGGATCCCGCTGATATCCTGGAGCTGCTCCAGGAGTACAACCCGGGTCTACCGGCCCAAAACTGGAAGGTGGTTAAAGTCGAGGAGACCGAACGGGCTGCGATGGAGATAGTCCTGCTGCTCGACAGCACAAACGTCGAAGTGTTAAAAAGGCAGGATTTCAGGGTAAGCTACGGCTTCAAGAATATAAGCCTTAAGGATTATAAGGCTGACGTTGAAGCCTTTGTAAACCTTGCGTCTCGTACGGAGGTGGTTGAACTCCCCCCAGTGAAGACGAGATGGAGGTAGACGAGGGCGAAGAAGCTGGTGGCTACGCTTCGTCAGGCTCGAGCGGAAGCTTGGCTCTCAGAGTTTTATACTCTGAGGGTCAGCTTCTCGAGGATGGCGATTCGGACGCGACGCTCACTGAGGAAAGCGCAAACAAACAGTGAATCGGGTCCTCCAAATAAACCTGCATCACTGCAAAGCACCATTAGCTGCACTCCTACTGCACCTGTCTTCAGGTGCGGTAGACATCGTACTAGTCCAGGAACCGTGGATCGTTGGCAATAGGATCTGCGGCCTGCGGACACCAACGTATAAGCTTTATAGCGCTTAGGAAAAGGGTAAGCCTCGCACATGTATATTGGCTAAGTCTACTCTTAATGTTTTTCTTCTATCCAATTTTAGCGATGGGGATCTGACAGCGGTTAGCGTCGAGGTGCTAGGGAGGAGCTTTAAACTTGCTTGTAAATAATTTCACTCAAAAATATAGGGATGCTTTAGATAAGGCTTGCCCGACTAAAAAGGTTTTGGAAACTCACAAACCACCATGGTGGTCGTCCGATCTTGACAAGCTTAGGAAGTCATGCAGGGCGGCAGGGCGGTCATGGGCTGCTTATAAAGCGAAAATAAATATATATAAAAAAGCAATCCGAAATGGAAAGCGATCCCCCTGGAGGGATTTCTGCGGCAGGATTGAATCCACATCCGCGGCCTCCCGTTTAAGGAAGGTGCTATCGAAATCTCCAACTCAGCTAAGTTACGTCCAAAAGCCGGATGGGCACTGGACGGACTCCAGCGCTGAAACCATAAACTTGCTAAAGGATACGCACTTCCCAGCAAGTGCGGGCGTGTCTTCAAGTATTGTCAGCGGAGGGTCACTTAATGATTACCTGATAAGCGAAATCACAGATGATAAAAGGATAGATTGGGCTTTACAGACCTTCATGCCCTATAAACCGCCGGGGCCGGATGGAATTTTTCCAGCTCAGCTACAGTATACTGCCGAACTTATAAGACCCTGGATTAAAGGGATGTTTATAGGTTGTCTTAGGCTCAATTACGTACCAGTATCGTGGAGGGAAGTCAACGTGGTCTTTATCCCCAAGGCAGGGAAACCCTCCCACTCTAAACCAAATGATTATAGGCATATGAGCTTATCTTCTTTTCTGCTTAAAGCACTCGAAAGACTCCTAGAGGACTACATCAGGAGGAGGATTGAGCCGTCGCTTCTTTCGCAAGCTAAGCATGCATATACTAAAGGCAGGTAAACTGACACGGCCTTGCACTCACTGGTATCCGTTATCGAAAGGCCACTAGACCTCAAGGAATACACATTGGTGGCATTCCTAGATATAGCGGGTGCCTTCAACAACGTTCTCCCGGAGGCCATCACCTCGGCGCTGACCGATCTGGGGGTGAACGCGTGCCTGGTGGAGTTTATAAACAATCTGCTTACGCGTAGGCAGATTAAAACTGAGCTAGGTGGATGCGTGATCCGCAGACCGGTCGGCAGAGGCACTCCGCAGGGAGGTGTTCTCTCTCCGCTACTTTGGGTGGTTACCGTCAACCAACTACTACGCCTCATGGAATCAGAATGTCACCAAGTGATCGCGTATGCAGATGACATCTGCGCCACCATGCGGGGGAAATTTCCGCAAACTCTTTGCAACCTAATGGAAGGGCACTATCCAAAATTTCGCACTGGGCCACAGCCACAGGTTTGGAAGTTAACCCGGATAAAACCGAGCTTGTCCTCTTCACGAGGTGGTACAAAGTACCAAATCTAACACCGCCAAGAATTTGGGGTACGTTTTTAGCATTTAGCGATCAAGTCAAGTATTTGGGAGTCATTCTGGATAGGAAGCTATTATGGAGTGACCATATAGTGGAGCGATGCAAGAAGGCAACAGCAGCGCAGCGCTGTTCACCTGCAAGAGGGCAATTGGCACCTCCTGGGGATTCTCCCCTAAGGTGACCTACTGGATTTATACAGCCATTGTGCGCCCGATTCTTCTTTATGGTGCCTTGGTCTGGTGGCCTGCACTAGCTAAAATAACCTATCTTAAAACGCTTCAAAAGGCGCAACGGAGTTCGGAGCTCTGCATCACCGGTGCTCTCGGCTCCACTCCATCTGACGCACTCAACACAATGCTATACCTTCCATCTCTTGACCTGGTGCGAAGGAAATAGCTGTCATCGCCGCTCTACGCATAAGGGAAACAGGTCTCTGATCAAATGACTCTAATGGACACGCAACAATCTTGGGCACGAACGCCCAGTCCCAATACGGGTGCGCACTGACTACCGCACGCCAAAGAACGTCTTCGTTAAAAACTATAGTATATATATACCATCGCGACAGGACTGGAATACCAGACAACATACGGTACCGAGTGCCATCAACATATTCACGGATGGTTCTAAGCTTGACGGGAATGTGGGAGGAGGCCTCTTTTCGCCGGATCTGAGTCTAGGGGTCTCTTTTCGCCTACCACATCATTGTAGTGTTTACAAAGCGGAAATGCTGGCCATACACAGGGCTGTGAACCATCTCGGGTCTATGCCTAAGGATGGTAAACGGGTGTTTATTTTGTATATCATCGTTCGAGACATCCAGGCAAACCTGGCCCTCATATGACAAGGGGAGCACAGAAGCGCTTCTGATTTTAAACAAATCAGTTCTATCGTCCCTGATAAGGGTTCTAGCAGGGCATTGCTTAATAGGCACGCATGGTGCTAGAATGGGGGTAACGACCTTCGACTATTGTCGCAGCTGCAGATGTACAGAAGAGGAACAGAGTGTCCAGCACCTTGTCTGTCATTGTCCAGCGCTTAGTAGGTGTAGGTTGACCATCCTTGGTAAACCTTTTCTACATTACCCCGCTGAGGTCTCTAGCTATGAAGTAAAGGCTCCAGCAAAATTTTTTAATTTCAACGAGGTGGTCAGACCCGCTTTAGGCAGGGTAGGGGTCCCCTTTAAGACTGTATAGGGTATTACAATGGGCCCATTGGTGGCCTAAGTAGTGAGCTGTTACCATAGTGTCCAGCTCAGCCCTTGCAACCTATCCTAACCTAATCTAGCAGCCATAAATTTCCCAGCTATAACTACAGATGCACGATTTTATAGCTTCTCTCACAACCCATGCTCGTGTGTATGTGAGTGATACTTGCACAAATGATTGCATACTTTTGGGAGTATCTCAGTTATATGCATGTGTTTGTGCGTTACTCTCCGCTGATTGTATGGACATATGTATAGACATAATGATTGATTTATTGATGTGCATACAAGTCACTGCGTAGTGTTGGTTTAGAGATGATAGTATCCCTTAGTGTTGCTAATATTCGTCACAATATTTTTAGTTTTACATATCGTTATTCCTACATATGTATGTAATTACAAAAATATTGATGTATAGTATATTTGAACATATTTATGTACTCCTAACACTAAATTTATATAATAAAGAGTACAACAATCTTTCAACTTTGATAAAGCAACAGTTATTACAATTTCATGTGGGCAACGCGTTGCATAAACAAGTAAATTTTATGAAAAATTTGTATGTATGTTGCGGCAAAAAGGAATGGTTGAGAGTGTCAT
The DNA here is from genome assembly GCF_040869045.1 of Eurosta solidaginis. NCBI lineage: Eukaryota > Metazoa > Arthropoda > Insecta > Diptera > Tephritidae > Eurosta > Eurosta solidaginis. Next base: position 175,372,542 of record NC_090319.1, on the reverse strand, counting down.
AGCAGGATTGTTCGTGATGCTTTCGGTGTCTTTAACGATTTCAATAGCTCCTTCTCGTTCAGTGCTAACCTGTTCCACCACCACTATCTGTATAGGAATGTTTATTACTTCGACAATCTCTTGATATTGATACTGCTCACACCATTGGGTGTAGCAGAAACTGTGGGGATTGAGCGACTGAGATTGGTGCTAATATTGCTGGCACACTTATGGTGGTGTTATCACTGGTGGACGATGTAGGATCTGAATGTTCCAAAGCATTTGGTGTACCACTATCTACCGAAGAACTGCTGTCATTTATAATGAGCGCATTATTGCTATTACTGTTCTCCTCTTGACGTTCCAAAAGTGTCTTTAATATAAAGAGGAAATAAATATATGGGTTGATCTTTTTTTAAATATAAATAATAACTTATATCTATAGCTTTTTCGCGCTTATGTTTATCTTTCACCAATTCTGCAAAGAGACTAGTATCACTGATCTTTTTACTGTATTCAATACGTTTGAGCTTAAAGTCATGTGTGGTCGGCGACGATGAAAACTTGTTCGTGAACGTGACCGTGAGCGGGAGCGTGTATAGGAACGTCTAGTGCCGTAACGATTGTGCATGTGTGATGAAGAGGTACCGTCGATGTGATGAACGGCTACTATAAAAGGTTCAAATGTAATTAAAAGAACTGTGACGTTGATGAGTGAATTTCGAATGTCCGAATGTGTCTTTCTTCAAATATTTCAGCGTATTTATATTAAATTATTCTAAACATATTCTTACATACCTATTTACATTTAAGCATACTTACATGCATATCTACCTTAAGAATACATACTTACATACCTACATACAACTCGACACAAAATATGTACCTACACATCTGTGTTGAGCTGCGACTTCTATGGGAAATGCAAACCTTGCAAATTTGCTGGAATGCAAATTTGCTGGAATTCAAATTGGTTTGGTTATATGTTGTACACACCTGCTTTAATGGCTTTGTCAGCATTAATTCTCAAATGCATATTTATGTGTTGATGAACATTTAGACTATTTTTGTAGCAAGTTAGCATATTAGACTGATTTAAATATTTGGGATTAAATTGTTGGCTGTTTACACTACACTACCTCTAACCAACGTTGTTGGCATTGGCGATGGTTGTGAATCATAATGAGTTGACCCGGAACGTGAATAACGATCAGAAGCTGCAGCACATTTAGATGAACGAGAACGAATGGGCGATGGAGATGAAGCTTTTACGCATCTGCTACTCGCGTGTCGATGGCTACAGCTGGTCACAGCCACACTACTATGGCTATATGCCGATGAGGAGGAAGTTTCAGTATACGCCGGTGATTATCTGCTACGCACATTCACCATACTTGGGTCGAGGTAAGAAGTTTCAGTTGCTTATTTGGCCTTTGCTTAAGATATTATATTTAACAAATATCGTTTACCTGGAGTAATGTCTACCATATTTATCCTTGCTGCTACTGCTGTAGCGTCCATAATCATGTGTTTTACGCATACTATGCGTACTTGAATTATATTGACGCGAATGATGTGACTCGTATGCAGGTTCGCGTACTTGGTAAGTTTTCTGCGCTTATGAGGCGGTGTTGTTGGTGGTGGATGGTAACGTTCTAAAATGATGTACATTATAATTATACAATTAAATTTACTTGGCACTTTCTTCCCACTTGCCTGGAGAAACTGCTTTCTATTTATTAGCTTTAATGTTACTATCTGCAGCTTAGCCAAAATTTCTGGACTTCTGTGGGCACTTCTCTTTTCATGCCCACCACTACGATGTGTTTTTGGTGATGGCGTATAATGTCGTTTACTCTCAGCCGCTGTACAGCGTCAAGATGAGTTTTCGCCGACTTTATTATTGTTCCTTCATTCATTTCATGTATTTAACAAAATATTTTGGAAACCGGGGAATGCTAAAATGAAATATATAAATATGAGGTCCATTATAATTACTACAAGTTTAAATACATACGTGTAGCAATGCTTCCGAACACGATTGATAAAAGTGCACATCAAGCTCTATATCCCGACTTTCCACATCAAGTACTTCGACGTAAAGAAATAAGGCAAAGTATTTTTGCATAAAATCATCTTGACCACCACAATTCCACAAATTTTCCAGAAATAATTAATTTTTTACAAAAATCACACCGAATAAATCCAGTTATTGTTTACGAATTTAGAAACAATGAGAATGGCAAATACGATCGATTATGAAATATAATGTCAAAACGTATATGCACATGGTTTTATTTCAATGCACGAAAATGCTTTAAAAACGCATGAAATTGTCAAATTAAATATGAAAAAAATTAAAAAAACTTTAATATAATTTAAAAGCTTCTTTTAATAACAACAAATACGCCTTATATATTCTATATATACATCAATTGGTAAGGTTTATCTCACTTTAAAATTTAAGCTAAATAATCTAGCTTTTTTTTAAATTGAGTCGGGAGCTGAGCGTGTGAATGTGTTGCTGTTAGTTGCGCTACTCGGTAAAATTTACTACATATGTAGCTAACTGAGTTAATGGGCGCTGTCATGGCGCTGGTCACCCTTCACTTAGGTTAGTGCGAAAGGGACTGCCTTTGGCCTACCTATCTCTTCCGTCGCCCTAATAGGTGTTGAGAGGTCCGACGCCTTCGGTGGTAAGACGGCACCGGAATGGGAGCCTTCAGGCTAGAGACTCTATTTATACTGGAACTTGGTGCTAAAAATAACCATTATAAGGCCGCGGCATAGTAGATTACCCTCAATCTATTATGAGGTGTAACGTGGTGAACTCTGTAATATCCAAATGTTAGACTAAAAGCCCATTTCTTGCCCACCCTGACGTTAAAGACGTAAAGCATTCGATGTCGTGGCAGGGACATAGGTTAGGTTGAACTGACCGGTCGAAAAAGACGTCACATAGACCGAGTGTCTCCATAGTGTTACCAGAATGTGTTTGACGACCAAAGGCAAGAACTCCAATCAGGTGCCAGGACATATTTTATAGAACAATTCCGCTCTCTTTGCGAATACTAAAAGTTTTCTAGGACCCAGCTTAATTGCTAGCATCCTTTTGCATGCATAGAGTGCCGCGGAGGCTTTCTTCACTCTCTCTTCCACATGGAGTTTCCACGACAACTTATTATCTAGTATAACTCCTAGATACTTTGTGCTATATTTTTCTTGCAATGTTACCCCTCAAAGCTTAGGCTTAGTCCAATTAGGGCCCAGGCATGTACATCCCGAAGTACTTGATCCATCAGAGAGCTGAGTGTTGCAGATGCCTACCGCTTATGATGACAGAAATGTCATCTACATATGCCGTAAGCTTGACTGGTCCTCCGTCGAACCGCCTAAGCAATTGGTTTATAACCAGCGTCCACAGCATTGGTGATAAAACCTCACCCTGAGGCGATCCTCTGTTTATAGATTTTGTTGCCTCGCACAGACCCCATTGCGATGTGATCACTCTGCAGCTTAGCACGCAGCCGATCCAATCTACTGAAGCTGGATGAACTTCAATCGAGTTGAGACTGTAAATGATTGCTCTTTTTGAGACATTTTTGAAAGCTCCGGCAATGTCCAGAAAAGCACCTAGGGCATATTGCTGGTGTTCCAAGGCCTTCTCTATATTCATGACCACCCCATGCAATGCATTATCGACTGACTTACCTTTGGTGTAAGCATGTTGTGCTGAAGAGAATTATTCCTCGTTCATTTTTGATTTTATATGAACTCCTCTGGTGGGGCTTCCACGTCAGGATAAGGGAAGATTCTTTCTATAGGTGATTCCTTACCATGACTGCAGCTCTAACCCTACTTTCCGTCCTTGCTAATAAACGCTGAATCCGCGAGCGCTGAGTCCACAAACCTTACCTCCAGGAGAAAGCCATGGCTCCTGTATCAGCGCCACATTATATTATTGTCCTAAGGACTCCTTTTTTTAAGGCGCAAGAATATGCTACCTGTGCCCCAGGACATTTTCCCTCCAAGGGTCGAGATAAGTGGAGTACCCTCTAATGGCATGTTGGTATGTTCAGGTTCTGCCGCTGCAGCATGCTAAGCGTGTCTTCCGCCTTCACCACTCGGGGTATCCAAACTTTGGCCTTTGTGGGGATAAGTGCTCTATCCACCACCTTCAACCTTGCGCCTTCCTGTTATTGAAAGTTTGGAACAACTCACTGCAGCCATTCTAAAGTCGCCTTATTGGTGCAGGTCATCAGTTTAATCCCATTGTGTCATCAAGCTCTTTTGAAGGCTGGTAGCGGTCTGTTTGGTTCATCATGCATCATTTTGATCATAATACTGATCAGCTCCCCTTCTACGAATCTCCACCTTTCGGTTGACATCCGTCCATTGGGGACGCTGCAATCTATTAATGCCACAGTCAGAGACTGTTTCGTAACTTCGCTAATCTTCTTCTCGGTGAAAACCGGAGTCTCAGCGTTAGCTCCCTTTAGTATCATCGAGTAAGCTGGAGTCTGATTCTTATCTTCCTTTAGCTTGCTAACACTTTTGTCTTTACTTCTCAAGCCATTATTGCCTTCCTCTTCCTCGATTACAGCTTTTGAGGTTTTCCCATACTTATATTCCCTCTTCGATCCGCTTTGCAGATTTTGAGGTTTGGTTCCTGTCATTCCGGCTAATTCGCCTCCTGGTTCTTGGACTGGGCGTTTACCATCCCCCTTCTGCCTCTTAAAAGCAGGCTTGTCAAGTTCAGCCGATCGCTGCCTCTTGCCTCTAGGGGCTTCTTCCTCTTCGATGCGGTTGCAAAATTGATGGTTGTTCACAGCAAATAGTTCGTCTGTGAATTGTCTTCGACATTCTTCCACTGTCAGGCAGGGACTTAGATTTTATGAATTTTTTGAACGGTGTTGGGGGGGGGGGGGGGGGGGGGGAGTATACTGTGTTGCGTTTCAAGGTCAGTGTATAAATGTGGTACGGGACGAATAGATAGTTAAAAATGTATGAAGTTAAAATACTACTGAGGAAAAGAGAGAATTTTAAAAGGCATTCATCTTACTTATAGTTTTTATTTTAAAAGGTCACATTAATTGTAATGATGGCAAAATTATAACGACGTATTGAATATTTGCATTCATACATATATAATATAGGTGCATATGGGCAAACGCTGTAAATACTAAATATATTATTTCCTAAACGACGGGAACAACGGCTTTTACATCGCGAATATATTGTTCAAAGCTTTTATCATCCTGAAGGGTGGGATCCATGTCATTAATTATCTGGGGCAAGTTTGCGTTGTCCAACATAGACGTGTGATTACCCTCGATAACTTTTATTACAATTTTTCCTGATGTTACTTGGGACAAGCAATAGTCGTCTTCTATGTCCTGAAGTGATACTTCGGCAGGTCGTATTAAGACAATGGGGGTTGTAAGTACGTCAATGTTATCCAAATCATAGTCTATAGCCATACGAATACGGCGAAACATCGCGTGTACAATTTGCTGAGCATATTCTTTGCTGTATAAAACTTGCTTGTTTACATATTCCATAAACCGTATCATTTTGTCGGAAAGCCTTTCAAGTTGGGCGAATTCTAAAAGTATTGATTCGTGCGACTCTTCAGGAAATATTTGTTTAACAATACTGGCAAGGAGTAAATTATATAAATCGTTGTCGGTGAAATCCTCTCCGAGGTGAGCAAGTGTTAGTTTTTTTAAGAAATGCGGCGCCCCGTCGATGAGCAAGAGCTGCCCACGATAGCCAATTTTCTCTAGCAGTGAAGCCAATTGTACAGCAACTAATGAACCAAAAGAGTAACCAATGATGTAAAAAGGTTCTGTAGGTTTCAACTCTTGCCTCACATGCTAAAAAGAAACAAAAAATGGAAGATACAGGTTTATATACAAACATACATACATATCCGACCCAATTCTGCGATTGCTTTTTCGGGACTCAACTCCAGAGAATAATCGGTTTTACCACTTATATATGGTTATACTTCAGTTTTTATAAATATTTTGTAAAATATAGCTGAACATATCGTCAAAATATTGGGAAACCAATATATTAAATTGATTGTTTTACCTCCACAGTATCGGGAGTCATTACCTAATCACTTAATTAATTGGCGTTTAACCTTTTAAATCGATATGGCCGTCCAACAAGGCGCGCCAGTCGCTTCTTAACTAGCGCCAATTGTTGTCATCACGGTTGTTACTTTCGTCCATTTGGACCCAAAATGGTCTCTTTCAGCCCCATTTTGTGCGCTGGCCCCTTTCTTCAATTTTGGTCCTTTTCAAGCAGTGGTCAGATTTTTGAACTTTTCTTTCTTTTTCACAATACTGTCCACAAAATTTGCCACACATTCGTTTAACCCACATTTGTATAATTTTCAATTTACTTCAATGGAATTCTTTATACAAAAATTGCTCAGTCAATAAAATCTGGTAGAACAATGACATTTCACCTAGGAGATAATTTAGGCGAGGCATTGAAAAGAAAACTGTTGGATCTTAGGGCAAACCTATTGTCGTTATTTGTTGATGAAACAACGGACTTGTCAAAGAATAGTCTTGTTTCAGTGGCTAGATATTTCGATCGGTCGTCAAACACTTTTAGTGATAGATTTTTGGCAATAGTAGAACTAAATAAATTTATTTCAAATGCACGTGTGCCTCTAAGAAATTTGACAGGACTTGCCACTGATGGATTCATTACGTTGAGATAAATGGATTGAAGACTTAATAAGAGAATGAAACTAATTTGTTTTATTTTAAGTGTAGTTGCCAATCACTTAATTTATGTTCAAGCATACCAGGAATAATTAAGAGTTTGTGAAGGAATAACTATATCAACGTGCCAAACAAAAAATAACACTTTCAAAATTATAAATGTACTAGCAGACCCGGCAGACGTTGTTCTGCCCTAACTTTGGTCTATCTATCTGCAAACATTTTAATTCGCTTTTTCCGTATAACTCAGCCATCCCCCCCCCCCCCCCCCTCTTCGCTTTTTCCTAATCCTTTTATTCACTCCTCCTTCCGTCTTTTTCGCTTCATCTATCTCCACCTTCGTCTCATTCTATCTCTTTGCCTCCTTCTCTCTTTTTTCTTCTCTCAAGTTCTTCTCATTCTTCTTCATCCCATATTGCCAGTCCCAGAGGGTAGTATGTATTTTGTTCCAGTCCCATTCCCAGTCCCATTCCCTGTCCCAGTCCCAGTCCGTCTCTGGTCTACTTCCCGGAAAAAAGGATCGTGAATAATAATATAGGCAAATTTATATACAAAATTTCAGGTGAATCGAATAGTACGTATGTAAATAGGTATGTGAGAATTATTAATCCGTTTCTTTATTTCGGCTTCGCATGCATATTTATCAGTTTTCCAGGTTGATGCGACTAAATCGAATATCACAATGAAAATTACTTTAAAGGTCTCAGCAACAGCTTTCATTTGATATCCATATTACATACACATTGTAAGGGTATCCGGTTCCACGTTTTGTCCTATATCTCGAGACCCTAGTCACCCAGCGGTATAAAACTGACTCTGCACTAAAGCACGCATCAATAACTTAAATTTGATACCCATAATGTAAAAACATATCCTAGTGTTATCCTGATACACGTTTTGGCCTATATCTCGAGACCCTAGTCACCAATAGGTATGAAAACTACCCTGTACTAAACCACAAATCAACAGCTTTCATTTGTTATCCATATTCTATAAACACTTTCTAGGGGTAACCTGGTCAACGTTTTGGCCTATATCTCGAGACCCTACTCACCCAGGGGTATGAAAATTACCCCGTACTAAAGTACTCAGCAACAGCTTTTATTTGATATCCATATTCTATAAACACATTCTAGTAGTACCCGGGTCCACGTTTTGACGAGACCCTGTGCGTCGATCGCAACCAAACCTATATGATAACCACCGCGTGAGGTATACGCGACTTATGTGAAAGTGGGAACAAAATTGACCGACGCATGGCGACCAATTAACACACATTTTAGCCTTTCTTTTTATATATGTGACCCGGTCTATGAAAAGGTGGCTTATGACTCAAAAAAAAATTTACCACTTTTTTTCTGGTTTCGATAGTTTTCGAGACGCTCTTTCACGTGGTGAAAACTAGAAAGTACTAACTTGCTTAGAAGTGTAATAAAAATTTAGAGAAAGAAGAGCACAAATGAAAGACGACGAAGCCTTTGGTTCCTTCGATGCCACTTTGGTGAATGGTGAAGCATCCTCAGATTTTTTTGATAGTATTTTTTTCGATGGCAATGAAGCCAAAATATCGGTCAGAAACTGGTTTGTGCTTTGCCTTTTGGGCATTACTGTTCATAATGCAAAAGAAAAAACTACTAAGAAACTGAAGAAATGCATTGTTTATCTTTAACAGCTATTTCTCGCAATTTCTTTTTTGAGTCATAAGCCACCTTTTCATAGACCGGATCACATATATATAACGAATTGCGATGAATTAATTTTTAGCACGCTTATATATTAGCTTCACTTGTATGTATGTTTAGCTAAGTGCTGAAATGAGAGTTAGGAGACCCATGTAGCGGCAATTATTTTAGACTCGCGGCAGTGGTTAAATAACTCGCTACAAATCGAGTTGTGCTTAATAGCGGAGACACGAACCTCTGTTGGCCATAGTGGATAACCTATAGCTGAGTGATCCGTTGCGATGAATCGTGGACACACACTTAGTGGAGTATAGTGTAGAGATAAAATGGAGAAACTCATTTCAGTTGCAACTGAGTATAATGCATACTGAAATTTCGCAGTAATAATTTTCTGCGCAACAATTTCAGTGGTGTTAGATAAACTTTAACACTTAGCAGTAAAAATAACACACTAATATTGAATTAAAAAGTTAAAAACAAATTTCAAAATAAGTTTAGAACAATAATTAACGAAAAATACAAGTTTTATTGTGAAAAATCCAAGACATTTTATGCCATATTTTTCGTATGTGGAGCGCCCGACGCATTTTAACACGCTTATATTAGCCTCACACGTATGTACGTATGTATGTATGTTTGTGTGTACCTCTCTAGGCTAAACGCGCAAAGGAGAGTTACAAACAAATAATTATAGTGTAACGATATTTGGGAAATTCCTGATAGTTATGCGTCTTCTGCTAACGTTCGAATCGCTTAACTGTCGAATAAATAACTCCAACATTCAGTATTGGAAAATGGTCTTTAGTTGGACTACTTTGGGAGTAGTACTTCACAAATTCAATTACACTTCACCACAAGCGTGTTTAAATCAAACTGATTAGTTATTCCTGAGCTTGCGCGGTTTTTATACTCCCTGTTGCCTGGTTCGCATCTTTCTCCTAAGGTCTAGACTTTTCACGAACATGGGACAGATGTATCGCATACTTGGTTATTTAGCTATATGCGTGTGTATGTGTTGTAATAACTGTTTACTAAAATAAAGTATTGTTTACACGCTGATGGTTAGCGTTAAAAAGCAATTGTTTTTATTTGAAAATTGTCTTCGCTTTTATACAAATTTGTCTAGTATACACATACATATTTACACTAAGAGTCTGCATATTAGTTCGATCTATTTTTACAAATTGTAACTGTGAATATTTTGGCAGGCGTATTGACGAGTTGTCATTGACACTTGGTCACGCTATTAGCGGGCTCGTCAATACGCCAGTGTATTGTAACTAGATACGGGTCTTGCTGTCGGCATTAATGAGTGATGTTGAATTTAGGCTGTGTCGGGGTAAACGAAATGTGTTTAGGTCAACATTGTAATGTGCATACAATATGGGTGGTCTACATAGACAGTACTTTGGCATATTAGGGTATTAGATTATGATGAATAATACTGCAAACATATTGACATAAATAGGTATCATGCATAATACCACACCATCCACCTTAAGAAGAAAAGGAGTATACGACTTTTTCAGCGTCTTAATGACCCACTTGAGTTTTGCTTGAATTAGAAAAGGGTTTTAATTGCTTTTGGGTTATAATATAATTTATTGCATAGCAGTTACTTGATATGGGAAACAAAGAGTCTGTACATTATTTTCTGTTTGCAGTTGTTTCGTATTTACATATATTTTTTTTGTTGTGTTTATTTTTTGTATGGTTGTATGTTTATGATTATGAATAATGTTTTATATTTTGCACATCCGACCTTTAAGAGCGTCGACTCACTTAAAAATCGGCTTGTGTTTACAAATTAACGTTTGTGAATTGATGGTAACTTGATACCAATATGAATTAAAAAAAAAATATTTCTCATTTTTATTTTCACATTTGTTGTATGCTGACTTTTGAATGACGAGTAAAGTGGAATGCTATTGTTGAAACTGTTTCTTGTTTTTTTTTTTTTGTTTTTTGATTATTTGAGTTACTAGCAGGTATTTTATATTGTTTTTAGCCTATTCTTATGGACTATTATTTCCTTATTTTGTATATTGGTTAAAGTAGAAATATTTCCTATTTCTATTTTCTAATATATTGGGAATTTGAAGTAAAAATATTTTCTGCTATTATTTTCTATTCTATTTTGGACTTAGAATGAAATATTTTCCCCTATTAGTTTTTCCTATTCTACCGGTGGCTAAAGTAAAATATTTTTCCTATTCTGTAAAATTCCTGTTAATTGTAAGGTTTTCTTAAATGAGACCCGGGCTAGTAAATTTATAATTGTTTCCTTAATTTGGTATTTCTAATAGCTAAAGATGTATGATTCTTATATTAACTAGTTTTATTAAACAACGCTTTCCATTGTTTATTAAGTTATACTAAACTAAGAACATATAAAGTAAGAAATCTGCATTAATTATACGAAAAATTTAGGAGTTGTGATTGATGGAAGAGCAAGGTAATTTTAATTAATGGGTAAACGGTAGGTACAGTGGATGCAAAAATTTTCATATCTTATACTTTTTTGTTTTTTTTTTTCATATTTTCCAGAAATATATTTTGGTCTTATGTGTGTCATGCGATTTCTGCGGCGGCCACAAAGACAGAATCGTCATGATATTAATGAAGAACTTATTTTAGTTTTTACCGGGATTTGTCACTTTCACTACCTCTAGGGTTAGTGCAATTATTAGATCTTTGAGAACTTGGGTACCAGTTTTTATTTTAAATTTGCCTACTGCAGTAAATTTCTATTATTTATCACCAATTTGTCCCTCAGGACAACTGTGTTTTTATTCTTTACAAGTCCTAGATTGGCGGCATTTGTACAACGTGTGCACATTCATTCCGAAATAAAGACATGAATTAACAATACCCATACCTATTTACATACGTCCTATTCGAATTGCTTGAAATTTGGTATATAAATTTGCCTATATTAGTATTAACGATCCTTTTTTCCAGGAAGTAGACCAGAGACGTACTTGAACTGGAATTAGGACTAGGACTGGGATTGAGACTCGGAGTGGGACTGGAACAAAATACATACCACCCTCTGGGACTAGCAATAAGGGTGAAGAAGAATGAGAAGAACTTGAGAGAAGAGACAAGAGAGAAGGAGACTGAGAAAGAGATTGATAGAGACGAAGATAGAGATAGATGAAGCGAAAAAGACGGAGGGTGGGGTGAATAAAAGGATTAGGAAAAAGAGAAGAGGGGGGGGGGGCAGAGTAAGACGGAAAAAGCTTATTAAAATGTATGCAGATAGACCAAATTAATTTGCGTTAACAAACCATTTTTTACAGCAAAAAGTATGTATACATATTAGTGTAAGGATTAGGCAAAACTTAATTTTAGTTATATACCTTCATATATACTTATTAAAATTTAAGCCTGTATTACAAATATACATGTATGGAAATCTTTGGTTCACCCAAGTGTTCCCACTCAATCTTCTCAACATTGTTGTTTTTCTTTCTTTACACTCTCTTCTGTAAATTTAGTTCATAAAAACTTTCATGGTCAAGGTTATATTTAAAAATTTGCAAAAAGATGTGTGATCTTATTATTTGTTTTTAAGTAGTTTCTCTCTAGCTCTGCGAGCATATACACCCTTTCATATATACATTTAATGTTACGTATATTAGACTGTTTCGAAAAAAATCATTAGAGCTACTTTGCTTTTCGTAGAAAGCTTATTTTTGGTCATCATACTTGATAACGAAAAACTCGTAAGTGCAGTTATGGAAAAGTAATGCGTTACCATAATAATTAATTTCCCGGCAAATTTTACCGTAACATAGCAGCAACGACGATCATGGAAGGCCTTCTACGTATCATCCATAACTAATGTAAGTAGGTACTTTTTACTATTATTATGTATCGCATTTAAATTTTCCATAATCTTTCAATTGTAATTTTTTTATATACACGTGATTCTAAAAAATTTATTTTTAGTTTCAAACCCACAGTTTGTATTGTTTAATACAGTGAATAGATATTCTTAGAATTCCATTCGCTTAATTAGTGAGGTAATTAAAATTTATTTTCTTTAATTCCGAGTACTACTCACAGTACTTTTCTTATATATGACCAGTAGTCACCATATTTAAAGATCGTTAACAAAATTTTTGCATTTTTTTATATTCGCTATATATTACATTATCTTGATAACTTTTTATTGGACGCTATTCTATCGGAATTTTTTCTGAGCGTTCATACCTCTCTATATATATAAATGTCGCTGTATTTATACATATGACAACTAAAAGTAGGTCACGGATCACATATTTGTAAGAAGCAATGTTGAGGTAGATCAGTGATTGGGCTACCATAAAAAAAATCATGTTAGCGAGTATGTAATCGTATTGAATTTTAGAAAGATACTTTAAAGTAAATCATTAAAACTCATTGTTAGATAGATTTTGATTTTTGTTTGGAAAGATACATCTGTATAAGGAGAATAACTCTATTGAACATTATTATTGTAAATTTTCCCAAAAGCTATATTTGAATTATTGAAAACATCTCGTTTTGTATTAATTTCTAAATACTTTCCCGCAAATTCTATTATCTAAAATTAGATTAATATTAGTACTATTATAGTAAGGACGCATTACGTGTGGAAAAAGAATACAAAAATGAAAAATTTCAGAATTTAAAATCCTAAAAACAATGGTGTGTTAATTTAGTATCAATTGTTTCCGGGTAGAAATGTGAAGAGATAAGAGAGACAAAGGGGACTTATAAACATTTTTTTTTGCGCAATAAAGGCAATGGTAGGGTGGGTATGGAAGCGCGAGCGCTAGTCCATCTTCGCTGCTCCTAATGTGTAAACCGTCTTAGTTTCTGCGATTTTCGCTTTCTTTAGTTTCAGTCCTATCCATTCACTCGATGCAAAACTTTTTTTATTCTCTATATCTCATTAACGACGGATATAAATTTTTGTGTGATACCTAAAAGAAAATAGGGGCTCTGTAATAATAATAATGTAATGACGCCGATCTTGGAGAAGAGGTCGCGAACCACCCCAACCACCGCTAGCTAGCTGCAAACATGGGCCCGATAGATCTCGACGATCAACATATGTGAGATTTCAGGTATGGATGCTTTTCGATAACATCCGGTTCCTTTTCTTCTTTAAGAAGAGCCTAACGTCCTTGATTAAGGTGGAGTTTGGGTGATATCGCCTTAAACCCATACCCATAAAATCTTGGCGCGTATTTAGTTGTTTGGATTGAACTGCAACCAAATGTTGCCACGCGTGGCCCAAACCTGTGGTCAACGTGTGGCAACTGGGCGTTAAACAAACAACAACACTAAAAACAACTAAAAACATTTCATCTCTTCCATTTTAGTAGCTGACTCTTCCACATCAGGATGAAAAGTGTATTCAACGTCGATTCCTTCTAATTCCATAGCTTCCCTTACTCGGATTTATTGCCAGTAATATTCAATCCACGTTCTTCCAACTCTTTTTTCAGTTTCTGAATCTTCAATTCACTCAACTTGGCCATGTCCTTGTTGTCCTCTGCAATTTATTTAACAATTCCTCTTCTGACGCTAATTGTAGCGAATCTTTGGGAAATTCCTGATAATTATGCACCTTCTGTTAACGTTCGAATCGCTAACTGTCGAATAAATAACTCCAATATTCATTATTGCAAAATAGCCTTTATTTGAAATACTTTTGGGGTAGTACTTCACAAATTCAATTATACTTCATTACAAGCGTGTTTAAATCAAATCCTCAGCTTGCGCTCTCTGTTGTCTCGTTCGCATCTTTCTCCTAAGGTCTAAAATTTTCTCGAACATGGAACAGTTGTATCGCATACTTGGTTATTTATCTATATGCGTGTGCATGTGTGAGTAACAACTTCTGTTCTTGGCTAATGACTACATGTGCGTATGTAGATATCTCTTCACTTCGAGCTACTGGTTATGTGTGTGGAACATTCTTCGTTGCCTTGTACATAAGCATGGCTGCTTACTGTTTTTGTTGTTGTGATTATTTACTTACAGCATAGTGATGTCAATATTCGCCACAATAGTATAAAAAAACTAAAAACATGCTTTTATAGTATGTGAAGCTAAAAATTGGAAAATAAATATAGTTTAAAAAAAACTAAGAAACACGCACTTAAATAATATCGCTCGAAGCTTTCTTCACAATAATACTAGTATATTTCGTTCATTACTGTTTTAAACTTATTTTTAACTTTACGGTATTATTTAAAAGCGTGTGTTTTAGTATTCTTAAAGTGTATTTATTAATCTAAGGCTAAGAGTATATTCAGTAAATGTGAATTCAAAACTGAATCTAGACTCTGGTCTGAAGTTTAAACGTTTAGAGAATAAGTAAGCATCTATAAAAATAGCATGAACAAGAATGCTTAGATTCATTTATGATGTATCGAGTTTGCCATATAGTTTGGCAACACCAAACCGCTATACATTTCATTTCATTGCAGTCTACAACGTAATGCTGGAACAGACCTTTGTGAGCACAATGTTAGGTTGTGAAAGACATAGACTTATTCTAGAAATGTAATGTATTCTAGAAATGTAATGTATTCTAGAAATGTAAAGATATGTGCAGTTTGAAATAAAGCATCGATGAATATTAAACAAATACATGGTGTGCCAACCCTGGTTGTGATAGTTTATATCCGTCGATCTTTTTATAAAAACTCTATAGAATATTTTTCACGAATATACAATAATTTACGATTATTTTCTTTATGAAATAAAAATCGGTTGCACATTGTTTTTTAATTTCACAATTAATAGAATTATTTATTTTCAGTAAGTTTTCAAACACCATTTTAAAAATCGTATTGGAAATGATATACACCTTTGTAGAAAGGTAACAAAATTTGTCAAAACTTCTTCTATATTGGTTATGCATAATCCATCGTTAACATGAGTTGAAAAAGAAAGCGCCATAATATACTCATTTCATGGGCTCACTTATTTCAGCAGTTGAACATTCTAGTTTTATAGCTTGGGTTAAACTGCAACACAATTCACACGTTCATTAAATCTCTCTTACAAAATAAAGGGCCGATCGCGCTTAATAAAAACTTCAAATGAAACCATCTGTTCAATTGCATCGCATTTAATAAAAATTTCAAATAAATCATTAAAATAATTTTTTGTTTTTACAGAATAACAGAAAAAGAGTAAAATATATGCTATATAAGACTACAGCACATTAAATAAAACAGAAACATTCAGCATGGCATATGATGCCAGAAGGCAGTGTCAATTCAGAATACTTGGTAAAAGTCTACAGACCTCTCTTTTAATGATAGAAGCGACTTTGTTAGTCTAAGGTTATAAAATCTACACATGACCTTCGGCACTTTTCGTCTCCGCGCTTGGTTTCACATTTTTCCTGCTTGTTCGATTATTTGCAGCTCTCGCCTTCTTTTATTCTCGCCCAATCTGATTGCAACGTCTACGTTACAAACTTCGGGCGATAAACCCTGTTGAGCTGGCTCATCCGATTTTGCATTCCCATCTGTTCCCATATGACCAGGGACCCAATAAAAATGTATATTTCCCCCTATCCAGAATCTTTCCAGGGATTGCTTACGCTGTAACGCACTTTTTGATGTTGTGCCATGAGAGATTATAGCTTTAATTACTGCTTGGCTGTTAATATAAAAATTGACGCGGCTGCAGTTTAAGCTATTTTCCTCCAGTGTTTTCACTGCTTTAGCTACGGCTACTACTCCCACCTGCAAAACTCTACAGTGATGTGGCAACTTGTAGGATCTGCGCAGGTGCAGAATGGCTTATAATGCAGCCGTCGCAGTTATATTCAGGGTTCCCGCTATGCTAAGCATAGATTGCCGCCTATTATTCTTTTTTGAGTGGTCGTCCACCAAAATAGTCGTAGGACGAGCTTTACAATCGCTATAAATATCCAACGAGAGAGAGAGGGCTATAGATCCCACGTACACCCCAGCATTCTTTTACATGCATATAGTGCTGGGGCCTTCTTCACTTTCTCCTCCACATTGAGCTTGAACAATAACTTATTGTTTAGAATCTAGGTATTTGGTGCAGAGAAATTTAATTTTCCATAGATAACAATGATCCGCATGAAAATAAAACTAAGTCATGTCCGATTACTTGAGTAAATTGCGAGATATGCTATTGAAATTTGGTGTGTTGGCTCCTACCGCTCTTCAGCCATCGCTGCTTTAAATAACCTTAATCGCACAATAACCACGCCCATTTTTATATCCAGTGTGTACTTGTATACAAGGGTATTATAGCTTTAGTTGGGTAAAATAAAATTTTGTTTGAGGAATGTCCACCCGTCAATTAACAAAAATGAGACTACTTAATTACCTAATTGGCGCTTAACAGGGCTCGAATCGTAACATACGATCACGGATCGGCAAACATACGATCACGGATCGGCAAACATACGAAAGAAAATTACGTTATACGTCAGACGTATTAGCAAAATGTGATTATAACATACGACAGCAAACGGAACTTAATTTCTTTTCATTTCACAATAAATTTTATGATCCATATTAGGTTGGATTGTATTTTTAGCTCACAATAGATTTTGAACTGTCAAATTGGTTGCCAAACATATAAAAAAAAGGAAATAACTGGTATACCTAGACCCAATTTTATTGTTTTGTGTGAGTAATAGCGAAGGCGATGAAAAGATAGTCCGAAGGCAGTTAAGAGAGTGTAGTAACCCTTTGAACTTATCGAACAAAGCGTAAGGATATCATTTATGTATTATTTCTTTGTAACAAAAAATTATTGCAGTTTCTTGAAGAGATTTCACTTAACTTAAGAAGCTTTTAGTTACTTTGCGGAGAAGTAAAATTTTAAGCAAGTCGATACCAAAGTGGGAGTCTCGCCATGAATTCCGCCAATATATCCTTTTGGCTTGTTTGAATTCGACCTTTGTTAATAATAAGAGTTTGAAATTTATTATTTTTTTATTTTTATTTTTCTATTTCATCAATTTTCTTACATTTTCAATGAAATGTGTGTATATACGATCGCCAGTTTTTTCGACATGTACGTTCAGTCACTCGTCACGTATGTTGAGATTCAAACCTACGATCGAAGTATTACTTTCACGCAGGGATGCACCTTAACGTTAAGCTAATCGTTTATCAAAAAATTTCCACCGTTTCCGTTGAAACACTTCGAAATATTATCGATAAAGAAATTATCAAGATAAATTGTATCTCGTTTTTAACCGAAACGAAAAGCTTTCGTTAACGTTAAAAACGTTAACAAAAACGTGATACTTTATGTTTGAATTGTGCTGGCAATGCTATAGCCATGGAGAAGCCGTAATGTGGCAACAACGAGCGCACATACAAACACAAACTCTATGTAATTTGTTTGTGTAATTCGTTGGTGGTAATGTCAAAAATACTCTGAGAAATGTTTGTACTGTCAAAATTCATGAGAAAAGTTGCAATCAGCTTGGCTAATGCTTTCACCTTTAATGACTCCGCCATCAATCAGCTTTGCCAGCATAGTTTGAAATTAATAATCAACATAAACGATTTGATTTCGTTTTGATATGGCAGAAAACGAAACGAAATCATTTCGTTAATTTGACGATCTTAACGTTAATAAACGAAACGAAATGACTTCGTTTCGTTTATTAACGTTGATTATCGTAACGAAATGATATCGTTTCGTTGGTTAAGCATGCCTGCTTTCACGTATGTCATCATCTGAAAATCATGTTTATACGATCACGGATGTTACGATTTGGCACCAGTTTAAACGGTTATGGCCATTGTTTACTATATAGTTTGGCAGCTTAAGTAGAGTTTATGTTGCGAATAGAGTGGAAGGCAGTGGACTAGGCAGTCGAATGTCATATAATGAAGGAATGGTGTTCGGAGATTTTTCAAAGTTAAAAAAAACAAGTAAGGAAGGCTAAGTTCGGGTGTAACCGAACATTACATACTCAGTTGAGAGCTGCGGAGACAAAGTAAGGGAAAATCACCATGTTGTAAAAAGAACCTAGGGTAACCCTGGAATGTGTTTGTTAATGATAATTTTAAAAGGGAGTAGGCCTAAGATCTATAGGTGAACGCCTTTTCGAGATATCGCCATAAAGGTGGACCAGGGGTGACTCTAGAATTTATTTTGTATGATATGGGTATCAAATGAAAGGTGTTAATGAGTATTTTAAAAGGGTGTGGGCCTTAGTTCTATAGGTGGACGCCTTTTCGAGATATCGCCATAAAGGTGGACCAGGGGTGACTCTAGAATTTGTTTGTACGATATGGGTATCAAATGAAAGGTGTTAATGAGTATTTTAAAAGGGCGTGGGCCTTAGTTCTATAGGTGGACGCCTTTTCAAGATATCGCCATAAAGGTGGACCAGGGGTGACTCTAGAATTTGTTTGTACGATATGGGTATCAAATGAAAGGTGTTATACTATGTTCAAACAGAAAAATAAATTGAGGAAAAATTTCGACTTGAATTGAGTGCTGTTCATACAACTCGATTTAGCTTACACAATAGTAATTTGATAGCTGGTTGGCTCATCTCTACAGCAAGAACATA
This sequence comes from Eurosta solidaginis, assembly GCF_040869045.1. Lineage (NCBI taxonomy): Eukaryota > Metazoa > Arthropoda > Insecta > Diptera > Tephritidae > Eurosta > Eurosta solidaginis. The sequence continues at coordinate 175,353,565 of NC_090319.1, read as the reverse complement.
CCTTTGTTCAGACTGTCAAAATGAACACGCACATTATTAGGCGAATGAAATGGAATGAAAACATAAAACTTTGAAATTTTTGTGTGTTGTAAGAAAATGTGTTCAATGTTTTGGTTTCATTTTGAGTTTGCCATCTTCTTTTGACAATTCCTACTCCAGTGAAATGAAAGATATAAAATCAGCTGATGAGATGCGCCAACCATATAGTTCAGCCATGCGTAACTGACGTTTAAATATACTCAATAAACACACTTTACAATGTTGCATTTGCAGTTTGAAACAATTTATTACGCAATTTTTTTTAAATTGGCAATTTATTATTACAATTTATTATATGACAAATTGCGTAATAAATTGCCCAAATAGTATAAATTGCCAATTTGGTGTGTGTTTGAACCTAGTATTAATGAGTATTTTAAAAGGGAGTGGGCCTTAGTTCTAAAGGTGGATGCCTTTTCGAGATATCGCCATAAAGGTGGGCCAGGGGTGACTCTAGAATTTTTTTGAACTATATGGTATCAAATGAAAGGTATTAATGAGGGTTTTAAAAGGGAGTGGCCCTTAGTTGTATATGTGAAGGCGTCTTCGAGATATCGACCAAAATGTGGACCAGGGTGATCCAGAACATCATCTGTCGGGTACCGCTAATTTATTTATATATGTAATACCACGAACAGTATTCCTTCCAAGATTCCAAGGGCTTTTGATTTCGCCCTGCAAAACTTTTTTATTTTCTTCTAGTTAATATGGTAGGTGTCTATAGTGTTAACTACTTTGTACTCTTTACTTTAATTTTTAAAATAATTTTAATTGAGTTTTCGTGTTAACTTTAAATTTTGAATAACTTCAAAAAAAGAAAATTCTAAATAGTTGGAAAATATTTAAACTCAAAAATAAACAAAAATAAATTTTATATTGCAAACCAAAATAAAAGAGTTTTTTAAAATATCAACTTGAATGTTGATATATTGGCGATCCTCAATCGAACCAATTAAATAGCAATAATTTCATGAACAATATATTTTATCTTTTTTGACAAAAGTGGTGTAATTCTTCCGCGCAACCAATTTTTCCCATCTAACTGAAAGCAGCTTCTAAAAGAAGCTAATAACAAGTTTCAATATATCTTCAACAGTCGCCTTGTCAATATTAAATGCAAAACTAAAATATAAAAGACATATTTGGTTCAAGTCATTATGAATTGCTAAACAGAATTTAAAAATATATGAAGAAAAATGAAGACAACCCAGTGTAATTTGTGAACTAGAACATTTAATACATGAGCGAAATGAATAATTAAACCGAACTTTCGCGCTTAATTATATATATATACGAAAGCTCATAACAAAAGTTTTAAAAACCTGTTAAATTAATTGTGATAAAACATTAGAAGACAACCAATAAAGGATGTACCATTTTCGCAGAGTGTTTAACAGTACACCTAATTTTGTTAAAACAACACCCGCTGGAACTAAACAAAAATAACTTAATTAATTGTTAAAACTTTGATAGAAATAATAAAATAGTTAAAAATGCAACAAAAAAATTGTGAAATAATTAAAAAAACTAAATTTTTGAGTGATTTTTCGCAACACATTGCAACATATCTTTAAGTTACGCAATATAAAACACGTAAAAAGAGAAGTTTAAATATGCTAAAACTCATTTTTAAAAATAAATGCCAGATCAAAACAATACTGCCACTGTTTCAAATACTGCCATAGCTGTGGAAAATTGATCCAGCATTACTCAGGAAGTTTCATCTATAAAATAGTGTCACTAACCTCTCCCTACATTTCATTCGTATATCCAAATATTTTAACATTCAACAAGCAACATCGTCATATAGTGTACCGTTTATTGGAACCATTCATGATCTTTAACGTCCTCTACACAAATAAGAGCATCATTATATTTTAAAGCCATTGCATATTTAAATTTATCAATCAACTCTTCCATAGTAATAAATCGTAAATATAAATTTTAAATAATTTTAACATTTCTAAATGCAATTTTTATTTTAATATTAAATTAAAATTTCAAATTTATTTTAAGATTATTTTTATATCTTAAAAATTTTAATATAAGTTATTAAATTTACTTATTTTTTATATAAAATTAAATATTGTATTTAAATTGTTAACTCCCTTTCCAAAAAAATTCTTAAATATTTTCTTATTTTCAAATTTTTCATTTAAATTTCTTTTCATATGGTTCTACGTTCACCAATACGAACTCGTAATTTTACAAATTCAGAAAATCAAAATATCAACCATACAAATAACATCATGACTCACAATACAACTCAAAATTCTAACATTAACACAACACAAAACAACATCGCTAATACAACACAAAATACTTCAACACAAGATAACTTTACAAATTTTCCTTCTACTAAATCTATTAAATTACCACAATTTTGGCAAGATTGTCCTGATGCCTGGTTTTTGCTTGTTGAAGACAATTTGAAATTAACAATATCAGTGATGATAATTTAAAATTTCAAAATGTTCTAATTACTCTTCAACGAGATACTATATCTAAAATTTTAGATGTTATTAACCCTCCTCCTCTTTTTAATAAATATGATACAATCAAAAAAATTCTATGTGAAAGATTTTCTCTTAGCGAAGAAAAACGATTAGAACAATTATTTTCAAAAACTGAACTTGGTGATCGTTCACCATCTGAATTATTCAGATTTATGAAATCACTTATAGGTTCTGACTCCATAGTTAGCCAAGAATTACTCTTTAAATTGTGGATTCGTAAATTACCACAAGAAATACAAATTCATTTGACTTCCAATAATAATCAAAACAGAGATGAAATTATTATTTTAGCTGACAAACTTTTTGATTTAATCAATAAACCTCATTCTTCCAAATCTCCTGTAGTCTCAAGTATAAATAATAATATTTTAGAACAATTCGTTAAAAATTTAACTGAATTAACTACGGCTATTTATCAAAATTTAAATAAAATTTCTAATGATATTAATGATTTACAAATCCGTTCAAGATCTAAAGATAGAAATAGATCTAAATCTCGAAATTTTTCAAGATCAAGAAATTTTTCAAACAATCGTAAATTTAATTCACAAACAACTATTTGTTGGTATCACAAAAAATTTAAGAATAACACTCTTAAATGTATACCCCCATGCAATTTTAATCAAAAAAATTCAAATTGCGAACAAAATTTAAACTGAAACGAACCATTATGACGGTGACGGATAATGGAACTATTATTAAACCTACTCGTCACCTATTCATATTTGATAAATTCAATAAACTTAATTTTCTTATCGATACCGGCGCAGTTGTATCAGTTATTCCTTTTTCTAAATTTAAAATTTATAAAAGAAATTCGGATCTTACTTTGACCGCAGCAAACGGTTCTTCAATTGAAACTTTCGGTACAAAACTACTTAAAATTGATTTAGGTTTAAGAAGAGATTTTGAATTCCCATTCATTATTGCGAACATTGATACACCAATACACCAAACTTTTTAGAAAAATTCGGAATTATTGTCAATATTAAAAATAAAGAAATAATGGATTCTACTACAAAAATTAAAGTTGCTGGATCTTCTGGATTTTCTGATATTTTCTCACTCAAAATTCTTATTGTCGAAAATAAGTTTTCAAAATTACTTAATGAATTTCCATCTATTACCTGTGAACCAGTTTATACTAAAAAAGTTAAACACCATACGGTTCACAGGATAGAAACAAAAGGTATTTTACCATTTTCGAAACCCAGACGTCTTGATCCAATCAAACTTAAAATCGCTAAAGCTGAATTTGAATTTTTAGTTAAAACGGGTATATGCAGACCCTCAAATTCACCTATTGCATCTCCACTTCATCTCGTTCCTAAAAAAGAACCAAATGATTGGAGACCTTGCGGAGACTATCGAAGACTTAATTTTATTACTACACCAGATCGGTATCCTTTACCACATATTCACGATTTAACAATTGATTTAAAAAACAAACAATTTTTTTCCAAAATTGATCTTGTGCGTGCTTACCACCAAATTCCAATGGCAGAAGAAGACATTCATAAAACTGCAATAACTACCCCTTTTGGAATGTTTGAATTCGTAAGAATGCCTTTCGGTTTACGAAACAGTGCTCAAACTTTCCAACGCTTTATTAATGAAGTATTTTCTGATTTCGATTTTGTATTTACATACATTGATGACATTCTTATTGCCAGTGATTATGAAGATCAACATATAAATCATTTAAAATCAGTTTTCAAAAGACTTGAAGAATATAATTTAAATATCAAAACTTCAAAATGTACTCTCGGTGTAAATAAATTAAATTTTTTAAGTTACGAAATTTCAGGCGAAGGTATTAAACCATCTTTAGATAGATTTGAAATCATAACAAATTTTGAAAAACCAATTTCTATAAATAAATTACAAAAATTTTTAGGTATGATAAATTACTATCACAGATATATTAAAATGTTAGCAACAGAACTTAATCCTCTGCATGAAATGTTAAAACATGCAATTAAAAACAAACTCAGCTTTCGAAAATGTTAAAAAACTTTTTGCTAAAAATACTTTACTTACACATTTCGACAAAAATGGTACTTTATCATTAGCAGTAGATGCATCAATTGTTGCTATTGGAGCAGTTCTTCAACAAACTAGCAATAATATACTAGAGCCCTTAGCTTATTTTTCAAGAAAATTAACTACAACAGAAACTAAATATTCAACATTTGATCGTGAACTTTTGGCTATTTATAATTCAATTAAACATTTTAAACATTTTCTTGAAGGTAGAACTTTTACTATTTATACTGATCATAAACCTTTAATTCATGTTCTAAATTCTAAAGTAGATAGATCTCCTCGTCAACTACGTCATCTTGAATATATTTCTCAATTTACAAATGATATTCAATATATACGTGGAAAAGACAACATAGTTGCCGACACACTTTTCCGTATTCCAGAAATAAATGCAATTTCAACTCAAGATATAAATTTAGAAACTTTATATAAAGAACAACAAACTGATACATTTTTACAAAAAACCATTTCTGATCAAAATTCTAAAAATAATTTGAAAGAAATTCATATTCCAGTTATTAATTTAAATATATGATGTGATGTTTCTCTACAACCTTTTCGACCTTTTGTTCCACATTCTATGAGAAGAATTATATTTGACAAAATTCACTCATTATCTCATCCAAGTCTAAGAACAACTAGAAAATGAATTCAAAATAAATATTATTGGCCTAACATGCGTAAAGAGATTAACGATTGGACTTCATCTTGCATCAATTGTCAAAAATCCAAAATTTCAAGACATACTAAATCTCCTATCCAAAAAATTCAAATACCATCAGGCCGTTTTGAACATATTCATATGGGTATTGTTGGACCTCTTCCAGTTTCAAATGGAAATTGTTATATTTTAACAATTATTGACAGATTTTCACGTTGGCCTGAAGCTTATCCACTTAAAGATATTTCAACAAATACTATAGTAAAAATTTTTATTCAAAATTATATACCACGATCTGGTATACCATTAAATATTACAGTAGATCAAGGTTCACAATTCACTTCAAAATTTTTTATGGAATTAACTAAACTTTTAGGTTCTCATAAAATTCATACACCTCCTTACCATCCCCAAGAAAATGGCATGATAGAGAGATTTCATCGAACTTTAAAAACAGCAATTATAGCATCAAACGACTCGGTTCATTGGTCTGACATTTTACCATTCATTCTACTTGGTTTACGAACTTCTATTAAAGAAGATTTAAAATGTTCATCTGCTGAACTTGTTTATGGCCAAACACTTAGAATACCTGGTGAATTAATTATTTCAAATAGTAATAAAGAACATGATTTTTCTAATGACGCTCTTCATAAAATAAGAGATTATTTTTCGCTTGTTCGTTCTAAAGTTTTTCATCATAACAAAGAAAATTTTTTCGTTCCTAAACAATTAGAAAATTGTGAGTATGTTTTTGTTAAAGTTCTTCGTAAATCTAATTTAGAATCACCTTATGAAGGACATTTTAAAGTTATCTCTAAGAAACATAAAACATTTACAATTCAATACAAAAATACTATTAAAAATATTTCAATTGATTTACTTAAACCAGCAAACATACTTATTAACACTAATTTAAATACAAATACATTAAACAACAAAAAACAAAAAAAGGTTACATATAATATTAATTAATAATTTGTTTGTTTCAAATTTTCTTGGAGGGGGAGTAAATATAGTGTTAACTACTTTGTAATCTTTACTTTAATTTTTAAAATAATTTTAATTGAGTTTTCGTGTTAACTTAAAATTTTGAATAACTTCAAAAAAAGAAAATTCTAATTAGTTGGAAAATATTTAAACTCAAAAATAAACAAAAATAAATTTTATATTGCAAACCAAAATAAAAGAGTTTTTTAAAATATCAACTTGAATGTTGATATAGTGTCACACCCATTTTACCAAGTTTTTTCTACAGTTATATTTTGCGTCAATAGACCAATACAATTACCATTTTTTTCGTATTTGGTATATAATTATGGCATTTTTTTCATTTTTCGTAATTTTCGATATCGAAAAAGTGGCCGTGGTCATAGTCGGATTTCGGCCATTTTTTACACCAATACAAAGTGAGTTCAGATAAGTACGTGAACTGAGTTTAGTAAAGATACATCGATTTTTGCTCAAGTTATCGTGTTAACGGCCGAGCGGAAGGACAGACGGTCGACTGTGTATAAAAACTGGGCGTGGCTTGAACCGATGTCGCCCTTTTTCACAGAAAACCGTTATCGTCCTAGAATCTAAACCTCTACCAAATTTCACAAGGACTGGTAAATTTTTGTTCGACTTATGGCATTAAAAGTATCCTAGACAAATTAAATGAAAAAGGGCGGAGCCACACCCATTTTGAAATTTTCTTTTATTTTTGTATTTTGTTGCAGCATATCATTACTGGAGATGAATGTTGACATAATTTACTTATGTATATACTGTATATACTGTAAAGATATTAACTTTTCTTTTAAAATTTGAATTTAAAAAAAAAAAATTTTAAAAGGGGGCGTGGTCGTTCTCCGATTTTGCTAATTTTTATTAAGCAGACATATAGTAATAAGAGTAACGTTCCTGCCAAATTTCATCATGATATCTTCAACGCCTGCCAAATTACAGCTTGCAAAACTTCTAAATTACCTTCTATTAAAAGTGGGCGGTGACACGCCCATTGTCCAAAATTTTACTAGTTTTCTATTATGCGTCATAAGTTCAACGCACCTACCAAGTTTCATCGCTTAATCCGTATTTGGCAATGAATTATCGCACTTTTTCGATTTTTCGAAATTTTCGATATCGAAAAAGTGGGCGTGGTTATTGTCCGATATCGTTCATTTTAAATAGCGATCTGAGATGAGTGCCCAGGAACCCACGTACCAAATTTCATCAAGATACCTCAAAATTTACTCAAGTTATCGTGTTAACGGACAGACGGACGGACGGACGGACGGACATGGCTCAATCGAATTTTTTTTTGATACTGATGATTTTGATATATGGAAGTCTATATCTATCTCGATTCCTTTATACCTGTACAACCAACCGTTATCCAATCAAAGTTAATATACTCTGCGAGCTCTGCTCAACTGAGTATAAAAATGATAAAAGCTTTAATATAAATAAAACTATAGTTTTAATAACAACAAAAACGCCATATATATTCTGTATACATAAATTTGTAAGGATTATCTCACTTTAAAATTTGAATTAAATAATCTAAAGTTTTTTTTTGAAACTGAGTCGAGAACTGTGCGTGTGAATGTGCGAATTTTCACCGATCAGCTGTTAGTTGCGCTACTTGGTAAAATTTACAATGGTAATGGCTGTTCATGAAAGCGCGCCAGTCGCTATCTCGCTATGCTTACTGGCGCCAATTGATAACACCGCCGGAATTTAAATCGTTTTGCACCTGTTGCTTTCAGCGAAGTAGAGGCCGCCCTCATTCTCTGTTTGCGTATGTGGATTCCGGTAAGAAAACTCTCTTGTTGTTGTTGTTGTTGTTGTAGCAGTGCTTCGCCCCACCTAACAGACGCGACCGATCACAAACTGTCATAAATATCCTCTAACGGGAGTCCAAGGAAACTTGCTGTTTCAACAGGGGTGGACCATAGGGAAAGGGGTGTTAGAGGCATTGGTTCCACATTACAATTAAAGAGATGGTTGGTGTAATGTGGGGACACATTGCAGGCGGGGCATACATTTTGTATGTCGGGGTTGATTCTGGATATGTAAGAGTTTAACCTGTTACAGTATCCAGAACGAAGTTGAGCCAGAGTGACACGCGTTTCCCTGGGGAGTATGCGTTCCTCTTCCGCAAGTTTTGGATACTTTACTTTGAGTACTGGATTCACCGGGCAATTCCCGGCATAAAGGTCCGACGCCTGTTTGTGGAGTTCACCAAGGACCTGCTTGTGTTTTTTCGCTTCATACGGCTGGGTTCTCAGGTGCCGTATTTCCTCAAAATGCTTACGGAGATGACTCCTTAAGCCCCTAGGCGGTGTTGGCTCGTCGATCAGATGTCTGTTGGGATGCCCAGGTTTCTGGGTATTCAACAGGAACTGTTTGGTCAGCATCTCGTTTCTTTCCCTGAATACTCTCTTAGCTTTCATTTGCATAACATAGACTAGCTGCTCTAATTTAGAAAAAAAGTGTTTAGTTGTGCAAGACGTTAATAAAGTTAAAAGAAGATATCAGGTTCAAATTTCGCCTGAAGGTTTTCCTTGCTATTATGAAAATCCGTATGAAAATCGACAAAATCAGTTGTGACCATCCCAATTGTATACAAATACTATATCTTAATTTCGAAAAATTTTAAATTCAATGATTTATTACTAAAGATAGTGTAAGTGATGAAACTCAATAAGTGGGTTGACTTTATAATGAGAAATAGAAATTTGGAAACATTTCCATATTTCCATATTTAGGCCCGGCTTCTCAGTGGTTGGTTAAGCTAAGCTTATACTAAGTTTGCTTAAACTCTAGTCAAATTTAAACTCCAGTTAAACTACTGAGCAGTTTTTTAGTCACAGTTATAGGCCGTCTTCGAGGTAGGCTTTTTTGTAGGGCTTCTTTATTATCTAGATAATTTGCAGATACGCAACGGTTGTGCCGTAAACTTTAGCAATTAGGTTATCATAATCAGCGTAGTATTGTCGTGGAATTTTAATAGTTAGTATCTTCGGATATTTCATGTTGGATTTCTAAGTCACCATTTCCCAGTTTGAGTAGCCAGCTTTTAAACTCAGGGTCATTATTGGCTCGCATATTTTGAACTAATCTATGAATTTTCACCTTTGACCACAACGGTGAGCGTTTAATGCAATTTTCAATAATTGAAGTTCTGGTGGCATGTCTAACAACTGGAAGAACTTGTCTAAAATCACCTCCAAATACAAATATTTTTCCTCCAAATAGCAAATTCGCATTTGTTATATCTTTCAAAAGCTTATCAACAATGGTTATTGCATCCTTAGGTACCATAGATACTTCGTTCCAAATAACAAAATCTGTTTCCCGTAAAAGCTGTGCTTCTTTTGAGGTTGGCCGCATAGATGACACTGAAGTATCTGAAATAGGCACAGGTAGCTTAAAAAGAGCGTGTGAAGTTCGTCCCCCAGGTAACAGATTCGCAGCAATGCCTGTCCATGCAACTGGTAAAACCACTTTATTTTCCCCTCGGAGGATGTGACATAGCGTAGTGTAAATAAATATTTTTCCTGAACCTCCTGGTCCGTCAATGAAATAGCAGTTTGGAGATTCATTTCTAACCGAACTCAAGACTTCTTCCACTATTGACGTTTGCTCTTGATTCAGTTTGATAAAAGCTTCTTGTCCATGTTGACGTTCTTGTTCAATGTTGTAGAGTATGTTAGGCTGGTCAACTATAGTTGGTTGAGGTAAGCAAAAGTGTTGACACGTTCTGCCATGCATTTTAAAGACTGTAGGACTCTTCGCGCTGGTGTTGTTTTTGGTAATCCTCTGATAATGCATCACGAAATATATGCCAAAGTTCAAAAATGCTGGTTGGTGAACAGAAAACGCAAATAATTGCAAAAATCCATCTCAACTGAGTTGGCATTTGGTAAGTTACAGCTTCCTGCAAACATTCTTTCCACTCAGCATTGTTACCTACTAAATGCAATTTTTCCGCAGCTGCTTGAAAACTATCATATACTACATCATTGACCGTACGTATTTCCGTGTATGATTTTGGTCCATTGGTATAGAGAAGTAAAAGACGAAGGAAATACCTTTCATAATCCATTGGATTTACGGTGTACATCCGACCAATGCACTTACTGTTTCTCGCCCTTATGCACCATTTGCCTTTAGACCATACGTAGTGTTCGGGGATTTCGTGGTATAAATACTGACGAGCGTCCTCTTCTTCGTTGCAAAGCTTGAAAAACGCCATGAGTTTGGAGTCCTTGCTAATATTGGTTTCAGCTTCGCGACCAGCTCGAAAGTAAATCATCTGTTCTTCTTGTAAATGGACAGGTAGCCGCTCAATAGAATGTGAACGATGAAAGAGTTGGCGCTCATGAAGTTGCCACATTGCCTCTGGAGGACTAACATAGCGACAGTCTAAGAATGCATTAACTTCGTCTACATTTACTTCCCTTTGCCCGTCAGAGTTAGTGCTCAATTTCAGTGAAGCACAGTCATGACCCTTATAAACGTATTTGTACAAATACTTAACAGATTTAATTGAGGAACAATGCTCGACATTAATGTGGGTCTGATAATTTCGACTTAGGTAAGAATTATACGGTACGATCCAGCGATTGTCGATTTCCTGATTTTCAGTAGTTGCTGTAACAGAATTCTCACGACGTCTGTAAAGAGGGTAACCATTTACATTTATGTTTGTTTCACTTCGAAATTCTTTGGGGAACCCTTTACTACACTGACCGCCTTTCATACAGGGGCTGTTTGGAATTAAAATACCGCATGGGCCATGTGTCATAGTTTGTTTCATAATTGTAAAAAGTTGCGGGTCTTCCTCATTATTTGGAAGATCGGCAGAAATTAAGAAATCCACATCTTCAATTGAACGGAGCTTATCGACTTCTCGAAGCATAAGAAGAATATGCGCGAGCAGTAAGCCTCTTTTTTGGAATTCGATTACACTAACATACGCAATAGCTACACCTAGTACGTGCTTTTTTAATAAATCATATAAAAGTGATTTGAGTTTTAAGTGAAATACTCTTGACATTAAATCAAGCCTATTTTCTGTCCTCTCATACGGGTTGAGTTCTGATGATATTTCAATCCATTTAGGGTTGCAAGTAAATGTAAGGAAAATGTCTGGTTTGCCAAAACGGGATACTATACTCATAGCATCTTGATAATCTTGAAGCATGTTTCTCGGACTACCAATAAACGAAGACGGAAGAATAACAGGAAGTCCTGTAGCTGCACCTCTTTGAAGAGCATCTAAAAATAAAATAAATGTAAGGCGCGATAACCTCCGAAGAGATCTAAGGCCGAGCTTCTCTTCCAATTTGCGTCGTGCTCCTCTTGATTTTTCCCTACAAATTGGCCGGACGGGACCTACATGTTTTATGCCGACTCCGAACGGCATCTGCAAGGCAGATGAGTTTTCACTGAGAGCTTTTCATGGCAGAAATACAATCGGAGCGCTTGCCAGACACTGCCGAGGGGCGACCCCGCTTAGAAAAATTTTCTTCTAATTGAAAAATCTTATTTCTAAAATTTTGATGTTGCTTCGCCCGGGAGTTGAACCCAGGGCATACGGTGTGATAGGCGGAGCACGCTACCATCACACCACGGTGGCCGCCTCTGAAGAGCATCTGCATGAAGGAAATCCATTAACCCTTTATAGCTTTGAACTCTTAAATCTTTTTGATATGACCTAATGTATGCAACTCTGGAGCCCTCCACTTTGACATAACTGTCTACAACGTATTGCTGAAATAATTTGCCTGAAGCTTGTATTATATTAAATTCACCTCTTATTGCTAAACGGTAACAAAAATATTGCAATTGAGTAGTAACGGTTCGTATTGCAGTTGCTTGGATGTCGACATGTTGCATACCTGGTCTCCATCCTGCGTCTCCACAGGGAAAGAGCAGAGGATAGCACATTGGATCTGAATGGGGATTCAGATACGATATTTTACTAAGTGATCCATCTGACTTATAAGAAATTGTAAAGTCAAATATGCCTGGTGGAACGCCATCTTGACCCAAAAAAACTGCCGCAACTTCAGATACAGTGGGTGCATTATATTTTCCGGGATGGAAATCATTTTCCGTAGTAAATTGTATTTGCATATCAGCAATATTAATAGACATATCTTTGACACAATTGAATAAACTCGCATACGGATTATAGGCTATAAGCATTGTTTGTAGTTGGTTCATAAGAAATTGGCAACAGCTCTTATTAACCTCTCGGTTTGTACGATATTGCAAAGCATCATCATTGTCTAAAATAAAGAGGCCAGCATATGAGGGTGTTTCGCTCTCAGGTGGTTGACAAGCTCCAATTCTATGATATACTTGAACGTTTAGCTTGAAACAAAAGGGGCCTCTTCCAGGGATGTTAACAAAGTTTACTTGAACTGATGCAAATGCTAGAGCGTTGTTAAATTTTCTTACGTTTTCCAAATAGTTTTTGTTACAGAATCATTGCGTTCGATTATAGTTTTAAGTTCTTCACATACAGAAATTTCTGGAAAACTCACCTTCCCTTTGTGACAACAAATTGAAGAACTTCTATCGCTAACTTCACTGGCAAATAGTTTGGCCATACAAAATATACATTGTTGATCCATACGTCCAACGCTATGTGGTTCTTGAATGATTCCGAGGCGTGCGCAAAAATAAGTTTTTGGAAGCTTTTCCTGTATTCTCCTAGAATTTGTGTCACTGCTTAACTTTAAAATATATGATGGTACCAAGTCACTCCTACGCTGGACTACCATTTGAGCACTTTGTTCCTGTCGGCGGTTACGCATTGTTTGCCTTGCATGGGCTAGATGAATATTTCGTTGCTGACTGGGTCGACTTCTTCTACCTTCTTGATGTCTTCTTCGCTCAGTTGAAAGATTTAAGGTGGCCCTAGGCATTATAATCTAACAATATGAACAAAATGTGAACACATATAATTCATGTAAAAATGCACATCTTAGAACTTACCAATTATTTTTTTTTATCGCAGGTGTATAAAAAAGATTTTCAATTACGAATAAAATCAGCTACTCTTGTGAGACCACAAAACATTATACAAATATGCCTAAACAGCTGTTTGAATTTCAATATTCAAGTGTAAATCTTGATGGCGCGCTCGGGGTGGGTTGGTTGAGCACTATGATATTGACTACTGCCTTTAATTTTGCATTTCAAATTTCACGTGTAGATGGCGCGCTCGCAGTGGGTGATATTCACCATATTCACCACTGCCTAATATTGTTCAGTCACAATAGAGTTGCAGTACGAATTGATTTTTTTGTGCATTCACAATCGCTCATTTTAAATAATTTATTTTTATTAAATACGCTTAAACAAAAGCACTCTGCTAATTAAAACATGGTTTCGCATGAAGAGATAACCCCCACCTTTAAAACGATACCTTATTTATTAATATTGGTTCCAAGTGAGAGCAGAAAATTAGGAACTAACACAAAAAGACCTTACAGAAATAATATATATGATTTTACAAAATTTCTCAAGGGTTAGATAATGATTGGAGAATGAAGTTGGATAACAACTTGATAACTATTTGGTTTAAGAATAATTACAGCATAATGTTGGATATCAGCTCCGGAACTTGATATATATTTCCCTAAGCCTGGAGAATTTTTTTCCATGTTTGTTGCCTCATCTACAAATTCGAGAGATAACAAAAAACAGGGCGGCCTTAAAGTGTGACTGAAAAACTGTTCAGTAGTTTAAGTCAAGTTAAATTTGACCAGAGTTTAAGCAAACTTAGTTTAAGCTTAGCTTAAGCAACTACTGAAACACCGGGCCTTAGAAAAAGAAAATGTAAAAGTTTTTTAACCCGTAAATCAAAAGTCGTTGAAGATATCGTGTTGAAATTAGGCGTGTACACCAAACCGAGTCGCAAAAAAAAGTTGCAAAAGTTACTAAATAACATTAAAAGTGCTATAACTTCTTAGTTTATTGACTCAGAGAAATGGTTCAAAAGCAACAATGTTATGAATACTTTCGTCTGGTATAACAAAAAGGATACTTTAGGGGTATAAAACCCTACTAAGTGGCCTAATGAAATGAAAATGACTTCATAGCTCGAAAGGACATTTAAATCAAATAATCAGATTTTCAAGACCAAAATAATAAGACCAATCAATTCCAAAAAATCGAATGTAAAAAAACCAAATTACAATAAAAAGACTAAAAACATAAACACTTAAAAAAAAATCAATATCATAATTTCGAAAAATTCGGCTACTCATTATTAAATTGCTGAAATTTGATATGTGGATTTTTGGCTTTTTAAGAAAATAGAATTTTAGTAAAATCTAAAAGCGCGGGCATGGCTCCGCCCACATATAAAAGAAGAAATTTTAAACGTTTTCAAGGCGTATGATACTATTAATGATACAAGCTGAACAAAAATCTACCAATGCTAACGAAATTTGCTATAATGACATTTTATGCTTTCATTTCATTTCATTTATTGTACTTAATTATGTAAAGCAAAATATCTTTGTTTGAAAATTGTAGAAATCAGATAATAATCAACCCACTTTTTTTTAAAGATACTGACAGAAATGAAAAAGAGATCTTAAAACATTTACAAACCGTGGCTCAGAAGTCAGAAGTACTTAATACTAGCTACTCTGCCATTTTGCTCTAGTATTGTTCTTGGTATTATATTGAGGCATGAGAAAAATTGGTTAACGACCACGCACACTTATTTTTAAAAATTGCTTTAAATTTTAACTATCACAAAATTGGCAATATATATGACACGTAACTACCAGTGTTTCCAGAACTATTTCAGAAAAAAGGGTAGATGGATATAAAATGTTTAAGGCTAAAAAAGAGCTTAAAGCAACTTTTCAAAAGTTTTATTAATTTTTGTCAAAAAAAGAAAACATAACAGTACAAACATCTAGTAAAAAAATTAAATTTTTTTTACTTCAATTTCATAAAAAATTAATAAAATAATTTACTGATGCAATCTGTGTTTAACAGCAAGCATTTGACCACTCTTCTACTAAAACTACAATCATTTTAGTGCAGTATAAAACAGTATAAAATAAATGCAAGACGCGATAGGTTCCGAAGAGATTTTAGGCTAATTTGCGTGGTGCTCCTTAATTTTCCTACAAATTGGCAGGACGGGACCTACATGTTTTATGCCGACTCCGAACGACATCTGCGAAGCTTTTCCTGACAGAAATACACTCGGAGTATTTGCCAAATCACTTCCGAGGGGCGATTAGAAAACATTTTTTTATTTTCTGTTCGTTTTTTGGTCTTTAGTTTGTTAAAAATTCCTGTAAATTCTCGAGCTCGCGGCCATACAATATTAAATAACACACAAAAGTTTTTAATTTATATGCGTTATATATAGGTCGACCAACTATTCCTCAAGATCACTTCTAATTGAAGTCGTGAAGTTTTTTTCCAATTGAAAAACTTGTTTCTAAATTTTGTATGTTACCTTGGCCGGGAGTTGGACCGAGGTCCCTCCGTGTGGTAAGCGGAGCACGCTACGCACTGCGGCGGCCGACACAGCATACCTACATAACAACAGAGACAATTTTAAAGTAGAGATGTTGCATGGACGAAAAATAGTGTGAAGCAAGCTTCACAAAATTCTATTAGGTCACATTTACCACTCACCATAGCAGAATGTGTTAAACTACCACAGCCTGTATTTATTATTTAACAATTATTTGTACACTTTTTATTCAGCTAATGCGTTCAGAATTTACATTTTTAATCTCTAAAACTACAATCAGTGTATTTTATGTGCTTAAATTATGTTAAAAATTGTGTTAAAGTTCGTGGTGTGGCGGAAGTGACCTTCTAAAACTTTGTGAAGCTCCGCTGCTTTCCACATCTTTATCTTTAAAAATTTTTGAAAATAAGAAGGAAAAGAAAAGAAAAAATATTTCGCACATTTTCTCGAGCATACATATTTGAATATTTAATTCTTTCTGATAATCCGACATACGTGGCTACGCAAACACAACCCCGACCCTATAACCCTAACTTTACGAGCCCAACGAACGCTTGTGTTTAAAGAGCTGTTGCAAGTGGAATCGTCAACGTCAAAACGTCGGTTCAGTTTTGTCCAGCTTGCTTGATTAAAACGCATAATTAATCAACTTAATATATATCTTTCAAATTAATCTAAAACTAAATGTACAATATCACAATATATCTTAATCTTATCTTATCTAATCTAATCTAATATATATTATATTAATAAATGGGAAAGTTTCGATGTTTGTGTGTCCAGACGTTTGTCTTTGTGCCCCAATAACGCAAGAACGGCTGGACGGATTTGTGTGAAATTTATCACACATATAACCAATAGTCTAGGAGGATCTACTAGGAGGGGGGAGATCCCACCCCCTAGGAACAGTTATAATTTAATTATTATATTTTTTCGTCTTTGTGACTGAATCGCGCCAGAACGCCTACACGGATTTTGATGAAATTTAGGACACAGACAATAGCCTACTAGCGAAATTTTTTTCGAACATGGAAAGGGGGCGGGGGTCCCGTGAACCTCCAAACAATTACTTTTTAGTAATTTTTACACATTATAACTTTACGTTTACTGAACTTCACCAACATTACAAACTCAATAGGTGAAATAAGTCGAGGTCTTACAAAGTGAGCAGTGACGCCCTCCGTCCCCTCACCCCCTCTGGCGCAATATAAATTGTTATAACTCAATATAAATGTTCTCCTAAATCAATAATTTTTGGTATCTGGCTCATACAGATCGAGATCTAAACAATTTTGGAAAAACGATCGGTGGTGCTCTCCGTCTCCTCCCCCCATGCGCCGTTCAATTGTTTTTATTAGCACGCTTTTATTAGCTTTACCTCTACGTTTCTTTGTAACTCTTCATTCGCTCCAGCGCGCCTGTTGCCTTATTAACATGGTTTTATAATTAGCTTCACCTTATTAGTAATCCCGTCAGGGTCATATCGAGAGCCTTCCTGGATCATTTCTGGATGGTTTTCGGGATCCCGCCAGGGTCATTTCGGGACTTTTTCGGGATTGTTTTGGGACCATTCCGGGATCATTTCTCTATAGTTTTCGGGATCCGTCCGGGATCCCGTAGGTGTTATTTTGGGACATTTTCGGGACTATTTCGCGATCATTTTGGGTCCCTTCCGGCATCATTTCTGGATGGTTTTCGGGATCCGTCCGGGATCCCTTCGGGATCTTTTCGGGACTATTTCGGGATCATTTGTGGTACCTACCGGCATCATTTATGGATGGTTTTCGGTATCCGTTCGGGATTCCGTCGGGGTTATTTCGAGACGTTTTCGGGATCATTTGGGGTCCCTTCCGGCATCATTTCTGTATAGTTTTCGGGATCCGTGCGGGATCCCGTCGGGGTCATTTCGGGACTATTTCGGGATCATTTCTAGATGGTTTTCGGGATCCTGTCGGGGTCATTTTGGGACTTTTTCTCGACTAATACGGGACCATTTGGGGACCTTTCGGCATCATTTCTGGATGGTTTTCGGGATCCATCCGGCATCCCGTCAGGGTCACTTCGGGACTATTACGTGATCATTTGAGGACCTTTCCGGCATAATTTTTGGATGGATTTCGGTATCCGATCGGGATCCCGGCAGAGTCATATCGGGTCATTTTCGGGATCATTTGGGGTCCCTTCCGGCATCATTTCTGTATGGTTTTCGGAATTCGTCGGGGATTCCGTCGGGGTCATTTCAGTACTTTTTCGGAATCATTTGGTGTACCTTCCGGCATCATTTCTAGATGGTTTTCGGGGTCCGTCCGGGGTCTTTTCGGGACTTTTTCGCGACTAATACGTTATCATTTGGGGACCCTTTCGCCATCATTTCTGGATAGTTTTAGGGATCCGTCTGGGATCCCGGCGGGGTAATTTCGGGATCATTTGGGGTCCCTTCCTGCCTCTTTTCTGCATGGTTTTCGGGATCCGGACGGGATCATTTCTGGATGTCATTTCGGGACTATTATGGGATTATTTGAGGACCTTTCCGGCATCATTTCTGGATGGTTTTCGGCATCCGTCCGTTATCTCGTCGGGGTCATTTCGGGTCTTTTTCGGGATCATTTGGGGTTCCTTCCTGCATCATTTCTGGATGGTTTTAGGGATTCATCCGTGATCCCGTCGGGGTCATTTCGGGACTATTAGGGGGTCATCTGAGGACCTTTCCGGCCGACATTCATTGCTGTCTGACGTGTTTTTATTTAGCTCCGCTAATTTCATAATTTTTACTTGGTACAATCGTTTAAAATCAGTTAAATAATTTTTCCATATTCTGTGGTAAAATATTGTGTTGAAATAAGTGACTTTTCCGCCTAATTTTATCGCAATTAAAAACAAGTAAGGAAGGCTAAGTTCGGGTGTAACCGAACATTACATACTCAGTTGAGAGCTATGGAGACAAAATAAGGAAAATCACCATGTAGGAAAATGAACCTAGGGTAACCCTGGAATGTGGTTGTATGACATGTGTATCAAATGGAAGGTATTAAAGAGTATTTTAAGAGAGAGTAGGCCATAGTTCTATGGATGGACGCCATTTAGGGATATCGCCATAAAGGTGGACCAGGGCTGACTCTAGAATTTGTTTGTACGATATGGGTATCAAATGAAAGGTCTTACTGAGCATTTTAAGAGGGAGCGGGCCTTAGGTCTATCGGTGGACGCCTTTTCGAGATATAGCCATTAAGGTGGGCCAGGGGTGACTCTAGAATATGTTTGTACGATATGGGTATCAAATGAAAGGTGGTAATGAGTATTTTAAAAGGGAATGGGCTTTATTTCTATAGGTGAACGCCTATGTTTGTACGATATGGGTATCAAATGAAAGGTCTTAATGAGTATTTTCAAAAGGAGTGATCCTTAGTTCCATAGGTGGACGCCGTTTCGGGATATCGCCATAAAGGTGGACCAGGGGTGACTCTAGAATGTGTTTGTACGATATGGGAATCAAATGAAAGGTGTTACTGAGCATTTTAAGAGGGAGTGGGCATTAGGTCTATAGGTGGACGCCTTTTCGAAATATCGCCATTAGGGTGGGCCAGGGGCGACTCTAGAATGTGTTTGTACGATATGGGTATCAAATGAAAGGTGGTAATGAGTATTTTAAAAGGGAGTAATTCTTAGTTCTATAGGTGAACGCCTTTTCGAGATATCGCCATAAAGGTGGACCAAGGGTGACTCTAGAATGTTTGTACGATATGGGTATCAAACGAAAGGTGTTACTGAGCATTTTAAGAGGGACTGGGCATTAGGTCTATAGGTGGACGCCTTTTCGAGATATCGCCATTAGGGTGGGCCAGGGGTGACTCTAGAATGTGTTTGTACGATATGGGTATCAAACGAAAGGTGTTACTGAGCATTTTAAGAGGGAGTGGGCATTAGGTCTATAGGTGGACGCCTTTTCCAAATATCGCCATTAGGATGGGCCAGGGGTGACTCTAGAATGTGTTTGTACGATATGGGTATCAAACGAAAGGTGTTACTGAGCATTTTAAGAGGGAGTGGGCATTAGGTCTATAGGTGGACGCCTTTTCGAGATATCGCCATTAGGGTGGGCCAGGGTGACTTTAGAATGTGTTTGTACGATATGAGTATCAAACGAAAGGTAGTAATGAGTATTTTAAAAGTGAGTAATCCTTAGTTCTATAGGTGGACGCCTTTTCGAGATATCGCCATAAAGGTGGACCAAGGGTGACTCTAGAATGTTTGTACGATATGGGGTTTGATACCCACTCTCAGTGTTACTGAGCATTTTAGGAGGGAGTGGGCATTAGGTCTATATAAAGGTGGACCAAGTGTGACTTTAGAATGTTTGTACGATATGGGGTTTGATACCCACCCTCAGTGTTACTGAGCATTTTAGGAGGGAGTGGGCATTGGGTCTATAGGTGGACGCCTTTTTGAGATATCGCCATTAGGGTGGGCCGGGGGTGACTCTAGAATGTTTGTACGATATGGGTATCAAACGAAAGGTGTTACTGAGCATTTTAGGAGGGAGTGGGCATTAGGTCTATAGGTGGACGCCTTTTCGAGATATCGCCATTAGGGTGGGCCAGGGGTGACTCTAGAATGTTTGTACGATATGGGTATCAAACGAAAGGTGTTAATGAGCATTTTAAGAGGGAGTGGGCATTAGGTCTATAGGTGGACGTCTTTTTGAGATATAGCCATTAGGGTGGGCCAGGGGTGACTCTAGAATGTTTGTACGATATGGGTAAATAACGAAAGGTGTTACTGAGCATTTTAAGAGGGAGTGGGCATTAGGTCTGTAGGTGGGCGCCTTTTCGAGATATCGCCATTAGGGTGGGCCAGGGGTGACTCTAGAATGTGTTTGTACGATATGGATATCAAATTAAAGGTATTAATGAGGGTTTTAAAAGCGGGTGGCCCTTAGATATATATGTGAAGGCGTTTTCGCGATATCGACCAAAATGTGTACCAGGTGATCCAGAAAATCATCTGTCGGCTACTGCTAATTTATTTATATATGCAATACCACTAACAGTATTCCTGACAAGATTCCAAACGCTGTTGATTTCGCCTTGTAGAACTTTTTCATTTTCTTGTACTTAATATGGTAGGTGTCGCACCCATTTTACAAAGTTATTTACAAAGTTATATTTTGCATCAATAAACCAATCCAATTACCATGTTTCATCCCTTTTTTCGTATTTGGTATAGAATTATGGCATTTTTTTCATTTTTCGTAATTTTCGATATCGATAAAGTGGGCGTGGTTATGGTCGAATTTCGGCCATTTTTTACACCAAGACAAAGTGAGTTCAGATAAGTACGTGGACTAAGTTTAGTAAAGATATATCGGTTTTTGCTCAAGTTATTGTGTTAACGGCCGAGCGGAAGGCCAGACGATGGACTGTGTATAAAAACTGGGCGCGGCTTCCCCGATTTCGCCCTTTTTCACAGAAAACAGTTGCCGTCATAGAATCTATGCCCCTACCAAATTTAAGAAGGATTGGTAAATTTTTGTTCGACTTATGGCATTAAAAATATTCTAGACAAACTAAATGAAAATGGGCGGAGCCACGCCCATTTTGAAATTTTCTTTTTTTTTTGTATTTTGTTGCATCATATCATTTCTGGAGTTTAATTTTGACTTAATTTACTTATATACAGTAAAGATATTAAATTTTTTGTTAAAATTTGAATAAAAAAATTTTTTTTTTTAAAAAGTGGGCGTGTTCTTCATCCACTTTTGCTAATTTTTATTTAGCACATATATAGTAATAGTAGTAACGTTCCTGCCAAATTTCATCATGATGTCTTCAACGACTGCCAAATTACAGCTTGCAAAACTTTTAAATTACCTTCTTGTAAAAGTGGGCGGTGCCACGCCCATTGTCCAAAACCTTACTAATTTTCTATTCTGCGTCATAACGTCAACCCATCTACCAAGTTTCATCGCTTCATCCGCCTTTGGCAATGAATTATCGCATTTTTTCGGTTTTTCGAAATTTTCGATATCGAAAAAATGGGCGTGGTTATAGTCCGATATCGTTTATTTTAAATAGCGATCTGAGATGAGTGCCCAGGAACCTACGTACCAAATTTCATCCAGATACCTCAAAATTTACTCAAGTTATCGTGTTAACGGACAGACGGACGGACGGACGGACGGACATGGCTCAATCAAATTTTTTTTCGATACTGATGATTTGGATATATGGAAGTCTATATCTATATCGATTCCTTTATACCTGTACGACCAACCGTTATCCAATCAAAGTTAATATACTCTGTGAGCTCTGCTCAACTGAGTATAATTAATAATTAAATAAAATAAACACAGAGACATATGTGCTAAAAATATTTCAAATTTTTTCATTATAAATTCGTTCTCTCTATTATTCATAATGTCTTGTGTTTGTGGACAAAAAGTCGATCGTTAATATGCAAAAGTCCAATGTGGAAAATGCAACAACATTTTTCATTTGAATTGTGTTGGTGTTTTGGCCGCTGACGTTGAGTTTTGGGCGAGCGCAAATAAAAAGTTTTTTTGTAAAAATTGCGCTGCTGTTCGTCGAAAATCTATTTGTCTCCGCAGAAAAATCTTGGTAGTCTGTTTGCCTCGGATATCTCAACGGCACCGAACTCTTCTGCTCTTACCACTGAAAGTGACAACAACCAATTGCTGAACTCTTCTCATTATAATTCGGTGCTTTCAAATCAAACAGCTTCGACTGAATTTAAGAACAACAACGAAAAAGTTAATTTAGCTAGCATACTCGTCTCTCTGCAAGACGCGATAGGTTCCGAAGAGATTTTGGGCCAATTTGCGTGGTGCTCCTTAATTTTCCTACAAATTGGCAGGACGGGACCTACATGTTTTATGCCGACTCCGAACGACATCTGCGAAGCTTTTCCTGACAGAAATACACTCGCAGTATTTGCCAAATCACTTCCGAGGGGCGATTAGAAAACATTTTTTTATTTTCTGTTCGTTTTCTGGTCTTTAGTTTGTTAAAAATGCTTGTAAATTCTCGAGCTCGCGGACACACAATATTAAATAACACACAAAAGTTTTTAATTTATATGCGTTATATATAGGTCGACCAACTATTCCTGAAGATCACTTCTAATTGAAGTCGTGAAGTTTTTTTTCTAATTGAAAAAACTTGTTTCTAAATTTTGTATGTTACCTTGGCCGGGAGTTGGACCGAGGTCCCTCCGTGTGGCAAGCGGAGCACGCTACGCACTGCGGCGGCCGACACAGCATACCTACATAACAACAGAGACAATTTTAAAGTAGAGATGTTGCATGGACGAAAAATAGTGTGAAGCAAGCTTCACAAAATTCTATTAGGTCACATTTACCACTCACCATAGCAGAATGTGTTAAACTACCACAGCCTGTATTTATTATTTAACAATTATTTGTACACTTTTTATTCAGCTAATGTGTTCAGAATTTACATTTTTACTCTCTAAAACTACAATCAGTGTATTTTGTGTGCTTAAATTATGTTAAAAATTGTGTTAAAGTTCGTGGTGTGGTGGAAGTGACCTTCTAGAACTTTGTGAAGCTCCGCTGCTTTATCTTCAAAAATTTTTGAAAATAAGAAGGAAAAGAAAAGAAAAAATATTTCGCATATTTTGTCGAGCATACATATCTGAATATTTAATTCTTTCTGATAATCCGACATACGTGGCTACGCAAACACAACCCCGACCCAATAACCCTAACTTTACGAGCCCAACGAACGCTTGTGTTTAAAGAGCTGTTGCAAGTGGAATCGTCAACGTCAAAACGTCGGTTCAGTTCTGTCCAGCTCGCTTGATTAAAACGCATAATTAATCAACTTAATATATATCTTTCAAATTAATCTAAAACTAAATGTATAATATCACAATCTATCTTAATCTTATCTTATCTAATCTAATCTAATATATATTATATTAATATAAATGGGAAAGTTTTGATGTTTGTGTCTCCAGACGTTTGTCTTTGTGCCCCAATAACACAAGAACGGCTGGACGGATTTGTGTGAAATTTATCACACATATAACCAATAGTCTAGAAGGATCTACTAGCTATATATTTTTGAAAAGGGGGGAGGTCCCGCCCCCTAGGAACAGTTATAATTTAATTATTATATTTTTTCGTCTTTGTGACTGAATCGCGCCAGAACGCCTACACGGATTTTGATGAAATTTAGGACACAGACAATAGTATACTAGCGAAATTTTTTTCGAACATGGAAAGGGGGCGGGGGTCCCGCGACCCTCCCAACAATTACTTTTTAGTAATTTTTACACATTATAACTTTACGTTTACTGAACTTCACCAACATTACAAACTCAATAGGTGAAATAAGTCGAGGGCTTACAAAGTGAGCAGTGACGCCCTCCGTCCCCTCACCCCCTCTGGCGCAACATAAATTGTTATAACTCAATATAAATGTTCTCCTAAATCAATAATTTTTGGTATCTGGCTCATACAGATCGAGATCTAAACAATTTTGGAAAAACGATCGGTGGTGCTCTCCGTCTCCTCCCCCCAACCGCCGTTCAATTGTTTTTATTAGCACGCTTTTATTAGCTTTACCTCTACGTTTCTTTGTAACTCTTCATTCGCTCCAGCGCGCCTGTTGCCTTATTAACATGGTTTTATAATTAGCTTCACCTTATTAGTAATCCCGTCAGGGTCATATTGAGAGCCTTCCTGGATCATTTCTGGATGGTTTTCGGGATCCGTCCGCGATCCCGCCAGGGTCATTTGGTGATTTTTTCGGGATCATTTTGGGACCATTCCGGGATCATTTCTCTATAGTTTTCGGGACCCGTCCGGGATCCCGTAGGGGTTATTTTAGGACATTTTCGGGACTATTTCGCGATCATTTGGGGAACCTTCCGGCATCATTTCTGGATGGGTATCGGGATCCGTCCGGCATCCCGTCGCGGTATTTTCGGGATCATTTGCGCACCTTTGAGAGACAAATTCTTGATGGTTTCCGGGACTTTTTCGGGGTCATTCTGGGTCCCTTCCGGCATCATTTCTGGATGGTTTTCGGGATCCGCCCGGGATCCCTTCGGGGTCTTTTCGGGACTATTTCGGGATCATTTGTGGTACCTACCTGCATCATTTATGGATGGTTTTCGGTATCCGTTCGGGATCCCGTCGGAGTTATTTCGGGACGTTTTCGGGATCATTTGGGGTCCCTTCCGGCATCATATCTGTATAGGTTTCGGGATCCGTGCAGGATCCCGTCGGGGTCATTTCGGGACTATTTCGGGATCATTTCTAGATGGTTTTCGGGATCCTGTCGGGGTCATTTTGGGACTTTTTCTCGATTAATACGGGATCATTTGGGGACCCTTTCGGCATCATTTCTGGATGGGTTTCGGGATCCATCCGGGATCCCGTCAGGGTACCTTCGGGACTATTACGTGATCATTTGAGGACCTTTCCGGCATGATTTTTGGATGGAATTCGGTATCCGATCGGTATCCCGGCGGAGTCATATCGGGCCATTTTCGGGATCATTTGGTATCCCTTCCGGCATCATTTCTGGATTGTTTTCGGGGTCCGTACGGGATCCCTTCGGGGTCATTTCGGGACTATTTCGGGATCATTTGTGGTACCTACCGGCATCATTTATGGATGGTTTTCGTTATCCGTCCGGGATCCCGTGGGGGTTATTTCGGGACTTTTTCTCGACTAATACGGGATCATTTGTGGAACTTTTCGGCATCATTTATGGATCCCGTCGGAATAATTTGGGGACTATTAGGGGATCATTTAGGACCTTTCCGGCATCATTTCTGTATAATTTTCGGTATCCTTCGGGGATCCCGACGGGGTCATTTCGGGACTATTTCGGGACTATTTCGGGATCATTTGTGGTACCTACCTGCATCATTTATGGATGGTTTTCGGTATCCGTTCGGGATCCCGTCGGGGTTATTTCAGGACGTTTTCGGGATCATTGGGGGTCCCTTCCGGCATCATTTCTGGATGGTTTTCGGGGTCCGTCCGGGTCATTTCTCGACTAATACGGGACCATTTGGGGACCCTTTCGGCATCATTTCTGGATGGTTTTCCGGATCCATCCGGGATCCCGTCAGGGTCACTTCGGGACTATTACGTGATCATTTGAGGACCTTTCCGGCATAATTTTTGGATGGATTTCGGTATCCGATCGGGATCCCGGCGGAGTCATATCGAGTCATTTTCGGGATCATTTGGGGTCCCTTCCGGTATCATTTCTGTATGGTTTCCGGAATTCGTCCGGGATCCCCTCGGGGTCATTTCAGGACTTTTTCGGAATCATTTGGTGTACCTTCCGGCATCATTTCTAGATGGTTTTCGGGGTCCGGACGGGATCCCGTCGGGGCCAAATCAGGACCTTTTCGGGATCATTTGGGGTACCTTCCGGCATCATTTCTGGATGTCATTTCGGGACTATTATGGGATTATTTGAGGACCTTTCCGGCATCATATCTGGATGGTTTTTGGCATCCGTCCGTTATCTCGTCGGGGTCATTTCGGGACTTTTTCGGGATCATTTGGGGTTCCTTCCAGCATCATTTCTGGATGGTTTTAGGGATTCATCCGTGATCCCGTCGGGGTCATTTCGGCACTATTAGGGGGTCATCTGAGGACCTTTCCGGCCGAAATTCATTGCTATCTGACGTGTTTTTATTTAGCTCCGCTAATTTTACAATTTTTACTTGGTATAATCGTTTAAAATCAGTTAAATAATTTTTCCATATTCTGTATTAAAATATTGTGTTGAAAAAAGTGACTTTTCCGCCTAATTTTATCGCAATTAAAAATTAATAATTAAATAAAATAAACACAGAGACATATGTACTAAAAATATTTCAAATTTTTTTATTATAAATTCGTTCTCTCTATTATTCATAATGCCTTGTGTTTGTGGACAAAAAGTCGATCGTTCATATGCAAAGGTCCAATGTGGAAAATGCAACAACATTTTTCATTTGAATTGTGTTGGTGTTTTGGCCGCTGACGTTGAGTTTTGGGCGAGCGCATAAAAAAGTTTTTTTGTAAAAATGTGCTGCTTTTCGTCGAAAATCTATTTGTCTCCGCAGCAAAATCTTGGTAGTCTGGTTGCTTCGGATATCTCAACGGCACCGAACTCTTCTGCTCTTAACACTGAAAGTGACAACAACCAATTGCAGAACTCTTCTCATTATAATTCGGTGCTTTCAAATCAAACAGCTTCGACTGAATTTAAGAACAACAACGAAAAAGTTAATTTAGCTAGCATACTCGTCTCTCTGCGCAATGAAATCTCCCGCATACTTAGTTCAATCACTGATCTACATACTGACAACAATAACTTACTTAAAAAATTGATTGTATGCTTCGTGATTTTTGCCTGCTGCACGCAAAGCATTGCTGATAAAGACAAACTGATTATCCAACTGACAGGTGAGGTCAAAGAACTCCATACCTTGATTGTTCGTTTGTCAACAGAATCGAATAAAGGAACAGAGAAAACCATATAAATTTGTCGAAAGAAGAAAGAGAGAAAACCTCAAATATAAATTTGACTGCTGCTAAAAACAGCAATTTGCAGTCATCGTCTGTCGCGCATTCTTCTACTGCTGCTAATGTAACAACAATGAAATCTAATGCAAATTCTTCACCTGCATTTTCTACATTTTCAACTCTCCCATCACACGTTCATGCTGTTGACGGTGTGACGTCGGGTAACTCTTTGGTTGACATTTCTCAACACTCTGGCGCTGTTGATGAAGATTAAATAAAGATAATGATGACATTACCACTAGGGAAGTGACTGCCGTGCCACTTCGTAGGGCCATATTTGTATCACAACTGCATGCTTCGTTGACTGTTGATGATGTTCGAAATTATATTTACTCTAAAATTGATATAACTAATAGTGTTAACATTAACCTTTTTAAATTTAACTTTAAATGTGAAAGAGAAATGTCTTCTTTTAAAATAACGGTACCTCACCTATATTTTGATAGAGTACTTGATTTATCTTTTTGGCCGGAGCACTCTGTGGTTCACTCGTACCAAAAAAAGGTCACTTCTATGCCCACAGCAGTACAAAGCCCAAAAAACGGGCTAACCAATACCGCAGGGTTAGCAACATAACTGACTTTGATTCAGTTTTCCTAAATATCCACTACCAAAACGTTCGTGGTTTACGATCTCAACTTAACGAGGGGTTTCTTAATAGTTTTGCTTTCTCGGCGCAAGTTGTAGCTTTTACCGAAATATGGTTAAAACATGATAACCTAAATTCTGAGCTTTTCTCAAACAATTATGTGGTTCATCGGCGTGATCGTATATCTAGAGGTGGAGGTGTCCTCATTGCTGTGGACTCACGCTTTTCATCGGAGTTGTTGACGTCAGACAACTCATCTGAGATAGAATTTTTAGCAGTGAAACTGTCATAAATAGTTATAGTTTATTCATTTGCTGTTCATATATACCGCCTCGTTCGGATTTGCTTATTTACTCTTACCATAACTTAGCTATTCGTAATGTATACTCTCAGTTAAGAGATAAAGATTGTATAGTAGTTCTTGGTGATTTTAATTTGCCCTCGGTGAACTGGATAAACATAAGTGGCTCAAACTTTTTGACCCCAAGCGTTCAACATGAATTTTTCAACTCTCTGTTGGATATATTTCTACTTCAGATCAACGATGTGTTAAATTGTAAGAATGAGATTCTTGATTTGATATTTGTTGATGACTCTGTGAGTATCAATCTTAATCGTGTTCCTTCATTATCTCTTACTGAGGATTTCCTACACGCTACGATTGAAATTGCTTTTGATATTGTTCTACATCCTACTGTGTGTGATGTATCTAAATTAAAATCTCGTTCGAGATATTTCTTTAAAACCGACTTCGTTAAACTAAATGAATTGATTGCAAACCATGATTGGTCAGACTTGTATGCGTGTTATGACCAAGAATCAGCAATTTCCCTATTTTACGTTACTCTTAATTGCTTCTGTGTTCCCCTCAGAAGCGTTTGTGTAGGGTCAAACAAGCCACCTTGGTTCTCTAAACAACTTGCGAGACTTAATAACATCAAATCTAAGCTTTATAAACGTTTTAAGAGATCAGGATTACCATCTGACTTTTCAAAGTATCTAGTTGCTCGCTCCAACTTTCATTGTCTTAATCAAATGTGATACAAAAATTATTTAACCAGTTGTAAACTTCAGTTTTTTAGTAATCCGAAAAAATTTTATAGTTTTGTTAACTCTAAGAGAAAAACTTCTGGGTTTCCTGCTGCCTTCACTTTTGGTTGTAAGAATACAAATTGCGATAATGATATCGCGAATTTATTTGCAGATTCCTTTGAATCGACGTATTCATCTAAATCATTTCAAACTGGCCAATATCCGTATAAATTAGAAAGTTTTAATTGCATACTAAATCCTGTCATTGACAAAAATACTGTTCTTCAGACTCTTTTGTATTTGAAACCAGTTTTTTCTCCAGGGCCTGATGGTGTTCCTAGCTGTGTGCTTAATTACTGTGCAGTGAATCTATCAGAACCGATTACTAATGTTTTATTAATTTTTGTCAAAAAAAAACATAAGAGTATAAACATCTAGTAAAATATTTAAATTTCTTTTTACTTCAATTTCATAAAAAATTAATAAAACAATTTACTAATGCAATCTGTGTTTAACGGCAAGCATTTCACCACTCTTCTACCATAACTACAATCGTTTTAGTGCAGTATAAAACAGTATAAAATAAATACAAGACGCGATAGCTTCCGAAGAGATTTTAGCCCAATTTGCGTCGTGCTCCTTTTAGTTTTCCCTACAAGTTGGCAGGACGGGACCCACATGTTTTATGCCGACTCCGAACGGCATCTGCGAAGCTTGTCCTGACAGAAATACACTCGGAGTGTTTGCCAAATCACTTCCGAGGGGCGATTAGGAAACATTTTTTTATTTTTTGTTGGTTTTTTGGCCTTTAGTTTGTTAAAAATGTTTGCAAATTCTCGAGCTCGAGGCCATATAATATTAAATAACACACAACAGTTTTAATTTATATGCGTGATAGGTCGACCAACTATTCCTGAAGATCACTTCTAATTGAAGTCGTGAAGTTTTTTTTCTAATTGAAAAAAACTTGTTTCTAAATTTTATATGATACCTTGGCCGGGAGTTGAACCGAGGTCCCTCCGTATGGCAAGCGGGGCACGCTACATTTTTACACTCTTAAACTACAATCAATGTATTTTGTGTGCTTAAATTATGTTAAAAATTGTGTTAAAGTTTGTGGTGTGGTGGAAGTGACCTACTAGACCTTTGTGAAGCTCCGCTGCTTTCCACATCTTTATCTTCAAAAATTTTTGATAATAAGAAAAAAAGAAAAGAAAAGAAACAAGTAAGGAAGGTTAAGTTCGGGTGTAACCGAACATTACATACTCAGTTGAGAGCTATGGTGACAACATAAGGGAAAATAACCATGTAGGAAAATGAACCGAGGGAAACCCTGGAATGTGTTTGTATGACATATATATCAAATGAAAGGCATTAAAGAGTATTTTATGAGGGAGTGGGCCATAGTTTTATAGGTGGACGCCATTTAGGGATATAGCCATAAAGGTGGATCAGGGTATAAAATTAAAGGTTTTAATGAGTATTTTAAAAGGGAGTAATCCTTAGTTCCATAGGTGGACGCCGTTTCCAGATATCCCCACAAAGGTGGAACAGGGGTGACCCTAGAATTTGTTTGTACAATATGGGCATCAAACGAATGGTGTTAATGAGTATTTGGAGTGGGCCCTAGTTCTATAGGTGGACGCCGTTTCGAAATATCGCCATAAAGGTGGACCAGGGGTGACTCTAGAATGTTTTTGTACGATATGGGTATCAAATTAAAGGTATTAATGAGGGTTTTAAAAGGGAGTGGTGGTTGTTGTATAGGTGGTCGCCTTTTCGAGATATCGCCATAAAGGTGGACCAGGGGTGACTCTAGAATGCGTTTGTACGATATGGGTATCAAATAAAAGGTGCTAATGAGTATTTTAAAAGGGAATAATCCTTAGTTCCATAGGTGGACGCCGTTTGGAGATATCGCCATAAAGGTGGACCAGGGGTTACCCTAGAATTTGTTTGTACAATATGGGCATCAAACGAAAGGTTTTAATATGTATTTTAAAAGGGAGTGGGCCTTAGTTCTATAGGTGGACGCCGTTTCGAAATATCGCCACAAAGGTGGACCAGGGGTGACTCTAGAATGTTTTTGTACGATATGGGTATCAAATTAAAGGTATTAATGAGGGTTTTAAAAGGGAGTGGTGGTTGTTGTATAGGTGGTCGCCTTTTCGAGATATCGCCATAAAGGTGGACCAGGGGTGACTCTAGAATGCGTTTGTACGATATGGGTATCAAATGAAAGGTGTTAATGAGTATTTTTAAAACGGAGTGGGCCTTCGTTCTATAGCTGTTCGCTTTTTCGAGATATCGCCATAAAGATGGACCAGGGGTGACTTTAGAATATGTTTGTACGATATGGGTATCAAATGAAAGGTGTTAATGAGTATTTTAAAAGGGAGTAGGCCTTAGTTGTATAGGTGGACGCCGTTTCGAAATATCGCCATAAAGGTGGACCAGGGGTGACTTTAGAATATGTTTGTACGATATGGGTATCAAATGAAAGGTGTTAATGAGTATTTTAAAAGGGAGTAGGCCTTAGTTCTATAGGTGGACGCCGTTTCACAATATCGCCATAAAGGTGGACCAGGGGTGACTCTAGAATGTGTTTGTACGATATGGGTATCAAATTAAAGGTATTAATGAGGGTTTTAAAAGGGAGTGGTGGTTGTTGTATAGGTGGTCGCATTTTCGAAATAACGCCATAAAGGTGGACCAGGAATGACTCTAGAATTTGTTTGTACAATATGGGTATCAAAAGAAAGGTGTTAATAAGTATTTTAAAAGGGATTAATCCATAGTTCCATAGGTGGACGCCGTTTCGAGATATTGCCATAAAGGTGGGCCAGCGGTGACTCTAGAATTCGTTTGTGCAATATGGGTATCAAACGAAAGGTGGACCAGGGGTGACTCTAGAATGAGTTTGTACGATATGGGTATCAAATTAAACGTATTAATGAGAGTTTTAAAAGAAAGTGGTGGTATTTTTATATGTGATCGCGTTTTCCAGATATCGACCAAAATGTGGACCAGGGTGACCCAGAACATCATCTGTTGGATTCCGCTAATTTATTTATATATGTAATACCTGCCAAGATTTTAAGGGTTTTTTATTTCGCCCTGCAGAACTTTTTCATTTTCTTCTACTTAATATGGTAGGTGTCACAACCATTTTATAAAATTTTTCTAAAGTTATATTTCGCTTCAATAAAACAATCCAATTACCTTACCATGTTTCATCCCTTTTTTCGTATTTGGTATAGAATTATGGCATTTTTTTCATTTTTCGTAATTTTCGATATCGAAAAAGTGGGCGTGGTCATAGTCGGATTTCATTCATTTTTCATACCAAGATAAAGTGAGTTCAAGTAAGCACGTGAACTAAGTTCATTAAAGATATGTCGATTTTTGCTCAAGTTATCGTGTTCAGGGCCATGCGGAAGGACAGACGGACGACTGTGTATAAAAACTGGGCGTGGCATCAACCGATTTTGCCCATTTTTACAGAAAAGAGTTAACGTCATAAAATCTATGCCCCTACCAAATTTCAAAAGGATTGGTTAATTTTTGTTCGACTTATGACGTTAAAAGTATCCTAGACAAATTAAATGAAAAAGGGCGGAGCCACGCCCATTTTGAAATTTTCTTTTATTTTTGTATTTTGTTACACTATATCATTACTGGAGTTGAATGTTGACATAATTTACTTATATACTGTAAAGATATTAAATTTTTGTTAAAATTTTACTTTAAAAAATTTTTTTTTTTAAAAGTGGGCGTGGTCCTTCTCCGATTTTGCTAATTTTTATTAAGCGTACATATAGTAATAGGAGTAACGTTCCTGCCAAATTTCATCATGATATATTCAACGACTGCCAAATTACAGCTTGCAAAAATTTTAAATTACCTTCTTTTAAAAGTGGGCGGTGCCACGCCCGTTGTCCAAAATTTTACTAGTTTTCTATTCTGCGTCATAAGTTCAACTCATGTACCAAGTTTCGTCGCTTTATCTCTCTTTTGTAATGAATTATCGCAATTTTTCGGTTTTTCGAAATTTTCGATATCGAAAAAGTGGGCGTGGTTATAGTCCGATATCGTTCATTTTAAATAGCGATCTGAGATGAGTGCTCAGGAACCCACATACCAAATTTCATCAAGATACCTCAAAATTTACTCAAGTTATCGTGTTAACGGACGGACGGACGGACGGACATGGCTCAATCAAATTTTTTTTCGATCCTGATTATTTTGATATATGGAAGTCTATATCTATCTCGATTCCTTTATATATGTACAACCAACCGTTATCCAATCAAACTTAATATACTCTGTGAGCTCTACTCAACTGAGTATAAAAATATTTCGCACATTTTCTCGAGCATACATATTTGAATATTTAATTCTTTCTGATAATCCGACATACGTGGCTACGCAAACACAACCCTGACCCAATAACCTTAACTTGACGAGCCCAACGAACGCTTGTGTTTAAAGAGCTGTTGCAAGTAGAATCCCAAAACGTCAGTTCAGTTCTGTCCAGCTCGCTTGATTAAAACGCATAAATAACACTGGTCGACGGCCAAAATTTACCAGAGACGCCGTTCTGAAATTCGTATTTAAAACCACCCCCTGATTTCGAAAATCGAGTTAATTTTTTATTCTATGGTACCGTTTTTGAGATATTTGCAATTTACCGTTATTCGAAAAAACCAAAAAGATGGCTCCCTTTAATTACGGATATCTCACGAACGGGTCAAGCAATTGCAAACACGTTTACAGAATCGGAAAGAAGATAAATTTGCTATAAACGTGTCATACATTATTTTTTGCTCAACTTGATAGTTTTCGAGATATTAGCTTATCATTTCAGATTTTTGTTTTTTTTTTATGAAAAAATATGAAAAAATTACTATTTGCGAGGGCAGCATTCCAACACCACAACTTTTTTTCCAGACAATTTTTCTTTATGTAAAGCTCTGTTTAATTAGAAAAAAGATAAGCTATCAGCCAAGAAAATCGATGCAAAACTGCGTAAGTTATAAGCGATCAAATAAAAATACCCAGGTTGCGCAATTTCAACGTATACCTCAAAACGTATGTATGGTATAAAGAAGAGGTAAATATCTAGCTATGCTCTGTTTCTATTTAGTTAAGAGTTCAATTTATGAATGAAATTACCCATATTTTTAACTTTTTTTTAATTTATTTATGTTTATACTATATTCTAACAATCTTTATTTTAATTTGATTTTACTATGTAGTCGAAATAATTATGTGTTCTACTTTGACGCTTATTCAGTTTAGGATCGGTTTCTCTTATGAGAAACCAGCAGTAATCACCCATCATTGCGACGTCCCAGAATCCTTGATATCGATTCTCAATTAATTTCATTTGCTGATGACACCTTTCGCTATGTCCGTCACTTTCGTCGCCAAGATTTGCCGGAAAAAAGCTCAAATGTGAGTGCAAAAAGTCAATTTTTAAAGACATATTTACGCCTGGAACGAAAATATTAATTAGGTAAACAAGTTATAGAATTTTGGGAAATTAGTTTTAATAAGCCTTTAATATTTACCCATGTTCGCATAATTATTGATAAAGTCGTTCACTATCTGCTCGTAGTTAGGGCTTTTGTGTCTACCGAGAAAAGAAGCAACGAACTTTTCAAAGGATTCCCACGCTGCTGCCTCAACTGATGAGAGTAGTCCTTTGAATTGATTATTGTTGATCAACTTTTTTATTTGTGGTCCAACAAAAATACCTTCCTTTATCTTGGCTTGAGAAATATCTGGAAAAATTGTTTTCAAATAGTCGAATGCTTCGCCTTCTTTGTCCAAAGCCTTAACAAAGTTTTTAATGAGACCTAGCTTGATGTGTAGGGGTGGAAGTATGATTTTCTCTTTCTTGACAAGAGGGGTGTATTTGATGTTATCCACACCAACGGTAAACTTGACTCTTTCCGGCCAATCCTTTCTGACGTAGTGGTCCTTACGAGCTCGGCTATCCCACTTGCAGAGGAAGCAGCAGTGCTTGGTGTAGCCACATTGTAGACCGCATAGCATTGACTTTGAGATCAGAACATATTTTCCAATCATGCTCTTCATATTTGATAAATTTGAGTAGTTTTTGCATTTCCTCGTAGGTTTCCTTTGTATTTACTGCATGTGCGATCAGGATAGAAGGCTTTTTGTTACCAATATGCAATAATACAGCCTTCAAACTCAATTTATTGCTGTCTATGAACAATCGCCACTCTTTTGAATCATATGTTTGACCAAACTCTTTGAATAAACCAGGAATGTCGTAACAGTAGCATATACTATCTTTCTTGCTATAGGGTTTGGAAAATAGTTCGTGACGAGTACTACAATATATCACCTTAACATTGGATGACACAAATTTAAATTGTTGCATACGGGAAGTGTGGACCTCGGCCTTTTCCTTGGATAGTTCCAAATCTCTTATCCAATCATTAAGTTGTGCTTGTGACAGAACGTTTCTCTCGTTTCCCATGCGAAATTCAGTACAACTTGATTCCCCGCACTCAGATATTACTGTTGACAATGGAACTGGATCCGCAACTGCCGTTGAATGTAGTACTGGTAATGTCACTGTAGGTACGCTGGCATAGGTTACTCTTCTGGATCTTCCAACGCCAAGTGCATTTGTTTGACAAATATAACACTCTATTGAACGGCAAGTAAGCTCCTCCATATCATTGGTGTATCAAATTTTATTTGTTGTCCTGATTCCGACTGAATCAATTCTACTCGACACGATGTACACAAAGTGTTCAGTGTCCATGGTTTTTCAGCATTTTTAGGCTCAATGCCAAAATACTTGGAGTATAACGTTTCGATATGATCTGAGAACACTCGTCGTCGCATTATGATAGTATATTGGCCACACATGAAACAGAACATATCTGGATCGTTATTACACTCAACTTCTCGCGTCCTTTTACTCATTTTATTTTTTTAATAAATCACGGTTTTGAAATTTGACTTATGAACTGAACTATCTCCGGCGAGCCTTGCAGATGTTATAAAGTTTCAAGGCGCATTAACTCATATTTATACTCGGAACAAGAATAAAATTGAAAAAATCAAATCTTACCTAGACAGAAAGGTTCCTTTTTATACGAAGCCGGGAAAAGAAAATACTACCTGCTTTAGATGTAGGCTTTAAAAACTTTCTGTGTCTTATAATTTTGAAAATCTACCTGCATATTTACCCATAAGTTACGGAAATACATGTTTATAACTACATGCCTACAGCAGGTTTCGAACCCAACCACTCTTCCTTTCGATGCAACCACTCTACCTACTATAAAACAATTCGTGTATTAAAAGTACTATTTGATTTATTTAAAGAAAAAGTATTATCATTGTTATGGTGTTATTCGTTTATCCGGATAATATCCCATTTGCACTTTATACCTTTAATATATGTATGTATACATACATTGAAGTTGTGCAACCTGGGTATTTTTATTTGATCGCTTATAACTTACGTAGTTTTGCATAGATTTTCTTCGATGATAGCTTATCTTTTTTCTAATTAAACAAAGCTTTACGTAAAGAAAAAATATCTGAAAAAAAGTTGTGGTTTTGAAATGCTGCCCTCGCAAAGGGTAATTTTTTTCATATTTTTTCATAAAAAAAAACAAAAATCTGAAATGATAAGCTAATATCTCGAAAACTATCTGGTTGAGCAAAAAACTATGTATAATGCATTTATAGCAAATTTTATCTTCTTTCCGATTCTGTAAACTTTTTTGCAATTGCTTGACCCTTTCGTGAGATATACGTAATTAAAGGGAACCATCTTTTTGGTTTTTTCGAATAACGGTAAATTGCAAATATCTCAAAAACGGTACCATAGAATCAAAAATGAACTCAATTTTCGAAATCAAGGGGTGATTTTACATACGAATTTCATAACGGCGTTTCTGGTAAAGAGAAAAAGTTGAAATTCGTGGTCCAGTGTAATCAAATTAATATATATCTTTCAAATTAATCTAAAACTAAATGTACAATATCACAATCTATCTTAATCTTATCTTATCTTATCTAATCTAATCTAATCTAGTCTAATCTATTATAATATATATCTAATATATACCATGTTTCTTTGTAACTTTACATCGCTCCAACGCGCCTGCTGCCTTATTAACATGGTTTTATAATTAGCTTCACCTTATTTGTAATCCCGTTAGGGTCATATTGAGACCCTTCCGGGATCATTTCTGGATGGTTTTCGGGATCCGTCCGGGATCCCGCCGGGGTTACTTCGGGACTTTTTCGGGATTATTTCGGGATCATTTTGGGAACCTTCTGGGGTCATTTCTGCATAGTTTTCGCGATCCGTCCGGGATGCCGTCGGGGTTAATTTGGGACATTTTGGGGACAATTCCGGGATCATTTCGGGACTATTTTGCGAACATTTGGGGACCCTTCCGGGATCATTTCTGGATGGGTTTCGGGATCCGTCCGGGATCCCGTCGGGGTCATTTCGGGGCTATTTCTCAACTAATACGGGATCATTTGGGGACCCCTTCGGCATCATTTCTGGATGGTTTTCGGGATCCATCCGGGATACCGTCAGGTTCATTTCGGGACTAATAGGGGATCATTTGAGGACCCTCCGGCATCATAAAATAAAAAAATAAATGTAAGGCGCGATAACCTCCGAAGAGATCTAAAGCCGAGCTTCTCTTCCAATTTGCGTCGTGCTCCTCTTGATTTTCCCTACAAATTGGCCGGACGGGACCTACATGTGTTAAAGAAACTAGTATTTCTCTGAAAAGGTGCTTGTTAATTATTTTTTAATTAGTATGTTTAATATAAATATTTATTTTTATTCCATTTCATTATATAAAATTATTTCCGAGTTAAACGTAATGAATATTAACAAAAACGATATTTTCAATCTCCATCAATTATTTTTCAATTCTAACCGCCTACTAAAAATTTCATTATTTTCAAAATTGCTGAAGTTGCTATCTCGTAACAACTCGGCCTTTCCTGCATTTCAGATTGACCTCAATCAGATTTCATTGTTGCTTATATCTTCATCAATACTTTCGTTATCATCGTCGGGAATCATAGAATTA
Organism: Eurosta solidaginis; assembly: GCF_040869045.1. Taxonomy (NCBI): domain Eukaryota; kingdom Metazoa; phylum Arthropoda; class Insecta; order Diptera; family Tephritidae; genus Eurosta; species Eurosta solidaginis. Next base: position 175,315,478 of record NC_090319.1, on the reverse strand, counting down.
AACGGTTTTAACTTCTCTGATGAAAATACTGTAGAATGTGTTTTCTTGGTTCTGCAAGTTACACAAAGATCTTTGATTACATAACGGTCATTGCCAAGTACTTTGTCAATAATGAAAGGTCCTTTAAATCGTGGTTCTAATTTTCGTGATTCGCCCGTGCTACTTAACTCGCTTTCAGCTAAGACAATGTCACCCTTCTTATATACAATTGGTTTATTATGAAGACGATCAAATCTTTGTTTTGACTTTTCACGTTGAACTGCAATTCTTTCAATAGCTGTTTTTCTAATGGATTCAAAATCTACAGTGACAGGTGATTCTTCAGACTGAAGTGTAAGAATAATTTTGTTGCGCTACGTATCACGTAGTTGAATACCAAACAGTAGCTCCTGAGGCGTTTTACCCGTGGTATCATTTTTCATTGTATTGAGAGACCATTGTAAATCTCGCATATGTAGATCCCATCGTTTGTCATTTTTTGTAGTTGTACGCAACATAGATAATAATGTACGATTTACACGTTCTGCGTGTCCATTAGCTCTTGGCGTACGTACAGCGTTCAATGTATGAACAATATCATTATCAGAACAAAATGTTTTAAACATATTTGAGGTAAAAGCAGTACCCCTATCCGTAATCATTCGGCTTGGTGTGCCAAAATAGCTAAAAACTTCATTTAAAACGTTGATTACATGTTTTGCCGCTGTAGTTTTAACAGCCCGAACAACGGTAAACTTTGTAAAAGAATCAACGATAACAAGAACATGTTCGTTTCGTAGGCTACTTCGTGGAAAAGGGCCTAAATGATCCAAATGAATTGTCTTAAACGGCACTGGTTCAATTTCGGAATAATGGTATTCACCTTCAGTTTTTCCCCCAGACTTTTTGTTGTATGCACAATCCACGCAAGAACTAATATACGATTTCGCAAAATTTCGCATTCGAGGGAACCACATATTTTGTTTAATCCTGAATGAAGAATTTTATATCGAACGCATTTTGGAACTACCCAAAGCTTTTTTTTATTATCCAACCGGTAAAGTCTATCATACTCGAGAATATAACCATCCATTTCCGAAATATTTTGTTGCTTCATCGAATCGATAATTGCTTTAATTTTATCGTCCTGAAGTTGCAAACTGAACAACCAATCTTCACTTTCGACGTTGACTTTACCTATTCTTAACGGAGCTGTTTCTTTTTCCTGTGATGGTTCGGCAGGACCCTACTCAATGCGTCAACGTGACACATCAAGTTTCCCGCTCTGTGTTCAATTTTAATTTCATAATCCTGTATACGTAGCCACCACCTTGCAATGCGTGGCACTAATTCGCGCTTTGTCATGACTGTTCTTATAGCACTACAATCTGTCACAACAACTATTGTTTTACCCTGAATATAGTATTTCATCCTCTCCAAGATTCAACTACAGCCAAACACTCCAACTCGTAGCTATGATACCGTCTCTCTGCGTTAGTGGTCGATCGGCTGTAATATATTACAGGTTTCCAATCATTACCCTCACATTGCAGCAATACACCAGCCAAGCCAACAGAACTAGCATCTGTATGTAATTGATGTTCAGCATCAAGTCGAAAAGCAGCAATAACAGGCTGTGAAGTAAGCGCTAACTTTAATTTATCAAAAGCTTTATTTTGCTCGCACCCCCAAATGAACGGCTGATCTTTGCGCAAAAGTAATCGAATTGGCTCTGATAATATAGCATAGCGCGGCACAAATTTTCTAAAATAGCCACTAAGGCCTAAAAATTTCCGAACTTCTGTAACATTTGTTGGTGGCTTAAAATTTTGTATGGCTAAAGTTTTCAATTTACCAGGAACTATACCCTCAGGAACAATCTGGTGACCCAAAAATTCAATGGTTTCTTGAAAGAAAGTGCACTTACCAAAATTGAGTGTTAGGAATAACTCACGTATGGCAATAAAGACGCGCCTCAACTTTTGCATAATTTCTTCACGGGTATTACCAGCAACCAAAATGTCGTCCATGTAATGGATCATGTCACCTGGTTCAGTTCTTTCCTTAAGTTTCGCCATCAAACGTTGAAAAACTGCTGGTGGATTTTTTAACCCGAACGGCATGCGTTTAAATTCGTATAACCCTTCGGTTGTCACAAATGCAGTATATTTTCTACTTTCATTTGAAATCGGCACTTGATAATAACCGCTATTTAAATCTAACGCACAAAATATTCGATACCGTTTCGCGTCGTGTAAAGTTTCCTCTATATTAGGCATTGGAAAAATTTCTTTTTTTGTAAAATTATTCAATTTACGATAATCGATACAAAGTCTATCTTGACCATTCTTCTTTTTCACGAGTGTAATTGGACTAGCATATTCCGATTCCGACTTTTGTATTATATCATTTTCTAATAATTCGTTAATCATTTTCGACACGATAACACGTTTTGGTTCCGAAACACGATATGGTTGTTGCACTACAGGTTCGTTAGTTGTTAAAGTAATTTTCATTTCCACTGCATTCGTTTTACCTATTTCATGCAACCCACAAGCAAATATATCTCGATATTCATTAATTAATTTAATTACATCGTTTTGCACATTTTCATCACCGATTCCGAAAGTTATGTCTGTATTATTTATTAAATGTTTTTCTGGTTTAGATTGCAATTTTTCCATTGCCCCGCTATTCTCAAATTTTGCCATTCCGTTTTCGACAGTAAAATTTAAATCACGAAAAATATTTTGACCAATTAACAAGTCGTGAGTTAAAATTTCATCATCAACTATATAAACATGTATTGATATGCTAACATCATCGATACTAATTTTAATTTCAGATTTTGCTATTGCTAATCGTTCACCGCCACAAATGCCACTAATTTTTAATACACACGACTCTTGTTTTATATTTAACGTATCCGCAACCGATTTACGCATTAACGAGCAATGGCTACCTGTATCCACAAATGCAATAAGTTCGCGTTTATTTATATACACAATCTTTTCAAAAACTTTTTCCATGTCATCACACATAGTTTGCCGAATTGCTTTAGATTTTCCACAATTCTGATATTCATCTTTAGCATGAACCTTATCACAATCTATGCAACGTGGACGACGTGGTGGTTTGGTACATTTAGATGATATATGTCCTGCTTCTTCACAGTTGTAACACTTCACTGGAGATCTTGATTCGATGGTCTGCAAATTATTAGTCACATTATCAACTTTCGATTTGACTACACACGTATCTCTGGAGTTACCCGGATTATGTTGGAAAAATTCTGTTATATGTTCACGAAGTTCTTTTGTAGACCGAAATTTCATTGCCGAATAGCAGTTTGTAAATCGCGATGTCGTAAACCGTCACGTATATATCTTATTATAGCTTGCTCACTCAAGTTAAAACGCCTACCTAATGAGCTTAATCAAAAACAATAGTCAATAACGTTTTCATTATATCGACGCGGCGTAGCAGACATTCGATAGTGCACTTCAGCCTCATTTAAATTTAAGCCGAATTCACTTATTAAATCTCGAGAAAAATCTACCCAATTCGAATATATAACTTTAGATGCATCTAACCACCATTTCGCTGCACCTTTCATTTTACCAAACACTGCCAACATGAGTCCTTTTTCATTCCATTTATAGGCATTAACTGCCGCGTTTACCCGTTCTACAAAATGTTCAACTGTTATTGATTGCATGTCCATCGGATCGAACTCTGGTATAGACTCTGCAATTTCTTTAACAGAATATAAACTACGTACTGATCCCGTAGACACTGAGCTCGCGATTCGATTTAACTCGAGATCAGTTGCATCTTGTGATGTATTATTAACCGACACTTGTGAAACCACACTAATTTCAGAAATTTTGGTTGTCAAAGATTCAATCATTTTACGCATTTCATTTAATTGCTGTTGCATACTATTATTTGTATCTTGCACTTCGTCTGTGCCTGTGAATTTTATATAAACTTGAATTAGTTCAGCTTTTGAACCACTCGTCGGAAGATTCTTATCATGCAATATTTGTTTTATTGCATCAATACATAAATCGCTAATTTTAACCATTTTTATTCTTTTTTTTTAGCCACAAATTCGTTATTGCTTTTTAATTTATTTATACGTATTTGGTTCGTTTTCGCGTTTTACACCTGAGTGTTCACCGTTTGAATGTTTACAATGCGTCAGTAAACCGTTAATATCGTTGCGATTTGAGAGAGATTGTACGTTTCACTCAAATCCGTCGTTACATCTAATATAATTTATTAAAACCGCATAAACTCTGCTATTGTAGATAAATTGAATACTATACATAAACAGATCATCCGTTGCGTATGAGTAACCAAACATTTATGGTCGTATTATATATGCGTATAGGTACACTTCGTAAGCGTTTGCGCGAAGGCTTTCCCGACCACTTCTGAATTGTTAAAGAAACTAGTATTTCTCTGAAAAGGTGCTTGTTAATTATTTTTTAATTAGTATGTTTAATATAAATATTTATTTTTATTCCATTTCATTATATAAAATTATTTCCGAGTTAAACGTAATGAATATTAACAAAAACGATATTTTCAATCTCCATCAATTATTTTTCAATTCTAACCGCCTACTAAAAATTTCATTATTTTCAAAATTGCTGAAGTTGCTATCTCGTAACACATGATTTTATGCCGACTCCGAACGGCATCTGCAAATACACCCGGAGCGCTGCCAAACACTGCCGAGGGGAGACCCCGCTTAGAAAAATTTTCTTCTAATTGAAAAACCATATTTCTAAAATTTTTGATGTTGCTTTGCCCGGGGTTTGAACCCAGGGCATCCTGTGTGGTAAGCGGAGTACGCTACCATCACACCGCGGTGGCCGCCGGGATCCCGTCGGGATCATTTCGGGACTTTTTCGGGATCATTTGGGGATCCCTTCGGGATCATTTCTGGATGGTTTTCGGGATTCGTCCGAGATCCCGTCGGGATCATTTCGGGATCATTTGGGGTCCCTTCCGGTATCATTTCTGGATGGTTTTCGGGATTCGTCCGGGATCCCGTCGGGGTCATTTCAGGATCATTTGGGGTACCTTCCGGCATCATTTCTAGATGGTTTTTGGGATCCGTCCGGCATCCCGACGGGGTGATTTCGGGACTATTAGGGTATCATTTGGGAACCTTTCCGGTTCCATTTCTGCAGAGTTTCCGGGATCCGTCGGGGATCCCGCCAGGGTAATTTGGGGACTATTAGGGGATCATTTGAGGACCTTTCCGGCATCATTTCTGGATAGTTTCCGGGATCCGTCGGGGATCCAGACGAGGTCTTTTCGGGACTATTTCGGGATGATTTGGGGTATTTTCCGGCATCATTTCTAGATGGTTTTCGTCATCCGTCCGGGATCCCGTCGGGGTCATTTCGGGACTTTTTCTCGACTAATACGGGATCATTTGGGGATCCTTTCGGCATCATTTCTGGATGGTTTTGGGGATCCGTCCGGGATCCCGTCGGGGTCATTTCAGGACTTTTTCGGGATCATTTGGATTACCTTCCGGCATCATTTCTAGATGGTTTTGGGGATCCGTCGGGCATCCCGACGGGGTAATTTCGGGACTATTTCGGGATCATTTGGGGTCCCTTCCGGCATCATTTCTGGATGGTTTACGGGATTCGTCCGGGATTCCGTTAGGGTAATTTCGGGACTATTAGGGGATCATTTGAGGACCTCTCCGGCATCATTCCTAGATGGTTTTCGGGATCCGTCCGGGATTCCGTCGGGGTCATTTCGGGACTTTTTCTCGACTAATACGGGATTATTTGGGGTTCTTTCGGGATCATTTCTGTATGGTTTTCAGGATTCGTCCGAGATCCCGTCGGGATCATTTCGGGACTTTTTCGGGATCATTTGGAGTCCCTTCCGGCATCATTTCTGGTTGGTTTTCGGGATTCGTCCGGGATCCCGTCGGAGTCATTTAAGGACTTTTTCGTGATAATTTGGGGTACCTTTCAGCATCATTTCTAGATGGTTTTGGGGATCCGTCCGGCATCCCGACGGGGCCATTTCGGGACTACTTCGGGATCATTTGGGGTCCCTTCTGGCTTCATTTATGGATGGTTTTCGGGATCCTTCCGGGATCCCGTCAAGTTCATTTCGGGACTATTAGGGGATAATTTGAGGACTGCTCACGGCATCATTTCTAGATGGTTTTTGGGATCAGTCCGGGATCCCGTCGGGCTTATTTCGGGACTTTTTCTCGACTAATACGGGATTATTTGGGATTATTTCGGCATCATTTCTGTATGGTTTTCGGGATTCGTCCGAGATCCCGTCGGGATCATTTCGGGATCATTTGGGGTCCCTTCCGGTATCATTTCTGGATGGTTTTCGGGATTCGTCCGGGATCCCGTCGGGGTCATTTCAGGACTTTTTCGGGATAATTTGGGGTACCTTTCGGCATCATTTCTAGATGGTTTTGGGGATCCGTCCGGCATCCCGACGGGGTCATTTCGGGACTATTTCGGGATCATTTGGGGTCCCTTCCAGCTTCATTTCTGGATGGTTTTCGGGATCCATCCGGGATCCCATCAAATTCATTTCGGGACTATTAGGGGATCATTTGAGGACCGCTCCGGCATCATTTCTAGATGGTTTTCGGGATCCGTCCGGGATCCCGTCGGGGTCATTTCGGGACTTTTTCTCTACTAATACGGTATTATTTGGGGTTCCTTTCGGCATCATTTCTGTATGGTTTTCGGGATTCGTCCGAGATCCCGTCGGGATCATTTCGGGACTTTTTCGGGATCATTTGGGGTCCCTTCCTGTATCATTTCTGGATGGTTTTCTGGATTCGTCCGGGATCCCGTCGGGGTCATTTCAGGACTTTTTTCGGGATAATTTGGGGTACCTTTCGGCATCATTTCTAGATGGTTTTGGGGATCCGTCCGGCATCCCGACGGGGTCATTTCGGGACTATTTCTGGATCATTTGGGGTCCCTTTCGGCATCATTTCTGGATGGTTTACTTGATTCGCCCGGGATCCCGTCAGGGTAATTTCGGGAATATTAGGGGATCATTTGGGGCCCTTTCCGGCATCATTTCTAGATAGTTCTCAGGATCCGTCCGGGATCCCGACGAGATCATTTTGGGACTACTTCGGGATGATTTGGGGTATTTTCTGGCATCATTTCTAGATGGTCTTCGGGATCCGTCCGGGATCCCGTCGGGGTCATTTCGAGACTTTTTCACGACTAATAAGGGATCATTTGGGGACCCTTTCCGCATCATTTCTGGATGGTTTTCGGGATCCGTCCGGGATCCCATCGGAGTCATTTCGGGACTATTTCGGGATCACTTGGGGTACCTTCTGACATCATTTCTACATGGTTTTCGGGATCCGTCCGGGATCCCATCTTGGTCATTTCGGGACTTTTTCTCGACTGATACGGGATTATTTGTGGACCCTTTCGAAAACATTATTGGATGGGTTTCGGAATCCGTCCAGGATCCCGTCAGGGTCATTTCGGGATTATTGGGGGATCATTTGGGGACCTTTCCGGTATGATTTCTGGATAGTTTTCTGCATATGTACGGGAACCCATCGGGGTAATTTCGGGACTTTTTCGGGACTATTTCGGGATCCTTTGGGGATCCTTTAAGGGCGTTTTCATGAATTTTTCTGTATTATTTCGGGATCATTTGGGGACCCTTCCGGCATCATTTCTTGATGGTTTTCGCGATCTGTTGTAGATCCCCTCGGGTAATTTCGGAACTTTTTCTGGACTATGTCGCGATAATTTAGGAACCCTTCCTGGATATTTTCTGGGTGGTTTTTGAGATCTGTCCGGGAGCCCGTCAGGGTTATTTCGGAACTTTTTCGGGACTATTTCGGGATCATTTTGGTACCCTTCAGGGATCATTTCTGTGTGGGTCTCTGCATAAGTCTAGAATCGTGTGGTTGTCACTTCGGGTTTTTTGGGACTATTTCGGGAACTTTTGGAGACCCTTCAGGGGCATTTCTGGATGGTTTTCGGGATCCGTCCGCGATATCGTCGGGGTCATTTCGTGACCTTCTCTGGATAATTTCGGGGTCATTTGGGGATCCTATCAGGTTATCAGCTCATTTAGATGTTTTTTTTTTCAATTACAAAAATAAAATGCATTAGACAGAAAAAATGTTTGAAACAGATAACTTGATAGGCAGGCTAACGTGAATAGCCCATATATTTCATTTTCTCCTTGCGAACGGGGCCGCGGGTAAAGACTAGTTATATTATTATGGGAAAGTTTGGATGTTTGTGTGTCCAGACGTTTGTCTTTGTGCCCCAATCACGCAAGAACGGCTGGACGGATTTGAATGAAATTTATCACACATATAGCCAATAGTCTAGAAGGATCTACCAGCTATATATTTTTGAAAAGGGGGAAGTCCTCTCCCCCTAGGAACAGTTATAATTTAATTATTATATTTTTTCTTCTTTGTGACTGAATCGCGCCAGAACGCCTACACGGATTTTGATGAAATTTGGGACACAGACAATAGTCTACTAGCGAAATTGTTTTCGAACATGGACAGGGGGGGGGGGGGGGTCCTGCGACCCTTCGAACAATTACTTTTTAGTAATTTTTACACATTATAACTTTACGTTTACTGAACTTCACCAACATTACAAACTCAATAGTTGAAAAAAATGGAGGGTTTACAAAGTGAACAGTGATACCCTCCGACCCCCTCACCCCCGTTCCCCTCACCCCCTCTGGTGCAAAATCTATAAATTGTTATAACTCAATAAAAATGTTCTCCTAAATCAATAATTTTTGGTATCTGGCTCATACAGATCGAGATCTAAGCAATGTTGGAAAAACGATCGGTGGTGCTCTCCGTCTCCTCCCGCCATCCGCCCTCCGTCAATTGTTTTTATTAGCATGCCTTTATTAGCTTTACCAGTATGTTTCTTTGTAACTCTTCATTCGATCCAGCGCGCCTGCTGTATTATTGACATGGTTTTACAATTAGCTTCACCTTATTTGTAATCCCGTCAGGGTCATATCGAGAGCCTTCCGGGATAATTTCTGGATGGTTTTCGGAATCCGTCCGGGATCCCGCCATGGTCATTTCGGGACTTTTTCGGAACTATTTCGGGATCATTTTTGGACCATTCCGAGATCATTTCTGTATAGTTTTCGGGATCCGTCCGGCATTCCGTAGGGGTTATTTTGGGACATTTTCCGGAATATTCCAGGATCATTTCGGGACTATTTTGCGATCATTTGGGGACCCTTCCGGCATCATTTCTGGATGGGTTTCTGGATCCGTCCGCTATCCTATCCCGGTATTTTCGGGATCATTTGCGTACCTTTCAGAGATAAATTCTTGATGGTTTCCGGGACTTTTTCGGGGTCATTTTGGGTCCCTTCCGGCACCATTTCTGGATGGTTTTCGGGATACGTCCGGGATCCCGTCTGAGCCATTTCGGGGCTATTTAGGGATCATTTGGGGTATCTTACGGCATCATTTCTGGATGGTTTTCTGAATCCGTCCGGGATCCCGTCGGAGTCATTTCGGGACTTTTTATCGACTAATACGGGCTCATTTGGGGACCTTTTCGGCATCATTTCTGGATGGGTTTCGGGATCCGTCCGGGATCCCGTCAGAGTCATTTGAGGACTATTAGGGGATAATTTTAGGACCTTTCCGGCATCATTTCTATATATTTTTCGGCATCCGTCCGGGATCCCGACGGGGTCATTTGGGGACTGTTTCGGGATCATTTGTGGTAGCTACCGGCATCATTTATGGATGGTTTTCGGGGTCCGTACGGGATCCCGTCGGGGTCATTTCGGGACTTTTTCGGGATCATTTGGGGACCCTCCCGAGGTAATTTCTGGATCCGTCCGGGATGCCGTAGGAGTCATTTCGAGATATTTTTGTAACTTTTTCGGGATAGTTTTGGAACCTTTACGGGATCATTTTTGGATGGGTTTTGAGATCCGTCCGGGAGCCCGTCAGGGTCATTTCGGCACTTTTTCGGGACTATTTCAGGATCATTTTGCTACCCTTCAGGGATCATACTCTGGATAAGTCTAAAATCGGGTCTTTGTCATTTCGGGTTTTTTTGGGACTATTCCGGGAACTTTTGGAGACCCTTCTGGGGCATTTCTGGATGGTTTTCGGGATCCGTCCGCGATAGCGTCGGGATCATTTCGTGGCTTTTTCTGGATAATTTCGGGATCATTTGGGGATCCTATCAGGTTATCAGCTCATTTAGTTCTTTTTTTACTCAATTACAAAAATAAAAAGCATTAGACAGAAAACAAATTTTAAACAGATAACTTGATAAGCAGGCTAACGTGAATAGCACATATATTTCTTTTTCTCCCTGCGGACGGGGCCACGGGTAAAGGCTAGTTAATACTATAAATGGGAAATTTTTGATGTTTATATGTTTGGACGTCCATACGTTTATCTTTGTGACTCAATCACGCAAGAACGCCTGAACGTATTTGGATGAAATTTGGCACACATATAAGCAATAGTCTAGAGTGATCAAGTAGCTATATGTTTTTGAAAAGGGGGGACCTCCCCGCCCCTAGGAACAGTTATAATTAATTATATTTTTTCGTCGTTGTGACTGAATCACGATAGAAGGGCTACTCGGATTTTGATGAAATTATAGATAGACAATAGTCTACTGGCTAAAGATTTTTTGTAATTGGAAATGGTGGGCGGAGGGAGGTCGACAACCCTCGAACAATTATTTTTTAATAATTTTTACACCTCATAATTTTAAGTATACTTACCTTCACCAATATTACAAACTCAGTTGGGTCAAATAAGTCGAAGGTTTATAAAGTGAGCAGTGGCACCCTCCGCCCCAGCCTCTTCACCCCAAGTAGAATCTATAAATTTTTATAAATCGAAGTAATTTTTCTCCCAATCAATATTTTTGTATCTGGCTCATTAATATGGATATCTAAACAATTTTGGAAAATCGATCAATGGAGCTCTCCGTCTCTTCCCGCCATCCTTCCTCCTTCAATTGTTTTTATTAACACACTTTTATTAGCTTTACCTGTATGTTTCTTTGTTTGTAACTCTGTTTTCGCTTCAACGCCTGCTGCCTTATTAACACGCTTTTATAATTAGCTTCACTTTATTTGTAATCCCGTCGGGGTCATGTCGGCACCCTTCCGGGATAATTTCTGGATGATTTTCGGGATTCTTTCGGGATCCAGTCAGGATCATTTCGGGATCATTTGGGCTCCCTTCCGGCATCATTTCTGGATGGATTTCGGAATCCCGTCGGGGTCATTTTAGGTCTGATACGGAATCATTTGGGACCCTTCCGGGATCATTTCTGTATGGTTTTATGGGTCCGTCCGGGATCTTATCAGGTTGGTTCGGGACTTTTTCGGGAGTGTTCCGGTATCATTTCTGGATTATTTTCGGGATCTGTCCGGGTACCCGTCAGGGTCATTTCGGGACTTTTTTGGTATAATTTCGGGTAGGTGCCCTTCAGGGATCATTTCTGTGTGGTTGTGTGGATCAGTCTAGGATGGTGTCGTTGTCATTTTGGGACTATTCCGGGACCTTTTGGAGACCTTTCCGGGAGCATTTATGGATGGCTTTCGGGATCCGTTCCTGATGACGTTGGTGTAATTTCGTGGCTTTTTGTGGATAAGTTCGGGATCATTTGGGGACCCTATCAGGTTTTCAGCTCATTTAGCTCTTTTTTTACTCTATTACAAAAATGACATGCGTTAGACAAAAATAATTTTTAAACAGATAACTTGATAAGCAGGCTAAGGTGAATAGCCCATATATTTTATTTTCTCCTTGCGGACTGATCCGCGGGTAAAGGCTAGTATACTTAATAAAATGTAGCAATAAATGGATTCTAATTGAAACGAATTTCTCTTTTAGTACAAACTGGTGTTAGAAGTGAGATTTGGCCTTTTACGCGAGTGGGCATATGAAAAATCGAGTGATGAAAACAGTGTAGTGAAAAGAGAATATGATATTGATGTACATTGGAACGATTTTCCGTCAACCCTTGATTTGGAGACAAACCGTTTTCGGCGTTGCGCTATCATCAGTGTCGATTTTCGTTCTGATCTGTTGCTCTGGGTTGTCGCACTGATGATAGCGCAATGCGCAGTGACAGTGGCATGAACAAAATATTCGTATAAAGATTGCGGAAAATTTTTTTCCCCGCTACACTTATATCGTATACAAACCTGATCGAGTTTGGCCATATATGTAATGCTAATTGCTTTATATATGGCTGTTTAAATGTTTTTGTATTGAATAATCGAATGTACCTAAATTTAAATATTTTCTTGTACGTATGCTTCTACAATCACAAATATTGTGTTGGATGTTTTTTTTGGATTTTCAATTCAAAACACATTGCGAGCATATTGTAATACCAATATAGGAGCATTATATTTATGGATCATTGGTTTACAAATCGTACGGATTTGTAGAAAAAAATTCTTTTCACTTTTTTAAAAGACACCAGATTCGTTTCTTGATATCTTTTCGCAGTTTAAGTAAACACCTATATCAGGATTACCTCCAAAAATTTTTCTTTCAGATATCCGCATATGTTCAGATTTGATATTTAAGAAAACCAGCCCAAATTTAAGTTTCTATATCTTTGGTTCCACTCGTCGTATCTTATTCATTTTCATTTTATTTCCAAGTTAACAACATTTTTCCTTCACTAGGGTAGACACCTTGTCGTTGGTGTGAGGGCTTAGCCGAACTCCATAGCGCCCGACTATGAGGCGGAGCTGTTTAGGACTGGCATCTACGCCATTTCGCTTCACAGGAGCGCAAGGGGAAATCGGCGACCAAGAACTGCCAACCCCCTAATCCAGGGTGTTTTGCGGACCGTGCCTGTTGGACGATATGCAGCCAGGGGATAAATTCGGCTGTATTCGAACGGAGCCTTCCCGATACCGGGCCACCTTGGGAAGTATTGATGGCCTTACCACAGTAAGGGGCGCTGCTTTGGCGGACGGTTCTTTCCCCGTATATAATACTGCACCTCTGATCCCGTCTTACCGGGCAGGTGGTCGTACGCCCAAGATGAACGACTCATTGCCTAATTGTAATAAGAACGAGGTTAAGAGGAGGACTGAGTCGCAAGCCAAGGACACAAAATACGCATTAAGCGATGCGTCAGGCTGGGAGAGTGAGAGTAGTACTGATTCAATGAACTCCGTGTTGGAAAGGCACACAAATGAAAAGGGTGAAGAAGAGTGGAGAAGGGTAAGGAGAAGAGGAAGTAAAAGAGCTCCCTCGCAGTACCGTGCAGCAGTAAGAATTGTCCGCCTGGGAGCAGTGGTCGACCCAACAGAAGTGGAGACCGATCGCTTGGAATGGGCCCATGAGGCGGTAGAAGTAGGTCGCGGGCAGCTCAAAAGGTTTGCCGCGAGAAACCCTCCGTTCTGCAACCGGTGTGAAGAGGAAGAAGTGTCGAATGACAAAATGAAGGGCAACGTCAGCGGAAGGCGACAAGCCTGGTTTAAATAGGTAGAAAGGACCTAGTCCCAGAGCCGCGAGGCAAGGCAGTCGCATAAAAAAGACAAGTAGGCCCAAGCTCTAAGACAGATGGGCCCCAATAGCGAGGTAGCAACTACCTCGAAAGCTGCGAGTCAGAGGAAAGTTCCAACTACGGAAATAGGAGATAAGACAAAGGGAGATAACGCTAAGACTCCAGCTTTCTCGGAGCTGCCAAAGGGAGATAACATTAAGATTCCGGCTTCTCCCGAGAAGATGAGTGATGTGGGAAAGCAGTCACTGACTGTGGCGCTGGTTGATCGTAGCAGTCCTTTCGGACAGATAACTACTGAAAGGTGGACATCTGTAGAAAGGAAGCTTATTAGATTAATTCTTAAAATGATGCAAGAACAACCAAGTAAGCCTCTTCCAACCTTTGATTCGGGGGTTGGTATAATGGTGTGAAGATGATAGCGTGCGACAATATCGCGAGTTTGCGGTGGCTGCAGGAAGTAGTTCCAAACCTCCAAAGGCAAGGCACGAACGCACGGTTTGAGGTGGTGGATAAAGCGCATAGAGCATCCCCACGGTACCTAAAGTTAAGGTATGGATACCAAACGTGATGAAGTCGGAGGATATAATGCGACTTCTGCAAAATCAAAATTTGAACATACCGACAGAGGATTGGAATGTACTTACTGTATCTCGGCCTACGGAGGAAGGTCAGTTCTACATCTTCCAAATAAACAAGCAGGCGGAGGATATATTGTACACATAGCTTGGAAAAATGTCCTTTGGTACAGGCAAAATGTACATGCGACTCAGGAAAAGAAGTCCCGAGGATAAAAATTCTAACACGCTAGAAGTGGGCGAAGTCGAAAAGTTTTGAGAGCCTAAGAAAAACTCGTCCTAACCCTTGAGAAGGGTTCGTTTGACGTGGCGCTGATGCAGGAGCTGTTGCTCTCATCGCACAGTGTTTCGTGTAGAACAAGCTAGGTGGACAAAAACAAAGTTCTTATTCCAAGAAAAGTGTAATGAGAAATGAAAGAAAACAAACAAAATAACGGCATTTTTGCTCTTTTTTTTTTGATATTTCTGCTTATATATATTGAGTAATTGAAGTAAGAAGGCAGGAGTGGCCGTAAAATTCATTGATTAATTTGCAAAATTCTTGTTGAATATTAAGCTTCATATTTCTTTTAAGTGAACACTTTTATATAATTTTTTTGATGGATTCTGAGCTCGAAGGTAAGCAAAATTTTTTAATAGTAATTCTTTCACAATTAGAGTATTTTCAATATATTTAACGTTCCGTTATTAAGAAGAAAAGGTATTTTTTCTCTATATTTTTAAATTTAGGGACAAAAAAGTTACATACATCCGCGGACATCCGGGCTAAATTTTACATATGTTATAGCCGCAAGTATTCTCTAATAGTCGAAAGAAAAAACCATTGCGAATTCTTTGCACATCTATTTTTAATTTTTTTTTTTTTGTAGATTTAGTTATCTCTACATATAAAATAGGATGTATGTACGTACCACCTCCGACGAGATATTTGAACCTTTAAAGATGATCTAGAAACGGCAAAACCAATTTCCAGGTACAGGGAACAAACACGTAGCCATAAAACACACAAAAATAAACGCGCAAGGTCAACAAGAGCACACCAAGAGCAAAAAGGCGAAGATCACTGACTTCAACCTACTACAACCTACCGCACCAGTCACCAAGGCATAAAAAAAGGTACATACAAAGCAATCCTAATGCAGATATAACCACACTGGAACGCTACACAAAACAACCCCATTTGTTAGCATCTACGCCAATACCTGAATGTAATATAAATACTGCACAACTGATAACAAATCGGAACGATCAACGACACTTAAGATGGCAGCACAACAATCATTAACTATTCACCCTGTCGGAAAATCAACAACACAAAGCAGTTTAGTTATACCCGTACCAAGAACGGAGTTTTTTGACATTTGGGTTCAACATTCGAAGGAAACCAGATATAAAGAATTGTTGAGTTTTGTTGTACTTAAATACGATTTAAGCGAAGCAGCCGAGTATTCGATACAAAGTTTAAGCTTACAAATATCGGCATATTCGTCGAAGCTGGATCAAAAGTGGAACACTTCTGGAAGACGTAAGGAGCTATTTTTGAATAAAAACTCGGAGACTTTCGGGTCCAGACTTCACATTTACAATAACGGTGGATTCAAAGTTGCTATCAGACCAGCCAACCACTTCTTCAGGTAACCTTGGCCCCGGAAGACGAAAGAAGGACTTTGTAAGCTGCAGCGAAAAAACCAAACGGCGTCGAGTGGATGACCTCTTGCAATCTAGAAGTCCTGGGAATCACTTTATGCGGCAGAAGTATCAACGCGTATGTCCGGCAACAGAAATGTTGCTAACATTATAAAAAAATCACAGGAAACCACTCAAATATCCGGAAAAAAGATGATATGTGACCCAGATGCAATACGCTTGAGTAATGTAGAAGCTTTAGCATACTACGTAGATAGCAAGTCGACAACTCATAGGTACAAAACGACTCAGAAGTGGAGCATCAAGGCAGGCCATAAAGTTTATCCATCATTTTATAATCTAAGAAAAGCAAAGGCGGAATGCTATTCAAATGAAATTGATGTGGGTGAAACACGTGCGGAAATTAAAGTCCAGTCCGTATTAGATAAAACTGTTGAGCGTTTAGTTTTAGCAAATCAAGAAGTTTTTGTTAGTTTATTACCTACAAACTTGACGTATACTTTAATCAGCAAGTGGGGTTGCAATGGAAGCTCTGACCATAGTACATATAAGCAAAAGTTTACATGCAGTTCTGGCACTGATGAGTTTTTGTTTATATTTTCTTTCGTTACTCTTCAATTACAGGATGAAAAAGGTAACATTGTTTGGCAGAATCCTCGACCTTCTTCTACCAAGTATTGTCGTCCAATTAAATTTATTTTTTCTAAACAAACAAAAGATAACCTACCCTATAACTTTTTGTTGGATCAGGTTTTATTTAATTTAAATCTATTGTCTTTTCTACTTTGTATGATACTTTACTTTTAAGTTTTTGTAATAAGTAATTTTCACATAATTAATTTAAATATTTACATTGTTATTATTATTATTGTAATTCACTTTTACATTCCTGACTGGTGCTATAAAATAATTTTGTAAAAATTGTAGTGCCAGGATAAATACTCAAATAAATACAAAACATGTATGGACATATATACAGTCACTCACATAAATAAGTAGACACCCCTTTTTGGACAATTCTTACAATTTTCGCTTTCGCAAATTTATTTTACCTAATTTCCCATAAGAAAATTTGTCACGATCTATAACAAAAACTAAATTATATTTAAAAAATGTTTGAAAAATTCGACGAATTTTCATATTTTAACTTATTTTCCATAAGAAAATTTGTCACGAGCTATAACAAAAACTAAATTATATTTAAAAAATGTTTGAAGAATTCGACGGATTTTCATAAAAAATTTTAATTTTTTTCCGAATTTTTAGAATTTTTTAGAGTATTGAGATTTGTAGTCCATTCAATTTAAGTACAATAAAATAATATTCTTGACTCCTTTAAATTTTTTTGGATCTATGTCACTATTCACATGAGTTACTGTATATGAAATAAGAAAATGTATGAATATGAAGTAAAATTTTGGAAAAAAATAAAAAAAAGAACATACGGCTGAAAAAAATGACGTAGTTGTAATAAATGACTGCATATGAAACGGAAAATCTCATAAAATAATTTTGCCAGCTAGCCTGTTCTACACGAAACACTGTGCATCGGGAGGAAAGGTTGCTGGACTTAGCGCGCGCGGATTTGGCGTTTACTAAGAGCAAACGGAAGGACGGGTGCGAACTGTAGTAATGGTAAGGAAACAGCTGCATTCATATATGCTGCCTAATTACACTACTGAGGACTTCGAAGCGGTGGCCGTTGAGCAAAAAATAAGCAGGCTTTATACTGGAGTACAAGAGGCTAATACAGGACGAAGGGTGCATAGGCCGGTTGGTTATAGGCGCGGATGCAAATGCGCACCAAAATTAGCGGGGAGAAGCAGATACGAAGGCGAGTCTCTATTTTGTTACATCCTGCAAACCAATTTGCAGATAGCCAATAGGGGAAATGTCCCTACATACATTAGTCCAACAACCAGCAATGTTCTCGATATTACACTGAGCTCCGAACGTGATATATCAAGGTATGATTGGATGGTTCTTGATAGACCATCCTTCTCCGAACATGCGAATATCAGCTTCAGAATCCTCCTAAAGAGGGTATAGAAGGGAGGAACCTTTAGAAACCCTAGGTCAACGAAGAAACAGGTAGAAACAAAACTGGGACAACCCAAAGAAGTTGCTAATATGGAGGAACTGGAGAAGTTTAATGAATTCCTAACAAAGACACTTATGAATGCGTATAACAAAGTTTTCCCTCTAAGAAGATTCAGAGGAAAAGCAAATCCGCCATGGTGGAGCAATGAGCTAAGTCTTCTAAGAAGACAGGTAAAATAAATGTTTAAGCTAGCAAAGACCGCGGAAAGCGAAGCGTGTCGAGACGAGTACAGGGATCTACTGAGGATCTACAAGCGTGAAATTTCCAGGGCGAAGAGTTCTCCAGCGAAACAGCACGGTTGAAAAAGTCCTAGTAAGGGGAAACATAGTCCAGGGATTAATAAAGAAAGAGAACGGGGAATGGTCACGTAATAGTGAGGAATCCTTTGAGGTGCTTTTCGATACACATTTCCCATCGGGAGATGGTTTACAAGGGCCAGCAGACAGCACTCACACTTCGATCACGGAGCGGGTAGTGTCGGGCTTGGTGACCGATACCAAGATCGAATGGGCAGTGAAGACGTTTCCTATGTTTAAATCGCCGGGCCCAGATGGTATATTCCCGGCCATGCTACAAGTTTCAAGTAGATCGGTCGTGGAAGGGCTTAAAATAACATTCGATGGGTGCATAAGATTGAATTATGTACCGCACTCTTAGAGAACTGCTCGTGTAGCTTTCCTACCAAAGGCAGGGAAGATCGTTCACGTGTATCCCAAAGACTATAGACCCATTAGCTTAACATCATTTCTGCTCAAAACTTTTGAGAGGCTGGTAGATGTGTACATAAATCTAACGTGGATGAAAAGCTGCTCTCCACAAGACAGCATGCGTACACCAAAGGCAGTCGGTAGACACCGCATTGTATAGGGTGGTAATAAACATAGAGAAAGCCGTGGAATATAAGGAATATGCTCTAGGAGTCTTCTTAGACTTTGGATTTCAATAACGTTTCTAAATGGGCGATTATGGGTGGTCTTAATTACATTAAAGTACATCCAGCCTTAACCAGATGGACCGGTTGCATTTTAAATTGCAGGAAGATTACATCACAATGTGGATTGTACGAGGCCACGAAATCAGTAGGCAGGGGCACGCCGCAGGGGGGGGGGGGTGCTATCACCTCTGCTGTGGACGCTGGTCATCAAGCAACTGCTCAGGCGATTGGATGAGGGACCCGTAAAACTTACGGCTTACACAGATGACGTTGCAATTGTCATAAGTGGAAAGTGCCTTCCAAGCTCTTTGATAGATCGTGCGCATACCTGGGCATCTAATGTCGGGTTGAAAGTCAACGCGGAGAAGTCGGATATGGTCCTGTTTACAAAGAGGTGCAAGGTTCCAAATTAGACTAGGCCTAAGTTAGGAGGGTTGACCCTACAAGAGAAACCTTGCCCAAAATATCAAGGAATCATCCTAGACAGTAAGCCGTCATTGAAGCTTAACGTGGAGAAGAGGGTGAAAAAGGCCTCAACGGCACTTTATGCATGCAAAAGAATGCTGGGGTGTACGTGGGCTTATCGCCCTCTCTTTCTCATTGGGTTTTTTCAGCGATTGTAAGCCCTATTCTATACTATGCAGTTCTTGTTTGGTGGAAAGCCACACAAAAAACAACCTACCTCAAAATATTATAGGGGCTATGCAGATTTTCAACATTACGGGAGCCCTGAAAACAACCCCGACGGCTGCACTATATGCCATTCTGAACATTCCACCTGTAGACCTGGTAGCAAAGTACATAGCGTTAACAACTGCAATCAGGATCGGTGCTTCCCGGCAGCTTGATCGCCGACTATACGGCCATAATAGTATAGCGCCATCAATCACAAGACGAACAGACTATCTGATTCCCTATCTGCACTTGGGGGGAGATCTTAAAATCACAATAGAGGAGGATGTTTGGCGCAAGGGTGCTCAAATGGCGGACGAGGCGATACATGTGAACACAGATGGCTCCAAAGTATTGGAAGTAGTAGGA
This sequence comes from Eurosta solidaginis, assembly GCF_040869045.1. Classification (NCBI taxonomy): domain Eukaryota; kingdom Metazoa; phylum Arthropoda; class Insecta; order Diptera; family Tephritidae; genus Eurosta; species Eurosta solidaginis. The sequence continues at coordinate 175,295,639 of NC_090319.1, read as the reverse complement.
TCTGCGGTAAACTGCTCTGATCCGGAAATAAACAGATCCTACAGGTTGCCGGATTACTTTAGGGTTTTCCAATCGGAAATATTAGCCGCAACCAAAGCAGTAGAAACCCTGGAAGAGAACGGCTTAAGCTGCAACCGTGTTAACTTTTATATTAACAGTCAAGCAACAATTAAGGCAATAATCTCGCATAGCACAGCATCTAAATGCGTGTTAGAGTGTAAGCAGTCTCTAGAGAGAATCGGGACAGGGAGAAGCATACATCTATATTTGGTCCCAGGGCATATGGGAATAGATGGGAATGAAAAAGCGGATGAACTAGCTAAAAAGGGTCCTTCCTTTGAAGATTGCTCCGTAGACGTCCCAATTAGATTGGGCGAGGTTAAGCGAAGGCGAGAGGTGCACATGATCGACCAAGCGGGAAAGGCGTGGGTTCAAGCGTGGCTGTAAAGTGTCAGAAATTATGTGTAGGTCTTGCAACCTCAGACTAACAAAGTTGATTTTATCATTAAAAAGAGAGGACTGTAGACTCATGACGGGTATTCTGACTGGGCACTGCCTTCTGGCGTCACATGCCTTTAAATTAGGCTTGATCAGTGATAGGAGATGTAGAAAGTGCGGGTTGGAGGAGGAAACGATCGAGCACGTTCTGTGCTCGTGCCCTGCGCTTGTCAGGCTAATATTCCAGCTATTTGTAGTGATACAGCTGATATATCTAGAAGCAGAAAGTGGCATAAGTCCCACCAAGAAATAGCGTGGCATTTTATCCTTGCTGCGGCTCCTCACATGGGGGGACACATTCGAGGAGTTTACCACGCTATTGTGCAGAGTTGAGCCTTGTCTCAATTCTCGACCCTTGACTCCTTTTCAAAAGATCCAGCCGATATGGAACCACTAACGGCTGGGTATTTCCTAATTGGAGGGCACCTACTTGCTCCTCCAAAACCAGATGCCAGCTAAAACCCAACATCGGTCATCAACCGTTGGCAAAAACTTAAAGCCCTACACAACTCGTTTTGTAAAAGATGGAAGTCCGAATACCTAGTCGAACTCCAAAAACGTAGCAAATGGAGGCACCCAAAAACAAATATGAAAATCGGGGATTTGGTGGTCATAAAGGAAGACAACTTTCCGACCAAATTCGAGTGGTCGAAATCATGACCCCTCGAGGCCAAGTGACGAGACCCCTCGTCAAACTGATACGCCTCCCTCCTGGCAATGAAGGAGAGGACCCTACAAAAGCACAATAATAATTTTAACGCTAACCGCAATTGCACTTCACAAATAATTGCCGGAATTCCATTTCGCAAAATCGAAAAAAATCTACAATTAATACAGCCCACTGCCTCATCAAAGAAAAACCAAAAACCCTTACCTATATTTTAAAACTTCTTAAACTTCATTTATTATTTATAAAAAAAAAAAATTTACCACAAATAAGCATTTCCGACAGACAGGCAGGGCAATTACTGGAAAAAAGCTCTATCTACGCTTCTCATAGCCTTTACAACCCGAAACTCCGGCAGTAGTAAAATAAATCTAGGGCTTTTTTCGGTCGAATTTTTCACAGGGAACGGTTTTTTTATAGCAAAACTGAGTATGGCACAGTACTCCCAGTCACCAGCCGTTCCCTGAAGAATAAACAAACCGCCTCACTCCACCCGCACTCAGGGAGATGTTTATTGCTACATGCATCAGTCACTGGAGAGGACGAAGTAGGAGATGGTGATCTAGTTGAGGGTGGAGCGGTCTTTCCGCTCATCGAGCTGCCAACAGCGCCCACGGGAAATGGAATCTCGGTCTTTCCGCCCGCCAATACGAAAGCAACAGCAGCGTGGAACGGAATCAGGGATTTTCCGTCCACCCACTCACCAGCAACACCGTCGTGGAACGGAATTTCGGACTGTCCGTCCACCCATTCAAAAGCAACTTCGTCATGGAACAGAATATCGGACTTTCCGTCCACCTACCCAACAGCAACAACGGCGTGGAGCGGAATCACGGACTTTTCGCCCATCCACTCAACATCAACGCAAGCGGAACGCGGAACGCGGAACCCCCACGCGATGAAAGTGCATAATCGCCACATCGCCAATTAAGTCGTTTAAAACAACACACATATTCACATTACCCTAAGTGGTCATATGTTCTCATCTAAATGGCGCGACAAGAAGGCCCATTTATTCACATTCAATCGATGCGCCATATGAATGAAATATCATACAACGCATTTATAAATATTCACATTGTCATTTCCAAAATATCTAAATATCAATAAACTGAAGTGCCTAACTAAAACTGAAATGAAATCCACGTATTGTGCCTTAATTTTTCTGCTCTCTCTATTTCCAGCGGTCTTCAAGCTCGAAGGACTAGGAGCGACAAACCGGCACAATGGTCAACTTCTGGCGACTACATCATACCTGGAAACAACCTGAGGAGGGCTGTGGCTGCAATTATCCCTAGTTTCTTTTTGCTTATCGTAAGGGGCCGGCATGTTTAGGCCACCAAGCTAAATCCGTCTGTCATCACGGACGACGCACCCTAATGCCTCAAAACCCAATAGGCTTTATGCTAGAAGCCATCTGAACAATGGCATGAGCATTGTATAAGGCTGAGGGAATTCTAAGGCGTTCACCTAAGCGAGGATAAGCCTAATACTAAGGCATAAATTTTCTGTATGAACACTAAGGCGCTCAACTTAGGCGCACTAAGCCTAATCCTAGGGCATTAATCTTTTGGCAGAAATGTGTGTGGTTTGTCTCTCAAGAAAACATGCACGTCCGTGAAGTAGAGCAATGAACCAATGTTAATGTTCATCCATTTCTTTGCTTGCTTCTACCGCTATCCGCTAGCATACCTTCGCCAACAGAGGATAATATGTATATACCTGACTATTGTAATATGTACATACGTTTGAACTTACATATTAAGTTGCAGTTATGCACCGACGTGTGTAACGTAAGTATACGTATTCCGTACGTACACACGTTGAGCGATATTTATGCCCGTAGAAACGAAGAAATGTTACCACTGACCTGTTTGAATGCATGCTTATGGAAACATCAACTTTTCTATTTTAATTTCTGATGTTCTAAATGGCTGGAATTAATATTAAATAAGTATAAATAGATTACATATTTATAATCTGCACTTTTACATAATTATTTCGAATCATTTCCACAATATTTCAAACTTTAATTAGGTGTTTTTGCATAAAAACTGCAAACGCTCAAAACTTTACGCTCAAAAATTTACAAGGGAACTCTGTCTAGTGAGAGAGCGATCAGCTGACACGTACGTACAATAAACGTGTCAAGTGACACGACCTATCTTATGAATGTGCAATGTAAACGAAAACTTACCGACGTTCAACGCACGTACGTAGGTAGCCCGGAACGTAGAAATCAAAACAATTTTGATTTTTTCCGTAAGCACGTGCCAGCTGATCGCTCTCTCATTAGACAGAGTTGCCTAGTAAACTTTCGCGCCGTAATTTTTGACCGTTTGCAGTTTTTATGCAAAAACACCTAATTAATCTATTATGTCCGTCCAAATTAGAGGTTTACGCCGGTCACCTAATCGGCGGCGGCGGCGTAGGCTCTATTATATATCGGCGGCAGCGGCGTGGCCGGCGCGCCGCCAAAGCGATCGGCGTAAACCTCTGAATTGAATGGCTGGACTTCAGAGTATCACATTGTCCACAACTAATGAATATGCTGACGTCAGTGGTATTTTTGACGATCTGGAATAATATCATTAACTTACGGATGAGTATCTGGAAAAAAATAATATTTGGAAAGGTTTTGTTTATATATATTTAAGGACGTTTCGGCTATTTTGGAAAGATCCGTGGTTTTTGCCTCAATCTGGCGGATCGTCCAAAAAAATTCTGGAGTATCTCCTTGCGAAGAGAGAGGGGGAAATATTTAAAATGGTCACAATTTTGTAGCGTAGTTTCACCGAAGGAGATATTCTGGGCTAACTCTAATACCCGTCGCACAGTGGCGCCTTTTGAGTTTTTTCTTTGCAAAAATCATAAATTTTGAACCAATGAAGATATTTTAAAAATTTAAAATGCAAATGAAAGCTAATTATTTGAATTTTTATTGTGTGAAAGGTCAGAATGTCACAGATACAGGGTGCTTAAAAAAAATTCGACAAACTCGAAAATTTTTAGTAAAATGAAAAACCAAATTGTTTTTAGTAAAAAATAAAAAAAAATAAAATGAGATTTGTCTTATAATGACGTATTTAAGCATAAAATAAGATAAACTAATGATTTTGATAAGATAGCGTGGCACTTCCCACTTATGATAAAAAGTTGTATCTAAGTAGTCACGTAATCAATAACTACCAAAATCAATATACGTATTGTTTCTTTTAAATGGCAATACTCTTATAAAACTCAAATGTCCATTTTTGGTGCCACAATAACAAGGTGCCTCAAAATACATCGTAAAATTTTAAATGTTTTTTTTTTATAATTTACAAGCCAAGTATGTATTTTATTAATAACTAAAAGTTATTGAAAGTGGTTCAATGAAATTTTATTTGAGCTCAAGATTAAACAGCCAACGAATTTTGTAAAAGGGGAGTGGCACTACACATTTATGCTAAAAAGTTTGATCTTAGTAACCGCTTTACCAATTTGTACCAAACTCGATAGACGTATTGATTTCTATAAAAATTTAATACTTGTTTGAAGGCGAAATGCCTAAGCTGTAAAATAAATTTGATAAACTTTAGAGAAATACAATAACGAAAATATATATTTATAAATTACTAAATTAATTAATTCTTTTATTTGAAATAAAAAATTAAATTGTACAAAGATATCTTATTTTTCAATAAAGTAACAAAATTAATTAGTAAATCTGTTTTTCATTGTTGTGATAAGAAATGAGAAACTTATTTTATCTTAACATAGTCATCGTTACTGGAACATATATCTAACAAAGCAACCATTTCTGAGCTATACGCATCTGTAAGATCTTTTTGTGTTCTTACATACCTCATAGATGATATGACTGGATCAGAAGAGATAGCTAACATGTTGAAAAGGTATTCATTTTGTCTAACTCGTGATACTTTGCAGGTGTTCATACATCTATATCTTTTGTAGTCCTTGTTCTTAGATTTTTGAGCTTCTTCAGATAATTCTCCTAATGGTAAGCGGGATGGGTGTCTTAGACTCATTTTCCTCACTCGTGTTTGCTGTATTTTCCTTCCTATACGCGGCTTCTAAGGATAAAAATTTTGTGTGTATTTCCGAGTCAACATTTGCTTTTGAAGCCATGGCGGCTATGCGCTTTCTGATTTCTCGGGTGGTGCCTGTCTGTTCAATGCCCAGCTCCTGTGTAATGGATATCAGCTGCTCCTTTGAAATATTGTCTAGCCACGTGGTGTCAATCTGGTCGGCCATTTTTCTGTTAGGTTTCTAGTCAGGAATGTTCCTTCTGACGTTGTACGATTTGCAGGGTCCCTGCTCGGGCGCCAATTGTAACGAAGCTTTTCGCTGCCCCGGTGCTTCTTCAGTAACTGCTGGGGTATACTCGCCGTGTCCAAGGTTCGTTTACAATGAATTTGTATTTCGGGGCGCCTTGCAAATCGTTTTCATATAAATTCACTTTATTGGTAAATTCCTTAAACTATAATATAAAACGTATAAAATGTGTATCTATAATTCACTTAATTTCATTGCTTGCTTTATAATTCGTGATAGGCTAGCGGTCCCTCGTGTCCTGTTAGGAACGTTCTGTTAGGGCGCCGTACTGGTCGCCGTCTAGGTATGTGTGAATGTGTCTCGGTGACGCCTTACGCCGGCGTGTTCCTCTCATGGTAAGTGGCAGTGCTAAGGCTGCTGCGGCCAGCGTCGTATGCCTGCGTATCTCTGCCGCGGCCAACGTCGTATGTGCGTGTAGTTCTGCTGCTGCCAACGTCGTGCGTATTCGTGGCTCTGCCAGCGTCGTATTTATGGGTGGCTCTGCTGCCAACGTCGTGTGTAAGCATGACTCTGCTGTGGCCAACGTCGTGTATTTGCGTAGCTCTGCTGCGGCCAACGTCGTATGTAAGCGTGGCTCTGCTGTGGCCAACGTCGTGTGTATGCGTAACTCTGCTGGCGTCGTGTGTCGTGACTCTGCCGCCGAGGCTTATGGCGATGGCGCGCGGGCTCGTGACGTTGTGGGCGTTCGCTTAGCGGGGAGCGAGCGTAGTTTAAGGCGTTGTGGAGCGGTCAAAACCAGCTTGCCCACAATCCTCAACCCACGGCTCTCTCCTATGACGGCAACTGTCTTGCGATGGTCAAAACCGATACGCCTTTCAGATGCCCTTCAATTGCTGCTCAGGTGACAGTCGCAACTTTGCGCCCCGTTAGGTGAGATCCGTTAGCCTCGGTACAGTCACGTTGTTGCGTTTCACCTCGACTCACTCCTACTGCGGTTGCCGACGTACTTCTGCCGCGGACGACGTTTGGCTGAGCGCGGGATCACGATGCTGTGGAGGGCGTTTGCTTGCGAGGGAGCAAGCGTGGTCTAAAGCGTTGTAGAGCGGTCAAAACCTGCTTACCCACAATCTTCAGTCCACGACTTTCTCCTATGAATTGCACTGGCTTGCAATGGTCAAAACCGATATGCCTTCCAGAGCGCTCCAATAGTAGCTCCAGTCGCAACCACAACCGCGTGCTGACTGACTGCTGTCTTCTCGTGTTGCCCTTTTTATAGCCAATGCTCTTGATGTTGCTAGCATAGTTCGTTGCGTTGCCATGGTTACGGTGTTGCTGTGGCGTGTTGCGGCAACTTGGTGCGCTAGTTATGTTTCTGACACTTGTTTGTGTCCCGTGTTGTGTTGGAAATGTTGCTAATCGTGTTTTTATGATGTTTGAGAGACTTGTTTGTGTCTCGTGTTGTCTGTAGTACTGCTCCTGTGTTATATGGCGGTGGTTTTGTGTGGGCCAAATTAATGGATTATATTTGGTCCTCACACTGTTAATACAACAATAACAACCACCCCCACTTAATATTCCTTTGTAGGTAAGTAATAAATATCCCATCACTTAAGCAGATTCCAACAGCTTAAGGCGTGGCACATTCCCATTGAAAATGCCCTATAACGTTTTGTTTTTTTAATTTTTGAGAATAATGCCCGACAAAATCTTATAAAAAGTTGTAAATATGCTGTTTTACTTATAGTGTATTTATAACAAGAGACTGAAAAAAGAAAACAATTTTTGGAAATGTGCGTGGCACCTCCAATTTTTTATTCATTCCAACGTTTGGCGTATCAAGTTAAAACTCGGTACAGATATTTCTCCCACATTGTTTTTTTAACACGCTATTAGCTTGGCCTGTATGTAACGGAATCTTTGAGCTTAATTTTCACCGGTTTCTAGAAGTCTGATTAATTTGAAACTTTGCATACGTATCAAGGACCGATGACAATGCATAAATGCGATGGTGTGGTGACATAAGGGCAACGACCATAAGGTAAATTGGCCATATTACCAGTTTGAATGGCCATAAGTTTGATTGAAACTTTGCACACGTATCAAGGCTCGATGACAATGCATTAGTGTGATGGTGTGGTGACATAAGGTCAACGGCCATAAGGTCAATTGGCCTTATTACCACTTTGAATGTCCATTAGTTTGATTGAAACTTTGCACCTGTATCAAGGTTCGACGACAATGCGCTAATGTGATGGTCTGGTGACATAAGGTCAACCCCATAAGGTCAATTGGCCTTATTACCACTTTGAATGGCCATAAGTTTGATTGAAACTTTGCACACGTATCAAAGCTCGATGACAATGCATCAATGTGATGGTGTGGTGACATAAGGTCAACGGCCATAAGGTCAATTGGCCTTATTACCACACCGAATGGCCATTAGTTTGATTGAAACTTTGCACACGTATCAAGGCTCCATGACAATGCAATAATGTGATGGTGGGGTGACATAAGGTTAACGGACATAAGGTCAATTGAACTTATGACCACCCCAAATGGCCATAGATTTGAAACCTTGCACATAATGCGAAAAACGCATTCCTTTATTAATGATAGAAGTGGATACATGGCACATCTACGAAAGAGCATACTGCAGCCCTTTTTTACACGCTTTTATTAGCTTAGCCTGTATCTATCTATGTATCTATGTGTCCATGTATGTATGTAACGGAATCTGGAGTGGAGCCGAGAGCCCCGGTAATGCAGAGCTCTAAACTCCGTTGCAACTTTTGAAGCATTTTAAGATAGGTACTTTTAGCTAGTGCAGGCCACCAGACCAAGGCACCATAAAGAAAAATCGGGTGCACAATGGCTGTGTAAATCCAGTAGGTCACCTTAGGAGAGAATCCCCAGGAGGTGCCAATTGTCCTCTTGCAGGTGAACAGCTCTGCTGCTGCGTTCTTGGATCGCTCCACTATAAGGTCACTCCATAAAAGCTTCCTATCCAGAATGACTCCCAAATACTTGACTTGATCGCTAAACGCTAAGAAAGTACCCCCAATTCTTGGCGGTGTAAGATTTGGTACTTTGTACCTCCTCGTGAAGAGGACAAGCTCGGTTTTATCCGGGTTGACTTCCAAACCTGTGGCGGGTTGTACTCCTGGAGCAGCTCCAGGATGTCAGCTGGGTCCGTTGGCGTCACTGGAACCCAGGCTCTAGCCCTTGGTCGTGAGGGGATATCACGCGCCTCCACTACCTTGAGGCGCGCGCCCGGATATACCACCCCTATCAGCGCGACGGCGGCCCTATAGAGGTTTACCGACCTGGCGTCGTCACAGGCAATTAGCTTGACATTGCCCTGGAAGCACCCTGCATCGGTGTATGACGGCGGTGGGCCAGGGTTGTCTTTCTTAACCTTAACGGTCACAGTAGAGAGCGCGGCCTCGATCCACTTCTACTTTTGTTTCGGGATCGTGCCATCTTCGCTGCTCTCGTCTATAATGCCAATGATCTGCCGACCCTTGGCAATTTTGGCGAAAGACCGCGTCCAGCCTCCCTGCGTCTTTGCTCTTTTCGGTGCCGTGGGGTTGGATTCATTCATGGACCGGTGGCGTTTCGAGGTTTCATCACTCTCGACTAAAACTTTTAAAATTACTTGAACTAAAAAATTTAAAATAAATAATAGTTAACAAAAAAAAACTAAAGAAACACGCTTTTATAGCTAACCGAACTAAAAAATAGAAAATAATTTTCAATTAAAAAGAGTTTATATAACAGGAGTAGGAGGTCAAACAATCATTTATAGTTAATCACCTCAAAATAAAATTATAATAAAATTTAAGTTATTAACAGAATAATTTAATTCACAGTAAAAAGCGTGGGGTGCTTGATATTGAATGTTACAATCATTCTATTGGCAACTATCTGAGAGGAAATATATGAAATGTACTCAAATGCAACCCACGCTTTTTAATCTGAATTAAATTATTCTGTTAATAACTTAAATTTTATTATAATTTTATTTTGAGGTGATTAACCATAAATGATTGTTTGACCTCCTACTACTATTCTATAAACTCTTTTTAATTGAAAATTGTTTTCTATTTTTTAGTTCGGTTAGCTATAAAAGCGTGTTTTTTTAGTTTTTTTTAACTATTATTTATTTTAAATAAAGGATCATAGACCAATGTAAAAGGCATTATCTCGATGAAAAATATATTTATATTGTGACGAATATTAGCATCACTAATTGAGACTCACATCCCTAAGGTTATTAAATAAAGGCACAACAACAATAAAGCAAGCTGCCACTCTTTTGTACATCAAATTATTACATCAAATCAATCATCATTTATTCACATACATACATACAATAAAGCAAGCTGCCACTCTTGTGTACATCAAATCAATCATAATTTATTCACATACATACAAGGCAGCAGAGAGATACTCACAAACGCATGTCATCATCAGCTGAAGTAGTACTCAAATATACACACGCATATGGATACAAACTACAAATATAAATGTATATAGCTGGTAAACAAGCATGAAGTTCACGAAACTACTAGACCTTAGGAGAAATTGGTGAACGAGGCAACAGCGAGTATAAAAGCAGAGGAAGCTGAGAAGTCAGTAATCAGTTTGATTTAAACACGCTATCAGATGCGAAGTGGGGTTTAATTGTGAAGTATAATTGTACTACTCCCAACATAGTCTAATAAAGACCATTTTGCAATACAGAATATTGGAGTGATTTATTCAACAATTTAGCGATTCGACGGTTAGCAGAAGGTTGCAAATAATCAGAATTTCCCGAAATTCGTTAAAATATGAATCCTATTTTACTTTTAAAAAACCATTATAACAAGAAATTTGAGAAACTAAAACATGTAACCCTTTTTTATTTTGCATTTCGATAGCCATTAGTGGAAGAAGAATTGAACTAGTTTGAAGAAAATCGATATCCTTATCTTTATAAATATGAATAATAAAATAGGCCAAAATCACCTAACAAATCCCCCATAAAAATAAACCCCTGAATAAAAAAAAAACTCTTAAATGGAATCCAGCTGTCTGTTCATTCGACTGTAAACAATGGTTCATTCGGTTCCAAGAATGGGTTTTATATATCAGATGGCTATAGAGATACCTAAAATACGCCAGAAAAAAACTCAACGAAATCCGGTCGGTTTCATTATTTTCAAAAAAATCACCAAGTAAGCTTATAAGTAAACTTATTAAAATTAATAAAAAGGCAAAGTTTTGTAAAAATATTTTGTGGTAGATAAGTGAAGGCTAACCCCTTTCTTCGTTTCGAAGCGGCCAAAACGTTTATGTATATCCACATACAATAAAAAACGCAAAAAATTCATAAGAAATTACGAAATTATATCCACTGTTATTTTAACGAACGCAAAAATATAAAACTTGGTGAAGTATCTGCGATGTCGTCCGCAAAAAGCAGTTTATGAAACATGTTGCGTCAACCTATACGTATACGTACAATTTATCTCAGCTGTCAATAAAATAATAAAAAAAAATTTTAAGTTAAACAGTTTTATTGAAAATGAAATTTCTAAAAATGTGAGGCGTAGCATAATATTATTAGGGTTCAGTTGGTCTTATATATGACTATCAATAGCTTTTATTTAATTGTATGATCAACGCCCTATATTGATGAGGAGTGTGATGACTAGTACCTAGGACCTACCTAATTATTTTCTAGCTTTTAATATTATTATTACTTGAAGTAAGTATTGATTTCAATAAAACCGTTTAACTAAATTTTTTTTTAATCATTTTTTTTTAAGTTTTTAATCTTTATTTAATTGCCTATTATTTCTCATTTTATTTATTTCATTTAGTGACTCAATAATACAGGGACTTTTTCCTGACAATTTGTTACAATCTAAGTCCTTAATACATAATCCTTCCAAAGACTTTACTCAACTCTGCGCCACGTATGCTTGTCCGGGTTCCCCCCATAAATTCAGAAACCAAAAATTCAGAAACACATTTTTTCAGAAAACATTAGTCAGAACCCTTTTTTTCGGAAAGCCAAAATTCAGAAGTCAAAACTCAGAAACAAAAATTCAGAAATCAAATTTCAGAAGTCAAAATTCCGAAGTCAAATTTCATAAGTCAAATTTCAGAAGTAAAATTTCGGAAGCCAAAACTCAAAAAGTAATCAGACAACAAAAAAAAACATTAAATTTTGCGCAAAATTTACTTTTTTTTGATGTCTGATTACTTTCTGATTTTGACTTCTAAAATTTTACTTCTGAATTTTTTCAGCCTGGAACACAGAAACATCGAAAGAAGGCGCTATATTCAATCGAATTATGGAATATGTATAATATCACCAAATTGGGTGAAGTCCGTACAAATAATTCCATCGAAAGGTGGCACAACGTCATTCGAAGTGCGTTTAGGAAATACCCTAACATATTTAATTGCATAAATAAAATAAAAAACTAACAGGCAATAATAGAAACAAAACTTCAGCAATTTTCAGCTGGAGGCGAGCCATATCGGAAACGCAAGAAAAATATAAAAACTTCGTTTTTTAATACTGTAAATACAAAAGATCGCGGGTTCGAATCGAGCTCAAGGCCTAACAATAATTATTTTATCATTACGAGGCGAATCCGTGCGCATCTTGCGCAACCAATATAAAAGTCTCTTATCAAATATCAAAAAAAATCAGCTGTTCTATCAATCAATTAAAACTTACAGCTTGCGCTGCCATGTAGCGTATGATAGCAACTGCCAGTAATTTTGTGCAAATATTCACAATAGTGCCATAGTACAAATAGATTTCTTCGTGTGCTCACAATCGGTAATAACCCGAATCTCCATCTTTACAACCAAAACTTTATTTATAGATTTCGATTCCAAATAAGAGCGAAAAAGGGACCCATGCATAAAAACAGCAATTAGAAATAATATGTGTGATTATTGTTATGATGCATTTTTTCTTAATTGAAACAACAATATTGTTAGTACATCCCAGAGCTCGGGGAAAAAGTGTCAATAAATATCACACTATGGCATCATTGCCATGAAACAAGTCCAATTTTTACATCCATTATGCAACAGAGGTAGCAGTGCTGTGAATATCAATTGGCAAGAAACAGGGCAGAAGTAGAAATAATGAAGACAAACAAACAATCGCTGTGATAGCTGAATGGTTATAGCAGAGGCGCCTAAACGTTGCCGATGAACGAATTTAGCAGTTTCCGAAATGGATCTATACAACGAGCTTTGGCAGTTGTCTAAATTTTTTTCTTTCTTCTATTCTAATTTAAAATTTTTTTCAATTAAGAAAAAATGTATCATAACAATAATAATGCTAAAATAATTATTGTCATGCCTTGAGCTCGATTCGAACCCGCGATCTTACAAATCAGTAGGCCGATATAACAACAAAAATTGTAAATTCATTTGAAAAAGATAATCGCGAAAAAAATTAATTAATTACATGCTTGCTATTGGACACAATTCAAAATTTTAGATTGTACTACCTTTTCTGTATACATAATTCCTTCGAAATAAATAAACGTTTTTGAATTTTGAGAAAAATTTTATGTTTTTTCTGTCGTCTGATTACTTTCTGAATTATGATTTCTGAATTTTTCCTTCTGAAATTTGACTTCTGAATTTTGACTTCTGAAATTAGGCGTCTGAGACTTGACTTCAGAGTTTTGACCTCTAAATTTTATCTTTCTGAAAAAGGGTTCTGACTAATGTTTTCTGAAAAAATGTGTTTCTGAATTTTTGCTTTCTGAATTTATGGGGGCACCGCTTGTCCCTCCTCCAACTTCAGAATATTTTGATGTCACTTCTAAGGACTGTATGTAATATTTGTTCCAAATATGAACCAAATCGGTCACATGTCGCTTTCTATTCATGTATGTATTATGTGTTCCCAAAATGGACCAAATCGGGCCACAAATACGATTTTTTTGAATATCTCCATCCTTGCACCACCCAGCGGCTATTTTTTTCACAGGCCGCTTTCCATTCATGTATGTATTATGTGTTCCAAATATGAGCCAAATCGAACTACAAATACGATTTTTTTAATATCTCGATCCTTGCGCCACCTAGCGGAGATTTTTTCATAGGTCGCTTTCTATTCACGTTTGTATTATGTGTTCCAAATATGAAACAAATCGGACCGCAAATACGATTTTTTGAAATATTTCGATCCATGCGCCACCTGTCGGAGTTTTTGTCTTATTATTGCATTGCCATGGGGTTCTGAACTCGGGAAGTTACTTAAATTTCAATTACAAAATTCGTGCCGGCCGCCCGTCACGTCAAGCTAAATAAAACAGTTTAAAAATGGAATGTTGCAACAGGCCACAAAAGCGTTGCCTTTATCCGTCACTTACTCCTAGCGTGACGACGTGCCCCCGCTGCACTTCAGAATTCTGCAGTTAAACTGTAATGGATTAAATGGGAAGATCACTGAGATAGTCGATTTCATGAAGCGGCACAACATCCGCATTGCTGCGATTCAAGAGACTAAACTCACAGCTAGATCTTCTCTGCAGACCTGTTCTGGGTATAATGTCCACAGAAAAGATCGCGGGAGCGGAAATGGAGGGTGTCTCGCGTTTATCACATACCACTCAGTGTAATATCATATATTTGATCCCGACATCGGCCGCAGGGACAGTGCCTTAGAACGTCACATCGTATCTGTCCGGTCAGACGATGTAAACCTAGAAATCATCAACATCTACATCCCTCCTGCCACCTTTTGCCCCTGTGGATACCACCATAATATCAGCGCCTTACTCACTGGCGATAATCGCATTATTTTAGGCGATTTCAACGCTCATCACGATCTATGGCATTAGAACTCGCGGGCTGACAGCAGGGGTGAGATGTTGGCGGATCAAATAGAAGAAACGACGTTCTGCACCATGAACGGAGACGCCCCCACTCGTATGGCAGGAAGCTGTCACAGTTTGCCAGATATATCAATCGTGAGCGCAAGACTCGTAAACTGCGTCAACTGGCAGCCGATGGTAACATTGGCATCGGGCCACCTGCCAATACTCGAGTGTATCGCTGACTTCATCATCACCAAAAAACGCACTTCCATATACTTTAAAAAAAGGAAAGTGGGATGAATACAAATACTTTACAGACAGCCGCTTTGCTGCCCTCCCTATGCCGACTGATGCTCTCCAAGGGGAGTGCGCCATCCGCAAGGTCATTGAATCCGTCTCGGCTCGCTTTATTCCCGCCGGAAGGATTCCCGAAACTCGGGCCCATTTTCCGGCGGAGGCCGCAAATTTAGCGAGAGAACATGATCTTATAAGACAGCTCGATCCCGGCGTCCCCCAAATAAAGGATATAAACCTACGCATCAGATTGCTTGTGGATGAATACAAGCGGGAGAAATGGGAGGAACATTCAAGCAGTTGCAACCTCTCTGTCGGTGTGGGTAAGCTTTGGTCCACCGTAAAGTCCTATCGAATCCGTCTAAGCACAATGACAAAATTTCCATCGCTTTTGGCGATAAAGTCCTGTCGGATGCGAAAAAATGCGCGAGCGCTTTTTGCCGACAATATATAACGCATTCTACGGTTGACAAAGTTAGACGGAGGGCCAACAGACGCGCACATAAACATAAATTCAGCGCGTCCCCTATTACCATCACCGCCAAAGAGGTTGAGGATGCCATCGGTCATGCTAAACCATCTAAAGCGGTGGGCCCAGACGGCATAACCATGCCAATGCTTAAAAGCCTAGAAAAAGAGAGTTTCAAATGTTGAGCACATGTCTTCAACCTCTCTCTGCCATCTTTGTCATTTCCGAAAAATGGAAATCAGCTAAATAAGAGACTCATATCGCCCGAAATCTCTCCTATCGCCCGTAGTAAAGACGCTTGAAGCCATTTTGCTCCCCTATTTCAAAACAAATTTGCAACTAGCCTGTCATCAGCATGGCTTTAGAAAACTTCATAGCACAATCACCGCCCTAAATGCCATTAGCGCCCAGATAAATTGCGGTTTAAATCAAAGCCCCCACCATAGAACAGTACTCGTTGTGCTAGACCTATCAAAAGCTTTTGATACGGTCAACCATGGCACGTTACTGCAAGACTTGGAAGGGTCTGCCCTTCCTCCAAATCTTAAAAGGTGGACCGCAAATTATCTGGGTGGCCGGCAAGCATCGGTGTAATTTAGAAACGCAAAATCAAAACCAAGAAGAATTAAACAAGGGTTGCCACAGGGTAGTGTCCTATCCCCACTTTTGTTTAACTTCTACATATCAAAACTACCTTCGCCACCAGAAGGAGTTACTATCGTTTCCTAGGCCGACGACTGCACAATAATGGCTACAGGCTCAGGCTCACAGATCGATGAGCTTTGCAACAAGATAAACGGTTACCTCCCTGACCTCTCCAGTTTCTTCACCTCGCGAAACCTGAAATTATCATCGACTAAATCATCGGCGACCTTATTTACAACATGGACGTACCAAATGTCGACCATTTTGAACATCCACGTAAATGGCACTACGCTACCGACTGCCTTAGACCCCAAAATCTTGGGTGTAACGTTTGATCAGCATCTATATTTTGGTGAGCATGCAGCCACAATTGTTCCGAAAATCCAGAGCCGTAATAAAATCCTCAAATTCCTTGCTGGCAGTACTTGAGGAAAAGATAAGGAAGCGCTCCTTACCACTTACAAAGCAATTGGCCAGCCGATTGCATGCTACGCGTCCCCGATATTGTCGCCAAGCCTAAAGACTACTCACTGGAAGAAGTTACAGGCCTGCCACAATATTGCCCTCAGAACCGCCACGGGTTGTCTTCTTATGTCGCCAGAACACCATCTACATAATGAGACGAGATTACCCCCCTTCGGGGAGAGAAATGAATAATAAGCTATCATCCAGTAAGTTTTCTAGCTTCGTATCACGCTCAATTCTCTTGGAAATGATCTAGACCATTGAGAGGCCTGAGAAGCAGGGGTTGTGATAATTTCGTACACATGAGTTATGATAGGCATATGTCGCTATTGTGATTCATTTAACACATACGGCAAAAAGACAGGCGGCGACATCTAATATTGAAAAATATGGGTTTTTAAGCGCAGCGTTGTTAAACTAAAGACAAGAAATAAAAAAAATATTTGGATCAAGAATTGAACCTGACTTCTATCTGGATTTATCGGACAAATCGGACCACAAATACGATTTTTTTGAATATCTCGATCCTTGCGCCACCTAGCGGCGATTTTTTCCTAGGTCGCTTTCTATTCACGTATGTATTATGTGTTCCAAATATGAAACAAATCGGACAGCAAATACGATTTTTTGAAATATTTCGATCCATGCGCCATCTATCGGAGTTTTTGTCTTATTATTGCATTGCCGTCGGGTTCTGAACTACGTTCCAACTATCACGCTTATAGCTTATCGGGAAGTTACTTAAATTTCAATTAAAAAATTCGTGCCGGCCGCCCGTCAAGTCAAGCTAAATAAAACCGTTTAAAAATGGAATGTAGCAACAGGCCACAAAAGCATTGCCTTTATCCGTCACTTACTCCTAGAGTGACGACGTTCCCCCCGCTGCACTTCAGAATTCTGCAGTTAAACTGTAATGGATTAACTGGGAAAATCACTGAGATAGTCGATTTCATGAAGCGGCACAACATCCGCATTGCTGCGATTCAAGAGACTAAACTCACAGCTAGATCTTCTCTGTTCTGGGTATAATGTCCACAGAAAAGATCGCGGGAGCGAAAATGGTGGCGGTCTCGCGTTTATCATATACCACTCAGTGCAATATCATATATTTGATCCCGACATCGGCCACAGGGACAGTGCCTTAGAGCGTCACGGCTTATCTGTCCGGTCAGACGATGTAAACCTAAAAATCATCAACATCTACATTCCTCTTGCCACCTTTTGCCACAGTGGATACCGCCCTAATATCAGCGCCTTATTCACTGGCGATAATCGCATTATTTTAGGCGATTTCAACGCTCATCACGATCTATGGCATTCAAACTTGCATGCTGACAGTAGGGGTGAGATGTTGGCGGATCAAATAGAAGAAACGACGTTCTGCCCTATGAACGGAGACGCCCCCACTTGTATGGCAGGAAGTTGTCACAGTTCGCCAGATATATCAATCGTGAGCGCAGGACTCGTAAACTGCGTCAACTGGCAGCCGATGGTAACATTGGCATCCGACCACCTGCCAATACTTATTTCGCTGGAGTGTATCGCAGACTTCATCGTCACCAAAAACGCACTTTCATATACTTTAAACAAGTAATGAAGGCTAAATTCGGGTGTAACCGAACACTACATACTCAGCTGAGAGCTTTGGGGACAAAATAAGGGAAAATCACCATTTAGCAGAATGAACCTAGGCTAACCCTGGAATGTGTTTTTATGACATGTGTATCAAATGAAAGGTGTTAATGATTATTTAAAACGTAATGGGCATTAGTTCTATAGGTGGACGCCTTTTCGAGATATCGCAATAAGGGTGGACCAGAGGTAACTCTCCACTGTGTTTGTACGATATGGGTATCAAATTAAAAGTATTAATAAGGGTTTTAAAAGGGTGTAGCCCTTAGTTGTATTTGTGGAGGCGTTTTCGAGATATCGACCAAAATGTGGACCAGGGTGACCCAAAACATCTTCTGTCGGGTACCGCTAATTTATTTATATATGTCATACCACGAACAGTACTCCTGCCAAGATTCCAAGGGCTTTTGATTTCGCCCTGCAGAACTTTTTCATTTTCTTCTACTTAATATAGTAGCTGTCACACCCATTTTTTTCTAAAGTTATATTTTGCGTCAATAAACCAATCCAATTACCATGTGTCATCTCTTTTTACATATTTGGTACAGAATTATGGCATTTTTTTCATTTTTCGTAATTTTCGATATCGGAAAAGTGGGCGTGGTCATAGTCGGATTTCGGGCATATTTTATACCAAGATAAAGTGACTTCAGATAAGTACGTGAACTAAGTTTAGTTAAGATATATAGTTTTTTGTGCAAGCTATCGTGTTAACGGCCGAGCGTAAGGACAGACGGCCGACTATGTATAAAAACTGGGCGTGGCTTCAACCGATTTCGCCCATTTTCACAGAAAACAGTTATCGTCATAGAATCTATGTCCTTACCAAATTTCACAAGGATTGGTAAATTTTTGTTCCACTTATGGCATTAAAAGTATTCTAGACGAATTAAATGAAAAAGGGCGGAGTTACCCCCATTTGGAAAATTTCTTTTATCTTTGTATTTTGTTGCACCATATCATTACGAATGTTGACATCATTTACTTTTATACTGTAAAGATATTAAATTTTTTGTTAAAATTTGACTTACAAAAAGAAAAATTGTTTAAAAGTGGGCGTGTTCGTCATCCGATTTCGCTAATTTTTATTTAGCGCACATATAGTAAGAGGAGTAACGTGCCTACCAAATTTCATCATGATATCTTTAACGACTCCCAAATTACAGCATGCAAAACTTTTAAATTACCTTCTTTTAAAAGTGGGCGTTGCTACGCCCATTGTCCAAAATTTTTCCTAATTTTCTATTTTGCGTCATAAGTTTCATCGCTTTATCCGTCTTTGGTAATGAATTATCGCACTTTTTCGGTTTTTCGAAATTTTCGATATCGAAGAAGTGGGCGTGGTTGTAGTCCGATTTCGTCATTTTATATAGCGATCTGAGATAAGCGCCCAGGAACGTACATACCAAATTTCATCAAGATACCTCAAACTTTACTCAAGTTATCGTGTTGACGGTCGGACGGAAGGACATGGCTAAATGAATTTCTTTTTTCACCCAGATCATTTTGATATATAGAAGTCTATATCTATCTCGATTATTTTATGCCGTTACGGATTACCCTTATGCGAACAAAGTTAATATACTCTGTGAGCTCTGCTCAGCTGAGTATAAAAAGGAAAGAGGGATGAATACAAATACTTTACAGACAGCCGCTTTGCTGCCCTCCCTATGCCGACTGATGGTCTCCAAGGGGAGTGTGCCATCCGCAAGGTCATTGAATCCGTCTCGGCTCGCTTTATTTCCGCCGGAAGAATTCCCGAAATTCGGGCCCATTTTCCGGCGGAGGCCGCAAATTTAGCGAGAGAACGTGACCTTATAAGACAGCTCGATCCCGGCGTCCCCCAAATAAAGGATATTAACATACACATCAGATTGCTTGTGGATGAATACAAGCGGGAGAAATGGGAGGAACATCCAAACAGTTGCAACCTCTCTGTCGGTGTGGGTAAGCTTTGGTCCACCGTAAAGTCCTATCGAATCCGTCTAAGCACAATGACAAAATTTCCATCGCTTTTAGCGATAAAGTCCTGTCGGATGCGAAAAAATGCGCGAGCGCTTTTTGCCGACAATATGTAACGCATTCTACGGTTGACAAAGTTAGACGGAGGGCCAACAGACGCGCACATAAACATAAATTCAGCGCGCCCCCTATTACCATCACCGCCAAAGAGGTTGAGGATGCCATCGGTCATGCTAAACCATCTAAAGCGGTGGGCCCAGACGGCATAACCATGCCAATGCTTAAAAGCCTAGGAAAAGAGAGTTTCAAATGTTGAGCACATGTCTTCAACCTGTCTCTTTCCATCTTTGTCATTTCCGAAAAATGGCAAATGGCCAAGGTGGTCCCGCTACTAAAGCCTGGGAAATCAGCTAAATAAGAGACTCATATCGCCCGAAATCTCTCCTATCGCCCGTAGCAAAGACGCTTGAAGCCATTTTGCTCCCCTATTTCAAAATAAATTTGCAACTAGCCTGTCATCAGCATGGCTTTAGAATACTTCATAGCACAATCCCCGCGCTAAATGCCATTAGCGCCCAGATAAATTGCGGTTTAAATCAAAGCCCCCACCATAGAACAGTACTCGTTGTGCTAGACCTATCAAAAGCTTTTGATACGGACAACCATGGCACGTTACTGCAAGACCTGGAAGGGTCTGCCCTTCCTCCAAATCTTAAAAGGTGGACCGCAAATTATCTGGGTGGCCGGCAAGCATCGGTGCAATTTAGAAACGCAAAATCAAAACCAAGAAGAATTAAACAAGGGTTGCCACAGGGTAGTGTCCTATCCCCACTTTTGTTTAACTTCTACATATCAAAACTACCTTCGCCACCAGAAGGAGTTACTATCGTTTCCTAGGCCGACGACTGCACAATAATGGCTACAGCCTCAGGCTCACAGATCGATGAGCTTTGCAACAAAATAAACGGTTACCTCCCTGACCTCTCCAGTTTATTCACCTCGCGAAACCTGAAATTATCATCGACTAAATCATCGGCGACCTTATTTACAATATGGACGTCCCAAATGTCGACCATATTGAACATCCACGTCAATGGCACTACCCAACCGACTGCCTTAGTCCGCAAAATCTTGGGTGTAACGTTTGATCAGGATCTATATTTTGGTGAGCATACAGCCATAATTGTACCGAAAATCCAGAGCCGTAATAAAATCCTCTAATCCCTTGCTGCCAGTACTTGAGGAAAAGATAACGAAGCGCTCATTACCACTTACAAAGCAATTGGCCAGCCGATTGCATGCTACACGTCCCAGATATGGTCGCCAAGCCTAAAGACTACTCACTAGAAGAAGCTACAGGCCTGCCAAAATACTGCCCACGGGTTGTCTTCTTATGTCCCCAGAACACCATCTACATAATGAGACGAGATTACCCCCCTTCGGGGAGAGAAATGAAATGCTAACCAGACAGTTCCTGTTGAATACCCAGAAATCTGGGCATCCCAACAGACATCTGACTGATGAGCCAACACCGCCCAGGGCCTTAAGGAGTCATATGCGTAAGCTTTATGAGGAAATACAGAACCTGAGAACACAGCCGTATGAAGCCAAAAAACACAAGCAGGTCCTTAGTGAACTCCAAAAACAGGCGTGGGATCTCTATGCCAGGAATTGCCCGGTGTATCGTGTACTCAGAAAACAATACTCTAAACTTGCAGAAGAGGAACGCACACTCCTTAGGGAAACGCGAGTCACTCTAGCTCAACTTCGATCTGGATACTGTAACAGGTTAAACTCTTACCTGTCCAGAATCAACCCCGACATACAAAATATATGTCCTGCTTGTAACGTGTCCCCACATGACACCAACCTTCTGTTCAATTGTATTGTGGAACCAACGCCTCTAACAGCCCTCTCATTATGGTCCGCCTCTGTTGAAACAGCAAGTTTCCTTGGACTCCCGTTAGAGGATATTGATGACAATTTGTGATCGGTCTCACCTATTGCATGGGTCGAAGCACTGCTACAACAACAACAACATGGCCTTTATCCATCCACTTACATCAATTCGAAGAATAAGAAGCCACCTTTTTCACCAACCGAAAGTTGCTACCAAATCCCGTTTCGTTTGCAGCCCTTCACAGATAAATTTTCCATAAAAAAAGAGCTGCTTCTGGTGGCAGGTCCCTAGAAAACTCGTTCGTTATTTCCATACTTATTTCCTCTATTTATTCAAATAATAAACTTTAAATAACTCAACGGTGCTTTTTTCGTCAATTGAGGCTTTAATCCACGGTCTAAAGCAATGGTCATCAGCTTGTGAAATAATTAAATAGTTGCGCTTACTTCAGACAAATAAGCCATCATCCAGTAAGTTTTCTAGCTTCGTATCACGCTCAATTCTCATGGAAATGCTCTAGATCATTGGGAGGCTTGAGAAGCAGGGGTTGTGATATTTTCGTACACATGAGTTATGATAGGCAGATGTCGCTATTGTGTTTCATTTAACACATACGGCAAAAGGCCAGGCGGCGACATCTAATATGGAAAAATATGGGTTTTTAAGGGCAGCGTTGCCAAAATAAGACAAGAAATAAACAAACTATGTGGCAGCGTTGCCAAACTGAAGACAAGAAATAAAAAAATTATTTGGATCACGAATAGAACCAGACTTCTATCTGGATTTATTTGCCTAAAATCGTTGGTGTTGCATTCACATGCAAAATTGTTTATCTGGATCCGGATCCATAAGACGGGATGATGGCTATTATTTGGTTCACAAATCTATCTGAATTAATCTGGCCCAAGTCGTGCAAAATAATTTATCTGCCTCAGGATCTTTGCGACGGGTTATTATTATTCTCTTTAATTTAATCGATGCTGAACCACACTGATGACTTGATATTAAACTTCTCTCTATGGGAGAGCGTGAAAAGGTTCATTTTAATAATATTGGCCATAGATGCCATCATCCTCAAAAGTTTGGGCATTTCAGAATAACTTGGGGGTATTTTACATGGTTTAATTTATGATTTTCATCAAAGATTTACTCAAACTTGTCAAATGGGATATCTCGAAAACTGTATCTCAGGATTACAAATCCGAAGAGAAAATAACTCTTTTTCACCCGTAGAAAATTTATCTGTGAAGAGCTGCAAATGAAACGGGTTTTGGTAGGAACTTTCGATTGGTGAAAAAGTTGGCTTCTTACTCTTCGAATTGATGTAAGTGGATCGATAAAGGCCTTGCTTTTGTGGCCCGTTGCTACATTCCTTTTTTGACAGCTGAGATAAATTTCATTTTTTGATACGGATATAGATCTTGAAGAGGTGAAAAATACGTTTAAAAAAATTATTTCATATTTCTAAAACAAAACAAAAAACTTTCAGAAAGGTTCTTCCACTTATTTTTCGAAGGTGTGGTCAAAAAGAGAAATAAATAAATTTAAGGTGCGATAACCTCCGAAGAGATTTTAGGCCGAGCTTATCATCCAATTTGTGTAGTGCTCCTTTTTAATTTTCCTACAAATTGGTTGAACGGGACCTACTCCTTTTATGCCGACTCCGAACGGCATATGCAAGGCAGATTAATTTTCACTGAGAGTTTTTATGGCAGAAATACACTCGGAGTGCTTGCCAAATACTGCCGAGGGGCGACCCCGTTTAGAAAAATTTTCTTATAATTGAAAAGTATTTTTTCTAAAATTTTGATGTTGCTTCGCCCGGAGTGTGAACCCAGGATCTTCGGTATGGTAGGCGGAGCACGCTACCATCACACCACGGCGACCGCCAAAAATTTATTTGATGTAAATGAGTGGTGTTGTTAACCGGAAAGATCACAGAGATAGTTGACTACATGAATAAAAATAATATCCGTATAGTCGCAATTCAAGAAACAAAGCTAACTGTCAGATGAGACCTCCAACTTGCGATGGCTACAAGATTCACAGCCAAGTTCGCACAAGGGGTAATGGTGGGAGCCTTGCCTTTATCACCCATCACCCCATGCTGATCTATATATAATTAACATTTATATTCCTCCTGCCACTTGCTGTCCAAATGGCTATCGACCAGATATCAGTACGCTACTCTGTGGCGAAATCCGCTTTATCTTTGGCGATTTCAACGCTCACCATGATATCTGGCACTCCAGCTCGCGAATCGTCAGCAGAGACAAGCAGCGAGCAGAGCAAATAGACAATACGATTTTCTGCACGATAAACGGCGATGCTCGCACCAGAATTGCAGGTAATTGCCACAACTTGCATGACATCTCAATCGTCAGCGCAAGGCTCATAAACTGCGTTGAATGGCAGCCGATGCTTACTTGGTAATTCTATACGATAGCATGACACTGCTAATACGCATCCAAAAATATCGAGCGAGGTGTCAAAAGACTCGCATTGATCTCGACAACAGCCGGAAAAGAAAAATTTTATCTCTGTCAGGAGATATTTGCAGTTGAATTTGGCGATTTTTATGATTTTCATCTGGTTGTTGTAATGTTGTTGTACCCACAAAGGAATTGCGAACATAAGTGTTTTGCGCGGATATAGTTTTGGTCTCCAAACCGGTGTTGGACCCACCCAGGGTAATTTTTTATAAGAGCGGCCGAAGGCCGCCATGCAGAATGGTGTTCTGCGCAAAAATACTGTTGATTCGTTAATATCTTTTGATCGACTTAAAATTTTTCGGATTATTAATACTGATGTCAAGACGCGTCGTTTGATACATCTCTAGATATTTTTGGACGCGTATTAGCAGTGTCATGCTCTCGTATAGAGTTACCGCTTACTTAAGCTTCTGACCACCTGCCCATACTCCTTTCAATACAGCGACCTGCCAATTTCTTCACCTCTGAAAAGCGGCGTCTAAACTTTATATGATTTGAAGAAATACGCGAGCGCCTTTTGCCGACAATTTATAATGCATTCTTCTGTAGGCAAAGCCAGATGTCGGGCAAACAGACGGGCACATAAAGACAAACACGATGTGCCTCCCATTACCATCGCCCCCACAGAGGTCGAAGCAGCCATCCACAAGCCCAAGCCCTCCCTTCAGATATTATCGCGCCTTACATTTATTTTATTTTTACGGGGCCCTTCAATTGATGAATTACTTCCTAAAACAAAAGCTATCGCTCCGATCTTTCCAGTTTCTTCACTTCGCGCGACCTGGCATTATCACCCACAAAATACACGGCAACTCTCTTTAACGTGGAAGGAACAGATGTCGCAAACATTGGACGGTCACGTCGATGGTGTCACACTATCGAGTGTTAGTCAGCCATAGACCTTAGGGGTAACGTTCGATAATACTGTAACCTTCAAGGCCCATGCTACCGAAATTGTATCTAAAGTACAAAGTTGTAACAAAATTCTCAAGTCGCTTGCCGGCAGCACCTGGGGAAAAGATAAAGAAACGTTGTGTAACGACAGCCTGCCTCCATACTGGCTTAAATGAGTGGCAGAGTGTATGTGCGTATATGTGTTTATGTGTTTTGTGTTCAGGTCCGTACCTTAGCCGCAATGTTACCATTAAAATAATACTAACATAATAACATTAACATTGACAACATTGTACCTATAGTGAACACAATGTGGCAACGGAAATAAGATGTTGCGCTTGGCATCATGTTGTTATAATAAGTAAAATTTCACCATGTTGCTAACAACCTAGCAGCCTTGACGAATGATAAGTAACTATGTGTTTGTTCTGTTCGGTATTATGTATGTGGATGTGTTTTTGTGCAAGGCTATACGCATCAGTGTGAGCGGTCAAGGCGCGAACCAAATGTATCTGTGTAGGTGTTCGTTTTGTGGAGCGGTAAGCGTGTGAAGGTATGAGTGAAATATACGTATGGATGAAAAATACGGGAAAGCCGAGAAGAAAGTTTGGCATGTATAGGTAGGAATTTTCCGTTTCTGAGTAACGTTCCCCTGCCACGGCGGTAGCTATAAAAGGGCGCAACGTTAGGCAACGGACAAAGTATTACTTTATCAAGTGCCCAGTGCGAGTGAGTAAATATTTAAAAGTTTGTGCCCCGAAAAAAATATTTTAAAAAGTTTGAAGTGCGCGGCTTAAAGCGAAAAAAAAAAAAAAAGGTTGTAGTGCGTGAATAAAAGCGAAACTTTAAGATGTGCGCGCCGAAGGTTTCGCGAAACGTGAAAAAAAAGGACGCACAAAGAAGTAAAGGCTAGGGATATCCTGCCCACCACCAAGCAGTCCCCAACTCAGGACAGCAGCAGAAGTTCCTGGTAAGTACAATGGTTTTCGCTGCCCTTGAATTTTTTTTATCTCCCACCAACTTGGCATGCCCACTGGGAAGCTGGCGTCCACAAAGCCAATTTTCCAAGCAAGCCAAAAGCAAATTTGCGTGCATATATGCACGCCTCCGTACAGACATATGTATGTCGGTGTGTATATTAATCATGCAAACAAAAAAAAAAAAAAAAAAAAAACACAACAAAAAAATTGTTTTAGCATCACCAGGCTTCTTGCATTAGGAATTCCCCAAGAATAATGTTTTTCTTTCCTTATATTAACAGGACACTCCCTTTTGGAAAGAACGCACTGGGCAGAGCATTGCAAATTACGGTTTGCGGCCTAAAGGCTGAATTAGCGACATACCGCTCCAACAATAGCAACCACGAGTTTTGGTATTGGCGGCGCAACGCCAACAGTAATCGTCACAACACTTTATTATTTAGCCGACAGCAAAGCAATTTTAGCAACATGTCTTATTGGAGGGGTTAGAACGCAGCAACAACAGCAACTCCATTGGTACCGGCAAACAACATCCACTACAGCATTTTTTTGTTGGCAACGCACGGCCGCAACAACCACAACTTGTATATATTTCTATCTTAGTAACATACCGCTCGACTACAACAACACTATTTTTGTGAGATTGGCGGCGCACCGCCCAACAACCAGTCCAACAACGTTCGTATATCGGCGACGTATCGCCCAACCACTATTACTACACATCCAAAAGCACTACACTATAATTTTATTTGGTGGCGCACACCACTACAACCACAGTGAAAACACAAGAACTTGGCAATATCGAGGAGGAGCATTTTCCACCAGCGGCATTGGGTCGTAACAACAATACCCACAAGCGCCACACTAAGTCGTTATGTATTGGCGCGCAATACAACAACAACTGCAACGACACCACAGGTAACTAAAATCCTTGGGAGCTAACACAACAAATAAAGAAAAACGGCAGCAACCATCACAATAAAGTTGGCAGCAACATTTCCATATTTTGGGCCTTTAAACTACAACAAGCACAGGCGGAGAGAGGAACGGCCCCGGCGTTGGATTTGGTCACCACATTATTTTTGTATATTGTATTTTTTTATTATTACGTTTATTTATATCTCTTTTATATTGTCGGAAGGAGCATACTTTTAGTAGGAAACAGGAAACAGGGGTCATTTAGTTTCAGGGGTCACACATATATGGTGTTAAAGTGAATCCCAAACTTTAACACCATACTTCCTAATGGTGGCACTCTCGCTCCCATTTAAATTTCCTCATTCGTTTATTCCTTTCATTCCCTTTTTTTTTGGTTCTTCGGTCTGACATTCCATTGTCTTTTTTTTTTTTTTTTTTTTTTTTTTTTTTTTTCCCTCCCTTTTTTTTTGATCTTTCCTTACCAGATACATATTTTTCTTACGTGTTCCTTTCTTTTGGCTATGCATGGTAGCCGTAACTCAGGATTGTTAAACTTTGAGTTTTTAAAATTTTTTTTTGCTTTTTTTGATTTTTTTGAAAAAAAAAAAAATTACATTTTTTTTTATTTTTATTCCGGCCAATATACCGCGTTATTAGGCTCACACCCTGAAATTGTAATGATGCCTTCAGCATAATAGGCATTCTTTGTTTTGCTGGTGCGAATATACTTTTTTTAAACACGTTTCACCATCACGTTGATAGAATTAATACTACCAAAGCACTCATTACTAAAGATCACTAGCGAGTGATCTTGGCTGAGTGATTGCGGGTGGCCAACGTGGGCGTGGCCTGTAGAATTGTATGCATGCTAGGAGTATTTCTTTTCAGCATTTTCAGCAAAGCTACTCAACTGCAGCGGCGCCGTTGGATAAGGAGAGTAACTTGGTGAGTGTTTTGAGTGAAATATAAAAATTTATCAATATACACCTGTTTAGTTGTATGTACATGTGTTAGTACAGATTCCTGCTCTTGCAAAAATAGAACAGGAATTAGCAAAGCAGAAAAATAAAAACAGATTGCAACGAACATATGTGCATGCATGAAAAACGTCACAAACGTATATTTGCACTTACATACATACCATTTGTTTCCATATACACATAAATTCTTTTCCTTGTTGACCTACTTTTGCTGTGTACATAATTGATCTTATGTTTATTTGAGCGGTTGCGGTAGGTCAGGGATTAGGGTACTTGAATTTTTTTTTTATTCGCCCTCTTATTTTATTTTATTTGAATTTGTATCTTTAGAATTAGAATTAGCTCCTATTAATAATACCGCATTAGGGTGGCCCTAAAAGTTTAATTTTTTTCTTTGAGACCAGACACTTTGTCTATTAGCCGTAGGTATTTTTTTTATAGAATTGAATTTGGAATGTATCCACTGGTTCTTGCACTCTTATGAATTTTTAATGTTCGCCAGTAATAAAAGTTAGCATTAAGTTTGAGCAATTTTTTTATTGTTACTTTGAGTAAACTTTTGAAGCCCTTGGAAAATTATTTTGTAGTAAACTTTGAGTTTAAAGTTTTATTGAAATTATTGAACTGGTAGTAGGTTGTTAGTCGGTAATTTGTAAACCAAAAATTTTGTAAATAAATTATAAGAATTATGTTTGGATGAAATTTTAAGACATTCATAATGCAGGGCTAAGTCGAATTTTGGTGTTGGTGCTGCGCTTGCGCGCGGTAAGGTAAGGTGAAGGTGAGTAATAGGGAAATGACTTATTGACGGATGGACAGACTCAGGTCAGGTTTGGGGGCACTGTAAGTAGATAGGAGTCAGCACAGTGCCCACGGTGCAGTACAAGTTGCACTGCAGAGGGAGGGTAGACTCCACCTGACAGGACAGGCCTCCAGCTTTTTCTGTCCCTTATGCTTTCCCCTTCTAACTTTGCCCCTCACGTTTATTTCTATCTTTTTCAGCTTTTTCTCTCCTTTCTTTACACATGCAGGTATGAACCCTCTTTTTGTTCATGTGGCTGCGGGTGAGGTCGGTGGTGCAATACCCCGCCCAAGACGACGAGCTAGCCTGGGCCCGCAAGCATACCTGCTTGCCGCCGCTCCTCACCACCCAAACAGTCAGCCACGTAACAATGGCGCCCAACGGTAATAGCCCGGTAATCTTTTTAGTTTTTTTTTGGTCTTTCCATTTAGTTAATTTCTATCAGTTTTGTTTTGATCTACATAAATCCGCCTTAATTCCTTTTAGTTCCAAAAATTTTCTTTCAGTTCTTAGCTTTTGAATTCTCAACGTACATAGCCCGATCAATTTTCCATTTCCACGCTAATTGACTATCTCTTACTTTAAATTTCCCAATATTTTTTATTTTAATTCGTATTTTTCATTTTTGAATTTCTTGATTAATTTTTTTTTCTTTCTATCTTCCCTTCCTTAACTTTCCCAAATTTTGTTCTTCTTACCTTCCTACCCTTCCAAGCCCCATCCCTATTTCCGTCTTCCGACTTAGGACAGGGACAGTCATGATGACAACGCCGATTGGGTTCACCTGATCGACAAGTGTCATCATGACCAGAGGATAGGGATTAGCTGAGTGCCCATGTCAGGGTTCCTTTGTTGAACTTTAACAGCTCGACAAAGTGGTAACTGGTATGGCACTTAGCTAGCGACGGACTTAGGTAGGAGATCGTGGCGAACTGTTCAAGCTACCTTACCGGGAGTCCAGCACTGCCGGTAAGTGAGGTTTACAGTCGTCGCCACGATATTTAGGAGTAGGAGGTGTGGCATCCACACATAGGAATAAGTTCTTGAACGTGAAGTGCCACACTTCCACGGACAGCACGATTGACCAGACTTCAAATACATAGAGACGGACTAACCACCTTCGCTGAACCTTCGCCAAGGCAGCACCACAGACACCAATACTAATACATTAAATTTCATTTGGTAACTTTTGATTTCAAATTCAAAATTTGATATTCTTGAAGTTTCGAGATTATTCAAAAGTTTTTTTTACTGAATATTTCTTAGGAGGATTATTTCCAAACATCTTGCTTGTTTTTTTTTGAAAATTTACATTTACCTAGCTCACCCACACAAACATAGTGTTCGAGATTGGTATTAGTTTTAGTTAAATTTTGTTTTCAGTTCTATCCCTGAGGTTTTTTTTTGATTCTGGGTCAGACCCTTAAATCGTGAAACCTAGATCACTAGGTTTGTCTTGCGACGCATACACACGCAAGCCCACATATAATTTGAATTCTCCCGTTTGCAAGTCCTAAGTTTCTATGTTTCGATTAGCATATACATAATATTTTACAGCTAAACAAACCTTGTTTTAATTCTCACACACACACGCGCACATAGCCCCTGAATTTAACTTCAGTTTTAATATATTTTTTTTTAAATACTTAAGCATTTTTGTTTTTGATACTAGCGTATAAGTTTTTTTTTCATACGCATAAACCCACAAATCACTTGAATTACCATACACATACATACATACACACAAACCTATCACTTAATAATTGAATTGAATTTTTATATACATACATATATTGTAATTTTTATATCCGTTATTTAATTTCCTTTATTTATATATATTTTTTTTTTTATTGGATTTTGGGTGAATTTGGACCTGTTATCTTATAGTATTTACTTTTTTATTATTTGTTGGATCTGCAAGTACAAAGAGATTGTTTTTATCGGGATATTTTCTTTGCATCTCAATTTTTTTCTTTTTCGAATAATTTTTTTTCTCTTCTTTTTTTCCATTTGGGTTGCGGTTTGGATATCGTGTCCTTGGATATATTAGGGTGTCTGGCTAAATAGATTCTTTTAATTTATTTTTTTTCAAATTTTTGACATAAATCTATTGTTCAGACAGTGAATGTCTGATAAAGAGACAGAGAACCGCGTAATTGGGGGATTGGGGATTTTAAATTCCGATAGGCGCGTTACGAGAAGTCACACTCGAGCGCTTGAAAATCAAATCGTGGGTTCAGTTTGCAACCAGATCGACACTGGTATTCCGAGGGCCGTCGACTTTGTGCCCACAGACTATTTTAATAGGTGCGCGTCGCGGATCTTCGGATCTTTTGGCCCTGAACGCCCGATTAGGATCTCTGTCGCGAACGGGGTGTCAGTCAGTGAGGCTGAAAATTCATTGAACTTTTCCTAGAAGATCGATTTGGTGTGCCAAATGTCGGATAGCGGAGATGAGGGTGCCCGAGGGGGCGATGTTCCAGTGGTGGGCGCACCGGTAGGGGATCCCAGAGGTCTTAATGCCCCTCTTCCTGAAGCCACCCGCCAAGACACCAATGTCGAACAGCTGAGCCGAATGATGGCTATGATGGCGCAACAACAAGACTTGGTTGTGCAAATGGCTGGGGAGGTCAGGAGCATTAAGACCAATGTTGATATCCTTGGTGGTCGCGTAGCGGATATGGAGGCTTCCGCGCAACCTTCGGGACATCGGTCCGCCGTGGCATCAACGCCACAACCTCAAAACCAGAGGGGGGAAACTACTGCTAGTGACGGTACGCCGAATACCAATCGGACTGCCGAGCGGGACGGTGGTAACCCTCCAAGGTGGAAAAAATTTGATTTGGACAAGTGGCACATCAAATTCGATGGGACAAACAAGGGAATGAGCGTCGAAAGCTTCGTATTCCGGGTGGAGAGAATGCGGGAACAACACAACATCTCCTACTACCAGTTATTCACGGACTTTCATTGTCTGGTTTCCGGCGGTGCTTTGAAGTGGTATTGGCAGGTGCTCGAAGACCATTCCGATGATCCCGATTTTGGGTATTTTGGTCTGAAAGCAGAACTGCTAAGTCACTTCAAGTCCGCCGAGTCCGACTATGAAATAATCCGTGAAATAATGGAACGGAAACAGCAGCCCGCAGAAGCTTTCGACGACTTCTATAGCGAAGTCCACAACCTGACGTTCCGTTTGCGGAAGAGGATCCCTGAGAGGGAATTGGTTGGCATAATTAGGGGAAATCTTAAACCGTACCTAGCCAACCTGACCTTCGCCATTAAAATGGACTCGTTGGCGGAGCTCAAAGCTGAGTGTAAGAGAGCGGAAAAACTCATTAGGGAAAATAAGAACCGGTCCAGACCAGTTAGTGAGATAGGGTTCGAACAGCCCGACATACTGGGAGAGAGAAAGTTAGAAGCTTTTGATAGGAAGCCTCAGCGCCCACCCCAACACCAATCCCAATCCTTACCCCAACACCAAACCACAGCCAATCCCAATAGTGTTCGTCCTTCTGTTAGTCCTTCCGTGTCCAACTCTACCGTCAATTCCTTTTGTGCATCACCCTTCCACTTGATGTTGTGTTTTTCGTGCGGTATGCCGGTGGATCACTTTGTGAAAAACCCGGCAGCAGCACAAAAACCAAATAAATGTTCGTCCTCGTTCCACAATATGGTCTGTTTTGCGTGTGGAAGTGATTCGTCCTTTTGCGTGTTTAAGCCCAAACAGGGAAACCCGAGGCTGGCGGAGTTGACCGGGGACTCCAGCCAGGAGTCAGGCAACCCGGCAGACCTGAAATAAAAATTTTGAAGAAAGAAGAAATAGAGCAGAGAGAGGAGGTTAGGAAACCACAAGGGACGGTGGAAAAACGCGAGGTAAAGAGTTTACACCAAAGAAAGATAGAGTATGCAGAAGCCAGAAGAAGGATATTTTGTGAAACCATAAGTACTAATAGGAAAAAGAGAAATTTTGAGAAGATTCATAAGATGAGGGAGAGAAGGAGATATTTTAAGAAGTTGTGCAGCAAAATTGTCGCGACAATTGTCACTGTAAAAGGTGACAATAGATTTTTTGCAAAAACCGCGATAGGAGGTAGGGAAGTTTTAGCTCTCTTGGACTCAGGGGCGAGTGCCAGCTGTTTAGGAAAAGGCTCAGCGGCACTCCTGTGCGGTAAAGAGGCCTTGATTGTGCCAACCAGGGGTCAAAATATCCGGACCGCGAACGGGGAGGAAACCGCTGTGGTGGGGTAATAAAGTTACCTGTGGTTTGGGATAATGCCACAAAAGATTTGGAATTTTTAATAGTACCAGGCTTGCAGCAACAGGTTTATCTCGGCATAGATTTTTGGCAGGAATTTGGTATGAGTGTGGTGAGCAAAGGTATGAATGGGAATGTGTGTCCAAGTGTTGCCAGTGTGGCGGAGCTCGTGCCCGCCGAGGGTGACTTGTCTTTCGATGCTGTGCAGCACGTTTTAACGCCGGAGCAAAATAATAGGTTGGAGCGTGTAAAAGCCCAATTCCCGTCCTTCGCGGTGTTAGGGTTAGGCCAAACAGATAAGGAGGAACACGTCATCGAGGTGGTTAACGAGAATCTGCCAGTAAAGCAGCGCCATTACCCGATTTCACCAGCTATTCAAAAACTCATATACGCAGAGTTAGATCGAATGTTGGACATGGGAGTCATCGAGGAGTCCAACAGCAGCTGGAATTCGCCGGTATCGCTGGTAATAAAAGGGACGAAAAACCGCTTGTGCCTTGACGCTCGCAAAGTCAACGAACGAACAATTAAGGATGCCTACCCCTTACCCCACATAGATGGAATCCTCAGCCGACTACAAAATACACGATTTATTTCCGCGATAGATTTGAAGGATGCCTTCTGGCAGATTCCTCTGGAGGAGAAGTCAAGAGAAAAGACTGCTTTTACTGTCCCCGGCCGACCCCTTTACCAATTTACCGTCATGCCTTTCGGGTTGTGCAATGCAGCACAACGAATGTGTCGTCTCATGGACAAGGTCATTCCGGCCGCTTTACGTGAATGTGTTTTTGTTTATCTTGACGATTTGTTAGTTTGTTCTGTAGATTTCGAGTCCCATATGTGTTTACTGGAAAAGGTCGCTCGGTGTCTTCGCGAGGCTAAGTTAACAATTAATGTCGAAAAGAGCAAGCTTTGTTTCAAAGAAGTTCGATATCTAGGGTACGTAGTCGGGGATGGATGTATCAGGACGGACGCCAACAAAGTGGTAGCTGTGAGGGACTTTCCAGTTCCGAAAACCCCGAAGCACCTACGCCGGTTCCTGGGTATGTCGGGCTGGTACCGACGTTTTATACAGGACTATGCGACTATTGCAGCCCCGCTGCACGACTGCCTCAAGAAAGACAAAATCAAAAAGTTTGTAATGACGGAAGAAGCAATAAAATCATTTGAAATTTTAAAGCAGAGTTTGGTTTCTGTACCGGTGCTCACACATCCTGACTTTAAGCGTCGTTTCTATATTCAATGTGATGCATCAACGGACGGAGTGGGAGGGGTTTTGTTTCAGTTGGACGATGACCAGAACGAAAGACCGATTGCCTACGTTTCGGCAAAACTAAATAAGGCGCAGAAGAACTATAGCATCACCGAACTGGAATGCTACGCCGCGATCGTGAGTGTGAAGAGATTCCGACCTTACGTGGAGGGAACCCCGTTCACCATCATCACTGATCATGCCAGCCTCAAATGGCTCATGAATCAGAAAGATCTTTCTGGGAGGTTGGCAAGGTGGAGTTTGAAACTTCAGGGTTATGATTTCGATATCCAACATCGAAAAGGTACGCAAAACGTGGTTCCCGACACACTCTCACGAATGCACATGGACGAAATACTAACGAACGATAGAGCCATAGACGTGTGTCTCGAGTCACCGTGCTTCGAGTCGGAGGAGTATACGGAGCTGAAAAAGACGGTGACCGAGAACAAGGACAAGTTACCAGACTTATGCATATCGGACGGTTACGTTTATAAACGGACGCAATTCGACAGGGGGGACGAACTTCTAGCGGACCAGACCTGGAAACTCTGGGTACCGTCGGAATTGCGACCGGGGCTGGTAGAGTTGTCTCATAGTTCACCGTCCGCTGGTCATGGTGGCATCCACAAGACACTGTCCCGACTACGTCAAAAGTATTACTGGCCAGGTATGGCTACAGACGTAGACGCATATATCAAAGATTGCGAAATTTGTAAAGTAAATAAGACTCAAAACGTTTTTAAACAACCGATGATGGGTAAACAGAAGCTAACAGAACGACCTTTCCAACGTTTATTCATTGATTTTATGGGTCCTTATCCCCGTTCTAGTGATGGTAACGTGTATGTCTTTGTTTGTCTAGATCACTTTACTAAGTTTGTGTCCTTAAAACCTATGAGAAGGGCCACTTCAGCTGAGGTTATAAAATTTTTAGAGAAAGAAGTCTTTCACGTGTTTGGAGTGCCTGAATATGTCCATTCGGACAACGGCAAACAATTCGTCTCGGAAATGTTCAAAGAGTTTTTGGAGAAGTACGGCACGACACACGTGAAAACTGCATTTTATTCACCTCAGGGTAACGCTGCGGAAAGAGTCAACCGATCTGTGCTGCAGATAATTAGGTCCTTCGTAAAGGGCAACCAAAAGAACTGGGACAAATGCGTCAGCGATGCCGCATTTGCACTACGCAGCGTTACTCACTCAGCCATCAACATGTCACCATACTATGCCACTTTCGGTATGCCTATGATACAGCATGCTGCATCATATGAGCTATATCGAAAGTTGGCGGCGTTGAAGGATGGTGACGTGGAGATGGATACGGCTGGTGATAAAATGCAGCTCATAAGAAAGAGAATTATGAAGGAGCTGAAGCTGGCCCACGATAGAAGTCAAAAGGTCTACGACACCAGGAGTAAGGATATAAAGTTTCAGATTGGACAAGTGGTATATCGCCGCAACTTCAAACAAAGCTCCCAAGTTGATAATTACAACGCTAAGCTAGCACCAAAACAAGTCAAATGCATTGTTTTAAACGTTATAGGGAATTCTATGTATGAACTTGGCGATAGTAGTGGGAAAAAGGTCGGCGTATACCATGCTAAAGACATTTTTGCAAAATAGCTAAATTTTTTTCGTAGTGCTAGTACTTTTGTTCTGTGTTATTTATTTATTTATCTACGTATTTTATTTATTTATTTATTTATTGACGTATCGTATTCATTAATTTATTGACATATGTGATTATATTATTAAAATTATTTATCCTTTTTTTTGACCTTTTTATTTATTTGATTATTTTTGCATTTATTTATTTTTTATTTTATTTATTTATTTATTTTACCTACTTGACTATTTGATCTGTGATATTTTTTTTTATACATTCTTTTTTTGCTATCTGTGATATTTTATTTTATAAAAATTTTTTATAATTGTACTGCTAACGGTGATATTTTATTTTATTTTTTTTATTTATTTTTTTATCTGTGATATTTTATTTACTATTAGATATGTAGAGTAGTAGCTGTAATATAGGTTTAAGTAGTAGCATTAGCCCAGTGATTTTGTTTGTAAGTAAACAGAACAAAAGTTTAAAGGCGTGAAAAAAAAAAATAGGCCCGGCATTGAGTCGTGGGTCGAGGCCACACGTTAGACGCGGGAAATAATACTTAGCAGGCTGCGTTTGAATTCTTTACGCCCACGCTCCATAGTGCAGGCACCATCGGCGGTTGCGAGCCTGTAACGACAGCCTGCCTCCATACTGGCTTAAATGAGTGGCAGAGTGTATGTGCGTATATGTGTTTATGTGTTTTGTGTTCAGGTCCGTGCCTTAGCCGCAATGTTACCATTAAAATAATACTAACATAATAACATTAACATTGACAACATTGTACCTATAGTGAACACAATGTGGCAACGGAAATAAGATGTTGCGCTTGGCATCATGTTGTTATAATAAGTAAAATTTCACCATGTTGCTAACAACCTAGCAGCCTTGACGAATGATAAGTAACTATGTGTTTGTTCTGTTCGGTATTATGTATGTGGATGTGTTTTTGTGCAAGGCTATACGCATCAGTGTGAGCGGTCAAGGCGCGAACCAAATGTATCTGTGTAGGTGTTCGTTTTGTGGAGCGGTAAGCGTGTGAAGGTATGAGTGAAATATACGTATGGATGAAAAATACGGGAAAGCCGAGAAGAAAGTTTGGCATGTATAGGTAGGAATTTTCCGTTTCTGAGTAACGTTCCCCTGCCACGGCGGTAGCTATAAAAGGGCGCAACGTTAGGCAACGGACAAAGTATTACTTTATCAAGTGCCCAGTGCGAGTGAGTAAATATTTAAGTTTGTGCCCCGAAAAAAATATTTTAAAAAGTTTGAAGTGCGCGGCTTAAAGCGAAAAAAAAAAAGGTTGTAGTGCGTGAATAAAAGCGAAACTTTAAGTTGTGCGCGCCGAAGGTTTCGCGAAACGTGAAAAAAAAAAAAAGGACGCACAAAGAAGTAAAGGCTAGGGATATCCTGCCCACCACCAAGCAGTCCCCAACTCAGGACAGCAGCAGAAGTTCCTGGTAAGTACAATGGTTTTCGCTGCCCTTGAATTTTTTTTATCTCCCACCAACTTGGCATGCCCACTGGGAAGCTGGCGTCCACAAAGCCAATTTTCCAAGCAAGCCAAAAGCAAATTTGCATGCATATATGCACGCCTCCGTACAGACATATGTATGTCGGTGTGTATATTAATCATGCAAACAAAAAAAAAAAACAAAAAAAAAACACACAAAAAAAAAAATAGTTTTAGCATCACCAGGCTTCTTGCATTAGGAATTCCCCAAGAATAATGTTTTTCTTTCCTTATATTAACAGGACACTCCCTTTTGGAAAGAACGCACTGGGCAGAGCATTGCAAATTACGGTTTGCGGCCTAAAGGCTGAATTAGCGACATACCGCTCCAACAATAGCAACCACGAGTTTTGGTATTGGCGGCGCAACGCCAACAGTAATCGTCACAACACTTTATTATTTAGCCGACAGCAAAGCAATTTTAGCAACATGTCTTATTGGAGGGGTTAGAACGCAGCAACAACAGCAACTCCATTGGTACCGGCAAACAACATCCACTACAGCATTTTTTTGTTGGCAACGCACGGCCGCAACAACCACAACTTGTATATATTTCTATCTTAGTAACATACCGCTCGACTACAACAACACTATTTTTGTGAGATTGGCGGCGCACCGCCCAACAACCAGTACAACAACGTTCGTATATCGGCGACGTATCGCCCAACCACTATTACTACACATCCAAAAGCACTACACTATAATTTTATTTGGTGGCGCACACCACTACAACCACAGTGAAAACACAAGAACTTGGCAATATCGAGGAGGAGCATTTTCCACCAGCGGCATTGGGTCGCAACAACAATACCCACAAGCGCCACACTAAGTCGTTATGTATTGGCGCGCAATACAACAACAACGGCAACGACACCACAGGTAACTAAAATCCTTGGGAGCTAACACAACAAATAAAGAAAAACGGCAGCAACCATCACAATAAAGTTGGCAGCAACATTTCCATATTTTGGCCCTTTAAACTACAACAAGCACAGGCGGAGAGAGGAACGGCCCCGGCGTTGGATTTGGTCACCACATTATTTTTGTATATTGTATTTTTTTATTATTACGTTTATTTATATCTCTTTTATATTGTCGGAAGGAGCATACTTTTAGTAGGAAACAGGAAACAGGGGTCATTTAGTTTCAGGGGTCACACATATATGGTGTTAAAGTGAATCCCAAACTTTAACACCATACTTCCTAATGGTGGCACTCTCGCTCCCATTTAAATTTCCTCATTCGTTTATTCCTTTCATTCCCTTTTT
Organism: Eurosta solidaginis; assembly: GCF_040869045.1. Lineage (NCBI taxonomy): Eukaryota > Metazoa > Arthropoda > Insecta > Diptera > Tephritidae > Eurosta > Eurosta solidaginis. Next base: position 175,257,020 of record NC_090319.1, on the reverse strand, counting down.
TTTTGGTTCTTCGGTCTGACATTCCATTGTCTTTTTTTTTTTTTTTTTTTTTTTTTTTTTTTTTTCCCTCCCTTTTTTTTTGATCTTTCCTTACCAGATACATATTTTTCTTACGTGTTCCTTTCTTTTGGCTATGCATGGTAGCCGTAACTCAGGATTGTTAAACTTTGAGTTTTTAAAATTTTTTTTTGCTTTTTTTGATTTTTTTGAAAAAAAAAAAAATTACATTTTTTTTATTTTTATTCCGGCCAATATACCGCGTTATTAGGCTCACACCCTGAAATTGTAATGATGCCTTCAGCATAATAGGCATTCTTTGTTTTGCTGGTGCGAATATACTTTTTTTAAACACGTTTCACCATCACGTTGATAGAATTAATACTACCAAAGCACTCATTACTAAAGATCACTAGCGAGTGATCTTGGCTGAGTGATTGCGGGTGGCCAACGTGGGCGTGGCCTGTAGAATTGTATGCATGCTAGGAGTATTTCTTTTCAGCATTTTCAGCAAAGCTACTCAACTGCAGCGGCGCCGTTGGATAAGGAGAGTAACTTGGTGAGTGTTTTGAGTGAAATATAAAAATTTATCAATATACACCTGTTTAGTTGTATGTACATGTGTTAGTACAGATTCCTGCTCTTGCAAAAATAGAACAGGAATTAGCAAAGCAGAAAAATAAAAACAGATTGCAACGAACATATGTGCATGCATGAAAAACGTCACAAACGTATATTTGCACTTACATACATACCATTTGTTTCCATATACACATAAATTCTTTTCCTTGTTGACCTACTTTTGCTGTGTACATAATTGATCTTATGTTTATTTGAGCGGTTGCGGTAGGTCAGGGATTAGGGTACTTGAATTTTTTTTTTATTCGCCCTCTTATTTTATTTTATTTGAATTTGTATCTTTAGAATTAGAATTAGCTCCTATTAATAATACCGCATTAGGGTGGCCCTAAAAGTTTAATTTTTTTCTTTGAGACCAGACACTTTGTCTATTAGCCGTAGGTATTTTTTTTATAGAATTGAATTTGGAATGTATCCACTGGTTCTTGCACTCTTATGAATTTTTAATGTTCGCCAGTAATAAAAGTTAGCATTAAGTTTGAGCAATTTTTTTATTGTTACTTTGAGTAAACTTTTGAAGCCCTTGGAAAATTATTTTGTAGTAAACTTTGAGTTTAAAGTTTTATTGAAATTATTGAACTGGTAGTAGGTTGTTAGTCGGTAATTTGTAAACCAAAAATTTTGTAAATAAATTATAAGAATTATGTTTGGATGAAATTTTAAGACATTCATAATGCAGGGCTAAGTCGAATTTTGGTGTTGGTGCTGCGCTTGCGCGCGGTAAGGTAAGGTGAAGGTGAGTAATAGGGAAATGACTTATTGACGGATGGACAGACTCAGGTCAGGTTTGGGGGCACTGTAAGTAGATAGGAGTCAGCACAGTGCCCACGGTGCAGTACAAGTTGCACTGCAGAGGGAGGGTAGACTCCACCTGACAGGACAGGCCTCCAGCTTTTTCTGTCCCTTATGCTTTCCCCTTCTAACTTTGCCCCTCACGTTTATTTCTATCTTTTTCAGCTTTTTCTCTCCTTTCTTTACACATGCAGGTATGAACCCTCTTTTTGTTCATGTGGCTGCGGGTGAGGTCGGTGGTGCAATACCCCGCCCAAGACGACGAGCTAGCCTGGGCCCGCAAGCATACCTGCTTGCCGCCGCTCCTCACCACCCCAACAAGCCAGTCACGTAACAGTTGCTAACCACGTTCAAAGCAAAGGCCGCCGCTCATGAGCTACGCGTCACCAGTTTGGTCGCCTGGTCTTAAAACACACACACTGGAAAGGGCTACAGGCCTGTCAAAATGCTGCAATCAGTTCTGCCACCGGATGGCTCCTTATGACCCCCGAACATCACCTATACAGTGAGGCCAAATAATTCAATAATAAAGAGCACAACGAAATGCTGTACAGGCAGTTTTTGCTCAACTGCCACAACCCAGGACATCCTAGCAAAAAACTGCTTTATCTAGCACCATCTCCACGGGTGTTAAGGGAAGATCTCCATAAGCACTATGACGAGATCCGGCACCTGTCAACACAGCCTTCTGATACAGACAAGCATAAGCATACCCTAAGCCAAATCCACTCAGAATCGTTAAACGAGTTTGCCAGGACGCGCCGGTGAAACCCGTTATTAATATGCAATATCCTACGCTTGCAGAGGAAGAAAGCACATTAGCAAGGGAGACACGAGTCACCTTGGCACAACTTCGCTCTGGATACTGTAACAAGTAAACTCTTACTTATCCAGAATCAACCCCGACATACATAATATAAGTCCTGTATACGATGTGTCCCCACATAACACCAACCATCTTTTCAATTATAATTTGGAACCAATGCCTCTAACACCTAACACCAAATATCCCAACCCTTAAGCAGATTCCAACAGCTTAAGGCGTGGCACATTCCCATTGAAAATGCCCTAAAACGTTTTGTTTTTTAATCTTGGAGAATAATGCCTGACAAAATCTTATAAAAAGTTGTAAATATGCTGTTTTACTTATAGTGTATTTATAAGAAGAAACTGAAAAAGGGAAACAATTTTTGGAAATAGGCGTGGCGCCTCCCATTTTTTAATCATTCCAACGTTTGGCGTATGAAGTTAAAACTCGGTACAGATATTTCTCCCACATTGGTTTTTTTTTTTAAATAAAGGATCATAGACCAATGTAAAAGGCATTATCTCGATGAAAAATATATTTATAGTGTGACGATTATTAGCACCACTATTTGATACTCGCGGCCACCGTGGTGTGATGGTAGCGTGCTCCGCCTACCACACCGGATGCCCTGGGTTCAAACCCCGGGCAAAGCAACATCATACATTTTAGAAATAAGGTTTTTCAATTAGAAGAAAATTTTTCTAAGCGGGGTCGCCCCTCGGCGGTGTTTGGCAAGCGCTCCGGGTGTATTTCTACCATGAAAAGCTCTCAGTGAAAACTCATCTGCCTTGCAGATGCCGTTCGGAGTCGGCATAAAATCATGTAGGTCCCGTCCGGCCAATTTGTAGGGAAAATCAAAAGGAGCATGACGCAAATTGGAAGAGAAGCTCGGCCTTAGATCTCTTCGGAGGTTATCCCGCCTTACATTTATTTATTTTTTTTTTTATTCTCGCAACCCTAAGGTTATTAAATAAAGGCACAACAACAATAAAGCAAGCTGCCACTTTGTGTACATCAAATAAATCATCATTTACTCATATTCATACAAGACAGATAGATACTCACAAACGCATGTCATCATCAGCCGAAGTAGTACTCACATATACACACGCATATGGATACAAACTACAAATATACATGTATATAGCTTGAACAAGCATGAAGTTCACGAAATTACTAGACCTTAGGAGAAATGGGTGAACGAGGCAACAGAGAGTATAAAAGCAGAGTAAGCTGAGTAGTCAGTAATTATTTTGATTTAAACACGCTATCAGATGCGAAGTGAAGTTTAATTGTGAAGTATAATTGTACTACTACCAACGCAGTCTAATAGGGCCCATTTTGCAATACAGAATATTGGAGTGATTTACAGTGTAGCGATTCGAACGTTAGCAGAAGCTTGCAAATAATTAGAATTTCCCGAAATTCGTTACAATATGAAACGTATTTTACTTTCAAAAAAACCATTATAACAAGAAATTTAAGAAACTAAAACATTTGGACCTTTTTTATGTGCGTTTCGATAGCCGTTACTGGAAGAAGAATTAACTAGTGTGAAGAAAGTCGATATCCTTATCTTTATAAATATGAATAATAAAATCGGATAAAATCATCTAACAAACCCCTCATAAAAATAAACCCCTGAATAAAAAAAAAAATCTTTTAAGTGGTATCCAGCTGTCTGCTCATTCGACTGTAAACAATGGTTCCTTCGTTTCCAAGAATGGGTCTTAAATGTCAGATGGCTATAGAGATGCCTAAAATACGCCAAACATAACTCAATGAAATCCGTTCGGTTTCATTATTTCCAAAAAAACTCAGCAAGTAAGCTTATAAGTAAACTTATTAAAATTAACAAAAAGGCAATGGTTTGTAAAAATATTTTGTGGAAAATAAGTGAAGGCTAGCCCCTTTCTCCGTTTTGATGCGGCAAAAACGTTTATTTATATCCGCATAAAATAAAAAAAGCAAAAAATATAAGACATTATGAAATTAGATCCACTGTTATTTTAGCGAACGCAAAAAGATAAAACTTGGTGAAGTATTTAATAAATTAATAAAAAAAAAATGTTAAGGTAAACGGTTTTATTGAAAACAATACTTACATGAAGTAATAGTAAAACTAAAACTAGAAAATAATTAGGTAGGTAGTAGCCATCATACTCCTCATCAATCTGGGGCGTTGATCAGACAATTAAATAAAAGCGTTGAGCGCGTGAAATTTCTGCAAATATGGGGCGTAGCATAACCTTATTAAGGTTCAGTTGGTCTTATATATGACTTTTATTTAATTGTCTGATCAACGTCCTATATTGATGAGTGTGATGACTAGTACCTAGAACTACCTAATTATTTTCTAGCTTTTAGTATTATTATTACTTCATGGAAGTATTGATTTCAATTAAACCGTTTAACTTAAAATTTTTTTTTTTAATTATTATATTTTCAAGTTTTTAGTCTTTATTTAATTGCCTGTTATTTCCGATTTTATTTAGTTCATTTAGTGACTCATTATTACGAGGACTTTTTCCTGACAATTTGTTACAATCTAAGTCCTCAATACATAATCCTTCCAAAGACTTTACTCGACTCTGCGCCACGTATGCTTGTTCCTCGTCGAACTCCAGAATATTTTGGGGTCACTTCTACCGGATTGTATGTAATATTATCATAGGTCGCTTTACATTCATGTATGTATTATGTGTTCCAAATATAGACCAAATTGGACCACAAATAAAATTTTTTTGAATATCTCAATCCTTGCACCACCTAGCGGCGATTTTTTTTCACAGGCCGCTTTCTATTCATGTATGTATTATGTGATCCTAGTATGAGCCAAATCGAACCACAAATACGATTTTCTCGACCCTTGCGCCACCTAGCGGCAATTTTTTTCATAGGTCGCTTTCTATTCATGTATGTATTATGTGTTCCAAATATGAAACAAATCGGACCACAAATACGATTTTTTGAAATATTTCGACCCGTGCGCCACCTATCGGAGTTTTTTTTCTTATTATTGTATTGTCATCGGGTTCTGAACTACGTTCCAAGTTTCAAGATTATAGCTTATCGGGAAGTTACTTAAATTTCAATTACAAAATTCGTGCAGGCCAGCCTGTCAAGTCAAGCTAAATAAAACCGTTTAAAAATGGAATGTAGCAACGGGCTACAAAAGCATGGCATTTATCCGTCACTTACTCCTAGAGTGACGACGCACTATGGCGCCTCTGCCCGAAAAGTCTGGCAAAAATCAAAAATTTCATGACAGCGTTCAATAAACCTAATACATGTATTTAATAGAGAATTTTCCTGGGATTACGAATATATAACTCCTATTAAACAGAAAATGATATTTTAGGAGGTGGAGCCGCTCAAAGTTAATTAATTTTTAACACTTAGGAAAATTTGTGGTTTTTGTTCTTTTTTGTTGTATTAAAAATTGTTTTGTTTCTAAATAAAACGGCCTGCTACTGCTTTCTTGTATTATTACGAAAGGATATTTAATTCTAGGTTGAAGGAAAACATAAAATAGGTTTTTTTATAAAAGTTGTCAGATCTACCAGTTTTTCGAAAAGCCTATTTTTAGGACCTTTTTCGAACTTTGATGGAAAATAAAAAAAAGAACAAAAAATGACTCCGCGAAATTTGCAGTAGGTATTTGCTAAATATTCAGTTACCCGAATTCATATGGTCTACCTGCGTCCAGCTTCAATTTCACTTTTTATATCAAATAAAGTGAAGCAACCTTGGGTATAATTACGCGCCTGAGCAGGTATAGGTAAGAAGGAAGCGAATTTAGTACGGTCACTTTTGATGTTGGAATTTGTTAATAAAACCAAATTTTTCGTTTACAAGCTGCATAATATACCTGGAACTAATATCCATAATTTTAGTATACAAAGCAATGTTTAATACAACGCCCAAAATCAGTCGTTTTTTGGAGTCTATAGAATTACCAAATGAAGCATGCAACAAAGAAGACGAAGACTTGAAAGAAAAAATTGGCTTCCTCTACATTCCAATACAAAGAAAATGGAAAGCAGTCGTTCGTTCTACTTCAAGGTTTATAAATAAGCATGAAAGCTGACTAGCTGGTAAACGTTGTTTGGACTGGAGGAAGATCAGCAAAACCCATAGAAGAATGTTCGACCTACACAAGGAAAAGGAAGCTGTCAGATTATACTAGAACTATCGCCACGACTCATTTTTCTGAAGCATTGGCTATTTAATGTAAAAAGGACGATGAAAACACCAAGTCTCATATCATAGGAGCAGTTGCGTTAGCAAGCCCAGTGCGATTGAGAACGATCAAAAACAGCATTCCCACACCCCAAATGCGCTACCTAGGAGATACACTCCTGAAGAGTCTTTGGCGCTGTTTATAGATCTCGGGTTATCGAAGGTTAAATGTAATATATTGCGTGAGTAATTATTGCAATATAATGCCTATCTTTTCCATGGATACAAACAAATCACTCAAGCCAAGAAAGAGGCAGTTCCTCCAAGAGCCAAAGTATCAGCTGAAGTTGAGCTCCAAAACTTAATGGATCCTTCGTCTATGCGAATTTTGAAAAGTTTTTCTGAAATCACTACCAAAAAGCTTAACATTGATAAATAAATGGGGTTGTGATGGATCATCAGGACAAAGCGCATATAGACAAAGAAGAAATGTAGATGGAACAATTACAGATGGTAATATGTTTGTGGCTTCTATTGTTCCCCTCCGTTTAAAAGATGAATCCACCGCCGTCATCAGTTAAATTGTGCCGCCCGATGTTACTTAAATATGAGAAGGAGTCTTCGGAACTCATAAATTAAAATTGAAATCGAAGGCGGGAATGTTATTACCATAAGATCTAACAATGGTCGATGGAAAAGTTTTAAACTTACTAACAAACATATCATCTACATTGAAATGCCCAATTTGTAAGAAGAGCCAAAAGACTTTGAAAATCTTGGTGATTAAATTATTGACGAAATAAATTATGAGTATGGAATATCTTCTTTTGCATGCGAGGATAAGCTGAATGGAATTCGTTTTGAAACTGGCTTATACACTACCACAACAAGGAGATGTTTTCGACGACAATGCAACATCTAAGGAAAAATAAAACATTAGAAAAAATAATTCAAGATGCATTCTATAAAGAGCTTGGCCTGAGAGTTGACTGCCCAAAGTATGGATACGGCAACACAAATGATGGAAACTCCTCAAGAAGATTTTTTGAATACGATGAAATGACTGCTCGTATTACTAGATAGAGTCGATACAGATATTGTAAAACGATTGGGAGTAGCTTTAGATATTTTAAATTGCCATGAAAAAGTTAATGGACCTAAATTTGGAGAATATGCGTCAACTGCAGAGCTGCTGCTACAAAAGTATCCTTAGAAAAAGCAAACTCGAACGGTACATAAAATGTTGGCCCATGGAAAAGATTTAATAGAATCCGAGTGTCTACCATTAGGAGAATTGTCTGAATTAGCTCAAGAATCTAAAAACAAGGACTACAAAAGATATAGAAGTACTCACGCTTGAAAAATCTCACGAGTTATACAAAACGAGGACCTTTTCAACATGTCGGCCATCTCTCCTGATCCAGTCATATTATCCATGAAGCATGTAAGATCACAAAAACACCTTACAGACATCTATGACTCAGAAATGGTTTCCTTGTTAGATATATTTTCAATTGACGAAGACTACATTAAGATTAAATAAATGATCCACCTTTTTCTATCACAACAAAAAAACAATTTAGTACTTAGTTTTGTTATTTTATTGAAAAAAAAAAGAAATCAATAAATACAAGTTTATTATTTATTATAAACTAGCTGGCCCGGCAGATGTTATCCTGCCCGGTAATATTCCTTCCTGTGCTTCACAAACTTTTCCTGGAAACGGAAGCATTTGTCATTTAGAAGCCCTATAAAAATTCCACACCTCGCTTCACATCTCAAGTTTTACCTCTCCGTTCGCTTTCTCCCTCTTTTCTCCTTTAAATATTTCTTTATTTTTCCTTTTTCTTTCCCCTTCCTATTCATTTCCCTTTTCCATTTCCCTTTCTCTTTCCCTTTTTTCCCCTTTTCCTTTCCCTTTTCCTTTCATTTAGAAAAGAGGTGTGGCACACCCCAATTTAACGCCTTCAGATAAACTTCAAGGATAATAAAATACAAATAGTTCAAATTTAAATGTTATTTATTTGAACGGAATGGAACTCAGTAGAGAGCCATATGAGGAACAACGTTTTTTGTTTTGTTTTCCGGCGCAAAAACAAACAACGAAGACGGTTTCCCAACACCCAAACAGGCAAGGTACAGCTGACCGTGCGAAAAACAGGGAAATTCGAGATCAATCCCACAGACTTCCAACGATTGGCCTTGCGATTTATTGATTGTCATCGCAAAAGACAATCGAACGGGAAACTGAATCCGCTTGAACTGGAATCGAAGATCAGATGGAATAATCGGAATTCGTAGGATAAGGACTTCCTCTCCCTTGAATTTGCCCTTGATGATCGTAGCTTGAATCACATTTTTCATCAGTTTCTTGACGGATAACCGCGTACCGTTGCACAATTTCGTATGATTCAGATTCCGCAACATGATTATGAGCCATCCCTCTTTCAATTGTAAATTATGCGGCGGAGTTCCTGGCACATCAAGCGAGTTCAAAAATTCTGTTGGATAGTTTGTCGCTTCATCCTCGTCGGGCATGCTGTCAACGGATTTGTACGAATGCAGTTCTCCAGCTATTTGACTTTGAATAATCAAATTCAAGCTATCGACGTCCTTATTCTTCGCTGCAAGTATTGCCCGTTCACTAATCCAATCGAGATTTTTATAATTTTGTGCAATGCCGGGGAACACTTTGGTGCTGAGTTCTTCTTTCGACGATGTGAACCCGCAAAAATTTGTCGGGAACGATATTAATGCAGTGGAAGCATCAACAGGTATTTGGCCATTGCCAAGCGCCAGCAGTTGTCTCGAGCTCGTTTATGCGACATCGTGCATTCATCCCAAATGATGATTTTGCATTCTCGCATCAATTTCGCTGTCGCTGAATTCTTGGTCATTGTGCACGTTGGCTTGTCTACCATGAGTAGATTCATCGGCAGTTTTAAAGCTGAATGTGCAGTTCGACCGCCTTCCAACAATGTGGCAGCAATGCCAGAGGAAGCAACATCCAACGCAATTTGAGATCTTGCCCGAATTGTAGCCAGAATCAAAGAAATGACGAATGTGTTTCCTGTCCCACCGGGAGCATCGAGAAAGTAAATGCCTCCCATTCCATCGTCAACAGCCTTCATCAAGGAATCGTACACGTTCTTCTGCTCTGCATTCAACAGCTGCACATTTGTTCGGACTCTTTCGGCCAGCTCATCTCGATTATAGTCTTGCTCCCGTTGCAGCTCCCGATTGAATGCATCGTTTATCGAACGATTTGGCGCTGGCATTCCCAATGTCGACACCAGACTGCCGCACATGGGGATGCACATGTCTTCGATCAGAACTAACGCTTCGTTGCGCATTTCGTCATTAATTTGAAGATCGAAATTCAAATTTGCCATGCGAAATCTACGTAAAATGTCGTCAGCCATTTCGTCCTTATATTTGTCCCACAATGCCATCGGGTCCGATGGATGACATGCGGTTATGATGATCGCAAACAATGTATGAATTTGATTCGCTGGCGAAGAAACAGTTGCATCGGGGAGAGTGGAGTCCCAATGTGTACGTTTTCAAGCAAATTCAAACGTTGGCAAGCCTCTCGAAAAGTGGCGCATAGCACACCACCCACAGTACGCAGGGAATCAAAGGATGTAGGGCCTCTGATGTTAACCAAAAGCAAGCGAAGATAGAAGCATTCGTCTTGGCGTAGATGAACTGTATATATTCGTCCGAGAGCATCGGTGGAATAGACATCAGTAAAGCCAGCAACAACATTACCTTTTTTTCCGGCGTTGAAACCTCTTTGATGCAGCGTTAAATGTATAATAGAGTGGCATTTCCGAACATAGTAAAGTCCTTGCGAAGGGATCGCTTTCGCATGTCGAAACGAAATTTGTCAACGTTGTAGCTGGTGGCTGTTCTGCTCTTTGCGCTGCATTTGCGTTCGTAAAGTAGACACGCTGGCCGTTCTGCAAGTGTACTGCCAAATGTACCACAGTCGGGTGACGTTCATGAATCGGAAAAGAAAACAGCCGCCAATTGCCTCGTTACAACTCACATAACCTCGTCGTTTGCATTCGGTTCAACAATGCCAAATACCGCCATGTCGCTCCCTTTGTTCACATATTTGAAAACGTATTTGATGGATTTAATGGAATTGCAGTACTCAACATTGCAGTAAGTTGAGAACGTTTTCGACAAAAGCGGACAATATGAAACGATCCAGCGGTTATCGAAGATGACATTGGTTCCTTTCATTTTCATCACGATTGGTTTGCCATTGTCATGTGGAGAACGACGCCGATACAATGGATATCCGTCGATTCCAGAAATTGTGTCAGCCACAAACGGACGGGGGAAACGCTTTGTGCAATTTCCGTTTTCCATGCACGGCGAGTCTGGGTTGTGGACTCCGCAAGGCCCATGGATCATGTGCGTTGTCACAACGGAATACAGCTCCGGATCAGTTTCTGGATCTCGTATTTCGACCGAAATGATCGAATCAATATCATCTGGGCGGATCGTGTCGAGCATCCAAAGCAAAATGTGTGCATGTGGTAAGCCACGCTTCTGCCATTCAACCGAGTACATCCAACAACGGATTATGCCAAAAACCTTATGCTTAACGATTTAATCCATGAGTACTTTGATCTTTTGTCTGAACACTCGTGCAATGATATCATGTCGATCGCTGGATGTTTGTCCTGTCAGCAAGAGATTCCTAATTTCATGCCATTTCGGATTGCAAGTGAACGTGATGAATAAATTCGGCCGTCCGTAATTCCGCACATACGTCATCGCATCCTGAGCGTACTCATGCATGTGGCGCGGGCTTCCAACGTAAGTAGCTGGAAGAATGGTCAAACAACTGATGTTGGTTTCGTCTCCTTCAGTAGCCAAGGCATCACGCAAGTGTATGTATGCATCTGATCGTAACTTGGACTGATTGAAACGAATGAAATTGAGGCGCTCCATTTCGACCTTGACGTACATGTCAACGCAGTACTGTTGAAACAACCGGCGATATCTCAAAAGATGATTGTCAACATCGCGCCGAATCATCAAACGATAAGCAGAAAAATTCATTGAGCTGACCTTCTTATTCGTTTCTTCTCCTGAAATATGAATTCGAACTCGGTTGCCAAATAAAATAGAAGTGATGACTTGTAAACAAACCTGTCGTTCGATTAACCATCTTTATATTGAAGTGATATCCATCCTCTCCACGACAGAACATCAACGGGTATTGAAGTGAATAATATGACCGATGCATCTCGTAAACGCGCTTCAATTGTCCACCATCCCGACGGTAAAGAACAATATCGCGTGATTCCTTATTCTCGCCAACAATCACCACTGTGACTTCATTGATAGTGGGAGCATTGAATTGTCTTGCATGGCCTCCAGCGGGTCTTTTGTCTGCACTAATAATGATTTTGCGGTCGTCTGAAGGCATCATATCCAATGCTGTTTTGAACAATCTGACCAATTCATTATTCTCATGCAGAAGATTTTGTAATTGTTCGATCATTTCACGTTTAGTCGCAGTAAAAATTGCACAACGCTGATCTAGTTCAATTGCCGAATCACCAACGAAATAGATCTGAAGGAACTTATGATCTTCGTTCGGTAGTGGTAACAAAGCGCCCGCTCGATGGTGAATTTGCCCTTGAATCTGAATGTTTGGAAGCAATTTCGAAAAAATATAACAATAATTGTTCATGTTTTGATAATAATGGGACATCATTACCTTAAAAGTGGGATTGTAGCCGGGTAAATCAACAACTTGGGCTCCAAATTATGTCATTTGAAAGCATCCGTTATATTTTTGTGTATTCTCTAGAAAATGTTTTGATTGGATTGTATTTCCATAGAATAACGAATACAATGTCTCTGGCGGGTGGGTTAAAACGGGTAATTTCACTTTGCCACCAGCGCAGCATAAGCCGGGGGTTTCTGATTGAAACTTCAAAGCATTGCAATTATGGCATACGACAGACAATGAGCCGATATCAACGCAGACCGTTTGTGGATGTGATACGCGATATATGACTATCCGAAATCAGAAAAATAAATCGATGAACACGAAAATCAGAAAAACTCGAATCATTTGCAGCAAGAAAAATAGCACATTTGTTTAATAAAAAATGACAATGAGAAAAGTGTACCTGTCAAATTACGCTCAACCTAAGCACACCGCCATCTGTTATTTATCCCTTTAATTTCTCCACTCAAAATGCAATTTTATCACAATGAATTTCACAATTATCCGAAACTTACAGAAACACAGCACCATCTGTTATTTATCTCGTTATATTAATAATCAATTTTCGATTTCTCCATATTTCCGACTTTTCCGCAGGATTTTCCTAAAATTTTCTTTCGTAAAAACCTTCTCCTAGCAATTACGAAGAACTGAAAAAAAATTTGAGCCAAATCGGTCCTGCCGTTCTCAATTTTCGATTTCTCCAATTCCCCGATTTTTCCGCAGGGTTTTCCCAAAATTTTCTTTCGTAAAAACCTTCTCCTATCAATTACGAATAACTGAAAAAAAATTGGAGCGAAATCGGTCCTGCCGTTCTCAATTTTCGATTTCTCCAATACCCCGATTTTTCCGCAGGGTTTTCCCAAAATTTTCTTTCGTAAAAACCTTCTCCTATCAATTACGAATAACTGAAAAAAAATTGGAGCGAAATCGGTCCTGCCGTTCTCAATTTTCGATTTCTCCAATTTTCCGACTTTTCCCAAAATTTTCTTTCGTAAAAACCTTCTCCTAGCAATTACGAAGAACTGAAAAAAAATTTTAGCCAAATCGGTCCTGCCGTTCTCAATTGATGAATTATTATACATTTTTCACACCATTTTTATATATATAGAAGAAGATAATAAACATGTATTTATTGATTTCATTTTCTTTTAATAAAATAACAAAAATAAGTACTAAATAATTGTTTTGTTGTGATAGAAAAAGGTGAATCATTTATTTAATCTGAACGTAGTCTTCGTCACTTGAAAATATATCTAACAAGGAAACCATTTCTAAGCTATATGTGTCTGTAAGGCCTTTTTGTGATCTTACATGCCTCATGGATTATATTACAGGATCAGGAGAGATAGCCAACATGTTGAAAAGGTCCTCGTTTTGTCTAACTCGTGAGATTTTGCAAGCGTGAGTACTTCTATATCTTTTGTAGTCCTTGTTTTTAGTTTCTTGAGCTAATTCAGACAATTCTCCTAAAGGTAAACACTGGTATTCTATTAGATATTTTCCATGGGCCAACATTTTATGTACCGTTCATAAATAAAAATAAATGTAAGGCGCGATAACCTCCGAAGAGATCTAAGGCCGAGCTTCTCTTCCAATTTGCGTCGTGCTCCTCTTGATTTTTCCCTACAAATTGGCCGGACGGGACCTACATGTTTTATGCCGACTCCGAACGGCATCTGCAAGGCAGATAAGTTTTCACTGAGAGCTTTTCATGGCAGAAATACAATCGGAGCGCTTGCCAGACACTGCCGAGGGGCGACCCCGCTTAGAAAAATTTTCTTCTAATTGAAAAATCTTATTTCTAAAATTTTGATGTTGCTTTGCCCGGGAGTTGAACCCAGGGCATGCGGCGTGATAGGCGGAGCACGCTACCATCACACCACGGTGGCCACCGTTCGTGTTTGCTTTTTCTCGGGATACTCTTGAAGCAGCAGCTCTGCAGTTTTCGATACATATTCTCCAAATTTAGGTCCATTAACTTTTTCATGGCAATTAAAAATATTTAAAATGTATTTTTGTTGGGCCGAGGAAAAATTATATTTTTATTGCTATTTTTGGAGCTTTTCGGTCGGCTGATTTAAATAAAACAGGGATTTATTAGATCCTACGCGTTTCGACGCTTATTCGCGTCTTCATCAGGAATTTATTTCTAAATATGAAAACAATAAATTACAACCAATATTCATTGACTTGAGACATGTAACACTTACGACATCTAACATTTAAAATTTGATTGATAATATTTTTATCACAACATAAAAGTATGTACATAGCAAACATATATACACAGATACATTTTCAAACATTGAGCAACTTGCACGACCTCTACCGTCAACATCACGCATTGTATGTGATCGAAGCCGAATAAGCGCAGTTTATATTATCGACGTCATCTTTAAAGTTGATAGCTTTATGTATTTGTTGTTGTATTCGCAGGCCTTCTAAGGTCATCCTTCTTCTCGTTTTATTCTCCACATCTAATACTTTAGTATTGTCAAAGTCTGCTGTGTGTTTGTTTTCTGTTAAGTGCTGCGCGACTGCCGTCGAGCTTTTGTTCTTCTTCGCATCATGTTTATGTTCGTATATTCGCGTGCCTAATGATCTTTTTGTTGTGCCGATGTAAACTTTGTTGCATTTTTCCTCTTCTTAGCCATTGCACTGGATTTCATACACTACGTTGTGTAGTTCTTCCTTTGGTATTTTGTCTTTTGTTCTTGTATATATGCCGTGTATTGTATGATGTGGTTTGTGTGCATAGCTAACGTTGCTGTTTTTTATAATTTTAGTTAATGTGTTGTTTTCCATAAGCTTTGGAATATAGGTAACGCCAATATTTGTTTTCTTGTTGTTTTCGTTTATTTGTGCATTGCCATTTTTATACTCAGTTGAGCAGAGCTCACAGAGTATATTAAGTTTGATTGGATAACGGGTGGTTGTACATATATAAAGGAATCGAGATAGATATAGACTTCCATATATCAAAATAATCAGGATCGAAAAAAAATTTGATTGAGCCATGTCCGTCCGTCCGTTAACACGATAACTTGAGTAAATTTTGAGGTATCTTGATGAAATTTGGTATGTAGATTCCTGAGCACTCATCTCAGATCGCTATTTAAAATGAACGATATCGGACTATAACCACGCCCACTTTTTCGATATCGAAAATTTCTAAAAACCGAAAAAGTGCGATAATTCATTACAAAAGACAGCTAAAGCGACGAAACTTGGTAGATGAGTTGAACTTATGACGCAGAATAGAAAATTAGTAAAATTTTGGACAATGCGCGTGGCACCGCCCACTTTTAAAAAAAGGTAATTTAAAACTTTGCTGTAATTTGGCAGTCGTTGAAGATATCATGATGAAATTTGGCAGGAACGTTACTCCTATTACTATGTGTACGCTTAATAAAAATTAGTAAAATCGGAGAAGGACCACGCCCACTTAAAAAAAAAAAAATTTTAAGTCAAATTTTAACAAAAAATTTAATATCTTTACAGTATATAAGTAAATTGTGTCAAAATTCAACTCCAGTAATGGTATGGTGCAACAAAATACAAAAATAAAAGAAAATTTCAAAATGGGCGTGGCTCCGCCCTTTTTCGTTTAATTTGTCTAGGATACTTTTAACGCCATAAGTCGAACAAAAATTAACCAATCCTTTTGAAATTTGGTAGGCGCATAGATTTTATGACGTTAATTGTTTTCTGTGAAAATGGGCGAAATCGGTTGATGCCACGCCCAGTTTTTATACACAGTCGTCCGTCTGTCCTTCCGCTCGGCCGATAACACGATAACTTGAGCAAAAATCGATATACCTTTACTAAACTCAGTTCACGTATTTATCTGAACTCACTTTATCTTGCTATGAAAAATGAACGCAATCCGACTAGACCACGCCCACTTTTTCGATATCGAAAATTACGAAAAATGAAAAAAAATGCCATAATTCTATACCAAATACGAAAAAAGGGATGAAACATGGTAATGTAATTGGATTGTTTTATTGACGCGAAGATAACTTTAGAAAAAACTTTATAAAATGGTTGTGACACCTACCATATTAAGTAGAAGAAAATGAAAAAGTTCTGCATGGCGAAATAAAAAACCCTTAAAATCTTGGCAGGTATTACATATATAAATGAATTAGCGGTATCCAACAGATGATGTTCTGGGTCACCCTGGTCCACATTTTGGTCGATATCTGGAAAACGCCTTCACACCACTCCCTTTTAAAACTCTCTTTAATACCTTTAATTTGATACCCATATCGTACAAACTCATTCTAGAGTCACCACTGGTCCACCTTTATGGCGATATTTCGAAACGAAGTCCACCTATAGAACTAAGGCCCACTCCCCTTTAAAATACTCATTAACACCTTTCATTTGATACCCATAACGTACAAACGCATTCTAGAGTCAACCCTGATCCACCTTTATGGCAATATCCCTAAATGGCGTCCACCTATAGAACTATGGCCCACTCCCTCATAAAATACTCTTTAATGCCTTTCATTTGATACACATGTCATACAAACACATTCCAGGGTTTCCCTCCCAGAGTCACCACTGGTCCACCTTTATGGCGATATTTCGAAACGAAGTCCACCTATAGAACTAAGCCCCACGCCCTTCTAAAATACTCATTAACACCTTTCATTTGATACCCATATCGTACAAACATATTCTAAAGTCACCCCTGGTCCACCTTTATGGCGATATCTCGAAAAGGCGAACACTTATAGAACGAAGGCCCACTCCCTTTTAACAATACTCATTAGCACCTTTCATTTGATACCCATATCGTACAAACAAAGTCTAGAGTCCCCCTGGCCCACCTCTATGGCGATATCTCGAAAAGGCGACCACCTATACAACAACCACCACTCCCTTTTAAAACCCTCATTAATATCTTTAATTTGATACCCATATCGTACAAACACATTCTAGAGTCACCACTGGTCCACCTTTATGGCGATATTTCGAAACGAAGTCCACCTATAGAACTAAGGCCCACTCCCTTTTAAAATACTCATTAACACCTTTCATTTGATACCCATAACGTACAAACGCATTCTAGAGTCAACCCTGATCCACCTTTATAGCAATATCCCTAAATGGCGTCCACCTATAGAACTATGGCCCACTCCCTCATAAAATACTCTTTAATGCCTTTCATTTGATACACATGTCATACAAACACATTCCAGGGTTTCCCTCGGTTCATTTTCCTACATGGTTATTTTCCCTTATTTTGTCACCATAGCTCTCAACTGAGTATGTAATGTTCGGTTACACCCGAACTTAACCTTCCTTACTTGTTGTAATATATTTTTGAGTTTTCGCTTGCTATCTTCTATGAACTCCTGATCACTCAGGGAGTAAACTTTGTTTATAAAGTTGATAACCGTGTTCTTCTTCTGAGTCCATGGGTGATTGGATTGGTAATGTATCATCCTGGATGATACCGCGGCTTTCTTGTACCAATTAGTTTTTACCTTATTGTCCATATTGTGAATCTCTACGTCGAGGAATGCTAATTTGTTCGCTTTTTCCTTTTCAAGGGTGAATTGTATTTTTGTATGCTGTCCATTGAATGTCTTGAGGATTTCTTCCACATCTTTAAATGTCGTAAGTGTTACATGTCTCAAGTCAATGAATATTGGTTGTTATTTATTGTTTTCATATTTAGAAATAAATTCCTGATGAAGACGCGAATAAGCGCCGAAACGCGTAGGATCTAATAAATCCCTGTTTTATTTAAATCAACCACCGAAAAGCTCCAAAAATAGCAATAAAAATAAAATATTTAAAGTTACTCCCAATCGTTTGACGATACCTCTTTCGACTCTATTGAGTAATGCGAGCAGTCATTTCATCGTATTCAAAAAATCTTCTTGAGGAATTTCCATCATTTGTGTTGCCGTACCCATACTTTGGGCAGTCAACTCTCAGGCCAAGCTCTTTATAGAATGCATCTTGAATTATTTTTTCTAACGTTTTGTTTTTCCTTAGATGTTGCATTGTCGTCGAAAACTTCTCCTTGTTGTGGTAGTGTATAAGCCAGTTTCAAAACGAATTCCATGCACCTTATCCTCGCATGCAAAGGGGATATTCCATACTCATAATTTATTTCGTCAATCATTGAATCATCAAGATTTTCAAAGCCTTTTTAACTCTTCTTACAGATTGGGCATTTCAATGTAGATGATGTGTTTGTTAGTAAGTTTTAAACCTTTCCATCGACCATTGTTAGAAGAAAATCATGCTTTATGGTAATAAAATTCCCGTCTTCAACCACCGAAAAGCTCCAAAAATAGCAATAAAAATAAAATATTTAAAGTTACTCCCAATCGTTTGACGATACCTCTTTCGACTCTATTGAGTAATGCGAGCAGTCATTTCATCGTATTCAAAAAATCTTCTTGAGGAATTTCCATCATTTGTGTTGCCGTACCCATACTTTGGGCAGTCAACTCTCAGGCCAAGCTCTTTATAGAATGCATCTTGAATTATTTTTTCTAATGTTTTGTTTTTCCTTAGATGTTGCATTGTCGTCGAAAACTTCTCCTTGTTGTGGTAGTGTATAAGCCAGTTTCAAAACGAATTCCATGCACCTTATCCTCGCATGCAAAGGAGATATTCCATACTCATAATTTATTTCGTCAATCATTGAATCATCAAGATTTTCAAAGCCTTTTTAACTCTTCTTACAGATTGGGCATTTCAATGTAGATGATGTGTTTGTTAGTAAGTTTTAAACCTTTCCATCGACCATTGTTAGAAGAAAATCATGCTTTATGGTAATAAAATTCCCGTCTTCGATTTCTATTATAATTTATGAGTTCCAAAGGATCCTTCTCATATTTAAGTAACATCGGGCGGCACAATTTACCTGATGACGGCTGTAGATTTTTCCAATGTTCTGAAGCTTCATCTTTTAAACGGAGGGGAACAATAGAAGCCATAAACTTATTACCATCTGTAATTGCTCCATCTATATTTATTCTTTGTTTAAATGCGCTTTGTCCTGATGATGCATCACAACCCCATTTCTTTATCAATGCTAGCCTTTTTGGCAGTGATTTCAGAAAAAATTTCAAGTGTCGCATAGACTTATGATCCATTAAGTTTTGGAGCTCAACTTCAGCTGATACTTTGGATCTTGGAGGAACTACTTCTTTCTTGGCTTGGGTGATTTGTTTGTATCCAGGGAAAATATAGGCATTATGTTGCAATAATTACTCACGCAATACATTATATTTAACCTTCGATAAACCGAGATCTATAAACAGCGCCAAAAACTCTTCAGGAGTGTATCTCCTAGGTAGCGCATTTGGGGGTGTGGGAATGCTGTTTTTGATCCTTCTCAATCGCACTGGACTTGCTAACGCAACTTCTCCTATGATATGAGACTTGGTGTTTTCTTCGTCCTTTTTACATTAAATAGCCAATGCTTCTGAAAGATGAGTCGTGTCGATAGTTCTAGTATAATCTGGCAGGTTCCTTTTCCTTGTGCAGGTCGAAAATTCTTCTATGTGGTTTGTTGGTCTTCCTATAGTTCGATTGGTTGATGTGCTAGGCATTTCTTCATCCAAAAAACTTTTACCAGCTAGCCAGCTTTTATGCTTACTTATAAACCTTGAAGTAGAACGAACGACTGCTTGCCATTTTCTTTGTATTGGAATGTAGAGGAAGCCATTTTTTCTTTCCAGTCTTCGTCTTCTTTGTTGCATGCTTCATTTTGTAGTTCTATAGACTCCAAAAAACGACTGATTTTGGGCGTTGTAGGGTAGAGCGAGGATGATTTGACAAAAGGAGGATTTGTCATTTTCAAATGTAACGAAAACCTTGATAGATACAGACTATCAAAATCCATATTTGAAGCCTGTTCACTGTTGAGCAATATACATGAATATGTCAGTCGTTTTTCTGGTCTACTCGGTGCTGTATGTGTTTTTCGGTTTTGTTTCATTGCCTTGCTGATCTTGCTTGTTTTGTTCTTCTGCTTCCAACGTTACAGTGAATTGTCATTATTTTAACTCTCTGCGATTTAAAATATTATTTTTCATACAAAACTTTTTCAAAGATCAGTGGTGTAATAATATTAAGCATATTCGGTAAGATTGATAATAAATACTTATTGATCGTTAAAGGAGGATTTGACATTTGCCCAGTAGGAGGATTTATCAAATCGTCAAATCCTCCTTTTATCTTCCGAGTGCTCTGTTCTTATAGATTTTTTGTTGCTGTGCTTTTATTGTTGTAATGTTTAGAGTAATATACCTAACATATATACAAAGAAATATCCCGAGAGGGTTATTAATGAAGAACGTCTTCAGCAAGCGCTACACGACTTAAAAAATAAAATTGAAACGCCAACGAGTGCTTCCCGAAAATATAATGTAGACAGAATAACCATAATTTATTGGCTCAAGCTTCTTTTTTAAAACCGGGTACCTAACGAGTTACAAGGCAAGGCTATCACTAAATATTCTGCAGGGCAAGTCCTATCAAAATTTGAGGAAGGAGAGCTGGCGGAGTACTTTAAAAGCTGCTCAAATTTGCATCTTGGATTAACTTTTGATATGGCAAAACGATATATTTATGAATATGTAAAAAGAAACAATATAAGATACCCTTCTTCTTGGGATAAGGATCAAGCTGCAGGAAAAGTTTGGTTATCGGGTTTTATGAGAAAAAATCCAACTATTAGTTTACGCAAACCGAGCTTTTACCAAACCAGTAGCTTTAGACTTCTTCGGAAAACTTCAAAGTATTCTCTTAAAACATTTGTTTAAGCCTGAAGATATATAAAACCTCGACAAGACCGGTATCACAACAGTAAGGGATACTGTTAAAGTAAGTTCGCATATTTCTTTAAAAGGATATTCGGACTTAATTTAAACAAATTTCAGATCATTGCTGAAAAAGGCAAGACAACTGTTTCACAAACTGCTTCAGGTGAGAGAGAGAGAAACTCTGATAACAATGGTTGCCATTGTCAATGCAGCAAGAAATCATTTATATGTATGCCACCGCAAAAGAGCGAACCCTTAATTCATAAATAGAGCATTATCGGGATCCCTTGGACTTTTTGCAGACGGTGGTTGGGTGAATGGAGTAATTTTACTTGATGATTTGAAACATTTAAGAAATTTTACGAAATGTTCCAAAGAAAATCTCATTTTTCTTCTTCTGAATAATCATTCGTCTCACTGTTTACTTAGAGCTATTTTATTCGATTGCATTTTCCCCCGGGGACATTACGAAGGGGTTTTCGTCTACAGGAATTTACCCTTTAAATTCCAATTTATTTGATGAAAGCGAGTTTTGGAAAGTAGAAGATAACGATGGACCGATTTTCTCTTCAACTGAAAACAGCTTGGCTGAGATTCCTTCCTAATGTTTTAACCACTTAGGTGGATAAAACGCTTCATAGCACACCAGAGAACATTTGACCGCCGCCAAAACTAAAAGCCCGAAAAATTTTCAAAGGTCGTCCGGCAGGAAAATCAAGAATTTACACTGAACTTATTTCGTATAATTAAACTTCTTGCCATTGTCACTTAAATTTTAATTTTTAACTTTCTTTTTGCAATTAATCACTGGCATACATTTGAACGTGTTAAGTGCATTTGGTAATTCGATTAATTTCTTTCTAACTGCACTACGGCATATTCACTCGGAATTGCTATTTATATTGTGAAATTAATTAAACTTCCTGACGTCCAGGAAGTTTGTGAGTGCTTCACTTGTATAAATAATTATTGTAAAATATTTATCGTTTATAAATAAATTGTAACGAATCGGTACTAATTCTTCTCTTTTCTATTTCTTTTATTTGCGTGCGATCGCGCCCCACGACACGGGTGCCACATTTCCCCCGCAAACATTGGTCCTTCGAGCCGGATATGAACCAGCGATCACAGCAAAAACGAAAACACTCTTATAATTTTTTGTTGTGGTTGCATTTACACCAAAGCCACTAAGTCGTTTACCTCCGAGCTCGACACCTTCAAAGAGACAAAATATTCAAATTAATAAAATCAATGGAGACTTATATTAGATTGGCTGATTCCATAGTGGAGTTTGAACAAGACTTCAACTCTGCCCCGGCCGAATCCCGGAACAAGCACACCCTTGCACTACTGCAAGAGCAGCTAAGGGCACTATGGAAGAAGACCAAGTCCACATATGAAAGTCTTCTCGGCAATCCTGAGCTGTCCAAAGAGGACCTCAGCTCGTTAAGAAGAAAGAACAAAAGTTGCTTCGCATGCTACCTACAATGCATGTCTGCTGTGGCGGCTGAAGCCGAAGCTATCACTCACAGCCGGCGAAAGATGAAGCAAAGGATGAAGACTCCTCGCGCGGTGGACATAAAATGCGGCTGCCGCCTTGTGACACCGATGTATTTAAAGGCGACTACCTCTCCTGGCCAGCTTTTAGAGATATGTTCACGGCGATATAAATCCACAAAACCGATCTGAAAGATGTCGAGAAATTATACTATTTGAAACAAAAAACGCAAGGGGAGGCAAAAGAAATAGTGGGCAGGTGCTCGTTAACAAACGAGGGTTTTGCAACCGCCTGGAAGAACTTAAGCGACAGGTACGAAAATAAACGTATCCTAGTAAACACCCAACTTAAACTCTTATTTAATCTGACGGCAGTCGAACAGGAGTGTGGAACCTCAATCAAAAAATTGCAACGGGAGATCAACAATTGCATCTCCGCGCTACAATGTCATAATATTGACATCACAAATTGGGACGCAATCATAACTTACTTATGCTCCACAAAACTCCCTGAATCTACATTGGCTCTTTGGGAACAGACCGAAGAACGGAAGACAGATATCCCGAAATGGGAGGATATGGACAAATTCCTGTCCAATCGCTTCCAGACATTAGAGACGGTTTCCGATCTTAGGGGTAATAAAACAACAAAAACACCCAAAAGTCAGAGTTCGAATTCTAAGGAAAATTCTATAAAACTTGGGGTTTACCAAGCCAGCGTACCCAAATCAGCCTGTAAGATGTGCAACAGTACGGAGCACAAATTACGAAATTGCCAAAAATTCCGTAGGTTGTCTACATCAGGAAAAATCGAATTTGTCAAAAACAATAGTTACTGTCAGAATTGTCTGTCGGGTGGACACACCGTGACACGATGCACTAGCCAATTTAATTGCAGCACGTGCCACGCAAGGCACAACACCTTGCTCCATCTTCCGACAGCACAACCAAAGACAACTCCTCAAAGGTGGACTCAAAACACCACCGACAATACACCTTCAACCTCACAACAGGCTAGGGCAAGGATGGAGTCTGAAAAAAGACAAGATAATGCAAATAACGTCTCTTCGTGTCATGCTAACACAACAAAAGGGGTGTTATTAGGAACAGCGCGGGTTAATATAATCTACAACGGAGTGAAATTTTCCGCCAGAGCGCTGATAGACTCTGGGTCCGAATGCTCTTTCATAACAGAAAGACTAAAAAAGCGAATAAACCTTCCATCCAAACGTTTGCATGTGCAGGTGTCAGGAATAAATAATACACCATCTGCACAGGTAAAGGAATCATGTGCGATTACGCTAGGTTCGCTTACAGATCCATTAGTAAGCATCAATACAGTGGCCCTAGTCCTGCCTCAATTAACAGGGGACCTTCCGACTTGCCAAGTGAGCGCAACGACTCGGCAAGCGTTCCCTGATCTGATTCTGGCGGATAAGAGGTTCTTCATTAATGAACCAGTCGACCTCATACTTGGCGGCGATATTTATCCCCAGATCATACTAAACGGTATACGGAAGAACGTTCTAAATACGCTTCTCGCCCAAGAAACCGTCTTCGGTTGGATTTTAACCGGTCGTGCAGATGCACCTCACCCAACCAATACACGAGTATCCTTTTTCAATGAAATTAGCCTAGACAAGCAGCTAGCCGCTTTCTGGGAACTTGAAAACGTACCTACAAAAAAGGCCCTGACCGAAGATAATGCCTATTGCGAGGCACTATATAAAAACACAACGGAAAGGAATTCAGATGAAAGATATACCGTCGCCCTTCCATTCAAACAAAGCTTCCCAAAAACCGTCTGTTTGGGCCCATCTCTCAAGAGCGTCTGCTCTCAATTCTATCGGAACGAGACGCGCCTAGCCAAGACACCGGCCCTACAGACGGAATACAATAGGGTACTGACAGAATACGTCACGTTAGGGCACATGTCTAAGGTGCACACCGTAGTACCACCACAATCATCTGATTGCTACTTCTTGCCGCATCATGCGGTTATCAAAGAGGAGAGTACAACGACTAAAGTAAGGGTCGTATTCAACGCGTCGTGCCCGACATCCAATGGCACAAGCCTGAACGATGTGCTACACACCGGCCCAGTACTTCAATCTGACTTAACAATACTACTCCGATGGAGATTCTACAAGTACGTCTTCAACAGCGACATTGAGAAGATGTACAGGCAAATTTGGGTAAAGGAAAATCAAACCCAATACCAAAGAAAAGTTTTTCGACTCAAAGCAGAGGACCCTGTCAGCGTGTTTGAGCTCAACACGGTAACCTTTGGGGTAAACTGTGCCCCCTATCTAGCGATCAGAACCCTACATCAACTTGCTGATGACGTCGAAGCATCTCTGCCAACCGCAGCGCACATCTTGCGAAACAGTATGTACGTCGATGACGTCCTTGCAAGGGGGCATAGCATCGAGGTAGCAATCGCGGCTCGCGACGAAATAACAGCTGGATTAAAGTCAGCAGGATTCCCTCTGCGAAAGTGGACCTCTAATTGCAGTAGGATACTACAGGGCATGCCCAAACCTCACAGGCTTACGGAAGACTTTCTGGAGTTCGAGGACGCGAGCATGGTAAAAACCCTAGGAATCCGTTGGAACGCGCATTCCGACCATTTTTATTTCACAGCGAAACCAATCGAAAACCAGGATATCTTAACAAAGAGGCCGATCCTATCTGCCATCGCCAAACTCTTCGACCCGTTAGGCTGGCTTGTTCCAGTTATCATCGTAGCTAAGATATTAATGCAGAACATTTGGCTGGAGGGGACGGATTGGGATGAACCGGTATCCGCAATCACTTTAGATCGGTGGCAAACTTTTATGCAGGAGTACCCCGCCATTAACCAGATTCGTATACCTCGGTGGGTGCACTTCACACCAACCAACGATATCGAAATTCACGGCTTCTGTGACGCGTCCGAAAAAGCCTACGCGGCTACAGTTTACGCGCGAGCTAAGATCCACGATAGGATCTACGTTAGCCTACTCATGGCAAAAACAAGGGTGGCACCCGTAAAAACAATTTCACTACCAAGATTGGAGTTATGCGGTGCTGTCCTGCTGGCTGAGACTTTGGAAAATGTGATGGAGAACCTGCACTTAGGCACATTTAACATTCACCTATGGACAGACTCGACCATCGTCCTAGCATGGATTCGAAAACCCCCGTGTTCCTGGTCAACATTTGTAGCTCACAGGGTGACAAACATCGTGGACAAGGTAGGAACGAAAGCATGGCATCATGTCGAGTCCGCATCAAATCCAACGGACTTATCCAGCAGAGGACTTCCAGCCACGGACCTAGTCGACAACTCTTTGTGGTGGCAGGGACCTTCTTGGCTGAAAGAAGGCAAAGCGGAATGGCCATCTCAAGGCGAACAGGAGTACCACACAAACATCGAAGAAAAACGAGTACAGGTGCATGCAGCAACGAACCTCAACAATAGCGAGGATATTCTTGATCGGTTTTCCGATCTATCAAGGGCGTTGAGGGTAATCTCCTACATTATAAGATTCGCCAATAGAATCCATCCAAAAACTGAAACGTCCTTTAAAGCAGAGTCGCACCAGATTTCGCCTGACGAAATCAAGGCTACGACTAGCCGCCTCATCAGGATATCCCAAACCAACCACTATGCCGAAGAAATAAGCTCTCTGAGGACTAGGAAACCCATCGCGACCAAAAGCGAAATTCTCTCTCTAGACCCCTTTATCGACGAAGATAATGTCCTTCGGGTGGGGGGTCGCCTCAACGCATCCAGGGACGTTCCCGTCGACGAGCGTCACCCGATAATCCTCCCTTACGCCTGCCGACTCACCCGTCTCCTGGTCCAGTTTGTCCACACCATTTCCGTACATGGCGGAAACCAACTGATGCTGCGGCTCCTACGCACGCAATACTGGATACCTCGGGTCAAAAACATGATCCGATCCATCATACACAACTGCAAGGCCTGTACGCTATTCCGCAAACGTTCCCCGACGCAACTTATGGGAACCCTCCCTGCGAAACGCACCACCTTTAGCCGGGCATTTACCAACACCGGGGTGGATTTCGCCGGACCGTTTGACATCAAGTCTTACAGCGGACGAGGATGCCGCATGTCTAAGGGATACGTCTGCCTATTCGTCTGCTTTGCGACTAAGGCGATCCACTTGGAGGCGACTAGCGACCTCAGCACCGCCGTGTTTATCGCAGCATTTAGCCGGTTTGTCGCCAGACGAGGATGCCCGATAAAACCTCTATTCCGACAACGGAACGAACTTTGTCGGCGCGTCAAGGGCTCTCCGCTCAGAGGTCAAGGCATTCCTCGTTGATGCGCGCAACCAAACCCTCTCTAAATATGCCCACCAATCCCTGACATGGCATTTCATACCAGCAGCAGCTCCTCATATGGGCGGGCTGTGGGAAGCGGGAGTCAAGAGTTTCAAAACTCATTTCAAAAAGATCGCATCGGATCATAAATTTACTCTAGAGGAGTTTAGCACCCTTCTGTGTAGGATTGAATCCTGTCTCAACTCGCGACCCCTAAGCCCATCGTCAAATGACCCGTCCAACCTGGAGCCACTTACCCCCGGACACTTCCTAGTCGGAGGCCACCTACTAGCGCCACCCGAGATTGACGTCAGCGAGAATCGCGCTTCACTCGTCAATCGATGGGAAAAACTTAAGGCGCTGCATCAAACCTTCTGCAAACGGTGGAAAACGGAGTATCTCACCGAATTGCAGAAGCGCGTAAAGTGGAAGCATCCACAATCAAACCTTAAACAGGGAGACCTAGTCGTCATTAAGGAGGATAATCTGCCCCCCAATGAATGGAGACTAGGTTGGATAGCCAACCTTCATTATGGCCCCGATAACCGAGTTCGAGTCGTCGAACTGGATACGGCAAGGGGACAAACCACCAGACCAATCACGAAATTGGTCCTACTACCACCCTCCAGTGAGGGAGACTTGTAACTCCCAACCGTTCTAACAAACCCCATAACCCAGCTCTCGTTCACCCCGAACGAGGCCAACAAACCCCATAACCCAGCTCTCGTTCACCACGAACGAGGCCAATAGAGGACTAAAGCAGATACACTATCTGCCACCACATACCCCAAAAAAAAATTTTTTTTTTATTCATATACACATCCGAAACCTAAGTTGAAATTCAGCGCTCCACATCAACTGGACCAGCAAAGCGACTCGCGTAAAAATGTCATTAAAAACAATGGAGATGCCATAACGAAATGTAGTCATTGAGTACGTTAACTCATTTAATCCGTATGTACGGAACATACGTCTCCATTTAAGAATTTGTGGAATCGTTTTATATTTGGAATATTATGTGCATGCATACTTATTTGGAATATTCGAACCTCGCGAGGTAGCATCAGGCGAACGTGTGCCGAATATTCTAAATTTAAGTTTCTCCGCACCACCTCATTGAATACTTAAACGGGAAAAAGCTTTCCGAAGTATCAGAATAAAAAGGTAAATACCCCGTGTAGCAGGACCGCACGAAATCTTAACTCTTCTGTCAAGATTAAGGCCGGAATATAACGATTAGAGTATCACCCCATCTCGGCTGGGAGTTCGAAATCATCCTATATCAAAATTACGTTCAAGAACGCCTTAGCTCAGAAACATTTTCATTAACTAGCTCTTATGTCAAAATGCATTTAACTTTTGCTCAAGATAGGGAGCTTTTGAATTCTTAAAAAAATTCTAACGGAATAACCGAACCAACATAACTCTCTATCAAGTCACGAGATATTTAGTAGCGAATTACTGATTTCCCCCAAAACCTGCTTGCGTTTACAAAGTTATCATCACTACTAATATACTACTCCTGGTACCGTCACTATATTTTTCCTTGGAGGGGATTAAATGATTCCCCGTCTGCCTTACTTCATAAAAGCAACCCGTTCAAATTTTAAATTTTGGGAGTGTCGAAGGTCCGTTCGAATAAACCTCTAGTAATTGAATCATGTCGAACATCGGTGCAAATTTGGACTCAATTATTTATATATTTGTCGCGCATTCGATTTACAAAAAAATCTTATAATAAGTTACCTGACACTTGATAATAGCGTTACAATATTCTTCCGATTCATATGGCCCAGCGCCGTAATATTTTCCTGTCTCAAAATTTAACAAGGAATTGACGTCGTTCATCAACAGCCAACTTCGGGCGACGTTGATATTGGGTACATCATTCATTTGCAAGTATAGTAGCCATAAAATGAAATAAACCTTTAAATTGGTCAAGTTATAAGTAAATACACTATTATTTACAGTATAACAATTTGGAGGCAACTTCCCGAGTCCTTCGAAAATTTACTTGAAGACTTTCCTGTTACTAGATAGGTGAATCAACTACAAACGTACTCTCCTTGCAACCCAAAGTTGTTATAAAGCTATTTTGAATAACACTTACCAATGTAGAGAAACATCGTTATTTGAAGTTTCTACCCCCTTTCAAGTAGCTTCGGTTGCTGCCACGATGCATGCTGATTTATAATGACGAGTTCGCGTACTGTGTCTGTTGGTGGTCGAATATCCATCAATTGTTCACATCATAATTTTGGTAATGTTTCATCGGTACCCGGTATAAAAACAATCCCAATCCATTGAATCTGTAGCCAATTCCAGATAGTAAACTAAACGCACAAACTCTAACCCCGGTGCTGATATCTCTGGCATATCATGACGATATAAATGTTGCCGTAATACTGCGGCAATACGTAAAAATGGTAGGCAAAGTGTTTGTAATTGAGCTTCCATAGACTTTAGGTCAACCTCAACTTCAGAAGTTAAAACACAGCTACTAGCAATTCCACTCTCACTACTCGTCAAAGGATATACAGCAGGATTACTAAAGGCATTTGAACCAAGACATGCAGTCATTGCTGCAGCTGCTGTTGACGTACTTGGTATACTTTCACATCTCAAATGTGACATACGATTCGTATTAGTCAAAACCAAAGCCGTAGCACCGCCCAAATAAGAATAGCTCCATCATAGAATTAGGATTGAGCGAATTCTCATCATCGGCACATACTAGCAATTTAGCTTTCATTGAAATTTGTAGCACCTGTTTGAGATTTGCGTATTTTCTTGCAATTGTTGTAATGTGAACTTAGTCTGATCATTAAATTGTAAAAGTACAGCCATTTGGAAAGTACTTGCTTGCAATATATAACGATTACGGAAACAGTTTGTTACCAAATCACCTTTCCACAAATTATACAGCCAGTTAAGCTTACGACCTGAGTGACGATTTGCATAGAACTCATTAAGTTGCTGTACAGATCGTTCCAATTCGCATCCTTATGTGGTGCTTTGATTAAACGGCCACGAGCCCGATGACAACACTTCAATGCTAAAAACCATTTCTTCTGGGATTCTTGCATTAGCCAAATGTTGTTTGAAGCTCAAATTTTAAATCTTGAGCGAGACCTATATCTTGCAACATACGTTGCAGCTTGATTGTATATTCATAACCACAAGCTTGTTTTAATTTTGAAATATCAACAATTCCATTGCAGTATCTGACAGCGTACCAAATATGTCAATTTACGTGAGTGTGGATAAATTACTCAAATCAATATAGGCGAGGTGGGAATTAGATAGCAACGTGATAAAGATAAATATTCAAGCATTTTAAATCTACAAATAACATTAATGGCATTGCCAGTTAATGCAGTACAATCAGAGAAATCTATTTCCAGTAATTGTGTACAATGTTTAGCTAAGCTTGCCACATGTGAATCATAAAGAGTTTTGCGACATCCAGCATTGTTCAAACGGATAAGATTTGGCGTTACATTTGTCACTACCGAGGTAACGGCATCCACCGATAAATTTGTCCACGATATATTTAAATTTTTTAATGATTCCATTATTTTTCGTACGCTCCATGCTTCCAATCCTATGCACATAGCTAAATTTAAAGCTTCTAGATTTGTATTTGCTGCTATTTCATTGCAAATTTCATCGTTGATCGGAACATAAGCTTAGCTTTTTCAATTGCCGACAGCGTGATAAAAGCATTTTTAGGGAGGGTTTTGTAACTGATACCATACTTAAATCTAAATACTGTAACTTCGATTCAAATTTTGGTTCGACTTGCAGGAAATCAGTAGTTTTGAAAACAGGATTAGTTAACTCTGCTTGCGCCAAACGTAGAATTACCACACCACGTGTTAATATATTTTCTAATGCACCAACGCGTAAATGTCTACCTCCTAAATCTAAATATGTCCACAGTGACTCATCCTTAGCACATCTGTTCAAACGTCTAGAAACATGACTGCAACGTATGAGCGCCTTCTTTAGCAACCATTTAAATATTTGTAAAATTATTTCATCTGATAAATTACTAAAATGATCCATTCCATCGGAAACATTATCACTCAATTGGTGTTGACGAAACAAAAAAAAAAGGTTATCATATAAATCTATATGTGGCTCAGACGTTTGTTGTGATTGCTGTTGATGCTGTCTTAAACTTTGCATTTGGTGTCGCTGTTGCTGTTGGATTAATGTTGACTGGTTGCCAGTCGATGGTTTGGCCATATAATTGGGCGCGTGCAGCATATAACCCGTATTTGTCGTACCACCAACACCATTTCCATTGTTAACATGAGCATTATTATTGGTTGTGGTGGCAGTAGCATTAGTACCTGTATTAATTATCTGTTGTGAATTTTGCGAAGCATTTCGTGTTGATCGATTATTGTTATTACCAATAACTGTTGCTAGATGGCTTCGAATACTTCTGCCAGCTGAAGTTGAATTGGAATTTGAATTGGCGTTGTGTACTTGTGGGGCGGTTGTTACGCTTAACGAACCACTGCTGGCTATGCCCGCACCTATGCCTAGTATAGCAACTTTTCTATCATTTTTTGTCAATACACTATCACCATGTTTAAATTGAACCTGTTGTTGCGATAGAGATTCTTTACTTTCAACGTTTTGGTAATCGCATACGATTGTTTTAATATTATTACTTTGTTGACTTGAATTGCAATTAGCGGCATCATGGTGATCTATATTGGGACTACCTATTAAGGTGTTATTTGACATATCACGGTTAAGCGTACTATCTAAAGTGTTGTCCATTGGTCGATAGGATGTGATACGATTGTGACACACTTTTGGTGCATCTAAATTCGGTGTTGTGCCGTTTGAGTTTTCATCCGCACTAGCACTTAACACTAATGCAATGGAAGAAGCCGCTGAAGAAGAGCTCTCCTCTGAGTCAAGCGTTCCAATACCCATTTCCTCTAAATTTTCGGTAGTAAAGATACTGGGTGATGAGCTTGATTCAAATTTTGCAAGCTTCCAATTTGTGAGTGGTGTTGCTTTGAGACGTTTTCAGAAAAGTCATGTAAAAAGCAACAGCACAAGCAAAATAAAAAATTACGCCGCCTTTTGTTTGACTTCCCATTCGCAACGTGTTTGTATTTGTATCCAACATTTCATTAAGTGTAGCTGTGTACCTGAAATGAAATAAAAGAATAAAAAATTAGTAAATTTATTAAATTATAAAAAAGGGAACGATACTGGCATACTTATACTTACCCATCACAAGTTTTTCTTCATAGTGAAAATTCATTCAAAATGTATCTATACTCATTTCCATGAATGAATGTCATTTTGAATGAACGAAACAAGGTTGCCACTCGATGACATTTGTTTTTTTTCGGTTCTTCCGCAGTAAGCACATTGCACGCGATCCAAAGGGTATCACAACTCGGATCCATGAGATCCAACACTCCCGAGTGTCAGCCCGTGAACAAAATCAGAATACATATATATAATCGCGAAAATATAGACCTAGATAAGAAGGCGCGCTCTGGTTTGTTTATCATGGGCTTCCTTTTATCAAAAACAAAAAAAACATCAAGAAAAATAAGGAAAATAGTTATTTTCCTTAAATCAGTTTGCCATTACTATTTTCATTTGGAAAATTTAAGCCTTCTTCTCAACTCCAACTTAGTTTGGACTGTTTCGTGAACTATAAAGCAATAACTTCGAATTATATAAGACCGTAAAGTTTCCGAGCCTTTCAATGTTGTTTAGTAGCGTAAACTTAACGGTGGAAAAGCGAATTGGAGATTACGATACAATTTTCAAGATTAATAAAATAATTAAAGGCAAGTTCAGGAACCTTTATGAAATAGTCATTCCACCAAAAATGAACTTTATGAGAAAAACCACACAAAAAAAAAAATGAAACCTTTCAGAAGTCAGGTCGCGTCAGAACTCAGACGCGAACTGTCCCTAAATAATTGCATGACATGACCATTATGTCTCATTACGCTGCCAAATTGGCAGCACCGCACAACTGCCTCATTCCAGTGAGTGGAAGAGTTATCAGCTGACAGCTCTACAAGTTACCACATTCGATAGTGTAGGCTATCCCTGCCAGGGTTGTGTTGAAATCAACAAACACACCACAATTTGTGATTCTCACACAACATGGCCCAAATCAACACAAAGAGTGTTCCCAGACGGCGAATAAAGGCCTCTTTACATCTGTCGCACATTTTATCTGCACGACGTCATTTGACTAGTCATTTTACAGTCATTCATAGGTTATATTCATAGTCACATTTGCATGGGCGTGGGTAAGTTTTGTGACCAAATTTTGTATGGCAATTACAAGGAGCCGTGGCAACACACGAGTTTACCGTGATATACCGTATATTGTCGCGTATTGCCTGCCTTAGGCGAACCCCAAAAAATATAGTTTGCCCTAAGTCTATATTTAATAATTCTTAATCTTACTATTGGTGGCTTTCAATATCAGCAATTTCATTCTGATGAAACTATTTTCAAAACGAAAGGTCATTTTAGGCGTATGTCAATCAAAGTTTACTAAACCTAACAGTGTGTTCAACCACTACACGTCACGACCTCGGCAGAATAACCTAACCAGTTTATTCATCCCAAATGAACCCTTATCCCGAGTACGCCAACCAATAGGTCAGCCAGAATCGACCCCGGGTCTCCGGCAATTAGCCACCCAACCAACCTATGCAGCGATATTACTAAACGCTACCATTTCCAGACATGCCTGGATTTGCATTCAAACGCTCCAAAACCGAGGCACGCCCAAATGAGTTCACCATCGCTTGCCGTCTGTGCACCAAACCGCACGGAGTGCGATTGTGCCCAATTTACCGTGGTATGTCGACTGAGGAGCGACTACGTGCAATACTCATCCACCGCTATTGTCCCAACTGCCTATCCCCGTTCCACCGCCTGGAAATCTGCCCCAGCCAAGACCGATGCCGACGTTGCCGAACCGCGTCCGTCCCGCTCGTCACGACAGTTCACTGGGAGAGCGGCCCCTAATAAGATGCGCAACAACCATCGAGCTCTCGTGAGGCAACAACAAACCCCCACTGGCTTCAGGAGTGGTAGACTCCGTGACAATTTAGCGGCACCGACTATAACTCGAGCATTGATCGCCATCGCGCCGACAGCCATAGTCCGAATTGAGGCAGGAGGCCGTTCACACCTGGTCCGCGCCCTGTTAGATGCCTGCGCTCCCACCAGCATTATCGATGCCAATCTGTGCAAGGATCTACACCTGGAGCGTAACAATACCGCACGTCTTTCGAGGTGCACCGTCGTTCTTCGAGGGAAGTATGGGGTAGCGGGAAAAATCACGACCGAAGCCACCGTAATATCGAACTATGCCAGGTTAAACCCCACGGCAAATCTGGACCCGTCGGTAGCGGCCCCATTCCAGTTCATGAAGCTGGCCGACCCGACAATTTTCCGATCGTCCCCAGTGTTGCTCACTTTGGGCGCCGACGTCTACGCCAGTATTATGGTCGGAGGCACCCCCACGTCAACTGTCGGCGGGCTCCTCACCCAAGCCACAATTTTCGGCCTTGTCGTGTCCGGAGCCCACCCACTATAAAAAACTTTAATTATACCACAAGGTGCATTTTAAACCAAGCAACCCCACGTACTTGAATACTAACGCTTTTCTTTTTCATCCACAGTTCAGCGAGGCTGCATTACTGCGCGCACGGATGTTCGCCGGAGATCGTACTTACGATCCTACTATACATACGTATCATATTTTTTAAATTTATTTAGTTTATCCCGCCTTGGGAAGGTTGCTGGCGTACTCACCGAGTTTCAAGTTGCTCGCCGCAAGGGCGCCGGCATGTTTAGGCCACCAGCCTAAATATTTCGGACAACCCTAACACGCACATTAGTTATTTATTTATTATTATTACCGGTAACGGCTAACACCAGCCGAAAGCTAACCTTGAAGGGGAAAAACTCAACGAAAGTTAGCTATCGGCAGGTGCCGCGGACTTGTTCGTGGTTTTGATCCTTTTTTCTATTTTGGAACGTCAACGAGCCAGCAGCTAGCCCAGGTGAGTTTCCTAACTTTTTTTCGAGTGTACATCGTAAAATTTAAACTGCGTTCTAAATTGTGAACTGCCAAGTGAACTTATTTCGTATAATTAAACTTCTTGCCATTGTCACTTAAATTTTAATTTTTAACTTTCTATTTGCAATTAATCACTGGCATACATTTGAACGTGTTAAGTGCATTTGGTAATTCGATTAATTTCTTTCTAACTGCACTACGGCATATTCACTCGGAATTGCTATTTATATTGTGAAATTAATTAAACTTCCTGACGTCCAGGAAGTTTGTGAGTGCTTCACTTGTATAAATAATTATTGTAAAATATTTATCGTTTATAAATAAATTGTAACGAATCGGTACTAATTCTTCTCTTTTCTATTTCTTTTATTTGCGTGCGATCGCGCCCCACGACACGGGTGCCACATTTCCCCCGCAAACATTCTGATTTCGGATAGTCATATATCGCGTATCACATCCACAAACGGTCTGAGTTGATATCGGCTCATTGTCTGTCGTATGCCAGCATTACAATGCTTTGAAGTTTCAATCAGAAACCCCCGGCTTATGCTGCGCTGGTGGCAAAGTGAAATTACCCGTTTTAACCCACCCGCCGGAGCCATTGTATTCGTTACTCTATGGAAATATAAACCAATCAAAACATTTTCTAGAGAATACATAAAAATATAACGGATGCTTTCAAATGACATCATTTGGAGCCCAAGTTGTTGATATACCCGGCTACAATCCCACTTTTAAGGTACTGATGTCCCATTATTATCAAAACATGAATAATTATTGTTATATTTTTTCGAAATTGCTTCCAAAAATTCAGATTCAAGGACAAAAACACCATCGAGCGCTTTTTTACCACTACCGAACGAAGATCATAAGTTCCTTCAGATCTATTTCGTTGGTGATTCGGCAATTGAACTAGATCAGCGTTGTGCAATTTTTACTGCGTCTAAACGTGAAATGATCGAACAATTACAAAATCTTCTGCATGAGCATAATGAATTGGTCAGATTGTTCAAAACAGCATTGGATATGATGCCTTCAGACGACCGCAAAATCATTATTAGAGCACATAAAAGAACCGCTGGAGGCCATGCAAGACAATTTAATGCTCCCACTATCAATGAAGTCGCAGTGGTGATTGTTGGCGAGAATAAGGAATCACGCGATATTGTTCTTTACCATCGGGATGGTGAACAATTGAAGCGCGTTTACGAGACGCATCGGTAATATAATTCACTTTAATACCCGTTGATGTTCTGTCGTGGAGAGGATGGATATCACTTCAATATAAAGATGGTTAATCGAACGACAGGTTTGTTTACAAGTCATCACTTCAATTTTATTTTGCAACCGAGTTCGAATTCATATTTCAGGAGAAGAAACGAATAAGAAGGTCAGCTCAATGAATTTTTATGCGTATCGTTTGATGATTCGGCGCGATGTTGACAATCATCTGTTGAGATATCGCCGGTTGTTTCAACAGTACTGCGTTGACATGTACGTCAAGGTCGAAACGGAGCGCCTCAATTTCATTCGTTTCAATCAGTCCAAGTTACGATCAGATGAATACATACACTTGCGTGATGCCATGGCTACTGAAGGAGACGCAACCAACATCGGTTGTTTGACCATTCTTCCAGCTACTTACGTTGCAAGCCCGCGCCACATGCATGAGTACGCTCAGGATGCGATGACGTATGTGCGGAATTACGGACAGCCGGATTTATTCATCACGTTCACTTGCAATCCGAAATGGCCTGAAATTAGGAATCTCTTGCTGACAGGACAAGCATCCAGCGATCGACATGATATCATTGCACGAGTGTTCAGACAAAAGATCAAAGTACTCATGGATTAAATCGTTGAGCATAAGGTTTTTGGCATAATCCGCTGTTGGATGTACTCGGTTGAATGGCAGAAGCGTGGCTTACCACATGAACACCTTTTTTCTTTGGATGCTCGACACGATCCGCCCAGATGATATTGATTCGATCATTTCGGCCGAAATACGAGATCCAGAAACTGATCCGGAGCTGTATTCCGTTGTGACAACGAACATGATCCATGGGCCTTGCGGAGTCCACAACCCAGACTCGCCGTGCATGGAAAACGGAAATTGCACAAAGCGTTTCCCCGTCCGTTAGTGGCTTACACAATTTCTGGAATCGACGGATATCCATTGTATCGGCGTCGTTTTCCACATGACAATGGCAAACCAATCGTGATGAAAGTGAAAGGAAACAATGTCATCGTCGATAACCGCTGGATCGTTCCATATTGTCCGCTTTTGTCGAAAACGTTCTCAACTCACTGCAATATTGAGTACTGAAATTCCATTAAATCCATCAAATACGTTTTCAAATATGTGAACAAAGGGAACGACATGGCGGTATTTGGCATTGTTGAACCGAATGCAAACGACGAGGTAACGCAATTTCAACTTGGACGTTACGTGAGTTGTAACGAGGCAATTTGGCGGCTGTTTTCGTTTCCGATTCATGAACGTCACCCGAATGTGGTACATTTGGCGGTACACTTGCAGAACGGCCAGCGTGTCTACTTTACGAACGCAAATGCAGCGCAAAGAGCAGAATAGCCACCAGCTACAACGTTGACAAATTTCTTTTCGACATGCGAAAGCGATCCCTTCGCAAGGAATTTACTATGTTCGGAAATGCCACGCTATTATACATTTAACGCTGCATCAAAGAGGTTTCAACGCCGGAAAAAAGGTAATGTTGTTGCTGGCTTTACTGATGTCTATTCCACCGATGCTCTCGGACGAATATACACAGTTCATCCACGCCAAGACGAATGCTTCTATCTTCGCTTGCTTTTGGGTAACATCAGAGGCGCTACATCCTTCGATTCCCTGCGTACTGTGGATGGTGTGCTATGCGCCACTTTTCGAGAGGCTTGCCAACGTTTGAATTTGCTTGAAAATGATACATATTGGGACTCCACTCTCCCCGATGCAACTGTTTCTTCGCCAGCGAATCAAATTCATACATTGTTTGCGATCATCATAGCCGCATGTCATTCATCGGACCCGATCGCATTGTGGGACAAATATAAGGACGAGATGGCTGACGACATTTTACGCAGATTTCGCATGACAAATTTAAATTTCGATCTTCAAATTAATGACGAAATGCGCAACGAAGCGTTAGTTCTGATCGAAGACATGTGCATCCCCATGTGCGGCAGTCTGGTGTCGACACTGGGAATGCCAGCGCCAAATCGTTCGTTAAACGATGCATTCAATCGGGAGCTGCAACGGGACAAGACTATGATCGAGGTGAGCTGGCCGAAAGAGTCCGAACAAATGTGCAGCTGTTGAATGCAGAGCAGAAGAACGTGTAAGATTCTTTGATGAAGGCTGTTGACGATGGAACGGGAGGCATTTACTTTCTCGATGCTCCCGGCGGGACAGGAAAAACATTCGTCATTTCAAATGACATCATTTGGAGCCCAAGTTGTTGATGTACCCGGCTACAATCCCACTTTTAAGGTACTGATGTCCCATTATTATTAAAACATGAACAATTATTGTTATATTTTTTCGAAATTGCTTCCAAAAATTCAGATTCAAGGGCAAAATCACCATCGAGCGCTTTTTTACCACTACCGAACGAAGATCATAAGTTCCTTCAGATCTATTTCGTTGGTGATTCGGCAATTGAACTAGATCAGCGTTGTGCAATTTTTACTGCGACTAAACGTGAAATGATCGAACAATTACAAAATCTTCTGCATGAGCATAATGAATTGGTCAGATTGTTCAAAACAGCATTGGATATGATGCTTTCAGACGACCGCAAAATCATTATTAGAGCAGACAAAAGACCCGCTGGAGGCCATGCAAGACAATTCAATGCTCCCACTATCAATGAGGTCGCAGTGGTGATTGTTGGCGAGAATAAGGAATCACGCGATATTGTTCTTTACCATGGGGATGGTGGACAATTGAAGCGCGTTTACGAG
Source organism: Eurosta solidaginis (assembly GCF_040869045.1). Lineage (NCBI taxonomy): Eukaryota > Metazoa > Arthropoda > Insecta > Diptera > Tephritidae > Eurosta > Eurosta solidaginis. The sequence continues at coordinate 175,218,129 of NC_090319.1, read as the reverse complement.
ACGCATCGGTCATATAATTCACTTTAATACCCGTTGATGTTCTGTCGTGGAGAGGATGGATATCACTTCAATATAAAGATGGTTAATCGAACGACAGGTTTGTTTACAAGTCATCACTTCAATTTTATTTTGCAACCGAGTTCGAATTCATATTTCAGGAGAAGAAACGAATAAGAAGGTCAGCTCAATGAATTTTTATGCGTATCGTTTGATGATTCGGCGCGATGTTGACAATCATCTGTTGAGATATCGCCGGTTGTTTCAACAGTACTGCGTTGACATGTACGTCAAGGTCGAAAAGGAGCGCCTCAATTTCATTCGTTTCAATCAGTCCAAGTTACGATCAGATGAATACATACACTTGCGTGATGCCATGGCTACTGAAGGAGACGCAACCAACATCGGTTGTTTGACCATTCTTCCAGATACTTACGTTGCAAGCCCGCACCACATGCATGAGTACGCTCAGGATGCGATGACCAAGAATTCAGCGACAGCGAAATTGATGCGAGAATGTAAAATCATCATTTGAGATGAATGCACGATGTCGCATAAACGAGCTTTTGAGGCAGTTGACCGAACGATGAAGGATTTACGAGGTGATTGGAGACAATTTGGCGGGGCTATGATATTGCTCTCCGGAGATTTTCGCCAAACGTTACCTGTCATCCCGAAATCTACTGCTGCCGATGAACTTAATGCATGCCTGAAATCGTCGTCTTTGTGGCGGCATGTCAAGAAGTTGAAATTGACCACGAACATGAGAGTTGCGTTGCAGAACGACTCATCGGCTCTTGAATTCTCGAGACAACTGCTGGCGCTTGGCATTGGCCAAATACCTGTTGATGTTTCCACTGGATTAATATCGTTCCCGGCAAATTTTTGCGAGTTCACATCGTCGAAAGAAGAACTCATCACCAAAGTGTTCCCCGGCATTGCACAAAATTATAAAAAATGTCCATTGGATTAGTGAACGGACAATACTTGCAGCGAAGAATAAGGACGTCGATAGCTTGAATTTGATTATTCAAAGTCAAATAGTTGGAGAACTGCATTCGCACAAATCCGTTGACAGCGTGCCCGACGAGGATGAAGCGGCAAACTATCAAACAGAATTTTTGAACTCGCTTGATGTGCCAGGAACTCCGCCGAATAATTTAAAATTGAAAGAGGGATCGATCATAATCACGTTGCTGAATCTGAATCATCCGAAATTGTGCAACGGTACGCGGTTGTCCGTCAAGAAACTGATGAAAAATGTGATTCAAGCTACGATCATTAAGGGCAAATTCAAGGGAGAGGAAGTCCTTATCACACGAATTCCGATTATTCCATCTAGTCTTCCATTCCAATTCAAGCGGATTCAGTTTCCCGTTCGATTGGCTTTTGCGATGACAATATATCGCAATGCCAATCGTTGGAAGTATGTGGTATTGATCTCGAATTTCCGTTTTTCGCACGGTCAGCTGTACGTTGCCTGTTCGCGTGTTGGGAAACCGTCTTCGTTGTTTGTTTTTGCGCCGGAAAACAAAACAAAAAACATTGTTCATCATATGCCTCTCTACTGATTTCAATTCCGTTCAAATAAATAGCATTTAAATTTGAACAATTTGTGTTTTATTATCCTCGAAGTTTATCTGAAGGCGTTAAATTGGGGGTGCCACACCTCTTTTCTAAATGAAAGGGAAAGGAAAAGGGGGAAAAATGGAAAGAGAAAGGGAAATGGAAAAGGGAAATGAATAGGAAGGGGAAAGAAAAAGGAAAAATAAAGAAATATTTAAAGGAGAAAAGAGGGAGAAAGCGAACGGAGAGGTAAAGCTTGAGATAGGAAGCGAGGTGCGGAATTTTTTATAGGGGCTTCTAAATGACAAATGCTTCCGTTTCCAGGAAAAGTTTGTAAAGCACTGGAAGGAATATTACCGGGCAGGATAACATCTGCAGGGCCAGCTAGTTTATTATAAATAATACAGTTATTTCATTTAGTAATTATAATCATATAATTTTCGTTTTTACATCTTTTTAAAATTTATAAAATTTTAAGATGAGTTTTGAAGCACCCTTTATGTATATATTAAAGCTTAGGCCTTGGCTATAAGAAGAGTAATAAATTTTTACAGAAATCAATAAAATTGGTAATGCGGTTATTACGATAAAACTGTTTATCATAAGTGGGCAGTGCTCAAAAATTTATTAGTTGTTCATCTTTGGCTCAAATACAATAATATTTAACAACTTTTAATAATTTTTCTTAGTTAAGTATTAATAAAATATTTGGTTTTTGAATTTTTCAAAAATATGTAAGTAAATTTATACAATACTAGCGGACCCCGTTGCACTTCTTAGCAACCAACCAAAAAAAGAAATGGAAGATTATAAATTTTTTGTGTGAAATGAATGCACTGTATTTCAAAATTATTAATGTCAATCCAAAACATTTGGATATACAATATTTTTAGTTTGCCCATTGGAAGCGAGCACAAACAAACAATTTGGAGTTCCAACTCTGGAGCAGGCCACGTATAGCTGTCCATGTGAAAAGCACGGCTCCTCCAAATTTAATCCGCATATTTGAAGCTTTTTTCCTTGTGCTTTATTGATGGACATGGCCAATGATAGACGCACTGGGAATTGCAAAGGCTTAAATTCAAATGGCATGTCTGTTGGAATCAGTGGAATACGTGGTATGAGCACAATTTCATTTTTCGCTGTTCCGGTCAATATTGTCCTTCAATTAAATTCGGCATCAATTTTTTTACTACTAATCTTATGCCATTGCACAGTTTTGGTGCATTTAAATTCCGAAGTAAAATAATTGATGAGCCAACCTTTAAATTCAAATATTGCGGTGGCATACCAGGTGCTTCCAATGAATTCAAAAATTCAATTGGATAATTCACTGCATTCATTGCGCTGTCAACAGATTTATATGATGTGACTGCACCTGGCAATTTTTCTTGAATCTGATAATTGATTGCATTGACGTGTAAATTTTTTGGTGCCAGTATTGCGCGTTCTCTCAACCAATTGTGATTCCTGTAATTTTGAACAATATTTCGAAACGCACTTTCAATCAACTCTTCTGTTGATTGGAGAATGATACAGAAATTGTTCGCCAATGTAATCAATCCATTTGTATTATCGACTCGAACTTTTCCATTGCCAATATCTAACAATTGCTTCGAGAACCGATCTGCAGATTGGTCGTTGTGGAATTGAACGCGCATATTTATGTTCAATGTCAATTTTTGCACATGTCGCCATAGAAGAGAAGACTTTAAACATGCGTTGATCTCATCCGCCGGTGTTGATCGTGGAACCACAGACAATATTTGACGAAAATCCCCTGACAATAATATTAATGCACCACCAAAAATTTCTTGATTCTGACGTAGATCTTGCATTGTACGGTGTAATGCTTCCAGCGATTTTGTATGCATCATTGTACATTCATCCAATAGAATAATTACTGCTTGTTGCAAAACTTTTGCCATTGCAAAATTTCTTGAAATATTGCACGTGGGATGTTCAATCACCTGTTAATTTGAAAATAATTACATTTTTATTAATATCGATTAAATTTTAAAGTGATCAATCAATAAATATAAGCATACCTGCACATTCAACGGCAATTGTAATGCAGAGTGCACTGTTCGTCCACCATCCAATAGAGTAGCAGCGATTCCCGACGAAGCAAGTGCCAATGCAATTTTTCGTTGCGATCGAATGGCTGCCAAAATGAGTGATATAAAAAATGTTTTTCCCGTACCACTAGGTGCATCCAAAAAATATAATCCACCGACTTCATTTTGGACCGCTTGGACGATGGTATCATAGACATGTTTTTGATGGTCATTTAATTTAGGAACATTCAAATTCACAAATGTTTGCAATTCATTGGGATCATACTGTTGTTCACGTTGCAATTCTCGATCAACTAAATTATGCATTGGACGATTGGGTGGTTACAAACCTAATTGCCCTAATCCTTTATTTGCAATCCTAAGGCGCATATGTTCAATCGCTATCAATGCCTCATAATACACTTCCAATTAAATCAGCAAATCAGTGTTTCTTGTGTGATGACGCATTCGAATCAAATAGTCTTCTGCCATACAATCTTTGTATTTATTCCACAATTCAAGGGGATTTGATGGAAAACATGTTGACACGATTATGGCATATAAGATACGTATTTGATGTGGAGAAGAAGCAATCGATGCATCGTAAAGCGTTAAATCCCAATGCGCATCATTTTCAAGCAAACCTAATTGCTCGCATGCTTCACGATACGTTTTTTAATTTTTTTTTTATTTTTATTAACGATACGTCATATATAAATGACCATTCACTCTTCGGAAATGTTGAAATGAACGTGGTCCAACAACATTTACTAACAACAATCGCAAATAATAACATTCTGCATTGTTTGGATGAACTGTGTACAATCTTCCCATGGTATCTGCAAAAAAACACCCGGATGGCCATCAAGAGGTGTTCCTTGTTTACGTCGTTGCCATTTCTTTGCAGTCCAAGTGAAATAATGCGTTACATCTGAATACAGCAACGTTCTAGCAAAGTTATCGCTTTCGTACAATTGAAAGAATGCAGTTAATGTTGTTGCTGGTGGTTGTGCTGCTCTCTGCTGTACATTTGCATCGGTAAAAGACACACGCTGGCCATTTTCAAGATGAACAGCCAAATGAAACACAGCAGGATATCGCTTATGAATTGGAAATGAATAAGTTCTCCAAAGAGCTTCATTAGTGCTAATGTAGCACCCCATTTGATATTGTGCGATTTGATCAATGCTATTGTCACCAGCTACTCCAAAAACAGCCATATCACTTCCTTTATTCACATATTTGCCAATGTATTTAATTGTTTTCACAGAATTACAGTACTCAACATTTATGTGAGCCTGAAATACTTTTGACAATAGTGTAGAATAAGGCGCAATCCAACGATTATCAACTTCAACGTCTTGATTGCGTATTTTAATTGATTATTTTTCAAATTTTGAATTTTTTCTAAAAAAAATCATAACTCAAGAATGGCTAAACCGATTTGGGATTTCAAAATCAACTAACCATCATCTCCCCTTCCTGTATCTTTCCTAAACATTTCATGGCAATCTTTCTATCCGTTCTCGAGTTATGGAGTGACAATCAAAATGTACACTTCTTTTTATATATATGGGGTATTCCATCCCATTTCGACCAATTTTGAACCCGACCCCTTTAGAATTGGCTGAAAGTTTTTCTTCTTTTTCTAGCTTACGAAAGACGTTTTTCAGAAGTTTTTCAAATTTTTACATCCAACTCAAAAAAAGGTATGAATTAAAAAAAAAAACACCGTTTTTGTTTTCAAAATGCTATAATTTTTTCAAAAATTGACCGTCTGGGATCTTTTTTTTTTAATTTGTTTTTAAATGTACTTTTCGGAAAAAATTCAAAAAAAATTTTAAAGGTTTTTTTTTTGTAATATTTCAGTTTTTCGAGATTTTTCGCATTTCGCCTTTTTTTTCTCATAAAAAACTTCAATCAATACTGCAATCATCCCCACTAATCCCGGAGTGGGCCGAGATTTTTTTTTTTTTTTTATTTAATTGAAAAAAAACTTTAAAATTTTTTTTGTATTGTTTTCGAAAAGTACATTTAAAAACATATTAAAAAAAAACACCGTTTTTTTCAAAATATTTAAAACTTATTTTGAGTTGGAAAACGGTGTTTTTTTTGAAAATGCTATAACTTTTTCAAAAATTGAAAGTTTGGGATCATTTTTTTTTTAGTGGGGATGATTGCAGAATTGATTGAAGTTTTTTATGGGAAAAAAGGGCGAAATTCAAAAAAATCTCGAAAAACTAAAAAATTACAAAGAAAAAAAATTTTAAAATTTGTTTGAATCTTTTCCGAAAAGTACATTTAAAAACAAATTTAAAAAAAAAAAGATCCTTAACGGTCAAATTTTGAAAAAGTTGTAGCATTTTGAAAACAAAAACGGTGTTTTTTTTTAAAATTCATAACTTTTTTGAGGTGGACGAAAAAATTTGAAAAACTTCTGAAAAAAGTCTTTCGTAAGCTAGAAAAAGAAGAAAAACTTTCAGCCAATTCTAAAGGGGTCGGGTTCAAAATTGGTCGAAATGGGATGGAGTACCACATATAGATTTATATACTTATCCCCTAGCGTACACATTTCATTGTTATAAGAGTATAACATCTTAAAAGAAGTAATGCGCGCATCAAGTTTGGTGGAGATTGATAACCTTGCTACTAAGACAAAACTTTTAATCATAAGTGGGTAGAGCCACACTCCTTCATACAAATCATGAGTTCATTTGATTTCATGTTCAAATACATCGTCATAAAAAAATTTCAAAGTTTGTCCTTCAGTTCTTAACATATTTTTTTTTTTTTTTTGTTTTGATTTTTCTACAATTTTTCAAATTTGACGAATTATTGTGAAGCACCTTGTTACTTTGGCACCCTGTATTTTAAATTGTCCAAAGTCTAAATAATTAGCTTTCAGGTGCAGTATAAATCTTTAAAATAGCTTCATTAGTTCAAAAGTTATGATTTTTGCAAAGAAAAAACTCAAAAGGCGCCATAGTACGACGTCTCCCCCGCTGCACTTCAGAATTCTGCAGTTAAACTGTAACAGATTAACTGGTAATATAACTGAGATAGTCGATTTCATGAAGCGGCAAAACATCCGCATTGCTGCGATTCAAGAGACTAAACTCACAGCTTGATCTTCTCTGCAGACCTGTTCTGGGTATAATGTCCACAGAAAAGATCGTGAGAGCGGAAATGGAGGCGGTCTTGCGTTTATCATACACCACTCAGTGCAATATCATATATTTGATCCCGACATCGGCCGCAGGGACAGTGTCTTAGAACGTCACGGCTTATCTGCCCGGTCAGACGATGTAAACCTAGAAATCATCAACATATACATCCCTCCTGCCACCTGTTGCCCCAGTGGATACCGCCCTAATATCAGCGCCTTACTCACTGGCGATAATCGCATTGTCTTAGGCGATTTAAACGCCCATCACGATCTATGGCATTCAAACTTGCGGGCTGACAGCAGGGGTGAGATTTTGGCGGATCAAATAGAAGAAACGACGTTCTGCACTATGAACGGAGATGGTCCCACTCGTATGGTAGGAAGCTTTCACAGTTCGCCAGATATATCAATCGTGAGCGCAGGGCTCGTAAACTGCGTCAACTGCCAGCCGATGGTAACATTGACATCCGACCACCTGCCAAAACTTATTTCGCTGGAGTGTACCGCCGACTTCATCGTCACCAAAAAACGCACTTTCATATACTTTAAAAAAGGAAAGTGGGATGAATACAAATACAGCCGCTTTGCTGCCCTCCCTATCCCGACTGATGCTCGCGAAGGGGAGCGTGCTTTCCGCAAGGTCATTGAATCCGCCTCGGCTTGCTTAATTTCCGCCGGAAGAATTTCGCGAATTCGGCCTCATTTTCCGGCGGAGGCCGCAAATTTAGCGAGAGGACGTGACCTTACAAGACAGCTCGATTCCCGCGACCCCCAAATAAGGGATATAAACCAACGCATCAGATTGCTTGTGGATGAACACAAGCGGGCGAAATGGGAGGAGCATCTAAGCAGTTGCAACCTCTCTGTCGGTGTCAGTAAGCTTTGGTCCACCGTAAAGTCCTATCGAATCCGTCTACGTACAGTGACAAATTTTCTATCGGATGCGAAAAAATGCGCGAGCGCTTTTTGCCGACAATATATAATGCATTCTACGGTTGACAAAGTCAGACGAAGGGCCAACAGACGCGTACATAAACATAAATTGAGCGCGTCCCCTATTACCATCACCGCCAAAGAGGTTGAGGATGCCAGACGGCATAGCCATGCCGATGTTTAAATGCCTAGGAAAAGAGGGTTTCAAATATTTAGCACATGCCTTCAACCTGTCCCTTTCCATCTTTGTCATTCCCGAAAAATGGAAAATGGCCAAGGTGTTCCCGCTACTAAAGCTTGGGAAACCAGCTAACATAGGAGACTCATATCACCGATATCTCTCCTATCGCCAGTAGCCAAGACGCTTGAAGCCATTTTGCTCCCCTATTTCAAAGCAAATTTGCTACTAGCCTGTCATCAGCATGGCTTTAAAAAACTTTATAGCACAACCACCGCGCTAAATGTCATTAGCACCCAGATAAATTGCGGTTTAAATCAAAACCCCCACCATAGAACAGTACTCGTTGCGCTAGACCTATCAAAAGCTTTTGATGCGGTCAACCATGACACATTACTGAAAGACCTGGAAGGGTCTACCCTTCCTCCATTTCTTAAAAGGTCGGCCGCAAATTATCTGGGTGGCCGGCAGGCATCGGTGCAATTAAGAAACGCAACATCAAAACCAAGGAAAGTTAAACAAGGGGTGCCACAGGGTGGTGTCCTATCCCCACTATTGTTTAACTTCTACATATCAAAGCTACCTTCGCCACCAGAAGGAGTTACAATCGTTTCCTACGCCGATGACTACACAATAATGGCCACAGGCTCAGGCCCACAGATCGATGATCTTTGCAACAAAATAAATGGTTTCCTGCCTGATGTATCCAGTTTCTTCACCTCGCGAAACCTGACATTATCACCGACTAAATCATCGGCGACCTTATTTACAACATGGACGTCCCAAATGTCGACCATTTTGAACATCCACGTCAATGGCACTACGCTACCGAATGCCTTAGACCCCAAAATCTGTGGTGTGACGTTTGATCAGGATCTACATTTTGATGAGCATGCAGCAGCAATTGTACCGAAAATCCAGAGCCGTAATAAAATCATCAAATCTCTTGCTGGCAGTACTTGGGGAAAATATAAAGAAGCGCTCATTACCACTTACAAAGAAATTTGCCAGCCATTTGCATGCTACGCGTCCCCGATATGGTCACCAAACCTAAAGACTCACTGGAAGAAGCTAAAGGCCTGCCAAAATACTGCCTTCAAAACCGCCACGGGTTGTCTTCTTATGTCACCATAACACCATTTACATAATATGAGGCGAGAATACTCCCCATCAGGGAGAGAAAGGAATTGCTAACCAAACAGTTCCTGTTGAATATCCAGAAGTCTGGGCATCCCAACAGATATCTTATTGATGAGCCAACACCGCCATGGGCTTAAAGAGTCATCTACGTAACCATTATGAGGAAATACGGCACCTGAGAACACAGCCGCATGAAGTCATAAAACACAAGCAGGTTCTCAGTGAACTCCACAAACAGGCGTCGGACCTCTCTGCCAGGAATTCCTCAGTGAATCCTGTACTCAAAGAAAAATACCCTAAACTTGCGGAAGAGGAACGCACACTCCTTAGGGAAACGCGAGTCACTCTAGCTCAACTTCGATCTGGATACTGTAACAGGTTAAACTCTTACCTATCCAGAATCAACCCCGTTATACAAAATCTATGTCCTGCTTGCATTGTGTCCCCACATGACACCAACCATCTCTTCAATTGTAATGTGGAACCAACACCTCTATCACCCCTCTCATTATGGTCCACCCTGTTGAAACAGCAAGTTTCCTTGGACTCCCGTTAGAGGATATTGATGACAATTTGTGATCGGTCGCACCTATTGCATGGGGCGAAGCACTGCTACAACAACAACAACATGGCCTTTATCCATCCACTTACATCAATTCGAAGAGAAGAAGCCACCTTTTTCACCAACCGAAAGTAGCTACCAAAACCCGTTTCGTTTGCAGCCCTTCACAGATAAATTTTCCACAAAAACAGCTGCTTCTGGTGGCAGGTCCCTAGAAAACTCGTCCGTTATTTCCATACTTATTTCTTCTATTGTCTCATATCATAAAATTTAAAAAACTCCACGGTGCGTTTTTTGTCAATTAAAGCTTTAATCCACGGTCTAAAGCAGTGGTCATCAGCTGGTGAAATAATTACATATTTGCGCTCACTTCAGACATATAATCCATCATCCAGTGAGTTTTCGAACTTAGTATCACGCTCAATTCTCACGGGAACGCTCTAGATATTTGGGAGGCTTAAGAAGCAGGGGTTGTGATATTTTCGTACACATGAGTTATGATAGGCAGATGTCGCTATTGTGTTTCATTTAACACATACGGCAAAAGGCCAGGCGGCGCCATCTAATTTTGAAAAATATGGTTTTTTAAAGGCAGCGTTGCCAAACTATAGACAAGACATAAACAAATTTTGTGGCAGCGTTGCCAAACTAAAGACAAGAAATAAAAAAATTATCTGGTCACGAATTGAACCAGACTTCTATCTCGATTTATTTGCCTAAAATCGTTGGTGTTGCATTTACATGCAAAATTGTTTATCTGGCTCCGGATGCGTACGACGGGATGTTGGCTATTATCTGGTGCACAAATCTATCTGAATTCATCTGGCCCAAATACTGCAAAATAATTTATCTGCCTCAGGATCTTTGCGACGGGTTATTATTATTCTCTTTAATTTAATCGATCTATGAGAGAGCGTGAAAAGGTTCATTTTAAAAATATTGGCCATAGAAGCCATCATTCTCAAAAATTTGGGCATTTCAGAATAACTTTGGGGTATTTTACATGGTTTAATTTATGATTTTCACCGAAGATTTACTCAAACCTGTCAAATGGGATATCTCGAAAACTCGAATGTATCTCGGGATTACAAATCCGAGGAAAAAAATAACTCTTTTTCACCCGTGGAAAATTTATCTGTGAAAAGCTGCAAACGAAACGGGTTTTGGTAGCAACTTTCGATTGGTGAAAAAGTTGGCTTCTTACTCTTCGAATTGATGTAAGTGGATGGATAAAGGCCATATTTTGTGGCCCGTTGCTACATTCCTTTTTTGACAGCTGAAATAAATTTCATTTTTTGATACGGATATATATCTTAAAGAGGAGAAAAATACGTTTAAAAGAAATTATTTCATATTTCTAAAACAAAACAAAAAAATTTCAGAAATTTTCTTCCACTTATTTTTCGAAGTTGGGGTCAAATAGAGAAATAAATAAAAAACAAATAAATTTAAGACGCGATAACCTCCGAAGAGATTTTAGGCTGAGTTTATTTTCCAATTTGCATCATGCTCCTTTTTAATTTTCCTGCAAATTGGTTGGACGGGACCTACTCATTTTATGCCGACTCCGAACGGCATCTGCAAGGCAGATGAGTTTTCACTGGAGGTTTTTTATGGCAGAAATCCACTCGTAGTGCTTGCCAAACACTACCGAGGGGCGACCCCGCTCAGAAAAATTTTCTTCAAATTGAAAAGTCTTTTTTTTTTAATTTTGATGTTGCTTTGCCCGAGGCGTGAACCCAGGATCTTCGGTGTGGTAGGCGGAGCACGCTAACATCACACCACGGCGGCCACCGTAAATGAGTGGTGTTTTAAAGTTAACCATAATACAGTTTTAACAAACATGGAAGAAGAACAAGAAAGGTTGTCTAAGTTCGGGTGTAAACGAACATCTTATACTCAGCCAGAGATCTATAGAACAGTTCATTTAGTTAAGTTTTTTGTACCTAGGTATCATCGAAACAGGGGTGTTTATTTAATGATTTTGGTCCTCTTTCATAAGAAGTATTCCTCTTTTCTAGGGACCTGCCACTAGAAGCTGCTCTTTTATTTTTAGATACGGATAATAGATCTTGAATAGGAGAAAAATACATTTAAAAAAAATTATTTCATATTTCTAAAACAAAGCAAAAAACTTTCAGAAAGTTTTTTCCACTTAATTTTCGAAGTTTGGGTCAAAAAAGAAATAAATGCTGTCAAAAATGTATTTGATGTAAATGAGTGGCGTTTTAAAGTTAATGGAGAACCTGTTTGAACAAACATTAAAGAAGAACAAGTAAGGTTGTCTAAGTTCGGGTGTAAACGAACATCATATACTCAGCCACAGATCTATAGAACAGTTCCTTTAGTTCAGTTTTTTGTACCTAGGTATCATCTAAACAGGGGTGTTTATTTAATTTGTGTCCTCTTTCATAAGAAGTATTCCCCTTTGTACAGGAAATAAATGTAAGAATTTCTTCACAATAGGTCAATTCTTCTTCTTTATTTGTCAAAAGAGGTTGGCACACCCATTTCCAATGCTTAAATTATATACGTCGATCGGTCTTCGAGTTGTGGCCCCAGAAACGGTAGCCATTACATGATCAAATAAAAGGTGGTGCCATGCTCATTTAAAAAAATTTGACATTCATTTAATTGTTATAAATACGGTTTAGAAGCGCAACAGCTTATTAACAATTTTTTATAAGGTTCTGTCGGGCATGATTCCTGAAAATTATAAAAAATGGAAATGTGCCACGCCTTAACCTGAAGATATCTGCCCAAGAGCTTTGAAATAGGTTACCTATATACAAAGCAATTATTTGAGGGGCGGTATAGCTTTTTCATAAACTTTACATTTTTCATACAAAAGATGTCCAGTCTATAGAGCACAAGCTACCTGACGCATGTTTTCCACTTGTCGTGTTTGCCTTTTCCATTGCAGAAAAATTAAGAAACGAGCGGAGAGTTCCACTACCAAAGCCTAGAAGCCCAGCAAACGATTGTGAGTCGTTATCATTCCTTTAGTCAGTAGCGAGAACGTTGAAAACCCTTCTTCTTCCTTCATTTTAAACGCAAGTCCTTAGTACGGCAGCCATCATCATGCTTGAGTGCATATGCAAATGTGTATCTTATCAGCTGGTGATAAGAATGCTCGTCATGTATTTTACTGCTAGCTGCGGCAATTAATGTCTAGCTTTTTATTGATTTATGAATATTTATGTAATATACACACACTTATGGCTGTTTGGACATACATATATTTCTGGGTGGATTGTAAAATTGATCATAATTTAATATTCAGACTAGCAGATGGTGAACCTTTGACAAATGTGTATGCATGTATGTATTACAAATACATTTTAAAAACGTGTTGAAATATATATATTTGAACATACTAAATAAAAAAAAAAAAAAATAAATGTAAGGCGCGATAACCTCCGAAGAGATCTAAGGCCGAGCTTCTCTTCCAATTTGCGTCGTGCTCCTCTTGATTTTTCCCTACAAATTGGCCGGACGGGACCTACATATTTTATGCCGACTCCGAACGGCATCTGCAAGGCAGATGAGTTTTCACTGAGAGCTTTTCATGGCAGAAATACAATCGGAGCGCTTGCCAGACACTGCCGAGGGGCGACCCCGCTTAGAAAAATTTTCTTCTAATTGAAAAATCTTATTTCTAAAATTTTGATGTTGCTTTGCCCGGGAGTTGAACCCAGGGCATACGGTGTGATAGGCGGAGCACGCTACCATCATCACACCACGGTGGCCGCCAACATTTGAACATACTACCTAGGTGAAAACTGATTATAAAAAGATGTATATTGGAACGATTTTTCCTCATCCCTTGTCAAATTTGGTTTCTAGACAAACCGGTTTCGGCGTTTCGAACGAAAAATGACAAGGGATGACGGAAAATCGTTCCAATATTAATCATTTCTCCACCCTGTCGGAAAATCAACAAAACAAAATAAGTCGATTATATAAAGGTATATTCAAAATGTTTGCAATACTATTTATAAATAAGTTTATTTATGCCGCCTCCACCTTTGTTCCGAACGTAAGATTCCATCTTACTATTTTCTTCGAAATTGTATAAAGTGATTGGAATGCCTTTTTGTGAAAAATGTAGTTGTGTACGCGCGTGTCCGGAAGAGGCCTTTGCAACAGGCCATGGAGCTACGCAAATGGATTTAATATCACCTTTGTTGTAGTCTTTGGAAATGTTTACATATTTATCAGTTTTTTTAATTTTGTTCCACTCAAATGTGCCGCCGAAGGAATAGTATGCGAGTGGAAATCCGAAAGTTTCTTCTTTCATATCCGTACCGTTGTTGATCTCCTGTTCTAGGTGAGTCGTATGGTCAGTGCGAAGCCTTCTGTTGGTATCACCGTAGTATCGTCTAATATTGTATGCAGTATTACTTGTTTGCGATATGAAAAGCTGTCACAATCGCGGAAATTTTTTATGTAGAGGGTTTCTTCTTCTTCAGATTCATCATCTTTTTCATCAAAATCAGCGCTGTGAGTTTCTATAAGACACAGCTCATTTGATGTGAACGCTTCTTCAATTTCTTTTACATCTTTTTTAAGAAAACTAGATATATGAACATATTTTTTATGATATTCCACTAGCAATTTGTGGTAATCGTTCTCTATTTCTGGGTAACCGAATTGAGAAAAATGTGTGTCATACATTATTAGGGTGAAGCAGTGTTGCTTGCATGTTCACACTTGGCAAGAAGTTTTTGAAGAAAATAAATTTTGCTCTTGAATATTTTTCTTACTTTTTGACCAAAGCTGTGATAAAGTCATCAACTTGAAGTGTGCTGGCAGGGGCTTTGCGCATGCTAGCGGTAGCCGGGATATTAGCTCGTCGGATCGGGAGTGGTTTTTGCCCGCTACCCTTCTTGCACGATAATGACTACACAAAAGAATCATGCACTGTGAGGACGCTATATTGTCAAAAAATTTGGCCCACACAACATTGGCAACACACAACATACGGCTGAGCGAAGCCAGCAACATACAACACTAGCACCGCAACATGAGGCTGACGAAGCCAGAAACACGATCACACAATAAACATATCATGCCTACAGCAAGGCAAACATACGAATACAACACGCAATAGACTAGGTCATTCCAACTTCAACCGCAACATCAAACAACAATACGCCCAAACCATGCGACGACAACATCTACAGCTTCTACCGACACACGACCGATCGTAACAACACGGTCGCAATACGCCGGCGGGCAACCGAAAACCATCAACACATTTATTACGAGTATGCAGTTCTATAATAGCAACGACCACAGCAAGAAAAAGTTAGTCAGCACGGGGCCGTTGTAGCATACGGATCTCAGTTGAAGAGTAATAGCTCGTAAATAGGTTTTGACCAATGCGAGACATCATCATTCAGATTAGACACGAACTGAGCCAAATCAAGCTTTAGTTTGAGCACCGCCGCCACCACAAACCGTGAGTCGTCATATTAAACTCGAGTGAACGCAGTAGTAGTAAAAACAAAGCCGACGCGACACAGTCAGTCAACCGCGCCGGCAACAGAGCCATCGGCGCCGATGCCACCAACCGTGCCAGCAAAAGAGCCACCGACGCCATCAAACGGTATAGTCCGGCACTGTGGTTATTAGTCGGATCTACGAGCGCATGGTGATAGCCAATAAATAGGTTTTAACCAATGCGGGACATCACCAACCGACGTAGACGCAGACTGAGCTGTAATTGAGTGTTGCGATCTTTGCCCGCTGATATTTGCTTAAGGCTGCGCTCCGCCGACCCGCTACGGTCGACCGCGAGGCGACACCCGACAGCGACGGCTCTCTCTCTCGGCGTCAGCGCAACGTCAACGGCAACAGAGCGTCATCAACGAGCGTCCTTAGTGGCCACATATCCATTTCAACCAAGCGTCTTCAGTGACCGCACATCATTTTATTTCAAGCGTTCTCAGTGACTACATACTAAATGCAATGCCAGCGCGTCGCCAACCAGCGTCCCCAGTGGGCGCATACCCATTTTCATCGAGCGTCCTCAGTGAGTAAATACTAACCGCGACGCCAGCGTAAACGCGTCGCCAACGAGCGTCCCCAGTGGCCGCACACCCATTGTCATCGAGCGTCCTCTGCGACGAAATACTAACCGCGACGCCAGCGTCCACACATCGCCGGCGAGCGTCCTCAGTGAACCCATATCCTGTTAAGCGTCCTCAGTGACTAAATACTAATCGCGACGCCAGCGTCAAGACGTAATCAACGAGCGTCCTCAGTGACCGCATACTCATTATCATCGAGCGTCCTCAGTGACGAAATACTACGACAGACAGTGCCAACGGCAACAGAGCGTCACCCACGAGCGTCCTCAGCGACCGCATACTTAGCACGACAGCCAACGCAGCGACGAACTCTAGCGTAGGCACGCCACTAATGCGTCCCATAACGAAGAGCTAACGGGACCGGGTGGACCGTTAGCCAATACCAAAGCATAGTAATAACAACGTAAGCAAGCACACCAGCAGGCACCCCAACGGGACTCGGGCGGAACGTTACCCACCAGGCTACGCCGACACCGAATACCAATAACGTTGAATAAAATTGAACTTAAATGAAGTAAAAGATATAATTTAGTTGTAAATAAATAAAGTACGACTTGGAAAAGGGCCCCACAGTATAAATTTATTGTACGGAACCCTGGACACGGGGAGTATACCCCAGCAATTTATTAAGGAGCATCGGTGCTCAGGGAAAGCTTCGTTACAGCACATACATAAAATTTCTAATTTCTGAAAATGAAACCGTAGATTAACCAAAAGCAACCTACCGAAGTGGCTTAAAATACCCATCTATTTTAAATCGCACGAATATTAAGTGGAGTGGAGATTCTATTTAGTTTACAAATTTTATCTCTATACTCATACTACCGCCAGGTTTTACGCATGCCAGTGCATCGTTACATAAATAGGAAAGAAGGGGTTAGTCCTAGTCTTAACAGCCAAAATGCATTAAATCAAAAATTGTTTTTTTTTCTTTTTTGGTTGTTTATGAAATATACATAATTGTGTAGTATTGGGTATATGATTTTTCGTTCTATATTCCTACATATTTACATAATTATAAGAAGCCTGATAACTTCTATTTTATTAAATATCATTTGGTTTCTTTTGGATTAGAGACTTTCCGTAATCTATCCCTCTGCACACATAAATTACATATCTCAAAAATTCACAAATTTTAAAAATATTTTCTTTCTAGCTTTGTATATGTATTCTTTTTCCTTCTGTATATTTATATATATTGATTCACTTTACAAAACGAATTCTCTAGATTTTTGGAGAGTATCTTAGTAATGAAAATCCACTTTTGCCATGAGGCTTCTAATAAGTATGGAGTAACCTTCAAACAATTTTGTTTCGAAAAGATATTGATTTTCGTGATGGACTTAAATAAATTAGCTTGATTCGCTATATAAAAACAGTGAATTCTAGCTGATCATTATGCAACTTATGGATTTATAAACTGGCACGTGGACAAGCTAGCTGGCCGTCTTTCTATAAAAAGAAAGCTCCCTGCAGAAAATATGTATTTCTAACTCCGGACTGCGCGAGAATCTTGCTGTGGCTTGCATGATATCACCACTAGATTGATTCCAAGAAAGAGTTCCAATATAAGAGATACAGCTCCGCTTCCTTCATTGAATCGGTGTTGTCTTCAAAATATGTGGCTTCAAGTATGTGTCGGCACTCGCATGCGATGAAAAGTTATAGTTTACGCTTTCAATGGTATACGTTTGAAAATGACTGCTTATTACACCCAGATGTACTTGTACACAGGGTATTGTAATTTTGATTGGATAACGGTTGGTTGTACAGGTATAAAGGAATCGAGATAGATATAGACTTTCATATATCAAAATCATCAGTATCGAAAAAAATTTGATTGAGCTATGTCCGTCCGTCCGTCCGTCCGTCTGCCCGTTAACACGATAACTTGAGTAAATATTGCGATATCTTGACCAAATTTGGTACACGAGCAGAATGGATTGGTATTGAAAATGAGCAAAATCGGATGATAACCACGCCCACTTTGTATATATAAAACAATTTGGAAAACACAAAAAAACTGATTATTTAATAAATAATACACATAGAATGTTGAAATTTGACGTGTGGGCTGATGAGCAGTCTCGATGCAATGAAAATCTGGGGTTCTTAATATTTGTTTGGTTGACTCTTTATTTGTTAACCATTTAATTTATTAACGCAAGATATAAAATTCAAAATTCGGTACAAGTTTATTTAATAGCTCACAAAATTCTTAGTGCTGGCAGTAGTTTTTTTCGATACTTTTTTCTTTATTGTTCGTAGTGCTGATAGTTAGTTCGATACTTCTCCACTTATGGTGTGTTCACATGCCGGATTGATAAGTTGGGATTATACATGCCGCCCCCAATGCTGGACTCAGCATGATAAGACGGTTGCCATTGGACCTGCATGTGTAGTTACAGGTGAATGAGAAAGAATAAGCATGTGCATGAGTGTTACATTAACTGAGGAGAGTCATTGTTGAGGGGAATCGGCAATCGGCAGATCTTAGTGACCGATCGTTTATATGTACCATTCTGTGTGCGAACCGTCACTACACAGGTTGGGCTCCTCACGACGCCATTTCGGACGTGATTGCAGGTGCGAGAGCCGATCCGAAGACCATCTGTTCCAAAAGTGCTGAACCATACGCTGGAGCTCAAAGTATTGCGTAGACAGCGTCTTGTTATTTGGAGCAACCTCAGGGACTGACAGTAGAGCGTCGCCGACCAAAATATGTCCGGGCGTTAAAACAAATAAATCATCCGGATCCGACGTGGGTGGGCACAGCGGCCGTGAATTTAGGCACGCTTCGACGCGTACTAATACCGTTGATAGCTGTTCGTATGTAAGTTTTGCTGAGCCTATTATGCGCTTCAAATGATGTTTGACAGACTTCACATTCCGTCAGAGTCCTCTGAATTTGGGTGAATGCGGTGGATTAAAATGCCATTGAATATTTTGGGCTGCTAGCTTGGGAACAATGTCACGCTCAACATTCTCAATAAATTGTCTAGAATTCGTCTTCAATAAGGTGTCTGATCCGACAAAATTCGTACCACAGTCGCTATACAAGTCGCGGCAAAGGCCACGACGACCTATAAAACGCTGAAGTGCCCATAGGAAATGTTCGGTTGTCATGCCTGTGACCGCTTCTAAATGCACAGCTTTTGTATCCAGACATATGAACAGCGCGATGTATCCTTTATAAACTGTAGTACCCCGATACCTTGATGCTTTTAGCTCTATGGCTCCTGTGTAGTCTACTCCTGTTGCTAGAAAGGCACGTTGTGGCGGATTGACTCGTTGTGTCGGCAAATCTCCCATTAATTGCGTGGCTGCTTGAGGCTTATTACGGAAGCATCGTATGCAACGTCGTAACTTACTTCGGACCGTTTTACGAGCGTTAAGGATCCAAAATGGCGGCCACCGTGGTTTGATGGTAGCGTGCTCCGCCTAATACACCGTATGCCCTGGGTTCACGCCCCGGGTAAACCAACATCAAAATTTTAGAAATAAGGTTTTTCAATTAGAAGCCTGAATTCGAAGAATATCCGGTCCAAAGGCTTCATGTTGCACCCACCGTACAATCCTTAATAAGCTCTGTTGAAGTTCCATTGCAGTAAGTGATCCAGCTCTGCGATTTTGAATATTTTCTGGGTGCATATTGTGAGTTGCTCTCAATATCCATGCGGTAATACGTATGAGTCTCGAAAATGACGAGAAACGTTGTATGAATGATTGTTGCGATACTGTCGAATTCACATTTACCTTGACGGGTTTCTCCTCCGTGGTTATGGCGTCAATTTGGAGTTCGCTCATCGTGGGGTTAGGCCACGTGTAATTGCTTTGTCGGAGCCATCGCGGGCCATTCCACTAAAGATTAAATGCCTGGAGCTGCAGTGGGGTTAATCCCCTGGTCGCACAATCTGCTGGGTTCTCAAATGTACTCACGTGATTCCATTGACTTGGTGCACTCACAGCTAGAACTTTGCCGATACGATTTGCGATGTAAAGTTTCCACCGGTTAATGTCGCCTTTGATCCAATAGAGAACGACCGTAGCGTCCGTCCAATAGTAGATTGGCACAATTCCGTAGACAGAGCTTACCGTCTTCTGTCCCCAACTCGCTAGGTTTGTGGCCAAGACTGCTCCACATAGTTCCACGCGTAATATGGTAATCGGACTCGTAGGAGTGACTTTACTCTTGGCCGCGAGAAGATGCGTGTGGGTTTCGTTATGGTTGTACTCAATTCGAGCATAGGCGGCGACTGAAGAACCATCGCTGAAGGCATGTAGCTCCACTGATCTTACATGTTGCCGGGAATATTGCACCCATCGTGGTATTGTGATGGACTTCTGCAACGAACTTCAGCCATTTTTAGTGACGAAGGTAGATCTTCGTCCCACTCTAAAGATGACATATGACCTTCTTGGCGTTTAACTCTTGTAGTCCAAATTTCTTCTAAGATGATTTTCGCAGCAACCGTGACTGGAGTTAGAAATCCGAGAGGGTCGAATGGTGGACAAAACAGACCGTTTCGTTGGTGTAACGTCAATGGAAAAGTTGATTGAAAATGTAAATGAATCCATAGCAGGATGCCAATGAAAGCCAAAAGTTTTAACGGTTTCGTTCTCGTTGAGTTGAAGCACAGGATTATAAGATTGATGCTCACGTGGGATGGACTCCAAAAGCTCTGGTGTATTGCTTGACCATTTCCGGAGTTCCATTCCAGCTGACCTGAGCGCGGATATAAGTTGGTCACGTATGTGAGTTGCTTCCTTCATGGAGTCACTTCCGCTAAGGATATCGTCCACATAGATGTCATGCAGTAAAACCTTTTCGGCGAGCGGAAAATTACTCCTTTCATCGTGTGCTAACTGATGGATAACCCGAATCGCAGTATATGGTGCGGAATCAGTCCCAAAGGTTACAGTGGTAAGGCAATATTCTTGAATATTTCCCTCTGTATTGCGCCACAGGATGCGTTGATACTGAGTGTCATCCTTGTGTACGTTTATACAGCGATACATTTTTTGCACATCTGCAATAAAGACGTAAGTGTGTAGGCGCCACTTCAAAATGACTGAAGGCAGATCGTTTTGTAACGACGGCCCGGTGCATAAAAGGTCATTAAGTGAACGGCCATTGGAGGTTTTTGCCGAAGCATCGTAAACGATTCGAACCTTAGTCGTAAGGCTTTCGTTCTTCACCACTGCATGATGGGGCAGAACACATGATGTTACGATGGGCTTATTGGCCCCATTCATTTTACAATGTTGATCCTCGCTTGTGGTTGCTAGAGTAATTTGATTGAGACGGAAATAATCCTCTATTCCGTCCGTGTACTTATCGCGCAAATCAGGATCTTGTTGAAGTCTTCGCTCGAGTTTATAAAACCTATTCAGCGCGATCTGCTTGGATTTTCCCAACGTAATATTTGGGTCATATAACGACTTTAATGGCAGTCGGACCAGATATTTACCGTCAGCTTGCCTAGTATGGGTGGTACGAAAGAATTATTCACACCATCTGTCTTGCTCCGATAATATGGGTTCCGCTGGTACCTGACCACTTTGTGTACGAGTGATTCAAGCTCGATGTTGCTATGGTGACAGCGGACTGTGACCCTAGGCGATGGGGTGGATGCGATGCGACCTGAAAGTATCCAGCCTAAGTGCGTATGCTGTGCTATTGGTTGATCCATATCACCGATCCGAGTCTACGGTAGCAATAATATCAGCTCCAATGATCAGATCAATCTTTTTCGGCTGATAGTACATAGGGTCGGCTAATGGGAGCCCCTGTAAATGAGTCAACGACGGCGGTTCGATTGGCTGACTTGGCAGCTGCGTTGTGAGTTGTTTTAGGACATAGCATTCAATATAGGAGCGCCGAAGTGCTCGTCGTGGCAGGATTGAAGTATGCAACTAACCCTTTCCTTTGAATGACTGGATGTGGTGGGACCTACTCCACATATGTCTGCTGAGGTAGGACTACGTTGGAGCCTTAATCGCTGAACGGAAGTTTCCGAGATGAGAGTCCCTTCCGACCCTTGATCGATGAGCGCGTACACTAATGTGGATTGGTCGTTGGCCTCGTTGCGTAGCGATACTAAAGCGGTAGCTAGAAGTACTGGCGTCGCTGACCTGTCAACGATCACCTGATCAAATTGGGTGGAGTGTATGGCAACTTTGGCATGAGCATTCGTGACCACCTTGGGGTCAAATACATCTGCTGATGGAGACAGTGTGTTAGCCCTTGGAAGGTTGTGGGGACCTTGTGCTATTGCTGGTGAATGGTTTGATATTAGTTGTTTTGGTGTGTGTGTGTTGAATGACTTTGATGCTAACGGAAAATGTAGCAACGTATGATGCCGTTGGCCACATTGGTGACAGTTTTTACTGCTTGTACAACGCGAAAATATGTGAGATGTACCTAAACAATTTAGACAAAGCTTGGCCTTATCGACTCTTTCTTTTCGTTCGTAGCAATCCTTTGAAAGAAATGTGGGACAACGTCGTAAGATATGTGCCTGACTACATAGGATACACGCCTGTTCTCTGCTTAGGTCAACTTTAGTCGATGGATGTAAGCTTTTACCCCTTTGAGCCGGTACCGCAGACTTCGGTTAATGAGAACTGGAATTTGTTGAAGTCTTGGTACCTCTAGAGATATTGCGTGAAGAGGAATTATCAAATGCCATGTTGCGGTTTTCGATAGCATCTATGGTGAACAAACGAGTTGTCAAAAACTCTTGGAGTTCCGAAAATGTTGGTATGTCAGTCTTGCACCCCAAGTACCGTTCCCATGCCCGATGAGTTTCGCTGGGTAGCTTTGTAGTTAAATAATGGGCGATCCAATGATCGCACTGTGTAATTGGAAGTTTCAGACGCTTGAATTCAATAATACACGCATTTGCAGCATTAAGCATTGCCTTTAGCGCATCAGAAGTTTCTCGGGCTAGTACGGGAAAATTATAAAGCGTAATCATGTGATGAGAGAAAAGAATACGCGGATTGTTATACCGTTTGAGTAGAAATTCCCATGCTATTTGGTAATTAACCTCAGTAAGCAGCATCTGATGAATATCGGTATCGTGGTCAACTGGAAGTGCCTGTTTTAGGTAATGGAATTTTTGAATGTCATTCAACTCAGAGTTATCATGGATTAATCGGTTGAACGAATCGTGAAAACTAGGCCACCCCGTAATCTTTCCAGAAATTTTTGGAACGGGTAACCGGAGGAATTGAATAGCTGATGTGCAATGGGCGTGAATCCCGGATTCATTGTTGCTGCGATTTGGTTCCGCCAGCTCCGGTTTAGGTGCATCCAGCTCATCGCGTTATTGTGTAAGTGCGCAAACTACATCTAAGTGAGCTTCTTCAAACTGAGATGCTATATCGTCTTTTAAATAATCATCGTCGGGGTCAATATCAGAACGAACGATGTCATTAAAAAGTTGCATAAAACTCCCGGTTCAACTCGTCAACTCGTTTCAAACGCTGTTGGAAGTATACTGCGTTCTTACGCCCAACCGCGTTCTTTTTGAAATTTATCAATGTTTTGGACAGTGCTGTTAAACGTTTTTGTTGCAGTTTGATCAAAGCTGCAGGCTCCCCTGACTCACTCATATTAATGATTTTTCGTAAGTTAATTGTTTGATTCTGACTAATGCTTAATAACACTCAAATGCCCCCACTTACCCTTACCTTACCATCAACATGCGATCTCGTCCAATTGCCCGTTTTCACCGAATAGCTAAATTGCCAACGATTTGTGCTAGATGCCGATCTTAATGTTATAGTTGTGGTGCTTCGTGATGAGTAAGTGTTAAACAAACTATAATGCAGTGACCTCCGAGGTGTTACTGCCGTCAAATGTTGTAATTCCACTGATACTGAACTTTGTACTTGCAGAATTTGTTGTTGTTAACACGCCTCGTGTTCAATACGATATGAAAAACGGTTGTATTAAGAAAATCCCCTCATGGGCCACCATAAATATGTGCAGTCTCGATGCAATGAAAATCTGGGGTTCTTAATATTTGTTTGGTTGACTCTTTATTTGTTAACCATTTAATTTATTAACGCAATATATAAAATTCAAAATTCGGTACAAGTTCATTTAATAGCTCACAAAATTCTTAGTGCTGGCAGTGGTTTTTTTCGATACTTTTTCTTTATTGTTCGTAGTGCTTATAGTTAGTTCGATACTTCTCCACTTATGGTGTGTTCACATGCCGGATTGATAAATTGGGATTATACAACTGATATTGGGACTCTTAATAAAAATTGGAAAAAAAATTTTAAATTAGGCGTGGCACAGCCCACTTCTGATAAAATCAATTTTACAAATATTATTAATCACAAATCAAAAATCGTTAAACCTATCGTAACAAAATTCGGCAAGAGGTTGAGTTTACTATAAGGAATGCTTTGAAGAAAAATTGACGAAATCGGTTAAGGACCACGCACACTTTTATATAAAAGATGTTTAAAAGGGTCGTGGACGAATAAAGTAAGCTACATCTTTGCAAAAGAGAGCTTTATATCAATCGTATTCCAAGTGGATTTATAATTTATATATATATTTAGTAAATAATGCATCTAGAATATTGAAATTTGACGCGTGGACTGATACGGAGACTCTTAATAAAAATTTGAAAAAAAAATTTTTAAATGGGCGCGGCACCGCCCACTTGTGATAAAATCAATTTTACAAATTTTCTTAATCATAAATAAAAAATTGTTAAACCTATCGTAACAAAATTCGGTAAGAGGTTGCCTTTACTATAAGGAATGCTTTGAAGAAAAATTAACGAAATCGGTTAAGGACCACGCCCACTTTTATATAAAAGATTTTCAAAAGGGTTGTGGACGAATAAAATAAGCTATATCTTTGCAAAAGGGAGCTTTATATCAATTATTTACAAGTGGATTTATAACAATAAATAGGAAAAACTTCAAATTTTAAAAAATGGGCGTGGCACCACCCCTTTTATGACTAAGCAATTTTCTCTAATTCGGGAGCCATAACTCGAAGAAAAATTAGTTCAGAATAGAACCATATGTATATGTATAATTGCGCAGCCTTGTAACACTATCAAGCACACAAAACAAACAACAACAGCATTTCAAGTGTACATCTGGGTATGTAATGTTCGCTTTCACCCGAATTCCTTACTTGCTTCACTTTACTTTAATTATACTTTTTGTTTTTCGCGATACCGATTTTAACAATTTTTGATGTTATATCGGCCTACTGATTTGTAAGATTGCGGGTTTTTGAATCGAGCTCAAGGCCTAACAATAATTATTTCATCAATATTATTGTTATGATACATTTTTTATACCTTTCATGAAAATGAAATGGTATATTAACTTTGGCACGAATCTCAAAATTGTAAGTCCTTAAAGGAAAATAGATAGACCCACCATTAAGTATACCGAAGTAATCAGGATGAAGAGCTGAGTTGATTTAGCCATGTCCGTCTGTCTGTTTGTATACAAACTAGTCCCTCAATTTTTGAGATTCGATCAATTTTGAACCCGACCCCTTTAAAATTGGCTGAAAGTTTTTCTTCTTTTTCTAGCTCATCCAACTCAAAAAAAGTTATGAATTAAAAAAAACACCGTTTTTGTTTTCAAAATGCTATAACTTTTTCAAAAATTGACCGTTTAGGATCTTTTTTTTTAAATTTGTTTTTAAATGTACTTTTCGGAAAAAATACAAAAAAATTTTTAAAGTTTTTTTTTAATTTTTCAGCTTTTCGAGATTTTTCGAATTTCGCCATTTTTTTTTTTTCTCATAAAAAACTTCAATCAATTCTGCAATCATCCCAACTAATCCCGGAGTGGGCCGATTTTTTTTATATCTTTTTTTTATTTAATTGAAAATAAAATTTTCAAAAATAAGATTTTTTTTTATCAATTTTATTTATATAAGAAATGTAAGAATATTTTTTTTTATTTAATTGAAAAAAAAAATTTTAATTCAAAAAAACATTTTTTTATCAATTTTATTTATATAACAAAAAAATGTAAGAAAAAGATTTTTAAGTATTCTTTTCTTTATATATTATGGTAATCTACGATTAAAATGAGTCGCTTTCTTTCGAATGCAGGTACAGAAAACACATTGTTGGTTGCAGTTCTTCGCTTGCGGTGAACTGGCTCATTTGTTTCATAAAGAAGCATAACTCACAGCTGCGAATGCATCTGGTTTTCACTGGAACAATAACCAGGCAACAATTTTTCCCGTAGTAATTTATATAAAGTAAATGGCAAACTTGGACACAAGAGCTTAGCAATTATTTCAGATTGTAATTATCATGATGCCATTGCTGTTCATGTTTTTAATAAAATAATTACTGATTATGTGAAGAGTTTTCTTGAACGTTGTGACAAGATTTATTATTTTTCTGATGGAGCTCCTCAACAATTTAAAAACTTCAAAAACTTTGTAAATTTATATTATCATGAAGATGATTTTGACATTCCTGCCGAATGGCACTTTTTTGCGACTGCTCATGGCAAAGGTCCGTGTGATGGTATTGGTGGCATTACCAAACGATATGCAGCAAGAGCAAGTCTCCAACTCGCGGTTGGTAATCAAATAACGACACCTGCAGGACTTTTTAAATGGACTTCTGATCCGGACAACTTGCCAAACATTACAGTCAAATTTTCCCCAGAAGATGATTATAATACAGCATTAAAAGATTTGAATGAAAGATTTTTGAAAACAAAGTCGATTACAGGAACTCAACAATTACATAGCATAATTCCTGACAAAAATGGTTGTTTGTATGTTAAAAAATTTTCAAATTCAGAAGAACCAAGAATTTGTAAAATATTTAAACGCCAGAAAATAAATTCATAATTTGTTACATTATTTTTAGAAAACTTACATGTTTACTGTGTCAGTCATTAATCCTGGTTGTTTTAATCGTAGATTACCATAATATATAAAGAAAAGAATACTTAAAAATCATTTTCTTACATTTTTTTGTTATATAAATAAAATTGATAAAAAAAATGTTTTTTTGAATTAAAATTTTTTTTTCAATTAAATAAAAAAAATATAAAAAAAATTGGCCCCCTCCGGGATTAGTGGGGATGATTGCAGAATTGATTGAAGTTTTTTATGAGAAAAAAAAATGGCGAAACTCGAAAAATCTCGAAAAACTGACAAATTAAAAAAAAAACTTTAAAATTTTTTTTGTATTTTTTCCGAAAAGTACATTTAAAAAAAAAAATCCCAAACGGTCAATTTTTGAAAAAGTTATAGCATTTTGAAAACAAAAACGGTGTTTTTTTAAAAATTCATTCCTTTTTTGTGTTGGATGAAAAAATTTGAAAAAATTCTGAAAGACGTCTTTCGTAAGCTAGAAAAAGAAGAAAAACTTTCAGCCAATTCTAAAGATGTCGGGTTCAAAATTGGTCGAAATGGGATGGAATACCCCATATATATATATATACTATATATATTATTTTTTTTCCAATTTCAGCCCCACTTTAACAGCTAGAAGCTTCAAATTTCACCTAATTCTTACGTTTATAGCATATAGCATAGAGATCGGTGGTATATATAGTATATATCTCATACAACCGATTGTTCAGATAAGAAACTTTGCGCAATTTCTGCCTCATTTTAACAGCTAGAAACTTAAAATTTCACCAATTGCTTACGTATATAGCATATATTGTTGTCTGAAAAAATAGAGATCGGTGGTATATATATTATATACCTCATATAAAACGTCACTTTTGCCCCTTTTTTACGGCAAGAAATTTCATCAGATACTTACGTTTACGTCATATATTGTTGAAATGCGTCATAGTTTTTACATGCAGACCACAAAAAACCTGAAACTTTGCATCCTCACACAAAGTACCAACCTATTTTTACTAAACGGTTTTATTTAGCTTCACTTGACAGGCAGGCCGCACGGCCGCAAGCACGGCCGTTGTGAATTTTGTAATTGAAATTTAAGTAACCTTCCGATAACCTACAAGCTTGAAACTTGGAATATAGTTCAGAACCCAATGACAATGTAATAATAAGAAAAAAGCGCCGCTAGGTGGCGCAAGGATCGAGATATTCACAAAAATCGTGTTTGTGGTCCGATTTCGTTCATATTTGACACACATAATACATACAAGAATAGAAAGCGACCCATGAAAAAAATCGGCGCTAGATGGCGCAAGGATCTAGATATCAAAAAAAATCGTATTTGCGGTCAGATTCGGCTCATATTTGGAACACATAATACATATAAGAATAAAAACAGACCTATGAAAAAATCGTCGCTAGGTGGCGCAAGGATCGAGATATTCACAAAAATCGTATTTGTGGTCCGATTTGGCTCATATTTGGAACACATAATACATACAAGAATAGCGAGCGACCCATGAAAAAAATCGCCGCTAGGTGACGCATGGATCGAGATATTTACAAAAATCGTATTTCTGGTCCGATTTGGCCCATATTTGGAACACATAACACATATAAGGTTAGAAAACGACCTATGAAAAAATCGCCGCTTGATGGCGCAACGATCGAGATATTCACAAAAATCGTATTTGTGGTCCGATTTGGCTTATATTTGGAACACATAATACATATAAGGGTAGAGAGCAAGCGACCTATGCAAAAAATCGCCGCTAGGTGGCGCAAAGATCGAGGTATTCAAAAAAATCATATTTGTAGTCCGATTTGGTCCATATTGGGAACGCATAATACATACATGAATAGAAAGCGACCTATGATGTCCGATTTGGCTCATATTTGGAACAAATATTACATACAGTCCGGTGGAAGTGACATCAAAATATTTGGAGTTGGAGGAGGGACAAGCATACGTGGCGGAGAGTCGAGTAAAGTCTTTGGAAGTATTATGTATTCAGGACTCAGATTGTAACAAGTTGTCAGGAAAGAGTCCTTGTAATAATGAGTCACTAAATGAACTAAATAGAATGAGAAATAATAGGCAATTAAATAAAGACTAAACACTTGAAAATTAAATAAAATAAAAAAATTTAATTAAACGGTTTTATTGAAAACAATACTTACATGAAATAATAATAATACTAAAAGCTAGAAAATAATTAGGTAGGCCCTAGGTACTAGTCATCACATTCCTCATTAATCCAGGGCGTTGATCAGACAATTAAATAAAAGCGTTGTACGCGTCAAATTTCTATTGATAGTTATATATAAGACCAACTGAACCTTAATCAGGTTATACTACAACTCACATTTTTAGAAATTTCACGCGCCCAACGATTTTATTTAATTGTCTGATCAACGCCCTAGATTGATGAGGAGTGTGATGACTAGTGCCCAGGACCTAACTAATTATTTTCTAGCTTTTAGTATAATTATTACTTCATGTAAGTATTGTTTTCAATAAAACCGTTTAACTTAAAATTTTTTTAAGATCGCGGGTTCGAATCGAGCTCAAGGCCTAACAATAATTTTTTATCATTATTATTGTTATGATAAATTTTTTCTTAATTGAAAAAAATTGTTTAAATTAGAATAGAAGAAAGAAAAAATTTAGACAACTACCAAAGCTCGTTGTATAGATCCATTTCGGGAACTGCAAAATTCCTTCATCGGCAACGTTTAGGCGCCGCTGCTATAACCATTCAGCCATCACGGCGGTTTTTTGTTTGTCTTCATTAATCCAACTTCTATTCTGGTTCGTGCCAATTGATATTCACAACACTGCGACATCTGTTGCAGAATGGATGTGAAAATTGGGCTTGTTTGATGGCATTGCTGCTATAGTGTCATATTTTATTGACACTTTTTTCCCCGTGCTCTGGGATGTATTAACAATTTTTGTTGTTATATCGGCCTACTGATTTGTAAGATCGCATAACAATAATAATGATAAAAAATTATTGTTAGGCCTTGAGCTCGATTCGAACCCTCGATCTTACAAATCAGAAGCCCAAAATAACAACAAAAATTGTAAAATTTTTTTTTAAATTATTTTTTTATTTTATATTTATCTTAAAAATCGTTTAGGTATGTACATCTGTTCACTATATATTTCTTATCTTATACATCCGATTATTTGGAGATTACGAACGGGATAAGATTATTGTTTAGGCTCATTCATGAAAGGTATGAAGTCTTCGGCAGAGCCGAAGACAGTCCGTCCTTACTTGTTCTTAATTTGAAAAGCAATTATTTTTGTTTTATCGGCTTATTGATAAAGTATTCAAGGTTCGAAATGAGCTCAAGGCCAGAACAATAATTTTTTGTGATGATTATTGTGTTTTTTTTTTAATTTTTCTATAATTGAAAAATTTTATTTTGTTTTTGGTATAGTAAGTAGAAAATTTTTTTCAGACAACCTGCCATAGCTGCGCAGATAGATCCATTTCGAAGGGTGCTAAGCCTTCATCATCTGTACGCTTTAGGCACGCTGCGCTAACCATTTAGCTATACAGCAAATAAATATAAAACAAATTGTTCCTTTTATTCCTTCTTACCAAATATATTTATTCAGCGTTGCGCCATCTTTTGCAAGACGCTGATAATGATGGATTT
The DNA here is from genome assembly GCF_040869045.1 of Eurosta solidaginis. Lineage (NCBI taxonomy): Eukaryota > Metazoa > Arthropoda > Insecta > Diptera > Tephritidae > Eurosta > Eurosta solidaginis. The sequence goes on along the minus strand of NC_090319.1, from coordinate 175,187,881 downwards.
GTTTATTGGCAATTACTTTGTTTGGCAATTCCATCATGGTTTATTAAAAATTGTTGTTGAATTGTTATAGCAGCGGCGCCTAAACGTTGCCGTTGAAGGAATTTGGCAGTTCCCGAAATGGATCTATACAACGAGCTTTGGCAGTTGTCTAAATTTTTACTTTCTTCTATACTAATTTAAAATTTTTTCAATTAAGAAAAAATGTATCATAACAATAATAATGATAAAATAACACTAGATCACAAATTCCATTTTTTTTTCTGCACCAGAGACGCCATTATGAAATTCCTATGTAAAATCACCCCCTGATTCCGAAAATCAAGGTTATCTTTAATTCTATGGTAAGGTTTTTGAGATATTTACGAATTACCGTTTTTTTCAAAAAAAAAAAAAAAAAAAAACAAGTAAAGACTGGACTGTCTTTGGCTGTGCCGAAGACTTCATACCTTTCATGAATGGGGCTGAACAATAATCTTATCCCATTCGTACTCTGCAAATAATGCGCTGTATAAGATAAGAAATATATAGTGAACAGATGTACATATCTAAACGATTTTAAGATAAATATAAAGAAAATGGCAAAAAATCCCCTTATCTGAACGATCGGTTGTATGGGATATATATTATATATAGATCCGATCGAAATGATTTTTAAAGGAAATCTTCTATGATATATTAGAATATTTATCACCAAGTTTCACGTTTTTGTATTGGAAACAAAGGGAGAAATGGCCAAAAATCTTTCTATCTGAACGATCGGTTGTATGGGATATATATTATATATAGCTCCGATCGAAAAGATTTTTTCATGAAATCTTCTATGATATATTAGAAAAATATCACCAAGTTTAACGTTTTTATATTGGAAATTAAGGGAGAAGTTGCCAAAAATCTTTCTATCTGAACGATCGGTTGTATGGGATATATACTATATATAGCTCCGATCAAAGTGATTTTTTCAGAAAATCTTCTATGATATATTAAAATATATATATCACCGAGTTTCACGTTTATACTTTCTAAATTAAGGGAGAAATGGGCAAAAATCTTTCTATCTGAACGATCGGTTGTATGGGATATAACTATGTATAGCTCCGATCAAAGTGATTTTTTCAGGAGATCTTCTATGATATATTAGAATATATATCACAGAGTTTCACGTTTTTACTTTCTAAATTGCGGCAGGAATGACCAAAATCGTTTTATCTGAACGATCGGTTGTATGGGAGATATATGTTATAGTGGTCCGAGCCTACCGGATCCGACAAATGTCTAATATAATACAAAGATACATCCTTGTGCAAATTTCATTGAGATATCTCAAAATTTGAGGGACTAGTTTGCGTTCAAACAGACGGACGGACGGACAGACGGGCACGGTTATATCAACTCAGTTCGTCGCCCTGATCAATTCGGTATACTTAATGGTGAGTCTATCTTCTATATTTCTCAACGTTACAAACATCGGACCAAAGTTAATATGCCATTTCATGTTCATGAAAGGTATAAAAATTGGGTTTACTTAATAATATATATCTCATACATATATTTCTGGGTGGATTTTAAAATTGATCATAATTTAATATTCAGACTAGCAGATGGTGAACCTATTGAGAAATGTGTATGCATGTATGTATTACAAATATATTTTAAAAACGTGTTGAAAGATGTATATTTGAACATACTACCTAGGTGAAAACTGATTATAAAAAGAAAAGAACGATTTTCCTTCATCCCTTGTCAAATTTGGTTTCTAGACAAACTGGTTTCGGCGTTGTGCCATCATCAGTTTCGAACGAAAAATGACAACGGATGACCGAAAATCGTTCCAATATACATCACTTATCCACCCTGTCGGAAAATCAACAAAACAAAATAAGTCGATTATAAAAAGGTATATTCAAAATGTTTGCAATACTATTTATAAATAAGTTTATTTATGCCGCCTCCACCTTTGTCCCGAACGTAAGATTCCATCTTACTATTTTCCTCGAAATTGAATAAAGTGATTGGAATGCCTTTTTTGAAAAATGTAGTTGTGTACGCGCGTGTCCGGAAGAGGCCTTTGCAACAGGCCATGGAGCTGCGCAAATGGTTTTATTTCTCATAATATCACCTTTGTTGTAGCGTTTGGAAATGTTTACAAACTTATCCGTTTTTTAATTTTATTCCACTCAAATGTGCCGCCGATGGAATAGTATGCGAGTGGAAATCCGTAAGTTTCTTCTTTCATATACGTACCGTTGTTGATCTCCTGTTCTAGGTGAGTCGTATGGTCAGTGCGAAGCCTTCTGTTGGTATCACCGTAGTATCGTCTAATACCGTATGCAGCATTACTTGTTTGCGATATGAATAGCTGTCGCAATCGCAGAGATTTTGTATATAGAGGGTTTCTTCTTCTTCAAATTCATCATCTTTTTCATCAAAATCAGCGCTGTGGGTTTATTTAAGACATAGCTCATTCGATGTGAACGCTTCTTCAATTTCTTTTACATCTTTTTTAAGAAAACTAGATATATGAACATATTTTTTATGATATTCCACTAGCATTTCGTGGTAATCGTTCTCTATTTCTGGGTAACCGAATTGAGAAAAATGTGTGTCATACATTATTAGGGTGAAGCAGTGCTGCTTGCTTGTTCACACTTGGCAAGAAGTTTTTGAAGAAAATAAATTTGGCCCCTGAATATTTGTCTTGCTTTTTGACCGAAATTGTGATAAAGTCATGAAATTGAAGTGTGCTGGCAGGGGCTTTGTGCATGCTAGTGGTAGCCGGGATCTTAGCTCGTCGGATTGGGAGTGGTTCTTGCCCGCTACCCTTCTTGCATGATGATGACTACACAAAAGAATCATGCACATACATAAAAATTCTACGGAAAATGAAACCGTAGATTAACCAAAAGCAACCTACCAAAGTGGCTTAAAATACCCATCTATTTTAAATCGCACCGACACTAAGTGGAGTGGAGATTTTATTTATTTTACAAATTTTACCTCTATACTCATACTACCGCTATGATTTTACGTGCATCGTTACAAAAATAGGAAAGAAGGGGTTAGTCCACTCTTAAAAGCCAAAGTGGATTAAATCAAAAAAATGTTTTTTTTCTTTTTTGGTTGTTTATGAAATATACATAATTGCGTAGTATTGGGTATATGATTTTTCGTTTTAAATTCCTACATATTTACATAATTACAAGAAGCCTGATAGCTTCTATGTTATTAAATATCATTTAGTTTCTTTTGGATTAGAGACTTTCCGTAATCTATCCCTCTGCACACATAAATTACGTATCTCAAAAATTCACAAATTTGAAAAATATCTTCTTTCTAGCTTTGTATATGTATTCTTTTTCTTTCTGTATATTTATATATATTGATTCACTTTACAAAAAGAATTCTCTAAATTTTTGGAGAATAGCTTAGTAATGAAAATTCACTTTTGCCATGAGGCTTCGTAATAAGTATGGAGTAACCTTCAAAAAAAATTTTTTTTCGAAAAGATATTGATTTTCGTGAGCTGATCATTATGAAACTTATGGATGGCACGTGGGCAAGCTAGCTGGCCGTCTTTCTATAAAAAAATATTAATGCCATGCAAAGCTCCCTGCAGAAAATATGTATTTCTAACTCAGGACTGCGCGAGAATCTTGCTGTGGCTTGCATGATATCGCCACTAGATTGATTCCAAGAAAAAGTTCCATTATGAGAGATGCAGCTTCGCGTCCATCATTGAATCGGTGTTGTCTTCAAAAGATGTGGCTTCAAGTATGTGTCGGCACTCGCATGCGATGAAAAGTTATAGTTTACGCTTTCAATCGAATATACGTTTAAAATGACTGCTTATTATACTCAGATGTACTTGTACACAGGGTATTATAACTTTGATTGGATAACGGTTGGTTGTACAGGTATAAAGGCATCGAGATAGATATAGACTTTCATTTACCAAAATCATCAGTATCGAAAAAAAAATTTGATTCAGCCATGTCTGTCCGTCCGTCCGTCTGCCCGTTAACACGATAACTTGAGTAAATATTGAGATATCTTGACCAAATTTGGTACGCTAGCTTATTTGGACCCAGAATAGATTGGTGTTGAAAATGAGCGTAATCGGATGATAACCACGCCCACTTTTTATATACAAAACATTCTGGAAAACACAAAAAAACTGATTATTTAGTAAATAATACACATAGAATATTGAAATTTGACGTGTGGACTAATATTGAGACTCTTAATAAAAATTTGAAAAAAAAATTTAAATTGGGCGTGGCACCTTTACTATAAGGAATGCTTTGAAGAAAAATTAACGAAATAGGTTAAGGACCACACTCACTTTTATATAAAAGATTTTTAAAAGGGTCGTGGACGAATAAAATAAGCTATATCTTTGCAAAAGAGAGCTTTATATCAATGGTACCTCAAGTGTATTTATAACAATAAATAGGAAAAACTTCAAATTTTAAAAAATGGGCGTGGCACCACCCCTTTTATGACTAAGCAATTTTCTATGTTTCGGGAGCCATAACTCGAAGAAAAATTAGTTCGGAATAGAATCATATGTATATGTATTATTGCGCAGCCTTGTAACACTATCAAGCACACAAAACAAACAACGAACTTAGACTTCCTTACTTGTTTCACTTTACTTTAATTATACTTTTTGATTTGCGATACCGATTTTAACAATTTTTGTTGTTATATCGGCCTACTGATTTGTAAGATTGCGGGTTTTTGAATCGAGCTCAAGGCCTAACAATAATTATTTTATCATTATTATTGTTATGATAAATTTTTTCTTAATTGAAAAAACAATTGTTTTTGTTTTATCGGCTTATTGATAAAGAGTTGAAGGTTCGAAATGAGCTCAAGGCCAGAACAATAATTTTTTGTGATGATTATTGTTTTTTTTAATTTTTCTATAATTGAAAAATTTTATTTTGTTTTTGGAATAGTAAGTAGAAAATTTTTCAGACAATTTGCCATAGCTGCGCAGGTAGATCCATTTCGAAGTGTACTAAGCCGTCATCATCAGTGCACTTTAGGCACGCTGCGCTAACCATTTAGCTATACAGCGGTATTTTGTTTGACTGACAAATTGCTACTTCTATTCCTTCTTACCAACTATATTTATTCAGCGTTGCGCCATCTGTTGCAAGATACTGATAATGTTGGATTGGTTTATTGTCAATTACTTTGTTTGACATTTCCCAAGTGCTCATGGTTTATTAACAATTTTTTTTTGTTTTATCGGCCTATTGATAAAGTATTCAAGGTTCGAAACGAGCTCAAGGCCAGAACAATAATTTTTTATGTGATGATTATTGTTTTTTTTTATTTTAATTTTTCTATAATTGAAAAATTTTCGAAATGGATCTATCTGCACAGTATAGCAGGTTGTTTGAAAATGTCTCTACTTACTATTCCGAAAACAAAATAAAATTTTCCAATTATAGAAAAATAAAAAAAAAATAAAATAATCATCCCAAAAAATTATTGTTCTGGCCTTGAACTCTTTTCGAACCTGGAATTAATTGAAAAAATTTTAAATTAGTATAGAAGAAAGAACAAATTTAGACTACTGCCAAATCTCGTTATATAGATCCATTTTGGGAACTGCTAAATTCTTTCATCGGCAACGTTTAGGTGCCGCTCCTATAACCATTCAGCTATCACAGCGGTTGTTTGTTTGTCTTCATTATTTTTACTTCTATTCTGATTCTTGCCAATTGATATTCACAGCACAGACATCTGTTGGAGAATAGTTGTGAAAATTGGACTTGTTTCATGGCAATGATGCAATAGTGTTACATTTTATTGACACTTTTTCCCCGTGCTCTGGGATGTATTAACAATTTTTGTTGTTATATCGGCCTACTGATTTGTAAGATTGCGGGTTTTTGAATCGAGCTCAAGGCCTAACAATAATTATTTTATCATTACTATTGTTATGATACATTTTCTCTTAATTGAAAACGTCTAAACGTTGCCGATGAAAGAATTTAGCAGTTCCCGAAATGGATCTATACAAAGAGCTTTGGCAGTTTTCTAAATTTTTATTTTCTTCTATACTAATTTAAAATGTTTTCAATGAGGAAAAAATGTATCATAACAATAATAATGATAAAATAACACTGGATCACAAATTCCAATTTTTTTTCTGCACCAGAAACGCCGTTATGAAATTCCTGAGTAAAATTACCCTTATTTCGAAAATCAAGGTTATTTCTAATTATATGGTAGGGTTTTTGAGATATTTACGAATAACGGTTTTTTCAAGATAACGAACAATCATTACGGATTATTTCAATTTTTTTTGTAAAAATGTAAAAAAAAATTGTACTTTGCGAGGAAGGATCTCGAAAACCTTTTATTTTTTTGCAGATTTTTTTCTCTGTAATCTCTGTCTTATTAGAAAAAAAAATAAGCTTTCATTCAACAAAATCGATGGACTAATACAAAAGTTATAAGCATTCAAGTAAATATATCCATTTAATACCTAAGTACCCAACTGGTACATATGTGTTAGTATCTGTAGATTTTCGAAGGGTTATTAGATACAAAAAACTGTTAGTGTCGTTTTCTCCAACCCAGGTACATTTCAAGCAAGAGCATATTTTAGTGTTTTCTTTGTAGACCTAGGGAACATTTTTGTCTAGGTAGGCTTGAATTTTTACTTGGCAACCAAAAGCCATCTATCCCGATCGCGCATGCAGTAAATATGAAGGAAACGTATGAGGTAATGCAAAAATTGCTCAAATTAATCAAATACGAAGAACATGATTGGAAAATATGTGCCGATCTTAAGGTCGTTGGAATGCTACGTGGTCTACAAAGTGGATACACAAAATAATGTTGCTTTTTATGCAAATGAGATAGCCGAGCTCGTCACGACCACTACATCATAAAGGATTGGCCAGAACGAATCGAGTTTCAAGTTGGGGTGGATAACATAAAATACTCCCCACTTATAAAGGAGGAAAAAATAATTCTACCTCCGCTCCACATCAAGCTCGGCCTTATCAAATACTTTGTCAAGGCTTTGGACAATGAAGGCGATGCTTCTTTACAGAAATCGAACCAAAAATAAAGGAAGGAATTTTTTTGGGACCGGAAATAAGGAAAATAATGACCAATAACCATTTCAAAGAACTATTGTCACCAGTGGAGGCAGCGGCGTGGGATTCTTTTGAAAAGGTCGTTACTTCTCTTTTAGACAAACACAAAAGTCCTAACTACGAGGTAATAGTGAACGACTTAATCAAAAACTATGCGGAAATGGGTAAATAAAAAACGTATCTAAGACCGTTTTCTCAGTTAACTTTAAAACATATCTGCCCAATAAACAACAAATTTGTATGAAAATTTTTAAATTTACATGAGAATATATAGCCCTATACCTGAATTCATCGTCCAGTTCCGAACAAACAAGAAGGAGAAAAATGTAAACAAAAAATTTGTTCTAAATTGAAAAATAAATCGAGCCTAAGAAAATTATATACTAATGTGTCACTTATGTATTTATCTAATATACTTTTTTATTTTCTTTCAGGAGTAAATATGTCTTTAAAAATTCATTTTCTACACTCCCATTTAAATTTTTTCCCGCAAAATCTTGGCGACGAAAGTGGCGAGCATGGCGAAAGGTTTCACCAGCAAATTAAAAGGATTGAAAGTCGGTATCAAGGATTCTGGGATGCCGCTATGATGGGTGCCTACTGTTGGTTTCTCATAAGAGAAACCGATCGTAATCTAAATAAGCGTCAAAACAAGACACATAACTTTTTCAATTATGAAATAAGATCATAGAGTTAAGACAGAATTATATGCACATATGCTATTATTTGTAGGTGACTTAAGTATTAAATGGATATATTTACTTGAATGCTTATAAATTTGTATTAGTCCATCGATTTTGTTGAATGAAAGCTAATTTTTTTTTGCAATAAAACAGAGCTTAGAGATAAAAAAAATCTGCAAAAAAATAAATAGTTTTCGAAATCCCTCCTCGCAAAATACAAGTTTTTTATATATTTACAAAAAAATTGAAAAAATCCGTAATGATTATTCGTTATCTTTGAATCTGCAGGGCCTAGCAAAAAGTGTTGTATGCACAGTTTATAGCAAATTTTATTACCTTTTTAAAGCTTCAAACCGTTTTGGAATTGCTTAATTCTTGATATATGATTAAATGGACCCAGTTTTTTTATTTTTTTTTAAACGGTTATTCGTAACTATCTCAAAAAAGTTAGCAAAGAATTAAAAATAACCTTGATTTTCCTAACCAGGTGGTGATTTTGCATAGGAATTTAATAATGGCGTCTCTGGTGCTTTTTGGCTGTAAACCAGTGTAATTATTGTTAAGCCTTGAGCTCGATTCAAAAACCCGCAATCTTACAAATCAGTAGGCCGATATAACAAAAAAATTGTTAACACATCCCAAAACACGGGGAAAAAGTGTCAATAAAATGTGACACTATATCATCATTGCCATGAAACAAGTCCAATTTTCACAACTATTCTGCAACAGATGTCTGTGCTGTGAATATCAATTGGCAAGAATCAGAATAGAAGTAAAAATAATGAAGACAAACAAACAACCGCTGTGATAGCTGAATGGTTATAGCAGCGGCGCCTAAACTTTGCCGATAAAGGAATTTAGCAGTTCCCGAAATGGATCTATACAACGAACTTTGGCAGTTGTCTAAATTTTTTCTTTCTTCTAAACTAATTTAAAATATTTTCAATTAAGAAAAAATGTATCATAACAATAATAATGATAAAATAATTATTGTTAGGCCTTGAGCTCGAATCAAAAACCGCAATCTTACAAATCAGTAGACCGATATAACAACAAAAATTGTTAATACATCCCAAAGCACGGGGAAAAAGTGTCAATAAAATGTGACACTATGGCATCATTGCCATGAAGCAAGTCCAATTTTCACAGCTATTCTGCAACAGATGTCGCAGTGCTGTGAATATCAAGTGGCAGAATCAGAATAGAAGTAGAAATAATGAAGACAAACAAACAATCGCTGTGATAGCTGAATAGTTATAGCAGCGGCGCCTAAACGTTGCCGAAGAAAGAATTTAGCATTTCCCGAAATGGAACTATACAACGAGTTTTGGCAGTTGTATAAATTTTTTCTTTCTTCTATACTAATTTAAAATTTTTTCAATAAAAAAAAATGTATCATAATAATAATAATGATAAAATAATTATTGTTAGGCCTTGAGCTCGATTCAAAAACCAGCAATCGATACCTATTTTAGTTACCGACACCATTACATACTTTCACATTTATGATGTTGACACCTTGGAGGTCCCAATAGAAAAGAGCAATCGATCTTTAGCGGAAGTTCCGTTTGACATCTCCCAACCGCGTTCGTTTGACATATCAGCTGTTGATATTTCACCTCACTTGCAGATGTTTGTACAGGGTGGACAAAGTCAGTACAAAAAACTTTAAGCCCAGCAAACACAAAGTCCTCAGTAAGATCACAATACGTGTGTATATTATTTAATTCTACCGACTCGCACTCACAAAGTCGAGCTTATTTTATGTGATGTTTACCATGCTAACAATTGAAATTAAATATGAGCTTTTTCAATCACCTAAATTTGATCCTGGGCCCAATTATTTATGTCTTTTTTTATCGTATACAGGTTTTGTTATGCCCGTGCGGTATATAACTCTAGTTTTTTGTTGCCTGTATATTAGAGGTTTACGCCGATCACTTTATCGGCGGCGGCGGCGGCGTAGCCTCTATTATATACCGGTGGCGTGAGCGGCGCGCCGGCGTACGCCGGTATCGTTATTATAAAAAGCTTGATTTTCCTATTTAAAAAAATTATATTTAGGAAAGGTTTTATTTGTATGTATTTAAGGAAATCAACGTTTAGGCTATTTCGTAAAGATCTGGGGTTTTTGTCTTAAAAACTCGCAGATGGTTGAAAAATTTTCAGGAGTAGCTCTTTGCGGAGGAATTGTCCCTCATTCAGGGAGGCTTCGAACCTAACCCCGGTCTTTGGAATGGGTACTGCTGTGTCTGCTGAAAAGAAATAGAGATACATAAAATGGTCACACTTTTGTCTGTATATGTCGTGCAAAGCGTAGTTTAACCTGGGGTTAACTCCTAATAATCGTCGCGAACACAATTTCTTTAAATCATTTGTGGCTCCTTGGCAGTCACGCACAAAGACGACTTACGGTTGCTATTATTGGTTTATTAATACTCATGACACTCCTGGCACACGGCGCATCCAGTTTTTTCGAGCTACAAATTCCCGATGATTAAGAGCTACAATTCCCGATGTGCGAACAGTAGCAATCCCGACCACCAGTCGCTACGACGCCTCCTGACCCTCACACCATATGCCAGCACAAAAGCTATAGGACTGCGACTTCGAACTCATATTTACCTTCGTCGAAGTCACTTTCCTAGAAGCTCTAGGTGTAGCTCCGAAGACTTTCTAATGGATGTTTTTGTCGCGCTATGCTGCCCGAGCTACACCAGAGAAACACCTTGAAACGTTAGGGAGTGACTATTCGGCCAAGGATGCCGCCCTCGAAATCATAAGCAGTCTAAGTGGATGTCATTACGTAACTCATGGGAGAAAATCGTATAATCCTCGGCGCATCTACATAATTAAAATTTTACAAGGACCCTGGATACAATTTTTAAAATCTAGACCAAAGTTTGCAGACGTTTGTATTTACAAAATTGATTTCAATAGTCTTCGTTAAATCAAAACAATATTTTAGAATGGATGACCGCGTAGCTTCAGTTTTCAGACTAGCTCGACTGTCCACTACGTTAAGGTAGTAGCACACATTAGTTCGACTGTCTTGGGAAAGCTTTTGCTTCACCAATTTGAGTGTTCTTGAGAAGGACAAATCCTCACCTGTTATATATATGTGCCTACATATTCACATTTGTAAAAGGAGCCGTAACGCGTAGGTTATATTTAAACTTGGTTGGTAGGCTATAAACAATGTGATTCACTCCAAGGGACTAGTTTTGGATAGGGCCGCCAACTTAAGGAAATGTCAAACCAGGAGACTTGGGTGTTGAAGGATGAAGTGTGAAAATCAAAATTAATATTTCAGACGCTATTGTATAGTTTCGCAAATAAACAACAGGTGTTTAAATGTAAGCCCAAGTGATTTTTCAAATCTCTCTCATACGTACATATATCCTCAACTTAAGTATGAGGTAAGAATCATTTCAAAGGAGTTTTTATGCCCCTAGAACGTACTAATGGATTTTGCATCACTGATTTCTTTTTTCCTTCAGCCAATCGCAATGTAAATTTTTTTTAAAAATCGGCACCTTTTTTTGGGTAATTTCCTTTTTTTTAACAACTTGAGGAGAATTTGAAAACATGTTCGCCTTGGGTCTTTTTATTTGAATTCATTGTTAATTATTAATTTTTGAAAAAAAAAATATGCAAAGTGAGCATATAAATTTATTATAAAACTTTTCTTTTAGTGTTTTGTTTTAATAACTTTGTGAATTTGGTGATGCAAAGTCCGTGTTAAGCTGACATCGAAAGCGCCTGTTTTTTTTAATAACTTTTGAACAGTTAGAAAGACTTAATTTTCGCAATTAGTTTCTTATAGCTGGCAGTGATGCGCATCCGTTGATACCTCTTTCGACCATATCCGACTAATTTTCGACATGAACAATAAGTGGCGTAAACAGTCTTAAACGAGTAGAAAATACAGTAACGCGCCGGACGCCGCCACCGCCGCGCCGATATTTTTGACATTCTGCGGCGTGCGAAAAACGACTAAAATCGGCGGCGGCGTATATCTCTACTGTATATAAAACCAACGAACAAAAAATACAAGGAAACCTACGCGTCCAAGGGCTACAACCGCAACAGACTGCCAATGATTTCGCAACTCGACTCTCACACTTGCTCTCTGAGAGCACAACTCAACCCGACGGAATGCAGGATAAGTGGGAGCATATATCCAAAGCATTTCCTACTACCACCGAGGAAAAAATTGGTTACCGGCGACCACGGATAAACAACTTATACGGTGAAGAATGTCGTGTTGCAACCGAAAGAAAAGAAGCTACCTACAGGGCTACGTTAAAAGCGAGCGCAACAAGACGAGTGTGTGAACGCTATCGCTGGTGGAAAAGGGAAGTGAGACGCCTTTTCAAGAAGAAAAAAGCAGAGGCAGAAAGGCGTGAGTGCGAGAAGGTTGAGCTGCTAGCCGCCAGGAATAACGTCCGAAAATTTTACCCAAAAAATCGGCGACAGACGGAAGGTTTTAAGTTCGGGGCAAACTTTTGTCAGAACGAAAATGGCGACCTTGTAACGGATGTCCAGATAGTACTTAGATTATGGAGGGAACACTTTTCTGCTCTTCTAAATGGAGACAGCGATTTACCGGACAGGGATGACGAAACCGACCACGCAATCGATGATGATGAAATAAGTGTATCCCCACTCGATTTTAACGAAGTCAAAATAACAATTACCAGATTAAGAAACAGCAAGGCCGCGGGTGCTGATGGAATGCCTGTGAAACTATTCAAATACTGCGGCGAGGAGTTTATAAGGCGCCTGAATCAGCTTATTTGCAAAATATGGTCGGACGAGTTATTTCCCGACGATTGGAATCTAAGTGTTCTTTGCCCAGTTCACAAGAAAAGGGATACTGCAAACTGCGCTACTAACGCGGAATCAGCCTTCTTAATATCGCATATAAGGTCCTGTCAAGTGTATTGTGCGAAAGATTGAAGCCCACCGTAAATCGTCTGATTGGACCTTATCAGTGCGGTTTCACACCTGGTAAATCTACCACCGACCAGATTTTCACAATGCGCCAAATTTTGGAAAAAACCCGCCAAAAAAGAATCGACACACATCACCACTTCGTTGATTTTAAAGCCGCCTTAGACAGCACATGAGCACATGAATAGAAAGCGACCTATGATGTCCGATTTGGCTCATATTTGGAACAAATATTACATACAGTCCGGTGGAAGTGACATCAAAATATTTGGAGTTGGAGGAGGGACAAGCATACGTGGCGGAGAGTCGAGTAAAGTCTTTGGAAGTATTATGTATTCAGGACTCAGATTGTAACAAGTTGTCAGGAAAGAGTCCTTGTAATAATGAGTCACTAAATGAACTAAATAGAATGAGAAATAATAGGCAATTAAATAAAGACTAAACACTTGAAAATTAAATAAAATAAAAAAATTTAATTAAACGGTTTTATTGAAAAACAATACTTACATGAAATAATAATAATACTAAAAGCTAGAAAATAATTAGGTAGGCCCTAGGTACTAGTCATCACATTCCTCATTAATCCAGGGCGTTGATCAGACAATTAAATAAAAGCGTTGTACGCGTCAAATTTCTATTGATAGTTATATATAAGACCAACTGAACCTTAATCAGGTTATACTACAACTCACATTTTTAGAAATTTCACGCGCCCAACGATTTTATTTAATTGTCTGATCAACGCCCTAGATTGATGAGGAGTGTGATGACTAGTGCCCAGGACCTAACTAATTATTTTCTAGCTTTTCGTATTATTATTACTTCATGTAAGTATTGTTTTCAATAAAACCGTTTAACTTAAAATTTTTTTAAGATCGCGGGTTCGAATCGAGCTCAAGGCCTAACAATAATTTTTTATCATTATTATTGTTATGATAAATTTTTTCTTAATTGAAAAAAATTGTTTAAATTAGAATAGAAGAAAGAAAAAATTTAGACAACTACCAAAGCTCGTTGTATAGATCCATTTCGGGAACTGCAAAATTCCTTCATCGGCAACGTTTAGGCGCCGCTGCTATAACCATTCAGCCATCACGGCGGTTTTTTGTTTGTCTTCATTAATCCAACTTCTATTCTGGTTCGTGCCAATTGATATTCACAACACTGCGACGGCTTGTTTGATGGCATTGCTGCTATAGTGTCATATTTTATTGACACTTTTTCCCCGTGCTCTGGGATGTATTAACAATTTTTGTTGTTATATCGGCCTACTGATTTGTAAGATCGCATAACAATAATAATGATAAAAAATTATTGTTAGGCCTTGAGCTCGATTCGAACCCTCGATCTTACAAATCAGAAGCCCAAAATAACAACAAAAATTGTAAAATTTTTTTTTAAATTATTTTTTTATTTTATATTTATCTTAAAAATCGTTTAGGTATGTACATCTGTTCACTATATATTTCTTATCTTATACATCCGATTATTTGGAGATTACGAACGGGATAAGATTATTGTTTAGGCTCATTCATGAAAGGTATGTAGTCTTCGGCAGAGCCGAAGACAGTCCGTCCTTACTTGTTCTTAATTTGAAAAGCAATTATTTTTGTTTTATCGGCTTATTGATAAAGTATTCAAGGTTCGAAATGAGCTCAAGGCCAGAACAATAATTTTTTGTGATGATTATTGTGTTTTTTTTTTAATTTTTCTATAATTGAAAAATTTTATTTTGTTTTTGGTATAGTAAGTAGAAAATTTTTTTCAGACAACCTGCCATAGCTGCGCAGATAGATCCATTTCGAAGGGTGCTAAGCCTTCATCATCTGTGCGCTTTAGGCACGCTGCGCTAACCATTTAGCTATACAGCAAATAAATATAAAACAAATTGTTCCTTTTATTCCTTCTTACCAAATATATTTATTCAGCGTTGCGCCATCTTTTGCAAGACGCTGATAATGATGGATTTGTTTATTGGCAATTACTTTGTTTGGCAATTCCATCATGGTTTATTAAAAATTGTTGTTGAATTGTTATAGCAGCGGCGCCTAAACGTTGCCGTTGAAGGAATTTGGCAGTTCCCGAAATGGATCTATACAACGAGCTTTGGCAGTTGTCTAAATTTTTACTTTCTTCTATACTAATTTAAAATTTTTTCAATTAAGAAAAAATGTATCATAACAATAATAATGATAAAATAACACTAGATCACAAATTCCATTTTTTTTTCTGCACCAGAGACGCCATTATGAAATTCCTATGTAAAATCACCCCCTGATTCCGAAAATCAAGGTTATCTTTAATTCTATGGTAAGGTTTTTGAGATATTTACGAATTACCGTTTTTTTCAAAAAAAAAAAAAAAAAAAAAACAAGTAAAGACTGGACTGTCTTTGGCTGTGCCGAAGACTTCATACCTTTCATGAATGGGGCTGAACAATAATCTTATCCCATTCGTACTCTGCAAATAATGCGCTGTATAAGATAAGAAATATATAGTGAACAGATGTACATATCTAAACGATTTTAAGATAAATATAAAGAAAATGGCAAAAAATCCCCTTATCTGAACGATCGGTTGTATGGGATATATATTATATATAGATCCGATCGAAATGATTTTTAAAGGAAATCTTCTATGATATATTAGAATATTTATCACCAAGTTTCACGTTTTTGTATTGGAAACAAAGGGAGAAATGGCCAAAAATCTTTCTATCTGAACGATCGGTTGTATGGGATATATATTATATATAGCTCCGATCGAAAAGATTTTTTCATGAAATCTTCTATGATATATTAGAAAAATATCACCAAGTTTAACGTTTTTATATTGGAAATTAAGGGAGAAGTTGCCAAAAATCTTTCTATCTGAACGATCGGTTGTATGGGATATATACTATATATAGCTCCGATCAAAGTGATTTTTTCAGAAAATCTTCTAAGATATATTAAAATATATATATCACCGAGTTTCACGTTTATACTTTCTAAATTAAGGGAGAAATGGGCAAAAATCTCTATCTGAACGATCGGTTGTATGGGATATAACTATGTATAGCTCCGATCAAAGTGATTTTTTCAGGAGATCTTCTATGATATATTAGAATATATATCACAGAGTTTCACGTTTTTACTTTCTAAATTGCGGCAGGAATGACCAAAATCGTTTTATCTGAACGATCGGTTGTATGGGAGATATATGTTATAGTGGTCCGAGCCTACCGGATCCGACAAATGTCTAATATAATACAAAGATACATCCTTGTGCAAATTTCATTGAGATATCTCAAAATTTGAGGGACTAGTTTGCGTTCAAACAGACGGACGGACGGACAGACGGGCACGGTTATATCAACTCAGTTCGTCGCCCTGATCAATTCGGTATACTTAATGGTGAGTCTATCTTCTATATTTCTCAACGTTACAAACATCGGACCAAAGTTAATATGCCATTTCATGTTCATGAAAGGTATAAAAATTGGGTTTACTTAATAATATATATCTCATACATATATTTCTGGGTGGATTTTAAAATTGATCATAATTTAATATTCAGACTAGCAGATGGTGAACCTATTGAGAAATGTGTATGCATGTATGTATTACAAATATATTTTAAAAACGTGTTGAAAGATGTATATTTGAACATACTACCTAGGTGAAAACTGATTATAAAAAGAAAAGAACGATTTTCCTTCATCCCTTGTCAAATTTGGTTTCTAGACAAACTGGTTTCGGCGTTGTGCCATCATCAGTTTCGAACGAAAAATGACAACGGATGACCGAAAATCGTTCCAATATACATCACTTATCCACCCTGTCGGAAAATCAACAAAACAAAATAAGTCGATTATAAAAAGGTATATTCAAAATGTTTGCAATACTATTTATAAATAAGTTTATTTATGCCGCCTCCACCTTTGTCCCGAACGTAAGATTCCATCTTACTATTTTCCTCGAAATTGAATAAAGTGATTGGAATGCCTTTTTTGAAAAATGTAGTTGTGTACGCGCGTGTCCGGAAGAGGCCTTTGCAACAGGCCATGGAGCTGCGCAAATGGTTTTATTTCTCATAATATCACCTTTGTTGTAGCGTTTGGAAATGTTTACAAACTTATCCGTTTTTTAATTTTATTCCACTCAAATGTGCCGCCGATGGAATAGTATGCGAGTGGAAATCCGTAAGTTTCTTCTTTCATATACGTACCGTTGTTGATCTCCTGTTCTAGGTGAGTCGTATGGTCAGTGCGAAGCCTTCTGTTGGTATCACCGTAGTATCGTCTAATACCGTATGCAGCATTACTTGTTTGCGATATGAATAGCTGTCGCAATCGCAGAGATTTTGTATATAGAGGGTTTCTTCTTCTTCAAATTCATCATCTTTTTCATCAAAATCAGCGCTGTGGGTTTATTTAAGACATAGCTCATTCGATGTGAACGCTTCTTCAATTTCTTTTACATCTTTTTTAAGAAAACTAGATATATGAACATATTTTTTATGATATTCCACTAGCATTTCGTGGTAATCGTTCTCTATTTCTGGGTAACCGAATTGAGAAAAATGTGTGTCATACATTATTAGGGTGAAGCAGTGCTGCTTGCTTGTTCACACTTGGCAAGAAGTTTTTGAAGAAAATAAATTTGGCCCCTGAATATTTGTCTTACTTTTTGACCGAAGTTGTGATAAAGTCATGAAATTGAAGTGTGCTGGCAGGGGCTTTGTGCATGCTAGTGGTAGCCGGGATCTTAGCTCGTCGGATTGGGAGTGGTTCTTGCCCGCTACCCTTCTTGCATGATGATGACTACACAAAAGAATCATGCACATACATAAAAATTCTACGGAAAATGAAACCGTAGATTAACCAAAAGCAACCTACCAAAGTGGCTTAAAATACCCATCTATTTTAAATCGCACCGACACTAAGTGGAGTGGAGATTTTATTTATTTTACAAATTTTACCTCTATACTCATACTACCGCTATGATTTTACGTGCATCGTTACAAAAATAGGAAAGAAGGGGTTAGTCCACTCTTAAAAGCCAAAGTGGATTAAATCAAAAAAATGTTTTTTTTCTTTTTTGGTTGTTTATGAAATATACATAATTGCGTAGTATTGGGTATATGATTTTTCGTTTTAAATTCCTACATATTTACATAATTACAAGAAGCCTGATAGCTTCTATGTTATTAAATATCATTTAGTTTCTTTTGGATTAGAGACTTTCCGTAATCTATCCCTCTGCACACATAAATTACGTATCTCAAAAATTCACAAATTTGAAAAATATCTTCTTTCTAGCTTTGTATATGTATTCTTTTTCTTTCTGTATATTTATATATATTGATTCACTTTACAAAAAGAATTCTCTAAATTTTTGGAGAATAGCTTAGTAATGAAAATTCACTTTTGCCATGAGGCTTC
The DNA here is from genome assembly GCF_040869045.1 of Eurosta solidaginis. Taxonomy (NCBI): domain Eukaryota; kingdom Metazoa; phylum Arthropoda; class Insecta; order Diptera; family Tephritidae; genus Eurosta; species Eurosta solidaginis. The sequence continues at coordinate 175,169,696 of NC_090319.1, read as the reverse complement.
GTAATAAGTATGGAGTAACCTTCAAAAAAAATTTTTTTTCGAAAAGATATTGATTTTCGTGAGCTGATCATTATGAAACTTATGGATGGCACGTGGGCAAGCTAGCTGGCCGTCTTTCTATAAAAAAATATTAATGCCATGCAAAGCTCCCTGCAGAAAATATGTATTTCTAACTCAGGACTGCGCGAGAATCTTGCTGTGGCTTGCATGATATCGCCACTAGATTGATTCCAAGAAAAAGTTCCATTATGAGAGATGCAGCTTCGCGTCCATCATTGAATCGGTGTTGTCTTCAAAAGATGTGGCTTCAAGTATGTGTCGGCACTCGCATGCGATGAAAAGTTATAGTTTACGCTTTCAATCGAATATACGTTTAAAATGACTGCTTATTATACTCAGATGTACTTGTACACAGGGTATTATAACTTTGATTGGATAACGGTTGGTTGTACAGGTATAAAGGCATCGAGATAGATATAGACTTTCATTTACCAAAATCATCAGTATCGAAAAAAAAATTTGATTCAGCCATGTCTGTCCGTCCGTCCGTCTGCCCGTTAACACGATAACTTGAGTAAATATTGAGATATCTTGACCAAATTTGGTACGCTAGCTTATTTGGACCCAGAATAGATTGGTGTTGAAAATGAGCGTAATCGGATGATAACCGCGCCCACTTTTTATATACAAAACATTCTGGAAAACACAAAAAAACTGATTATTTAGTAAATAATACACATAGAATATTGAAATTTGACGTGTGGACTAATATTGAGACTCTTAATAAAAATTTGAAAAAAAAATTTAAATTGGGCGTGGCACCTTTACTATAAGGAATGCTTTGAAGAAAAATTAACGAAATAGGTTAAGGACCACACTCACTTTTATATAAAAGATTTTTAAAAGGGTCGTGGACGAATAAAATAAGCTATATCTTTGCAAAAGAGAGCTTTATATCAATGGTACCTCAAGTGTATTTATAACAATAAATAGGAAAAACTTCAAATTTTAAAAAATGGGCGTGGCACCACCCCTTTTATGACTAAGCAATTTTCTATGTTTCGGGAGCCATAACTCGAAGAAAAATTAGTTCGGAATAGAATCATATGTATATGTATTATTGCGCAGCCTTGTAACACTATCAAGCACACAAAACAAACAACGAACTTAGACTTCCTTACTTGTTTCACTTTACTTTAATTATACTTTTTGATTTGCGATACCGATTTTAACAATTTTTGTTGTTATATCGGCCTACTGATTTGTAAGATTGCGGGTTTTTGAATCGAGCTCAAGGCCTAACAATAATTATTTTATCATTATTATTGTTATGATAAATTTTTTCTTAATTGAAAAAACAATTGTTTTTGTTTTATCGGCTTATTGATAAAGAGTTGAAGGTTCGAAATGAGCTCAAGGCCAGAACAATAATTTTTTGTGATGATTATTGTTTTTTTTAATTTTTCTATAATTGAAAAATTTTATTTTGTTTTTGGAATAGTAAGTAGAAAATTTTTCAGACAACCTGCCAAAGCTGCGCAGGTAGATCCATTTCGAAGGGTACTAAGCCGTCATCATCAGTGCACTTTAGGCACGCTGCGCTAACCATTTAGCTATACAGCGGTATTTTGTTTGACTGACAAATTGCTACTTCTATTCCTTCTTACCAACTATATTTATTCAGCGTTGCGCCATCTTTTGCAAGATACTGATAATGTTGGATTGGTTTATTGTCAATTACTTTGTTTGACATTTCCCAAGTGCTCATGGTTTATTAACAATTTTTTTTTGTTTTATCGGCCTATTGATAAAGTATTCAAGGTTCAAAACGAGCTCAAGGCCAGAACAATAATTTTTTATGTGATGATTATTGTTTTTTTTATTTTAATTTTTCTATAATTGAAAAATTTTCGAAATGGATCTATCTGCGCAGTATAGCAGGTTGTTTGAAAATGTCTCTACTTACTATTCCGAAAACAAAATAAAATTTTCCAATTATAGAAAAATAAAAAAAAAATAAAATAATCATCCCAAAAAATTATTGTTCTGGCCTTGAACTCTTTTCGAACCTGGAATTAATTGAAAAAATTTTAAATTAGTATAGAAGAAAGAACAAATTTAGACTACTGCCAAATCTCGTTATATAGATCCATTTTGGGAACTGCTAAATTCTTTCATCGGCAACGTTTAGGTGCCGCTCCTATAACCATTCAGCTATCACAGCGGTTGTTTGTTTGTCTTCATTATTTTTACTTCTATTCTGATTCTTGCCAATTGATATTCACAGCACAGACATCTGTTGGAGAATAGTTGTGAAAATTGGACTTGTTTCATGGCAATGATGCCATAGTGTTACATTTTATTGACACTTTTTCCCCGTGCTCTGGGATGTATTAACAATTTTTGTTGTTATATCGTCCTACTGATTTGTAAGATTGCGGGTTTTTGAATCGAGCTCAAGGCCTAACAATAATTATTTTATCATTACTATTGTTATGATACATTTTCTCTTAATTGAAAACGTCTAAACGTTGCCGATGAAAGAATTTAGCAGTTCCCGAAATGGATCTATACAAAGAGCTTTGGCAGTTTTCTAAATTTTTATTTTCTTCTATACTAATTTAAAATGTTTTCAATGAGGAAAAAATGTATCATAACAATAATAATGATAAAATAACACTGGATCACAAATTCCAATTTTTTTTCTGCACCAGAAACGCCATTATGAAATTCCTGAGTAAAATTACCCTTATTTCGAAAATCAAGGTTATTTCTAATTATATGGTAGGGTTTTTGAGATATTTACGAATAACGGTTTTTTCAAGATAACGAACAATCATTACGGATTATTTCAATTTTTTTTGTAAAAATGTAAAAAAAAAATTGTACTTTGCGAGGAAGGATCTCGAAAACCTTTTATTTTTTTGCAGATTTTTTTCTCTGTAATCTCTGTCTTATTAAAAAAAAAAATAAGCTTTCATTCAACAAAATCGATGGACTAATACAAAAGTTATAAGCATTCAAGTAAATATATCCATTTAATACCTAAGTACCCAACTGGTACATATGTGTTAGTATCTGTAGATTTTCGAAGGGTTATTAGATACAAAAAACTGTTAGTGTCGTTTTCTCCAACCCAGGTACATTTCAAGCAAGAGCATATTTTAGTGTTTTCTTTGTAGACCTAGGGAACATTTTTGTCTAGGTAGGCTTGAATTTTTACTTGGCAACCAAAAGCCATCTATCCCGATCGCGCATGCAGTAAATATGAAGGAAACGTATGAGGTAATGCAAAAATTGCTCAAATTAATGAAATACGAAGAACATGATTGGAAAATATGTGCCGATCTTAAGGTCGTTGGAATGCTACGTGGTCTACAAAGTGGATACACAAAATAATGTTGCTTTTTATGCAAATGAGATAGCCGAGCTCGTCACGACCACTACATCATAAAGGATTGGCCAGAACGAATCGAGTTTCAAGTTGGGGTGGATAACATAAAATACTCCCCACTTATAAAGGAGGAAAAAATAATTCTACCTCCGCTCCACATCAAGCTCGGCCTTATCAAATACTTTGTCAAGGCTTTGGACAATGAAGGCGATGCTTTTCATCAGTTGAATACAATCTTTACAGAAATCGAACCAAAAATAAAGGAAGGAATTTTGTTGGGACCGGAAATAAGGAAAATAATGACCAATAACCATTTCAAAGAACTATTGTTACCAGTGGAGGCAGCGGCGTGGGATTCTTTTGAAAAGGTCGTTACTTCTCTTTTAGACAAACACAAAAGTCCTAACTACGAGGTAATAGTGAACGACTTAATCAAAAACTATGCGGAAATGGGTAAATAAAAAACGTATCTAAGACCGTTTTCTCAGTTAACTTTAAAACATATCTGCCCAATAAACAACAAATTTGTATGAAAATTTTTAAATTTACATGAGAATATATAGCCCTATACCTGAATTCATCGTCCAGTTCCGAACAAACAAGAAGGAGAAAAATGTAAACAAAAAATTTGTTCTAAATTGAAAAATAAATCGAGCCTAAGAAAATTATATACTAATGTGTCACTTATGTATTTATCTAATATACTTTTTTATTTTCTTTCAGGAGTAAATATGTCTTTAAAAATTCATTTTCTACACTCCCATTTAAATTTTTTCCCGCAAAATCTTGGCGACGAAAGTGGCGAGCATGGCGAAAGGTTTCACCAGCAAATTAAAAGGATTGAAAGTCGGTATCAAGGATTCTGGGATGCCGCTATGATGGGTGCCTACTGTTGGTTTCTCATAAAAGAAACCGATCGTAATCTAAATAAGCGTCAAAACAAGACACATAACTTTTTCAATTATGAAATAAGATCATAGAGTTAAGACAGAATTATATGCACATATGCTATTATTTGTAGGTTACTTAAGTATTAAATGGATATATTTACTTGAATGCTTTTAAATTTGTATTAGTCCATCGATTTTGTTGAATGAAAGCTAATTTTTTTTTGCAATAAAACAGAGCTTAGAGATAAAAAAAATCTGCAAAAAAATAAATAGTTTTCGAAATCCCTCCTCGCAAAATACAAATTTTTTATATATTTACAAAAAAATTGAAAAAATCCGTAATGATTATTCGTTATCTTTGAATCTGCAGGGCCTAGCAAAAAGTGTTGTATGCACAGTTTATAGCAAATTTTATTACCTTTTTAAAGCTTCAAACCGTTTTGGAATTGCTTAATTCTTGATATATGATTAAATGGACCCAGTTTTTTTATTTTTTTTTAAACGGTTATTCGTAACTATCTCAAAAAAGTTAGCAAAGAATTAAAAATAACCTTGATTTTCCTAACCAGGTGGTGATTTTACATAGGAATTTAATAATGGCGTCTCTGGTGCTTTTTGGCTGTAAACCAGTGTAATTATTGTTAAGCCTTGAGCTCGATTCAAAAACCCGCAATCTTACAAATCAGTAGGCCGATATAACAAAAAAATTGTTAACACATCCCAAAACACGGGGAAAAAGTGTCAATAAAATGTGACACTATATCATCATTGCCATGAAACAAGTCCAATTTTCACAACTATTCTGCAACAGATGTCTGTGCTGTGAATATCAATTGGCAAGAATCAGAATAGAAGTAAAAATAATGAAGACAAACAAACAACCGCTGTGATAGCTGAATGGTTATAGCAGCGGCGCCTAAACTTTGCCGATAAAGGAATTTAGCAGTTCCCGAAATGGATCTATACAACGAACTTTGGCAGTTGTCTAAATTTTTTCTTTCTTCTAAACTAATTTAAAATATTTTCAATTAAGAAAAAATGTATCATAACAATAATAATGATAAAATAATTATTGTTAGGCCTTGAGCTCGAATCAAAAACCGCAATCTTACAAATCAGTAGACCGATATAACAACAAAAATTGTTAATACATCCCAAAGCACGGGGAAAAAGTGTCAATAAAATGTGACACTATGGCATCATTGCCATGAAGCAAGTCCAATTTTCACAGCTATTCTGCAACAGATGTCGCAGTGCTGTGAATATCAAGTGGCAGAATCAGAATAGAAGTAGAAATAATGAAGACAAACAAACAATCGCTGTGATAGCTGAATAGTTATAGCAGCGGCGCCTAAACGTTGCCGAAGAAAGAATTTAGCATTTCCCGAAATGGAACTATACAACGAGTTTTGGCAGTTGTATAAATTTTTTCTTTCTTCTATACTAATTTAAAATTTTTTCAATAAAAAAAAATGTATCATAATAATAATAATGATAAAATAATTATTGTTAGGCCTTGAGCTCGATTCAAAAACCAGCAATCGATACCTATTTTAGTTACCGACACCATTACATACTTTCACATTTATGATGTTGACACCTTGGAGGTCCCAATAGAAAAGAGCAATCGATCTTTAGCGGAAGTTCCGTTTGACATCTCCCAACCGCGTTCGTTTGACATATCAGCTGTTGATATTTCACCTCACTTGCAGATGTTTGTACAGGGTGGACAAAGTCAGTACAAAAAACTTTAAGCCCAGCAAACACAAAGTCCTCAGTAAGATCACAATACGTGTGTATATTATTTAATTCTACCGACTCGCACTCACAAAGTCGAGCTTATTATATGTGATGTTTACCATGCTAACAATTGAAATTAAATATGAGCTTTTTCAATCACCTAAATTTGATCCTGGGCCCAATTATTTATGTCTTTTTTTATCGTATACAGGTTTTGTTATGCCCGTGCGGTATATAACTCTGTTTTTTGTTGCCTGTATATTAGAGGTTTACGCCGATCACTTTATCGGCGGCGGCGGCGGCGTAGCCTCTATTATATACCGGTGGCGTGAGCGGCGCGCCGGCGTACGCCGGTGTCGTTATTATAAAAAGCTTGATTTTCCTATTTAAAAAAATTATATTTAGGAAAGGTTTTATTTGTATGTATTTAAGGAAATCAACGTTTAGGCTATTTCGTAAAGATCTGGGGTTTTTGTCTTAAAAACTCGCAGATGGTTGAAAAATTTTCAGGAGTAGCTCTTTGCGGAGGAATTGTCCCTCATTCAGGGAGGCTTCGAACCTAACCCCGGTCTTTGGAATGGGTACTGCTGTGTCTGCTGAAAAGAAATAGAGATACATAAAATGGTCACACTTTTGTCTGTATATGTCGTGCAAAGCGTAGTTTAACCTGGGGTTAACTCCTAATAATCGTCGCGAACACAATTTCTTTAAATCATTTGTGGCTCCTTGGCAGTCACGCACAAAGACGACTTACGGTTGCTATTATTGGTTTATTAATACTCATGACACTCCTGGCACACGGCGCATCCAGTTTTTTCGAGCTACAAATTCCCGATGATTAAGAGCTACAATTCCCGATGTGCGAACAGTAGCAATCCCGACCACCAGTCGCTACGACGCCTCCTGACCCTCACACCATATGCCAGCACAAAAGCTATAGGACTGCGACTTCGAACTCATATTTACCTTCGTCGAAGTCACTTTCCTAGAAGCTCTAGGTGTAGCTCCGAAGACTTTCTAATGGATGTTTTTGTCGCGCTATGCTGCCCGAGCTACACCAGAGAAACACCTTGAAACGTTAGGGAGTGACTATTCGGCCAAGGATGCCGCCCTCGAAATCATAAGCAGTCTAAGTGGATGTCATTACGTAACTCATGGGAGAAAATCGTATAATCCTCGGCGCATCTACATAATTAAAATTTTACAAGGACCCTGGATACAATTTTTAAAATCTAGACCAAAGTTTGCAGACGTTTGTATTTACAAAATTGATTTCAATAGTCTTCGTTAAATCAAAACAATATTTTAGAATGGATGACCGCGTAGCTTCAGTTTTCAGACTAGCTCGACTGTCCACTACGTTAAGGTAGTAGCACACATTAGTTCGACTGTCTTGGGAAAGCTTTTGCTTCACCAATTTGAGTGTTCTTGAGAAGGACAAAGCCTCACCTGTTATATATATGTGCCTACATATTCACATTTGTAAAAGGAGCCGTAACGCGTAGGTTATATTTAAACTTGGTTGGTAGGCTATAAACAATGTGATTCACTCCAAAGGACTAGTTTTGGATAGGGCCGCCAACTTAAGGAAATGTCAAACCAGGAGACTTGGGTGTTGAAGGATGAAGTGTGAAAATCAAAATTAATATTTCAGACGCTATTGTATAGTTTCGCAAATAAACAACAGGTGTTTAAATGTAAGCCCAAGTGATTTTTCAAATCTCTCTCATACGTACATATATCCTCAACTTAAGTATGAGGTAAGAATCATTTCAAAGGAGTTTGTATGCCCCTAGAACGTACTAATGGATTTTGCATCACTGATTTCTTTTTTCCTTCAGCCAATCGCAATGTAAATTTTTTTTAAAAATCGGCACCTTTTTTTGGGTAATTTCCTTTTTTTTAACAACTTGAGGAGAATTTGAAAACATGTTCGCCTTGGGTCTTTTTATTTGAATTCATTGTTAATTATTAATTTTTGAAAAAAAAAAAATATGCAAAGTGAGCATATAAATTTATTATAAAACTTTTCTTTTAGTGTTTTGTTTTAATAACTTTGTGAATTGGGTGATGCAAAGTCCGTGCTAAGCTGACATCGAAAGCGCCTGTTTTTTTTAATAACTTTTGAACAGTTAGAAAGACTTAATTTTCGCAATTAGTTTCTTATAGCTGGCAGTGATGCGCATCCGTTGATACCTCTTTCGACCATATCCGACTAATATTCGACATGAACAATAAGTGGCGTAAACAGTCTTAAACGAGTAGAAAATACAGTAACGCGCCGGACGCCGCCACCGCCGCGCCGATATTTTTGACAATCTGCGGCGGCGTGCGAAAAACGACTAAAATCGGCGGCGGCGTATATCTCTACTGTATATAAAACCAACGAACAAAAAATACAAGGAAACCTACGCGTCCAAGGGCTACAACCGCAACAGACTGCCAATGATTTCGCAACTCGACTCTCACACTTGCTCTCTGAGAGCACAACTCAACCCGACGGAATGCAGGATAAGTGGGAGCATATATCCAAAGCATTTCCTACTACCACCGAGGAAAAAATTGGTTACCGGCGACCACGGATAAACAACTTATACGGTGAAGAATGTCGTGTTGCAACCGAAAGAAAAGAAGCTACCTACAGGGCTACGTTAAAAGCGAGCGCAACAAGACGAGTGTGTGAACGCTATCGCTGGTGGAAAAGGGAAGTGAGACGCCTTTTCAAGAAGAAAAAAGCAGAGGCAGAAAGGCGTGAGTGCGAGAAGGTTGAGCTGCTAGCCGCCAGGAATAACGTCCGAAAATTTTACCCAAAAAATCGGCGACAGACGGAAGGTTTTAAGTTCGGGGCAAACTTTTGTCAGAACGAAAATGGCGACCTTGTAACGGATGTCCAGATAGTACTTAGATTATGGAGGGAACACTTTTCTGCTCTTCTAAATGGAGACAGCGATTTACCGGACAGGGATGACGAAACCGACCACGCAATCGATGATGATGAAATAAGTGTATCCCCACTCGATTTTAACGAAGTCAAAATAACAATTACCAGATTAAGAAACAGCAAGGCCGCGGGTGCTGATGGAATGCCTGTGAAACTATTCAAATACGGCGGCGAGGAGTTTATAAGGCGCCTGAATCAGCTTATTTGCAAAATATGGTCGGACGAGTTATTTCCCGACGATTGGAATCTAAGTGTTCTTTGCCCAGTTCACAAGAAAAGGGATACTGCAAACTGCGCTACTAACGCGGAATCAGCCTTCTTAATATCGCATATAAGGTCCTGTCAAGTGTATTGTGCGAAAGATTGAAGCCCACCGTAAATCGTCTGATTGGACCTTATCAGTGCGGTTTCCCACCTGGTAAATGTACCACCGACCAGATTTTCACAATGCGCCAAATTTTGGAAAAAACCCGCCAAAAAAGAATCGACACACATCACCACTTCGTTGATTTTAAAGCCGCCTTAGACAGCACGAAAAGGATCTGCCTATATGCCGCTATGTCTGAATTTGGGTTCCCTGCAAAACTTATACGGTTGTGTAAAATGATATTGAGCAACACCATCAGCTCAGTCAGAATTGGGAAGGACCTCTCCGTGCCGTTCGAAACTAAACGAGGTTTCAGACAAGGTGATCCCCTATCGCGCGATTTCTGTAATTTGATGCTGTAGAAAATTATACTAGCTACAGAACAACCGCTCTGGAACAATGGTCTATAAAAGCGTGCAATTACTGGCAAATGCTGATGACATTGATATCATCGCCCTGAACACCCGTGCCCTAAGTTCTGCTTACTCTAAACTCGAAAAAGATGCGGTAAAAATGCGTTTGATGGTGATTGAGGACAAAACGAAGTACATGCTGTCATCAAGCAAAGAGTCAGCGCTTTGGCAACCACGTTGCTGTTGGCAGCCATAGTCTGGAAATAGTAACAGGCTTTGTTTATTTGGGAACCAGCATTAACACTAACAACAACATCAGCTCTGAAATCCAGCGAAAGATCAGTCTTCGCAATAAATGCTACTTTGGACTAGGTGGGGAATTGAAAAGTAAAGCCCTTTCTTCGCAAACGAAAACCACATGCTCTACAAGTCACTTATCGTACCCGTCCTGCTATATGGTGCAGAAGCATGGACCATGACAACATCAGATGAATCGGCTCCGGGAGTGTTCGAGAGAAAAGTTCTTCGAAAGATTTATGCATCTCTATTCGTTGGTGATGGCGAGTACCGAAGAAGATTTAATGAGGAGCTGTACTAGCTTTATACAGACCTCAACACAGTCCATCGAATTAAAACGCAGCGCTGGCTGGGCCCTGCTATGCGAATGAAAGATGACGCTCCGGTTAAGGGAGCGTTTTTGTCGGAACCCGCCTATGGAAGCAGAGAAAGAGGGCGGCCCCCACTCCGCTGGAAGGGCCAGGTGGAATACGATTAAACTCCTTTGGTGTGACCAATTGGCGCCAGTTGGCAGAGGGAAGAAGCGACTGGCGCGCCTCGTTGGATGAGCATAACGCTTTAGACGCAAATTAAGTAAGTAAGTAAAAAAATTGTAAGGTCTTACTTTGGCTATGTATATGAGTAAGACTTTTGATATTTAATTTGGCTGCCTATTTTTTTTAAAGGTCCTATATGAATAGGACACTTTCTATATTTAATCTTGACTGCATATTATCTATTTTATAGGACTTATTTAAATGAATACAGGTTTTACATTTATAGAAAAGTATTACGCCACTTGTTCCTTAGCTCGGGTGAGGGGTAACTAGTGGCTCGATAGACTCAAATTTTGGTCCTTTAAATCACACTCGTTGCGACCAATTTGTCGCGCGCTTTCCATTCATTTCTTTATCAGAAATCATTCGATAAATCTGAGTTTCGATCCAACTCAGAACTCGGTATAAAAGAGCCCATACCTTATCAGTACTGGGTATAAAAGAATCGATTACACATCTACTCGTCATTGGAACAAAACTGTTGATACCTACTTGCATTTACTAGTATCGTTTCATCTCTATACTCGTATGTTATTGGGCATCAACTAGCCACTCTCAAAAAATGACACCAGATAAACATAATGGCGCATAGTCATGGTCGAGTTAAAAAAGACTTTTATAGGTTTAAAAATGGCTCTAAATTAAGCATCATTTTAAGTCTTTTATAGTCACCTTAAACACTATTTAATCTGTTAAAAGTTGCGAGAAATTTAACAATTTGTGAGGACCAAATAAAACCTCATTAATTTGGCCCACACATAACTACCCAACACCATATGGATCACAACCATTAACACAACAGGCGATCACAAAAAGCCCTAGCAACACGACCAACCAACAAGTCTTAGCAACACAACGAGCGGTCGCAACATTTAAAAGCAACACGGTGACCATGGCAATACAACAATCTTAGCTTGCAACACCAAACACAACAGCCATAAAAGGAGCGACACAGCAGCACGGCAGTCAGTCAGCACTGAGCTGTAGTTGTGACCGTAGCTAATAGTGAAGCGCATCTTGAATGTGTTATACCACCAAGAGGGATCGCTTCATAGAAGTGAGCCGTGGACTCAAGTTGTGAATGTGTCGGTTATATCACCAAACACCGCTTGGGACTTCATTCACACCCGCACAGGCAAAGGCCCTGCCACAGTAACGCGCACCCGCAAACAGGTGACGTCCACTCGCCTGCGCCGACGTGAAGCGCGCAGATAGACGCCAACATAAGGCGTGGCAGAGCACCGCCTCCGCAATACAGGCAGACGCCGACGCAAGGCGTGACAGAGCACCGCACCAGAGAGAGACGCCGACATAAGGCGCGACAGGGCACAGGCACCACATAATAACGGGATCCGTCCAACGGAATACGACCGGACCGTTAAGGTCCGCCACTACAGCCGAGGATACCGCAAGATAACTTAAGTGAATTTGCATGTGAAGAATACAAACCCATTTTTATATTATAGTATTTAAGCATTCAATCAACGAATCCCGGACGCGGCGAGTATACCCCAGCGATTATTAAAGAAGCAACGGAGCTACGGAAAAGCTTCGTTACAATTGGCGCCAGAGCGGGGACCTTGCAAATCGCATAACGTCAGAAAGAAAATTCCTGACTAAAGATATAGCCACAAGATGGCCGACCAGGTCGACACCACGTGGTTGGGCAACATCGCGAAGGAACAGCTGGTGCCCATCTCACAGGAATTGGGTATCGAGCACACAGGCACAACGCGGGAGATCCCAGTGTGGAAGTGGTCAGTAAAGTACGATGGTGGACGGGACCCGTTAGCGTTCATCGAACGGCTAGAGGAGTTAGCCGAAGTGTAAGCGCTAAACGTGGATCTCCTACCAAAAATCATGACCGATCTACTAAGGGGCACCGCGCTACAATGATATCGCAATAACAATGCACACTGGAGAAGGTGGACAAGCTTCAAACATGATTTATTTATGTTTCTTCCTACCAGTCAGGTATTTCGAGCGTCTCGAGGACGACATCCGCTAATGAAGGCAGTATAACAGGGAGAAGTACAAGGATTACGGGCTAGCAATACGGAACTTGATGAGACACACAGGGTACACCAGCGAACAGCGGCTGGAACGAATCCTCCGTAATAGTCACCCCGATTACTTACTTAATATCCGTCGGAAGAGTTTCACCAATCTCGCAGAACTCTTAACCCTTGACGAGGAGTACGAGAGCATACACGAGGGCTATCGAAGACCATCAGATGGACATCGCCGCGTAGTTACGCGACACGTCGTAGATGACAGGACTTTGGTTACACCACCACAACCACCGAACATACCGCATCACCCGCCTGCAGGCAATCAGAGATTCGACCCCAACAACGTATCTAGTATGTGCGGTGAACAAGGACACTACGCCAATATATGCCGAAACCCACGAAAATTTGTTTACTAGCAGTGTGGCCGCAGTAACATACGCACAATCCAATGCTGCCGTCGACGCCAGGGAAGCCACAGAAGGCTTCACGAAGAACAAGGCGCGGTGAGCACAAGGTACCCAGCTCTGAATCGGCAGTAGTAATTTATCAAGAGTATGGCCGTCTTTACGCCGTAGCCAGGCGCATCGATAAGTTTCGTTTCGAGCAGCCTTGCAGAACGTGTGGTAAACTCTGGGAGCGGAGAAATGGTGAGAGTGGCCATCAAAACAACGATGGTAAACGGGACTAGCACCACAATCTTTGACGCCATAAGGACTGAGGTACGCCTCCGAGAAGCGTCGCACCACACAGTTTTACACGTCACTCCCGAAGCTATCGACGACATCATACTGGGCCTAGATACTCTAGGCAGCATGGGAGCTACCATATCCTGCGGAGGAGGTCACCTAGAGCTATCCAGGCCAGCCACTCAGCATACATTGCCACCAGCTGAGCCAACACAGACCACGGAGTAGGTAACGCCACCAGGCGATGACAACAATAACATAGATGAGAGGATCAACAGGATCAACGGTGCCTACGATGAGGACGAGGCGGGACGAGTGCCCGGTTTTCTGGCAAAAGAACTCCAAAAATTCGATAGCATGACTGGGGTGACGACAATAGCCGAGCACAAGATTATCCTGGCGGACGGCCGCCCAATCAAGCAACGTTACTTCCACGCAACCCAGCTATGTAGACCATCATCAACAACGAAATTAACGAACTACTTCAGAAGGTATGTATCGACCAATCCTGAAGCCCACACAGTGCCCCAATAGTACTAGCCAAGAAGAAAAAATGGAAGTGGAGGTTATGCGTGGATTATGGGCAGCTCAACGCCCGATTCGTATCCGACGCGTGTCCCTTACCCAGAAAACAACATATACTGGACAAGCTACGACGAGCAAAGTATATCAGTAGCTTGGATTTGAAAAATGGCTACTGGTAAATACCACTGGAGCCCCAGAGCCGTCCCTACACAGCTTTCACGGTACCGGGATACGGGTTATTCCAGTGCCGCGTTATGCCATTCGGCCTACACTCCGCACCTGCAACGTTTCAAAGAATGCTAGATCAGGTTATTGGACCGGAGATAGAACCCTACGCTTTCGGATAACTCGATGACATAATCATCATATGATCCACGTTCGAGGAGAAAATTCGCAACGTGAAAGAAGTAATGCTACGACTGCAGCGCGTCAACCTTACAATAAATCAACACCAGTGTGACCGCGTCCACAGGATACAGCCCAGACTTCCTCATACAAGGACAGGAACAGCGACTACCAGGGGCATTTTTTGACGAGGTCAACCTTGAAACGGCCACAGCTAACACTACGGCAGAATAGGAATCCGACAGAACGCAAGAGGCATTCAGAATAGTGAGGCAGAATATGGAAGGAGCGGCGGCAGACCAAGCACGGCACTAAATCTACGGCGGAGAAAATGGACCCCCGTAGTCGGCGAACTAGTGCTCGCTAAGGAACACCATCTCTTCAAAGCCGCGGAAAATTTCGCAGAAAAGTTGGCCCCCATATATGACGGACCCTACCAAATCCTAGGGTCTGTATCACCAGTGATACTCAAAGTACGAAAAACCAACCGAGGGAGGGAGAAAACGGTAAAAATTGCCGAACTAAAGGCATATCATGCAGCAGAGACCGCCGCAAGAAACTAAAAAAATTCCAAAAAAAAAAGATTAATATCAAGGATGGGAGGATAAGCAAGCACCGGTCATTTTATGGCAAACCACAGAGGTGACAACAACGTTTTCTTTTGCTACGGATTTTCTATCAATCAACAATTTACCATGGACAGCGATAACGCCAAACTAAACAACAGCGGCAAGCGTATGCGCCAGCGCTATGAGGAGCAGGAAGCGAAGCGTCTTAAGGTCGTTCTGCTGGAAGAAGCTACAGGCGCCGACATCAACAACATGCGCGCAGTCACGTAAGCTGACGTCGCACGCACTGCCGCACCCGCAAACGCGACAGAGTTCCACAACAAAAAGAGGCGCCGACGCAAGGCGAGACAGAGCACTGCAGTACAGGGAGGCGCCGACATAAAGCGTGACAGAGCATCGCTTCAGCAATACATGTAGACGCCGACATAAGGCGTGGAAGAGCATCGCTCCCGCAATACAGGCAGACGCCGGCGCAAGGCGCGACAGAACACAGCCGTAGAGAGAGACGCCGATATAAGGCGTGACAGATCATCGCTTCAGCAATACAGGTAGACGCCGACATAAGGCGTGGCAGAGCATCGCCCCCGCAATACAGGCAGATGCCGACGCAAGGCGCTACAGAGCACCGCAGTAGAGAGAGGCGCTAACATAAGGCGTGGCAGAGTACCGCCCCCGCAATACAGGCAGATGCCGACGCAAGGCGCCACACATCACCGCAGTAGAGAGAGGCGCCGACATAAGGCGTGGCGGAGCATCGCCTCAGCAATACAATTAGAAGCCAACATAAGGCGTGGCAGAGCACCGACTCCGCCGACATAAGTCGTGACAAAGCATCGCCTCAGCAATACAGGTAAATGCCGACATAAGGCGTGGCAAAGCACCGCCTCCGCAATACAGGCAGGCGCCGACGCAAGGCGCGACATAGCACCCCAATATAGATAGGCGCCAACATAAGGCGTGGCAGAGTACCGCCCCCGCAATACAGGCAGATGCCGACGCAAGGCGCCACACATCACCGCCGTAGAGAGAGGCGCCGACATAAGACGTGACGGAGCATCTCCTCAGCAATACAATTAGAAGCCAACATAAGGCGTGGCAGAGCACCGCCTCCGCAATACAGGCAGACGCCGACGCAAGGCGTGACGGAGCACCGCTCCAGAGAGAGACGCCGACATAAGGCGCGGCACGGCACAGACACCACATAATAACGGGATCCGTCCAACGGAATACGGCCGGACCGTTAAGGTCCGCCACTACAGCCGAGTATACCGCAAGATAACTTAAGTGAATTTGCAAGTGAAGAATACAAACCCACTTTTATATTATAGTATTTAAGCATTCAATCAATAAAATGAAGTATTACAGTAAAACGATTTGCAAGGTGCCCCAAATACAAATTTATTATAAACGAATCCCGGGCACGGCGATTATACCCCAGCGATTATTAAAGAAGCAACGTGGCTACGGAAAAGCTTCGTTACAATTGGCGCCAAAGCGGGGACCTTGCAAATCGCATAACGTCAGAAAGAAAATTCCTGACTAAAGATATAGGCACAAGATGGCCGACCAGGTCGACACCACGTGGTTGGGCAACATCGCGAAGGAACAGCTGGTGCCCATCGCATAGGAATTGGGTATCGAGCACACAGGCACAACGCGGGAGATCCAAGTGCGGAAGTGGTCAGTAAAGTACGATGGTGGACGGGACCCGTTAGCGTTCATCAAACGGCTAGAGGAGTTAGCCGAAGTGTACGCGCTAAACGTGGATCTCCTACCAAAAACCATGCCCGAGCTACTAGGGGGCACCGCGCTACAATGATATCGCAATAACAATGCACACTGGAGAAGGTGGACAAGCTTCAAATATGATTTGTTTATGTTTCTTCCTACCAGTCAGGTATTTCGAGCGTCTCGAGGACGACATCCGCCAACGAAGGCAGTATAACAGGGAGAAGTACAAGGATTTCGGGCTAGCGATACAGAACTTAATGAGACACACAGGGTACACCAGCGAACAGCGGCTGGAACGAATCCTCCGTAATAGTCACCCCGTTTACCTACTTTATATCCGTCGGAAGGGTTTCACCAATCTCGCAGAACTCTTAACCCTTGACGAGGAGTACGAGAGCATACACGAGGGCTATCGAAGACCATCAGACGGACATCACCGCGAAGTTACGCGACACGTCGTAGATGACAGGACTTTGGTTCCACCGCCACAACCATCGAACATACCGCACCACTCGCCTGCAGGCAATCAGAGATTCGACCCCAACAACGTATCCAGGAGGTGCGGTGAACAAGGACACTACGCCAGTAGATGCCGAAACCCACGAAAATTTTTTTTACTAGCAGTGTGGCCGCAGTAACATGCGCACAATCGAATGCTGCCGTCGACGCCAGGGAAACCACAGAAGGCTTCACGAAGAACTAGGCGCGGTGAGCCGAAGTTACCCCGCCGAATCGGCAGTAGCAATGTATCAAGAGCATGGCCGCCTTTACGCCGTAGCCAGGCTCGGCGCGGTATCAGCCGAGGCGGTCATCTATACAGGGGCATCGAGAAGTTTCGTTTCGAGCAGCCTTGCAGAACGTGTGGTAAACTCTGGGAGCGGAGAAATGGTGATAGTGGCCATCAAAATAACGATGGTAAACGGGACTAGCACCACAATCTTCGACGCCATAAGGACTGAGGTACGCCTCCGAGAAGCGTCGCACCACACAGTTTTATACGTCACTCCCGAAGCAATCGACGACATCATACTGGGCCTAGATACGGTGGGGAGCGTGGGAGCCACCATATCCTGCGGAGGAGGTCACCTCGAGCTATCTGGGCCAGCCACGCAGCATGAGCCACCAGCTGAGCCAACGCAGATCACGGAGGAGGTAACGCCACAAGGCGATGACAACAATAACATAGATGAGAGGATCAACAGGATCAACGGTGCCTACGATGAGGACGAGGCGGACGAGTGCGCGGTTTTCTGTCAAAAGAACTCCAAAAATTCTATAGCATGACTGGGGTGACGACAATAGCCGAGCACAAGATTATCCTGACGGACTACCGCCCTATCAAACAACGTTACTTCCACGCAACCCAGCTATGTAGACCATCATCAACAACGAAATTAACGAATTACTTCAGAAGGGATGTATCGAGCAATCCTGAAGCCCACACATTGCCCCAATAGTACTAGCCAAGAAGAAAAAATGGAAGTGGAGGTTATGCGTGGATTATGGGCAGCTCAACGCCCGATTCGTTCCTTAACCAGAAAACAACATATACTGGACAAGCTACGACGAGCAAAGTATATCAGCAGTTTGGATTTGAAATATTGCTACTGGTAAATACCACTGGAGCCCCAGAGCCGTCCCTATACAGCTTTCACGGTACCGGGATACGGGTTATTCCAGTGCCGCGTTATGCCATTCCGCCTACACTCCGCACCTGCAACGTTTCAACGCTAGATCAGGTTATTGGGCCGGAGATGGAACCCTACGCGTTCGGATAACTCGATGACATAATCATCATAGGATCCACCTTGGAGGAGCACATTCGCAACTTGAAAGAAGTAATGCTACGACTGCAGCGCGTCAACTTCAAAATAAATACGGAGAAATGCGAATTTTACACCTAGGATACGTAGCAAGTGACAGTTGCAGCCATCAAAGACCTGAAACCACCAACGAACGCGAAGAGGTGCGCCAATATCTTGGTATAGCATCTTGGTACCGATGGTTCGTGCCCGACTTCGCCACGATCAGCCAGCCACTCACAACCCTGCTGAAAAAGGGGAAATACTGGAAGTGGGGGCCGAACAACAGGAAGCCTTCGAGGTCTTAAAGTAAAAACTCATGGAACCGCCAATACTTGTCTGTCCAGACTTCACCAAGACCTTCACCTTACAAAGAGACGCAAGCAATTTCGGGCTGGGCGCCGTATTGACTCAGGACTTGGAATTTGGAGAACGCATGATCGCCTACGCCAGCAAGAAACTCAACAAGGCGGAAACCAACTACTCTCCCACCGAGAAGGAATACCTCGCGATTGTCTTGGGAATACGCAAGATAAGGCCATACTTGGAAGGGTACCGATTCAAAGAAGTTACGGACCACATGTCTCTAAAGTGGCCAAACTCCATCGAAATGATATAGCACGATAGGCCTTGGAGCTTCTGCAGCGCACTTTCGACATCGAGTACAGAAAAGGAAAGCTGAACCTGGTAACAGACGCACAATCACGACAGCCACAGGAAACCCTACGACTGGCAACGACAACAGAGAGACCATGGAAGTGGTGGCACAAGCGCGTGAGCGAAGTGTCCACTAACCCAGAGAAATATGCTGACTACATAACACAAGATGGACAACTGTACCGCCATATTCCCTGCCGGTCACACGATGAAGAAGCGGTCCCTTGGAAATTTTGTGTGCCCACACCACTGCGACAACTAGTGTTAGAAGAAAACCACGATATACCAAGCGCTGGACACATGGGCATCCGCCGGACGGTAGCGCGGATTGCCAACTGGTACTACTGGCCCGGCATTTTTAGGGACATCAGTCGATACGTACGACAATGCGGGTCTTGCCAGAAGTACAAGGAAGCACAGCGAAAGCCGGCTGGAAAGATGCTCACACAGGTGGCCCAAGAACCATTCGCCACGGTATACGTCGGACAACTCCCACGTTCCACACACGGGATCACGATGCTATTAGTATTTTGCGTCCGTTTCAGCGTGATCCCCATAAGGCATGCTACAGCAGACCGCCTTCGCTGGGCGTCCAAAGAACGCATCCTTGCAAGATTTGGTGCGCGGGGTATTCAGAGATCGCATCCTCGCAAGATGTGACGCTCCCAAATACTGATATCGGACAACAGCGCCCAGTTCACCAGCACAATACGGCAGCGTTACCTCAAGGAAAAGGGGATACGACAGCAATCCACGGCGCCCTACACCCCGCAAGAAAACCCGGCGGAACGGGCGAACAGAACAGTCAAGAGGATCATAGTACAACTCACCAGATCACAGCACAGCAGATGGGATGACCTTCTTCCAGAGATCGAGCTGGCCATCAACACCAGTGTGACCGCGTCCACAGGATACAGCCCAGCCTTCCTCGTACAAGGACGGGAACAGCGACTACCAGGGGCATTGTTTGACGAGGTCAACCTTGGAACGGCCACAGCTAAATCCGACAGAACGCAAGAGGAATTCAGAATAGTGAGGCAGAATATGGAAGGAGCGGCGGCAGAACAAGCACGGCACTAAATCTACGGCGGAGAAAATGGACCCCCGTAGTCGGCGAACTAGTGCTCGCTAAGGAACACCATCTCTTCAAGGGCGCGGAAAATTTCGCAGAAAAGTTTGCCCCCAAATATGACGGACCCTACCAAATCCTAGGGTATGTATCACTAGTGATACCCAAAGTACGAAAAACCAACGGCGGGAGGGAGAAAACGGTAAGCATTGCCGAACTAAAGGCATATCATGCAGCAGAGACCGCCGCAAGAAACTAAAAAAAATTCCAAAGGAAAAGAAGATTAATATCAAGGATGGGAGGATAAGGAAGCACCGGCGATTCTATGGCAAACCACAGAGGTGACAACAATGTTTTCTTTTGCTACGAATTATCTATCAATCAACAATTTACCATGGAGAGCGATAACGCCAAACAAAACAACAGCGGCAAGCGTGTGCGCCATCGCTATGAGGAGGAGGAGGACGCGAAGCGTCTTAAGGTCGTTCTGCTGGAAGAAACTACAGGCGCCGACATCAACCACATGCCAGCCACTGCACGCGCAGTCACGTAAGCTGACGTCGCAGGCACTGCCGCACCCGCAAACACTACAGGCGCCGACGTCAACAAAGTGCGCTCCAGCACGCGCAACAACTACAGATGGCGACACCACAGCAAATTCGCGCGCAAAAGCTATAAAGCCGAACACCACCGCAGCTTGCGCTTCGGCACGCGCAGCAGATGACGGTAATATTAAGCGCGTAAATGTACGGGCACACACGGACGCCACCACCGCGTACACTAAATCAGCCGCAATCGCAACTTATGCCGACACCAACGTCAGGCGCACAGCGGAAACAGCCAGACGGGCAATCGAACTAAGAGTACGTACCACCCGCATGACGAAATGGGAGGAAGCCGCGGCCAAGGCTCTACCACCGGAAGCAGAAACGAAGCCACAACCGAAAACAGAAGGCCAACAAGTAGTGACGACCGAGGTCCAAGACGCAGATGGACCGATGCTGGACCTATTCCCGGAGATATCAAGGGAAGTACGAAACATATTCCGACGCATCGCCGAACGCAACGCCCGCACCCGAGTGCGGTTCCACACAGCGAATTACAAAGTCACCATAGTAAAAAGCAAGGCACACTTCCAAATAGTAGGTACCGAGGGCTGACTCTCGAAGTGGGGGGGGGGGGGGTGGGGGGGGGGAGTGTGAGGACCAAATAAAACATTATTAAATTGGCCCACACAAAAACACCAAATACCATATGGATCACAACCATTAACACAATATTAACACAACAGGCGGTCACAAAAATCCCTAGCCACACGACCAACGGACAAGTCTCAGCAACACAACGAGCGGTCGCAACATTTAACAGCAACACGGTGACCATTGCAATAAAACTATCTGAACTATCAACACCAAACACAACAGCCATAAAGGAGCGACACAGCAGCACGGCAGTCAGTCAGCACTGAGCTGTGGTTGTGACCGTAGCTGTTAGTGAAGCGCATGTTGCATGTGTCGGTTATAAGAGTGAGTCGTGGCCTCAAGCTGTGAATGTGTCGGTTATTCCACCAAACACCGCTTGAGACTTCGTTCACACCCGCACTGGCAAAGGCCTGCGCCGACGTGAACCGCGCAGATAGACGCCGACATAAGGCGTGGCAGAGCACCGCCTCCCCAATACAGGCAGACACCGACGCAAGGCGCGACAGAGCGCCGCAGTAGAGAGAGGCGCCGATATAAGGCGTGACAGAGCATCGCCTCATCAATACAGGTAGACGCCGACATAAGGCATGGCAGAGCATCGCCCGCAGTACAGGCAGATGACGATGCAAGACGCGACAGAGCACCGGAACAGAGAGAGACGCCGACATAAGGCGCGACAGGTCACAGACACCACATACTAACGGCATCCGTATAACGGATACCGCAAGATAACTTAAATGAGTTTGCAAGTGAAGAATACAAAAATATTTTTATATTAGAGTATTTAAGAATTCAATCAATAAAGTGAAGTATTACAGTAAAACGATATGCAAGGTGCCCCCAAATACAAAATAATTGTATACGAACCCCGGACACGACGAGTATACCCCAGCGATTATTGTAGAAGCAACGGGGCTACGGAAAAGCTTCGTTACAAATTTGCTATTTGAATGTGAAAAACTTGAATGGAATTGAAAAAAAGGCTTCCCCGACAATCAAATATGAGTCAGGAACTAATTTATCATCCTTAGCATCATCCAATGCATATTAATATGTTTGTGATGAAAATTACGCAATTTTAGTGTGCGATGGTAAAAGCTCTAAATAAATTTTTCCGCGTTGGTAGAGATCTATGTGTGTTTTAATATTTTAGTATATGTTGAGGAAAAAGTTATATTCATTTTAGCATTAAATATTGAATATAGATATTCAATAGAAGTAATAATTTACCACAGAGTTTGATTGTTAATACAAGCCCAAAAATGTCAGGGAACGCGTTTTTACTTCGAAAGCACTAATCCGAAGGAGGAAAAGAAATATTTTTAGTCTGCCAAGAGATTTTTTCACCATGAATACAAGTGTATGAATGAATCGTTTGAATCGAATGAATTGTTGCTTTCCTCGCTTTAAGGCGACCAAATTCGTTTTAAGTACGTTTTCAGTTATGTTGCGAAATTTAAATTTAATTTTTTAAGAACGAAATAAAGGTCGTTTTTTCCAAAGCTTAAAAATATTTTCTGCTCACTTGGAAAAAAATTTCAATTTCAAAACAAAAATAAACTAAGCTAGTTATTGAATTTGTTTTTGCTTTTCAAAATTAAATGTTCTTTAAATAAGTATTTATATGTTCAATTATTTCATTAAATCAAAGAGTTTTTATTTGTTAAGAGCCGTCACTCGATACTTTGCAACAACAAAGTAACCAATTCATACCAAATGTTTTCTCAAGGGAGTTTTGGATAGTTTTCTTTAACTGCATTCTACACTCAGAGAAAAAATCGTTCTAAAACGAACGAAACAAGTTCAAAATTAAGAACATTCGTTGACAAAAGACTGTTAAGTACGTTTTTTCTAAACTCGTGACCGATGGGCTTGTTTTAAGAACAGGTTTTCCAAGCACACCGTTGTCATAAACCAGTTTGGTATTGATGTATAACCTTCTGTGCTCATTTCAAGCACTACTTGGGCTTGATTTAAGATTTTTCGTTCTCACGCTTCGTGAACGATTTGGGGTCGATTCAACGTTTTTCGGTCTCAATTCAAGAACGGTTCGTGCTTGATCTTTGGTGGGAGGGGAAAGAATTTTTTTTAATAGGTACTCATTCATTTTTTATTAATAATAATTTTTTTGTCATAAATAAAAAATATTTATAACAAAAAATTTTTTATCAAAATTCAAAAGTTTAAGGAAAAATGAATAATATGACTTTTTCATAGATTTCTCTTATTGAGAAATTATTCTTATTTGAATACGTAAACTGCATATATACTTAAAACGTTTCATAACAAGTTTGAGAATTACCTGTGCATATGTGAATGGAACTGAACGAAAAATAAGAGTTATAAAAATAGAACATAACAAAATTGTTTTTAAAAAATTCAGAGTTTGACGGTGATTGAACTTGCGCCACACGATCGCAACCGCAACATCATACCCACTGGGCCACTACAACTGCTTGGTAGCCCGTGCCGAATGTTGTACTTAACATTGTAATGCACACGAATTGTACCGTTTCTCTTTTGGTTGAACTTAATTTAAGAACATCGTACTTAATTTGAGAACATTCGTTCTCATTAATAGAACATTTGTTCATAATTTAAGACCAGTCGTTCTCTTTTCAAGAAAATGGTGTCAGTTCAAGAACAAGGTTGCTATTTTAAGAACAGGTCGTTCGTTTTTCAAGAATAAAAAAGTAAGAACATGAAGAGCTTGAATTGAGACCGGTGGTGCTGTATTTTAGAACGGCGTTTTTCTCTGAGTGTATATACGTATTTACGAGGTGTATTGACTATGCATAATTGCGATTTTTGGAAAGAGAATTAATTCATTAATTTAATGCAATTATTAAAATAAACACAAATACGCCACGAAAATGTATAGAAGGCATTTTTATAAATATATCTGACAACAAAAAACCGACTACCTTCAGAAACCATTGAGTAATTTGCCAAAGTCTCAAGTGTCAAATAAAAAGTCTTTGATTAAATAATAGATTGAGCTCTCAATTTTAAATTGACGTATGATAGAAAACTACAAATTTTTAGAAAACGTTTGCTAATAGATTTTAAATAGTATTGAATGATAATTATCCGCCACCGCATTATCATTCCTGGGATCAAAACGCGTCCTCAGGCACTTCTTGTCAAGTAAAGAAACTCATTTTTATACGTGGAGTGAAGTAATCGCGGTTGTAAGATACAGGGGGAACTTTTCAAACAACTTTTTTAAATTACTTCGTAGCGCCAATCAATGCATTTTTTTGTGCGATACGCTATCCATGCTTATTATAGCTGGAAATAGTGTTTAGTATGCCTATGACAGGCAAAAACTTTAAATTCCATATTTAATTTAGGCAAGATCTTAACTAAACGGTATTTTATGGCCGAGACACAACGAAGTTTTTCATATAGATGCGTTCAACGCAATCTTATGCATACCAGTAAAATCGCCACAATCACGGAAGATAAATAAAAGAAATTTCAGACTTGGCAATTAAATTTTATTTCGCCATTCACATACAAAATTTTGCGAAGCTATACAAGAAAAATACTTGCTAAAAGCACTAACAAATGGGAAAAATAGTTTCACTTGCAAAATGTTAAAGCACCTTTACCTAAATCAAATGTCAAATTCTTCTTCTTATGCTTTGCTTGCAACAAAAGTTGGAAGATGGCTATTTTTTCATGTGAGATGGAGCTAGTGTTATTCGATCTGCCGTTCTTCATAAAAGTACGTGCAATCTACTCATAATGCATAAGATCGTGTTCAACACATATATATGAAAAATTGCTTATGTGATGAAAGGGTTAATAATTGCCTTCGTTCATTTTTGTCGTGAAGCAATGAAACAGTTAATTTAGTTAAGACAAATGCAAAATTCATACTGCATATTGCGATGGTACCATTTTGATAACCGCCACTTCATCGTCGTCAGAAAATTTCGTAATGTGTTTATTTCAACTGGTTTCACCGGGGACCGAGCCATGGTCAAACTGCTGAAATCACAATCGCCTTACCATTGGGCTATTGTTTTCTATTTGCTTTCTTTGTTAATTTCAGTTTTATCCCATTTTCACGCTCACGTACAATATAAGACTTTCTGTCTTTATATCAAATTGTACTGGGCGTGTTTTTATACCCAGCTGTATTGGCACACAGGGTATTATAACTTTGATTGGATAACGGTTGGTTGTACAGGTATAAAAGAATCGAAATAGATATAGACTTCCATATATCAAAATCATCAGTATCGAAAAAAATATGATTGAGCCATCTCCGACCGTCCGACCGTCCGTCCGTCTGTCCGTTAACAAGATAACTTGAGTAAATATTGAGATATCTTCACCAAATTTGGTACACGAACTTATCTAGTTCGGTATGGAAAATGAGCGAAATCGGATGATAAACACGCCCACTTTTTATATATATAACATTTTGGAAAACACAAAAAACTTGATTATTTAGTAAATAAAAAAAAAAAAAAAAATGCGATAACCTCCGAAGAGATCTAAGGCCGAGCTTCTCTTTCAATTTGCGTCGTGCTTCTCTTGATTTTCCCTACAAATTGGCCGACTCCGAACGGCATCTGCAAGGCAGATGAGTTTTCACTGAGAGCTTTTCATGGCAGAAATACACTCGGAGCGCTTGCCAAACACTGCCGAGGGGCGACCCCGCTTAGAAAAATTTTCCTCTAATTGAAAAACCTTATTTCTAAAATTTTGATGTTGCTTTGCCCGGGGTGCGAACCCAGGGCAGGCGGAGCACGCTACCATGACACCACGGTGGCCGCTACACGTATAGTAAATAATACACCTAAAATGTTGAAATTCGACTCATATTGAGACTCTCGAAAATATGTAAAAAAACTTTTTTTAAATGGGCGTGGCACCGCCCACTTGTGATAAAATCAATTTTAAAAATATTATTAATCATAAATCAAAAATCTTTAAACCTATCGTACCGAAATTCGGCAGAGAGTTTGCCTTTATTATAAGGAATGCTTTGGGGAAAAATTTACGAAATCGGTTAAGGACCCCGCCCACTTTTATATAAAATATTTTTAAAAGGGTCGTGGTCGAATAAAAAAAGGTATATCTTTGCAAAAAAGAGATTTATATCAATGGTATTTCATTTCCCAAGTGGATTTATAACAATAAATAGGAAAAACTTCAAATTTTAAAAAATGGGCGTAGCACCGCCCCTTTTACGACTAAGCAGTTTTCTATGTTTCGGGAGCCATAACTCGAAGAAAAATTAACATATCGTAATAAAATTGTGTACACATATTTTCCTTATAGTAGAAAATATTTCTAGTAAAAATGGACGGGATCGGTTAAAGACCACGTCATCTTAGATATAAAACAAGTTTAAAAAGGTCGTAGACTAGAATAATAAGCTATAACTTAGCAAAAAATAGCTTTATCTGAAATGAAATGTACAATTGAAGCTCACGCTGAGTATATAATGTTCGGTTACACCTTTACTAGTTTTTATTTAACTTTGCGTTTAAGTTACTTTGAACTTTGTAATTTTCAATACATACAATACTCCTATATTGCTAATAGAAAATGCTCGCAATGTGTTTTGAATTCAAAATCAAAACAAGACAGCCTATAAAATTTTTTGTGATTGGAGCAGCATAAGAACAAATTTAAATTTAGGGACATTCGATTATTGAATACAAAAACAAAGACATTTAAACAGCAATATATTGGCACTCTGATGTTTAGGAATGTACCTAGCCTTTTGTAGCAATATAGCAGTATTACATATACATCTGTAATTTTCATATGTTTTAACAATATTTTAATTTTCAATATTGATTTTGTAATTTTCAATTATTATTCAATTTTACATCATGAAGATATAATATTTTCTTTTGAATAATTTCTATGTGAATATTAATATTAATAAAAAATTAAGCTTCCTACCAGCCAACAACAACAACGCGTGTTTACGACGAAAGTGTAGACGTTTTTGGAAATATTGCCAAATAAGCCACCAACTTATAACTTCCCGTTGGCTGTGCACAATTTTTTGTATTTATTAGGAGTCGCTTCTACTCGGCTTGCCCGTGTAATAAAAGAACATCATACTTGTACCATAATCTTCATAAAAAATACAAAGAAACCATTAAAAAACTCAAGTAACATTTAAAAATTAATTCGAAATAACATCATAATTCTTATGATTGTACGTGCAATAGACTAAGTGTAAAATATCAGGAATAAACAAAATGACTATTATCGATATATCAACTTTTAAATTTAGTGCATATCAACTCATATATTAAAGCAAAATTGTGCGCTGTTGAATAAACATTAATCTTCAAACCAGGGCACTTAACTAAATAATCATAAACATTAATACATATATGTATCAATGAATTAAACAAACGCTTTCAAATATAAAATTCAACAAAATACAAACGCAAGGCATAACATAATCAATCAAACTGTATATGAAACAGCACAGCATCTACTTTAACATAAATGAATCAACATTCAGCTATTAGTAATTTAACCCTAGAACACACACCCGGGTACAAATGTATCCAGTATCAACTTTGAAGTGTTGTAACTTTTTGAACCGCTATACCTAGAGTATTGTAACTTCGGATCTAGGAAAATTATTTAGTTTTGAGTTCAAATTCAAAACTTGAACCAGATCGGACCATTGGTTCAGGAGCTACAGCCTTCCAAACACATTATATACGTAAACACACACCCGGGATACGTTTGTACCCCAATAGTAAAAATCCTCATAATAATCAAAAAAAAAAACATTTTTATATTATTTTTTTATTTGAAGAATTAAAAATATTCATTTCACACATTATATTATTGACTTTTATTATAAAAATTATAAAAATGCATCTTATATCTAAGGAAAATCATGGCAAAAAGAGCAATTAGTTGATGTGACCGAATGTACAAGATACATTGGCTTCTTACATTTGGCGCACAGCTTTCTGGTTTTTCTACGGCGTTTTTCCTCTTGTGCGTAACATAAATAGCAAGATCCGGACACAGGTTTTGGTGTGCGCGCTGCGGCAGATGTTGATGCTGCTGTTGACACCATTGATTCCAGCGGTCGGTTGAAATATGCTTCAATAGCAATTTTAGTCGAAAAATTTCGCGTCACTTGACGATTTATGGCTCTGGCTTCAGTAATGGGCATACACAATGCTTCAGCCAAGCTGCGCAGGATCTGCTTACGCTTGTTGTTTGTTCTCCAAGGCAACATAGGGTTATTCAAATCGTAGACAATGTAGGCTGCAAGAGCTGTAAAGTCCAACATGTTGAAGAACATCGCTAGTGGCCATCGTTTTCTTTGTCTTTGTGTTGGATATTCCGCAAACATTTGGTCCATTCGATCAACACCACCTTTGGTACGATTATAGTATTCAATTATTTCAGGTTGCCCACTGTCAGCTATTTCAGCATCATTATGCATGGTCGAAAGCAAAATTACTGCTTTATTTTTTTTGGGAACATAAGAGCACATTGTCACATTATTTTTGAAGTCAAATGTCGTTGAACCAATTGTCCTGTTTTTGTTCTGCTTCATTTCTTGAGGAATATATGATTTGTTTTTGCGCAAAGTTCCAACGATCGTGAGTTTCCAGGTGAGAAGCAGTTCTGCAACTGGCAAGGTCGTAAAAAAATTTTCCATTGTAATGTTTCGGCCACTTCCTTGGTATTTGGTAGACAAATCCTTCACCACTCGTTCGCCTTGGTTCGTTTCCCTACCAGTTTCTGCTTGGCCAGTATATATTTGTCCATGCAGTGGATATGCATTTGTAGCATCGCAAATCCACCAAACCTTGACACCATATTTAGCAGGTTTTGACGCTATGTACTGCGTAAACCGTGTGCGTGCACGGTAAGGAAATAATTGTTCATCAATCGTCAAGCATGAGCTGGGCTTGTAATGTGCCGAAAGATTATTGTTCATCATCGTCCACAACTCACTGATCGGTGCTGCTTTATCAGTTAGTAAGCGTCTTGCACGAGTGTTTTTATCGTCAAATCGGTTGACTCCCATTGTGGCGTGATATAAAGGATAGTTTTTGATGCTCCATAAATCTCGAACATGTTCTCCATTGCTATGGTTCGCACCAGTCATAATAAGTATGCCAAAAAATGCATACAGCTCTGTTATTGACACAGGCGTCCATGACTTAGGAGTTGTGTTTGGATGCGCATTGTTGTAAGCATTATAAGTTTCGTTTGCTAACTTATTTGTGTGGCGCATAATTATATCAGCCATTTCAACGTTCATGAAACATTTGAATGTTTGCTCTATTGACAACATTTCAGTGCATCTAGCTGGTCCAGAACGTTCTCTTATAATATTTTGTCCGAGTACTTGACGACTTACATTTGGTTCTTTCATCCACTCAGTACCATCACGTGCAACAAATTTTTCGCCACTAGCAGATAATTCATTATTTTCTTCTACTTCTTCTTCATCGTCTTCTTCATCATCCTCATAGTCCGCATAATCAGGTAATACTTCTGCGGCACTTTGTGAAACTTCAGCATCGTCATCAGCAATTTCAATGTCATTGAATTGAATTTCTTCTTCATCTACTGAGTCAAAGTCATAGGGAGCGTCATCGTCACAAATTTCATCAAATAAAGATTGTACATATGATTCTCGCTGTTCCTCAGTTAGTCTGCATAATAAAAAAAATTAGTATATGTTTACATTGTTGCTTATTTTACATTTTTTACCTTCTATATGCTGCTTTTGATAAATATTCGTTTCTTCTTGAAGTCATTTCGTATCCAGTTATTTATAGTTTCAGTTATATTTATTTTCACTTATATTTTCACTTCTTACACTTTTGAGCACCAAAAAAATAATGAATATATCAACAGGCAGCATTTATAACAACACCTCGTGTGAAAACAACCCTTGCAGCTGCATATAAAATACAAAAACCAGTTATACCCAGTGTATTTGTTACCTACGTACCCATACCTTGCGCGAACTTTTTGCACATATCTTTTGAACCAGGTAGAATATTTCAATGAAATAAAAACCAAAATGTGTATTCGTTGTTACACTACAAGTATATTATTATAAATTATATTATTTTGTTTTGCATTTATCAGGACAACAACAAAAACAAAAATCCACTGTTGCATGTCCTGACTTTATTTGCCCATATCTCTGGAACCAGTAGGAATATTCGAATGAAGCAAAAGAGAAAATACTTTTTATATATTAAAATATACATTTCAAAAAAAAAATCAGAGAAATCGGTTGAATAAGCATTAAAAAAACCGCAAAATAAGGTCCCGGGTACAAGCGTATCCCGGGTGTGTGTTTACGTGGTATTTTCTGGGTGTGTGTTCTAGGGTTAAGATAAACTCGACTTCGAAATTCAAAATCACAAATCACATTAGACATTTTAGACATACAAGAGCCCAACAAGCATTAATAACACTGACAACATCAGCCGCCGTCCCTTTTGCGCAACACATTGCAGCTACAACGTTAAGCTACGTTAATTAACAACAACAAAAAAAGTTAAAGACAACGTAACATTTGTGTTTGCAGCAACAGTGTGGGAAGTAAACCAATTGATACAAATAACAACAACAAGTAACATCAGTGCAACATTAGCACAACTCGAGGAAATTAAAAGGTATAAGAAGAATTAACAGCGAATATTAGCAAGAAAAATAGCAAACATAAACAAAAACAAGAAGAAACGTAAGTCACAACAATTACAACAACGATAGATATAACAGGCAACAACAAATCAAATCAAGAAAGTAATGGTGAGCTGTATCATATTATTCAGAACTATTTATATAAATTTTCATATATTTTAAATATATAGCTATATTAATTAAAATTTATCTGAAATTAAAATCTAATGAATTTTAAAGAGTTGTAAACTCTCTTCTGGAGGTTTAAAGGAATATTTTTCATTTAATAACGTTGATTTTTGAATGTTATTTTAAAAATAAATTTTTGACATTCCATTTCAACTGTGCTTCGCACGCCACCAAACGACAGAAACACATCTACACCAACACATCGGGTTAATGATTCGATTATTGATTTAGAAGGTGCTTCTTCGAAAATGACCTAATAAATCCATATGCGAACCAAAAAAATAACAAAATTTTATCCATTTCAGTGAAGCTTCCTCAGTTTTGGACAAGTTGTCCTGAAGCATGGTTCATACATGCTGAAATGGAGGTCAATACTAAAAAAGTTACTCAAGAAACAACTAAATACGAATACATTATTACTGCATTATCACAGGAAGTCATAATGACCATTTTAGATTTTATTCAAAATCCACCGGGAATAAATAAATATTCTGCGTTAAAAAAATTTTTATTTAAAGACATTCCTTAACCGAGAACGCGAACTTGGATAAAGTGTTGTCCGACTCTGAAATGGGTGATCGTAAGCCTTCTGAATTTTACCGATCTCTGGTTCTACTTTCTAATTTCAGCCAGGAAATTTTAAGGAAACTTTGGATGCGAAAATTACCAAAAATTTGAATGTAATTTTAACAAACTCGAGTTTCAATGACATAAATGATTTAACTTAGCTCGCTGATAACGTTTGGGAAGTTATCAGCAAAAATCAAATTACGTTGGTAAATAGTTCTCAAAATTCAAAAGGAGAAAATTCTATTATTACTAATTTGGTTAAGACAACGTCTTTGATTTATGAAAATTTTCAAAAACTATCTTTGGAATTAAGTGAAATTAGGAAAGAAATTAGTCAGAATAATTCAAGATCACGTTCAACAAGTAGAAATAGTTTTAGAAGTCCTGTTAGATATCGTTCGAAATCTCGTTATAATCCCAACTGGTTATGTAGATATCACTACAAATTCGGAAATAAAGCTAGGAGATGTAATGAACCGTGTGCGTTTGTGAAAAATGGTAATCCAACAAACTAAAATGCTCCATTGTTGCAGCGACGAATAACGGAATTTCAGGAGTATCAATTCGTCGCTTATTTATATTTGACAAACAAAAAATTAAAGTTTTTGATTGATAGTGGGGCAGAAATTTCAGTGCTTCCGGTTTCAAAATTCTGGTGTACAAAAAATCATCAGATATTATCTTAACGGCAGGTAATGGTTCAACGATTTTTACATACGGAAAAAAATTTGTAAATGATAATTTAGTTTTAAGGCGAGAATTTCGTTTTGTGTTTTTGATCGCTGGTATAACGAAACCGATTATAGGCGCAGATTTTTTATGCAAATATGGACTTCTCATTGAGATTAAAAACAAATGTTTAGTAGATCCATTAACAAATTTATCAGTTAACACAATTTCGTACTATTTGAAAAATTTTTTCGGTAGAAGATCAATACAGAAAATTGTTGGAAAATGTCCTTCCCTTATAGCAGAACCGAATTATTCGAATCCGGTTAAACATACCACAGTTCATAGACTTGTTACAGAAGGCAATCGTCCTTTTTCAAAGCCAAGATGTCTATACCCAATCAAATTTAAGGTAGCTAAAACTAAATTTGATTTTCTTGTAAAAACGGGAATTTTTAGACCATCAAATTCCTCTGTAGCATCACAACTTCATTTAGTACCAAAAATGAGGGTAATTATTGGCGCCCCTGTGGTGATTTTAGAAGACTTAATACTGTTACTGTTCCTGACCGCTATCCTTTACCACATATTCAGGATTTTAATATGAATCTAAGAAATAAAAAGATATTTTCAAAGTTTTAGAGCGTATCACCAAATTCCAATGGCAGAAGAAGATATATATGTATATATTTATAAAACGGCGATTACTACTCCTTTTGGCATGTTTGAGTTCATTCGATTGCCTTTCGGCTTGAGGAACTGAGGACAAACTTTTCAAAGATTCATCAATGAAGTTGTAGGTGAATTAGATTTTGTTCACGCATACATTGATGATCTTTTAGTTGCAAGTGAGAGTGAAGAGCAACATTTTAAAGATCTTTGTATACTTTTTGAACGTTTATCTGAATATGGTTTAAATGTTAAACCAAATAAATTCATTTTTGGTGTTACTAGAATTGATTTTCTAGGGCATAGTATTTCTGAATTAGGAATACGGCCATCTGAAAATAGAATAAACGCTATACGAGATTTTGAACTACCAAAATCCATTAAACAAACACAAAAGTTTATTGATATGGTTAACTATTACCATAGGTATATTTCACAATTAGCAGAATTTACTGGAGTTTTATATGATTTAATTAATAAATCAAGTAAAACCCGAGACAAAACTCGAGTTTGGGATGATAAATCTATTAAAGCATTTGAATGCGTTAAAGGCAAATTGCATCTAAGGTCTTGTTAAATCATTTTAGCAAAGATGAAAAATTGACTTTAACTGTAGATGCATCCAATACGGCAGTCAGTGGTGTTCTAAAACAAAATTTTAACAATAAGTGTGAGCCTCTCGTATTCTATTCGAAGCAACTTTCTCCAGCTGAAATGAAATATAGTTCTTTTGATAGAGAACTATTATCAATTTATCTTAATATTAAACATTTTCGATACCCATTAGAAGGACAATAATTCATTGTGTTTTCTGATCATAAGCACTTAATTTTCGCTGTCAATTCAAAAGCTGAACGTGGTCCACGACAAACCAGACATCTTGAATTTATTGCACAATTTACAAGTGATATTTAGAATATTACTAGATAAGCAAATGTGTTAGCCGATACTTTATCTAGGGTATTTCGAATAGAGACAATTCAAAATTCAGAATTTAATTTTAAAATTTTAGAAAAGGAACAGCAACAAGATGATGAAATAAACAATCTTTTATTTCAAAAATCATTTAAAAATTTAAAATTAGTTAAACTTCCTCTTTTAAATTTCAATATATGTTATCTGGTCTACGAAAAGGGACCTTACGTGTCAAAAAATCATTTTGCACTTTCTTGTCGATTCAGATAGAGTTTGGGACGCCCTTTCACGTGGTGAAATCTGAAAATCTATAAAATCAAAAGCCAAACGCAATTAATAACTTACGAAACAAGTTGTTTCACTTCAATCGCTGTTTTCTTGAAAGCTTGTTTTCGCATGTAAGGTGCCTTTTCATAGACCAGGTCACATATGGTGTGAATAATCCGGAGATTGTCCTAGACCGTTCGTTCCAAATAATTTACGCAAAACAATATTTGATAAGTTACATGGGATAGTGCATCCGGGTACTAAAGCTACTCGCCGTCTAATTATAAAAAAATATTTTTGGCCAAACATAAATAAAGAAATTAATAGATGGTCCAAAGAATGTATTAGTTGTCAAAAATCTAAAGTTTATCGACATACGAAGTCACCAGTTAGTAAAATTTCAATACCGAACAAAAGATTCGAACATATTCATTTCATCGCTATATTTTAGCTATTATCGATAGGTTTACACGTTGGCCAGACGCATACGGATTATTGGAAATTTCTGCAGAAGCAATTGCAAATAAATTTTTACGTGAATATATACCTCGGTTTGCTGTACCTCTAGAAATAACTACTGATCAGGGTGCTCAATTTACTTCAAAATTGTTTACAGAATTAACGAAGTTATTAGGCAGCCAAATTACAACGTCAGCTTATCACCCTCAAGCGAATGGCATTGTAGAACGGTTTCATAGGCAATTGAAATCTTCTTTAATGGCTACAAATGGAACCAGAGATTGGTATGGTGAGCTACCTCTAATACTGTCAGGCTTGCGATCAACATTTAAAGAAGATATTTCGGCTACACCGGCTGAAATGGTTCTAGCACAAAATTTACGGTTGCCCGTTGAGCTTATTTTTCCAACATCTGAAAATTCATCGTCAAATGAAACATTGGGTAAATTACGTGCAAATTTTAGAAATGTTCATTCGAGTTTAAATCATCACAACTCCAATGATAGTATTTACGTCCCGAGAGATTTACAAACATGTAAATTTGTTTTTGTTCGTTTAATTTTTAAGCGTTCTTTACAAGAACCGTATGAAGGTCCATACAAGGTACTTAAAAAAAAATAAGAAGTATTTTAAATTGAAATTGATAATGAAATCAAAACTATTCCGACTGACAGGCTAAAACCAACGATTATTGAAACTTTACCTAGCGCCTCTAACACTTATCACAATAACATTGGTGCAAAAAAGAAAGCCACATTTAATTTATTTAATGTTCATTCTCTGGAACAGGGAGTAATGTAGGGTTCATAAATTATATTGACTCAATTATTTTTATTTAACTTTGTGCTTAAGTTACTTTGAACTTTGTAATTTTAATATGTTTTATCAATATCTTAATTTTCAATATTGATTCTTTAATTTTCAAAAATTTTCAATTATTATTCAATTTTACATCATAAAGATATAATATTTTCTGTTGAATGATTTCTATGTGAATATTAATACTAACAAGTAAAGGTATAACCGAACATTATATACTCAGCGTGAGCTTCAATTGTACATTTAATTTCAGATAAATTACTTTTATACATAACACGTGGCACCGCCTGTTAAAAAAAATGTTTCCCCACTTCCTCTTACAATAAAACATGATAAGTGCAATATCATTGATTCAAAACTATTTTTTGCTAAGTTATAGCATATTATTCTAGTCTACGACCCTTTTAAATTTGTTTTATATCTAAGTTGCCGTGGTGTTTAACCGATCCTGTCCATTGTTACTAGAAATATTTTCTGCTGTAAGGAAATTATGTGTACACAATTTCATTACGATATATTAATTTTTCTTCGAGTTATGGCTCCCGAAACATAGAAAATTGCTTAGTCATAAAAGGGGCCCATTTTTTAAAATTTGAAGATTTTCCTATTTATTGTTATAAATCCACTTCGGAAGTGAAATGCCATTGATATAAAGCTTTTTTTGCAAAGATATAGCTTATTTTATTCGTCCACGACCCTTTTAAAAATTTTTTATATAAAAGTTGGCGTGGTCTTTAACCGACCTCGTCCCTTTTTTCTAGAAATATTTCCTGCTATAAGGAAAATTCTTGTACCCAATTTTATTACGATCCGTTAATTTTTCTTCGAATTATGGCTTCCGAAACATAGAAAATTGCTTAGTCATAAAAGGGGCGGGGCCACACCGATTTTCAAAGCTTTTAGTATTTTCCAATTTAATGTTATAATTCAATTTAGAAAGTAAAATTCTATTGACACAAAGCTCTTTTCGCTAAGATGTAGCTTATTATTTTCCTCTACGACCCTTTTAAAAATATTTTATATAAAAGTGGGTGTGGTCTTTAATCGACCTGGTCCATTTTTTCTAGAAATATTTCCTGCCATAGGGAAAATGTGCGTACCCAAATTTATTACGATCCGTTAATTTTTCTTCGACTTATGGCTCCCGAAACATAGATAAATGCTTAGTCATAAAAGGGGCCCATTTTTAAAAATTTGAAGATTTTCCTATTTATTGTTATAAATCCACTTGGGAAGTGAAATACCATTGATATAAAGCTTTTTTTTTTGCAAAGATATAGCTTATTTTATTCGTCCACGACCCGTTAAAAATCTTTTATGTAAAAGTGGGCGTGGTTCCTAACCGATTTCGTTAATTTTTCTTCAAAGCATTCCTTTCAGTAAAGGCAATCTCTCTGCCGAATTTTGTTACGATAGGTTTAACGATTTTATATTTATGATTAATAATATTTGTAAAATTGATTTTATCAAAAGTGGGCGGTGCAACGCCCATTTAGAAAATTTTTTTTTAATTTTTATCGCGAGTCTCAACATCAGTCCACACGTCAAATTTCAATATCCTAGGTGTATTATTTACTAAATAATCATGTTTTTTGTGTTTTCCAAAATGTTATATATATAAAAGGTTGACGTGGTTATCATCCGATTTCGCTCATTTTCAATACCAATCTATTCTGGGTACAGATAAGCTCGTGTACACAATTTGGCGAAGATATCTCAATATTTACTCAAGTTATCGTGTTTACGGGCAGACGGACTGATGGACGGACATGGCTCAATCAAATTTTTTTCCGATACTGATGATTTTGATTTTTGGAAGTCTATAGCTATCTCGATTTATTTATAACTGTACAACCGACCGTTATCCAATCAAAATTAATATACTCTGTGTGCAAAGCACGCTAAGTATAATAAAAAATTAAGCATCCTACACACTCCTCTTCACTGCAGAAGATTGTTTGTGTACTACATTTAAACTCGTGCACATTTTACAAAGTTATATGTTTGTATGTGTAATGGTGTGTTCAATGTTACTTAAAATATTTTAGAATAAAAGAGCTTAAAACCGGTAAATAATAATAAATGTTATTGAACTATCGTTTTTGGTTTTTATTGGGAAAACTGAAAAGAAGGAAACATTTACTGGCATTTTGAGATGGTACCATTTCGAAAACCCCCACGTCATCATTGTCAGGCAATTTCGTAATGTTTTTATTTATTTCAACAGGTTTCACCGGGGATCGAACCACGGTCAAACTGCTGAAATCACAATCGCCTAACCATCGGGCTATTGTGTTGTATTTGCTTTCTTCGTTAATCTCAGTTTTTTCCCATTTTCACTCTCTCGCAAAATTTGAGACATTAGCCATCATCCGGTGGCAAAAATCCTGAGCCAGATAAATAATTTTGCATGTAAATGCAACAACAACGATTTGAGCCAGATAAATCCAGATAGAAGTCTCGTTCAATTTGTGAGCCAGATAATTTATAAATTACTTTTTTTTAGTTTGGCAACGCTGCCTTTAATAAACCTACTTTTTCAAAAATAGATGTCGCTGCTTAGCCTTTCGCCGTATGAGCATTGTGAATCAAACTAATAGCGTTTTCTTTTCTGAAATAAATTGTGGCCTAAGTAAATGTTAAAGCCTTAATAGAGTTACTCCTACCCCAGAAAATGTTCAACATTTATAGCGCATACAACGAACATTTCAACTCACCATACTCACTCATATTAACAGAGTATATGTGGAACTTAAGAGCGAATTGAGAGTTTCACAGAGTTGCATTGCCACACCGCCATTTTATACAGGGTAAAAGTGTAACGCTTTTGCGTTGCGAGCAGGCAAAAATTTTCACAAAAGAGCGAAATACCCCGTAAATGCATTGCCTGTTTTTTAGAATAGAACAACAGCCCATGCGCGGCGTACAAAATGCGTAACACTTTAGCCAGAAAAGGAAACGCTATAAGTGTGATATCTTCTGCATAGACGTCAAAATTCCAAAGTGATTGGATCGCCTGATTTGTAATTGACTATCGCCAAAGAGGATAAATACAATAAGAGACGTCACTCGTTATTTTGTGGCGAGTATCTCGCTGGAAATTGAAAAAATTGATGCCGAATGTTTTCTGAGAGGGACATTTTTATTTGTCTCGCATTTATCCATGCCGTGTAGGCCCCTTGTGCAACTGTGATTTTTGGAAAGAGTATTAAATTTATTAAATAAATACAGTCGAAAAATAAACACAAATACCCCACGAAAATGTATAGAAGACATTTATAAACATCTCGCCAAAAAAAAAAGTAGCGACTACCTCTCAGTATACATCGAGTAAATGCCAAAAATAACGAGTGACGGCTCTTATTGTATTTATCCTCTTTGCTATCGCTGTCTCATTCTGTATCTCATTCTATCACCCGCTGAAGATAGCCGGCCTATGCGCCGCCATATTGAACACCCTGTCAAAACGCGGATAAGTAGCCATATTTAACATCCTGTCATGCAGTTGACAGATAAGATATCACACTTAGTTTGATTCACAATGCGTATGAGTTAAATGAAAAACAGCGGCGACATTTGCCTATCACATTTCACATGTGCAAAAATTTCACGACATCTGCCTCTCTAGTCTCTCAATGATCCAGAGCATTTCCTTGAGAATTGAGCGTGAGCCGGAGCTGTAAAACACACTGGATGACGGCAATTATGTCTTTACATTAATTTGTACTAGGCTTGTTTTTATAGTCAGCTGAGCAGAGCTCACAGAGTATATTAATATAACGGTACGCCGTAACAGCATAAACTAATCGAGATAGATATAGATTTCCATATATCGAAAAAAGAAATTCATTTAGCCATGTCCGTCTGTCCGTAAACACGA
Source organism: Eurosta solidaginis (assembly GCF_040869045.1). NCBI lineage: Eukaryota > Metazoa > Arthropoda > Insecta > Diptera > Tephritidae > Eurosta > Eurosta solidaginis. The sequence goes on along the minus strand of NC_090319.1, from coordinate 175,130,477 downwards.
TAACTTGAGTAAATTTTGAGGTATCCTAATGAAATTTGGTATGTAAGTTTCTGGCACCCATCTCAGATCGCTATTTAAAATGAATGAAATCGGACTATAAACACGCCCACTTTTTCGATATCGAAAATTTCGAAAAACCGGAAAAGTGCGATAATAAAAATTAATAATAATAATAACTAGTATCGCCTGTGGTCGAAATTCGACCAACGTGTATTTTTTTTAACTCAGTCTATGCATCAAGTGTTGGAAATATAGCAAACTGGTCTAACTTACTTTACTTTTTCTTTAAAATTTTGAATTTGATCTAAGACTTTGTACTTTTTCAAACTTTTCACACGTAATTATAACGTTTGGGTATGGAGCTCCTTAAACAAAAATATAAAAATTATGTAAAATCAAATGAAATTGACATAGAATTATGGTGAAATTACTTGAAATTTAATTTAAAAATAGGTCTTTCCACACCCGGAAGGTCCACGTCGAAGTTAGTTTTGGAAGCTCGGTTCCCCAGTAGGCCTATGTCACCCATATACATATATCGCCCATTTACTTCAATAGTGTTATAATTCAAAAAACATGAACTTTTAGTTAAAAACGAAGAAAGTTGCTAAAGGAATTTAGCCTATTTCACGCCACCCGTTTAATTTTGTATAAATGCATATCTAATATGTAAGTGTGACACAAAACAAAAATTTCGAGTAGAATAGAGGATACCTTCATAAAAAATAAAATAAAAATATAAAAAAATTATGTAATGAGAAAGAATGCAGAGTTTACTAAAAAAATTTTTAATTAAAGAAAAACAAGTAAGAAAGGCTAAGTTCGGGTGTAACCGAACATTACATACTCAGTTGAGAGCTATGGAGACAAAATAAGGGAAAATCACCTCGTAGTAAAATCCGAACTAGGGTAACCCTGGAATGTGTTTGTATAACATGTGTATAAAATGGAAGGTATTAAAGAGTATTTTAAGAGGGAGTGGGCCATAGTTCTATAGATGGACGCCATTTAGGGATATCGCCATAACGGTGGCCAGGGCTGACTCTAGAATTTGTTTGTACGACATGGGTATCAAATGAAAGCGTTAATGAGTATTTTAAAAGGGAGTGGGCCTAAGTTCTATAGGAGGACGCCTTTTCGAGATATGGCCATAAAGGTGGACCAGGGGTGACTCTAGAATTTGTTTGTACGATGTGGGTATCAAATGAAAGGCGTTAATGAGTATTTTAAAAGGGAGTGGGTCTTAGTTCTATAGTTGGACGCATTTTCGAGATATCGCCATAAAGGTGGACCAGGGGTGACTCTAGAATTTGTTTGTACGATATGGGTATCAAATGAAAGGTGTTAATGAGTATTTTAAAAGGGCGTGGGCCTTAGTTCTATAGGTGGACGCCTTTTCGAGATATCGGCATAAAGGTGGACCAAGGGTGACCCTAGAATTTGTTTGTACGATATGGGTATCAAATGAAAGGTGTTAATGATTATTTTAAAATGGAGTGGGCCTTAGTTCTATAGGTGGACGCCTTTTCGGGATATCGCCATAAAGGTCGACCAGGGGTGACTCTAGAATGTGTTTGTACAATATGGGTATCAACGAAAGGTGTTAATGAGTATTTTAAAAGGGCGTGGGCCTTAGTTCTATAGGTGGACGCCTTTTCGAGATATCGCCATAAAGGTGGACCAGGGGTAACTCTAGAATTTGTTTGTACGATATGGGTATCAAATGAAAGGTGCTAATGAGTATTTTAAAAGGGAGTGGGCCTTAGTTCTATAGGTGGACGCCTTTTCGGGATATCGCCATAAAGGTCGACCAGGGGTGACTCTAGAATGTGTTTGTACAATATGGGTATCAACGAAAGGTGTTAATAAGTATTTTAAAAGGGAGTGGGCCTTAGTTCTATAAGTGGACGCCATTTAGGGATATCGCCATTAAGGTGGACCAGGGGTGACTCTAGAATTTGTTTGTACGATATGGGTATCAAATGAAAGGTGCTAATGAGTATTTTAAAAGGGAGTGGGCCTTAGTTCTATAGGTGGACGCCTTTTCGGGATATCGCCATAAAGGTCGACCAGGGGTGATTCTAGAATGTGTTTGTACAATATGGGTATCAAACGAAAGGTGATAATGAGTATTTTACAAGGGAGTGGGCCTTAGTTCCATATGTGGACGCCTTTTCGAGATATCGCTATAAAGATGGACCAGGGGTGACTCTATAATGTGTGTGTACGATATGGGCATCAAATTAAATGTATTAATGAGGGTTTTAAACGGGAGTGGTGGTAGTTGTATATGTGAAGGCGTTTTCGAGATATCGACCAAAATGTGGACCAGGGTGACCCAGACCATCATCTGTCGGGTACCGCTAATTTATTTATATATGTAATACCACGAACAGTATTTCTGCCAAGATTCCAAGGGCTTTTGATTTCGCCCTGCAAAACTTTTTCATTTTCTTCTACTTAATATGGTAGGTGTCACACCCATTTTACAAAGTTTTTTCCTAAAGTTATACTTTGCGTCAATAGACCAATCCAATTACCATGTTTCATCCCTTTTTGGTATATTATTATGGCATTTTTTTCATGTTTAGTAATTTTCGATATCGAAAAAGTGGGCGTGGTCATAGCCGGATTTCGGCCATTTTTTACACCAATATAAAGTGAGTTCAGATAAGTACGTGAACTGAGTTTAGTAAAGATATATAGATTTTTGCTCAAGTTATCGTGTTAACGGCCGAGCGGAAGGACAGACGGTCGACTGTGTATAAAAACTGGGCGTGGCTTTAACCGATTTCGCCCTTTTTCACAGAAAACAGTTATCGTCCTAGAATCTAAGCCTCTACCAAATTTCACAATGATTGGTAAATTTTGTTCGACTTATGGCATTGAAAGCATCCTAGACAAATTAAATGAAAAAGGGCGGAGCCACCCCAATTTTGGAAATTCCTTTTATTTTTGTATTTTGTTGCACCATATCATTAGTGGAGTTGAATGTTGACATAATTTACTTATATACTGTAAAGATATTAACTTTTCTTTTACAATTTTTTTTTTAAAGTAGGCGTGGTCGTTCTCCGATTTTGCTAATTTTTATTAAGCATACATATAGTAATAAGGGTAACGTTCCTGCCAAATTTCATCATGATATCTTCAACGACTGCCAAATTACAGCTTGCATAACTTCTAAATTACCTTCTTTTAAAAGTGGGCGGTGTTACGCCCATTGTCCAAAATTTTACTAGTTTTCTATTCTGCGTCATAAGTTCAACTCACCTAACAAGTTTTATCGCTTTATCCGTATTTGGTAACAAATTATCGCACTTTTTCGATTTTTCGAAATTTACGATATCGAAAAAGTAGGCGTGGTTATAGTCCGATATCGCTCATTTCAAATAGCGATCTGAGATGAGTGCCCAGGAACCTACATACCAAATTTCATCAAGATACCTCAAAACTTACTCAAGTTATCGTGTTAACGGACGGACGGACGGACGGACGGACGGACATGGCTCAATCGAATTTTTTTTTCGATACTGATGATTTTGATATATGGAAGTCTATATCTATCTCGATTCCTTTATGCCTGTACATCCAACCGTTAGCCAATCAAAGTTAATATACTCTGTGAGCTCTGCTCAACGGGGTATAAAAATAAAGTACTTAATTGTAAAAAAATTAAGTGAAGTGAACAAAAAGCTCCATATAAAAACGCAATAAGTGCACTTAGACTTTTTCCGGACTGTTTCCGGTTTCTAATGTTCGGATATTTAATGTTGGGTTTCCCATTGAGATCTATGTACGTAATTAATTTGTAATAAATTTGTAAACACTCCATTTCATTAATATATATGACAATATCTACCATAAAATATCGTCTGTGAACAATATAATTGTTGCGCGTATACTTACAGCGAAGCTCGGAATAAATATAAAACACGTTGTTACTAGTACGAAGTTTATTTTAGAACTGAACTCAACGTTGAAAATTTGAAAAACATAGTTGTTGTACATATATGCATTTTACAGGGATGCATTTCATAGGATTGCCAGGTTTCCAATACTCCTCCTCAACAATTATAGTTTTTATATAATCTCAAAAGCAAATACTATTTCAATCCAAGCAAATTTACTAGTTTAACATGCTTTACTTTACATTAATTCTTTGTCAAAATATCTGCTGGCATATTATCTGTGCTAATATAATTCAGATTGATTACATTATTTTTTACAACATCTCGTATATAATGAATTCGGATATCGATATGTTTACTCCGGTTATGGTAAACCGGATTCTTCGCCAAATTATGTGAACTTAAATTATCGCCGTATATAGTCATTGGTCCTTCATTCTTGCAATATTCAATCTCGCTAAGCAATTTCTTTAAATATACTGCTTCTTTTGCCACTGCTGTTAACGCCATATACTCAGCTTCGGTACTGCTTAGTGCAACTGTTGATTGTTTCTTACTTTCCCATGAAAATACACAGCCTGCCATTGTAAATACATAACCAGTGAATGATCTTCTGTCTTCTGTGTTGCCACACCAATCTGCGTCTACATAACCTTCGGCTTGCTTACCAGTCTTTTTGTAAACAAGCTTCAAATCTTTGGTTGAAGAAAGATACCTTAATATATGCTTTGCTGCTGTCTCATGCTCAATGTGGGGATTTTGGTTTCGTTGTGCCAACTTGATGACCGAATGCAAAATGTCAGGTCTTGTTGTTATCGCCAGGTACATTAATGCGCCGATAAGTGACTGATACTCAGTAGTATCTACTTTCTCGCACTCTGTTTTATCACAATGCACTTTAAACCCAGGATCTAATGGCGTAGATGCACTACGACACTTCTCCATACCATACTGACGCAGCATGTTTTGAACGTATTGAGTATGACCAACTGAAATGGCGCCTACACTTCCAATGCGTTCTATTTCCATACCGAGAAAGTATCTTATTTTGCCTTTGTCTACAACCTCAAAATTGTTTGCAATTTGCCGCTTTATTTTTATAAGTTCGTTTTCGCTGGAACAAGCCACGATAATGTCGTCTACATATTCCGCAATCAAATTGTAATTATCGCCGTCTTTTCTCTTATATAAGCATGGTTCATTAGCGCAAGCTTCGAACCCAATATTTTTCAATATTTCATCTAACGTGTGATTCCACTGGCGACCTGATTGCTTAAGGCCGTATATCGCCTTTTTAAGCTTTAATACGCGTTTTGGGTATTTTGTGCTTACAAACCCTTCTGGTTGCTCCATAAAAATTTCTTCATCTAAATCACTATTTAGATATGCTGTTGAGACATCGAGCTGATGCATCAGTTCAAGCTCTGCCGCCAACGCGAACAACATACGTACGCGAACCACAGGCGAAAACGTTTCGTTGAAGTTTATACCATATTGCTGACTACACCCTTTAGCAACTAACCGCGATTTGTATCGTTCTATATTTCCTGCCTGATCTCTTTTTAAATTGAATACCCATTTGCAACCAATTTTTTTCTTACCACTAGGTAAATCAACTAGCACCCATGTGTTGTTTTTCATTAAAGAGTCATACTCTTTTTTCATTGCTTCTTGCCAGCGTTCACTACTTTCGCTAGACAATGCTTCTCTTACGCTCAGCGGTATTTTAACACGATTATCGTTTGCAAAATTAAAAACATGGTACGCTTTACGCGGACGACCAACATTACCAGTATGTATACGTTTCGGTCTTCCCCTTCCTCTTCGTTCAGTAAAACATTCATTTACGCAGCCTTCGTCGCATTGCACTCCTGCTTCTTCGTTGCTAACGTCGCTCTCTGCTTCCGATGCTGTTTCGTATTGCTCCTCCTCAATACGAACTTTGTTTCGATTTCATTTGATGGTTGTTGTAATTTGCTTCTTATTTCATTTGTGTCAGTTGTTACCATTTCTGTCTCTTTCGCTTTCATTCTACCTAATACCTTTTCATCGAACATCACATCGCGTTTCTCAACTATCCTTCTTTCTTCGCAGTCATACAGTCTATACGCTTTTGATGTTAAAGAGTAGCCTACAAAAATATACTCTTTTCCCCGCTCTCTAAATTTATTGTGTTGACTCTTGTCTAACCCAATTGCTTTTGAACCAAACACCCTTAAATGACTAACATTCGGCTTGTTGCCTGTCCACACCTCGTATGGAGTTTTGTTTACTAATTGTTTGGTTACCGATCGATTTCGCAAATACACTGCAGTAGCAACAGCTTCTGCCCACAAATTTTCATTGAGACCTGCTTCTACTAACATACTACGAGCCATCTCTACTATTGTCCTATTAGCTCCCTCTGCGACACCGTTTTGCTGAGGCGTATAAGGAACAGTCAATTGCCTCTGGATGCCGCACTCATTTAGAAAATTATCAAATTCGCGATTCACATACTCTTTGCCATTATCAGTTCTTAGCACTTTTATTTTTCTCTCTGTTTGGCATTCTGCTAAGCTTTTAAATAATTTAAATTTCTCAAACACTTCGTCTTTCGTTTTGAGAAAATACACATACATTCGCCTAGATTTTTCATCTATAAACGTCGCGAAGTAACGCGCTCCACCAAGTGACAATTTTGGCATAGGCCCACACACATCTGAGTGTACCACATCTAACAAATTCTGCGATTTATTATCGCTAACCTTCGGAAACGACTTTACACATATTTTTGCTCTCATACATACGTCACAATTTATGTCTTTAGGTAGTGTTTTTAGCTCTAAACCATTAACAATTCTCTTGCTACACAGCTCTTGCAGACTCTGAAAATTTAGATGGCCATATCGTTTATGCCACATCATTGCATTTTCTTCTACTGCACTGAAACACTTTTGTACACACATTTCGCTTTCAAATATATACAAGTTATTTCTCTTCTCTGCTCTTAGCACAATATTTCCTTTTTCATTTCTTATAATCGCGCATTGTTTATCAAAATTTATACGCACACCATTGCTTATGGCTTTGCCGATTGAAATGAAATTGCCTACCATTGTTGGTACAAATAATACGTCTCTTAAAACAATGTTACAATTTGCTTTAATCAAAACACTTCCTACACCTGTAGCTTCTAAGTACTTTTCTGATGCCTACATCACCTTCTCTTTGCTCTCTTTAAGAGATATAAACATACTTCTCTCACTGCATATGTGAGTAGACGCACCACTATCAAGACACCACGACGAACGTTTGATGCTTGAGACATCGGCTGCTGCCAGCGTCGCGAACGAACACTGCTCACTCTTCTCACTCTGCTTGTCTTTTTTCGGTGCTTTACATTTTGACGCTATATGTCCACGCTTACCACAATTAAAGCATTTTCCGTTGAATTGTCTATTTTGATTTTTACCTTCCCCTTTCGAAGTCGCTAGAAACACTTGTTGGCTTGTCACACTTTTATGCTGCCCCTCTGACTGTACTTGACGATCGTACTCTTCTAGCAATTTAATTTTTAAAACTTCGAAGGTGGGGAAACTGTCACGCGTCTCCATTGCGATCACGAAGTTCTCGAAATTTCGTGGCAAACTGGACAACAAAATTATCACTAAAAGTTCTTCGTTTAATTTAATATCCAATTCTGCCAATTTCTCAGAAATGCAAACAAACTCTTGAATATGCTTTGCCATTGTTATATTTTCACACATATTCAGGCTTAATAACTTTTTATACAATGTAACTTTGCGAATTGGACCGCTTGGCTTGTATACACTTTTTAATTTTTGCCAAGCATCTAAAGCATTGGTACAATTCTTCACATAGCCCAACTGCGATGGCTTCAAACACAATATAATCATAGCTAATGCCTTTTCATTTTCGCCCTTCCATTTGACTTCTAACGTGGCATCGTCTGGCTTCACAAATTCGCCACTCACTACACTCCAAATGTCCGAATGCACGAGGATGCACTGCATCTGTATACACCACGTATCATAGTTGGCGTCGTCCAACTTTTCTATTTGATACAGCGAACTCATTTTATTTTTTATTTTTCACACAGTTCTATTCAAGTCTCTTTTGCGACACACGCGGTAACTTCCACACGTTTTAAATATTATCTCGACAAGGCTCTGGGCCGATAACCTGTTGCGCGTATACTTACAGCGAAGCTCGGAATAAATATAAAACACGTTGTTACTAGTACGAAGTTTATTTTAGAACTGAACTCAACGTTGAAAATTTGAAAAACATAGTTGTTGTACATATATGCATTTTACAGGGATGCATTTCATAGGATTGCCAGGTTTCCAATAATAATACTAAGATATAACAAAGCAGAATAAATTAGGAAGAAAAGAAAAACAAACAAAAATATTGAAATTATTCACGTAAACATATTTACTAAAATAAAATTGATTTCGTAACTGTAAGCGACATAAACAAATTAGGGTTATGGATCTAAGCATCCGATTAATGGATATATAATCCAACAAAGTTAGCCTAATAATAAATATTAGTATCGCCTGTGGTCGAAATTCGACCAACTCTTATTTTTTTCAACTCAGTCTATGCATCCAGTGTTGGGGGTAGTGAAATAATGCGTTAATAGTTAAGCAGTGAGCGGAAATATAGCAAACTGGTCTAACTTACTTAAATTTTTCATTAAGACATTGTAATTTTTATTGCATTTTCTTAAATTTTCTACAAAATTTTCAAATGTAATTATAACGTTTTGGTATGGAGCTCCTTAAACAAAAATATGTAAAATCAAAAGAAATTGACATAGAATTAAGGTGAAATTACTTGACATTAACTTGAAAAATCGCTTTTTCCACACCACCCGGGAGGTCCCCGTTGGGGCGCTACCGAAGTTAGTTTTGTGTGCTCGGTTCCCCAGTAGGCCTATATCTCCCATATACATATATCGCCCATTTACTTCAATAATGTCATAATTCAAAAACACGAGCTTTTAGGTAAAAACGAAGAAATGTGCTTAAGGAATTTAGCCTATATCACGCCACCCGTTAGGTTATTGGCGCTTTACCGAGTTTAATTTTGTATAAATACATATGTAGGATGTACATAAGTGTGACACAAAACGAAAATTTCGAATATAATAGAGGATACCTTCATAAAAAATAAAAATATAAACAAATTATGTAATGAGAAAGAAGGTAGAGTTTACTAAAAAAATGTAAATGAAAGAAAAAAAAATAAAGTACTTGAAGTGCGAAAAAATTAAGTGATGTGAAAAACAGTTCCATATAAAAACGCAATAAGTGCACTTAGACCTTTTTCCGGGTTTTAATGTTATCATTGTGGAAATATGAAGATTCTAATATTCGGATATTTAATTTTGGGCTTCCCATTGAGATCTATGTACGTAATCAATTTGTATTAAATTTCATGAAATGGAGATGAATATATATGACCATATCTACCATAAAATATCGTCTGTGAACGATATAATACTAAGATATAACAAAGCAGAATAAATTAGAAAGAGAAGAAAAAGAAACAAAAACATTGAAATTATTCACGCAAACATATTTACTAGAATAAAATTGATTTCATAATTTTAAGCGACATAAACAAATTAGGATTATGGGATCTAAGCATCCGAATAATGGGCATATAATCAAACAAAGTTAGCCTAATAATAAATATAGTGGGTAATATACTGCCTATGCAATACGGCCGCTATGATGCCGGTTGCCGCTTTGACCTAAAATCAAAAACGTTTTTGGGACGTTTTTTTGTTTCGTAATTAGCATAAAAGGCAATATAAAAAATGTAAGGTTATATTTTTGTAACTTTCTTTTTTGTTCAGTATAAGACGTACTTTATCTAAAATAGGGATTAAATCTGCAGATGCAAAAACATGTTGAGTCAAATTTGCCATTAATTGTTATAAATAAATTAGTTAGTTTCAACAAAAGTTAACTCATTATTTGTGATTTCATGTTTTTTTGAAAACAACTAAAATAAAAAAACAAAGAATCTGTTAAATAAAGACTTATGTATTTACGTGTAAGTGAAATTTGCCACAAAAAATGGGCCGGACAAAAATTAATTATATTTAAGATTTTTTGGTACGCTACAAATTATTTTGGAACAATTTTTTAGGATTTTGGTAGAGGCTATTATAGGTAAGTGGCAACAATGGGAAACCATATTTGTATTTAGGTGAAACATTTGTGCTTTCGAATTTAGCGGGGATACATAAAATTTGAAATTCGCATTAGAACACTTAGATAATTGTTCCCAAAGGCGACGCGCTTGTGCATAAAGGTTTAGATCTTTGAAATTGGCATTAGAACACTTAGATAATTGTTCCCAAAGATGGCGCGCTTGTGCACGAAAATGAATTACGATATTTGTATGAATTGTGCGAATTTACAAAAAACTTTTTCTATTAATTTTAAACAAATAGAGTTATATTTGTTAACAAAAATATGCCTATTCACTGCGGCTGGTCAATACGAATCGATTCATATAACTTTTATATTATTTTACGTATGCTAAGTATTCGAAACAGCCTGTCAATTGATTGTATGGACATTTTGTTAGCGTATTAATATATAGATAACTAGCCTTTACCCGCGTCCCCGTCCGCAAGGAGAAATTTAAATATATGGGCTATTCGCGTTAGCCTGCTTATCAAGTTATCTGTTTAAAATTTTGTTTTCTGTCTAATGCATTTTATTTTTGTAATTGAGTAAAAAAAAGAACTAAATGAGCTGATAACCTGATAGGATCCCAAATGATCCCGAAATTATCCAGAAAAAGCTACGAAATGACCCCCACGCTATCGCGGAGGGATCCCGAAAACCATCCAGAAATGCCCCGAAAGGGTTTCCAAAAGTTCCCGGAATAGTCCCAAAAAAACCCGAAATGACAACGACACGATTCTAGACGTATCCAGAGAACCACACAGAAATGATCCCTGAAGGTGTTCCAAAATGATCCCGAAAAGGTTCCGAAATGACCCTGACGGGCTCCCGGGCGGATCTCAAAAACCATTTAGAAAATATCCAGGAAGGGTCCCCCTAAATTATCCCGACATACTCCAGAAAAAGTTCCGAAATGGCTCCGATGGGATACACGACGGATAGCGAAAACCATACAGAAATGATTCCAAAAGGGTCCCAAAATGATCCCGAAATAGTCCGGAAATGACCCAGATGGGATCCCGCACAGATCCAGAAATGATCCCGGAAGGGTCCAAAAACTATTCAGGAAAAGTAACAAAAAATCCCGAAATGGCTCCTACGGCATCCCGGACGGATCCAGAAATGATCTCGGAAGGGTCCCGAAATGATCCCAAAATGGTCCCGAAATGACCCTGATGGATCCGCCAAACCATCAAGAAATTATGCCGGAAGGGTCCCCAAATGATCCCTAAATAAAACAGAAAAAGTCACGAAACGACCCCTAGAGGATCCCCAAATGATCTCGTATTAGCCCCGAAAATGTCCCGAAATAAACCCGACGAGATCCCGGACAAATCCCGAAAACCATCCAGAAATGATGCCGGAAGGGATCCCAAATGATTCCGAAAAAGTCCCGCAATGATTCCGACGGGATCATGAACGGATACCGAAAAATATCCAGAAATGATGCCGGAAAGGTCCTCAAATGATCTCCTAATAGTTCCGAAAAGACCCTGACGGGATCCCGAACGGATCCCGACAACTACCTAGAAATGATACCGAAAGGACCCGCAAATTATCCCTTATTAGTCGAGAAAAAGTACCGAAATGACCCCGACGGGATGCCGGACGAATCCCAAAAACCATCCAGAAATGATGCCGGAAGGGACCCCAAATGATCCCGAAAAATTCCCGCAATTATTCCGACGGGATCATGAACGGATACCGAAAATCATCCAGAAGTGATGCCGGAAAGGCTCTCAAATGATCACCAATAGTCCCAAAATGACCCTGACGGCATCCCGGACAGATCCCGAAATCCATCCAGGTATGATCTTGGGAGGGTCCAAAATGATCCCGAAATAGTCTCGGAAAAGTCCAGAAATTACCATGACGGGTTCCCGGACGAATCCTGAAAGCCATCCTTAAATGATCCCGAAAAAGTCCCGAAATGACCCTGACGGGATCCCGAAAGGATTCCGAAAACTATCCAGAAATGATGCCGGAAAGGTCCTCAAATGATCCCCTAATAGTCCCGAAATGACCGTGACGGTATCCCGAACGGATCCCGACAACTATCCAGAAATGATGCCGAAAGGGTCCGCAAATGATCCCGTATTATTTGAGGAAAATTCCCGAAATGACCTCGACGGGATCCCGGACGAATCCCAAAAACCATCCAGAAATGATGCCGGTAGATATCCCAAATGATCCCGAAATAGTCCCGAAATGACCTCGTCGGCATCCCGGACGGATCCCGCAAATTATCCAGAAATGATGCCGGAAAGGTCCCCAAATGATCCCCTAATAGTACCGAAATTACCCTGATGGGATCCCGCACGGATCCCGAAAACCATCCAGAAATGATGCCGAAAGGGTTCCCAAATGATCCCGTATTAGTCGCGAAAAAGTCCCAAAAGGACACCGATGGGATCCCGGACGGATCCCGAAAACCATCCAGAAATGATGCCGGAAGAGCCCCCAAATGATCCCGAAAAAGTCCCCAAATGACCCCAACGAGATCCCGGACGGATCCCGAAAACCTTCCAGTAATGATGCCGGAAGAGCCCCCAAATGATCCCGTAAAAGCCCCAAATGACCTCGACGAGATCCGGGACGGATCCCGAAAACCATCTGAAATGATGCCGAAAGGGTTCCCAAATGATCCCTATTAGTCGCGAAAAAGTCCTGAAATGCCCCCATTGGGATCCCGGACGGATCCCGAAAACCATCCAGAAATGATGCTGGAAGAGCCCCCAAATGATCCCGAAAAAGTCCCCAAATGACCCCGACGAGATCCCGGACGGATCCCGAAAACCATCCAGAAATGATGCCGGAAGAGTCCCCAAATGACCCCGACGAGATCCGGGACGGATCCCGAAAACCATCCAGAAATGATGCCGAAAGGGTTCCCAAATGATACCGTATTAGTCGCGAAAAAGTCCCGAAATGACCCCGCCGGGATCCCGGACGGATCCCGAAAACCATCCAGAAATAATGCCGGAAGAGCCCCCAAATGATCCCGAAAAATCCCCAAACGACCCGGCGAGATCCCGGACGGATCCCGAAAACCATCCAGAAATGATGCCGGAAGAGCCCCCAAATGATCCCGAAAAAGTCCCCAAATTACCCCGACGAAATCCCGGACGGATCCTGAAAACCATCCAGAAATGATGCCGAAAGAGTCCCCAAATGATCCCGTATTAGTCGCGAAAAAGTCCCGAAATGACCCCGACGGGATGCCGGACGAATCCCGAAGACCATCCAGAAATGATGCCTAAAGGGACCCAAAATAACACCGAAAAAGTCCCGTAATGATCCCGGCAACCATCAAGAATTTATCTCTCGAAGGTACGCAAATGATCCCGAAAGTACCCCGACGGGATCCCGGACGGATCCCGAAACCCATCCAGAAATGATGCCGGAAGGGTCCCCAAATGATCGCGAAATAATCCCGAAATGATTCCGGAATAGTCCCGAAAATGTCCCAAAATAACCCCGACGGGAACCCGGACGGATCCCGAAAACTATATAGAAATGATCCCGGAAGGGTCCCAAAATGATCCCGGCGGGATCACGGACCGATCCCGAAAACCATCCAGAAATGATTCCGGAAGGGTCTCGATATGACTCCAACGGGATTACAAATAGCGTGAAGATAATTATAAAACCATGTTAATAAGGCAGCAGGCACATTGGAGCGAATGAAAAGTTACATAGAAACATACGGGTAAAGCTAATAAAAGCGTGCTAATAAAAACAATTGAAGGAGGGCGGATGGCGGGAGGAGAAGAAGAGGACCACTGATCGTTTTTCCAAAATTGTTTAGATCTCGATCTGTATGTACCAGATACCAAAAACTATTGATTTAGGAGAAAATGTATATTGAGTTATAACAATTTATAGATTTTACACAGAGGAGGAGAGAATGGGGAGAGGGGGCGGAGGGTGGCACTGCTCATTTTGTAAACCCTCGATTTATTTGTCCCATTGAGTCTGTAATATTGGTGAAGGCCCGTATACGTAAAGTTATAATGTGTAAAAATAATTAAAAAGTAATTGTTCGAAGGGGTCGTGGGAACCCCACCCCCTTTCCATGTTCGAAAAAAATTTCGCTAGTAGACTATTGTCTGTGTCCCAAATTTCATCAAAATCCGTGTAGCCATTCTGGCGTTATTCAGTCGCAAAGACGAAAAAATATAATAATTAAATTATAACTGTTCCTAGGGGCGGGGACCACGCCCCTTTTCAAAAATATATAGCTAGTAGATCCTTCTAGACTATTGGCTATATATGTGCAAAATTTCATCCAAATCGGTCCAGCCGTTCTTGCGTGATTGAGTAACAAAGACAAACGTCTGGACAAACATCCAAACATCCAAACATCTAAACATCCAAACATCCAAACTTTCCAATTTATAATATATATATTAGAAAGAATATTAGATTGTACTAAGCGTGCTTTTTTTGTTACTGTTATTGTACCACTCCTCTTCATTGCAGAAGAGTGCAGTATGCCAGTAAATGTTTCCTTCTTTTCGGTTTTCCAATAAAACAAAAAAATATATTTGAACAACAATTAATTATTTACCATTGTTAACCTAAACATTCCCATTTTCTTTATATTGAAAAATTGTTTTTGAGTTTATCATGCGTTTGGAACATTATATACTGTTGTTGTTGTTGTTGTAGCAATGCTCGCCCCACCTAATAGCCGCGACCGATCACAAATTGTCATCAATATCCTCTAACGGGAGTCCAAGGAAACTTGCCGTTTCAACAGGGGTGGACCATAAGGAAAGGGGTGTTAGAGGCGTTGGTTCCACATTACAATTAAAGAGATGGTTGGTGTCATGTGGGGACACATTGCAAGCAGGGCATACATTTTGTATGTCGGGGTTGATTCTGGATAGGTAAGAGTTTAACCTGTTACAGTATCCAGATCGAAGTTGGGCTAGAGTGACTCGCGTTTCCCTAGGGAGTGTGCGTTCCACTTCCGAAAGTTTGGGGTATTGCTCTTTGAGTACTGGTTTCACCGGGCAATTCCTGACATAGAGGTCCGATGCCTGTTTATGGAGTTCACCAAGGACCTGCTTATGTTTTTTGGCTTCATACGGCTGTGTTCTCATGTGCCGTATTTCCTCATAGTGATTACGGAGGTGACTCCTTAAGCCCCTGGGCGGTGTTGGCTCATCAATCAAATGTCTGTTGGATGCCCAGGTGTCTGGGTATTCAACAGATATTGTTTGGTTAGCATTTCATTTCTTTCCCTTATTGGAGTATTCTCGCCTCATTATGTAGATGGTGTTCTGGGGACATAAGGAGGCAACCCATGGCGGTTCTGCAGGCAGTATTTTGGCAGGCCTGTAGTTTCTTCCAGTGGGTGGTTTTTAGGCTTGGCGACCATATGGGTGACGCGTAGCACGTAATCGGCTGGCTAATTGCTTTGTATGTGGTCAAGAGCGTTTCTTTATCTTTTCCCCAGGTACTGCCAGCAAGGGATTTGAGGATTTTATTACGGCTCTGAATTCTGGGAACAATTGCGGTTGCGCGCGCACCAAAACGTAGATCCTGATCAAACGTCACACCCAAGATTTTGGGGTGTAGGACAGTCGGTAGCGTAGTGCCATCGACGTGGATTTTCAATATGGTCGACATTTGGGGCGTCCATGTTGTAAATAAGGTCGCGGAAGATTTAGTCGGTGACAATGCCAGGTTTCGCGAGGCGAAAAAACTGGAGAGATCAGGGAGATAGCCGTTTATTTTATTGCATAGCTCATCGATCTTTGGGCCTGGGCCTGTGGCCATTATTGTGCAGTCATCGGCGTAGGAAACGATTGTGACTCCTTCCGGTGGTGAAGGTAGCTTAGATATGTAGAAATTAAACAAAAGCGGGGATAGGACACCACCCTGTGGCACCCCTTGTTTAATTCTCCTTTGTTTTGATGTTTCGTTTCTGAATTGCACCGATGCCTGCCGGCCTGCGTATTGGAGTATTCTCGCCTCATTATGTAGATGGTGTTCTGGGGACATAAGGAGGCAACCCATGGCGGTTCTGCAGGCAGTATTTTGGCAGGCCTGTAGTTTCTTCCAGTGGGTGGTTTTTAGGCTTGGCGACCATATGGGTGACGCGTAGCACGTAATCGGCTGGCTAATTGCTTTGTATGTGGTCAAGAGCGTTTCTTTATCTTTTCCCCAGGTACTGCCAGCAAGGGATTTGAGGATTTTATTACGGCTCTGAATTCTGGGAACAATTGCGGTTGCGCGCGCACCAAAATGTAGATCCTGATCAAACGTCACACCCAAGATTTTGGGGTGTAGGACAGTCGGTAGCGTAGTGCCATCGACGTGGATTTTCAATATGGTCGACATTTGGGGCGTCCATGTTGTAAATAAGGTCGCGGAAGATTTAGTCGGTGACAATGCCAGGTTTCGCGAGGCGAAAAAACTGGAGAGATCAGGGAGATAGCCGTTTATTTTATTGCATAGCTCATCGATCTTTGGGCCTGGGCCTGTGGCCATTATTGTGCAGTCATCGGCGTAGGAAACGATTGTGACTCCTTCCGGTGGTGAAGGTAGCTTAGATATGTAGAAATTAAACAAAAGCGGGGATAGGACACCACCCTGTGGCACCCCTTGTTTAATTCTCCTTTGTTTTGATGTTTCGTTTCTGAATTGCACCGATGCCTGCCGACCACCCAGATAATTTCCGGTCTACCTTTTAAGACATGGGGGAAGGGTAGACCCTTCCACGTCTTGCAGTAACGAGCCATGGTTGACCGTATCAAAAGCTTTTGATAGGTCTAACGCTACGAGTACTGTTCTATGGTGGGGATATTGATTCAAACCGCAATTTATCTGGGTGCTAATGACATTTAGCGCGGAGGTAGTGCTATGGAGTTTTCTGAAGCCATGCTGATGAGGGGCTAGCTGCAAATGTGCTTGGAAATAAGGGAGCAAAATGGCTTCAAGCGTCTTTGCCACTGGCGATAGGAGAGATATCGGACGATATGACTCACCTACGTTAGCTGGTTTCCCAGGCTTTAGTAGCGGGACCACCTTGGCCATTTTCCATTTCTCGGGTATGACAAAGGTGGAAAGAGACAGGTTGAAGACATGCGCTAAATATTTGAAACCCTCTTTCCCTAGGTTTTTAAGCATCGGCATGGCTATGCCGTCTGGGCCCACTGCTTTGGATGGTTTAGCGCGACCAATGGCGTCCTCAACCTCTCTAGCGGTGATGGTAATTGGTGACGCGCTGAGTTTGTGTTTATGTGCGTGTCTATTGGCTCTCCGTCTATCTTTGTCGACCGTAGGATGCATTATATATTGTCGGCAGAAAGCGCTCGCGCATTTTTTCGCATCCGACAGCACCTTATCGCCAAAGGCGATGGAAACTTTGTCTTTGTGCTTAGTCGCTTTGTGCTTAGTCGACGCAGTTTACGAGTTCTGCGCTCACGATTGAGATATCTGGCGAGCTATGACAGCTTCCTACCATACGTGTGGGGGCGTCTCCGTTTATTGTGCAGAACTTCGTTTCGTCTATTTGATCCGCCAACATCTCACCCCTACTGTCCGCCCGCAAGTTTGAATGCCATAGGTCGTGATGGGCATTGAAATCGCCTAAGATAATGCGATTGTTGCCAGTGAGTAAGGCCTCGATATTAGGGCGGTATCCATTGGGGCAACAGGTGACAGGAGGGATGTAGATGTTGATGATTTCTAGATTTGCATCGCCTGACCGGACAGATAGGCCTTGACGTTCTAAGACATTGTCACTGCGGTCGATGCCAGGATCAAATATATGATATTGCACAGAGTGGTGTATAATAAACGCGAGGCCGCCTCCATTTCCGCTCTCGCGGTCTTTCCTGTGGACATTATAACCAGAGCAGGTCTGCAATGCAGATCTTGCTGTGAGTTTAGTCTCTTGAATCGCAGCAATGCGGATGTTGTGCCGCTTCATGAAATCGACTATCTCCGTAATCTTCCCAGTTAGTCCATTACAGTTGAACTGCAGAATTCTGAAGTGCATGAGGGGTGACGCCGCCACTCTAAGGGTAAGTGAGGGGTGACTACGCCTAGGTTGTGGAAGGCGAGGACGCAATTGCTGTTGTGGCCTTGGGACTGGGCGCCCTTGGGCAAGCATTGGGGTACCCGGATGATTTGGGTTTGCGACCTGGCAACATGGCGCGATGAAACCCGTCGAGGGGTTGCCGTCGCGGAGACCAGAACATCTAGGAAAGTGGCACCACCCAAGGCAGGAGCTGCATTGAGCGGATGTCGCAAACCTATATATTCTGTGCTGGCAGACGGTGCAAACGGAGGCAGGGACTAAGAGTCTGTTTCCCTGACCTGCACGATTGCTGCCGGAACCAAGGGGGGAGAAGAAGACGGGGGCAGGGGCTGATGCTCAGCATTGCTACCAGCTCTACTACAAAGGTAGTAGTTATGAGTGGTATCGGCTGTTTGAGTTGTTGGCGCCGTGGGGCGCGAGCAGCAGCGGGTACTTGTTGTGGCTTGCTGAGCAGCGAAGCTGCTGGAAGGTAGTGGGGATACGCTTAGGCGTAGACTACGGGACGCCCTTGGGCGTGTGCAGCAAGGAGCCACAAAAGATTTATAAAAGTTACGTGGACGTCGGGTTTTGGGATCAAGCCCAGAACAACCTGTCCGATGCAACCATCCCTTGCACGAGACACACTGAACAGAGTATGACCGTCCTAAAAAGATTCTTTTCTGGCAGATGCAGCAAAACCATTTCTCAGGACCGGGGTCAGGAGACGGACCCGGATTGGGTTCGATACCTTCCCGTAGTAAGAGAATATGTAGCAGTCCTGCTGCAAGGAGCTGCTGGGAGGATGACAATTTGTGGGAGGGACGAAACAAATTAAATGGGGTCACACTGAAATGACAGTCCTTGGTCGGGAAAAATCCCGAGTCGCTCCGGTACATAGAACCGACTGCCTTGGGAAGCGTATATACTCATATGTAGGCTTAGTGTATACATAAATTTCTACTGAAATATTCCGCCTTATATACATATATATATATATATATATTTATTTATATTAATATTTTAAGAGCCCTTTAAAATCTGTAAATATGTAATCATGAAATCCTATTGGCGCCTCTTTTTCTACTACACCCACGCTCTCACTGTCCTGCCACTGTACTTTCCCCCCTCTCGCCCTCTTCTAACCCGCTTTACCAACATTGTGCACGCCCTGATGCCCGTTCCAGTATTTGGCGATTTGAGGATAGTTAATATAAAGTAGTGTGTTCTTGGTTATTCTTTTTGTTAATTTTTACATAAACTTATAACTTATAACTTAACTTTAAAAAATATTAAAGTTTAATAACTAATGTTATCCCCAAATAATTCCAAAAAGTGATTGTAAATGATTTTCAGTTCTTGATGATCAAAAGTAAACATATTTAAATATTCCTTTTGTTCTATTATATGCAGTGGCGTAGTGAGGTTTCCTTGCGCTCGGGAAAAATATTTTTTTATGAGAACCCCCGAATTCTTAATCGTTGGAGTGTAATCATTTTGGTGTGAAAGCCATCATAACGGTGTGAAAGTCATTATACCTCTGCCACCCTCGTCCCGAAATATAGGAAACATTACCCTCGTTTCTGACGGACAACAACGGAGGGAGGTTCGTTTCCCGGCTGGTTGAAATGCATAGAGGAGGAACTTAGTTTCGTCCGGCAGCTTCATGGGTCTGGGAATGCAGATTGGAATCACCAAAAGAAAACTATGCTGCAATATAAACATTTATATCCATTGTCTCTTAAAATTTTTCACATCACAGTACTTGACACTGGTTTAATGTACATACGGCCATATTGTTCACGACGTGGACCTTGCACATAACACAACAACTGAACAGCCACTTCGATGGCACAACGTTACTACTGTCGAACCCCAACAACTTTTGGTTGTGACGTTCGAACACAGTCTCTGCTTCAATACAAATGCATCCGAAATTGCCTACAATGCACAAAGATGCATAAAAATCCTCAAATCACTGCAACGCGCTTCCCAAGGCAGTCGGTTCTACGTACCGGAGCGACTCGGGATTTTCCCGACCAAGGATTGTCATTTTAGTGGTACTACGCTTCCGACTGTCTTACACCCCAAAATCTTGGATGTGACGTTCGACCACGATCTACATTTTGGTGAGCATGCAGCCGCAATTGTTCCGAAAATCCAGAGCCGTAATAAAATCTTCAAATCTCTTGCTGGCAGTACTTAGGGAAATGATAAAGAAAAGCTCATTACCACTTAAAAAGCAATTGGCCAGCCGATTGCATGCTACGCGTCCCCGATATGGTCGCCAAGCCTAAACACCACTCTCTGGAAGAAGCTAGAAGCCTGCTAAAATACTGCTCTCAGAACCGCCCGGGTCGTCTTCTTATGTCCCCAGGACACCATCTACATTATGAGGTGAGAATACTCCCCATCAGGGAGAGAAATGAAGTGCTAACCAAACAGTTCCTGTTGAATAGACAGAAACCTGGGCATCCCAACAGACATCTGATTGATGAGCCAACACCGCCCAGCAGCTTAAGGAGTCATCTCCGTAAGCATTATGAGGAAATACGGCACCTGAGAACACAGCCGTATGAAGCCAAAAAACACAAGCAGGTCCTCAGTGAACTCCACAAACAGGCGTCGGACCTCTATGTCAGCAATTGCCCGGTGAATCCTGTACTCAAAGAAGAATACCCTAAACTTGCAGAAGAGGAATGCACACTCCCTAGGGAAACGCGAGTCACTCTAGCTCAACTTAGATCTGGATACTGTAACAGGTTAAACTCTTACCTATCCAGAATCAACCCCGTTATACAAAATCTATGTCCTGCTTGCATTCTGTCCCCACATGACACCAACCATCCCTTCAATTGTAATGTGGAACCAACACCTCTATCACCCCTCTCATTATGGTCCACCCTGTTGAAACAGCAAGTTTTATTGGACTCCCGTTAGAGGATATTGATGACAATTTGTGATCGGTCACACCTATTGGATGGGGCGAAGCACTGCTACAACAACAACAACAACAACAATCGCAGCAACGGAGAAAGTTACAGGGATGCCAAATTTCCCACTTAGAACTGCCACGGAATATCTTCTTAAGACGTCTGAGCATCGAGGCATCCCAAAAGACAATTGATTGATGTAGTTGCGCCTTAAAGATAGATAAGAAAACATCTGCATAAGCCGTATGACGAAACCTGGTGTAGTATGATCCAGAGAAATACGAACGCAGAGTCTGTGATTTCCTTCAAATTCGGGTTCCCGCTTTTGCAGACATCGATGAAGAAGAATGCACACTTCCGAAGGATATGCGCGTCACCCTGCCCCAACTTCGATCTCTATGTATGGCCCCAGTTTGGTGTATAGCACAAATCATTTATTCGTCCGTAATGTGGAATAAAAATCTGTAATAGCAACTTTTTTTTTCTAAATCCATATTGAAACTGCTCGATTCCTTGGACCTCCGTTAGAGGTATTTATTTAAAGTTTCTAATTCTAACAGAGTTTTAGGTTCAATTTCTTTTCTACTGCCAAGTAATATTTTGCAGACACATATTTCGATAAAAAGTTCTGTTCCATCGAAATCTGTATTATAAAATTCACCCAAGTCCTTACAATTTCGTGGTTATTATCCTTGTTTAACAAATTTTCAACTTCTAAGAGAAATCCAAATATAGATACGAGGTAATTTAGCCCTCACTAGGGCAGGCACCTTGTCGTTGGTGTGAGGGCTTAGCCGAACTCCATAGCGTTCGACTATGAGGAGGAGCTGTTCAGGACTGTCATCCACGCCGTTTCGCCTCATAGGAGGGCAGTGGGATGTCGGTGACCAAGAACTGCCAACCCCCTAATCCAGGGTGTTATGCGGAAAGTGCCTATTGGACGATTTGCAGCCAGGGGGTAAATTCGGCTGTATTCGAAAGGAGCTTTCCCGATACCGGGCCACATCGGTCCGCTCTGGCGGAAGGTTTTTTCCCCGTATATAACACCGGGCCGCTGAGCCCGCCTTGTCGGGCAGGTGGTCGTACGGCCAAGATGAACAACTCATTAACTAATTGTAATAAGGAGAATGTTAAGAGGAGGACTGAGTCGCAAGCGAAGGAAGACAAATACGCATTAAGCGATGCGTCGGACTCTGGGGGAGTAGTGCTGATTCAATGAACTCCGTCTTGGAAAAGCATACAAATGAAAACGGAGAAGAAAATTTGGAAGGGTACGGAGCAGAGGAAGTAAACGAGCTCTCTCGCAGTACCGTGCAGCACTAAGGGGTGGTATAATGGTGTGAAGATGAAAGCGTGCGACAACATCGGGAGCTTGCGGTCACTGGAGGAAGGCAAGGGACGAACGCGCGGTTTGAGGTGGCGGATAAAGGGCAAATCCCCACGGTACCAAAAGTTAAGGTATGGATACCATGCGCGATGAAGTCGGAGGATATACTGCGACCTCTGCAGAATCAGAATCCGAACATACCGACAAAGGATTGGAAGAAACTTACTGTATCTCGGCATACGGAGGAAGGTCAGTTCTACATCTTCCAAATAAACAAACAGGCGGAGACTATATTGTGTACGTAGCTTGGCAAAATGTCCTTTGGTACAGGCAGAATTTACATGCGACTGAGGAAAATAAGTCCCGAGGATAAAGTCGTAAACAAGGTAGAAGTGGGCGAAGTCGAAGGGACTTCAAAAGTCTAAGAGAAAGGGGCAGGTTGAGGTAGCCGACGTCATCCAGAAGGTGTTAGAAGGGGACCAACAGCCAAATGTTGCTGCGAGTCGGGAAGGGGAACACCCGGGACAACAGTCACGAGAGCCTGGAGGGGGCCTCGAATACTCTAAACCAAAAGGGCAAGGGGAGGACGATGACGTCACGACGAAGGTGCTGGAGGGGGCAAACAGCCGAATGGTGCTGCAAGTCCTACATATAAACCTCCAACACAGTACAGCGGAAGTCCTCCTAACCCTTGAGGAGGGTTCGTTTGACGTGGCGCTGATCTAGGAACCGTGGCTCTCATCGGGAGGAAAGGTTGCTGGACTTAGCGGGCGCCGATTTGGCGTTTCCTACGGGCAAACGGAAGGACGGGTGCGAGCTGTAGTAATGGTAAGGAAACAGCTGAATTCATATATGCTGCCTAATTACTCTACTGAGTACCTCGCAGTGGTTGCCGTTGAGCAAATCAATAGGCAGGTATTTATCCTGGCATCCTGCTATATGGCCCATGCTGCGGGTGTTCCACCGATGGAGTGCAAGGGGCTAGTACAGGACGAATGACGCAAAGGGCGGTTGGTCATAGGCGCGGATGCAAATGCGCACCACAATTGGTGGGGAGGAGCAGATACGAACGAGAGAGGCGAATCTCTATCTTTCCTGCAAACCAGTTCGCAGATAGCCAACAGAGGAAATGTCCCTACATACACTGGTCCAACATCCGGGAATGTTCCGGAAATTACATTGAGCTCCGAACGTAATATATCAAGGTATGATTGGATGGTTCTTGATAGACCATCCTTCTCCGACCATGCGTATATCTGCTTCAGCATCCTCCTAAAGAGGGTAGAGAAGGGAGGAACCTTAAGGAACCCTAGATCAACGAACTGCACTAAATTCCAGAAACAGGTAGAAACAAAACTGGGACAACCCAAAGAGGTTGCCAATGTGGACGAACTGGAGGAGTGTAATGAATTCCCAACAAGGACGCTTATGACTGCGTATAACAAAGCTTACCCTCTAAGAAGATTCAGAGGAAAAGCAAATCCGCCATGATGGAGCAATGAGCTGAGTCTTCTAGGAAGACAGGTAAAAGAAATGTTTTAGCTAGAGAAGACCGCGTAAAGCGAAGCGTGTCGAGACGAGTACAGGGATATACAAGCGTGAAAATTTTCTGTACGGACATAGAGTGCTCCAGCGATTCAGCGCGGTTGGAAAAAAACCTAGCAAGGGGAAACATAGTCCAGGGACTAATAAAGAAAGAGAACGGTGAATGGTCACATAATAGTGAGGAATCCTTTGAGTTGCTTTTCGATACACATTTCCAATCGGGAGATGGTTTAGAAAAGCCTGCGGACAGCACTCACACTTCGACCACGGAGCGGGCAGTGCTGGGCTTGGTCACCGATATCAAGATCGAATGGGCAGTGAAGACGTTTTCTAAGTTTAATCGCTGGGAACAGATGGTATATTCCCGGCCATGCTACATGTTTCAAGTAGAGCGGTCGTGGAATGGCTTAAAATAATATTCGATGGGTGCATAAGACTGAATCATGTACCGCACTCTTCGAGAAGTACTCGTGTAGCTTTCCTACCAAAGGCGGGGAAGATTGGTCACGTGTATTCCAAAGACTATAGACCCATTAGCTCAACATAATTTCTGCTCAAAACCTTTGAGAGGCTGATAGATGTGTACATAAAGTCCAACGTAGATGAAAGCCTTCTCTCCACAACACAACATGCGTACACCAAAGGCAAGTCGGTAGACACCGCATTGCATATGGTGGTAAAAAGCATAGAGAAAGCCCTGAAATATAAGGAATATGCTCTAGGGGCTTCTTAGACATTGCCGGGGCTTTAAATAATATTTATAAATGGCAATTAGGGATGGTCTTAATTACATTAACCAGATCCAGCATTAACCAGATGGATTGGGTGCATGTTAAATTGCAGGAAGATTACATCACAATGTGGATTGTACGAGGCAACGAAATCAGTGGACAGGGGAACGCCGCCGGGAGGGGTGGTATCACCTCTGATTTGGACACTGGTCATACACCAACTGCTCAGGCGATTCGATGTGCGATCCGTAAAACTTACGGCTAACGCAGATGACGTTGCAATTGTCATAAGTGGAAAGTGCCTTCCGACGATTAGCTCTTTGATGGATCGGACGTTTCGGGATATTCATACCTGGGTATCTAATGTCGGGTTGAAAGTCAACGCGGAGAAGACGGATATGGTATTGTTTACAAAGAGTTACAAGGTCCCAAATTGGACAAGGTGACCCTACAAGAGAAACCTTGTTCAAAATATCTAGGAATCATCATCCTAGACAGTAAGATGTCATGGAAACTGAACGTGGTGGAGAGGGCGAAGAAGGCCTCAACGGGACTTTATGCATGTAGAATGCTGAGGTGTACGTTGGGCTTATCGCCCTCTCTTTCTCATTGGGTTTTTACAGCGATTGTAAGCCCTATTCATTACTACGGATTTTTTGTTTGGCGTAAAGCCACGCAAAAAATACCCTACCTCAAAAATTTAGAGGGGGTATGTAGACTATCAACCAATGCTTAGCATTACGGGAGCCCTGAAAACAACCACGGCAGCTACACTGTATGTCATTCTGCACATTCCACCTGTAGACCTGGTAGCAAAGAACATAGCGTTAACAACTGCAACCAGGCTCGGTGCCTCAGCTTGAGCGCCGACCATACGGCCATCTTAAGGCCACAATAGAGGTGGACGGTTGGGGAAAGGGTGTTCAAATGGCGGACGAGGAAATACATGTGTACACAGATGGTTCCAAAGTAGTGGAAGGAATAGGGTCTGTAGTGTACTGGGCTGTTCCGGAAATAAACAGATCCTACAGACTGCCGGATTACTGTAGCGTTTTCCAAGCGGAAATTAGTCGTAACCAAAGAAGTAGAAATACTGTAAGAGAACAGCTTAAGCTGCAACCGTGTTAAATTTAATATTGACAGTCAAGCAGCAATTAAGGCAATAATCTCGCGTAGCACAGCATCTAAATGCCTGTTAGAGTGTAAGCAGTTTCTGGAGAGAATCGGGGCAGGGAGAAGCATACATCTATATTGGGTCCTAGGGCATATGGAAATATATGGGAATGAAAAAGCAGATGAACTAGCTAAAAAGGGCGCAATCCTTGAAGCTTGCTCCATAGACGTCCCAATTATATTGTGCGAGATTAAGCGAAGGCGAGATGTGCACATGATCGACCAAGCGGTAAAGGCTGTAAAGTGTCGAAAATTATATGTAGATCTTACAACCTTAGACTAACAAAGTTGCTTCTACCATGAAAGAGAGGGGGCTGTAGACTAATGACGGGTATTCTGACTGGACATTGCCTTTGACGTCCTTTACGTGCCTTTAAATTAGGCTTGGTCAGTGATAGAAGATATAGGAAGTGCGGGTTTAGGGTGAAACGATCGAGCACGTTCTGTGCTCGTGCCCTGCGCTTGCTATGTTAAGACTCCAGCTATTAGGAGTGATACAGCTGTAAGATCTATAAGAAGAAAGTGCCTTAAGTTCTAGGAAGCTTCTAGTATTTGCACAGAGGACGGAGTTATTTTATAACATAGGTCCTGGTTTGGTCGTTAAAACAAACTTCTGGTAACGGACTCATTCAGTCCTCATGGACCGGCCAGTTCAACCTAGCCTAACCTAGTTGTGTAAGTCTTGTACATATTTTTTGCTGGAGATGATCGATAACACTTTTCATAACGCGAGAAATTTCACGTTCTGCGGAAAGGCCAATATCTCTAGCCGATTTTGCGGCGCGTCCTTTCACGTTTTACTATATCAATATCCAATTTTTCACAAATAGACTACGCTTTTTCTATTACCTCTTCACAGAGAGTGTCTCGAATTTCGGATTCACGTTTGACAGTTTTTGTTAAAGCATTTTTTAATAATTCCTATTGTAACGTTGAACATGAGAAAGAAAGATATATTCTTTCTGTATTTTAGAAGAAAATGTATTTTACTTTTTCTCAAAAAAGAAGAACGACTTTTCTGTTGAACTGATTTTTTATTTCTGAATTTTATATCGAGGCTTTTTTGTACAAATTGAAAAATTCCTTTTACAATCTAAACAATGCCTACTATTCTCGTTCCTATAGAGTCATATCGCTTGAACATACTCCGGCCTTGAGACTCGACCGTTCTCGAGGTTCAACAGGTTCTACTGGTAAAACACAAAGCTTATGAACAGGGCGACTGATGGTGTTATGACCCGTCCAGATAGTTACGTTGCGCACCAACCCATCGGTGCCTGGATGTAATTTTGTTACTCGTTACCCATTTTCCATAGTGTCGGTGGCGTAGATTCGTTTTTGATGACCACCAAGTACCTACCTTAAGATTTTGTCTCGCCTTTCGCCATTTTTGACGTTGTTGAAGTTCATGTAGATAGCTATTACTCCATAACTTCCAAAATCTCTGAGTCATGAGCTGGCGAAATTGCCAATAGCTAAGGCGATTCTCCGGCCGTTCCACTGGAATTTGCTCTCCTAAAGTAGGAACCAATGCTTCTCCAATGAGTAGATGTCCAGGTGTAAGGGGATTCAAGTCTCGAGGGTCAGCACTCTGGGCACATAATGGACGTGAGTTCAGGACTGCACCAATTTCTGCCAATAATGTCTGTATCGCTGCTATTGTCAATAGTCGAGCGCCCATAACACGCTGCAAATGATGTTTCACCGACTTCCCACAAAACTCCCTGATGTGTATCAGATGGAGTAATAAAATGCCATTCAATTTTCGCGCCGATAGCGATTCAAACATATCCCAGTCTTTCCAAGTCTTCAGCATGCGACCTAGCTCTCGCTTAGCTCCTACGAAATTTGTTCCATTATAGCTCCATAGATGAATACAATGGCCATAGCGTGAGGTGAAGTGAATAAATGCCATTAAGAAAGCGTTGGTTGTTATGTCTGAAACAAACTCTAAATGCACCGCCTTGGAAACCATGCACACGAATACAACGATATAACCCTTTATAACCGCATTGCCTCTTCGACGATCAGGACGAACTTGTATGGGTCCTGCATAATCCACGCCAGAATGCAGAAATGGACGGGCTGGACGAACTCTACAAGCTGGAAGGTTTCCCATCATTTGTTCACTCAGCTTTGCCCTCAGTCTTTCACACATAATACAATTCTTAACCAATGACCTAGCTAATGTTCGTATACCGATTATCCAATAATTGCGTCTTAAAGTCGATATCAGCTGCTGTGCTCCGCAATGCAGCAGTTTCAAATGCGTCGACCGAGCTATAAGATAAGCCAATCTGCCCTTGCCTGATAGTATCGCTGGATTGCGCTCGCATTCAGGTAAATCTGCTTCCTGTAACCGCCCACTCATGCGAAATATACCATTTTGGATAAAAGGAGCCAGCACTACAATTGCATCCGACAGTCGAATAGCCTCAACTGAATTCTTATCGTGAACGGATCTATTGAGTTTTGGGATATCGTCCTCGAAATGATCCCATTGCTCTTGCTTAATCCAGAAGGCTAATGAGTGATCTAGTTCCTTCACGCTTAATTGTTGCTTACGTCTATCTGCTAATGATGTTCGACAATTTTTAGTAAATCTTAATATCCATGCCGCCATTCTTATTAAAGGAGGAATAGACGAATATTGATATAACAATGATTATTCTTTTATAAATAATGTTCCGACATTAGCCACAAGCAGCCCTTCACCGTTCCGCCCTGCTTTTGCTTGTAACCTATTTTCTCGGTCTACCTTTACTTGGCGGCATTCCTTGTTCACTTCTATTTCCACCTTTTCGTGGTTGCCTTCTGGAAGCTTCGTCCACATGCTTTTTGGGAGATGAAGAAACTCTGGACCATTCCACCACAGCTGAGAAGCGATTAACTCATCCATCGCCATTCCTCTAGAAATCATATCAGCTGGGTTCCTGTCAGTTGGAACATATCTCCACTCGTAATTGTTTGTATTTTTATTTATCTGACGTACCCTATTAGCCACAAATTGTTTAAGGCTACCGCTGTCTCGTCTCAACCAGTATAGAACTACCATGGAGTTCGACCAACAATTAATCGAGCTGATTATGATTCGGTGATACCATCACAAATAGAAAATACGCGCTGAATTAGCTCACTGAGCTGCGTTGCCGCCCGCAGCTCAAGCCGTGGTATGGTCTCCGTTCGTAAGGGTGCTACTTTCGATTTCGCTAGCAATACATTGGATGTCACTACTCCCTTGTATTGTATTACACCATATATAGCTGCTCCAAATGCTTTGGTTGATGCATCCGAAAAGCCATGCAAAGTTGTGCGTATCCTATCCAGCGCGGTATGCGGAGGCTTCCGAACTGGTTTATTTGAGAAAAAATACCCTGCCATTCGATCCTTAGCATTTCAGGTAAAATTGTATCCCAACCTAATTTCTCCTGCCAAATTCTTTGAAGTAAAATCTTTGTTTTGATTATAAATGGTGACGCCAAACCATCCGGGTCATACATTCGAGCGGTGATACTTAAAGCCATTCGCTTAGTCCAACAAGCTGGATCTATATCTGGCAGTGATTTCACTGTGAAAGTTCACTCATCCGTTGAAGGAATCCAGTTAAGGCCCAATACTGATGCTTCCATATGCGCATTCAGCCATTCACAGTCAACTTCAAATTGCGAACTAATGGAATGTAAGACATCTTCCGAGTTAGACTGCCATTTAGTAAGCTCGAAACCTCCCGCCGCTAAAAGCTGTTTCAGCTGCTGGTATAAGAGCAACAATTCCTCCTCCGTAGCAGCTCCGACCAAACAATTGTCCATATAAAAGTTATGCAATACAGCGTATGCACCTAAAGGCCACCTATGTACGTTATTTTTAGCACATTGCTGCATCGCTCTGATGGCACAAAAGGGCGCTGATGCCATCCCGAATGTCACTCTAGTGAGCCAATATTCAGCTACCTCTCCTGTATCATTCCTCCAAAATATTCGTTGCAAGTCCCAACCTGCGCTGCTATTTTCACCTGCGGAAACATCTTCTTAATATCTGCCGTTACCCCATATGCATGCATACGAAAACCCCAAAGAAGGTCAATTAAATCCTTTTGCTACTTGGGCCCGATCATTTGGACATCATTTAATGAAACACCGGAATCAGTGATACAAGATGCTTCGAATACTACCAGAAATTTCTTCGTAATTGCATGGTGAAGGATATAATAGGGTTTGCTTTCCGGTGGAGTTGTTGCCAGCTTTAGCCATCCCTTTTATACTCATTTATTAAGCCCTTATAATTTTCTTTCAATATTGGTCCACGTTTAAATCGATGCTCCAATCGTAAATATCTTTGGACCGCTGTCACTCGATTGCAGCCAATACGATCCCAGTCGCGTCATAAGGTAATTTCTAGAGTATAGCGCCCCTCCTGTGGGTCGAATGTGTGGGTCTCCAAGAAATGGGTTTCACATTCCTGTTGCTCCGTCGTCCAATTGGAGTCATCACCTGGCAAGCTTTCTACTTCAAAGAAACGTTGTACTAAGTGCTCAAGTTGATACTTATTTTCCATTTTATCTACCACTTCTGCTACATGAATTTCCACAACGCTAGCGTTAGTCGGCATTTCGTCGAAGAGAAACCAGCCCAAACTAGTCTCCTGTGATACAAAGCCTGACGCTAATCGACGCATATTTTCCTGCGTCAGTTGAGCCCATATACCCACGCCCAAAAGCATTTGTACTGGTGATGGTTGGTTGAAAGTTGGATCAGCCAAAAACGTTGATATATCGCTGGGCAAATCTTGCTACCGTAATAGTGTTTGAGGAAATAACATTTTGCCTAAAATCGATGGAACCACTAGACAAGTGACAAAGATACTCAAATCGTTCAGGTAAAGTGACATAAGATGACCCGATATTGCCTTATTTCAGACTTGAGATTGCGCTCCAATAGCTGACGAAACATCAACCTTTGTTCGATGCGTGCAAATTTGATTATTAGCTACGACATTCTTGCTGATCAGGTTCACATGTGCGCCAGTGTCACATATGGCACGTAGTATTATAGTCATACCACCCTGCGTTACAAAACGAACTTGAGCAGTAGCCAATAGAGTGGAGCAAGGATTGATAGGTGATGATCGCATCATGACGGGTTTATTCACAGGTCCGCAGAATTCTGATGAAGTAACAGCACTGGAAACCCCGAGGCCATGTTCCACTTCGCTTTTTAGTTGCTATTGGTCCTTATTGAAACTCGCCTCCACAGTTGCTACCATTAACTCATGCGGAACTTCCCCCTTGGAATTCGGACCTAACTTCGGGCAAATAATGCTATTATGGGGTGCCCTTTCACACCTGGCACAGCGACTAGATAGAGAGTTCCGAGCTGTATGTCCTTTTTGCAAGCAATTTTGACATAACCCCAGCTCAAAAATTCGCTTAATTATCTGGTCACGACTCATGCGTCCAATTGTAGGGCATCTATGGAATGCATGATCTCCTGAGCAGCTGAGACATGGCTTGTACTTAACCATGGACGAACTGCTTAACTTTGCACGCTGATCCATGACAGGATTGTTTGTGCGCTTCTCACTATACTTACCGACGGCCGGTATGGCTTGGCTTAACAGCTCGCTACCACGACGCTCAACCAAGAGAAAAAATCTTTTTGCAAGTTCGGAAATCGATCTGTGGGCCGAAACAATTCCCACTGACTACGTGACACGCTATCTAATCTGGACTCTAGAAAGTTCAATATAAACAAGTCGCGTTGTACCTCAGCTCCCAACTGTCTTGCCAACATTCGCATACTATTTCTAATAACATCAAGCATATCCCTAATCAAGGCATGTGTAGCCTATGACCATACTGGTAAATCGTAAATAGCTGAGCAATGGGCTGCATGGCACAAATATTCATTATCATATGTAATGCATAATGTTTTCCATGCGTCAACGAAGCTGTTGTTTCGCTTTGGCCAATATCCCAATGCTCTAGTGTCTCTCACACAGCTCTGAAGGCGACGAAACCGTTACAGATTGGTAAGGTGTGGATTTTGAATCACTTCAGCAGTAAATATATCGCGGAACTGAATCCACTCACGATGATTGCCTCGGAACGAGGGAAGTCGATCTGCCAAAGGCACGATGTTGTAGGGGTCGGTTCCATTGTTTTTAATTTTTGATACAATTCTGCCTGGACTTTCACGTATATATCTTCGACCTGCTGCTGACGAGCAAGATCATCCGCCTGTTGCACCTCATCGCGCGAGCTGCCTTGCAGCTCCCTACATATACATTCAAATTTTTCCCAAGCCTTAACTAAAATATCGAGTCGTATCTTTAAAATTTCCACGTTCATATCATCAGTTGAAGCAGAGGCCAATAGTCGGACTGACGCTAAATTTGCAATGCAGTATAATCTAAATCCAAATGCTTACTCTTGCATCTCCTAATGGCTTGAACATCCATCCGTTGGGAATCTTCTATATCGACTGTTAGGCCCGTTTTTTCTTCCTCTACACTCGTTACGTTATTTCTATCATCACCTAAAAGAAAATTCGAGAAAAATATCAGGCACTTAACGAAAGGCTGGATTGACTAGCATTATCCTTGTCCTATAAATCACTCCCCAGTATTCGATACCTACTCAAGCTGACGTATGTATATAACCTAAATATATACGCGCGTACCCAACCCCAGTAAGTCGCAGAAACTACTGTCCGAAATCGCATGCCATCATAGATTAATCTTACTGAAACGTCAGACTTAAATTCGCTGAGCGTATGCCACAATTCGCCGATATATTATGCAGAAAGTCGCAGATAAATTCTAGCATAAGTCGTAGTTATATTTGCATTAGCAGTCTCGCTTCTTTTTCGAATGGCTTACGAATTTGGCCCTAAATCGCTCTGTATCAAAATGTGTAACTACGCTGCAATAGCAACAAAGTCGCTGTCAACCCTTAACATATCATAATCAAGCCTTGAAAAAATACACATGCACATGCATACATACCATTCACTTTTGGAATTTTTTGTATTTTAAATTTACTTCGCATGCAACGTTTTCCTCGTTCCTCGCTCACAGGTAACAATTTAGAACGCTTATTTGAGCTTGGTCCAGGGCTATTTCGCTCTGCCCTTCTCAACGCCTTCGCTGCCATCAAACGCGTCATATTTTCAGCCTAAAACAATGCACGAACGTTCGACTTCCAGTTATATATTTTTTTCCATTGCTATTTTTCCAGCATGTTGACTATAACTGCTTATTCCATTCGGCTCGATTGACCAAAATGTATTTTAGAAGAAATTGTATTATACTTTTTCTCAAAAATGAAGAACGACTTTTCTGTTGAACTGATTTTTTATTTCTGAATTTTATATCAAGGCTTTTTTGTACAAATTGAAAAATTCCTTGATATAAATTCCTTTTACAATCTAAACAATGCCTACTATTCTCGTTCCTATAGAGTTGAAAACTTTCAATTATTCCACAACCTGGAGTAAGTGTTCTGGATAAATGCATGCATTTCAAATGTGTATATATGAAGAGGGAGGGTGGGGCCGTGTGTAGAAGTCCACGAAAGTGGGGAAAGCTTCTGACCGCCAATCACCTGGGAATGGCCAGAGCAATTCGTTTGCATGCGGTTCAAGCAGCTCACTACTGCCGGTTGCTTGCGGCCAAGTATCCTCTGGGTAGCCGCTAAACGGAGAAAGCGACAACCTGACTAGGCCACTCTGACATAATCGGTTTAACGGCTAGCCGGGGGAGATCTCATCGGCAGCGTCTGCAGGTGCGGCTGCAAGCGGGCGTCTGTCTTGGAGCAAGCGGCTCGCTATATAAACGTGCCAAGTAATATTTTCACCCCCGCTGAGCGGGTTGTGCGCTGGGCTTGGGACCCGCCACGTAAAATCATACTCCAATGAAATATAACAACAAGCCTCGAATAAATACGCTCTCTATTGATGACGACCATGGCAAACGTTTGAAGGACAATGAATTGAGGGCATGCACCTGGAACGTCCGCTCCCTGAATGGGATTGGTGCAGATGCCCGGCTGGTTGATGTCCTCGTCAAATCAAAATCTGACATCACCGCCATCCAAGAAATGCGTTGGACGAAGCAAGGAAGAAAGAAGATCAAAAATTGTGACATATATTGGAGTGGCCATACGAATAAGCGCAGTTTCGGCGTCGGATTCGTGGTGGGAGAGAGACTTTGTCGCCAAGTGCTGGCGTTCACGCCTGTGGACGAGCGTCTCGCCGCTATCCGAATAAAAGCAACATTTTTTAATATATCATTCATCTGCGCCCATGTGCCGACAGAGGAGAAAGACGATGAGGTGAAAGACACATTTTACGAACAATTAGAACGCACATACGAGCGCTGCCCCCGTCATGATATAAAAGTCGTGCTTGGCGACTTTAACGCCAGGGTGGGCAAAGAAGGTGTTTTTGGCCCTACAGTCGGAAAGTTCAGCCTACACAATGAAACTTCTCCTAACGGACTGAGGCTGATTGACTTTGCCGGTGCTCGAAACATGGTCATATCCAGCACGAGGTTCATGCATAAAAAGATACATCAAGCTACATGGCAGTCTGCTGATCGAAATACTCGCAATCAGATCGATCACGTTGTGATAGACGGACGGCATGCCTCCAGTGTTTTAGATGTGCGCACGATCCGAGGACTTAACATCGACTCGGACCATTATCTCGTTGCAGCCAAAATACGAACCCGCCTCAACGCGGCTAAAACCAAGGAACAAAAAACACAAGGAAAGCTAGACGTCGAAAAGCTTCAATCACAACAGACTGCCAATGATTTCGCAACTCGACTCTCACACCTGCTCTCTGAGAGCACAACTCATCCTGAAGGAATACAGGAGCAGTGGGAGCATATCTTCAAAGAACTTCGTACTGCCGCCGAGGAAAAAATTGGTTACCGGCGGCCACGAAAAAACAACTGGTACGATGAAGAATGCCGCGTTGCAACCGAAAGAAAAGACGCTGCCTACAAGGCTACGTTAAAAGCGAGCGCGACAAGAGGAGTGTGTGAACGCTATCGTGTGTTGAAAAGGGAAGCGAGACGCCTTTTCAGGAAGAAAAAAGCAGAAGCAGAAAGGCAAGAGTGCGAGGAGCTTGAGATGCTAGCCACCAGGAATAACGCCCGAAAATTTTACCAAAAAATACGGCGACAGACGGAAGGTTTTAAGACAGGTGCAAGCTCCTGTAGGAACGAAAACGGCGACCTTGTAACTGATATCCAGAGAGTGCTTAGATTATGGAGGGAATACTTCTCTGCTCTCCTAAATGGAGGCAGCAATTCACCGCGCAGAGATGAAGAACCCGATCCCGCAATCGATGATGATGGAATATATGTCCCCCCGCCCGATTATGACGAAGTTAGAATAGCAATAACCAGATTGAAAAACAACAAGGCCGTGGGCGCTGATGGATTGCCTGCGGAGCTATTCAAGTTCGGCGGCGAGGAGTTGGTAAGGCGCATGCAGCAGCTTCTTAGCAAAATATGGGCGGACGAAAGCATGCCCGACGGTTGGAATCTAAGTGTTCTTTGAGGAGGGATACTGCAAAATGCACCAGCTATTGTGGAATCAGCCTTCTTAATATCGCATATAAGGTCCTTTCAAGTGTATTGTGCGAAAGATTGAAGCCCACCGTGAACCGACTGATTGGACCTTATCAGTGTGGCTTCAGACCTAAATTACAATTTTTTATGAAAATTCGTCGAATTTTTGAAATATTTTTTTAAATATAATTTAGTTTTTGTTATAGATCGTGACAAATTTTCTTATGGTAAATTAGCTAAAATAAATTTGCGAAAGTGAAAATTGTAAGAATTGTCCAAAAACGCGTGTCTACTTATTTATGTGAGTGACTGTACATATGTGCATACATATTTTGTATTTATTCGAGTATTTATCCTGGCGCTACAATTTTTACAAAATTGTTTTATAGTACCAGTCAGGAATGTAAAAGTAAATTACAATAATAATAATAACAATGTAAATAATTAAATTAATTATGTGAAAATTACTTATTACAAAAACTTAAAAGTAAAGTATCATACAAAGTAGAAAAGACAATAGATTTAAATTAAATAAAGCCTGATCCAACAAAAAGTTATATGGTAGGTTATCTTTTATAATTATGTTATTATTCGCTATCATCACTTTCATTCGATGAGTCACTTGTGGAATAGTCATGAGCATCAGCAACACTACTGTGAAAGCTTGAAACAACTGGGGTATTTATTGACTCCTCAACATTATCGGGCGACAGTAAATTTAAGACTTCTGAAGTCAGACTTTTAAATTTTTTCTTAGGTATCTCCCTAAAACTGTTAACTAAAGGATCCGATGTTATAAGCAACATATTCATAAGATCTCTATTCGTGGGTTCACGCGACTGCTTTTGTGTGTTATCATCCCTGAATCGTCTCAAATATTTGTTACGGGCTTGCTGTGCTTCCTCAGAAAGTTAACCAATAGGTAAAATTGCTGATTTTATAATATCAGTACTATGCACTAAGATTTTATGAACTGTAACAGGCATATTAAACCATGGATAGAGATCTATGTATAGTTTTTTAGTCTCGACCGCAAATTTTTCAAATCTTTGGATATTTATATTGTATCCAGATGCTAATGCGCGAAGGAGAGTGTCGAATCTTTTGATGAGCGTTATATCCAATCCCGCAATCTCAGTACTAGCGTCAGAATTTTTGAAAAACCTACGAGCAGTGTTGCCGTCATTGGTATTGCCGAAACCTGGTTTTGGTTTATCTACTATCAATCCAAGTACACTTTTAAATTTATTCTGGATTTCGTTGGAACGTGGCTTTACACTCTCTTTATCTGCCTCATTCCTAAGCTGCCATTTTTTTACTTCGAGGCGATAACTTATGTGAAGCAAACATTCAAAACATCTTATCCATGCATGGAGAGTAGACAAACCAAAACCAAGATTATCTCGGTTAGGCGTAAAGTCCCGTAACACATTTTTCATATCTTTTGGAGTGGCACCACAAATATAACACTTTTGTGCGGAAGACGTTTCAGTCAAAGCATTGCAGACTTGTCAATCATTGTTAGAAGCATATTGTGATTTACGGAAACTTCGTATTCTTCGAGCATGTACTTTACTTTTTAACAATAAAATCTTTTGTTTCTTTAGAAAAAATAAATTTAATTGGACGACAATACATGGTAGAAGAAGGTCGAGGATTCTGCCAAACAATGTTACCTTTTTCATCCTGTAATTGAAGAGGAACGAAAGAAAATATAAACAAAAACTCATCAGTGTCAGAACTGCATGTAAACTTTTGCTTATATGTGCTATGGCCAGAGCTTCCATCGCAACCCCACTTGCTGATTATAGTATACGTCAAGTTTGTAGGTAATAAACTAACAAAAACTCCTTGATTTGCTAAAACTAAACGCTCAACAGTTTTATCTAATACGGACTGGACTTAATTTCCGCACGTGTTTCACCCACATCAATTTCATTTGGATAGCATTCTGCCTTAGCTTTTCTTAGACTATAAAATGATGGATAAACCTTATGGCCTGTCTTGATGCTCCACTTCCGAGTCGTTTTGTACCCATGAGTCGTCGACTTGCTATATACGTAGTATGCTAAAGCTTCTACATTGCTCAATTATCTTGCATCTGGCTCACATGTCATCTTTTTGCCAGATATTTGAGTGGTTTCCTGTGGTTTTTTTTATAATGTTAGCAATATTTCTGTTGCCGGACATACGCGTTGATACTTCTGCCGCATAAAGTAACTCACCAGGACTTCTAGGTTGCAAGAGGTCATCCACTCGACGCCGTTTGGTTTTTTCACTGCAGCTAACAAAGTCCTTCTTTCGTCTTCCGGGGCCGGGGTTACCTGAAGAAGTGGTTGGTTGTTCTGATGGCAGGGTGACAGGGTGAATGGGGTGAATAGTTGATGATTGTTGTGCTTCCATCTTAAGTGTCGTTGATGGTTCTGATTTGTTATCAGTTGTGCAGTATTTATATTATATTCAAGTATTGGCGTAGATGCTACCAAATGGGGTTGTTTTGTGTAGCGTTCCTGTGTGGTTATACCTGCATTAGGATTGCTTTGTATGTACCTGTTTTTATGCCTTGGTGACTGGTGCGTTAGGTTGTGGCAGGTTGAAGTCAGTTATCTTCCTCTTTTTGCTTTTGGTGTGCTCTTGTTGACCTTGCGCGTTTATTTTTGTGTGTTTTGTGGCTAAGTGTTTGTTCCCTGTACCTGGGAATTGGTTTTGCCGTTTATAGATCAGCTTTAAATGTTCAAACATCTCGTCGGAGCTGGTACGTACATACATTCTATTTTATATGTAGAGATAACTAAATCTACAAAAAAAAATTAAAAATAGATGTGCAAAGAATTCGCAATGGTTTTTTCTTTGGATTATTAGAGAATACTTGCGACTATAACATATGTAAAATTTAGCCCGGATGTCCGCGGATGTATGTAAATTTTTTGTCCCTAAAGTTAAAAATATAGAGAAAAAATACCTTTTCTTCTTAATAACGGAATGTTAAATATATTGAAAATACTCTAAATGCGAAAGAATTACTATTAAAAAATTTTACTTACCTTGAGCTTAGAATCCATCAAAAAATTATATAAAAGTGTTCATTTAAAAGAAATATGAAGCTTAATATTCAACAAGAATTTTGCAAATTAATCAATGCATTTTACGGCCACTCCTGCCTTCTTACTTCAATTACACAATATATATGAGCAAAAATATCAAAAAAAAAGCAAAAATCCCTTTATTTTGTTTGTTTTCTTTCATTTCTCATTACACTTTTCTTGGAATAAGAACTTTGTTTTTGTCCAGCTAGCTTGTTCTACACGAAACACTGTGCATCGACCAGATTTTTACAATGCACCAAATCTTGGAAAAAACCCGTGAAAAGAGAATCGACACACATCACCTCTTCGTCGACTTTAAAGCCGCCTTCGACAAAACGAAAAGGAGCTGCCTATATGCCGCTATGTCTGAATTTGGTTTCCCCGCAAAATTTATACGGCTGTGCAAAATGACGTTGAGCAACACCATCAGCTCAGTCAGAATTGGGAAGGCCTCTCCAAGCCGTTCGAAACTAAACGATGTTTCAGACAGGGTGACCCCCTATCATGCGATTTCTTTAATTTGATGCTGGAGAAAATTATACTAGCTGCAGAACTTAACCGCACTGGAACAATATACTATAAAAGCGTGCAATTACTGGCATATGCTGATGACATTGATATCATCGGCCTAAACACCCGCGCTGTTAGTTCTGCTTACTCCAAACTGGAAAAAGAAGCGGTAAAGATGGGTTTGATGGTGAATGAGGACAAAACGAAGTACCTGCTGTCATCGAGCAAAGAGTCAGCGCATATGCGCCTTGGCAACCACGCTACTGTTGGCAGCCATAATTTCGAAATAGTAAAAGACTTCGTTTATTTGGGAACCAGCATCAACACTAGCAACAACATCAGCACTGAAATCCAGCGAAGAATCAATCTTGCCAATAAATGCTACCTTGGACTAGGTAGGCAATTGAAAAGTAAAGTCCTCTCTCGGCGAACGAAACTCATACTCTACAAGTCACTTATCGTACCCGTCCTGCTATATGGGGCAGAACCATGAACCATGACAACAGCAGATGAAGCGGCTTTGGGAGTGTTCGAGAGAAAAGTTCTTCGAAAGATTTATGGACCTCTACGCGTTGGCGATGGCGAGTACCGAAGAAGATTTAATGATGAGCTGTACGAGCTATACGCAGACATCAGCATAGTCCAGCGAATTAAAACGCAGCGGCTGCGCTGGCTAGGCCATGTTATGCGAATGAAATATGATGCTCCGGGCAAGAAAGTGTTTCTATCGGAACCCGCCTATGGAAGCAGAGGTAGAGGGCGGGCCCCACTCCGTTGGAAGGACCAGGTGGAAAACGATTTAAACTCCCTTGGTGTGACCAATTGGCGCCGGTTGGCGGAGCGAAGGAGCGACTGGCGCGCCTTGTTGGACGGCCATAACCGTTTAGACGGTTAAGCGCCAATTAAGTAAGTAAGTAATATATGAAGAACAATAAGATTTTAAATGAAAAGTATAAATTTAACAAGTGAACAATTTATTAACTATTTAGTCAGCAATGTTCATCAGAAAAGATTATCATGCTTATCAGCTTAATGTTAACTAATTTGGTTGTCAAAGGTAAAGAAATTTGGTTATTCATTTTGTTGGTTTTTCTGAAATCTTAAAATTTAATCATCAAAATTATTCAAAAATGATTCGAAAAATAATTTTCAGTTTTTGATCATGAAAAGCAACATATGTATGTAATTATCTCTTTTTTTGTTTAATTGTGTGATAATATTTAGTCATAACAGGTAATCAAATTGTATTGATATGCAGAAAAATTCGAAATTTAATCATCCCAACAAAGAGCACAACTCAGCGTTTCCTGGCCTACAATTTAATTTTTGTAAACCTTAAAAAAAGCTAACTAAAAGTGACAAGTTCAGTTATGCTGGGAAGCCAAAGAAACAAAGTAAAATAGGATATTTACCTGCAAACATGCTCCTGCTAATTCTTTAACGGTTGAAAGCTCCTTAAACTCATGAAGTTGCAAAACAAGAGTCTGTTTGTTAAATTGAGTAGCCATCTTGTACCACGCTTGACCTACTGTTCCTTCCAGCCCAGGTATTATTATATTGCGTTGCATGGACGGCCTTGTTACATCTGCTGACGTTTTCAAAGGAACTAAAATCTCATTAGAACGTGCTTCGTCACCTAGGTTTCTCAACAATATCTCCATTCCTCTAAAATTACTATTTGATGTAAATATTATTTTTGCCACGTCTGCACTTTCCCGTTCTCGACTATCAACGCATTCCTGTAATTTTTGAAACGTTAATGCGCGTAAATCTTGTGGCGTTAATATAAGGTCGAAGTCTCTTTCTAAGGTTTGCTTAATTTCGACTGCCATAAGAGAATCCATACCCATTTCCGACAGGGTTGTGCCTAACGAAACCGTTTTTAAATCTCGTATTCCCATAATATTCATAACTGTTTCGAGAATGTTTTTATTTCCCAAAGATCCTACATGTTTTTCAGCAACCACCATACTTGAAACGATAGGGTCGGGGGCGGATAGCAAAGTATCCAATTCGAAAATACATGATGATATTCTTTGCTGTAAAGTTCCACCGATTTCTATGTCTATTTTATCTTCAGCCATATCAGCAACCAGACCAACTTCACCGACTGCTCCCCATTGGATAGCTTTCCCTGAATATCCATGTTTAACACGATTCTCTATAATACGTTCCATAATAGAATTAGCCATTCCATAATTAGTTTGTCCAGCATTTCCACGGCCACAAGAGACACTTGAAAATACTACAAAATGTTCTAGCTGGGGACAATGAGTGCGGGATATTTCATCTAAATATTTTGTGGCTATAGCTTTAGGGGCGAAATTTTCAATAAATTTTTCTTTTGTTTGGTTTAGAAATATGCCATCTCTTAATACGACTGCCAAATTGAAGATACCTCCAATAGGACCAGAATTTAATCCTTGATTTATCAAATGCATACAACCGTCATATGTAGTAATATCGAAGGTACTAATAATAATCTCACAGCCATATGTTTTCCATAACCTTAGAATGATAGTTTAGTGTGCATTTTATTATTATTTGAAATTAAAACTTCATAATAACTTACGCTATTCTGTATGATTGATAATCTTTTGATAAACCACGACTTGAACTAATAATCAACTTACGAGCGCCTCGTATTACCAGCCAGTCAGCCAACTCTAATCCGAAACCACCTAAGCCTCCGATCACTATGTAGCTAAGATTGGGTTTAAAGTACACTTGATTCAAAACTTTTACTGGAGTCGTGAAGCATGAATCGGGATTTTCTCTAACTTGAATCAAAACTTTTCCAATGTGTTTCCCTCCCATCAGATGTCTAAATGCTTGTTCGATTTCGTGTGCAGGAAATGTAGTTGTTGGCAACGGTTGAATGATACCTTTTTTGATATCATCATCAACCAAATTTTTTAAGTACTGTAAATATATGATAATTATTAGATATTTGAATAAATATACACGCATTTTTTGTCAACTGGTGTGATGCTGATGTAAAGACTTGCAATTGATATTTGTATATTAGATAAATACTAGTTTACTAAAAATTCCATCTAGTTCCAGCTCTGACTTTTTTCCGTATTATTAACACGGCGATGTCGTACGAAATATCAATTGCTAGTCTCTGCAACAGCATCATACCTGTTGACAAACTAGTTATTATATAGAGCAAAATCGCACCAGATACCATACAGTCTTATAAGCATCAGGGTCATTAACACACAAGTCAGATTCTGAATCAGCATTTTACCAGATGGAATGATAGTTATTATATACATCAATATAATACTGTGACGAATATTACCATCTCTAAGTGTTTACTAAGTAAATAATCACGCAACAACAGAAAAAAACATTGAAGCGAGCCACACATGTACATGTACATAAACACATTAATCATCATGTACACACATACATACAAGCAGCAGAAAGATACTCACAAACGCATGTCATCATCAGCTACAACTTCGCTCACATATACACACGCATATGGTTACACACTACAAATACACGTGCGTATGGCTGTTGATCAGGTAGAGGATTCTAGAAGAAGAAACGTCTAGACATTTGGGCAGAGAGTATAAAAGCAGCAGAAGCTGAGTAGTCCGTAATCAGTTTGATTTAAGCACGCTGTCAGTTGCAAAGTAAAAGTGTTATTGTGAAGTATTTTCAAAGTAGTCTAATAAAGACCATTGTGCATTATTGAGTATTGGAGTTATTTATTCAACAGTTTAGCGATACGAATGTTAGTAGAAGGTTGCAAATAAGCGTAATTTCCCTAAATTCGGTACAATACAAATTGACACACTAGTTAGTGTATGCAACAGTATATTGATAACAGCGTTCACCAGGCGCGACCTAGCGAAGGTATTAACCGACTCAGAGTGGATTAGGCTTAAGCCTCCTTATGGCTATCTGGATCAACCGCCTGAGTTAGTAGTTGCCGTATCTCATAACAGTGCTTGCGGAGATGTTTCCGTATCCGTCGTGGAGACCTAGGTCAAGCAGTTGTTTGTTGTTTGCTCGTTTTGTGAAAATTCAGCAAAAACTGTATGTTCGATATTTCCTTATGCTCCTTTGAGTTGAGCTCTCTTGTATCACCATGTCAAGCGTCACCCATATAAGCGGTAAGTTTCGCATGTGAAAGTTAGGGTTTGCTCGAGTATATTTAGGCAAATGTATTGCTACGCAGTGTATAACTAGTCGAGAAGTACTTGACGATGCTGCTACGCCTACACTTAACGCTATCAATTGGGATTGCAGCTTAAGGACCAGCTCAACCAATTCCTGTGCCATCGTTGGGTCTATATCTTCTTCGAAAACTTCTTTCTTCTTCCTTGATAAATCGCGCAAGTTATATTTAAGTGTGTGAATAAATGTGTACGAAGTAATTTTATGGATTCAGGCAACCGATAATATGTGTTTCAGTCTACCGATCACGCTGGGGTCACCACTTTGGGCAAATGAGTCTTCGAACGGTTTGATTACTAATAATTTATTCATTAAAATTTAACGTAACAAAGTTAAAGATTTTAATAGTCGTAAAGATATTTATGACTCTGCGCGCAAATTCCAGAAAGATTTCTAGTGACGCGCTGAATATAAATTGACGATGCCGGATTGATACTTTGTAGTAAATGCGGTGTTTCCACAAATATACAAACAAAAACATTCATTCAAAACCAACAATTTCCAAATATAAGCCATTCTATTCTTAACAGTTTCTCCTTTTTTTTCACCTCTTTAAATTTGCTTGAAACTCTTGAAAATCGTTGCCAGGCAATTCCAATTCTCTATGCAGGTGAATAAGAGAAGATCCCACTGCTGAGTTTCATACTGGTTAAGCACCGCATTTAAATTACATGAAAACGCTCAAGGAATATTAGTATTTTTCTCATGTAAGCCAACTAGAAATTTTTATTCTCAGCTGAGCAGAGCTCACAGAGTATATTAATTTTGTTCGCATAATGGTACCCCGTAACGGCATAAAGTAATCGAGATAGATATAGAGTTATATATGTATATCAAAATGATCTGGGCGGAAAAAGAAATTCATTTAGCCAAGTCCGCCCGTCCATCCGTCCGTCCCGTAAACACGATAACTTGAGTAAATTTTTGGGTATCTTAATGAAATTTAGTATGTAAGTTCCTGGCTACTCATCTCAGATCGCTATGCAAAATGAACGAAATCGGACTATAACCACGCCCACTTTTTCGTTATCGAAAATTTCGAAAAACGGAAAAAGTGCGATAATTTCTTACCAAAGACGAATAAAGCGATGAAATTTGGTAGTTGGATTAACCTTATGACGCAGAATAGAAAATTTGTAAAATTTTGGGCAATGGGCGTGACATCGCCCCCTTTTAAAAGAAGGTAAAGTAAGTAAGTTTTGCAAGCTGTAATTTGGCAGCTGAGTATGTAATGTTCGGTTACATCCGAACTTAGCCTTCCTTACTTGTTATTTTAAAAATCGTTTTTTCCTTTTGTTACTGAATTTGTTTGAAAAATTTCTTTCGATATGCGTGCTACTACTGCTTAGGCATGCTAACTTTTCTTGCGCATTTCTTGGACCACTGAAAAAGTGAGCAAGAAATCTTTTCACCTTCCAAATAGTGCATGCAAAACGCATCTCCAGCGAAATTTTGTAAAGAATAATAAGCAAATTCGGCTTACAAGAGTATAAAAAAAACTTCTTGCGCATTGGGCTTGTGCTTTCAGAACTTGCTTTATTTTTCTTTCATTTTTCTCAAGTGAGTTATCGAAGGTATCTGATGTCCATTTTGCTTTATGTCCGAGCCACAAAAAACTTTTTCATATAGATCAGATCAGGGTTAACCAAAGTTAAAAGTGTGGCTGTATTAGTGAGAGCGCGATGATCGTACAAATCACTTGAGGCACAATTCATTCGCATATTAGCAAGCAACGAAGCAACATCGTATGCAAGAATTTTGTTTA
Source organism: Eurosta solidaginis (assembly GCF_040869045.1). Classification (NCBI taxonomy): domain Eukaryota; kingdom Metazoa; phylum Arthropoda; class Insecta; order Diptera; family Tephritidae; genus Eurosta; species Eurosta solidaginis. Next base: position 175,085,479 of record NC_090319.1, on the reverse strand, counting down.
TTTATGACCAAGATTACGAAATTTCGCGCATAAATAGCATAGTCGTACGCAAACAAGCGACACCAACAATCGATGTTGCTACTCTGCTTGTTGAGGGACAACCACCACAGATGACATGATATGAAACTTCTCGCTCTCTGAGAGCGCGTGAAAATGTGCATTTTTATAATATTGGCCATAGATACCATCATGCTCAAAATCAAATTTGGGCATTTCAGAATAACTTTGGGGTATTTTACATGGTAAAGGTTTAATTTATAATTTTCACTGAAAAATTACTCAAGGTTGTCAAATGGGATATGAAAAAACTCGAATTTTTGTCAGGATTACAAATCCGAAGAAAAAATAACTATTTTTCACCCGTGGAAAATTTATCAGTGACAAAACCTTTCATCGAAGGGCTGCACACGAAACGGGTTTTGATAGCAGCTTTCGATTGGAGAAAAAGTCAGCTTCTTGGTCTTCGCATTGATGTAAATTGATGCATAAAGGACAGGTTTTTGTGGAGCGTTGCAACATTCCACTTTTGACAGCTGAGATAAATTGTAGGTATACGTATAGGTTAACGCAACATGTATAATTAACAGCCTTTTGCGGACGACAACGCAGATACTTCACCAAGTGATCTAATTTCGTAATTTCTTATAAATTTTTTGCGTTTTTTATTGTATGTGGATATACATATGTATGTAAATAAACATTTTGGTCGCATCAAAGTGAAAAAGGGGCTAGCCGTTCATTGTTATCTTATGGCGGTGCCAGGGCAACAAAGCAAAGCAACGCAATCGAAATATATTATTTCATATTTTTTCACTTATCTACCACAAAATATTTCTACAAAACTTTGCCTTTTTTATAAATTTTAATAAGTTTTTATCACCTTACTTGCTGATTTTTTTTAAAATAATGAAACCGAACGGATTTCTTGGAGTTTTTTTTTTTTGTAGTTTAGGCAACTCTATAGCCATCTTATGTTCTTGGAAACGAATGAACTTTTGTTTACAATCGAACGAACTTCAAGATCCATTCTTGGAAACGAATGAACTTTTGTTTACAATCAAATGAACTTCAAGACCCAAAAGGTAGATGAGAGCAGAGAATCGGGCCGAAAAAGCAAGAGGGCACGAACGAGCTCAGATTCCCACTCAGAGGACTTGGAAGCCAAAAGAAACGAGATGAAAGAACAAATACGCTTTCACAAGGTGAGTCTTGGTCCAATGTAGCGCGCCGGAGGCTGAAACAGCGGGCCCAGCCAGCCAAGCAGGCAACCCCCGTCCAAGCCCCTAAAGCTCAAAAGCGGGCGAGAAAGAGGAGACAAGCAGCAACTTTTGTGGAAAAACCTGTGGAAGGCAAAAGCTATGCCCAGGTACTAGGGGCCATACGCGGCCAGCTCCGCCCTAATGACACAGGTACGGTGGTACGGTCAGTACGAAAAACCAAATCTGGTAACGTACTGATTGAAACGGTGCGCTGCAGTGACCAGGCGGCCTTCAGAGCAGCTATAGGTAGTGCAGTAGGAGAGGTCGGTGAAGCACAACAGCTTTCCAAGCGGATGAAGTTGGAAGTACTTGGCATGGACTGTCTCACAACTGAAACAGAAATCCAAGACGCAATAAGGAGGGAGGTCGGAAAAGAAGAAATCACTAGACCTCTCCGTGTCTCTGTGTTCGCAGCAAACCAAAGAGAACAGAAAATGGCGGTCGTCGAAGTTGACGAGAATATTGGCAACGCCCTACTCAAAAAAGGTAACATTCCTATCGGATGGATACAGTGCCGAATCAGACAGCGAGAAGAAGTACAACGCTGCTTTAGGTGTCTCGGCTACGGACACCGGAAGGCTGAATGCGAGGGTCCAGACAGGAGTAACGCCTGCTGGAAGTGTGGGCAAAGCGACCACAAAGCTTCGGCCTGTACCGCAGCTCCAAAATGTTACCTGTGTAATACACAGAAGCTCGATCATGTCCCTGGATCTGGAGCATGCAGCATTTTCAGAGCGGCACTCGCTGTTGCAAAGGCCAAAGTCTCAATTCAATAGATATAGACAACACCGACATCGCCGCAATCTGGATGACTGATGCAAACGCCAATATTGTGAACCGTGTTGCCGGACAAGGCTACGTCCGCCTAACTACGAATAATACCACAATAGTAAGCTGCTACTTGTCCCCGAATGATCCCATTCAAACGTTCAGGGACAAGCTTGAACTTATTGAAGACGACCTGAGGGACTTAACTAGTAACCTGGTTGTGGGGGGAGACTTTAACGCAAGAGCCGTCGAATGGGGAATGCCGCAGACTAACACCCGTGGAAGGTTAGTCCTTGAGATGGCAGCCAGGCTCGGTTTGAACGTGCTTAACATTGGTACGACCCCTACATACCGACGGCCAGGCTTTGGATACTCGATCCCCGATGTAACACTAGTGTCAGAAAGCCTGCTGCTGACCGCTGCTGGATGGAGAGTCATAGAGGATCTGACTGGCAGCGATCACAACTACATCACTTTCCACCTAAACGATCCCGGTCAGAGGCAGATTCCAACGGGCCACGTAGAACAAAAGCATGGGACGCATCCAAGGTCGCTTCCCAAGGCAGTCGGTTCTATGTACCGGAGCGACTCGGGATTTTTCCCGACCAAGGACTGTCATTTCAGTGTAACCCCATTTAATTTGTTTCGTCCCTCCCACAAATTGTCATCCTCCCAGCAGCTCCTTGCAGCAGGACTGCTCCATATTCTCTTGCTCCGGGAAGGTATCGAATCCAATCCGGGTCCGTCTCCTGACCTCGGTCCTGAGAAATGGTTTTGCTGCATCTGCCGGAAAAGAATCTTTTTAGGACGGTCATACTCTGTTCAGTGTGTCTCGTGTAAGGGATGGTTGCATCGGACAGGTTGTTCTGGGCTTGATCCCAAAACCCGACGTCCACGTAACTTTTATAAATCTTTTGTGGCTCCTTGCTGTTCACGCCCAAGGGCGTCCCGTAGTCTACGTCTAAGCGCCCCCCCATTACCTTCCAGCAGCCCCGCTGCTCAGCAAGCCACAACAAGTGCCCGCTGCTGCTCGCGCCTTACGGCGCCAACAACTCAAACAGCTGCTACCACTCATAACTACAATCTTCGTAGTAGAGTCGGAAGCAATGCTGAGCAACAGCCCCTGCCCCCGTCTTCTCCCCCCCTCTTTTCCGGCAGCAATCGTGTAGGTCAGGGAAACAGACTCTTAGTCCCTACCTCCGTTTGCACCGTTTGCCAGCACAGAATATATATGTTTGCGACATCCGCCCAATGCAGCTCCTGCCTCGGGTGGTGCCACTTTCCTAGATGTTCTGGTCTCCGCGACGGCAACCCCTCGGCGGGTTTCATCGCGCCATGTTGCCAGGTCGCAAACCCAAATCATCCGGGTACCCCAATGCTTGCCCAAGGACGCCTAGTCCCAGGGCCACAACAGCAATTGCGTCCTGGCCTTCCTGAACCCAGGCGTAGTCACCCGTCACTTACCCCCAGAGTGGCGACGTCTCCCCTCATGCACTTCAGAATTCTGCAGTTAAACTGTAATGGACTAACTGGGAAGATTACGGAGATAGTCAATTTCATGAAGCGGCACAACATCCGCATTGCTGCGATTCAAGAGACTAACTCACAGCACGATCTGCATTGCAGTCCTGCTCTGGGTATAATGTCCACAGAAAAGATCGCGAGAGCGGAAATGGAGGCGGCCTCGCGTTTATAATACACCACTCTGTGCAATATCACATATTTGATCCTGGCATCGACCGCAGGGACAACGTCTTAGAACGTCAAGGCCTATCTGTCCGGTCAGGCGATGCAAACCTAGAAATCATCAACATCTACATCCCCCCTGCCACCTGTTGCCCCGGTGGATACCACCCTAATATTAGAGCCTTACTCACTGGAAACAATCGCATTATTTTAGGCGACTTCAATGCCCATCATGATCTATGGCATTCAAATTTGCGGGCGGACAGTAGGGGCGAGATGTTGGCGGATCAAATAGAAGAAACGACGTTCTGCACAATAAACGGAGACGCCCCCACACGTATGGTAGGAAGCTGTCACAGTTCGCCAGATATCTCAATCGTGAGCGCAGAACTCGTAAACTGCGTCAACTGGCAGCCGATGGTATCATTGGCATCCGACCACCTGCCTATACTTGTTTCGCTCGAGCGTACCGCCGACTTCATCGTCACCGAAAAACGCACTTTCATAAACTTTAAAAAAGGAAAGTGGGGAGAATATAAATCCTTTACAGACAACCTCTTTGCTGCCCTCCCTATCCCGACTGATGCCCGCCAAGGGGAGCGTGCCTTTCGCAAGGTCATTGAATCCGCCTCGGCACGTTTCATTCCCGCCGGGAGAATTCCCGAAATCCGGCCCCACTTCCCGGCGGAGGCCGCAAACTTAGCGAGAGAACGTGACCTTATAAGGCAGCTTGATCCAGGCGACCCCCAAATAAGGGATATAAACCAACGCATCAGATTGCTTGTGGATGAACACAAGCGTGCGAAATGGGAGGAGCACCTAAGAGGTTGTAACCTCTCTACCGGTGTGGGTAAACTTTGGTCCACCGTAAAGTCCCAATCGAATCCCACTAAGCACAAAGACAAAGTTTCCATCGCCTTTGGCGACAAAGTGCTGTCGGATGCGAAAAAATGCGCGAGCGCTTTCTGCCGACAATATATAATGCATTCTACGGTCGACAAAGTTAGACGGAGGGCCAACAGACACGCACATAAACACAAATTCAGCGCGTCACCAATCACCATCACCGCTAAAGAGGTTGAGGACGCCATTGGTCGCGCTAAACCATCCAAAGCAGTGGGCCCAGACGGCATAGCCATGCCGATGCTTAAAAGCCTAGGGAAAGAGGGTTTCAAATATTTAGCGCAGGTCTTCAACCTGTCTCTTTCCACCTTTTTCATACCCGAGAAATGGAGAATGGCCAAGGTGGTCCCGCTACTAAAGCCTGGTAAACCAGCTAACATAGGAGAGTCGTATCGTCCGATATCTCTCCTATCGCCAGTAGCAAAGACGCTCGAAGCCATTTTGCTCCCTTATTTCCAAGCAAATTTGCAACTAGCCTCCCATCAGCATGGCTTCAGAAAACTCCATAGCACTACCTCCGCGCTAAATGCCATTAGTACCCAGATAAATTGCGGTTTAAATCAAAACCCCCACCATAGAACAGTACTCGTAGCGCTAGACCTATCAAAAGCTTTTGATACGGTCAACCACGGCTCGTTACTGCAAGACCTGGAAGGGTCTACCCTTCCCCCATGTCTTAAAAGGTGGACCGCAAATTATCTGGGTGGTCGGCAGGCATCGGTGCTATTTAGAAACGAAACATCAAAGCCAAGGAGAATTAAACAAGGGGTGCCACAGGGTGGTGTCCTATCCCCACTTTTGTTTAATTTCTACATATCTAAACTACCTTCACCACCGGAAGGAGTCACAATCGTTTCCTACGCCGATGACTGCACAGTAATGGCCACAGGCCCAGGCCCACAGATCGATGAGCTATGCAATAAAATAAACGGCTACCTCCCTGATCTCTCCAGTTTTTTCGCCTCGCGAAACCTGGCATTATCACCGACTAAATCTTCCGCGACCTTATTTACAACATGGACGTCCCAAATGTCGACCATTTTGAACATCCACGTCGATGGCTCTACGCTACCGACTGTCCTACACCCCAAAATCTTGGGTGTGACGTTTGATCAGGATCTACATTTTGGTGAGCACGCAGCCGCAATTGTTCCGAGAATTCAGAGCCGTAACAAAATCCTCAAATCCCTTGCTGGCAGTACCTGGGGAAAAGATAAAGAAACGCTCATGACTACATACAAAGCAATTAGCCAGCCGATTACGTGCTACGCGTCACCCATATGGTCGCCAAGCCTAAAAATTACCCACTGGAAGAAGCTACAGGCCTGCCAAAATACTGCTCTCAGAATTGCCACGGGCTGTCTTCTTATGTCCCCAGAACACCATCTACATAATGAGGCGAGAATACTCCCCATCAGGGAAAGAAACGAGATGCTGACCAAACAGTTCCTGTTGAATACCCAGAAACCTGGGCATCCCAACAGACATCTGATTGACGAGCCAGCACCGCCTAGGGGCTTAAGGAGTCATCTCCGTAAGCATTTTGAGGAAATACGGCATCTGAGAACACAGCCGTATGAAGCGAAAAAACACAAGCAGGTCCTTGGTGAACTCCACAAACAGGCGTCGGACCTCTATGCCGGGAATTGCCCGGTGAACCCAGTACTCAAAGTAAAGTATCCAAAACTTGCGGAAGAGGAACGCATACTCCCCAGGGAAACGCGTGTCACTCTGGCTCAACTTCGTTCTGGATACTGTAACAGGTTAAACTCTTACCTATCCAGAATCAACCCCGACATACAAAATGTATGCCCCGCTTGCAATGTGTCCCCACATGACACCAACCATCTCTTTAATTGTAATGTGGAACCAACGCCTCTAACACCCCTTTCCCTATGGTCCACCCCTGTTGAAACAGCAAGTTTCCTTGGACTCCCGTTTGAGGATATTGATGACAGTTTGTGATCGGTCGCGTCTGTTAGGTGGGGCGAAGCACTGCTACAACAACAACAACAACGCATCCAAGGTCGACTCTACCACGTTCTCCGCATCAGTACTGGGGGATGCCCGACGGATAATCAACAACTCCAGTCCGACGGAAGAGACAGTTGAAAAGACAATGAGCTGTCTTCGCCACGCTTGCAACCTCTCTGTGCCACGGAGGGGAGTGTGGAGGGGTAAAAAACAGGTATACTGGTGGAATAGCGAAATAGCGGAGCTGCGAAAAATATGCCACAGGATGCGAAGGCTAGCAACTCGCGCGAGCGGCAGGCCTGAGGCTCTAGAAAAGTCGGAAGCGTACAAAGGAGCGAAGAAAGCTCTTTGTGCTGCCATTAAGCAAAGCAAGCTTAAGTGCTGGAAAGCGCTTTGCGAGGAATTGGATCGAGACCCCTGGGGGCAGGGATATAAGATAGTAATGAAGAAGTTCCGTCCGCCAAACCAGCTGATGGACGAGAACCAAATAAGGAACATTGTGGATGGCCTGTTTCCCACCCAACTGCCTAGGGAGGGCGGGTACGTTACCCAAGAAGATCGCAACGTGGAACCATTCCAAGAAGAGCTTAAAACTGCCGTGCGAACTATGAAACCTAGGAAAGCATCTGGGCCCGACGGAATACCCGCGGAGGCAATTAGACTAGCTGCAAATAACTGCCCAGAACTTATGTTGCACATGTACAACAAATGTCTCGAAGAAAGAACTTTCCCCACCATTTGGAAGACAGCACGACTGGTTCTCATTCCAAAAGGAAAAGGAGATCCCAACTCTCCGTCATCCTACCGTCCCCTATGTATGTTGGACACAGCAGGGAAATTGATGGAGAGTCTCCTGAAGCAACGCCTCACCAAAACGTTACAGGACGCCGGAGGACTGTCGCCCAGACAGCACGGTTTTCGGAGGGGGCACTCCATAATCGATGCCATAGCAGAAGTTATAGACGCAGTCAAGAAAGCCGAGACAGCGTGCCACAGAGCAAGACCTATAGTGTTGCTGGTCACGCTGGACATCAAAAACGCCTTTAACTCAGCTAGGTGGGAGGACATGCTTGAGGCAATAGAAAGCACTTTCAAAGTACCGCAATATTTGTTAGAAATTTTAAGGGACTACCTAAGAGAGAGGTATCTAATATATGAAAGTACTCACTGTCAAAAAAGGTAAAAATAACAGGTGGAGCAGCCCAGGGTTCGGTACTAAGTCCCGATCTCTGGAATATAACTTACGACAGTCTTCTTCGATTAAACATGCCAGAAATCACCTTCCTTGTTGCCTTTGCAGACGACGTGGCAGCTGTGATAACAGCACCAAGCTGCGAGCTGGCACAGCTAAAATTAAATCAGGTCATGCGTAATGTAAATAGGTGGATGGCTGAGCACGGTCTCCAGTCAGCAACAGCCAAAACGGAGATCGTCATCCTCACAAAGAGACGTATTCCCACTACAAGGAACATGAGTTGGGGACCAGCCAATAGAAACACTCGCTTCAACGAATTATCTGGGCGTGAGGTTAGACAGCAAACTCAACTTCTCGGATCACATACGAGGGGCCTGCGAGAGATCTGCGCGCATAATAGCGCAGTTGGGTAGATTAATGGCAAACACAGGTGGCCCAAAGCCATACACAAGGAAGTTGCTTGCATCAGCCTCGGATTCTATACTCTTATATGGTGCAGAAATCTGGGCGAACCCAATGAAATACCGGAAGAACCGAGTCGCCCTCACCTCGGTCCAACGCAGAGGGGCGCTGCGAATATCTTCGGCTTATCGCACGGTATCAGCTGAAGCTGCCTGGTCGTTGCGGGAACCATACCGATAAATCTTCTCGTTGAGGAAAGAAAAACAATATATGACAACGGATCGCAAGCAAGTAGAGCTGCTGTTGCCATGCAGGCGCGAGAAGAATCGATCCGACGCTGGCAAGATCAGTGGAGCAACAGCATCGTAGGAAAGTGGACTAGGGAACTAATCCCTGAACTGAATCCATGGTTGAAGCGACCGCACGGAGAGGTAGACTCTTACCTGACCCAGTTTCTAACGGGACACTGTTACTTCCGCAAATACCTACACAGAATGGGTAAGGTTGATAGCCCGAGCTGCCTGTACTGTGGGAAAATAGACGATGTACGCCACACCTTCTTCGAATGCAGGCACTTCTCCCATCAGCGAAGGAGGGTAGAAGAGCCACTTGGCGACTTATCCCCGGGCAGTGTCATTAATAACATGACCTGTCGAAGAGACAGATGGGATACGGTCAGCACATATGTGAGGCATATACTTACCAGTAAACAAGAAGACGGATGCCTAGCCCATTAGCGTGAGAGTAGCCATAGAGCTCACGTAGCGTGCACCCGTACCCGAAGTAATGCTAAACGCGGTCCCAGGTACGGGGCTTTGCGCGGGCCGTGGGAGGTTAGGTTTTAGTGGGTAGGCCTTCATGGAAGAAGGGAGTCCTACACTCGGAGAGTCCCGCAGTGAGGCTTAAATATCCCGGTCAGTGCATAAAGCATTTCCTCCTTCCACTAAACACAAAAAACAAAAAAAAATAAAAACTTTAACTTTAACTTTAAAGTTGACTTTAACTTTAACTCTAACTTTAACTTTAACTTTAAATTTAACTTTAACCTTAACTTTAACTTTAACTTTAATTTTGACTTTAACTTTAACTTTCATTTTAACTTTAACTTTAACTTTATTTTTAACTTTAACTTTAACATTCGCTTTAACTTTAACATTCACTTTAACTTTAACTTTAACTTTTATTTTAACTTTAACTTTAACTTTAACTTCAACTTTACCTTTAACTTTAACCTTAACTTTAACTTTAACTTTAACCTTAACCTTAACTTTAACTTTAACTTTGACTTTAACTTTAACTTTAATTTTAACTTTAACTTTAACTTTAACTTTAACTTTAACCTTAACTTTAACTTTAACTTTAACTTTCACCTTAACTTTAACTTTAACTTTATTTTTATTTTTAACTTTAACTTTTACTTTCACTTTAACTTTAACATTCACTTTAACTTTAACTTTAACTTTAACTTAAACTTTGACTTTAACTTTAACTTTAACTTTAACTTTAACTTTAACTTTGACTTTAACTTTAACTTTATCTTTAACTTTAACTTTAACTTTAACTTTAACTTTAACTTTAACTTCAACTTTAACTTTAACTTTAACTTTAACTTCAACTTTAACTTTAACTTTAACTTTAACCTTAACTTTAACTTTAACTTTAACTTTAACTTTCACTTTAACTTTAACTTCAACTTTAACTTTAACTTTAACCTTAACTTTAACTTTAACTTTAACCTTAACCTTAACTTTAACTTTAACTTTAACTTTGACTTTAACTTTAACTTTAATTTTAACTTTAACTTTAACTTTAACTTTAACCTTAACTTTAACTTTAACTTTAACTTTAACTTTCACCTTAACTTTAACTTTAACTTTATTTTTATTTTTAACTTTAACTTTTACTTTCACTTTAACTTTAAAATTCACTTTAACTTTAACTTTAACTTAAACTTTGACTTTAACTTTAACTTTAACTTTAACTTTGACTTTAACTTTATCTTTATCTTTAACTTTAACTTTAACTTTAACTTCAACTTTAACTTTAACTTTAACTTTAACTTTAACTTTAACTTTAACTTTAACTTCAACTTTAACTTTAACTTTAACCTTAACTTTAACTTTAACTTTAACTTTCACTTTAACTTTAACTTTAACTTTAACTTTATTTTTAACTTTAACTTTCGCTTTAACTTTAACTTTATGATCCGGGTGGGCGTGAGCTTAGCACCTGCTAACAAGCCAACCTAATATAAACGCACGCAAGTCATTTTCTGTCAAAAATGTCTCATGCACATACAACTTGTATGAGAGCAACTCAAATTGAATTTGCTGCGTGAAAACCTAACTCGATTTCCAATTTTTGTTCAGCGTGACATTTAGATTTGACGTTTGCATACATGCTTTACATTATCGCAACGTATGTTTTTTCGGGTTAGGGTAAAAACCGCCGGTTGTTTGCGTGCGGTTTTATTAGGTTGGCTTGTAAGCGACCATATATGCATGGTGCAACGATACAAGGTGGCTGCATGGAACAGCTGATTATACCCTTTTTTTTATTTGATTTGATACATCAACTTCCGGTGCCGTACAATTTTGACATTTTTCCATCGAATTTACAAAAACAAAGTACATGGAATTTTTATTTATGTTTGTAGGTATGTCACCATGCTGCCACCTTGTATCATTCCGCTATGCATATATGTATACGATAAGCGATAGCACAATGGCTACTTCGTGAAAATCAACGACAGCTCTTTTAGTTTGATTTCGATGGTCGTACGGTGAGGAAGTGTCGCACGCGCGCTTAAAACAGAGTACCAAAGAGTGCGTGTGACACGTGTTCATCGTTCAAGCATTGAAATCAAACTAAATAAATAATTGATTTTGCTTTCGTGCTCGCTACGCGTTCGTGTTGGATTCCAATTGATATCTATGTACGAATTTAATTTATATTAAATTTGTAAACTCTCCATTTCATGAATATATTTGACCATATCTACCATAAAATATCGTCTGTGACAGCCTCTATGGTGACATCGTTGACGAAGGTTATTTCGCTCTCTGTTATCATTTGGTTTGATTCAACGTGCTTTAATATAAGCTTACAATAAAATAAACTGTATGCGCAAGTGCATACCAATTTAAAAGTACAAATTATTCTATACCTATATATAGTGAAATAAAATTCCTAAACGCGGTGTCGATTCGTGTGATGAAGACCACGGGTCTTCATCGTAAACGCGGAAAGCCATGGCAAAAGATACCCCACCCAGACATAACGACTGGGCTCCTCTACAAATGATAGATGATTAAAGTCAAGATATTGATCTGGATTCACAAGCTGAAAACATCCTTGAAAAGAAAAGAGTATTTGTGCCACCAATAAAAGTGTCAACTTAAAATAGTGCAACAGTTCTTAAACTGCTTGAAGAAAAAATAATTACGAACTATGTTGGTAAGAAAATCTCCTTTGGACTGAAAATCAATTGAAGTATATAACCTGACCAGGGATATGCTTAAAGCAGAAGAATTCCAATTTTTTCCCATGTTCAAAAAGAAAAGCGCCCCTTTAAAGTGATTCCCAGTGGTGGCGACAGCAGACCAAGTGACGACATTAAATTCGAACTCATTTCACGTGGTCTTAAATGTCAAGAAGTAAAGGCCGTCACAAGAGTTTACAACAATTGCACTGATACTATTTATGTCATTAGCTTCGAGAATGGTTCCGTTAAGCTCAGTGAGCTTCGGACAAAAGTCAAATTTCTCTTCTGTACAATAGTTAAATGGCATTTTCAGAGACAACTGAAGAATAAACCAGTTCAATGCCGAAACTGTCAAATGTTTGGTCACAGAGAGAAGAACTGTAATGTTAAATCAAACTGTTCACACTGCGCTGGAAAGCATAAAACGTCTCACTCCAAATATTGAACGCTGGGCAAACTGCAATGGCAGCCATAAATCAACTGACGTGTCTTGTCCAAATCGTGATGCTTATCTCAAATTAAGAGAAAGAGCAAATCCCAAAAACAATCGAAAAGGGAGCTTTTTCAAAACAAATCATACATACGTCTTCAATTCTCAGTCGTTCGCAGTGCTTACGACCACGATTACCACACTATGTTTTATTTGGGACCAAAATTCATCGAAAAAAAGGGCCAAATCTCAAAGAAATGGACCACATTTTTGTATTCTTTAATTCGTTTACAAACAATTCGGCAATTCAAAAATTTGTCGAATTCTTTGTACAACCTTTAATTTCAGTTTGTGGCAAAGTTCAATGTCACACACAGTTTCGTTTTAACAAAAATGTTTTAACGAAAGCCCTTAGGGGAAAGCCCGTGTGACAAGCCAAGTTTTATTTAAATTAAAGTCTTATTTTTAAACTAAATTTCAGGCATGCTTAACGAACGAAACGATATCATTTCGTTACGATAATCAACGTTAATAAACGAAACGAAGTCATTTCGTTTCGTTTATTAACGTTAAGAACGACAAATTAACGTTAATTTGACGATCTTAACGTTAATAAACGAAACGAAGTGACTTCGTTTCGTTTATTAGCGTTGATTATCGTAACGAAATGATATCGTTTCGTTCGTTAAGCATGCCTGCTAAATTTCTCCAGAGCTCGGTTCTATCAACTTTATCATAAAATCAGTCCTAAAAGGTAAAAAAATTGTTTCCAATAGATGGGTGCTCCAAATTTTTTTGTAGTAATATAATTTTGATCACACATTTAACTAGGTACGAGAAATGAGTCAACAATGTTATTATAAAAGTTTCTGGGATTGTACTCTCCAAGGGGAATAATTTGGCACAAAGCGTTTATGAAAGATCTACGTTGATAATTTGTAAAGTTATGGCTTTCAAAAAATATTTCTACCTTACTTCCAATAAAAATATTCCGTAGGTCAAGATAATTAGTATTCTAAATGATGTACATTGAAATTTTTCAAATATCCAATATTTTGATATAATCATTGAACCTAAAATTACTGAAAGTGTGCTTCATATTGATGGTATAATATCGGCAGACAAACGTTTTCTGATTGAACTCTTTAGTACAGGCCGGAAATATAAATAAATTTTTAATTCTGTAACTGATATTGAATTTGACAACTGTATAGCAGAAACGCCATTAACTTCCAGACACAAAGATAGAAAATATAGCCGCATGGCAGTGTGAGGCGTACGCAGAAGACATTTACTAGAGTGAGCCAACGAGTTAAATTAATGCCTAGTCTCTTACGTGGCTTAACACTACAGTAGTATTGGAATTCCTTAAACTCATTAATTTGCTTTGGGCCTTGTGTTCTTACATTGTTTCACTAACTATAAATAGCCATCGGTATGCTTGCACGCAAAACTTGAACATAAATTAAGGGAGTGGCAAGTGCACTTAATATAAAACAAATTAATCTCATGCTTTGATTTAGTTTTCAATTCAAGAATGACTTCACCAGAGGCAGACTCCGTCACATTTGTTTGAGGTGCATGTGCATTTGCAACAACTTTTTTTAAGTTCAAATAGTAACAAAAAAACCTCACGAAAAGTGTTCGATAACCGATCGTAATATCTAGCGACCATAACAAGATTTTCTGTTTGGCCGCTTGTATCGTCTACAATTAACGAAAATTGCTTTGATTCAAGATCCAACACTTTTCTAAACTATCTGCTAGGTGAAGTGCTATTGTTCGTCTTCATATTAATAACAGCATTTTTTTTCGTAAGAAATCCATGGAGGTAAATTGAAAATTATTTAAGGGTTAATGAAGTTGTGGAAAATTTTGTGGGGGGTGTGCACACATTCACCTCAGTGAAAAATGGACAAAATTACCAAAATCTTGGCTACAGCTGTTATGGAGGCGCATCTACAATGGATCAGCAAGGAAGGCAGTTGGCATGATCTGGTGGTGCACAGTGGCTAGTCATGTCGGCTGGGCGGGGTTCTTGCCAACCTTGCTGTCCTGCGTCATAAACAGAAAAAAGGTCATATCATGCCTTTAAAAAAAACTAACAAAAAGCGCAGAACTAATTCAAAACGCTCAAATTCAAACTAAAACAACGTCCGGCAGAACTGGATGCTACGGACAGACCGTTACAACATTCAAATTCAAAATTCAAAAAAAAAACTTCAAAAAAAAACTTAACGCAAAAAAAAGGACCAAAATTAATTAAGATTTATACTAACGCATGTTCAATCTTATAAAATCAACATCAAAAAAAAACTCCCTCATCTTTGATAGTTGATTCTATATCTTCTTCACGTCTCATTAGTGAATAAAAAGGCTTAATCAGAAAAAAGGACAAAAAAGGTGTAACCTTTTGAATTGATTAGTCTGTTTTGATATTGATTTCGTAAGACAATTGTTCTGATATAATCGTAATTGATTGCCACAACTGTGTGTAGGCATGGCAATAAATGCAAAACAACTAAGCCTATAATAAGGCTTATTCAAAAATATGATAAGGGAACCCTACGGCAAAAACGAAAATTTTCAATTTCACGTATTACCAAATATGTAGTATGTAGTAAGATATATTTATTATTTTCTAATTTTATCCTATAGATACTACCTTAGCTTATCTTATTTTACTTGACTCTATTGTAATCTATGATTTTCTGAAGATTTAGCTAATTTAATTGGAAGTGCCTTTATTTTATTTAGCTTAATTCCGTGTATCGTAGTTCTATTTAAATCAATTTTATTTTATTTTAGGTTAATTTGCTTGAATTGATATAATTTTTTGCCGTTGCAGCACAAAAGTTCACTAAAACTAACTAATCCGTTCTACTTGCAACCCTTGATTATACCTTTATGAGGCATAAAATAAAAAAATAAAGTATTATTATTGGTCTTTTCGTATACAATATTACTACTGAATATTTATTGCTTACTCGGTCACCAGCTTTATTATTACATTTATCCCTATGCTGGGAGAAAATAACGTACATTCTAATAGGCCACACACATAAGCACTTTTTCATATACATAGATGAGTTTAACACAAGCTTATGCATTATGAGTGGATTACACGCATTTTTATGGCGAACGGTAGAAGAAGAATGTGACATTTGTTTTGTTTAAGGGTGTTGACACACTTTGCAAGTGAAATTATTCTTCCCACTGGTTGGTAAATTTTCTAACATTTTTCGCAAGTAAAAACTGCAATATAACAATCGAATACGACACAAACTATGTTAGCAAGTATTTTTCTTGTATAGTGAGAATGTTTATAAGAGTGCTTCGCGAAATTTTGTATGTGAATGGGCAAGGCGAAATAAACTTCAATTTCCAAGTCTGAAGTTCTTTCATATTTACAAACGCAACATCTTGGTTGATTGTCGCGATGTTATTGGAATGCATAAGCTTGTGTTAAGCGCATCTTTATGAAAAATGTCATTGTGTCGCGGCCTTAAAAGATTCAATGGCTCAGATTCGGAAGCAAAACAAAAATATTTGTCCAACTGTTCAGAGTTATGCGTTGACAATACCTGAGGTAAGTTTTGGCGAATCTTCCAGCTAAACCGGAAGCACTTGTCGGTGCAGGCAGAATGTAAGGCATATTCTTAAATTTCTTAAAGGGTAATAATGGAGGAGATTCTTAAAAGATTACCTATAGCAACAAAATTAACTTGAAGCAGCATAAAGTGCAGTAAATATAACCAACCGCTCCCTGATGATGTTGTTCGGCTTCAACAAAATCTCCTTTCACCTTGTATCAAATTGTCGATACGGTCTTGAAATCTGCTAATCCCTACCAGTTTTACAGCATAATTAATGAACTCAGCGGAACAGAGTTCATGCTAATGGCTTTGAATTTCTAAATCTATTGGAAACAAGCTTTACTATGACAGGCTGGGAAAGGTAAATAGTCCTCTTATATCACATAAGCGGGATGAAAAAATTGCTTGTTTTTTTTACTGTGTTGCGGTCTGCTGCAAGTGTTGAGGGGAATATAAATGTAATATTTATGCATCGCTATTTAAATACATGTTTTTATAAAGAAGGCCGTATACAATTATTTAGGCGCTTATAAATAAAAAAAAACTAATAAATTTTCACATTCTTAGTTTGTCCGTATTATGGAACGAACTCACCATGTTTCGAACGTCGTTGTTGTTGTAGCTGGTTTTGCAGCAGGCCCTGCTGTTATTGGAACTAAGGCTGGTGGTGTTGCAGCAGGCCTAAGTTCGGCGGCCCTGCTGTTGTTGTTACTAAGGCTGGTGGTGTTGCAGCAGGCCTATGTGCGGCGGCCCTGCTATTGTTGTTGTAGCTGGTGTTGTTGTAGATGGATGGTTGTTTTTGCGAATGGTTGGCGCTGCCAGTGGTGGTTGCGCGTTTGGTTGGCGCCGCTGATGTGGTGGCTGTTGCGCTCGTGGTTGGTGGTGGTTGCGCTCGTAATTGGCGCTATTTTTAGTATTAGCCATCGTGGTTGTGCGGTTGTGGCGCGCGATTTTGGCGCTGTTGGTGGTATTAGCGCTGGTGGTTGTAACACGCGGTTTTGGACGTGCGATGTTGTGGTCATGACCGCCTATTTTTTGGTTGCGTGCGATTAATGGTGGTAGCGCGCGGTGTTGGCGCTATTGGTGGTGGTGGCGCGTGGCGTTAACATTCTCCCCGGCGGTCGCGCACTGAATCCCAAATTAGCCTTAAGTGCTAAAGGGGAACGCTAATTACATGCAAGATTCGTCAGAAAATTATTTTCAAAACCGTGGCAATTATGTATTTGATCCATGGCATAATTAGTTACTACAACTGAATAATATTCACTGAATACATTGCTATTTTAAACTTTTCAGACGTGCTAAATGGAAATGGGGGTCTGAATTTATATTTTTTCCACTTTTCCGCACTCAACTAATCACACGCGCTTCGTATTTTCCCTAAATATTTGTCTGTGATGCCTGATCGCTGCCGCCATATGCTTTTTGTACCACTTCTATTTTGTTACGCTTTGTCTAGTCTTTCGTTTGATTTTGCCAGACAATTATTTGAAACGAAGTTTTATTCCGTTATCTTAGCGTATTCAATGTTACTAACAGAAAATGAGTGAAGCGGTAGTTCTCTCACCGTTAGGCGTGTACAAATATATACATATATAGAGATGAAACATTTGAGCAACCGGACAATTGAGAACTTGGAGCTATGTACTCAGGGGTGTTTGTGAACATAATGCGTCCTACAAATGGCAATTTCGATAGTTGCACAGATTTTCGAATTTACAAAAAACTTTTTCTATTAATTAATAATAATTATATTAATATTATAAACAAATAGAGTAATATTTGTTAACAAAAATAGGCCTATGCAATGCGGCTGATCAATACGAATCGATACATATAACTTTTATATGATTTTACGTATGCTAAGTATGCGAAACAGCCTGTTAATTGATTGTATGGAAATTTTGTTAGCGTATTAATATATAGATAGTGGGTAATATACTGCCTATGCAATATTTCGACCTAAAATCTAAAACATTTTTGGGTCGTTTTTTTCGTTTAATATACATCGTGAAATTTTCCGATTCAATCAAATTGCAATTAAATAATAATAAATTAAGTTGAAATATAAGATAATATAATAAAATAAGAAATATAAAATAAATTAGCATAAAAGACAATATACAAATTTTAATGTAATATCTTTGTAGCAAATTTATTTATTTTTTGTTCACTATAAGGCGTGTTATATTTAAATGAGCATAAAATCTGGAAATGCAAAAAACATTTGGGTCAAATTTGCAAATAATTGTTATAAATAAATAAATTTAGTGAGTTTGAACAAAAGTGGACTCATTATTTCTGATTTCACTTTTTTTAAAGCAACTAAAATGAAAAACAAAGAATCTGTGAAATAAAGACCTATGCTTTTACGTGTAAGTAAAATTTGTCCAAAAAAATATGCCGGTCAAGTTGTCACTTCTCTTTGAAGTTTTTTTGTGCGCTAGCAATTATTTTAGAACAATTTTTTAATGATTTTGGTACAGACCAATATAGGTAATTGACAACAATGGGAAACAATATTTTATTTGAACTGAAAATAAGCGAAGCAGTAGTTCTCTCACCGTTTGGCATGTACAAATATATACATATGTAGAGATGAAACATTTGAGTAACGCGACAATTGAGAATTTGGAGCTATGTACTCAGGGGTGTTTGTGAACATAATGCGTCCTACAAATGGCAATTTCGATAGTTGCACAGATTTTCGAATTTACAAAAAAAATTTTTCTATTAATTATAAACAAATAGAGTACTATTTGTTAACAAAAATAGGCCTATGCACTGCGGCTGATCAATACGAATCGATTCATATAACTATTATATATTTTACGTATGCTAAGTATGCGAAACAGTCTGTCAACTGATTGTATGGAAATTTTGTTAGCGTATTAATATATATATAAAAAACAATAACAATACGGCCTATGCAATATTTCGACCTAAAATCGGAAACGTTTTTGGGTCGTTTTTTTCGTTTAATATACAACGTGAAAGTTGCATTTAAATAATAATAAACTAAGTTGAAATAAAAGATAATATAATAAAATAAAACAAGAAATATCAAAATAAATTAGCATACAAGACAATATACAAATTTAAATGTAATATCTTTGTAGCAAATTTAATATACAACGTGATAAAAGATAATATAATAAAATAAAATAAGAAGTATTAAAATAAATTAGCATAAAAGACAATATACAAATTTTAATGTAATATCTTTGTAGCAAATTTATTTATTTTTTGTTCACTATAAGACGTGCTATATCTAAAATGAGCATAAAATCTGGAAATGCAAAAAACATTTGGGTCAAATTTGCAATTAATTGTTATAAATAAATAAATTTAGTGAGTTTGAACAAAAGTTGACTCATTATTTCTGATTTCATTTTTTTTAAAGTACCTAAAATGAAAAACAAAGAATCTGTTAAATAAAGACCTATGCTTTTACGTGTAAGTAAAATTTGTTCAAAAGAATAGGACAGTTAAGTTATTACTTCTCCTTAAAGTTTTTTTGTGCACTAACAATTATTTTAGAACAATTCTTTAAGGATTTTGGTACAGACCAATATAGGTAATTGGCAACAATGGGAAACAATATTTTATTTCAACAGAAAATGAGCGAAGCAGTAGTTCTCTCACCGTTTGGCGTGTACAAATATATACATATGTAGAGATGAAAATTTGAGCAACGCGACAATTGAGAATTTGGAGCTATGTACTAAGGGGGGTTTGTGAACATAATGCGTCCTACAGATGGCAATTTCGATAGTTGCACAGATTTTCGAATTTACAAAAAACTTTTTCTATTAATTATGAACAAATAGAGTAATATTTGTTAATAAAAATATGCACTGCGGCTGATCAATACGAATCGATTCATATAACTTTTATATGATTTTACGTATGCTAAATATGTGAAACAGCCTGTCAATTGATTGTATGGAAATTTTGTTAGCGTATTAATATATAGATAGTGGGTAATATACTGCCTATGCAATACGGCCGCTATGATGCCGGTTGCCGCTTTGACCTAAAATCAAAAACGTTTTTGGGACGTTTTTTTGTTTCGTAATTGGCATAAAAGGCAATTGCCATCATCCGGTGGCAAAATCCTGAGCCAGATAAATAATTTTGCATGTAAATGCAACAACAACGATTTGAGCCACATAAATCCAGATAGAAGTCTGGTTCAATTTGAGAGCCAGATAATTTGTTAATTACTTCTTTTTAGTTTGGCAACGCTGCCCCTAATAAACCTAATTTTTCAAAAATAGATGTCGCTGCTTAACCTTTCGCCGTATGAGTTAAATGAAAAACGGCGGCGACATCTGCCTATCACATTTCACGTGTGCGAAAATTTCACGACATCAGCTTCTCAAGTCTCTCAATGATCCAGAGCATTCCCGTGAGAATTGAACGTGAGCAGGAGCTATAAAACTCACTGGTAGACGGAAAATAAAATACTATATATATTTATTTATATTAATATTTTAAGAGCCCTTTAAAATCTGTAAATATGTAAAACGTAGACATATCTCCCCTCCTATCATGAAATCCTATTGGAGCTTCTTTTTCTACTACACCCACACTCTCACTGTCGTGCCACTGTAGTTTCCACCCTCTCGCCCTCTCCTAACCCGCTTTACCAACATTGTGCACGCCCTGATGCCCCTTCCAGTATTTGGCGATTTGAGGATAGTTAATATAAAGTAGTGTTTTTTGATTATTCTTTTCGTTAATTTTTACATAAACTTAAAGTTTAATAACTAATGTTATTCCCAAATGATTCCAAAAAGTGATTGTAAATGATTTTTAGTTCTTGATAATCAAAAGTAAACATATTTGAATATTCCTTTCGTTCTATTATATGCAGTGGTGTTTTTTTGATTATTCTTTTTGTTAATTTTTACATAAACTTAAAGTTTAATAATTAATGTTATTCCCAAATGATTCCAAAAAGTGATTGTAAATGATTTTCAGTTCTTGATGATCAAAAGTAAACATATTGGAATATTCCCTTCGTTCTATTATATGCAGAGGCGTAGTGAGGTTTTCTTGCGCCCGGGAAAAATATTTTTTTATGAGAACCCCCGAGTTCTGAATCGTCGGAGTGTAATCATTTTGGTGTGAAAGCCATCATAACGGTGTGAAAGTCATCATACCTCTGCCAACCTCGTCCCGAAATATAGGAAACATATCCCTCGTTCCTGAAGGACAACAACGGAGGGAGGTTCGTTTCCCGGCATAGAGGAGGAACTTAGTTTAGTCCGGCAGCTTCATGGGTCTGGGAATGCAGATTGGAATCAACAAAAGAAAACTATGCTGCAATATAAACATTAAATCCCTTGTCTCTGCAAATTTTTCACATCACAGTACTTGACACTGATTTAGTGTACATACGGCCATATTGTTCACGACGTGGACCTTGCACATAACACAACAACTGAACATCCACTTCGATGGCACAACGTTACTACTGTGGAACCCCAAAAAATTTTGGTTGTGACGTTCGAACACAGTCTCTGCTTCAATACAAATGCATCCGAAATTGCCTACAATGCACAAAAATTCATAAAAATCTTCAAAACACTGCAACGCGCTTCCCAAGGCAGTCGGTTCTACGTACCGGAGCGACTCGGGATTTTCCCGACCAAGGACTGTCATTTTAGTGACACTACGCTACCGACTGTCTTACACCCCAAAATCTTGGGTGTGACGTTCGATCAGGATCTACATTTTGGTGAGCATGCAGCCGCAATTGTTCCGAAAATCCAGAGCCGTAATAAAATCTTCAAATCTCTTGCTGGCATTACTTGGGGAATTGGCCAGCCGATTGCATGCTACTAGTCCCCGATATGGTCGTCAAGCCTAAACACCACTCACTGGAAGAAGCTAGAGGCCTGCTAAAATACTGCCCTCAGAACCGCCACGGGTCGTCTTCTTATGTCCCCAGAACACCATCTACATTATGAGGCGAGAATACTCCCCATCAAACAGTTCCTGTTGAATAGCCAGAAACCTGGGCATCCCAACAGACATCTGATTGATGAGCCAACACCGCCCAGCAGCTTAAGGAGTCATCTCCGTAAGCATTATGAGGAAATACGGCACCTGAGAACACAGCCGTATGAAGCCAAAAAACACAAGCAGGTCCTCAGTGAACTCCACAAACAGGCGTCGGATCTCTATGTCAGGAATTGCCCGGTGAATCCCGTACTCAAAGAAGAATACCCTAAACTTGCAGAAGAGGAATGCACACTCCCTAGGGAAACGCGAGTCACTCTAGCTCAACTTCGATCTGGATACTGTAACAGGTTAAACTCTTACCTATCCAGAATCAACCCCATTATACGAAATCTATGTCCTGCTTGCATTGTGTCCCCACATGACACCAACCATCTCTTCAATTGTAATATGGAACCAACACCTCTATCACCCCTCTCATTATGGTCCATCCTGTTGAAACAGCAAGTTTTAATGGACTCGCGTTAGAGGATATTGATGACAATTTGTGATCGGTCACACCTGTAATGGTAAAATGAGCCAAGTCATCTTTTCAATGACACATATGGCAGCACTATAACTTTCATTACTAACATGTCATTGTGAATACTAAGAAGAATAGGAAATATATATATAAATAAGTATTCAGCCATTGTAAGGCTGTTAGGCAGAAAGAATAAGATGCATATGTGGGGTGCAATATGAAAATTACGATTGGCAAGTGTGCTCGACATTTTCACATTGCACCGCCACGATTGTAATTTTTGACACCGACAAACGCAGACGTCTCTCCCGTGAAATTTAATAAAAAGCGAAGTAAATTAAAATTTGACAATTAAGTAAACTCGACTTTTTTTTTATTTAAATGGGTATTTGGCGCACGAGACCGCCAAGAAACTTCACTGAGGCATAATAATGGCAACCATCTGGAGGCGGCGCCCTCCACGGCATAGCAGCTAACCTGGGTGAGTTGATGAACGGCTGGCGTAGCCATTGTACGTTCACGATATGGCGACCGTGACGGTTTCCAGCGGTAGCACAGCAGCGGCATGCGGCATTGGTATAACGGCGGTGAGTGCGTGTGGTTTAAAGATAATAAAAAGACTTTTTTTCAAATAAAAACCTGTGCTTGTGACATAAACACAATTGTTATAATAAAAAGACTTAAAATTTTCAATAAAAACCAGTTTTAAAGCTAAATTAATTGAAATAATCAAGTGCAGATATAATAATTCAATAATAAGATACAATTTTTTCTAACCAAATTCAATTAGTGTCAAAAAACCTAATAATACTACGCAGTGATAATAAAAATTTTTCAATCAAGCGTTTCTACAACAACGCTAATAATTCTAATCAGATATAATAATAAAAATGTTTTCTAATTAAATGTGATTTTCTACAAGAACTCTAATAATACTATACGGAGGTAATAAGCCTAATTATAGAAAATTTTTAAAAAAGTAATAATAATATGCAGAGATAATAAAAAATTTTTCTAACAAATGCGGTTTTCTACAAGAACTATAATAATACTATGCGGAGATAATAATAACCGTTTAGACGGTTAAGTGCCAATTAAGTAAGTAAGTAAAGATAATAATTTTAATTCAAAATAATTTTCAAAATCTAATAATACTATGCGGAGATAAAAAAATTGTTTAACAATTTTCACAAATTATAATACTATGAAGAGATAAAAAAGTTTTTCTAATTAAAGACAATTTTTAATAAAAAGCGGAGATAAAAAATCTTTTCAAAGCTATTAATACAACAATACCTAATGGAAAAAATAAAACGGGATCAGCAACTGTACCACCGCCAGCAGCAACATCAGCAGCAGCAACAACACCGGCAGCGACTTCGGCAGCAGTAATATTGATGACATCAGCGGCAGCCATCTTATAGCAGCAGCGACAATTAAGTATATATATATTGTAACGAATTTACTTGCAATTCTCTTATTTGCCCTTTTTGCTAAGTTCGAATCACTAAACTGTTGAATAAATAACTCCAATATGTAATAATGTAAAATGGCCTTTATTAAAGTAATTCCCAATAACACTCAATGTTCGGCATGAGTGCGTCGTAAACCGGCAGTGGGTAGGCGCACAAGGGTCGGTCTCGTGTGGCTGTTCACTCCAATGAAATAAAAGAAAACACAAGAGGATTTTCCTCGTTATAATGGGTGAACTTTATTAGATAAAAGTAAAATAATTTGGGTACAATATTACCTGAATTTATTGTGATCAGAACTGCAGAGATCGCTGGCGGCAGATGCGTATGGTACGGCGGTTGAAATCCAAGAGGCCGGTTGTATATCAAGCTACAATCGTTGACCCGCAAAATCCTCCATTTTGGAGGGGAAAGGCACCCACACATCAACCCCGACATGCATATGCATGAGTGCTGACAAAAAGCACACATACACGTGCATGTACATGCATGAGGGTGATGGTGTGTGTGGTTATAAATTAAGTCGAGTATCGAGTATCGATTTGCAGAGTTGCATTGGGGGGATCGCAATCAGGTGCGGAAAAGTTAGGCATCCTGTCTAAACTGTGCAACGAATAGCTTGCTTAATAACCAAACTGATTGATAGCTCTTGCTCGCTAGATAGCGTCTTAATCGAAATCTCAAATCAAACTGAATTCCAGCGCTTCTATAATTGCCGCCTTTTATACTCTTTGATTTCAACCTTCGCATCTTCTAGGCGCTTCCAGAATCTACTAGTCCAGCAGCTCTCAAACTTCTCAGCTCTAACTAAAATTGCACAATTTTATAGTTTTTCTCATTGCATACTTATAGGAGTATCTCAGATATATGCATGTGTTTGTGCATTGACTCTCCGCTGCTCGTATACGTACATGGTTCATATGTGTAGACGCAATTATTGCTTCGTTTATGTAGATACATAATGATTGATCTATGGATGTGAATTCACGTCACTGCTTAGCATCGGCTTAGAGGTGGCAGCACTCCTTAGTTTTGCTAATATTCGTAACAATATGTATGTATCCAAAATTTTTTTGCTTACGTTTTTTTTTCTTACGCATATATGCATGTATATTAAAACATTAAAACTTTATAAAATTCATTGCTTTCGCATTACAATCAAAAATTTAAAATTTCAAAAATTAAAGGAAAAATTAATTTCGCATTTCATATAAATTTTGGATTTTGTTATTACGGTGGTTTTCGAAAAAACCAATTAATCTTTTTTTATGCGGTGGTTCCGTTAAAAACCAAGTAATTTTTTTGACAATATGCGGTGGTTCCGCTAAAAACCAATTAAGATTTTTTTATTACATGCGGTGGTTCCGTGAAAAACCAAATTGAGATTTTTTTGAATAAAGCGGTGCGTCCGTGATTACATTTTGGAATTTTTACCAATTAATACTTACATACTTTTGAGCCATTTTAAAATCAATTAATTTTTACAGATTTTACATACAAACACAGCAGTTTCAATTAATTCTTCTAATAAATTGTTAAATATTTCTTTAGCGACTATTCAACTGTAAATCAGTTCCCTTTGTACAAAAAAAATTTTTTTTTTCTTCAACACTTCAGCTTCAAATATAAATTCAACATTCAAATAAGTGCTTCATTAATTTCATATGTACAACCTTAGAAGTGGTAAGCAAGTGCAAAAAACTTCAGATTCAGAATCCGATTCCGATAAATCAGCCTCAAGCTACGAAAGTTTAACTTCATTTTCGACCGCAAAAGTCACCAAACAGGTAAATAAATTATCCTGGTCAGCAGATTTCCTAGGCTTCGAAAATTCTTCCATTAAAAATTTAACTTCTAATTTAGTTTCAAATCTTAACGATTCAAATAGTGAAATATTAACTTCAACTTCTTCTACTTTAAAATCAGATCTTAACGGTCCAAATTGTACAAACGTGGCCTCATCTTCTGCTAATTCAGCTCCAGATCTTAACGATCAATTCATGGCAACACCTGAGGAAAAGAGAATTTTCATTAACACATGTGCTAATTCTATTAGAGAAAACTACAGGGGTGATCCTCTAGCACTTGATTCTTTTATAGACAAAATTGCATTACTTTAACAATTCGCTACTGCAGATTTAAATGATGCTTTTATAGCGTTCTTAAAATCAAAATTAGAGGGTAAAGCCCGTGAAGCAATACCAACACAAGTAACTTCAGTCAATGAAATTAAAGCAACTCTACGTAATAGGATCAAACCAGATAACTCGAAAGTTGTAGCAGGGAGAATTGCAGCGTTACACGTTAACGGTAACAATTATACAGATTTGCCCAAAAAAGTTGAAGATTTAACTGACTCAATTGAGCGGTCTCTTATTATCGAAGGGATCACTCAAGCGAAAGCTCATGAAATGGCAGTCGAACAAACTGTTAACGTGTGTTGTTTAAACGCAAAATTCAATTTAGTAAAAACCATTTTAGCCTCAACGGCATTTACAGATACGAAAGACGTGGTAGAAAAATTAATTGTAGAACAAAACAACGAAGTAACTGAACGTCAGGTTTTAGCTTTTCGATCACGTGGTAACAACACATTCAGAAATTCACGTTGTAGTTATCGAGGTTTTTACCCAAACCGGGGCTATACTGGTTATAGAAATAATAATAGTCCATTTTCATATAATAACAACTATAACGGCAACAATAGTCAAAGATATAGGAATTATAATGGAAATAGATACCAGAATAATAACAATAATAATACGCGTCCAAATACAAATTCCAATTCAAATCCAAATAATAGTAACAATAGAGGTAACAATTCGAGATCAGCCAATGGTAGAGGTAGAAACGCAAACGTTCGCGCTTTAAACGCCAGCGCCCCTCAGGAGCGAACACTGAGGGAGGACGAACTAAGCCAGTAAGCGAACTTCCCTCACCAATAGGCATCTATTGTTTAAACTTAAATTAATCTGATTTCATTGAATTACAACTTAACGAGTCACAAAAATTTTGTTCTTTCCTAGTAGACACTCAAGCGGACATTTCTTTAACAAAGATATCATGTTTAGATAGAAATATTGCCTTAAATACGAATGACATTAACATTACCGGTATCACTTCTAATTCAGTTTCTACTTTAGGTAAAATTACAGCAAATTTAAATTTTTCTAACTTTTCTATTAAACATACTTTACATGTAGTAAATGAAGACTTTAATATCCCATCCGATGGCAAACTGGGTAAAGATTTTCTGAAAATTAACAAATGCATTATTAATTATGAAAGAAATAGTATTTCCTTTTGGGTAGGAAATGAAAAAGTTGCGATACCAATCCTACACGGAACAGAAAGTGACAGTTGTATCATTCCTCCAAGATGTAAAATATTCAGACTTTTTGATTTAGTAGATTCACCCGAGCCACTTTTCGTGGACTCGCAGGAAATTGAAAAAGGTGTTTTCACAGCTAGGTGCATTGTTAATTCCAGTAACCCAATAATTAAAGTCATTAACACCACGGATGATGTAAAGTATGTAAAAAGAAAAAGTATTCGGACAGAAAAACTTTCAAACTACAATGTTTATACAATTAACAAGACAGAAACAGAAGACAAACGTACGAAAAAACTGACTTCGATTTTAAAAAATCAAATACCTCAACATGCTCATAGTAAACTAATTGACCTTTGCATAGATTATGCCGATATTTTCACTCTTGACACGGACAAAATGACTTTAAACAACTTTTACGAGCATAAATTAAGACTGACAGACAACGAACTGGTATATGTTAAAAACTATAGATTGTCATATTCTCAACGCGAAGAAATAAATCGCCAAGTAACCAAATTGTAAGACAACGATTTGATTGAACCCAGTTATTCCAATTACAATAGTCCCTTGATTGTAGTCCCAAAGAAAGATACTAATGGTCAAAAAGGTTATCGTATGTGCGTAGATTTTCGCGCAGTGAACAAAAAACTCATTGCTGATAAATTCCCACTAGCTACAGTTAACGATATTTTAGACAATCTCGGTAGAGCAAAGTATTTTTCCACTTTAGATATTTTTTCAGGATTTCATCAAATCCCCTTGCATCCTGACTCTCGTGACATTGCGTGTTTCAGCACTGGCCGTGGCGCATTTAGATGGAAAGTGCTTCCATTCGGTTTAAACATAGCACCAAATTCATTCTCACGAATGATGACAACAGCTTTTTCGGGTATAACACCCAAAGTCGCATTTTTATACGTCGACGATATTATCCTCATAGGTTGTAGCGAAGCACACCATATTAAAAATCTTTCAAAAGTTTTCGATACTTGTAAGTCTTTTAATCTCAAACTTAACCCAAATAAATGCAACTTTTTACGACCAGAAGTTACATTTTTAGGTCACAAATGTTCAGCCAAAGGCCAGAGGATTCTAAAATAAACGCACTTAAAAGGTATACGAAACCGACTGATAAAGATGCGGTACGACGATTCATCGCGTTTGCAAACTATTACAGACGGTTTTTACCTAATTTTGCGTCTCTGGCAGCGCCTCTAAATCGATTAAGCAGAAAAAGAATTGAATTTGTATGGGATGTAGAGTGCGAAAGAGCACTTATATCTTTGGAAGCAGCGTTACTTTCACCAAAATTACTTCAGTATCCAGATTTTACTAAACAATTCATTATTACCGTTGATGCTTCCGCAACTGGATGTGGCGCTATTTTGAGTCAAGAACAACAAGGTAGTGATTTACCAATTTGTTTCGCTTCTAAAGCATTTAATAAAGAAGAGCAGAAAAAACCAATTATAAAATTGGAACTCTTAGCTATTTACTTTGCAATCAAGCAATTTCGACCATACGTTTATGGCACTCATTTCATTGTAAAGTCAGATCATAGACCTCTAGTATACTTATTCAATATGAAAGACCCATCTCCAAAACTTTCAAAAATATGACTACAACTAGCAGAATATAACTTTACTATAGTTTACATAAAGGGTAAATCAAACGTTGGTGCTGATGCACTATCGCGTATTACAATCGATGAGATTAAGGAATCGAACAAACAAATTTTAGCAGTTCAGACAAGATCATTGACAAAACGGCAAAACGACAATAATCTTCATACTAAAACAGACAAAAACGACGAAAAACAAATTGCTTTACATGTCTACGACAAATTTTCATTTAAGTTTTCAATAAAAGATTCCACGAATAAGATCTGAAATTGCATACGATAAAAATAATAAAACAACAAATTTAAGAATTTTTGCGCATATTAAACATAAGAAACTCGAGTTACTTAGTTTTGAGCTTGTTAACGAAATAATGACTTTACTTTCGAGGCTTGAATCAGAAGCCGGCAAACGCAAAATTAAGCAGATTGAATGGCCTAAAAACGATATTTTCTTCGAACATTATACTATTATAAATTTCAAAAATATTGGAAATAAAGTTTTAAAATCCAGTGGAGACAGTAACAGATGAAGAGACAAAATTAAAGCTTATGAAAGTTTACCATAATGATCCCATTTCTGGTGGACATTGCGGAATGAAAAAACTTTACGCAAAACTCCGAACAAAATTTTATTGGAAGAACATGACTCGTGATATATCGAAATATATCAAAAATTGTAATGATTGTCTTTTAAACAAGGTTAAACCTAAAACAAAAGAAAACTTGTGTTAACACCAACTCCTTGTAAACCATTTGATATACTAGTAATTGACAAAATATGACCCCTACCTGAGTCCAAATATGGTAACAAGTTCGCACTTACCATGATTTGCGACATGACTAAATACCTGGTAACAGTCGCTGTGCCAGACAAATCGGCAAAAAGCAATCTTTGAAGGCTTCATTTTGACATACGGCACAATGAATGCCATAAAATCAGATTTGGGTACTGAATTTAAAAATGAATTATTTGAAGAATTAACTAAACTTCTAAAAATTGAAATTCATTTTTCAACTGCATACCATCACGAAACTGTTGGCACGATTGAACATAATCATAGAGTTTTTAATGAATACTTACGTGCATATTTACAAGATACTTTTTCTGATTGGGATGTTTATTTAAAATACTTTACTTTCCTACACAATACTACGAGTAGCACAGTTTTCGACAATCAATTTTCGCCTTACGAGTTAGTCTTTGGGAAAAAGGCAACTTTGCCTAATGAATTATGTAAAGAAAAAATTGACCCGATCTATAATGTCGAAAACTATGCCAAAGAAGTTAAGTTTAGGATGCAGAAAACGCACAAAATGGCACAAAATCTAATTAATAAAAATAAATTACAAAGTAAAAATCTGTACGATAAAACGGCACGACCTTTAATTGTAAAAATCGGAGATAAAGTACTTTTACAGAAAGAACCACATCATAAACACGAAAATATTTATCAAGGTCCGTTTATTATAACCAAAATTAACGAACCTAATGTAACTATTTTCGATGAAGTTAAAAACAAAGAAAAAGTTGTACATAAAAACCGCCTTATTAAAGTAAATTAACATTACATAAAAAAAAATCGAAAATTTTTTTTTAGTACTACTTGCATACTTGTCATTTTTAAATAGCAACGAAGGCAACAAAAAATATAAATACAAAAACAAAAAAAATATATATAAAGAACACAAAATTTTGTATATCAAAACGAAAAAATGTAATTTGAAGTTATTCATAGTATTATACAAGCAAAAAAAAAAATTTATATTTTATAAACAAAAAAAGAAAAACCTTAAGTTGAATATATAAAATGTAAATATTATACAAACAAAAATTCAATATACCGCAAGTTTAATTAACATTTATTTAAATAGTCACAGAATTGCTCCGAACGAAAGATCTCAAAGGGGAGGAACACCCTAATGTGAACATATTCGTTCGTTCGCAACAATTCTGTTTAGCTTATGCAAAAGAAGAACTGACAAAACTTATCACTTTGTCAATTCTTCTTTTCCCCAAAAAGAAGATGTAATGGTAAAATGACCCAAGTCATCTTTTCAATGACACATATGGCAGCACTATAACTTTCATTACTAACATGTCATTGTGAATACTAAGAAGAATAGGAAATATATATATAAATAAGTATTCAGCCATTGTAAGGCTGTTAGGCAGAAAGAATAAGATGCATATGTGGGGTGCAATATGAAAATGACGATTGGCAAGTGTGCTCGACATTTTCACATTGCACCGCCACGATTGTAATTTTTGACACCGACAAACGCAGACGTCTCTCCCGTGAAATTAAAATTTGACAATTAAGTAAACTCGACCTTTTTTATTTAAATGGGTATTTGGCGCACGAGACCGCCAAGAAAGTTCACTGAGACAAAATAATGGCAACCATCTGGAGGGGGCGCCCTCCACGGCATAGCAGCTAACCTGGGTGAGTTGATGAACGGCTGGCGTAGCCATTGTACGTTCACGATACACCTATTGGATGGGGCGAAGTACTGCTACAACAACAACAACAACAACAACAATCGCAGCAACGGAGAAAGTTACAGGGATGCCAAATTTCCCACTTAGAACTGCCACGGAATATCTTCTTAAGACGTCTGAGCATCGAGGCATCCAAAAAGACAATTGATCGATGTAGTTGTACCTCCAAGATAGATAAGAAGACATCTGCATAAGCCATATGACGAAACCTGGTGTAGTATGATCCAGAGAAACACGAACGCAGAGTCTGTGATTTCCTTCAAATTTAGGTTCCCGCTTTTGTAGACATCGACGAAGAAGAATGCACACTTCCGGAGGATATGCTCGTCACCCTGCCCCAACTTCGATCTCTATGTATGGCCCCAGTTTGGTGTATAGCACAAATCACGTATTCGTCTGTAATGTGGAATAAAAATCTGTAATAGCAACTTTTTTTTCTAAATCCATATTATAACTGCTCGATACCTTGGACCTCCGTTAGAGGTATTTATTTAAAGTTTCTAATTCTAACAGAGTTTTAGGTTCAATTTCTTTTCTACTGCCAAGTAATATTTTGCAGACACATATTTCGATAAAAAGTTCTGTTCCACCGAAATCTGTGTTATAAAATTCACACAAGTCCTTACAATTTCGTGGGTATTATCCTTGTTTAACAAATTTTAAACTTTTAAGAGAAATCCAAATATAAATACGAGGTAATTTAGCCCTCACTAGGGCAGGCACCTTGTCGTTGGTGTGAGGGCTTAGCCGAACTCCATAGCGTTCGACTATGAGGAGGACCTGTTTAGGACCTTCATCTACGCCGTTTCGCCTCATAGGGGGGCAGTGGGATGTCGGTGACCAAGAACTGCCAACCCCCTAATCCAGGGTGTTATGCGGACCGTGCCTATTGGACGATTTGCAGCCAGGGGATAAATTCGGCTGTATTCGAAAGGAGCCTTCCCGGACCGGACCACATCGGGAAGTATTAATGGTCTTATCACAGTAAGGGGCGCTGCTGTGGCGGAAGGTTTTTTCCCCGTATATAATACCGGACCGCTGAGCCCGCCTTGTCGGCCTGTACGGCCAAGATGAACAACTCATTAACTAATTGTAATAAGGACGATGTTAAGAGGAGGACTGAGTCGCAAGCCACGGACGACAAATACGCATTAAGCGATGCGTCGGACTCTGGGGGAGAAGTGCTTATTGAATGAACTCCGTGTTGGAAAAGCATACAAATGAAAACGGAGTAGAAAATTGGGAAGGGTGCGGAGCAGAGGAAGTAAAAGAGCTCTCTCGCAGTACCGTGCAGCAATAAGGGGTGGTATAATGGTGTGAAGATGAAAGCGTGTGACAACATCGGGAGCTTGCGGTCACAGGAGGAAGGCAAGGGACGAACGCGCGGTTTGAGGTGGCGGATAAAGGGCAAATCCCCACGGTACCAAAAGTTAAGGTATGGATACCATGCGCGATGAAGTCGGAGGATACACTGCGACCTCTGCAGAATCAGAATCCGAACATACCGACAAAGGATTGGAAGGTACTTACTGTATCTCGGCCTACGGAGGAAGGTCAGTTCTACATCTTCCAAAAAACAAGCAGGCGGAGACTATATTGTATACGTAGCTTGGCAAAATGTCCTTTGGTTCAGGCAAAATTTACATGCGACTGAACAGAGTAAAGCGGAAGTCCTCCTAACCCTTGAGGATGGTTCTTTTGACGTGGCGCTGATCTAGGAACCGTGGCTCTCATCAGGAGCAAAGGTTGCTGGACTTAGCGCGCGCGGATTTGGCGTTTCCTACGGGCAAACGGAAGGACGGGAGCGAGCTGTAGTAATGGTAAGGAAACAGCTGAATTCATATATGCTGCCTAATTACTCTACTGAGTACAGTGGTTGCCGTTGAGCAAATCAATAAGCAGGCATTTATCCTGGCATCCTGCTATATGGCCCATGCTGCGGGTGTTCCACCGATGGAGTGCAAGGGGCTAGTACAGGACGAATGACGCAGAGGGCGGTTGGTCATAGGCGCGGATGCAAATGCGCACCACAATTGGTGGGGAGGAGCAGATACGAACGAGAGAGCGAATCTCTATCTTTCCTGCAAACCAGTTCGCAGATAGCCAACAGAGGTAATGTCCCTACATACACTGGTCCAACATCCGGGAATGTTCCGGAAATTACATTGAGCTCCGAACGTAATATATAAAGGTATGATTGGATGGTTCTTGATAGACCATCCTTCTCCGACCATGCGTATATCAGCTTCAGCATCCTCCTAAAGAGGGTAGAGAAGGGAGGAACCTTTAGGAACCCTAGATCAACGAAATGCACTAAATTCCAGAAACAGGTAGAAACAAAACTGGGACAAGCCCAAGAGGTTGCCAATGTGGACGAACTGGAGGAGTCTAATGAATTCCCAACAAGGACGCGTATGACTGCGTATAACAAAGCTTGCCCTCTAAGAAGATTCAGAGGAAAAGCAAATCAGCCATGATGGAGCAATGAGCTGAGTCTTCTAGTAAGACAGGTAAAATAAATGTTTAAGCTAGAGAAGACCACGGAAAGCGAAGCGTGTCGAGACGAGTACAGGGATATACAAGCGTGAAAAGTTTCTGTACGGACATAGAGTGCTCCATCGATTCAGCGCGGTTGGAAAAAAACCTAGCAAGGGGAAACCTAGTCCAGGGACTAATAAAGAAAGAGAACGGTGAATGGTCACATAATAGTGAGGAATCCTTTGAGGTGCTTTTCGATACACATTTCCAATCGGGAGATGGTTTAGAAGAGCCTGCAGACAGCACTCACACTTCGATCACGGAGCGGGCAGTGCTGGGCTTGTTCACCGATATCAAGATCGAATGTGCAATGAAGACGTTTTCTAAGTTTAATCGCTGGGCACAGTTGTTATATTCCCGGCCATGCTACAAGTTTCAAGTGGAGCGGTCGTGGAATGGCTTAAAATAATATTCGATGGGTGCATAAGACTGAATCATGTACCGCACTCATGGAGAAGTACTCGTGTAGCTTTCCTACCAAAGGCGGGGAAGATCGGTCACGTGTATTCCAAAGACTATAGACCCATTAGCTTAACACAATTTCTGCTCAAAACCTGTGAGAGGCTGATAGATGTGTACATAAAGTCCAACGTAGATGAAAGGCTTCTCTCCACAACACAACATGCGTACACCAAAGGCAAGTCGATAGACACCGCATTGCATATGGTGGTGAAAAGCATAGAGAAAGCCCTGAAATATAAGGAATATGCTCTAGGGGTCTTCTTAGACATTGCCGGGGCTTTAAATAATGTTTATAAATGGGCAATTAGGGATGCTCTTAATTACATTATCCAGATCCAGCTTTAACCAGATGGATTGGATGCATGTTAAATTGCAGGAAGATTACATCACAATGTGGATTGTACGAAGGCACGAAATCAGTGGACAGGGGAACGCCGCCGGGAGGGGTGGTATCACCTCTGATTTGGACGCTGGTCATACACCAACTGCTCAGGCTATTCGATGAGGGATCCGTAAAACTTACGGCTAACGCAGATGACGTTGCAATTGTCATAAGTGAAAAGTGCCTTCCATACCTGGGCATCTAATGTCGGGTTGAAAGTCAACACGGAGAAGACGGATATGGTATTGTGTACAAAGAGTTACAAGTCCCAAATTGGACAAGGGTGACCCTGCAAGAGAAACTTTGCACAAAATATCTAGGAATCATCATCCTAGACAGTAAGCTGTCATGGAAGCTGAACGTGGTGGAGAGGGCAAAGAAGGCCTCAATGGCACTTTATGCATGTAGAATGCTGAGGTGTACGTTGGGCTTATCGCCCTCTCTTTCTCATTGGGTTTTTACAGCGATTGTAAGCCCTATTCATTACTACGGAGTTTTTGTTTGGTGGAAAGCCACGAAAAAAATAACCTACCTCAAAAATTTAGAGGGGGTATGTAGACTATCAACCAATGCTTAGCATTACGGGAGCCCTGAAAACAACCACGGCAGCTACACTGTATGTCATTCTGCACATTCCACCTGTAGACCTGGTAGCAAAGAACATAGCGTTAACAACTGCAACCAGGCTCGGTGCCTCAGCTTGAGCGCCGACCATACGGCCATCTTAAGGCCACAATAGAGGTGGACGGTTGGCGAAAGGGTGTTCAAATGGCGGACGACGAGATAATTGTGTACACAGATGGTTCCAAAGTAGTGGAAGGAATAGGGTCTGTAGTGTACTGGGCTGTTCCGGAAATAAACAGATCCTACAGGCTGCCGGATTACTGTAGCGTTTTCCAAGCGGGAATTAGTCGTAAACAAAGCAGTAGAAATACTGTAAGAGAACAGCTTAAGCTGCAACCGTGTTAAATTTAATATTGACAGTCAAGCAACAATTAAGGCAATAATCTCGCGTAGCACAGCATCTAAATGCCTGTTAGAGTGTAAGCAGTTTATGGAGAGAATCGGGGCAGGGAGAAGCATACATCTATATTGGGTCCCAGGGCATATGGGAATAGATTGGAATGAAAAAGCGGATGAACTAGCTAAAAAGGGCGCATCCCTTGAAGCTTGCTCCATGGACGTCCCAATTATACTGTGCGAGATTAAGCGAAGGCGAGAGGTGCACATGATCGACCAAGCGGGAAATGCGTGGGTTCAAGCGCGAGGCTGTAAAGTATCGAAGATTATGTGTAGGTCTTACAACCTTAGATTAACACAGTTGCTTCTATTATTAAAAAGAGAGGACTGTAGACTCATGACGGGTGTTTTGACTGGAAACTGCCTTCTGGCGTCACATGCCTTTAAATTAGGCTTTGTCTGTGATAGCAGATGTAGGAAGTGCGGGTTGGAGAAGGAAACGATCGAGCACGTTCTGTGCTCATGCCTTGCACTTGCCAGGCGAAGACTCCAGCTATTAGGAGTGATACAGCTGTCAGATCTAGAAGCAGCAAGTGGTTTAAGTCCTAGGAATCTTCTAATATTTGCCAAGAGGACGGAGTTATTTTATAACATAGGTCCTGGTTTTTGATAGGGTTTTTCAGTTTGGTCGTTAAAACAAACTTCTGGTAACACTACGGACTCAATCAGTCTATGTGAGGTCCTCATGGACCGGCCAGTTCAACCTAACCTACCGCACAACTAAGCTGCATGAATGTACATTTTAACCTTATAGACTGTAATTAACTTTATTTCACTTATTCTATTACGGTTTGGGTAATTACTTTCTAGTAAAGCACTTTAAACGTTTGACCAGCTCGTGGCCACCACCGATAACCACGCTTGCAAAAACTTTTCTGATCTTTTCTTTGCCCAAAATGGCCAATCACGCCATGGCATTCTAGAAAGAATTCCGTTCCATTATTGTGACAGCGCAGTGGAACGGCGCCGTTAAATTGCCTGATTTAACAGTGGTTGCCATGGTGGAACCATACCAGGTGGTAGTCGCGGTAATATTCCTGCAGCCATCATTAAAACTTCCATATATTTTGTTTTTGTGAACCGATGGACTAATGTCAAAATCGTACTGCGCTGAAAGTTAATGTGTCAAATCGTATAAAAACTACAAGTCAGCTGTCACCTTATATAGTTACGCCGTGGTGGTTGCCGTTATTGGGAATTTTCCCACACCATTGGATTCTTTTGCGATGCCACCTGCGCGAAATTAACAAAAATTTGTTTTAACCACCCCAGGCAGACATGAGTGAGGTAAATCCTAACCGTTCCCTATCACTAGCCAACTGGTATGTTCCAAGGGTGAATCTCCCAAGTGGACCATAATAAACATGCTTCGCTTTGAAGACATGACGATGAAGCGAATAGAAAACCGGTTCCCCTGTGAGAAGCCACTTCCAGGAACTTCCGATGCCAAGTAACGTGGGGCACAACTCACACCTAAGATAAGAGTCTCAAAGTTCTACCGCGAAGCTAGCCGGGTAACAAAGGTCCATCAAAAAAGTTAAGTCAAATAGTGAATTAATTTTGTTCCTTAGTTTAAAAGGCTTTGCGGCAATTAGACATGCTATGGAGAACTCGTCAAAACTCCGTATGGTTCTAGTGGTTATCGCCCCCACAGAAAGGCCAAAAAAAAAATAAATGTGTGTAGACAATTTGGTAAAGGAGAACTCGTCCAAACTCCGTAAGGCTAGTCTAACCCAAGCGTGGACCGCCAGGCTGCTCACTGTTCTCGGTGAGAACGCGTGTGAACACCCTATGAAATCGTTGCTCGGGGAGAATACTGGGCGAGATGTCCCCGACCGCCAAAACGCCCAGACAAAAAAGTCCAATTGGTAGGTTAAAAAAAAAATCAATTTTTAATTTAGCAAGAACGTTCTTGAGGGTTGATTGTGGACGAATATCCGAAGCATGGAAGCGACGTATCAATTTCCCGGTTAGGTCCTCGAGATCATACAATGCATTGCCTATTTTTCGGAGCACTCGACACTTAAGATATTTTGGCAGGAATTTGGCGTTAATACCCTGTTTGAAGTTACTCAAAGCAAAGTTTATCCGGAAATCTTCCTGACCTTCCCTGTAGTTGACTTGCCTAGAGCGCTTTTTGTAGGTGGTTATTCCCCAATCTTTTGCCTGATCTAAATTTCTACGGATCTGCTCACGAATATTAGTTAACTTGTCAGCTCTTCTCACTATCGTAACTTGGTCTTACCGAAGGCCGCCGAGTTTCTCTAAAATATTGTTCGCTGAGGCATGTTGGACATATTTTGGCCATATGATGCAAAGTATGGAGACCACTGAATCGCCGTATGGAAGTCGCTTCTCAACACTGATAGAATCTCGGTTATATGTTTATCCCAATCGGTATGGTCGGGTTTATCCTTCAGGAAAATTCTAATTTTAGAGACAATTTCTCTATTGACTCGTTCTGAGGCGTTCGCTTGAGGAGAATATAACCCCGTCCTCACGTGTGTCACCCCATAATCTTCTAAAAATTGGTTCATTTCCTTCGAGATAAACTGTTTACCATTGTCACTATGAATAAATTCAGGGACCCCTACAGCTGGAAACATTTCTGAAGCGAAGTAATTTGTAACGCTAACAGTTGTGGCTCTCTGCATGGGCTTTAGCCAAACGTATTTTGAAAGATGGTCCAACACTATAAAAAGAAAGTGATTTCGCAGCTTTGATCTCGGCCTTGAAAATCGCAATATAATCGCTGAAATGGCCTCCCGGATGCAAAGGTATTCTCTATAGGCAGTCTCGAATGATGATTAGTGGGTTTTACAGCTTTGCAGGTGTCACAACGATGGACGTAGTCCCTGACGTCCTTCGCCTGCTGTGGCCAGAAGTATTTTTGCCTGACACGTTCGGCAACCACAAACGCCATAGCGAGTCTTCTTCCTCTTCTATCCCCTTATGAAATTTAACTCTTTTGAAAATTACCCCATCCACCACTCGTAGTCCGGAAGCGACTCCTCGTTTTCTGTGACGGTCCTAATCAAATCTAGATATTCGTTACTGCTAAATTCGGGAGAGACTAAATCTATTTCCCCGGGTGTGGTAGTGAAAGTCAACTCGTCGGCATCAAACCGCGAAAGCGCATCGGGTACTACATTCAGGGTGCCTTTGAGATGTTCCATTTTAAAGTCGTATCTTTACAGCAGGAGCGACCACCTCGCCAACCTCCCGCTCAAGTCCGTTTGTGTCATCAACCACTTGCGGCTGGAGTGGTCCGTGATAATCAGAAACGGTAATCCTTCAACATAGGGTCGGAAGCGCTTCACGCTGACTATGGCGGCGAGACATTCCAGCTCGGTTACTGTATAATTGCGTTGAGCATTATTCAGCTTTTTCGAAACGAACGCGGTTGGACGCTCAGCGCCCTCATCTTCGACCTGGAACAACACTCCGCCAACACCTATTTTGGAAGCGTCGCATTGGATTACAAACTCTTTGGAAAAATCAGGTTGGGCCAAGACAGGAGCGGAACTCAAGGCTACTTTAAGTTTTTCGAAGACCTCTATAGCTTCAGCGGTAAGTTTGAAGGGGCCAGCAAAATTGGTAATAAATGCCCTGTATCAATTTGCCATGCCTACAAACCTACACACCTGCCGAGGGGATTTAGGGATCGGAAAGTTTTGCATCGCTTCTATTTTCCCTGGATCCACTTTCAAGCACCCGCTGCCTATCAAGTACCCTAAGTATCGAATTTCTTTCTGACAAAATTTGCTCTTCTTCACGTTTATTGTCAGACCTGCGTCGGTCAAACATTTTGCCACTTCCGTCAGCAATTTTAGGTGGTCCTCAAAGTTCGTACTGCATATCATCAGGTCGTCCAGGTAGACAAAGACATTCTCCAGCAGACGCGAAGGTATTGCCTTGTCCATCAGCCTACTCATAGTCTGCGGTCCATTACACAGACCAAAGGGCATTTCTTTGAAGTGGTATAGGGGCCTCCCCGGAACCGCGAATGCTGTTTTTTCCTTGGAGGACTCCGTCAATTTGATCTGAAAGAACGCGTCCTTAAGATCAGTGCCACTAATAAAGTGCGTATCTTTCAGTCTGCTCAATAAGCCGTTAATATGAGGCAGGGGGTATGAGTATTTCTAAGTCACCGCGTTGACCTTCCGGGAATTTATGCACAACCTAATTTTACCTGGTTTTCGGACCAGTACCACAGGACTACACCACGGAGAGTTCGATTCTTCTATAACTCCCAATTCGAGTAGCCTGTCTATTTCACTAAAAGCTTCGGCTTGCCTCGGTGGCGAAAGAGGGAAATGTTTGCTTTTTATAGGAACAGCATCGCCGGTATCAATGTTGTGCTCCACTAACTTCGTTTGCCCCAGACGTAACTTTTCGAATGAAGGAAACGACTTTATGACCTTCTGTAAATCTCTTCTCCGA
This sequence comes from Eurosta solidaginis, assembly GCF_040869045.1. Lineage (NCBI taxonomy): Eukaryota > Metazoa > Arthropoda > Insecta > Diptera > Tephritidae > Eurosta > Eurosta solidaginis. The sequence continues at coordinate 175,045,517 of NC_090319.1, read as the reverse complement.
GTTGGTGACAAATCATGGAGACAAAGTTCTTCGTCCTTTTCGTTGCTAACCTCTATGCACTCTACGCTTGGGAATATTTCGGGAGCTAACGCAAATGCTCTCCAAAAATCAACCCCAAAGTAAGCTTCTTGGAGAACTGAAGGAACAAGGTAAAAACGGATAACCTTTGTGGTGTTCTTAAAGGTGACCGGTAAAGATATCGAGCCTAAGATTTGTTGCTTGTTGTCACCTGGCAGTGTATATGAATGCATGTAGGGGTTGATAATTGAAGCCGTTATCTTTCAGAAATTCTTCACAATTCTTCCCAAGGATGGATACGTTGGCTTCGGAGTCCAACAACCCTACAATAAAACTATCTTTTATTTTTGCCTTTACGAGAGGCCTTTCATCCTCTGTAAGCATTAACGTGGTGGTTTGCAGCAATCTACGCTCCTGTACTCTCCTGTGATATCTTTACCTGCACCTCAAAATATTTTCTGATACCGTTTGATTTTCAAAAATCGCATGTCTTATTTGTTCATACCTATGTTTCCTTTCTTCTAGATTATGTGGAGAATGCGTCTCGCAAGCGACATCCCTATGCTGACGTTGCAGAATTCTGGTCGGTTCGCCCATCGCGGATGAGGACGTTTGACTATCGGATTCAGAACTACTGGAATTATCCGTACTGTCCGGGAAGTTACTAATACAAATGGGTATTCTTTCGCCAGGGTACTACTACACCTCGAAAGCTCATCACCTCCCTGCGAGCGCGTACCTGCGAGAAACCCACCCTCTGGTTCAGCGCACGGGACGACGCCTCGAGCACTGGCTGGTATGGGAGCTATGACACCGAACGAGGTTCCCCCGCTTTCTCGCTCGGGTACTGGTTTCCCTGCCTACGATGGTCCCTAGGACATTTTGGCGTAACTACTCCCCTATGCCCACATTTAAAACAAAACGAATTCCTAATGGGTTCCTCACAGTAAATATAAGAATGCCTCATAGCCTGACATTTCCAACATTGGATAGTCCGGTTTCCGGTTACGTCGATACTCCAACGCCTCTAACTGTGAGTCAGCTTCGCAGTCCTCGTCTTCCATCCTCATGTCCGTGGTTATCGTGCGGGCCTCGTTCACGTGGCGTCCTTGGTAAGTAAGTGGCTCCCAACAACTTGCTTTCTTTCAGCACTTGTTCTCCTCTGCGTGCTACATCGCGTAGATCATGGAGGGTTCTCACTTCTGCGTTGAAAAGCATCAGCTTAAGGCCACTGTTGACGTTCCTTTTTATGATGTCAATCAGTAAGACCTCTGACATGGGCTCTCTTAAGCGGGCACTCAAGGAGACTATGTCCGTGTCGAACAGGTCATAGCACTCGCTTAGCTTTTGCTTACGCATGGAGCACTCCATCATGATCTCGTGGTCACTATTTAGAGTACCGAACTCTTTCTTCAATGAATAGCACAAAAATGCATAAGTCGCGTTTGGGTTTTGTTTCGTAAATAACCAGTACCACTCTTCGGCCCGCCCAGAAAGGAATAGGTGGAAACTAGCCATTATTTGGTCGTCAGAACATTGCGTACGCTCACACAGGGTGTTTAGCTTAAATAGGAATTCCGCAACGCTCCCAGAACCGTCGAACGATATTTTCCACTCCTGCGGTTTTATTACTATGTTGCTCGGAGCAGGGTTCATTGGAGTTACAACTGCTGGAAGTGGGTTGCGTTCCGTCCCAATCGCGTTCCTGTTGAAATTCATTGATTGTTGAGCAGACTCGAGAGCGGCGTTGAGCTGGTCCATGTTGTTTCGAATCTTCCCCATTTCCCTCCGCATTTCTTCCTGCGAGGTCCGGAAAAGCTGGTGTAACACTTCCACCCACTCTCCACGAGGAGCTTCGGTATGGGTCCCTGGGGTATTCGCCCTATCACTTGCAGCTTCTCCAAAATTCCCATGGTTCAATGGCAAAGCACTAGCTCCGTCCAGTGCGTATGTCGACACATTGGTCATTAGCCGCGAGATATTATGCGCGTTCATCAGGGGCGCGTTAAGATTACTGGTGCTTCCCGGTCTATCCATTTTTTCGTGCTGGTCATTCAGGTCTGAGCTTGCATTCGTCCCCGCGGGACCTCTATAGTGGCTACCTACTGCGGTATGCACCACCAATGGACGCTTAGCCTTTGAAAAAGCCCCCCTATTATTGCTATCCCGGTGCTGGTTTCCTCTAAAATTGCCTCCACTCCCGAACGGAGTGTTCCGGCCCATTTGCCCAAAGGACTGGTCACGCGACATTGTAATCAGGAAAACAAATTGTAAAATGTACAACTTGAGTATTGGTATTTCAAAAAAAAAACTTCTATTCAAAGCAAAACGTACAACAGTTAGGGGTTAGGGAAAAAGGTCAGAATTCACCCCCCCCCCCCCCCCCCCCCTTCATCCTATATTCTAGACGATGATTGATTTAACAAAAAAAAATTATATATATATATATATATATAAAATTTTTCGCGAAAGTTCACCTTAGGATCAATTCGATAATCGTATCGAATAATAAAAAAATTCAAAAGCTGGAAAAAAGTGATAAGTTAAATATACGTCTTATATAATCAATAAAAACCACAGTATAGGGTTCGCAAAACTGCTTGTGTATTTAGGTGTTGATGGGAATGCTGATATCCCATCATTAGAAGGCAGAGGTATAAGAAAAAACAATTGTTAGCTACAAAAAAAAAGTTTAACACAAATCCACTCATACCTGGCCCTAGTGCTCCCAACAGCAATGCGAGGGGTCTTAGGGGCCCACCTCTGAGACTGGTTGGGGCCACTAGGGTCAGCTCCAGACACACACAGTTTGGTCTCAACACACCCAGCCGCAACGCAAGGGCGGTCTCCCGGGGCTCGCTAGTGGGACTGGCTGGGGGTGATGGGGCCTTCTGTCCGCTCACCCTGGACATCCCTCCGGCCTCCGCCACTATGGGTGGAACAGGAAGGGGTGCCGCTTTGAATCCCAGCTCAACCCGTCACAATTCAGGTGGTATTAAGTGCTACCACCTGAGACGTGGGCTGAGCTGGGTCCTACTATACACACACATGCACTCTGACACTAGACAACACAAGACACTACCAATATTCGGCAAAAGAAAGTCATACAAATTTAAACATTACAAAAAAAGTTTTTTTTTTTTTTAATCCCTATTAGCGAACATATATATTTCCAAAGCCGACTAACGGGCAACTTCCGGGAAAACAAAAACCCCAAATCTACAAAAAAAAAACTAAGTGCTTGCAGCATTGCCTCATCGGGTGAAATAAAAAAAAATCCGGAGGACTTGACGTGCAGTCAGTCACGTGGAACCCTTGCCCCCGATGACCACTCCGGACAACCTGATCTTTCCAACCATCCCACCGCAACGCAGGTGGCTGCTCCTGTGGCTGCTCACCTCGGACAAGTCGACCCGGAATGACCCTCGCGACTAGCGCTTCAGGTGCCACGTTGGGCGCCATCTGTTATGGAGGTGCATCTACATTGGATCAGCAAGGAAGGCAGTCGGCATGATCTGGTGGTGCACAGTGGCTCGTCATGTCGGCTGGGCGGGGTTCTTGCCAACCTTGCTGTCCTGCGTCATAAACAGAAAAAATGTCATATCCTTTAAAAAAAACTGACAAAAAGCGCAGAACTAATTCAAAACGCTCAAATTCAAACTAAAACGGGAGCGTGTCATTATTCTGTATTACAAAATTCTGGGTGACAAAATTCTGTAAATTGCAAAAAAATCTGCTTGAACAAAATTCTGCTATTTTAAAATTCTGCTTTTTAAAATTCTGCTTTCTAAAATTCTGCTTTTTCAAAATTCTGCATGTTTAATTCTAGAAGTCAAAATTCCGGAATCATGACATGGCGTAGCCGGTGTTGGATCGGCTAAGGGTTATTTCTTTAAATTTCTTTAAAATGTCATAGCCTTTAAAAAAAACTGACAAAAAGCGCAGAACTAATTCAAAACGCTCAAATTCAAACTAAAACGGGAGCGTGTCATTATTCTGTATTACAAAATTCTTGGTGACAAAATTCTGTAAATTGCAAAAAAATCTGCTTGAACAAAAATCTGCTATTTTAAAATTCTGCTTTTTAAAATTCTGCTTTCTAAAATTCTGCTTTTTCAAAATTCTGCATGTTTAATTCTAGAAGTCAAAATTCCGGAATCATGACATGGCGTAGCCGGTGTTGGATCGGCTAAGGGTTATTTCTTTAAAGTGCGGCCGAAGGCCGCCTACGCAGAAGGGTATACTAAGCAGAAGGACATCACCGTGGCGGCCTATGCAGAAAGGTGTTCTACGCAGATTTACTTTGCATAGCGCACTTTTTCAAAATATATATATATTTTAATACAGAATTTTGTAATACAGAATTTTAAAATACAGAGTTTTGAAAGCAGAATTTTAAAAAGCATAATTTTGTTTTTAGAATTTTTTACATACAGAATTTCGACACCAACCCAACTAAAACAACATCCGGCAGAACTGGATGCCACGGTCAGACCATTACAACATTCAAATTCATAAAAAAAAACTTCAAAAAAAAAAAACTAAACGCAAAAAAAAGGACAAAATTAACCGAACCGGAAATGACCGGTTAACAAACGCAGAAATCAAAATGACAAAAGAAAAAAGCTGAAAATTAGAACAAACAAGCAAAAAAATGCCGAATATATATAGGAGCGCCGCGGGTGTTGTTGCGACGCCCGGTGCTTATTTCCACCCTCAAAAACCATGGCCACCGACGCCCCTGATTTTCGGTGGCGCCTTACCTGATACGCCCTATGTCTTCTAAATGAAACAGAACATCAGCATTCCCGTTTCGCTTTGCAAGTTTATTTAAAATTCATTATATTTGAAAAAAAAAACTTATACAACATATATACTTAATAAGTATTAGGTAAATTTCTGCAGATTTATACTAACGAATGGTCAATCTTATAAAATCAACATCAAAAAAAAAACTGCCTCATCTTTGATAGTTGATTTGATTCTATATCTTCTTTACGTCTCATTAGTGAATAAAAAGGCTTAATCAGAAAAAAAAGGACAAAAGAGGTGTAACCTGAGAAAATTGATTAGTCTGTTTTGATATTGATTTCGTAAGACAAACGTTCTGATATAATCGTAATTGATTGCCACAACTGTGTGTAGGCATGGCAATAAATGCAAAACAACTAAGCTTATACTAAGGCTTATTCAAAAATATGATAAGGGAACCCTACGACAAAAAGGAAAATTTTCAATTTCACGTATTACCAAATATGTAGTATGTAGTAAGATATATTTATTATTTTCTAATTTTATCCTATAGATACTACATTAGCTTATCTTATTTTACTTGACTCTATTGTAATCTATGATTTTCTGAAGATTTAGCTAATTTAATTGGAAGTGCCTTTATTTTATTTAGCTTAATTCCGTGAATCGTAGTTCTATTTAAATCAATTTTATTTTATTTTAGGTTAATTTACTTGAATTGATATAATTTTTTGCCGTTGCAGCACAAAAGTTCACTAAAACTAACTAATCGGTTCTACTTGCAACCCTTGATTATACCTTTATGAGGCATAAAATAAAAAAATAAAGTATTATTATTGGTCTTTTCGTATACAATATTACTACTGAATATTTATTGCTTACTCGGTCACCAGCTTTATTATTACATTTATCCCTATTAGAAATAAACTACATACAGAGTGTATGTGCCTACATGGTGATCAAAAGGAATATAAACAAAAAGGCAACTCTTAGAGACCAATTGTACAGCGAACAACGGGACATTCATATGGCTTAACAGCTAAAGGCTTGCACTGATATGAATGTTGGAGATTCGAGTTCAACTCTCAGCTCCAGAAAAGCTAGCTGATGAAGAAGTGAAATTCAGAAACATGTCCTAGTAACCATCGCCGTTTGTAAACTTACAATTTTTCTCTAATATCAATTACAAAAGCCATTGTATAAAGCAATATGAGCAAAGCTCGCTAATTAAATACATATGATCATGTTGATATAATAGTAACAGCGGAAGTATTAAAAACAAATACTGTAAAGATCCGAACAAATGTTACTAAGCTTTCAAAAGCGCGCCTAAAAATCATATCCACACCATTAGGAATAAACTACATACAGAGTGTATGTGCCTACATGGTGATCAAAAGGAATATAAACAAAAAGGCAACTCTTAGAGACCAATTGTACAGCGAACAACGGGACATTCATATGGCTCAGCAGCTAAAGGCTTGCACTGATGTGAATGTTGGAGATTCGAGTTCAACGCTCAGCTCCCGAAAAGCTAGCTGATGACGAAGTGAAATTCAGAAACATGTCCTAGTAACCATCGCCGTTTGAAAACTTACAATTTTTCTCTAATATCAATTACAAAAACCATTACATAAAGCAATATGAGCAAAGCTCGCTAATTAAATACATATGATCATGTTGATATAATAGTAACAGCGGAAGTATTAAAACAAATACTGTAAAGATCCGAACAAATGTTACTAAGCTTTCAAAAGCGCGCCTAAAAATCATATCCACACCATTAGGAATAAACTACATACAGAGTATATGTGCCTACATGGTGATCAAAAGGAATATAAACAAAAAGGCAACTCTTAGAGACCAATTGTACAGCGAACAACGGGACATTCATATGGCTTAGCAGCTAACGGCTTGCACTGATGTGAATGTTAGAGATTCGAGGTCAACGCTCAGCTCCCGAAAAGCTAGCTGATGAAGAAGTGAAATTCAGAAACATCATCCATCGCCGTTTGTAAACTTATAATTTTTCTCTAATATCAATTACAAAAACCATTGTATAAAGCAATATGAGCAAAGCTCGCTAATTAAATACATATGATCATGTTGATATAATAGTAACAGCGGAAGTATTAAAAACAAATACTGTAAAGATCCGAACAAATGTTACTAAGCTTTCAAAAGCGCCCTAAAAACATATCCACACCATTAGGAATAAACTACATACAGAGTGTATGTGCCTAGATGGTGATCAAAAGGAATATAAACAAAAAGGCAACTCTTAGAGACCAATTGTACAGCGAACAACGGGACATTCATATGGCTTAGCAGCTAAAGGCTTGTACTGATGTGAATGTTGGAGATTCGAGTTCAACGCTCAGCTCCCGAAAAGCTAGCTGATGAAGAAGTGAAATTCAGAAACATGTCCTAGTAACCATCGCCGTTTCTAAACTTACAATTTTTCTCTAATATCAATTACAAAAACCATTGTATAAAGCAATATGAGAAAAGCTCGCTAATTAAATACATATGATCATGTTGATATAATAGTAACAGCGGAAGTATTAAAAACAAATACTGTAAAGATCCGAACAAATGTTACTAAGCTTTCAAAAGCGCGCCTAAAAATCATATCCACACCATTAGGAATAAACTACATACAGAGTGTATGTGCCTACATGGTGATCAAAAGGAATATAAACAAAAAGGCAACTCTTAGAGACCAATTGTACAGCGAATAACGGGACATTCATATGGCTTAGCAGCTAAAGGCTTGCACTGATGTGAATGTTGGAGATTCGAGTTCAACGCTCAGCTCCCGAAAAGCTAGCTGATGAAGAAATGAAATTCAGAAACATGTCCTAGTAACCATCGCCGTTTGTAAACTTACAATTTTTCTCTAATATCAATTACAAAAACCATTGTATAAAGCAATATGAGCAAAGCTCGCTAATTAAATACATATGATCATGTTGATATAATAGTAACAGCGGAAGTATTAAAAACAAATACTGTAAAGATCCGAACAAATGTTACTAAGCTTTCAAAAGCGCGCCTAAAAATCATATCCACACCATTAGGAATAAACTACATACAGAGTGTATGTGCCTACATGGTGATCAAAAGGAATATAAACAAAAAGGCAACTCTTAGAGACCAATTGTACAGCGAACAACGGGACATTCATATGGCTTAGCAGCTAAAGGCTTGCACTGATGTGAATGTTGGAGATTCGAGTTCAACGCTCAGCTCCCGAAAAGATAGCTGATGAAGAAGTGAAATTCAGAAACATGTCCTAGTAACCATCGCCGTTTGTAAACTTATAATTTTTCTCTAATATCAATTACAAAAACCATTGTATAAAGCAATATCAGCAAAGCTCGCTAATTAAATACATATGATCATGTTGATATAATAGTAACAGCGGAAGTATTAAAAACAAATACTGTAAAGATCCGAACAAATGTTACTAAGGTTTCAAAAGCGCGCCTAAAAATCATATCCACACCATTAGGAATAAACTACATACAGAGTGTATGTGCCTACATGGTGATCAAAAGGAATATAAGCAAAAAGGCAACTCTTAGAGACCAGTTGTACAGCGAACAACGGGACATTCATATGGCTTAGCAGCTAAAGGCTTGCACTGATGTGAATGTTGGAGATTCGAGTTCAATGCTCAGCTCCCGAAAAGCTAGCTGATGAAGAAGTGAAATTCAGAAACATGTCCTAGTAACCATCGCCGTTTGTAAACTTACAATTTTTCTCTAATATCAATTACAGTAACTATTTTCTCTCACAAATTTGATCCGGTCTGATACCGATAAATTCCTAATCCTGACGCAAGATTTTACTGCGTGGTATTGATTAGATACATAATCTACACGAAGCCTCTTTATTGAACTCCGTGTGATATGCATGGGTTCTATTCTTATTAGATTGGGTCGAGTTTTTATTCACCATTCGTGGTGTAAAACTCGAAAATTGGGGTTTGGCCTTGCCAGGTCGATAGGTACTTATTCTCTCTCTTACCTCGTATCTGCTGGTGAGGAATCTATTCATATCCTCCCAAAGGGGGAGCTCCTTCCGGGAGCTGAGGGATTGTTCTCACAGTGAAAGGCTTTCACTTGGCAGCTTTGATGAGCACAGATAAACAAGGATTGGGTCCCAGTCCGTTGTCGGTATTCCTTGTGTGTTTAGAGTTGACATGCAATTGTTGATAGTTGTCTGCATCTTTTGGAGTTGTTCTCCGTTTTCCGCGAATATTGTTGGCAGATTGAATAACGTCTTCAGTTGGTTGTCGACAAGTATCCTTTTGTTTTCGTACCTAGATCTGAGCGCTTCCCAGGCAAGCTCGAAATTATTATCGCTCAGTGGGTATTGCTTGACAATAAGTCCAGCTTGTCCTTTTGTTTTAAGGCGTAGGTGGTATAATTTTTGTGCGGGTGATAATTTAGGGTGGTTTTTATAGACTGCCGTGAACATATCTCTGAAGGATGGCCAGTCTTCGTATCCACCATGGAAGACTTCGGTGTCACATGCTGCTACTTTCAAATAACAACCATTTGAGTTTGAGTCATTTATTGGGTGGGCGGGTATTTGTTGTTGGTTGCTAGCAGTGTTGAAAGTGTGTAAGGTTTCCATAATTTCAGATTTGCATGTTTGGTAGGTTTCAATGCATTCAGAGAATTTTTGCTCAACCGAGCCGCTAACATCTGTATAATTATCTGAGAAACTTACTTGTCGATGGGACTCTAGCACCTTTTCCCCATATTTTATCTAGGTCGTCTATTTGACCTCGAGCATACACTCTGACAAATCGGTAGCTTGGGAGGGTGACCATCTTGAGCAGTAAACCTCTAATTGGTTACCGTCGTATATGAATTCCTGTAGGCATTGGTCCGCAGTGGTCGATTTTTGGGTTTCGTTTGTTTTTGGCATTATAATTTAATGTAATTTTGTCAAAACGGCAAAAAAATTTTTTTTCAAACCAGCCCAATGTACGCTTGGTTTTTAATACGGGCTTGTCTCAGCGCTTCTGAGTACAAGTAATGTGAGTATATAAATGGGTGGGTGTTCACTGGGTTTTTTTTTTTTTTTTGAGAGCCACCTAATGTATGCCGGGTTTTTTGTTATATGTACTTCTCTGGGTAAAATATATTTGCCGGTAAGCTGTGGTGTACCAACAATACCCTTTGTTTTCCGTGCCAATGCACTTGATCTATTGACAAAGAAAATGTATGTGATCGATGATCTTCTTTGTTGCTTAAAAAGTTCGTTGATAGGGGTTTTTTATAAAATATATTTTATGTAATATATGTATATAAGGGTAAACTGGGAAGCGGTGAACTTCACGCTGGAAAAATGTGTATATGGATTTTTTGAAGGGACTGTACATTTTGGTATCAGTGGGTAGGAAATTGAAATAGATTGCCGTTTAGGCTTTATGATGTGGGGTATATAACCAGGGTCCGGATATTTAGAGCGGAGGGGTATATAAATGGGGGAATTTCAGATTTGGGGTCCGTACACGGCCGCTATGATGCCGGTTGCCGCTCTGACCTAAAATCAAAAAAGTTTTTGGGACGTTTTTTTGTTTCGTATTTAGCATAAAAGGCAATTTTTCTTTTTTGTTCAGTATGAGACGTACTTTATCTAAAATGAGGATTAAATCTGCAAATGCAACAACATTTTCGAGCAAATTTGCCATTAATTGTTATAAATAAATTAGTTAGTTTCAACAAAAGTTAACTCATTATTTGTGATTTCATGTTTTTTTGAAAACAACTAAAATAAAAAACAAAGAATCTGTTAAATAAAGACTTATGTATTTACGTTTAAGTGAAATTTGCCACAAAAAATGGGCCGGTCAAAAATTAATTCTGTTTAAGATTTTTTGGTACGCTACAAATTATTTTGGAACAATTTTTTAGGATTTTGGTAGAGACTATTATAGGTAAGCGGCAACAATGGGAAACCATATTTGTATGCAGGTGAAACATCTGTGCCTTCGAATTTAGCGGGGATACATAAAATTTGAAATTCACATTAAACACTTAGATAATTGTTCCCAAAGATGGCGCGCTTGTGCACGATAATGAATTACGATATTTGTATGAATTATTCGAATTTACAAAAAACTTTTTCTATTAATTATAAACAAATAGAGTAATACTTGTTAACAAAAATAGGCCTATGCACTGCGGCTGATCAACACCAATCGATTCATATAACTTTTATATGATTTTACGTATGCTAAGTATGCGAAACAGCATGTCAATTGATTGTATGGAAATTTTGTTAGCGTATTAATATATAGATAGTGGGTAATATACTGACTATGTACGCTATGATGCCGGTTGCCGTTTTGACCTAAAATCAAAGACGTTTTTGGGACGTTTTTTTGTTTCGTTTAATATACAACGTGAAATTTTCCGATTCAGTCAAGTTGCAGTTAAATAATAATAAACCAATTTGAAATAAGAGAATTTATGATAAAATAAAATAAGAACTAAAATAAATTAGCATAAAAGGCAATATAAAAAATTTAATGTTACATTTTTGTAACTTTTTTTTTCGTTCAGTATAAGACGTACTTTATCTAAAATGAGGATTAAATCTGCAAATGCAAAAACATTTTCGGGCAAATTTGTCATTAATTGTTATAAAAAAATTAGTTAGTTTCAACTAAAGTTAACTCATTATTTGTGATTTCATGTTTTTTTGAAAACAACTAAAATAAAAACAAAGAATCTGTTAAATAAAGACTTATGTATTTACGTTTAAGTGAAATTTGCCACAAAAAATGGGCCGGTCAAAAATTAATTCTATTTGAGATTTTTTGGTACGCTACAAATTATTTTGGAACAATTTTTTAGGATTTTGGTTTAGGATGGGTCGGGGGTGAACAGTTTTTAGTAGTGAGGGGACAAGAAGTGTCATCATTGCTGTGATTTGCTGTATAAATTGTTTCAATAGAGCGATCATTTCTCGCATTTCACTACCATTTTGGGTTGGGTTAGATGCGTCTATGTTATTTGGGTTAGCACTGCTAGGGTTTGAGCTGGGTTGGGCCCTTCTAAAGCTTGAGCATACGATATAGTGTTGCTGATTGGGTTGACTTGGCTTAAAAATGCACCTTGTTGTTTGGATTTCTCTTTTCCATGTGGGGTAACAGTACTTGGGTGAGTTTTTTTCCTCAATGATGGGTATTTTATGTTTTGTAAGTTTGAGCTGGGTAGGGGCCCTTCTAAGGCTTGAGCGTACGATATAGTGTTGCTGGTTGGGTTGACGAGGTTGGGAGGATGCACCTTGTTGATTAGGTTTCTCTTTTCCATGTAAGACAACAGTACTTGGGTGAGTTTTTTTCCTCAGTGATGGGTATTTTATGTCTTGTGAGTTTTTATAGACCGCGCATCCTTTGTAATTGGCTGGGTGATTACTTTCGCATAAAGCGAATTTGACATCATCAGATTTAGATTTTCGACTACATTCTGCAGACATGTGGATACCAGCACATTTTATACATTCCGGTTTTCGACGGCAGTAAGATTTATAGCTTTTACTTAATGAATTTTCATATTCTATTGACTTTTTCGCCGAGATAGATCGTTGTTTAAACACGTTTGGTAACTTTAGTAAAATTAGAACGTAAATCTTTGGACTCGGTATCGAAGTCTGACATTTGACAACCAGCAATGACGAAATCAAACTTTATTACGTTTATTAAAAATGCAAAAGAGAAATCACAGTTGTTTAATAAAAAAAGCGAGGAAAGTTTGAAGTTAACTGGTAGGCAGTGTTTACACAAAAACGAGATTGAAACTATTCATTTGATCGCAAATTGTGGTATGCAATTGAAATTGTTCACTGTAGATTCAGAAATGATTTGAAATATTCAAAATCGTACGAGTTGCGATGAGTTATTGGTAAATGGAAAAGAAGATTCACATGTTCAAAAGGCACTGCATTCGTTGCTCACTTTTAAAGAATTGTAAATGCAAAAGGATGTAGCAATATTTAAAAAACACAGTATTCGTTTAATAATTCGAAGAAACTGTTGGAATACTTGAAAGACACTGTATTCGTTGCATACTTTGAAAAGAATCGTAAAAAGAAAAGGATGTTGAAATATTTAAAAGACACTGTATTCGTGGAATAATTCGAAGAATTATAAATTCGGAAAAAAATATTGAAATACTCGGAAAGCACTGTATTCATTGATTAAATCAAAGGAGTTATAAATTCGAACAGACAATTTTGAAATATTTAAAAGCACTGTATTCGTTTAATGGTTTTCAAAATGGATTTGGAAAATATATCTAGAGCACGGTATTTTTCGAATTGTTTTCGAAATGGATTTGGAAAATATATCTAACGCAATTTATTCGTCGAGAAAAATAAATATTTATAAGCATCTTATATGTTTAATTTTCGGAGGTAGTATGAGAAGTATGTTGGTATTATTAAAAGAACAACTCGAAGAAAAAAATTTTCACAATCACTATGTAAGTAATCCGACTATAGAAATATTTAAAATCATTGAAATTGGTAACACTGACTAGAAAAAGTTTAAATAATTATCGCAAAACTCCGTTGCCATTGCGTGTATATAAAGTTTCAACAAAAAGGATTTAACAAATTTTTGATATTACCCATAGGCTTAGCATGGGCCACCGTGGTCTGATAGTAGCGTGCTCCGCCTACCACACCGTATAACCTGGGTTCGCACCCCGGGCAAAGCAACATCAAAATTTTAGAAATAAGGTTTTTCAATTAGAAGAAAATTTTTCTAAGCGGGGTCGCCCCTCGGCAGTGTTTGGCAGGCGCTCCAGGTGTATTTCTGCCATGAAAAGCTCTCAGTGAAAACTCGTCTGCCTTGCAGATGTTGTTCGGAATCGGCATAAAACATGTAGGTCCCGCCAATTTGTAGGGAAAATCAAGAGGAGCACGACGCAAATTTGAAGAGAAGCTCAGCCTTAGATCTCTTCGGAGGTTATCGCGCCTTACAGTTTGTTTTTTTTAGCATAGTTATCAAAAATTGTGCTGCTGCATGCGTAGTATACATATGTATTTAGAAAAATTATGACCTCTGAGACCTATTTGAAGGTTTTTAGCATTCAGCATCAAAAATATAAAGATATGATGCAAAATCGGGTCAGTCTAATGTATATATAGATATACTTTTTATATATATGAAATATAATGAATAAAATGAATTCGGGCTAATTTACAAATTTTCAAGTAATTTTTCAACCCGAATAGCACTAGTATATTAACAAGTAGGATGCTGATGCTCGACTAGTATGTCAACTGGAATTACAATAATGCATAGACTGAGTAGTATGCCAACTGGTATGTTGATGTTGAATACACTAACTAGTATATCAATTGGTATGATATTCATGTACATAATAACTAGTATGCCATCTGGTATAATACTGGCGCAAAGGCTGACTAGTATGTTATTTGGTATGACCCTGGTGGGTATGCTGGCTAGTATGGCATCTAGTACGATGCTGGTGTATCGCAGATAACCCTAAAAGTTACTCAGGCGAAAACTTTTGATTTTTTTGGAAATGTCTGTTTATAACCGCTATAGAAAGAGACTCTGATGCCTTTTTTATTATTTTATATATAGGACATTAGGAATATAAGAGATAAAAACATATTTTTATTTATTTGAATGGAAGTTTACAAAACACTTAGTATGTACTCCAATATTACATTTTGCACATCTTGTATCGGGTTTGTTTTTCCTGTGGCTCTACAAGATGATCCATACGGTCATAGCGAATCTCGGCTTCTTTAGAGCAACTTGCATGGCCTTTTTGGTAGGTTGATTGCTTTCGATGGGTAGTCAGCAGCATGGTAGCCACTGTACGCACAAAGCTCAGTTGGTCAAAACTTCCACCACGTTCGCGATGTATGAGCCAAGCGTTTTGGAGCGCCATATGAATGCAGTGGGCTAGCAAAGGCAGGTACCATTTTGTGCCCCTGATTGAAGTCCTATACAAGGTAATATTTTTGTCAGAACGGTCCATTCCTCCCATGTAAGAGTTATACATGTACTTAAATCAAATGCGGTTGTTCTACATATATAACGGTATATTAACGTCCGACTCATCGGGTGAGCTTTCAGGCCCGGCTGCACTAAATTTTATTTCTGCTGGCGCTTGCAGTTGGGCAGATGGAAAATTATTTACGCCAAAAGCTTCCTCAGGACCAGAATCTTCGTCGTTTGCATTAACTGGAGGAAACAAAACCACTTCATCGATGTCGCTAGTGTTTTCTTCACCATCTTCCAACAAAACTAGAACCTCATTAAGCGAGAGACCCCTGCAAAAAAATAGTTCTTGTAGACACCTATCTTTCTAATGTCCTATATGTAGGGCACTAGCATTTGCTCATTTTTACTACTAACTAATTTTCAATGTATTTAACTATAATTTTACACATTTGAAAACTCATTTATTTCTCTATAATTTTTTAATAAAAAAATATATTTTTAAAATTTTATCATATAAATTTTAACTCACATTTGAAATCGTATGTTATAGGTAATTTTGCATTTTTCAAAATTAGTAATTTTCTGAATAAGCACTTCTCTCACTGAGGCACTGTAAATACCCTGCAGTCAAAAGCCAAAGTAGTCAGCATACATTCTAGTTCATTGACTAGAATTTTGTGGGTTTATTCATACTAGTCACCTTTCGAATAGTTCATTGACTATACTTTTGTGGTGTTATTCATACTAGTTAGTGTATGAGTAGTTAATTGACTAGAATTGTGTGTCGTTCATCATACTGGTCAGTTTTAGAATGGTTCATTGACTATAATTTTGTGGTGTTATTAATACTAGTTAGTATTTAAATAATTCATTTGTTTAGAATTTCGTCTGTCGGCTCGAGTAAATGCGCGAGTGCTTTCTGTAGCCAATTTGCAATGCATACTTCAGTTGACAATGCTAGATATCGTCCAAATCAACGGGCACATAAACACAAGCATGACGAGTCAACCCTCACCGTTACCTCAACAGAGGTTAAAGAAGTTTTTGAAAAGGCCAAGCTTTCCATATCAAAATCCCAGACGGAAAACCTGTACCGATGGCAAAACACCTTGGCCATGAGGGTATCAGTAGCCTAGGACATTTTTTCTACTTGTCGTTAAAAGTCTATGCTTTTCCAGAATAACAGAGAAAGGCCAGAACCCAGCCAGTATCTACCGATATTATCCCTTTAGTCAGTAACGAAAACGTTTAAAGCCGTTATGATTCCCTCAATTAAATGAAATTGTTCGGTTATCCAGCCATAAGCATGACTTCCGTAAAGTGCATATGACTACCACCATTCTGAACTCCATTAACACTCATAACAGGACGGCGCTAGTGCAGCTTGGCCTGTTTTTACACAGTCAACCACTACTGGTTCGTTCCTTCTCCGTTAGATAGATAGATAATTTATTGAGGATTGCACTGCGACCTTTGGTCAACACCTCATCCCATCCGACTTCCATGATGAACCCTAGCAGTTCTCTTGGCTTGACAGATTTAAATTGGGACTGTTCTGGCCACGGTGAACCCATAAACTTAGCCCTGCGTCTTGCGATTGCGTACATTCCCTTACTTTTTAGTTTTCATATATATGTACGTATTTTTATTAAAATTTATTCCAAAGTATAATGTATTGAAGTGATAAATTTTAAAGTTATATACATATATATATATATATATGGGGTATTCCATCCCATTTCGACCAATTTTGAACCCGACCCCTTTAGAATTGGCTGAAAGTTTTTCTTCTTTTTCTAGCTTACGAAAGACTTTTTTCAGAAGTTTTTCAAATTTTTTCATCCAACTCAAAAAAAGTTATGAATTTAAAAAAAAACACAGTTTTTGTTTTCAAAATGCTATAACTTTTTCAAAAATTGACCGTTTGGGATCTTTTTTTTAAATTTGTTTTTAAATGTACATTTCGGAAAAAATTCAAAACAATTTTTAAAGTTTTTTTTTTGTAATTTTTCAGTTTTTCGAGTTTTTTTCGAATTTCGCCTTTTTTTCTCATAAAAAACTTCAATCAATTCTGCAATCAGCCCCACTTTAATTTTTTTTTTGTATTTTTTCGGAAAAGTACATTTAAAAACATATTTAAAAAAAAAAATGATTCCAAACGGTAAATTTTTGAAAAAGTTATTGCATTTTGAAAACAAAAACGGTTTTTTTTTTAAATTCATAACTTTTTTTGAGTTGGATGAAAAAATTTTAAAAACTTCTGAAAAACGTCTTTCGTAAGCTAGAAAAAGAAGAAAAACTTTCAGCCAATTCTAAAATGGTCGGGTTCAAAATTGGTCGAAATGGGATGGAATACCCCATATGCATATATATATGAAATATAGTGAATAACATATTAAACATATTTAACATATTAAAACTTATTTTGAGTTGGAAAACGGTGTTTTTTTCAAAATGCTATAACTTTTTCAAAAATTTACCGTTTGGGATCTTTTTGTTTTTAATTTGTTTCTAAATGTACTTTTCGGAAAAAACCCAAAAAAAAATTTTAAGTTTTTTTTTTCAATTAAATAAAAAAAAAAAAAATTCTCGGCCCACTCCAGGATTAGTTGGGATGATTGCACAATTGATTGAAGTCTTTTATGAGAAAAAAAGGGCGAAATTCGAAAAATCTCGAAAAACTGAAAAATTACAAAAAAAAAAACTTTAAAATTTTTTGAATTTTTTCCGAAAAGTACATTTAGAAACAAATTAAAAACAAAAAGATCCCAAACGGTAAATTTTTGAAAAAGTTATAGCATTTTGAAAACAAAAAAGGTTTTTTTTAAAAATTCATAACTTTTTTTGAGTTGGATGGAAAAATTTTAAAAACTTCTTAAAAACGTCTTTCGTAAGCTAGAAAAAGAAGAAAACCTTTCAGCCAATTCTAAAGGGGTCGGGTTCAAAATTGGTCGAAATGGGATGGAATACCCCATATACATACCTTTTATATATATGAAATATAATGAATAACATAAATTTGAGCTAATTTATCAATTTTCAAGTAATTTTTCAACCCAACTGATATTAGTATATTAAATAGTAGGATGCTGATGCAAATTAGAGGTTTACGCCGATCTTTTAGTCGGCGGCGGCGGGGCAGGCTCTATTATATACCGGCGGCGGCGGCGTGTGCGGTGCGCCGGCGTACGCCGGTGTTCTTACTTTAAAAAGCTTGATTTTTGATTTAAAAAAGTAGTATTTATGAAAGGGTTTGCTTGTATGTATTTAAGGAAATCAACCTGTTGGCCATTTCGGAAAGATCCGAGGTTTTTGCCTCAAGATTTCGCAGACTGTTCAAACATTTTCAGGAGTAGCTCCTTGCGGAGGGATTGTCCCTCGTACACTTGCTCCAGAGAGGCTTCGAGCCTAGTCCCGGTTTTTGGAATTGGTAATGCTGCGTCTGATGAAAAGAAATAGAGATACATAAAATAGCCACACTTTTGTCTGCATATCCCATGCAAAGCGTAGTTTCACCTAGGGTTAACTCCTAATAATCGTCGCGAACATAAATTCTTTAAATCATTTGTGGCTCCTTGGCGGCCACGCACAAAGTTGACTTACGGTTGCTATTAATGATCTATTAATACTCATGAAACTCGTGGCACAGGGCGCCTCCAGTTTTTTCGACTGTTTTTAAGACCTACAATTCCCGATGTGCGAACAGTAGCAATCCCGACCACCAGTCGCTACCAGGCCTTCTGACCCTCACACCATATGCCAGCACAGAAGCTATAGGACTGCGACTTCGAACTCATACCTTCGTCGACGTCATTTGCCTAGAAGCTCTAGGTGTAGCTCCGAAGACTTCCCAACGGATGCTTTTGCCGAGCTACACCAGAGAAACAAATTGAAATGTTAGGGAGTTCGGCCAAGGATGCCGTCATTGTGTAATGGGTGAAAATCGTATAATCCTCGGCGCATCTACATAGTTAAAATTTTACAAGGACCCTGGATAAAATTTTTAAAATGTAGACCAGAGTTTGCAGACGTTTGTGTTCACATCATTTATTTCAATAGTCTTCGTTAAATCAAAACGATATTTTAGAATGACAGTCGACCGATTTTATGTTGAATGATGTTTACTGCTGTTTTCCGTCCTGATGATATAAGAGCTTATTATGGATGACCGCGTAGCTTCAGTTTTCAAACTAGTTCGACTGTCCACTTCGTTAGGGTAGTAGCACACACGGCCATTTTTTCCACTGTGTTGGGAAAGCTTTTGCTTCACCACTTTGAGTGTTCTTGCGAAGGACACAGCCTAACCTGGTAAATACATATATGTGCCTACGTATTCACATTTGTAAAAGGAGCCGTAACGTGTAGGTGATATTTAAACTTGGTTGATAGGCTATAATCAATGTAATTAACTCCAAGGGAATAGTTTTGAATAGGGCCGCCAACTTTATGTCAAACCGGGAGACTTTGATGTTGAAGGATGAAGTGTTAAAATTAAAATTAACATTTCAGACGCTATTGTATAGTTTCGCAACTAAACAACAGATGTTTGAATGTAAGCCCAAGTGATTTTTCAAACCCTTCTCATGCGTACATATCTTAAGTATGAGGTAAAAAACATTTCAAAGGAGTGTTTATGCCTCTAGAATCTACTAAAGGATTTTGCATCACTGATTTCGCTTATTCTTTCCGCCAATCGCAATATAAAATTTTTAAACAAATCGAAAAAAAATTTGATTGAGCCATGTCCGTCCGTCCGTCCGTTAACACGATAACTTGAGTAAATTTTGAGATATCTTGATGAAATTTGGTATGTAGGTTCCTGAGCACTCATCTCAGATCTTTATTTATAGATATTTAAAATGGACGATATCGGACTATAACCACGCCCACTTTTTCGATATCGAAAATTTCGAAAAATCGAAAAATTGCGATAATTCATTACCAAAGAGGGATAAAGCGATGAAACTTCGTAGGTGGGTTCAGCCTATGACGCAGAATAGAGAATAACTAAAATTTTGGACAATGGGCGTGGCACCGCCCACTTTTAAAAGAAGGTAATTTAGAAGTTTTGCAAGCTGTAATTTAGCAGTCGTTGAAGATATCATGATCAAATTTGGCAGGAACGTTACACCTATTACTATATGTATGCTTAATAAAAATTAGCAAAATCGTAGAACAACCACGCCCACTTTTAAAAAAAATTTTTTTTTAAGTGAAATTTTTACAAAAAATTTAATATCTTTACAGTATAAAAGTAAATTATGTCAACATTCAACTCCAGTAATGCTATGGTACAACAAAATACAAAAATAAAAGAAAATTTCAAAATGGGCGTGGCTCCGCCCTTTTTCATTTGATTTGTCTAGGATACATTTAATGCCATAAGTCGAACAAAAATTTACCAATCCTTGTGAAATTTGACAGCGTCTTAGACTCTAGGACGATAACTGTTTTCTGTGAAAAAGGACGAAATCGGTTGAAGCCACGCCCAGTTTTTATACACAGTCGACCGTCTGCCCTTCCGCTCGGCCATTAACACGATAACTTGAGCAAAAATCGATATATCTTTACTAAACTCAGTTCACATAATTATCTGAACTCACTTTCTAATGGTATAAAAAATGGCCGAAATCTGACTATGACCATGCCCAATTTTTCGATATCGAAAATTACGAAAAATGAAAAAAGTGCCATAATTCTATACCAAATACGAAAAAAGGGTTGAAGCATGGTAATTGGATCGGTTTATTGACGCAAAATATAACTTTAGAAAAAAACTTTGTAAAATAGGCGTGACACCTACCATATTAAGTAGAAGAAAATGAAAAAGTTCTGCAGGGCGAAATCAAAAGCCCTTGGAATCATGGCAGGATTACTGTTCTTGGTATTACATATATAAATAAATTAGCGGTACCCGACAGATGATTTTCTGGATCACCCTGGTCCACATTTTGGTCGATATCTCGAAAACGCCTTCACATATACAACTACCACCACTCCCTTTCAAAATTTTTATTAATACATTTAATTTGACACCCATATTGTACAAACACATTATAGAGTCACCCCTGGTCCACCTTTATGGCGATATATCGAAAAGGCGTCCACCTATAGAACTAAGGCCCACTCCCTTTTAAAATACTCATTATCACCTTTCGTTTGATATCCATAATGTACAAACGCATTCTAGAGTCAACCCTGGTCCACCTTTATAACGATATCACGAAAAGGCGTCCACCTATAGAATTAAGGCCCACTCCCTTTTAAAATACTAGTTAACACTTTCATTTGATACCCATATCGTAAAAAAATTCTAAAGTCACCCCTGGTCCACCTTTATAGCGATATCCCGAAAAGGCGTCCACCTATAGAACTAAGGCCCCCTCCCTCTTAAAATACTCATTAACACCTTTCATTTGATACCCATATCGTACAAACAAATTCTAGAGTCACCCCTGGTCCACCATTATATCGATATCTCGAAAAGGCGTCCACCCATAGAACTAAGGCTCACTCCCTTTTAAAATACTCATTAACACCTTTCGTTTGATACCCATATCGTACAAACGCATTCTAGAGTCATCCCTGGTCCACCTTTATGGCGATATCTCGAAAAGGCGTCCACACATAGAAATAAGGCCCACCCACTTTTAAAATACTCATTAACACCTTTCATTTGATACCCATATCGTACTAATTAATTCTAGAGTCACCCCTGGTCCACCTTTATGGCAATATCTCGAAAAGGCGTCCACCCATAGAACTAAGGCCCACTCCCTTTTAAAATACTCATTAACACCTTTTATTTGGTACCCATATCGTACAAACTAATTCTAGAGTCACCCCTGGTCCACCTATATAACGATATCCCGAAAAGGCGTCCACCTATAGAACTATGGCCCTTTCCCTCTTAAAATACTCTTTAATACCTGCCATTTGATACGCATGTCATACAAACACATTCCAGGGTTACCCTAGGTTCATTTTCCTACATGGTGATTTTCCCTTATTTTGTCTCCATAGCTCTCAACTGAGTATGTAATGTTCGGTTACACCCGAACTTAGCCTTCCTTACTTGTTATAAATAAATTTAGTTAGTTTCAACAAAAGTTAACTCACTATTTGTGATTTCATGTTTTTTTGAAAGCAACTTGTTTTGGAACCGCTGAATTCTAATCATATCGTAACAAATAGTTGGGAACCACTGAGACGCGCACTGGGTTGGTAACCACTGCACTGACTTTCCAGTATCAAATACACTTGCTCTTTTACTAACAGGTGAACAATCGAACATACCTACATATGTACATACGTATTCAAGGGCAGCTATGGGATGATGCTACCGCTACTCATTTTTTGCTTTTACAGTCTACCTATTATTTACCATATATTTTAATACATAGCTATGTACTTATGTTTATTTGTCATGGACCTTTTTGATAATTTCTACAAATAAAATAAAGCTAGTCCACTTTAGCGCTCATGCTATATCGTCGCGATCGGTAAATGTGAATAAGTGTTTTATTGTTCTAAACCATAATAAAAAGTGGTCCTAGCGGATCAAGCGGGTTCTGGTTCTAAGTCTATTTAATTGAAATTGATTCACGAGGGAACCAGTAAATTTTGAACAATAAAATCGTACATAAATCTTTCTAAATTGTGAAAAAAACGCGGTCGTGAGTTAGGCAAGCAGCTGTATAAATACCATGACAACGAAGGCTTCGTGGATCCAGTAGAGGACATCTTGGATTACGAGGATAAGTATTTTACTACTCACGCGTTGTTGTCCACCGCACTAAAGGCTAAGCTTCGATAATTACGATGCATGGGCGCTGAACGAGGATTCGACCAATAAGTTGGCTGATCAACAAGCGACGTTTCTTGAACGCCTAACTGAAACCCAGAACATATAAAATATTCATTTACCTAAGATTCAAGTTCCTGCATTTTCCGGCAACTACCAAGATTAGCCCTCTTTTGGAGATTTATTTACTGGTGCCATCGATCAAAAGACTAATTTAACAGCTACACAATAATTCCATTATTTCAAGTCCTTACTTTCGGGAGAAGCTTTACAATTGGTAAAACATTTGGCTCTCACAGACAGTAATTACGTGAAAACATGGGATCGCCTGGCACAACGGTATGATCGTAACCCGTTGATCGTCCGATCCTTTGTGCAATCGTTTTTATCTCTTCCCACTTGTCACACGGCGAATGCACATACTTTGGGAAAAATATCAGACGGAGCAGATGAGGTTATTCGAGGGATTCACGCTCTCAATTCCAATCAACGAGATCCATGGCTAATCCATATAATTCTTGGCAAGGTTGATGATGAATCCAAGAAAGTTTGGGCAGAATCCAGCGATGCTGTGACAGAACGAACATTCGAGGAGTTAATACAGTTTATAATTCGCGTATGTGATGCTTTGGAAGCATGTCAATCTTCTGCACACTCAACAGGTCGACGGACTGCTGTGGTTAATTTTGCTAATTCGTCAAAAGGGAGGTATAATAATCATTGTGAAATGCAATGTACAGCTGTACATACACTTACTCATTGCCCTAAAGTCAATGCTCTTGATGTTACTGTCAGAAGATCTGTTGTTAAAAGTAAGAAGTTGTGCTAACGAACATTCGGGGAGTTAATACAGTTTATAATTCGCGTATGTGATGCTTTGGAAGCATGTCAATCTTCTGCACACTCAACAGGTCGACGGACTGCTGTGGTTAATTTTGCTAATTCGTCAAAAGGGAGGTATAATAATCATTGTGAAATGCAATGTACAGATGTCTAAGCACCAATCACCAGTTTAATAAATGTTTGAGCTCTGTAAAATGTCGTGTGTTCAATTCTTCTCATCACACATTACTACATTTTGAACCTAACAGCAAACCTAAAGATTTTGAGAAGCAAAGTGAAGTGAATGTGCCAAATACAAAAGGTAGTCCTAAGATTGAAGCTCAACTTATTTTAAGCAATCATTCCATTTAAGAAGTGAAGATACTTTCGCAAAAAATTTTACCTACGTTACTTGCTACTGTTAAAGACCAATGCGGTATCGATGTAAATTGTCGAATACTAATTGATACTGGGTCGACTGCGTCATTCGTTACGGAGACTTTTGTGCAGTTTATTGGTGCAAAGCGCAAACATGCCCGTATTCCAATAACAGAGCTTTCTTCCCAAAGCGTTGGCATTACGCGTCGTCGTGTGATTGTTACATTGCAATCTGCTAAAAAAGAAAATATTTTTGATGTAGAAGCACTTATTCTCCAGAAGATAACTTCCACACTAGCATCACATCCGATAAACTTATGCAAACATACTTCTGATTAACTGAGAAAATTATCATAAGCGGATCAAACGTTCGGTACTCCTGGTCCTATAGATATGATCCTTGGTTCTGATCAACTTTGGAAAATTCTAATAGGTGAAAGTATTCAGTTAGCAATCAAACTTTGAACGCTGTGAATGGTGTCTTCGGTTGGGTGATAACTGGTTCCTGTTCGTCGGAGAGTGATCTCCATCACATGTTTCAGTAAACATGCCTTGCATGATGTAGATCACCTTATTCGATCCCTATTGGAAATGGGCAATATACAATCATCAAAAATTAAAATTGACGAACATGATACCGTAGAAAAACACTTCGTTTCAACAGTTTAAAGAGTTGAGGATGGAGCTTATGTGGTCAAGTATCCATTCAAAGCCGATATGAAGCCCATCGATGATACTTTACCACAAGCTATTTCACGACTCAATAGTATGGATGCCAAATTGCAACGTCAGCCTGCTCTAAAACAGCTGTACAAAGCATTTTTGGAAGAGTATCTAGAATTGGGGCATATGGAGTTGATTTCAGATCAGGAGGTTGATGTGCCTACGTCAAATCGCTTTTATTTAGCACAATATCCTGTTAGTAAGAATGACAGTACTACGACTAAGTACCGTGTGGTTTTTGATGACTCCCTTAAAGATTCATCCAGTATTTCATTAAATGATCGACTACAGATTGGTCCACCAATAAAACGCGATTTATTTGGGGTATTTTTACGCTTTTGCCAGCATCGGTATGTCTTCGCAACTGATATTGAGAAACGATAAAATTGCATTCAGAAGAGACCGATTTTCAACGCATCGTACTGAGGAATGAACGAACATCCGTACTTGAGCATTATCGATTGATAACAGTCACTTATGGACTTGCGCCGTGTCCATATCTTGCTGTGCGCATTTTGAAACAAATTGCCGAGGACTATAAAGATAAATATCCAAATGCTTAACGTGTTCTTGAAAACGACGCTTACGTTGATGACATACCCACTGGATGTGGCACGGTAGAAGACCTCATTGCGCTCAAATACGAATTAATAGAACTCTTGCCAAAAGCTAAATTCAATCTCAGAAAGTGGACTTACAATTGTTGGCCTCTATTAGAAACGTTACCAAAATCAGTATGCGAGTACAATCCCATAGCGATTCAATCTCAGACACCTGAAACATCAGTCAAAATTTTGGGGATTCATTGGAATCCATCTACTGACCAGCTGCTTTTGAACATTGACCATTGTGTAATTGATCCGAAACCCACGAAACGAATGGTTTTGTCAGAGATGTCGAAGATTTACGATCCATTAGGTATGCTTGCATCTTTTTTAGTTTTATTCAAAGTCTTATTTCAGAAAACATGGTATTACGGCCTAGGTGGGCTCATTACAGGAGATGATGTGCAAACGTTGGTGCAACTACATGGGGGAACTCCATCACTTAAAACAAATTAAGATACGTCGATACATATCATATCCCTTAAAACCTGTGGAGTTAATAGGGTTCTCTGATGCATCAACAGCAGCTTGCGCGGCTGCTGTTTACTGTCGTGTACCTATGCCATACGCTTGATAGCTTCTAAAACACGTGTGGCACCACTAAAACCTATTTCAGTTCCGAGGCTTGAACTAAACGCTGCCTTATTACTAACGAAGCTAATCACCATAGTAAAGAAATCGCTAACTTTGACAATTTCAAATATTATGTGTTTGAGGGATTCAGAAATAGTTCTTCATTGGCTTCCCGCTCCACCATGGAAATGGACTACGTTCGTTAGCAATAGAACCGCGGAAATATTAAGCATAGTTCCTCGAAATCAATGGAGTTATGTTCGGTCAGAAGACAACCCAGCTGATTGTGCTTCTCGTGGTATTCTACCCACACATCTAGTTGGGTATATGCTTCGGTGGTCAAGGCCCTGTTGGTTAGCACTTCCCGAACAATCATGGCCTTCTAATACAATTCCATACATCTCCAGATGACCATTCAGTAATTGCAGAAGAACAGAGAAAGAAAATGGTAGCACTATGTATCAACCAAATCAATAATCCGTTGTTATTACTATGCGAAAAAGTTTCCTCTTGGTGGCGCTTGATACGTATACGTGCTTATTGCTACCGATTTATAAACAATACGCACCGTCGTCAAGAACCTTATGTAGAGACATTGCTCTCTACGAATGATCTCAAACACGCAAAAATCCAAATAATAAAATATGTGCAGCAGCTTGCATTTTCTAAAGATATCAATCAGTTACAGAAGTTACAACAACTACATCCAAAATCTACGCTTATTTGGTATTCGCAATTCATAGATCAGTCAGGTCTACTCCGGGTGGGAGGCAGCATAAAACATGCCAATATAAACTACAATATAAAGTTGCCCATTCTGCTACCCAAAGACGCAAACTTTTCACTATGCATCATAAGACATACACACGAAATCAACATGCATGCAGTGTAGAGGCGACGTTCGCTCTTGTTCGTCAAGAATTTTTGATTTTGGGCTGCAGAAATTTGGTAAGGAAAGTCGTATTTACTTGTAAAACATGTTTCATACAGAGAAGAGCTACTAGTATTCAACTTATAGGTAACCTGCCGTCAACAAGAGTTCAGCCTAGTAGGTGTTTCTATATTGCGGACTTGATTACGCTGGCCCTGTACGCACCAAGTATTCACAGACTCGAAATCCAAAAACCGCCAAGGCATGGTTTGCCATATTTGTCTGCCTGTCGACTCAGCACCACATTTTGGAAGGCTGTGGGAAACGGGAGTTCGCTCTATTAAATTGCATTTAAAAAGGGTAGTTGGAGACAGCCTACTTTGTTTCGAAGAATACAACACAGTTTTATGCCAGATTGAAGCTGTCTTGAATTCCAGACCTCTAAGCAGCATATCTGATACTGATCTTGATCCTCTTGTATTCCGTAGCCATCCTTGTTACATTCAAACGTTAATCAAAAACAACATTGGCGTCACTTGCAGGCGATGGTTCAAGGTTTCTGGAAGCGCTGACATACAGAGTACTTGACCTCTTTACAAGAAAGAAGTAAATGGCAACAGTCCACAACTAATATTGAAATCGGAAAACTGGTCGTGCTGAAAGAACAAAATCTTCCAATATTGAAATGGATTCTAGGGCGCATCGTCGACGTGCACAAACTTAGTCCGGGTTGTCACCATCAAGAGCAAAGGTGGCGACATTACCTTTCTGAACGAGTCGTTCAGAGTGGGAGGATACGTTTGGGAACCGCTGAATTGTAATAATATAGTAACAAATAGTTGGGAACCACGTAGGCCCGCCATGAGTTGGGAACCACTGCAATCATAATATTCCGTGACTTTCCAATATAAAATACACTTGCTCTTTTACTAAGTGCAAGCATATACATAAAGGTGAACAATCGAACATACATACATATGTACATACGTATTCAAGAGCAGCTATGGGATGATGCTACCGCTACTAATTTTTTGGTTTTATAGTCCACCTATTATTTACCATATATTTTAATACACAGCTATGTACTTATGCTTATTTTTTATGGACCTTTTTGATAATTTCTACAAATAAAATAAAGTTAGTCTACTTTAGCGCTCATTCGATATCGTGCGACATTCCCATCGGTACATGTGTATAATAAACTTTGTTAAAGTCAGCCAAAATTGCTAAGGGGCGATTTCACCAACTCGACTAAGGCTAAAACTTAGTTGCAACTTAAGTTAGCCCAGATTTGAGGCTAAGTTTTTTTCGGTTTCACCAACTTAGCTACTAAACCCATATGACATACAAAACCCCTATCAGCTGTTTTATACATGTAGGAGTGACAGACGGACGTAGAACAAAAAGTGGACGCGGCTTAAACACAGTGACTGTAACGTAAAGGAATGCAACTCTGTAACGACAAGAGACAGAGAAGATAATTGGAGGAATGAGAGGACGAAGGAGCGAATGACGATGACCACGTTATGAGAAGACAGCAAATGAACGAACGAACAGTTGACACTTTCGCACCAACCAGAACGCAGCTCATAAAGTTATACTTTAATCAAATACGTGTGTAATATGTTATATATACATAAATTTTTAAATAAAGACCGCGTATTAAACAAATCCAAATTTTCGGGGCTCGCCCGGAATAAGCCAACCGAAGAAAAAATCATCTGCGTCTCAGGCAAGCAGAGCTAAAGCAAGCGGAAAAGTAGTGACTGCGTGCGAAATAGACAAAACTGCAACAATCAAAAAAGAGTGACGTCTGCGTTTTAGGTCGGCAGAGTTGAGCTAAGGAAAAGAAAATTTGCGGCTGCATAATCAATTTAAGGTAACCAAATTCATAAAATCCGGAGAAATTTGACATTTGCGTTAGTTGCACCAACAACAATACGCTTTTGTGACCAAAGGTTACACGATTTTTTTCACCGTTACGTATATGCCCATATACATTGAAATATATGCAGATGTAAGAACACATAAAATCAACGGAGGTATGCAACCACAGTTACGTTTAATAACCTCATAAACGCCAGCAGATCAGATCCTCAGCGCCGTCAACAAAAATAAAGTTCTGCTTTATCAACGACGCATTCAAAATTGGTATGAAAAGAGCAGCAATCCGTCATCATACAAATTGTTACTCAAAAATTATTGGTATACCAGCTAACGCATATAATTCGAATGGCACAACTGCTGTAGCAACGACGTCATCATACAAGTTGTGACGAGCAAACTTTATTGGTATACATACGAATTTCTGTCACGAAGCGAGCGTCCAAATACATATGTTAATTTGGTACGAGCGGAGCGATCACAGCAGCAACTTCGTCATCATACAAGTTGTTATGAACATAGCTCAATCGTAGACGGTAGCGTAGACAAACTCACCACCATTGCAAAAATTTTGGAATATAAAGATATTGCATGCGCGAACTTCGGTGGAAAGCAGCGGAGCGTAACAAAATTCTAGTAGGTCACTTTCACCACACCAAAAACTTTAACACAATTTTTAACATAATTTAAGCACAGAAATACACTGATTGGAGTTTTAGTGAGTAAAAGTTAAAATTCTGAACACATTAGCTGAATAAAAAGTGTACAAATAATTATTAAATAACAAATACAGACAGTGGTAGTTTAACAAATTCTGCTGTGGTAAGTGGTGACGACAAGTTGAACGACGTTACGAAAAAGGATAGCTACCCATTTCCAAGAATTTCCGATACTCTGGACTCACTTTCTGTTTGAGTTGCTTGTTCTCGTTTCCTTCTATTGAATGTAGGTGGAATAACGATACACCGTTCGATTCTTACTTTGTTTTAATTTTAAAGAAAAGTCACGATTGAAACTTCTGGTGGACAATTTATTTATATGATAATTAGAGATGAACATAGGTAAGTAAGTTTCTAAAGGTATAAAAATCGATACATTCGTGGTAACACTGCACTGCGTTTGCATTATGGCGAATGCATACAAAACATAACATTCTCCCACCGATGACGAATGAAATTCGTTATGAACTTAAATATACATTTCAGGTGTATGCAATACAAATACAAATCATTTCAATTAATAAATGTATATGAAAGTAATTACTATAAAGTGAAGAACTATATTAATGTGAAATACTTATAGCTGCTATGAGTTCAGGCTGATTAGGTTATGACGAAGTTTGTCGGCACGTCCGTCCGAACTATGGAATACGTAAGTGGTTAGTTAAATGATTGACGGCATATTGTTGGCTAAGCATGGTTAGGTGTAGGAACTTTACACAATATCGTAATCGGTCTGTTGAGCACACTATGGCATGTTCGAACGGCAGCGACGCGAATGAAATCATCGTCGCCTGGATGAAGATCAATTACTGGAAATCTGTCGTCCTTAATGATGACTAAATCATTTTTATTGATGTTCGGTTGTTGACTTTGCCACTTGTTACGGATTTGCATGCTGGAGAGAATATCGCTTCGAAATCGGGTCCAAAAATGTTGCACTAATTGTTCCATTAGCTGATGCCTCTTGACTGGGTTTTCAAAGGTTGGTGGTTGTGGTCGAGCAAGTAGTGGACTGCCAATAAGGAAATGTCCGGGTGTAAGAGCCGCGAAGTCATTTAGTGAGTCACTGACCGGCGAAATAGGACGCGAGTTAAGAACTGCCTCGATGCGTTTCAGTACTGTTAAAAATTCTTCAAAGGTTAGCTTTATAATGCCAATGATAGGTGCGAGATGAAATTTCATTGACTTTACTGCAGCTTCTGCTAGTCCGTTGAAGTGAGGTGCCGCAGGTGGGCTAAAATGCCATTGTATATGGCGGTTAGCTAAATATCGAATGATATCCGCCTTTATTGTTGCCTCGAACTCCTCTTGTGTATGGTTAAGAATATTCGCTGCTCCAATGAAATTAGTTCCATAATCGCTATAAACGTCGTGGCATAAGCCGCGAGTCGCAATGAATCGATCAAAGGCATGTAAAAAGGTTTGTGTCGATAAATCTCCTACCGCTTGCAAGTGAACGGCCTTGGTTGCCATGCATGTCAATATGGCTACATATCCGTTATAGGAGGATTGACCTCGACCCTTTGACGCACGGATGTTATACGGCCCGGCATAATCAATAATAGTTGCAGAAAATGGTTTTGATTGATAATTAACGCGATGAAACGGCAAAGAACCCATTAATTGATTGGAATCAATAGGCTTGCTTTTAAAACATCGAACACACTTATGTATGAAATGCCGTGCGAAATTTCGAATATTAGGAATCCAATAACGAACGGTAACCAAAGGACCTCCGTGCAGTGTCTGCTTGTGATAAAAATCCACTATTAAGGAAACTATTCGATGTTTCGTTGGCAAAATGATTGGAAATTTCTCGTCGTATGATATTCGTACGTTGTGTAGCCGACCGTTTACCCGCAGAATGCCATTTTGATCTACAAACGGATTCAAGCATATTAACTGGCTTGATTTAGAAAGTGGCTGATTTTGTTGTAATGAATTGATTTCCGTATGAGAATGTTCATTTTGTATCCATCTTATGATGGATAGTTCCGCCTTTTCAAATTCTTGGACGGAAGGCGGTGAAATTTCTGAGATTTTTTCTTTGATCAAATCCTTTGAAATTAGCGTCAGTTGCTGGGTTTTCTTAACCGTGTTTCGTAGCCGTTGGACATAGTGAAGAAAATATGCGATACTGTACCGAAGACGATTGAAATTTGAAAATCGATTAATAATGGAGTCAATACGATTCACTTTCTTGATTGTAGCATGGACCAATTTCAATTTTGGCCGCAGCTCCTGGGGATCGTCATCGAGAACGTTGAATGGCGAATAGGGCCACTGTTCTGAGGGCTGCGAAAGCCACTTCGGGCCTTTCCACTACAAATCGAATGCCAATAGTTGCTAAACGGAAAAGCAGCGGCTATCACAATCAGCCGGATTTTCCTTCGAAGTGGCATGTCTCCACTGATCGATTTCGGTGGACGAAAGGATTTTATGAATACGATTTGAAACAAATGTTGTCCATCTATTCGGGTCACCACGTATCCATGACAGCACAACTGTAGAATCTGTCCATAGATACGTTTGATTGATATTAAGTCGAAAATTAAATTTTACGGATTCTAACAGTTTACAAGCTAAAACTGCGCCGCACAATTCCAATCTGGGGATGGTAATGGGCTTACGAACGGGCGCCAGTGCACTTTTAGCCACGAGCAGATTAACATGAACCCTTCCCGACGATGTTACTGTACGTAGAGCAGTCGCAGAATACGTGCAATTCATTGCTTGTATTGACACTTGTTGTTTGTAAAAAGCGAGGAATTTTGATTTTGTTTAGATACTTTAACTGATGTATAATTTCTTGCCAGGCTGAATTTAATTTTGGTGGCAATGTTTCATCCTAATCAATGTTCTGCTCCCACAATGTGGTAAGAAACAATTTCGCTCGAGTTACAAATGGATTTATCCACCCTAATGGATCAAAGAGACGAGCGATGAGCGAAAGTACCGTTCGTTTGGTATGCGGAGAATCCCCTAAAGAAAAGTTTATGTTGAATGAAAAGTCTTGTTTTGTTGACCAACAAAGACCACTCGAGTTGAACAAACATGTTGTGGTTTGATTGCGATACTCAAGTGGGATATGACGAAGAATTTCTGGAGAATTGCTGGCCCATTTCCTTAGCTCGAAACCAGCACCCCGAAGCATTTGAATAAGCTGATTAGTTAGTTCGATCGTTAGCTCACTTGTTTCGCTTCCCGATGTAACATCATCAACGTAAGTTTCATTGATTATAGCTGCGGAAGCAAGTGGATATCGCTTATTTTCCAGTTTTCCTAATGTATGCAATGTTTTTATTGCTAAAAATGGCGAAGGTTTAAGTCCGAATGTGACTGTTTGAAGAGATTATGTCTTGATCTGATTGTCTTTTTCCCAAATTATTTGTTGATAGTTTGTGTCGTCAGCGTGAACATCAATACAGCGATAAATTTTTTCAATGTCAGCAAGAAAAGCAAACTTATCAGCTCGCCAATTTAAAATCATCGAAACAATGTCAGATTGCAGCGATGGACCTGTCGTGAGCACATCATTAAGTGAATTTCCGTTGGATGAATGTGCTGATCCATCGAAGACTTGTCGTAGTTTCGTGGTGAGACTATCTTGCTTCATCACCGCGTGGTGTGGTAAATAAAAGTGCCTAATCACGTCGGGTGACAGATAGTCATCATTTATCATTTTCACTTCTGTTACTTGGCGTAAGAGTTTATATTCATTAAACGTTTCAACATACGCCTGGTGAAAATCACTGTCACGTTGAAAGCGCCTTTGAAGACACTGAAAACGTTTAAGCGCCATAGAGAAAGTCGATCCCAATTGCATTGATGAATCAAAATACGACTTGAATGGCAAGCGAACCAAAAACTTTCCATTAGATTGTCGAATAGTGGTTTTTTCATAAAACTGTTCTGTCCACTCATCTTCTTTAGACCTTTTCCTTTCTGCTGGTACTTGTTCCAATTCTTGGAATCGCTTAATGTATTCTGCTATTTCAGTGGTCGAAACGTGAAAACAATCAGTTAACGGAAATGCTGCTATATGATTCTGCTGCTTGAGTTCGCTTGACAAAATCCAACCTAAAGAAGTGTTTTGTGCAATGGGGTCGCCTTCTTGGCCTTTACATAAACCACTTTGTGAAATTTTTGCATAAACGTCCCCACCAAACATATAATTAAACAGTTTCGACCATATGTCTATGGTACACATTTTAAATTTAGATCAGACCATCGGCCGTTAGTTTATTTACTCAATATGAAGGGCCCTTCATCCAAAATTTCGAGAATTCGTCTAGAACTCTCTGAGTATAATTTCACAATACATAAAAAGGTAAAGCAAATGTAGGCGCTGACGCACTGTCACGTATAACAATGGATGAACTAAAAAACTCGACAAAAAATATATTAGTATAATCTTCCCCTGAACGTAAATTTATTTTCAAAAAAATATGTTCAAACAATTGCGTTACAATCTTAACATCTAGAAAATTAATTATATATCTGACAGAAAACGACAAGCTACTAGACAACTGCTGACAATTACTTCAAGGAGAACAAGCATTATCCAGAAGGAGTGCTTTTTCACTGGGTATTGTATTATATTTATTACAACTCGGCCTTAACCTGACAATCAATCGATCGCGATTGACTCAAGCGATAAATCTTTGTTCTCCTCCAAATACACATAGTCAGTACATTAGACTGGGTTGAAAAAAAAAGTTGCCAATGTCCGCCCCTAAATTTGAATATTATCTTGAGAGGGTTTCGGAAAATAAAATTTCGAAATGTAGAATTTCGAACTTCTAACTTCGTAAGCCGATATCTAATTTTGTTAGCTGACCTAATCATGTGAAAACGGCTTCATAGCTTAAAAGGACATTAAACGGAAATGTGAAGCTTCTCAAGGCCAAAATAATGACATATAAGTTTTAAAAATCGGACGTCAAATAACCAAGTTACAACAAAAAAAAACCGTTTCAGCTGTATTTCGAAGGATCAAAAAAAAATTTAAAAAAATTTTCCGAAACCCTCTCAACATAATCTTCAAATTTAGTGGCGGACATTAGCAAATTTTTTGTATGGTGACCAACCCAGTCTACAGTACATTCACTATCATTACATTGGAAATTAATAAATTTGTCTTCTTTACTTATAGAGCTGTTGCCTTCCTCTCTCAGATTCTCACCACATGGATTGGACTGCATCCAACGTCGAAGTCTGCTCGAGTCAATGACACAGTTATAAAGAATCTGAGTGACCTGACAATTCTCTATATCAGTCACAACGTAACGGTCGTGTCCTAATTTCTTCTGAATGACATACGGACCCTTATACTTAGGAATGAGTTTCTTGTTCTTACCTACAGTATTGTCTACATTCTTAATTACAACAAATTCGCCAGCTTCAAATTTACGAGCAGGTTTATGTGTTCGGTCGAAGTATCGCTCGTTTCTTTTTTGGGACGACTGAATAGCTTTGTCCGCCTGCTCCCTGATTCCAGTCAAGCTTATATTCTCACCGATATAATTTTCACGAAGGTATTCAGTTAGCTCATCCACAAAGGTTCCCCGCTGCTCCACCCCGAACAATTTACTGGGAGTCTGTTTAGTGCTACTGTAAACTGTGTTGTTTATAGCAAACTCAACATCAACAAGTCTTTTCTTCCAATCAGTATGGTCAATAGGATCAGACAGTTTTGCTAATACACTCTTCAAGGTTCGATTCACTCGTTCTACTTGCCCATTTGATTGTGGAGTCGATACTGCGTTTAATAGGTGTTTAATGTTATGTCGAATGCAAAACTCCTCAAATTCAGCTGATGTGAAACAAGACCCTCTATCACTTATAATTCGTCGAGGGCGACTGTAATCTGTAAAATACCTGCGTAATGCACATATTGCCTCTTTTGTACTAGTGTTTACATCATATAATTTAACAAACTTAGTAAATGAATCGACGACTACAAATACATGCCTGTGTTTTGATCAATATGGAGAGTATCCCATGGTTCGGGTTTTTTCTAAATACTATAGAGACACCTCTCATTGCTCCCAGATTGGCCTGAATAAAAAATGTACTTCAAACAATTTGCCAGAAATATTTTGATTTTCCTTCTCAAACCAGGGAACCAATAATGATTCTTAATTTGATCGAAGCATTTATCTACCGCTAAGTGTCCATTAGTATCTTGTACTAGTTGAATTACATTGTTCTCCATATCTCTAGGTACGAAAAGCTGTCGCTTACCGTTCTCCACATGGAACACCAGTCCATTCTCATATCAAATCCTTCCACCTCAGCCTCTTCCAATCTTTTCTTTAACTCTTTTATCACTGGATCCCTTTTTTGAGCTATTTGAAGGTTCACATCTACTTCACTTTCTTCAACTGCAGCTACACATGTCGACCTGCTCAAAGCGTCCACATGTGCCATTTGTTCTCCTGATCGATGCCTAATCTTAAAATCAAACTCTTTTATTGAGCGCTAATACTAATGAATTACAATCTGCTACAACAGTAAAATGAATACCATGAAGAAAGACCTTAAATCGTTCAAAGTCTCTAACTATCGCCAATGTCTCCAGCTGAAAACTATGATAGTGTGATTCAGCATCGGTGGTCCTTCTTGAAAAATACGCTATCGGATGAAACTTTTGATCAGTCTGCCTCTGAAGCAAGACAGCCCCATATCCATACGCACTAGCATCTGTGTGCAACTCGGTTTCACAATTCGGGTCGAAAAGACTTAAAACAGGTGATTCTGCCAGTCGATTCCTTAAAGTCTGGAAAGCCTCCTTACATTCAGTTGCCCACTCAAATTTGATATTTTTACCTAACAATCGCCTGAGCGGCTTAGCTATTCGTGAAAAATTTGTTGCGAATCTTCTAAAATATGAAAACCACCCAAGACACCGTTGTACTTCTTTTACAGTACATGGTTCGTTGTAGCATCTAATAGCTTCCACCTGCCTCTGACTGGGTCGTATTCCCTTAATACTTACTCTGTAGTCTAGATATTCCAACTCCCGATATGCAAACTTAGATTTATTAAAATTTAATTTCAACCCGGCTTCAGCAAGGAGCTTCAGAACACGCCCCAATACTCTGACATGCCCTTCGATGGTCTCTGTAGCAACTAGAATATCATCTAAATAAACCACCACTTCTCCATGACTAATCAATGGCTTCAGTACTTGATTTGCCAGTCTTTGAAAAATAGCGGAAGCATTGGTCAGTCCAAACGGTACAAAGTTCTATTCATACTGACCCATTGGTGTTACGAAAGCTGTAAAAGGTATTGAGTTTACACACATTGAAATTTGATGATACCCATTCCGCAAATCTAATGTACTAAAATATTTTTTCCCCGATACATATGTTAAACAATCCTCTATTAAAGGTAAAGGGAATCTATCTTTTATAGTGATCTTATTTAATTCTCGATATTCTACACACATACGCAACTTACCATCCCTTTTCCGAACTAGAACTATTGGCGACGCATACGGAGACTCACTGGGTTGTATAATTCCTTGAGATAATAAACTATCGATTATTTCCTATACTACTTTTTTTTCTTTAAATGATAATCTGCGCGGAACGCTATACACAGGAGTGTCATTTTTTAATGAAATCTTCATAAAATACCTATCCACCCGTTTACCTTTCTCCAGTTCCACGTATTCTTTTAAAATTATCTTTTCCACTTCATCAGCATCTGCCTCAGTCAACTGATTACTAAGTTAAATAGTTTAGTATGCGTCTTTCCCTTTGTCACAACATCAGCCTCAATCGAGGCCAACTCAATCCCCACTTTAACTGGCTGGTTTTCCTCGCTGGATGCAGCTTTTACCAAAGTAGTGTCCGAGTTTTTATATATTTGAAACAATTTAAGTGCTCTGATATCGCTAACGGAAAGTTTATATGATTGCATTTTACTTCGCAACGAAAATAATTTATTTTTATTATATTTAGTATTCAGTGTTTTATATAAACAAACGCCCATTCGGCTTAAAAGATCCCGTCCGAATAGCCAAGGCACTATAGCTTGGTCATCAGGTAAAATCAAAAAATTGTTATCAAATTCCGTATCATTAAATAAAACCTTACATTTCACAAATCCAAATGTATTTAACCGCCTGTTTCCAATTCCCCGATATTCTGTTGCCTCCTTTTTGTCTTTAACAACAAAAAGCACGCATGACCTCCGCACAAAGCTAATCGGACTGCCGGTATCAAAAAGAATGTAACGTTTAATTGGTACAGTGTACTTATCTTGCAAATAAAAGGCAACACTCACCCAATTTCTTGCAGTTAACTGCTTTACCACCCTACGTACTAAACGATCTTCTGTATCTTCCTCCAATTGTTTTACTATTTCACCTGCTGCTGCCACGACGCCAATCATTTACTTCTTTGGGCATTGAAATCTAGTGTGGCCCACCTCATTACAAACAAAATAAGCACTTGGGTTGCGTTTGGGCTCAGAGCAAGCACTTTGATAATGCCCATATGCAAAACAATTATAACACCGCACTTTCTCCTGCTTTACTGCGCTGCTTTGAGTACCGCAAACAACTGCATCCTTTTGTTTGCTGCCCGTTACCGCTACATTTAACGGCTATTTAATTCGTTTTTTCATTTTCTCATAGCGCACCATTAACATTTTAAGTTCGGCTAAAGAGGTAGCTCCATACAGCAACAAAACAATTACAACACCGCAATTTCTCCTGCTTTACTGCGGTGTTTTGAGTACCGCAAACAACTGCATCCTTTTGTTTGCTGCCCGTTACCGCTACATTTAATGGCTGTTTATTTCGTTTTTTCATTTTCTCATAGCGCTCCATTAACATTTTAAGTTCGGCTAAAGAGGTAGCCCCATACAGTATCGACACTTGCACTGATTTATCGTGAAGGCCATCAATTATTATGTCGATTAACTCCAGCTCCGGAATATTTGCTGTGCTTGCGATAAGCTGCATCTCGACGATGTACTATCGTGGAGTTTCGTTGACTTTCATTGTTCGCGCTCTCAACTGGGCAAATACGTCTTGCATTGAAAATGCTCTTTCATATTCTTTAAGTAATGCATACTTCAGCTCATCATATGTCCGTACTGTTATAATGGATATAAAGCGTTTCGCCTGTCCAGTCATTAAGTGCCGCGCCAGCACCAGCTATTCTCGTTCAATGTAGTTGTATGCCTCAAACACGTTCTCCAAGTCGTTGATCCATTTCCGTACATCTTGCAATTCAGAACCATCGAATTTGGCAACCTATGCGCTTTTCATTGCCTAAGCTCAATTCCTGCTGCAACATATGTAACTCACGTCGTTTGCGCGCAATGGCTAGTTGCCGATTCAAAAGTTCTTCCTCTTCCTCAGCCTCTCGTAGACGCTCACGGATATCGGATTGTGTTTCGAGCTCTAAAACTTGCTCATTTGAAAATAACTGTGGTACAACTGGCTTCTGTAGGTCGTCTGATTGCTGCAATTCCCTTGGAAGCTGTTGCAAATCTGCTGACTGTTGTATGACATCTGACTGCTGTGAAGTTGCTGACTGCTGCGGTTCTGCTGGCTGCTGTAGTGGAGTACCACTTTGTATATTTTCATAAAGTGCACGCAATTGTACTAAGGTGGCTCCATTATCAAATGCGACGCCTAATTCTGATAGTGCAGTCATTATCTGGTTTCACGTCATACGGTTCATTTGCTTCCGATTTCTTAATTAATTTTAAGCTGCTAGTTCTGTCAGATTGCGTGGGCGAAGTTTATTTCGAACGCCACACCTGAAAAATATAATCTTCTCCTGAACGTAAATTTATTTTCAAAAAAATATGTTCAAACAACCGCGTTACAATCTTAACATCTAGAAAATTAATTATATATCTGACAGAAAACGACAAGCTACTAGACAACTGCTGACAATTACTTCAAGGAGAACAAGCGTTATCCAGAAGGAGTGCTTTTTCACTCGGTATGGTATTATATTTATTACATTAGCAATACAAACAAGATCTATGACAAAACAAAAAGGGGAAACACAGTTACATAACGATGGCCAACAAATGCAAACAGAAACATTACAAGTTTACGATAAAACGCCTATAATTTTTCAAAAAGAATACCGAGGGCAAAATCAAATATAAATTATGATAGAAAAACGAAACGTCGGCAATCACAATATTAAGAAAATAGAATGGCAAAAGGATGATAAAATTTTTCACCACTGGCGGCGGCCACCGTGGTGTGATGGTAGCGTGCTCCGCCTACCACACCGTATTCCCTGGGTTCACACCCAGGGCAAAGCAACATCAAAATTATAGAAATACGGTTTTTCAATTAGAAGAAAATTTTTCTAAGCGGGGTCGCCCCTCGGCAGTGTTTGGCAAGCGCTCCGGGTGTATTTCTGCCATGAAAAGCTCTCAGTGAAAACTCATCTGCCTTGCAGATGCTGTTCGGAGTCGGCATAAAACATGTAGGTCCCGTCCGGCCAATTTGTAGGGAAAAGCAAGAGGAGCACGACCCAAATTGGAAGAGAAGCTCGGCCTTAGATCTCTTCGGAGGTTATAGCGCCTTACATTTATTTTATTTATTTAGTATTACAAAATTTAAAGATACCGGAATAAGATTAAAAAAAATTTAACTATTATATTAACGGAACCAGTTGAAACGGTAACTGATGAAGACAAGAAACTTAAACTCATGCAAATTTATCACAATGATCCGATATCAGGCGGTCATTTCGGAAACAAAAAATTATACGCGAAAATACGCACTAAGTCCTACTGGAAAAATATGACTAGCGACATTGCCTTTCGCCGTATGAGCATTGTGAATCAAACTAATAGCGTTTTCTTTTCTGAAATAAATTGTTGCCTAAGTAAATGGTAAAGCCTTAATAGAGTTACTCCTACCCCGGAAAATGTTCAACATTTATAGTGCATACAACG
This sequence comes from Eurosta solidaginis, assembly GCF_040869045.1. Classification (NCBI taxonomy): domain Eukaryota; kingdom Metazoa; phylum Arthropoda; class Insecta; order Diptera; family Tephritidae; genus Eurosta; species Eurosta solidaginis. The sequence goes on along the minus strand of NC_090319.1, from coordinate 175,005,406 downwards.
AACATTTCAACTCACCATATTCACTCATATTAACAGAGTATATGTGGAACTTAAGAGCGAATTGAGAGTTTCACAGAGTTTCATTGCCACACCGCCATTTTATACAGGGTAAAAGTGTAACGCTTTTGCGTTGCGAGCAGGCAACAATTTTCACAAAAGAACGAAATGTCCAGTAAATGCGTTGCCTGTTTTTTAGAATAGAACAACAGCCCTTGCGCGGCGTACAAAAAGCGTAACACTTTAGCCAGAAAAGAAAACGCTACAAGTGTGATATCTTCTGCATAGACGTCAAAATTCCAAAGTGATTGGATCACCTGATTTGTAATTGACTATAGCTGTCTCATTCTGTATCTCATTCTATCACCCGCTGAAGATAGCCGGCCCTATGCGCCGCCATATTGAACACCCTGTCAAATCGCGGATTAGTAGCCATATTGAACATCCTGTCAGGCAGTTGACAGATAAGATATCACATTTAGTTTGATTCACAATGCGTATGAGTTAAATGAAAAACACCGGCGAAATCTGCCTATCATATTTCACATGTGCGAAAATTTCACGACATCTGCTTCTCAAGTCTCTTGAGAATTGAGCGTGAGCCGGAGCTATAAAACACACTGGATGACGGCAATTATGTCTTTACATTAATTTGTACTAGGCTTGTTTTTATAGTCAGCTGAGCAGAGCTCACAGAGTATATTAATATAACGATACGCCGTAACAGCATAAACTAATCGAGATTGATATAGACTTCTATATATCGAAAAAAGAAATTCATTTAGCCATGTCCGTCTGTCCGTAAACACGATAACTTGAGTAAATTTTGAGGTATCCTAATGAAATTTGGTATATAAGTTTCTGGCACCCATCTCAGATCGCTATTTAAAATGAATGAAATCGGACACCCACTTTTTCGATATCGAAAATTTCGAAAAACCGGAAAAGTGCGATAATAAAAATTAATAATAATAATAACTAGTATCGCCTGTGGTCGAAATTCGACCAACGTGTATTTTTTTCAACTCAGTCTATGCATCAAGTGTTGGAAATATAGCAAACTGGTATAACTTACTTAACTTTTTCTTTAAAATTTTTAATTTGATCTAAGACTTTGTATTTTGTCACATTTTTTCAACAAACTTTTCACACGTAATTATAACGTTTTGGTATAGAGCTCCTTAAACCAAAATATAAAAATTATGTAAAATCAAATGAAATTGACATAGAATTATGGTGAAATTACTTGAAATTGAATTGAAAAATAGGTCTTTCCACACCCGGAAGGTCCAAGTTGGCGCGCTACCGAAGTTAGTTTTGGAAGCTCGGAACATGAACTTTTAGTTAAAAACGAACAAATTTGCTAAAGGAATTTAGCCTATTTCACGCCACCCGTTTAATTTTGTATAAATGCATATCTAATATGTAAGTATGACACAAAACAAAAATCTCGAGTAGAATAGAGGATAACTTCATAAAAAATAAAATAAAACAAGTAAGGAAGGTGGGGGGCTGGCGCAAATCCTTGTGCTGAACCCTCCCAGAGGGTGCCGGCTGGTAATATGCACAACAGTTTCCCCTTCCAGGGGAGTGCTAGCTAAGTTTAGGAATTATCTCCATTTGTGCCCCAGCTCCTTAATAGCTTAGGCATATGGAAATGGTTTTTAAACGTGGCCTCAAGGTGGGAACTGGACCGCGCCCAGTTGAAAAGGTGGTCCACCCCTAATCCAGGGTGTTATGCGATTCCGTGCCCATTGGATGGTTTGCAGTCAGGGGCATCCGACTGTATTCTTACGGAGCCTCCCGGATACCGGTCCACCTCCGGGAGTAACGGCGACTTGCTGCGGTATGGGGCTCTACCGCAGTCGACCGCATTGTTTCCCCTATCCCTTTAACTTCAGGCTGCCGAACGGTCTCACCTTAGTAGGCAGCTAAAGAACAAGATATTTTAATGAATAACAAAAACCTGGCCTCGGATCCCTGCACGGGTAAAGATGCCGCCCTTGGACTAGGCATTAAAAAAGTCCACAATTCGTCGGGAACCGCACTGACGGCGCCGATCAGGCCTTCACGGCAACAAAAAAAAATCTTCGGCCAACTGTGCAAGCTAGCGGAAGAACTAAACCCCTTGAGGGCAAGTCCAATTCCGCAGCAGCCGGCAAAGCTAGCCCCAAAGAGGGAAAGCAATGTCCGACTGAGCAAGCACAGGAGGCCCGTCCCACGCCCGTACCGGGCACCTCTTGTCAGCAGGTGGCTGGTAACAGCACTAAATCCTCCACGGACAAAAGTACTGCCTCCACCGCTGCAAAGTTACCTCGCAAGCCGGCTGAAGCCCTTGAGGGTTCCAAGGCAAATAAGCGAATCCCGACTTCGGTCCCCAACCAGCGGAACATTCGCAATGCCGTCAAAATCGTTGAGAAACTTGGCAACTCTCTTAGCGACAAGTTGACGGCAGAGCAAAAAAGTTCTCTGGCCTGGGCCAGGAAGATTATTGCTGCCAAGAAGAGCAGCAACAACAACCCCACCCCTTCCTCTTCTGCCACCAAACAAACTTCTGACCCGAAGATGCCGGCCCTTAAGAGACAAAGGTCTATGGGAAATGCCTCGAGCGATCCCAAAAGGCACCGGCCTTCGGCCTCTACTCCCCCTGCCCTGACCAAAACCTTCAGCGAGGCGGCTAAGGCCAACTTTACGCTGGCGGTTTTGAACCGCGGTCACCCGGATGGGAACATGACCCCGGATAACTGGAAGGATGTCCTTAACGGCCTTCTCAAGATCTTTAAGGACATCATGACCAACCATCCGGGGCCGGCTCCCACTATCCGTGATGCCGGCTGGTACCAGGGTAGGGTCAAGCTTGTTTCCTGCGCCGTTGAGCGCTCGTGCAAGCTCTACAAACTCGCTATAGCTTCGCTGGGACAGCTGTGGCCTGGGGCCAGGTTGGATGCGGTCGGTGTGGAAGAAATTCCGAACAGACTGAGAGCCTGGGCCTGGGTCCCAGACGGCATAGCGGATCCTGGCGAGATCCTTGATACCATCGCGGAGTCGAATACGGGGCTGCCTTCGAGCGATTGGAGGATAGTCCGGGTCGGCGAGACAAGGGCGAAGCAGCGTTATGTTGGTTTCATCATAAACGAGGCTTCTCTCCCTTGGCTTGACGAATGTGGTGGAGTATTAAGCTACGGCTTCTACTCCATCACGTTGAAAATTCGACGGGCCGTTTTTTACGGGCATGGACGAGCAGCTTTTGCTGGAATCCGACCCGTCGGATGCCGAATTCGACGATACTATCGTAGAGGAGGCATCCGACGATGCGGATCAGCAGAGGATGGACGTCGATGCCACAAACGAAACGTAACGGGCGCGCAGGTACTACAGATAAACCTGCACCATTCTAAGGCAGCCTCGGCTGCCCTAATATTACGCCTCAGAACTACGTATGAGGACGTCGTTCTAGTCCAGGAGCCTTGGGTCGTTGGCAGCAAGGTCTGTGGACTCTTTTCTAAGGACTACCGGCTGGTGACACCGCCCGTGACAGGTAGAATCAGATCTTGTATTCTAGTAAAGAAAAATCTAGTATTTATTTTACTATCTCTTTTTAGCGACGAGGACTTTACCTGTATTAGCCTCGAGCTACAGGGGCAAACAATCTGGCTGATGTCCGCATATCTATCGCACGATCGCCCAACTTCTGTGCAGGACCGGCTCTGCAAAGCGGTACGGGAGGCCCACAATAAAGGGTTCCCGATAATAATTGGGGCCGATGCCAATGCACATCACACTGCTTGGGGCTCTACCGACATTAAAAGTAGGGGTGAGTCTCTTTTTGATTCTATTATAAGTAACAATCTAAGTATATGCAACTATGGAGACAAACCAACTTTCATCACCTCAAATAGGAAGGAGGTTCTAGATGTTACTCTAGTTTCTGGGGCATTCTCTGACCTTGTCAAAAATTGGAGAGTTTCCAACGAAAACTCCTACTCTGATCATATGTATATCATTTTCACTCTGCTCTTGCGTACACCGCCTAGGGTGGCTTACAGGAATAGGAGACGTACGGACTGGAACCTTTATAAAAAAGTCCTATCCTCTACTCTCCTAAAGAACGCTTCTCACGGTAGGCCGAGCCTACCGCTAACAACTGATGAAGCGCCTCCTTTAGACACAACATTTGCTTCTCTCGGTGAGCTAGACTCATCGTCAAAAATAGAAGAAGCAGGAGATCTTATCACCAAATCTTGTAACGCTGCCTTCACAGTAGCCTGCCCGGAGATTAAGGTGAGGGAAAGAAGAAACCCTATTGGTGGAACCAAGAAATCTCCGAGCAGAGGAAAAACAGCAGAAAACTCTTTAACGAGGCTAAGCGCACGGGAATCTGGTCCCATTATAGGGACGCCTTAAAATCTTTTAAGAAGTTAATCCAGAAGGCCAAAAGGGACTCCTGGAAGAACTTCACTAATGACATCGAAGAAGTCTCAGAGGCCAATCGCCTACGAAAGGTCCTCTCCAAAAACCTCATACCTCCAAGCTGCATTCGCACAACGAGCGGAGAATGGGCCACTTCTAGTACGGAAATTCTCGAAACCCTGATCAGCACTCACTTTCCGGGCTGCAGATCTCAACCATACATCTTAAACACGCAATCTAACCCAGGGCCATTTCAACCCCTGGACCACATTGTAAGTGAAAAAGGAGTTATCTGGGCAATCAAGTCCTTTAAACCCTTCAAATCTCCGGGAACGGATGGAATATTTCCCGCTGAATTGCAAGCTGCAAGCGATGTTATAAGCCCGCTGCTAGCTAAAAATCTACAAGGCTTGCCTCAACCTGGTCTATATCCCCACGGAATGGACCTAGGCAAAGGTAGTCTTCATACCCAAAGGAGGCAGGATATCGGGCAACAGTCCAAAGGATTTCAGACCAATAAGTCTGACCTCCTTCCTCCTAAAAGTTCTAAAACGATTGCTGGACCCCTACATTAGACGATCGGCAAATAAGGCACTCATCTCCAACAACCAACACGCCTACTCTAAGGGCAAATCCGTAGAGACAGCTCTACATGCTATCACTACTAAGATAGAGAAAGGTCTTGCCTTTAAAGAATTTACGCTGGGTATCTTTCTCGACATAGAAGGAGCCTTCAACAACGTTCTCCCAGCAGCGGTCACAAAATCTCTACGTTCTTTAGGGGTGGAAGAGCCTCTTGTGAAGTTCGTCGAGCTCCTTCTAAACAAGAGGATCATTATCTCTGAGCTGGGAAGTTCATCGTTAATAAGGTATACCAACAGAGGAACCCCCCAGGGGGGCGTTCTTTCTCCTCTACTATGGAACCTGACGGTGAACGCTCTGTTATCTATACTACGGCCCACCGGATGCCAAGTCATTGCATATGCCGACGACATAGCCTTGACAGTTACCGGCAAACACCTTCCGGTGCTTGGCGAACTCCTGCAAAATGCTCTTAATCTAACAAACACATGGTCTAGGGAATGCGGACTCAGCATCAGCAGTGAAAAAACTGAGATGGTGCTTTTTACCCGCAAACGCAGTATACCGGAATTTACCCTCCCATCCCTAAACGGGAAGGAAATCAAACTCTCTACCGAGGTTAAATATCTCGGAGTTATTCTAGACAGGAAGCTTGACTGGAAGCGAAATGTGGAGGAACGATCCAGGAAAGCCACAATTGCTCTCTACGCTTGTAAGTCGGCAATCGGAAAAAGGTGGGGTCTCCAGCCACGCATAGTCCATTGGATCTATACGGCAGTGGTGAGACCTATACTCTTCTACGCCGTCACCGTATGGTGGACGGCACTCGATATCGAATCTAACAGGAGTAAAGTAACGAGAGTGCAGAGGATGGCGGCAATGCTCACCAGCGGTGCCCTTCCCTCCACTCCCACCAAAGCTCTTGAAACCATATTATTCCTTCTCCCAACTGATCTATATGGCAGATACTGTGCCTCCTGCAACGCGGCGAGGCTCAACGCTATCGAACCATGGAGGGATTGCAGGTTTGGTCACACCCGGATCCTGAAGCAAGTCCCTGAAACCTTCTTGAAATTGGACCATACAACATCGCCCCCTTGCTGGGACAACAAATTTTCCACAAGAATCCCAGAGAGGAACGAGTGGGCAAACGGCGTAGAGCCGGGATCACACGAAATCTCCTTTTTTACAGATGGCTCTAAACTAAACAACAGAGTCGGCAGCGGAATATTCTCGGAGAAGCTCAATCTAAGCGAGAGCTTTCGCCTACCTGATCACTGCAGTGTTTTTCAGGCTGAACTCATAGCTATCTGGGAAGCAGCCCGCTATCTGGCTAACCTACAGGTAACCAATTCTATTTCAATTTTCTCTGACAGCCAAACTGCCATAAAATCCCTGCAATGCAGTAACACCTCGTCACTAGTGGCATTGAAGTGCAGAGAAACCCTCAACAAACTAGCTGAAAATTGCAACTTAAGCATAATATGGGTTCCTGGCCACTGTGACATCTCAGGAAACTGCGCTGCGGATGAGCTAGCTAGGGAAGGCACCAACTTGCAAACAACAACCTCCGCTGATTGGGCCAGCCCTCCTCTAAACACTTGCAAATACCACCTGCGATCTCTTTTCACGGATCAGGCAAACGCCAGATGGGCGAGGGAACCTACATGTAGTATATCCAATCAAATCTGGCCTAAGCTGGATGAAAAGAGATCGCGATCGGTGATATTATTAAACCGTATCTCTATAAGCCCACTAGTGGGCCTTCTTACAGGTCACTGTCTCATGGGCACTCACGGTGCCTATATGGGCCTGCAGACAAATGCCTTCTGCCGCAGCTGCAGGGACGAGGAGGAGATAGAAAGCGTTGAGCACTATCTGTGCCACTGTCCCGCACTGTCAAAAACCAGGTACCAATGCCTCCACAGACACTCTTTTGGGTGCCTTGCGGAGCTTGAATCTATAAACCCAAACGATATCTTGCGTTTCATTAGGCAAACGCGCTGGTTAGGCCTCACTGGGGTCTAAACTCTCCTCTTCTTCGAAAGTAGGGTAATAGGAAATAGGGGCCCCCTGCGTGGTAGCACAGCGGGCCACAACGGCCTACGTGAGTCTCCGCTCGGACAGCGGAGGCAGCCACTCTAACCTAACCTAACCTAAGGAAGGTTAAGTTCGGGTGTAACCGAACATTACATACTCAGTTGAGAGCTATGGTGACAACATAAGGGAAAATAACCATGTAGGAAAATGAACCGAGGGAAACCCTGGAATGTGTTTGTATGACATGCGTATCAAATGAAAGGCATTAAAGAGTATTTTATGAGGGAGTGGGCCATAGTTCTATAGGTGGACGCCATTTAGGGATATAGCCATAAAGGTGGATCAGTATTGACTCTAGAATGAGTTTGTACGATATGGGTATCAAATGAAAGGTGTTAATGAGTATTTTAAAAGGGAGTAATCCTTAGTTCCATAGGTGGACGCCGTTTCGAGATATCGCCATAAAGGTGGACCAGAGGTGACCATAGAATTTGTTTGTACAATATGGGTATCAAAAGAAAGGTGTTAATGAGTATTTTAAAAGGGAGTAATCCTTAGTTCCGTAGGTGGACGCCGTTTCGAGATATCGCCATAAAGGTGGACCAGGGGTGACCCTAGAATTTGTTTGTACAATATGGGCATCAAACGAAAGGTGTTAATGAGTATTTTAAAAGGGAGTGGGCCTTAGTTTTATAGGTGGACGCCGTTTCGGAATATCGGCACAAAGGTGGACCAGGGGTGACTCTAGAATGTGTTTGTACGATATGGGTATCAAATTAAAGGTATTAATGAGGGTTTTAAAAGGGAGTGGTGGTTGTTGTATAGGTGGTCGCATTTTCGAGATATCGCCATAAAGGTGGACCAGGGGTGACTCTAGAATGCGTTTGTACGATATGGGTATCAAATGAAAGGTGTTAATGAGTATTTTAAAAGGGAGTAATCCCTAGTTCCATAGGTGGACGCCGTTTCGAGATATCGCCATAAAGATGGACCAGGGGTGACCCTAGAATTTGTTTGTACAATATGGGCATCAAACGAATGGTGTTAATGAGTATTTTAAAAGGGAGTGGGCCTTAGTTCTATAGGTGGATGCCGTTTCGAAATATCGCCATAAAAGTAGACCAGGGGTGACTCTAGAATGTGTTTGTACGATATGGGTATCAAATTAAAGGTATTATTGAGGGTTTTAAAAAAGAGTGGTGGTTGTTGTATAGGTGGTCGCCTTTTCGAGATATCGCCATAAAGGTGGACCAGGGGTGACTCTAGAATGCGTTTGTACGATATGGGTATCAAATGAAAGGTGTTAATGAGTATTTTAAAAGGGAGTAATCCTTAGTTCCATAGGTGGACGCCGTTTCGAGATATCACCATAAAGGTGGACCAGGGGTGACCCTAGAATTTGTTTGTACAATATGGGCATCAAACGAATGGTGTTAATGAGTATTTTAAAAGGGAGTGGGCCTTAGTTCTATAGGTGGATGCCGTTTCGAAATATCGCCATAAAAGTGGACCAGGGGTGACTCTAGAATGTGTTTGTACGATATGGGTATCAAATTAAAGGTATTAATGAGGGTTTTAAAAGGGAGTGGTGGTTGTTGTATAGGTGGTCGCCTTTTCGAGATATCGCCATAAAGGTGGACCAGGGGTGACTCTAAAATGCGCTTGTACGATATGGGTATCAAATGAAAGGTGTTAATGAGTATTTTAAAAGGGAGTAATCCTTAGTTCCATAGGTGGACGCCGTTTCGAGATATCGCCATAAAGGTGGACCAGGGGTGACCCTAGAATTTGTTTGTACAATATGGGTATCAAAAGAAAGGAGTTAATGAGTATTTTAAAAGGGAGTAATCCTTAGTTCCATAGATGGACGCCGTTTCGAGATATCGCCATAAAGGTGGACCAGGGGTGACCCTAGAATTTGTTTTTACAATATGGGCATCAAACGAAAGGTGTTAATGAGTATTTTAAAAGGAAGTGGGCCTTAGTTCTATAGGTGGACGCCGTTTCGAAATATCGCCACAAAGGTGGACCAGGGGTGACTCTAGAATGTGTTTGTACGATATGGGTATCAAATTAAAGGTATTAATGAGAGTTTTAAAAGGGAGTGGTGGTTGGTGTATAGGTGGTCGCATTTTCGAGATATCGCCATAAAGGTGGACCAGGGGTGACCCTAGAATTTGTTTGTACAATATGGGTATCAAAACAAAGGTGTTAATGAGTATTTTAAAAGGGAGTATTCCTTAGTTCCATAGGTGGACGCCGTTTCGAGATATCGCCATAAAGGTGGAACAGGGGTGACCCTAGAATTTGTTTGTACGATATGGGTATCAAATTAAAGGTATTAATGAGAGTTTTAAAAGGGAGTGGTGGTAGTGGTATATGTGAAGGCGTTTTCCAGATATCGACCAAAATGTGGACCAGGGTGACCCAGAACATTATCTGTTGGATACCGCTAATTTATTTATATATGTAATACCTGCCAAGATTTTAAGAATTTTTTATTTCGCCCTGCAGAACTTTTTAATTTTCTTCTACTTAATATGGTAGGTGTCACAACCATTTTATAAGGTTTTTTCTAAAGTTATATTTCGCGTCAATAAAACAATCCAATTACCTTACAATTGTTTTACTATTTCACCTGCTGCTGCCACGACGCCAATCATTTACTTCTTTGGGCATTGAAATCTAGTGTGGCCCACCTCATTACAAACAAAATAAGCACTTGGGTTGCGTTTGGGCTCAGAGCAAGCACTTTGATAATGCCCATATGCAAAACAATTATAACACCGCACTTTTTCCTGCTTTACTGCGCTGCTTTGAGTACCGCAAACAACTGCATCCTTTTGTTTGCTGCCCGTTACCGCTACATTTAACGGCTATTTAATTCGTTTTTTCATTTTCTCATAGCGCACCATTAACATTTTAAGTTCGGCTAAAGAGGTAGCTCCATACAGCAACAAAACAATTATAACACCGCAATTTCTCCTGCTTTACTGCGGTGTTTTGAGTACCGCAAACAACTGCATCCTTTTGTTTGCTGCCCGTTACCGCTACATTTAATGGCTGTTTATTTCGTTTTTTCATTTTCTCATAGCGCTCCATTAACATTTTAAGTTCGGCTAAAGAGGTAGCCCCATACAGTATCGACACTTGCACTGATTTATCGTGAAGGCCATCAATTATTATGTCGATTAACTCCAGCTCCGGAATATTTGCTGTGCTTGCGATAAGCTGCATCTCGACGATGTACTATCGTGGAGTTTCGTTGACTTTCATTGTTCGCGCTCTCAACTGGGCAAATACGTCTTGCATTGAAAATGCTCTTTCATATTCTTTAAGTAATGCATACTTCAGCTCATCATATGTCCGTACTGTTATAATGGATATAAAGCGTTTCGCCTGTCCAGTCATTAAGTGCCGCGCCACCACCAGCTATTCTCGTTCAATGTAGTTGTATGCCTCAAACACGTTCTCCAAGTCGTTGATCCATTTCCGTACATCTTGCAATTCAGAACCATCGAATTTGGCAACCTATGCGCTTTTCATTGCCTAAGCTCAATTCCTGCTGCAACATATGTAACTCACGTCGTTTGCGCGCAATGGCTAGTTGCCGATTCAAAAGTTCTTCCTCTTCCTCAGCCTCTCGTAGACGCTCACGGATATCGGATTGTGTTTCGAGCTCTAAAACTTGCTCATTTGAAAATAACTGTGGTACAACTGGCTTCTGTAGGTCGTCTGATTGCTGCAATTCCCTTGGAAGCTGTTGCAAATCTGCTGACTGTTGTATGACATCTGACTGCTGTGAAGTTGCTGACTGCTGCGGTTCTGCTGGCTGCTGTAGTGGAGTACCACTTTGTATATTTTCATAAAGTGCACGCAATTGTACTAAGGTGGCTCCATTATCAAATGCGACGCCTAATTCTGATAGTGCAGTCATTATCTGGTTTCACGTCATACGGTTCATTTGCTTCCGATTTCTTAATTAATTTTAAGCTGCTAGTTCTGTCAGATTGCGTGGGCGAAGTTTATTTCGAACGCCACACCTGAAAAATATAATCTTCTCCTGAACGTAAATTTATTTTCAAAAAAATATGTTCAAACAACCGCGTTACAATCTTAACATCTAGAAAATTAATTATATATCTGACAGAAAACGACAAGCTACTAGACAACTGCTGACAATTACTTCAAGGAGAACAAGCGTTATCCAGAAGGAGTGCTTTTTCACTCGGTATGGTATTATATTTATTACATTAGCAATACAAACAAGATCTATGACAAAACAAAAAGGGGAAACACAGTTACATAACGATGGCCAACAAATGCAAACAGAAACATTACAAGTTTACGATAAAACGCCTATAATTTTTCAAAAAGAATACCGAGGGCAAAATCAAATATAAATTATGATAGAAAAACGAAACGTCGGCAATCACAATATTAAGAAAATAGAATGGCAAAAGGATGATAAAATTTTTCACCACTGGCGGCGGCCACCGTGGTGTGATGGTAGCGTGCTCCGCCTACCACACCGTATTCCCTGGGTTCACACCCAGGGCAAAGCAACATCAAAATTATAGAAATAAGGTTTTTCAATTAGAAGAAAATTTTTCTAAGCGGGGTCGCCCCTCGGCAGTGTTTGGCAAGCGCTCCGGGTGTATTTCTGCCATGAAAAGCTCTCAGTGAAAACTCATCTGCCTTGCAGATGCTGTTCGGAGTCGGCATAAAACATGTAGGTCCCGTCCGGCCAATTTGTAGGGAAAAGCAAGAGGAGCACGACCCAAATTGGAAGAGAAGCTCGGCCTTAGATCTCTTCGGAGGTTATAGCGCCTTACATTTATTTTATTTATTTAGTATTACAAAATTTAAAGATACCGGAATAAGATTAAAAAAAATTTAACTATTATATTAACGGAACCAGTTGAAACGGTAACTGATGAAGACAAGAAACTTAAACTCATGCAAATTTATCACAATGATCCGATATCAGGCGGTCATTTCGGAAACAAAAAATTATACGCGAAAATACGCACTAAGTCCTACTGGAAAAATATGACTAGCGACATTGCCTTTCGCCGTATGAGCATTGTGAATCAAACTAATAGCGTTTTCTTTTCTGAAATAAATTGTTGCCTAAGTAAATGGTAAAGCCTTAATAGAGTTACTCCTACCCCGGAAAATGTTCAACATTTATAGTGCATACAACGAACATTTCAACTCACCATATTCACTCATATTAACAGAGTATATGTGGAACTTAAGAGCGAATTGAGAGTTTCACAGAGTTTCATTGCCACACCGCCATTTTATACAGGGTAAAAGTGTAACGCTTTTGCGTTGCGAGCAGGCAACAATTTTCACAAAAGAACGAAATGTCCAGTAAATGGGTTGCCTGTTTTTTAGAATAGAACAACAGCCCTTGCGCGGCGTACAAAAAGCGTAACACTTTAGCCAGAAAAGAAAACGCTACAAGTGTGATATCTTCTGCATAGACGTCAAAATTCCAAAGTGATTGGATCACCTGATTTGTAATTGACTATAGCTGTCTCATTCTGTATCTCATTCTATCACCCGCTGAAGATAGCCGGCCCTATGCGCCGCCATATTGAACACCCTGTCAAATCGCGGATTAGTAGCCATATTGAACATCCTGTCAGGCAGTTGACAGATAAGATATCACATTTAGTTTGATTCACAATGCGTATGAGTTAAATGAAAAACACCGGCGAAATCTGCCTATCATATTTCACATGTGTGAAAATTTCACGACATCTGCTTCTCAAGTCTCTTGAGAATTGAGCGTGAGCCGGAGCTATAAAACACACTGGATGACGGCAATTATGTCTTTACATTAATTTGTACTAGGCTTGTTTTTATAGTCAGCTGAGCAGAGCTCACAGAGTATATTAATATAACGATACGCCGTAACAGCATAAACTAATCGAGATTGATATAGACTTCTATATATCGAAAAAAGAAATTCATTTAGCCATGTCCGTCTGTCCGTAAACACGATAACTTGAGTAAATTTTGAGGTATCCTAATGAAATTTGGTATATAAGTTTCTGGCACCCATCTCAGATCGCTATTTAAAATGAATGAAATCGGACACCCACTTTTTCGATATCGAAAATTTCGAAAAACCGGAAAAGTGCGATAATAAAAATTAATAATAATAATAACTAGTATCGCCTGTGGTCGAAATTCGACCAACGTGTATTTTTTTCAACTCAGTCTATGCATCAAGTGTTGGAAATATAGCAAACTGGTCTAACTTACTTAACTTTTTCTTTAAAATTTTTAATTTGATCTAAGACTTTGTATTTTGTCACATTTTTTCAACAAACTTTTCACACGTAATTATAACGTTTTGGTATAGAGCTCCTTAAACTAAAATATAAAAATTATGTAAAATCAAATGAAATTGACATAGAATTATGGTGAAATTACTTGAAATTGAATTGAAAAATAGGTCTTTCCACACCCGGAAGGTCCAAGTTGGCGCGCTACCGAAGTTAGTTTTGGAAGCTCGGAACATGAACTTTTAGTTAAAAACGAACAAATTTGCTAAAGGAATTTAGCCTATTTCACGCCACCCGTTTAATTTTGTATAAATGCATATCTAATATGTAAGTATGACACAAAACAAAAATCTCGAGTAGAATAGAGGATAACTTCATAAAAAATAAAATAAAACAAGTAAGGAAGGTGGGGGGCTGGCGCAAATCCTTGTGCTGAACCCTCCCAGAGGGTGCCGGCTGGTAATATGCACAACAGTTTCCCCTTCCAGGGGAGTGCTAGCTAAGTTTAGGAATTATCTCCATTTGTGCCCCAGCTCCTTAATAGCTTAGGCATATGGAAATGGTTTTTAAACGTGGCCTCAAGGTGGGAACTGGACCGCGCCCAGTTGAAAAGGTGGTCCACCCCTAATCCAGGGTGTTATGCGATTCCGTGCCCATTGGATGGTTTGCAGTCAGGGGCATCCGACTGTATTCTTACGGAGCCTCCCGGATACCGGTCCACCTCCGGGAGTAACGGCGACTTGCTGCGGTATGGGGCTCTACCGCAGTCGACCGCATTGTTTCCCCTATCCCTTTAACTTCAGGCTGCCGAACGGTCTCACCTTAGTAGGCAGCTAAAGAACAAGATATTTTAATGAATAACAAAAACCTGGCCTCGGATCCCTGCACGGGTAAAGATGCCGCCCTTGGACTAGGCATTAAAAAAGTCCACAATTCGTCGGGAACCGCACTGACGGCGCCGATCAGGCCTTCACGGCAACAAAAAAAAATCTTCGGCCAACTGTGCAAGCTAGCGGAAGAACTAAACCCCTTGAGGGCAAGTCCAATTCCGCAGCAGCCGGCAAAGCTAGCCCCAAAGAGGGAAAGCAATGTCCGACTGAGCAAGCACAGGAGGCCCGTCCCACGCCCGTACCGGGCACCTCTTGTCAGCAGGTGGCTGGTAACAGCACTAAATCCTCCACGGACAAAAGTACTGCCTCCACCGCTGCAAAGTTACCTCGCAAGCCGGCTGAAGCCCTTGAGGGTTCCAAGGCAAATAAGCGAATCCCGACTTCGGTCCCCAACCAGCGGAACATTCGCAATGCCGTCAAAATCGTTGAGAAACTTGGCAACTCTCTTAGCGACAAGTTGACGGCAGAGCAAAAAAGTTCTCTGGCCTGGGCCAGGAAGATTATTGCTGCCAAGAAGAGCAGCAACAACAACCCCACCCCTTCCTCTTCTGCCACCAAACAAACTTCTGACCCGAAGATGCCGGCCCTTAAGAGACAAAGGTCTATGGGAAATGCCTCGAGCGATCCCAAAAGGCACCGGCCTTCGGCCTCTACTCCCCCTGCCCTGACCAAAACCTTCAGCGAGGCGGCTAAGGCCAACTTTACGCTGGCGGTTTTGAACCGCGGTCACCCGGATGGGAACATGACCCCGGATAACTGGAAGGATGTCCTTAACGGCCTTCTCAAGATCTTTAAGGACATCATGACCAACCATCCGGGGCCGGCTCCCACTATCCGTGATGCCGGCTGGTACCAGGGTAGGGTCAAGCTTGTTTCCTGCGCCGTTGAGCGCTCGTGCAAGCTCTACAAACTCGCTATAGCTTCGCTGGGACAGCTGTGGCCTGGGGCCAGGTTGGATGCGGTCGGTGTGGAAGAAATTCCGAACAGACTGAGAGCCTGGGCCTGGGTCCCAGACGGCATAGCGGATCCTGGCGAGATCCTTGATACCATCGCGGAGTCGAATACGGGGCTGCCTTCGAGCGATTGGAGGATAGTCCGGGTCGGCGAGACAAGGGCGAAGCAGCGTTATGTTGGTTTCATCATAAACGAGGCTTCTCTCCCTTGGCTTGACGAATGTGGTGGAGTATTAAGCTACGGCTTCTACTCCATCACGTTGAAAATTCGACGGGCCGTTTTTTACGGGCATGGACGAGCAGCTTTTGCTGGAATCCGACCCGTCGGATGCCGAATTCGACGATACTATCGTAGAGGAGGCATCCGACGATGCGGATCAGCAGAGGATGGACGTCGATGCCACAAACGAAACGTAACGGGCGCGCAGATACTACAGATAAACCTGCACCATTCTAAGGCAGCCTCGGCTGCCCTAATATTACGCCTCAGAACTACGTATGAGGACGTCGTTCTAGTCCAGGAGCCTTGGGTCGTTGGCAGCAAGGTCTGTGGACTCTTTTCTAAGGACTACCGGCTGGTGACACCGCCCGTGACAGGTAGAATCAGATCTTGTATTCTAGTAAAGAAAAATCTAGTATTTATTTTACTATCTCTTTTTAGCGACGAGGACTTTACCTGTATTAGCCTCGAGCTACAGGGGCAAACAATCTGGCTGATGTCCGCATATCTATCGCACGATCGCCCAACTTCTGTGCAGGACCGGCTCTGCAAAGCGGTACGGGAGGCCCACAATAAAGGGTTCCCGATAATAATTGGGGCCGATGCCAATGCACATCACACTGCTTGGGGCTCTACCGACATTAAAAGTAGGGGTGAGTCTCTTTTTGATTCTATTATAAGTAACAATCTAAGTATATGCAACTATGGAGACAAACCAACTTTCATCACCTCAAATAGGAAGGAGGTTCTAGATGTTACTCTAGTTTCTGGGGCATTCTCTGACCTTGTCAAAAATTGGAGAGTTTCCAACGAAAACTCCTACTCTGATCATATGTATATCATTTTCACTCTGCTCTTGCGTACACCGCCTAGGGTGGCTTACAGGAATAGGAGACGTACGGACTGGAACCTTTATAAAAAAGTCCTATCCTCTACTCTCCTAAAGAACGCTTCTCACGGTAGGCCGAGCCTACCGCTAACAACTGATGAAGCGCCTCCTTTAGACACAACATTTGCTTCTCTCGGTGAGCTAGACTCATCGTCAAAAATAGAAGAAGCAGGAGATCTTATCACCAAATCTTGTAACGCTGCCTTCACAGTAGCCTGCCCGGAGATTAAGGTGAGGGAAAGAAGAAACCCTATTGGTGGAACCAAGAAATCTCCGAGCAGAGGAAAAACAGCAGAAAACTCTTTAACGAGGCTAAGCGCACGGGAATCTGGTCCCATTATAGGGACGCCTTAAAATCTTTTAAGAAGTTAATCCAGAAGGCCAAAAGGGACTCCTGGAAGAACTTCACTAATGACATCGAAGAAGTCTCAGAGGCCAATCGCCTACGAAAGGTCCTCTCCAAAAACCCCATACCTCCAAGCTGCATTCGCACAACGAGCGGAGAATGGGCCACTTCTAGTACGGAAATTCTCGAAACCCTGATCAGCACTCACTTTCCGGGCTGCAGATCTCAACCATACATCTTAAACACGCAATCTAACCCAGGGCCATTTCAACCCCTGGACCACATTGTAAGTGAAAAAGGAGTTATCTGGGCAATCAAGTCCTTTAAACCCTTCAAATCTCCGGGAACGGATGGAATATTTCCCGCTGAATTGCAAGCTGCAAGCGATGTTATAAGCCCGCTGCTAGCTAAAAATCTACAAGGCTTGCCTCAACCTGGTCTATATCCCCACGGAATGGACCTAGGCAAAGGTAGTCTTCATACCCAAAGGAGGCAGGATATCGGGCAACAGTCCAAAGGATTTCAGACCAATAAGTCTGACCTCCTTCCTCCTAAAAGTTCTAAAACGATTGCTGGACCCCTACATTAGACGATCGGCAAATAAGGCACTCATCTCCAACAACCAACACGCCTACTCTAAGGGCAAATCCGTAGAGACAGCTCTACATGCTATCACTACTAAGATAGAGAAAGGTCTTGCCTTTAAAGAATTTACGCTGGGTATCTTTCTCGACATAGAAGGAGCCTTCAATAACGTTCTCCCAGCAGCGGTCACAAAATCTCTACGTTCTTTAGGGGTGGAAGAGCCTCTTGTGAAGTTCGTCGAGCTCCTTCTAAACAAGAGGATCATTATCTCTGAGCTGGGAAGCTCATCGTTAATAAGGTATACCAACAGAGGAACCCCCCAGGGGGGCGTTCTTTCTCCTCTACTATGGAACCTGACGGTGAACGCTCTGTTATCTATACTACGGCCCACCGGATGCCAAGTCATTGCATATGCCGACGACATAGCCTTGACAGTTACCGGCAAACACCTTCCGGTGCTTGGCGAACTCCTGCAAAATGCTCTTAATCTAACAAACACATGGTCTATGGA
Organism: Eurosta solidaginis; assembly: GCF_040869045.1. NCBI lineage: Eukaryota > Metazoa > Arthropoda > Insecta > Diptera > Tephritidae > Eurosta > Eurosta solidaginis. The sequence continues at coordinate 174,987,681 of NC_090319.1, read as the reverse complement.
ATGCGGACTCAGCATCAGCAGTGAAAAAACTGAGATGGTGCTTTTTACCCGCAAACGCAGTATACCGGAATTTACCCTCCCATCCCTAAACGGGAAGGAAATCAAACTCTCTACCGAGGTTAAATATCTCGGAGTTATTCTAGACAGGAAGCTTGACTGGAAGCGAAATGTGGAGGAACGATCCAGGAAAGCCACAATTGCTCTCTACGCTTGTAAGTCGGCAATCGGAAAAAGGTGGGGTCTCCAGCCACGCATAGTCCATTGGATATATACGGCAGTGGTGAGACCTATACTCTTCTACGCCGTCACCGTATGGTGGACGGCACTCGATATCGAATCTAACAGGAGTAAAGTAACGAGAGTGCAGAGGATGGCGGCAATGCTCACCAGCGGTGCCCTTCCCTCCACTCCCACCAAAGCTCTTGAAACCATATTATTCCTTCTCCCAACTGATCTATATGGCAGATACTGTGCCTCCTGCAACGCGGCGAGGCTCAACGCTATCGAACCATGGAGGGATTGCAGGTTTGGTCACACCCGGATCCTGAAGCAAGTCCCTGAAACCTTCTTGAAATTGGACCATACAACATCGCCCCCTTGCTGGGACAACAAATTTTCCACAAGAATCCCAGAGAGGAACGAGTGGGCAAACGGCGTAGAGCCGGGATCACACGAAATCTCCTTTTTTACAGATGGCTCTAAACTAAACAACAGAGTCGGCAGCGGAATATTCTCGGAGAAGCTCGATCTAAGCGAGAGCTTTCGCCTACCTGATCACTGCAGTGTTTTTCAGGCTGAACTCATAGCTATCTGGGAAGCAGCCCGCTATCTGGCTAACCTACAGGTAACCAATTCTATTTCAATTTTCTCTGACAGCCAAACTGCCATAAAATCCCTGCAATGCAGTAACACCTCGTCACTAGTGGCATTGAAGTGCAGAGAAACCCTCAACAAACTAGCTGAAAATTGCAACTTAAGCATAATATGGGTTCCTGGCCACTGTGACATCTCAGGAAACTGCGCTGCGGATGAGCTAGCTAGGGAAGGCACCAACTTGCAAACAACAACCTCCGCTGATTGGGCCAGCCCTCCTCTAAACACTTGCAAATACCACCTGCGATCTCTTTTCACGGATCAGGCAAACGCCAGATGGGCGAGGGAACCTACATGTAGTATATCCAATCAAATCTGGCCTAAGCTGGATGAAAAGAGATCGCGATCGGTGATATTATTAAACCGTATCTCTATAAGCCCACTAGTGGGCCTTCTTACAGGTCACTGTCTCATGGGCACTCACGGTGCCTATATGGGCCTGCAGACAAATGCCTTCTGCCGCAGCTGCAGGGACGAGGAGGAGATAGAAAGCGTTGAGCACTATCTGTGCCACTGTCCCGCACTGTCAAAAACCAGGTACCAATGCCTCCACAGACACTCTTTTGGGTGCCTTGCAGAGCTTGAATCTATAAACCCAAACGATATCTTGCGTTTCATTAGGCAAACGCGCTGGTTAGGCCTCACTGGGGTCTAAACTCTCCTCTTCTTCGAAAGTAGCGTAATAGGAAATAGGGGCCCCCTGCGTGGTAGCACAGCGGGCCACAACGGCCTACGTGAGTCTCCGCTCGGACAGCGGAGGCAGCCACTCTAACCTAACCTAACCTAAGGAAGGTTAAGTTCGGGTGTAACCGAACATTACATACTCAGTTGAGAGCTATGGTGACAACATAAGGGAAAATAACCATGTAGGAAAATGAACCGAGGGAAACCCTGGAATGTGTTTGTATGACATGCGTATCAAATGAAAGGCATTAAAGAGTATTTTATGAGGGAGTGGGCCATAGTTCTATAGGTGGACGCCATTTAGGGATATAGCCATAAAGGTGGATCAGTATTGACTCTAGAATGAGTTTGTACGATATGGGTATCAAATGAAAGGTGTTAATGAGTATTTTAAAAGGGAGTAATCCTTAGTTCCATAGGTGGACGCCGTTTCGAGATATCGCCATAAAGGTGGACCAGAGGTGACCATAGAATTTGTTTGTACAATATGGGTATCAAAAGGAAGGTGTTAATGAGTATTTTAAAAGGGAGTAATCCTTAGTTCCATAGGTGGACGCCGTTTCGAGATATCGCCATAAAGGTGGACCCTGGGTGACCCTAGAATTTGTTTGTACAATATGGGCATCAAACGAAAGGTGTTAATGAGTATTTTAAAAGGGAGTGGGCCTTAGTTTTATAGGTGGACGCCGTTTCGGAATATCGGCACAAAGGTGGACCAGGGGTGACTCTAGAATGTGTTTGTACGATATGGGTATCAAATTAAAGGTATTAATGAGGGTTTTAAAAGGGAGTGGTGGTTGTTGTATAGGTGGTCGCATTTTCGAGATATCGCCATAAAGGTGGACCAGGGGTGACTCTAGAATGCGTTTGTACGATATGGGTATCAAATGAAAGGTGTTAATGAGTATTTTAAAAGGGAGTAATCCCTAGTTCCATAGGTGGACGCCGTTTCGAGATATCGCCATAAAGATGGACCAGGGGTGACCCTAGAATTTGTTTGTACAATATGGGCATCAAACGAATGGTGTTAATGAGTATTTTAAAAGGGAGTGGGCCTTAGTTCTATAGGTGGATGCCGTTTCGAAATATCGCCATAAAAGTAGACCAGGGGTGACTCTAGAATGTGTTTGTACGATATGGGTATCAAATTAAAGGTATTATTGAGGGTTTTAAAAAAGAGTGGTGGTTGTTGTATAGGTGGTCGCCTTTTCGAGATATCGCCATAAAGGTGGACCAGGGGTGACTCTAGAATGCGTTTGTACGATATGGGTATCAAATGAAAGGTGTTAATGAGTATTTTAAAAGGGAGTAATCCTTAGTTCCATAGGTGGACGCCGTTTCGAGATATCACCATAAAGGTGGACCAGGGGTGACCCTAGAATTTGTTTGTACAATATGGGCATCAAACGAATGGTGTTAATGAGTATTTTAAAAGGGAGTGGGCCTTAGTTCTATAGGTGGATGCCGTTTCGAAATATCGCCATAAAAGTGGACCAGGGGTGACTCTAGAATGTGTTTGTACGATATGGGTATCAAATTAAAGGTATTAATGAGGGTTTTAAAAGGGAGTGGTGGTTGTTGTATAGGTGGTCGCCTTTTCGAGATATCGCCATAAAGGTGGACCAGGGGTGACTCTAAAATGCGCTTGTACGATATGGGTATCAAATGAAAGGTGTTAATGAGTATTTTAAAAGGGAGTAATCCTTAGTTCCATAGGTGGACGCCGTTTCGAGATATCGCCATAAAGGTGGACCAGGGGTGACCCTAGAATTTGTTTGTACAATATGGGTATCAAAAGAAAGGAGTTAATGAGTATTTTAAAAGGGAGTAATCCTTAGTTCCATAGATGGACGCCGTTTCGAGATATCGCCATAAAGGTGGACCAGGGGTGACCCTAGAATTTGTTTTTACAATATGGGCATCAAACGAAAGGTGTTAATGAGTATTTTAAAAGGAAGTGGGCCTTAGTTCTATAGGTGGACGCCGTTTCGAAATATCGCCACAAAGGTGGACCAGGGGTGACTCTAGAATGTGTTTGTACGATATGGGTATCAAATTAAAGGTATTAATGAGAGTTTTAAAAGGGAGTGGTGGTTGGTGTATAGGTGGTCGCATTTTCGAGATATCGCCATAAAGGTGGACCAGGGGTGACCCTAGAATTTGTTTGTACAATATGGGTATCAAAACAAAGGTGTTAATGAGTATTTTAAAAGGGAGTATTCCTTAGTTCCATAGGTGGACGCCGTTTCGAGATATCGCCATAAAGGTGGAACAGGGGTGACCCTAGAATTTGTTTGTACGATATGGGTATCAAATTAAAGGTATTAATGAGAGTTTTAAAAGGGAGTGGTGGTAGTGGTATATGTGAAGGCGTTTTCCAGATATCGACCAAAATGTGGACCAGGGTGACCCAGAACATTATCTGTTGGATACCGCTAATTTATTTATATATGTAATACCTGCCAAGATTTTAAGAATTTTTTATTTCGCCCTGCAGAACTTTTTAATTTTCTTCTACTTAATATGGTAGGTGTCACAACCATTTTATAAGGTTTTTTCTAAAGTTATATTTCGCGTCAATAAAACAATCCAATTACCTTACCATGTTTCATCCCTTTTTTCGTATTTGGTATAGAATTATGGTATATTTTTCATTTTTCGTAATTTTCGATATCGAAAAAGTGGGCGTGGTCATAGTCGGATTTCGTTCATTTTTTATACCAAGATAAAGTGAGTTCAAGTAAGCACGTGAACTAAGTTCATTAAAGATATGTCGATTTTTGCTTAAGTTATCGTGTTAACGGCCATGCGGAAGGACAGACGGACGGCTGTGTATAAAAACTGGGCGTGGCATTAACCGATTCCGCCCATTTTCACAGAAAACAGTTAACGTCATAAAATCTATGCCCCTACCAAATTTCAAAAGGATTGGTTAATTTTTGTTCGACTTATGGCGTTAAAAGTATCCTAGACAAATTAAATGAAAAAGGGTGGAACCACGCCCATTTTGAAATTTTCTTTTAATTTTGTATTTTGATGCACCACATCATTACTGGAGTTGAATGTTGACATAATTTACTTATATACTGTAAAGATATTAAATTTTTTGTTAAAATTTTACTTTAAAAAAATTTTTTTTTTAAAAGTGGGCGTGGTCCTACTCCGATTTTGGTAATTTTTATTAAGCGTACATATAGTAATAGGAGTAATGTTCCTGCCAAATTTCATCATGATATCTTCAACGACTGCCAAATTACAGCTTGCAAAATTTTAAATTACCTTCTTTTAAACGTGGGCGGTGCCACGCCCATTGTCCAAAATTTTATTAATTTTCTATTCTGCGTCATAAGTTCAACTCATCTACCAAGTTTCGCCGCTTTATCTGTCTTTTGTAATGAATTATCGCACTTTTTCGGTTTTTCGGATTTTCGATATCGAAAAAGTGGGCGTGGTTATAGTCCGATATCGTTCATTTTAAATAGCGATCTGAGATGAGTGCTCAGGAATCTACGTACCAAATTTCATCAAGATACCTCAAAATATACTCAAGTTATCGTGTTAACGGACGGACGGACGGTCGGACGGACATGGCTCAATCAAATTTTTTTTCGATCCTGATTATTTTGATATATGGAAGTCTATATCTATCTCGATTCCTTTATATATGTACAACCAACCGTTATCCAATCAAACTTAATATACTCTGTGAGCTCGGCTCAACTGAGTATAAATATAAAAAAATTATGTAATGAGAAAGAAGGCAGAGTTTACTAAAAAAATGTTCAATTAAAGAAAACAAGTAAGAAAGGCTAAGTTCGGGTGTAACCGAATATTACATACTCACTTGAGAGCTATGGAGACAAAATAAGGGAAAATCACCTCGTAGTAAAATTAACTTAGGGTAACCCTGGAATGTGTTTGTATGACATGTGTATCAAATGGAAGGTATTAAAGAGTATTTTAAGAGAGAGTGGGCCATAGTTCTATAGATGGACGCCATTTAGGGATATCGCCATAACGGTGGCCAGGGCTGACTCTAGAATTTGTTTGTACGACATGGGTATCAAATGAAAGCGTTAATGCGTATTTTAAAAGGGAGTGGGCCTAAGTTCTATAGGAGGACGTCTTTTCGAGATATCGCCATAAAGGTGGACCAGGGGTGATTCTAGAATATGTTTGTACGATATGGGTAACAAAGGAAAGGTGTTAATGAGTATTTTAAAAGGGTGTGGGCCTAAGTTCTATAGGTGGACGCCTTTTAGAGATATCACCATAAAGGTGGACCAGGGGTGACTCCAGAATTTGTTTGTACGATATGGGTATCAAATGAAAGGTGTTAATGAGTATTTTAAAAGGGCGTGGCCCTTAGTTCTATAGGTGTACGCCTTTTCGAAATATCGGCATAAAGGTGGACCAAGGGTGACTCTAGAATTTGTTTGTACGATATGGGCATCAAATGAAAAGTGTTAATGAGTATTTTAAAAGGGAGTGGGCCTTAGTTCTATAGGTGGACGCCTTTTCGGAATATCGTAATAAAGGTGGAACAGAGTTGACTCTAGAATACTTTTGTACAATATGGGTATCAGACGAAAGGTGTTAATAAGTATTTTAAAAGAGAGTGGGCCTTAGTTCTATAGGTGGACGCCATTTAGGGATATCGCCATTAAGGTGGACCAGGGCTGACTCTAGAATTTTTTTATATGATATGGGTATCAAATGAAAGGTGTTAATGAGTATTTTAAAATGGAGTGGGCCTTAGTTCTATAGGTGGACGCCTTTTCGAGATATCGCCATAAAGGTGGACCAGGGGTGACTCTAGAATTTGTTTGTACGATATGGGTATCAAACGAAAGGTGCTAATGAGTATTTTAAAAGGGAGTGGGCCTTAGTTCTATAGGTGGACGCCTTTTCGGGATATCGCCATAAAGGTCGACCAGGGGTGACTCTATAATGTGTGTGTACGATATGGGTATCAAATTAAATGTATTAATGAGGGTTTTAAAAGGGAGTGGTGGTAGTTGTATATGTGAAGGCGTTTTCGAGATATCGACCAAAATGTGGACCAGGGTGACCCAGACCATCATCTGTCGGGTACCGCAAATTTATTTATATATGTAATACCACGAACAGTATTTCTGCCAAGATTCCAAGGGCTTTTGATTTCGCCCTGCAAAACTTTTTCATTTTCTTCTACTTAATATGGTAGGTGTCACACCTATTTTACAAAGTTTTTTTCTAAAGTTATATTTTGCGTCAATAGACCAATCCAATTACCATGTTTCATCCCTTTTTGGTATACTATTATGGCATTTTTTTCATGTTTAGTAATTTTCGATATCGAAAAAGTGGGCGTGGTCATAGTCGGATTTCGGCCATTTTTTACACCAATATAAAGTGAGTTCAGATAAGTACGTGAACTGAGTTTAGTAAAGATATATCGATTTTTGCTCAAGTTATCGTGTTAACGGCCGAGCGGAAGGACAGACGGTCGACTGTGTATAAAAACTGGGCGTGGCTTAAACCGATTTCGCCCTTTTTCACAGAAAACAGTTATCGTCCTAGAATCTAATCCTCTACCAAATTTCACAAGAATTGGTAATGTTTTGCTCGACATATGGCATTAAAAGTATCCTATACAAATTAAATGAAAAAGGGCGGAGCCACGCCCATTTTGAAAATTCCTTTTATTTTTGTATTTTGTTGCACCATGTCATTACTGGAGTTGAATGTTGACAGAATTTACTTATATACTGTAAAGATATTAACTTTTTGAATTAAAAAAAATTTTTTTTTAAAAAGTGGGCGTGGTCGTTATGCGATTTTTCTAATTTTTATTAAGCATACATATAGTAATAAGGGTAACGTTCCTGCCAAATTTCATCATGATATCTTCAACGACTGCCAAATTACAGCTTGCAAAACTTCTAAATTACCTTCTTTTAAAAGTGGGCGGTGCTACGCCCATTGTCCAAAATTTTACTCGTTTTCTATTCTGCGTCATAAGTTCAACTCACCTACCAAGTTTTATCGCTTTATCCGTATTTGGTAACGAATTATCGCACTTTTTCGATTTTTCGATATCGAAAAAGTAGGCGTGGTTGTAGTCCGATATCACTCATTTCATATACCGATCTGAGATGAGTGCCCAGGAACCTACATACCAAATTTCATCAAGATACCTCAAAACTTACTCAAGTTATCATGTTAACGGACGGACGGACATGGCTCAATTGAATTTTTTTTTTGATACTGATGATTTTGATATATGGAAGTCTATATCTATCTCGATTCCTTTATACCTGTACAACTAACCGCTAGCCAATCAAAGTTAGTATACTCTGTGAGCTCTGCTCAACTGAGTATAAAAATAAAGTACTTAAATTGTGAAAAAATTAAGTGAAGTGAACAAACAGCTCCATATAAAAACGCAATAAGTGCACTTAGACTTTTTCCGGCTTTTAATGTGATCATTGTGGAAATATGAAGATTCTAATGTTCGGATATTTAATGTTGGGTTTCCCATTGAGATCTATGTACGTAATTAATTTGTATTAAATTTGTAAACACTCCATTTCATTAATATATATGACCATATCTACCATAAAATATCGTCTGTGAACAATATAATACTAAGATATAACAAAGCAGAATAAATTAGGAAGAAAAGAAAAACAAACAAAAATATTGAAATTATTCACGCAAACATATTTACTAAAATAAAATTGATTTCGTATCTGTAAGCGACATAAACAAATTAGGGTTATGGGATCTAAGCATCCGATTAATGGATATATAATCCAACAAAGTTAGCCTAATAATAAATATTAGTATCGCCTCTTATTATCAACTCTAATTTTTTTCAACTCAGTCTATGCATCCAGTGTTGGGGGTAGTGAAATAATGCGTTAATAGTTAAGCAGTGAGCGGAAATATAGCAAACTAGTCTAACTTACTTAAATTTTTCATTAAGACATTGTAATTTTTATTGCATCTTCTTAAATTTTCTACAACATTTTCAAATGTAATTATAACGTTTTGGTATGGAGCTCCTTAAACAAAGATATGTAAAATCAAAAGAAATTGACATAGAATTAAGGTGAAATTACTTGACATTAACTTGAAAAATCGCTTTTTCCACACCACCCGGGAGGTCCCCGTTGGGGCGTTTTGTGTGCTCGGTTCCCCAGTAGGCCTATATCTCCCATATACATATATCGCCCATTTACTTCAATAATGTCATAATTCAAAAACACGAGCTTTTAGTTAAAAACGAAGAAATGTGCTTAAGGAATTTAGCCTATTTCACGCCACCCGTTAGGTATGCAATTGGCGCTTTACCGAGTTTAATTTTGTATAAATACATATGTAGGATGTACATAAGTTTGACACAAAACGAAAATTTCGAATTGTCTAAGCTTTGGGCAATTGAGGGCGAGCAGTTTAATAAGAGTTATAAATGAGTAATTTTATGTGCTTGTAAGCGTATGAGTCGTGGCACAGTGGCTGACGTACCCGACCAAACGCCCGGGGTTGCGGGTTCAACTCCCACCAAGCATTCCTTTTTTTAAATTTATAAATTATTATTATTAATGGACTGTATTGAGTTTATGGGGTTTTTGATTTAATGTATTCCATTTATTGAGTTGGGTAGTTTTAGTGTTATTGGTGTATTTAAGTCATGGGAGGATGCATAGCATCAGTACACCTTTATTTATTTATTTGTGTTTATTTTAAGGGATTCAGTTTATTAAGTTGGGTGGTTTTAGTGTTATTGGTGTGTTTAAGTCATGGGAGGATGCATAGCATCAGTACACCTTTGATTTATTTAATGTGGGGGCGAGCACTGGGGGGCTCTGAGGCTTCGCTCTACTGAGCCACCTCATCCTCTATTTGAAGAACCCTTTAAAATGTGATATGGAGGCGAGCACGGGACGGCTCTGAGGTATTGGCACCCCATTTTCTACAAGAAAAACCTCTATTTATTTAATTTGGGGCGAGAGTTGGGCACTCTGAGGTTTCGCTCTAATGAGCCACCTCATCTTCTATTTGAAGAACCCCTTCAAAGTGTGATATGGAGGCGAGCACTGGGCTCTGATGTATTAGCACACCATCCGAAGAACCTCGATTTTAATTAAAAAACTCAAACTATGTCTTTAGAATATTTCACTAACCAGTTGAGAATTACAAGCACACTCAATGGCTACTGAAACAAACGAACGAAAAATGTTCATAGTTTAAGTCGCTTAAACATACTCCCCCCTTAGACGGCTTAGTCGTCTAATGAAACTTCCATACGAGCCAGTGATCCGGCTCGAAGGACCATGTCTAAGCTTTGGGCAATTGAGGGCGAGCAGTTTAATAAGAGTTATAAATGAGTAATTTTATGTGCTTGTAAGCGTATGAGTCGTGGCACAGTGGCTGACGTACCCGACCAAACGCCCGGGGTTGCGGGTTCAACTCCCACCAAGCATTCCTTTTTTTAAATTTATAAATTATTATTATTAATGGACTGTATTGAGTTTATGGGGTTTTTGATTTAATGTATTCCATTTATTGAGTTGGGTAGTTTTAGTGTTATTGGTGTATTTAAGTCATGGGAGGATGCATAGCATCAGTACACCTTTATTTATTTATTTGTGTTTATTTTAAGGGATTCAGTTTATTAAGTTGGGTGGTTTTAGTGTTATTGGTGTGTTTAAGTCATGGGAGGATGCATAGCATCAGTACACCTTTGATTTATTTAATGTGGGGGCGAGCACTGGGGGGCTCTGAGGCTTCGCTCTACTGAGCCACCTCATCCTCTATTTGAAGAACCCTTTAAAATGTGATATGGAGGCGAGCACGGGACGGCTCTGAGGTATTGGCACCCCATTTTCTACAAGAAAAACCTCTATTTATTTAATTTGGGGCGAGAGTTGGGCACTCTGAGGTTTCGCTCTAATGAGCCACCTCATCTTCTATTTGAAGAACCCCTTCAAAGTGTGATATGGAGGCGAGCACTGGGCTCTGATGTATTAGCACACCATCCGAAGAACCTCGATTTTAATTAAAAAACTCAAACTATGTCTTTAGAATATTTCACTAACCAGTTGAGAATTACAAGCACACTCAATGGCTACTGAAACAAACGAACGAAAAATGTTCATAGTTTAAGTCGCTTAAACACGAATAGAATAGAGGATACCTTCATAAAAAATAAAAATATAAACAAATTATATAATGAGAAAGAAGGCAGAGTTTACTAAAAAAATTTAAATGAAAAAAAATAAATAAAGTACTTGAAGTGCGAAAAAATTAGGTGATGTGAAAAACAGTTCCATATAAAAACGCTATAAGTGCACTTAGACCTTTTTCCGGATTTTAATGTTATCATTGTGGAAATATGAAGATTCTAATATTCGGATATTTAATGTTGGGATTCCCATTGAGATCTATGTACGTAATCAATTTGTATTAAATTTCATGAAATGGAGATGAATATATATGACCATATCTACCATAAAATATCGTCTGTGAACGATATAATACTAAGATATAACAAAGCAGAATAAATTAGAAAGAGAAGAAAAAAAAAAACAAAAACATTGAAATTATTCACGTAAACATATTTACTAGAATAAAATTGATTTCATAATTTTAAGCGACATAAACAAATTAGGATTATGGGATCTAAGCATCCGAATAATGGGCATATAATCAAACAAAGTTAGCCTAATATTAAATATAGTGGGTAATATACTGCCTATGCAATATTTCGACCTAAGATCGAAAACGTTTTTGGGTCGTTTTTTTCGTTTAATATACAACGTGAAATTTTCCGATTCAATCAAATTGCAATTAAATAAAAATAAATTAAGTTGAAATATAAGATAATATAATAAAATAAAATAAGAAATATCAAAATAAATTAGCACAAAAGACAATATACAAATTTTAATGTAATATCTTTGTAGCAAATTTATTTATTTTTTGTTCACTATAAGACGTGTTATATCTAAAATGAGCATAAAATCTGGAAATGCAAAAAACATTTGGGTCAAATTTGCAATTTGATATATATACATATACAATATATACATTATATACATATTATAATAAAATAAAATAAGAAATATCAAAATAAATTAGCATAAAAGACAATATACAAATTTAATTGTAATATCTTTGTAGCAAATTTAATATACAAAGTGATAAAAGATAACATAATAAAATAAAATAAGAAATATAAAAATAAATTAGCATAAAAGACAATATACAAATTTTAATGTAATATCTTTGTAGCAAATTTATTTATTTTTTGTTCACTATAAGGCGTGCTATATCTAAAATGAGCATAAAATCTGGAAATGCAAAAAACATTTGGGTAAAATTTGCAATTAATTGTTATAAATAAATAAATTTAGTGAGTTTGAACAAAAGTTGGCTCATTATTTCTGATTTAATTTTTTTTAAAGTACCTAAAATGAAAAACAAAGAATCTGTTAAATAAAGACCTATGCTTTTGCGTGTAAGTAAAATTTGTCTAAAAAATAGACCGGTTAAGTTATTACTTCTCTTTATAGTTTTTTTGTGCGTTAACAATTATTTTAGAACAATTTTTTAAGGATTTTGGTACAGAACAATATAGGTAATTGGCAACAATGGGAAACAATATTTTATTTCAACAGAAAATGAGCGAAGCAGTAGTTCTCTCACCGTTTGGCGTGTACAAATATATACATATGTAGAGATGAAACATTTGAGCAACGCGACAATTGAGAATTTGGAGCTATGTACTCAGGGGGGTTTGTGAACATAATGCGTCCTACAGATGGCAATTTCGATAGTTGCACAGATTTTCGAATTTACAAAAAACTTTTTCTATTAATTATAAACAAATATATTAATATTTGTTAACAAAAATAGGCCTATGCACTGCGGTTGATCAATACGAATCGATTCATATAACTTTTATATGATTTTTCGTATGCTAAGTATGCGAAACAGCCTGTCAATTGATTACATGGAAATTTTGTTAGCGTACTAATATATAGATAGGAGAGTAATATACGGCCTATGCAATATTTCGACCTAAAATCGAAAATGTTTTTGGGTTGTTTTTTTTCGTTTAATATACAACGTGAAATTTTCCGATTCAATCAAGTTGCATTTAAATAATAATAAACTAAGTTGAAATAAAAGATAATATAGTAAAATAAAATAAGAAATATCAAAATAAATTAGCATAAAAGACAATATACAAATTTTAATGTAATATCTTTGTAGCAAATTTAATATACAACGTGATAAAAGATAATATAATAAAATAAAATAAGAAATATCAAAATAAATTAGCATAAAAGCCAATATACAAATTTTAATGTTATTTTAGAACAATTTTTTAAGGATTTTGGTACAGACCAATATAGGTACATAATTGGCAACAATGGGAAACAATATTTTATTTCAACAGAAAATGAGCGAAGCAGTAGTTCTCTCACCGTTTGGCGTGTACAAATATATACATATGTAGAGATGAAACATTTGAGCAACGCGACAATTGAGAATTTGGAGCTATGTACTCAGGGGTGTTTGTGAACATAATGCGCCCTAGAAAAGGCAATTTCAATAGTTGCACAGATTTTCGAATTTACAAAAAAATTTTTCTATTAATTATAAACAAATAGGGTAATATTTGTTAACAAAAATAGGCCTATGCACTGCGGTTGATCAATACGAATCGATTCATATAACTTTTATATGATTTTACGTATGCTAAGTATGCGAAACAGCCTGTCAATTGATAGTAAGGAAATTTTGTTAGCATATTAATATATAGATAGTAGTGTAATATACGGCCTATGCAATATTTCGACCTAGAATCGAAAACATTTTTGGGTCGTTTTTTTTCGTTTAATATAAAACGTGAAATTTTCCGATTCAATCAAGTTGCATTAAAATAATAATAAACTAAGTTGAAATAAAAGATAAAATAATAAAATAAAATAAGAAATATCAAAATAAATTAGCACAAAAGACAATATACAAATTTTAATGTAATATCTTTGTAGCAAATTTATTTATTTTTTGTTCACTATAAGACGTGTTATATCTAAAATGAGCATAAAATCTGGAAATGCAAAAAACATTTCGGTCAAATTTGCAATTAAATAAATAAAAAATAAAAAAATTTAGTGAGTTTGAACAAAAGTTGACTCATTATTTCTGATTTCATTTTTTTTTAAACAACTAAAATGAAAAACAAAGAATCTGTGAAATAAAGACCTATGCTTTTACGTGTAAGTAAAATTTGTCAAAAAAAATATGCCGGTTAAGTTATTACTTCTCTTTGAAGTTTTTTTGAACAATTTTTTAAGGATTTTGATACAGACCATTATAGGTAATTGGCAACAATGGGAAACAATATTTAATTTGGACTGAAAATGAGCGAGGCAGTAGTTCTCTCACCGTTTGGCGTGTACAAATATATACATAAGTAGAGATGAAACATTTGAGCAACGCAATAATTCAGCATTTGGAGCTATGTACTCAGGGGAGTTTGTGAACATAATACATCCTACAGATGGCAATTTCGATAGTTGCACATATTTTCGAATTTACAAAAAACTTTTTCTATTAATTATAAACAAATAGAGTAATATTTGTTAACAAAAATAGGCCTATACACTGCGGCTGATCAATATGAATCGATTCATATAACTTTTATATGATTTTACGTATGCTAAGTATGCGAAACAGACTGTCAATTGATTGAATGGAAATTTTGTTAGCGTATTAATATATAGATAGTAGAGTAATATACGGCCTATGCAATATTTCGACCTAAAATTGAAAAGGTTTTTGGGTCGTTTTTTTTTCGTTTAATATACAACGTGAAATTTTCCGATTTAATCAAGTTGCATTTAAATAATAATAAACTAAGTTGAAATAAAAGATATTATAATAAAATAAAATAAGAAATATCAAAATAAATTAGCATAAAGACAATATACAAATTTTAATGTAACACCTTTGTAGCAAATTTAATATACAACGTGATAAAAGATAATATAATAAAATAAAATAAGAAAAATCAAAATAGATTAGCATAAAAGACAATATACAAATTTTAATGTAATATCTTTGTAGCAAATTTATTTATTTTTTGTTCACTATAAGGCGTGCTATATCTAAAATGAACATAAAATCTGGAAATGCAAAAAACATTTGGGTCAAATTTGCAATTAGTTGTTATAAATAAATAAATTTAGTGTGATTGAATAAAAGTTGACTCATTATTTCTAATTTCATTTTTTTTTAAAATACCTAAAATGAAAAAACAAAGAATCTGTTAAGTAAAGACCTATGCTTTTACGTGTAAGTAAAATTTGTCCAAAAAAATAGGCCGGTTAAGTTATTACTTCTCTTTAAAGTTTTTTTGTGCGCTAACAATTATTTTAAAACAATTTTTTAAGGATTTTGGTACAGACCAGTATAGGTAATTGGCAACAATGGGAAACAATATTTTATTTCAACAGAAAATGAGCGAATAGTTCTCTCACCGTTTGGCGGGTACAAATATATACATATGTAGCGATGAAACATTTGAGCAACGCGACAATTGAGAATTTGGAGCTATGTACTCAGGGGTGTTTGTAAACATAATGCGTCCTACAAATGGCAATTTCGATAGTTGCACAGATTTTCGAATTTACAAAAAACTTTTTCTATTAATTATAAACAACAGGAGTAATATTTGTTAACAAAAATAGGCCTATGCACTGCGGCTGATCAATACGAATCGATTAATATAACTTTTATATGATTTTACGTATGCTAAGTATGCGAAACAGCCTGTCAATTGATTGAATGGAAATTTTGTTAGCGTATTAATATATGGATAGTAGAGTAATATACGGCCTATGCAATATTTCGACCTAAAATTGAAAAGGTTTTTGGGTCGTTTTTTTTCGTTTAATATACAACGTGAAATTTTCCGATTTAATCAAGTTGCATTTAAATAATAATAAACTAAGTTGAAATAAAAGATATTATAATAAAATAAAATAAGAAATATCAAAATAAATTAGCATAAAGACAATATACAAATTTTAATGTAACACCTTTGTAGCAAATTTAATATACAACGTGATAAAAGATAATATAATAAAACAAAATAAGAAATATCAAAATAAATTAGCATAAAAGACAATATACAAATTTTAATGTAATATCTTTGTAGCAAATTTAATATACAAAGTGATAAAAGATAACATAATAAAATAAAATAAGATATATCAAAATAAATTAGCATAAAAGACAATATACAAATTTTAATGTAATATCTTTGTAGCAAATTTATTTATTTTTTGTTCACTATAAGGCGTGCTATATCTAAAATGAGCATAAAATCTGGAAATGCAAAAAACATTTGGGTAAAATTTGCAATTAATTGTTATAAATAAATAAATTTAGTGAGTTTGAACAAAAGTTGGCTCATTATTTCTGATTTAATTTTTTTTAAAGTACCTAAAATGAAAAACAAAGAATCTGTTAAATAAAGACCTATGCTTTTACGTGCAAGTAAAATTTGTCTAAAAAATAGGCCGGTTAAGTTATTATTTCTCTTTAAAGTTTTTTTGTGCGTTAACAATTATTTTAGAACAATTTTTTAAGGATTTTGGTACAGACCAATATAGGTAATTGGCAACAATGGGAAACAATATTTTATTTCAACAGAAAATGAGCGAAGCAGTAGTTCTCTCACCGTTTGGCGTGTACAAATATATACATATGTAGAGATGAAACATTTGAGCAACGCGACAATTGAGAATTTGGAGCTATGTACTCAGGGGGGTTTGTGAACATAATGCGTCCTACAGATGGCAATTTCGATAGTTCACAGATTTTCGAATTTACAAAAAACTTTTTCTATTAATTATAAACAAATAGATTAATATTTGTTAACAAAAATAGGCCTATGCACTGCGGTTGATCAATACGAATCGATTCATATAACTTTTATATAATTTTTCGTATGCTAAGTATGCGAAACAGCCTGTCAATTGATTACATGGAAATTTTGTTAGCGTACTAATATATAGATAGGAGAGTAATATACGGCCTATGCAATATTTCGACCTAAAATCGAAAATGTTTTTGGGTTGTTTTTTTTCGTTTAATATACAACGTGAAATTTTCCGATTCAATCAAGTTGCATTTAAATAATAATAAACTAAGTTGAAATAAAAGATAATATAGTAAAATAAAATAAGAAATATCAAAATAAATTAGCATAAAAGACAATATACAAATTTTAATGTAATATCTTTGTAGCAAATTTAATATACAACGTGATAAAAGATAATATAATAAAATAAAATAAGAAATATCAAAATAAATTAGCATAAAAGACAATATACAAATTTTAGTGTTATTTTAGAACAATTTTTTAAGGATTTTGGTACAGACCAATATAGGTACATAATTGGCAACAATGGGAAACAATATTTTATTTCAACAGAAAATGAGCGAAGCAGTAGTTCTCTCACCGTTTGGCGTGTACAAATATATACATATGTAGAGATGAAACATTTGAGCAACGCGACAATTGAGAATTTGGAGCTATGTACTCAGGGGTGTTTGTGAACATAATGCGCCCTAGAAAAGGCAATTTCAATAGTTGCACAGATTTTCGAATTTACAAAAAAATTTTTCTATTAATTATAAACAAATAGGGTAATATTTGTTAACAAAAATAGGCCTATGCACTGCGGTTGATCAATACGAATCGATTCATATAACTTTTATATGATTTTACGTATGCTAAGTATGCGAAACAGCCTGTCAATTGATAGTAAGGAAATTTTGTTAGCATATTAATATATAGATAGTAGTGTAATATACGGCCTATGCAATATTTCGACCTAGAATCGAAAACATTTTTGGGTCGTTTTTTTTCGTTTAATATAAAACGTGAAATTTTCCGATTCAATCAAGTTGCATTAAAATAATAATAAACTAAGTTGAAATAAAAGATAAAATAATAAAATAAAATAAGAAATATCAAAATAAATTAGCACAAAAGACAATATACAAATTTTAATGTAATATCTTTGTAGCAAATTTATTTATTTTTTGTTCACTATAAGACGTGTTATATCTAAAATGAGCATAAAATCTGGAAATGCAAAAAACATTTCGGTCAAATTTGCAATTAAATAAATAAAAAATAAAAAAATTTAGTGAGTTTGAACAAAAGTTGACTCATTATTTCTGATTTCATTTTTTTTTAAACAACTAAAATGAAAAACAAAGAATCTGTGAAATAAAGACCTATGCTTTTACGTGTAAGTAAAATTTGTCAAAAAAAATATGCCGGTTAAGTTATTACTTCTCTTTGAAGTTTTTTTGAACAATTTTTTAAGGATTTTGATACAGACCATTATAGGTAATTGGCAACAATGGGAAACAATATTTAATTTGGACTGAAAATGAGCGAGGCAGTAGTTCTCTCACCGTTTGGCGTGTACAAATATATACATAAGTAGAGATGAAACATTTGAGCAACGCAATAATTCAGCATTTGGAGCTATGTACTCAGGGGAGTTTGTGAACATAATACATCCTACAGATGGCAATTTCGATAGTTGCACATATTTTCGAATTTACAAAAAACTTTTTCTATTAATTATAAACAAATAGAGTAATATTTGTTAACAAAAATAGGCCTATACACTGCGGCTGATCAATATGAATCGATTCATATAACTTTTATATGATTTTACGTATGCTAAGTATGCGAAACAGACTGTCAATTGATTGAATGGAAATTTTGTTAGCGTATTAATATATAGATAGTAGAGTAATATACGGCCTATGCAATATTTCGACCTAAAATTGAAAAGGTTTTTGGGTCGTTTTTTTTTCGTTTAATATACAACGTGAAATTTTCCGATTTAATCAAGTTGCATTTAAATAATAATAAACTAAGTTGAAATAAAAGATATTATAATAAAATAAAATAAGAAATATCAAAATAAATTAGCATAAAGACAATATACAAATTTTAATGTAACACCTTTGTAGCAAATTTAATATACAACGTGATAAAAGATAATATAATAAAATAAAATAAGAAAAATCAAAATAGATTAGCATAAAAGACAATATACAAATTTTAATGTAATATCTTTGTAGCAAATTTATTTATTTTTTGTTCACTATAAGGCGTGCTATATCTAAAATGAACATAAAATCTGGAAATGCAAAAAACATTTGGGTCAAATTTGCAATTAGTTGTTATAAATAAATAAATTTAGTGTGATTGAATAAAAGTTGACTCATTATTTCTAATTTCATTTTTTTTTAAAATACCTAAAATGAAAAAACAAAGAATCTGTTAAGTAAAGACCTATGCTTTTACGTGTAAGTAAAATTTGTCCAAAAAAATAGGCCGGTTAAGTTATTACTTCTCTTTAAAGTTTTTTTGTGCGCTAACAATTATTTTAAAACAATTTTTTAAGGATTTTGGTACAGACCAGTATAGGTAATTGGCAACAATGGGAAACAATATTTTATTTCAACAGAAAATGAGCGAATAGTTCTCTCACCGTTTGGCGGGTACAAATATATACATATGTAGCGATGAAACATTTGAGCAACGCGACAATTGAGAATTTGGAGCTATGTACTCAGGGGTGTTTGTAAACATAATGCGTCCTACAAATGGCAATTTCGATAGTTGCACAGATTTTCGAATTTACAAAAAACTTTTTCTATTAATTATAAACAACAGGAGTAATATTTGTTAACAAAAATAGGCCTATGCACTGCGGCTGATCAATACGAATCGATTAATATAACTTTTATATGATTTTACGTATGCTAAGTATGCGAAACAGCCTGTCAATTGATTGAATGGAAATTTTGTTAGCGTATTAATATATGGATAGTAGAGTAATATACGGCCTATGCAATATTTCGACCTAAAATTGAAAAGGTTTTTGGGTCGTTTTTTTTCGTTTAATATACAACGTGAAATTTTCCGATTTAATCAAGTTGCATTTAAATAATAATAAACTAAGTTGAAATAAAAGATATTATAATAAAATAAAATAAGAAATATCAAAATAAATTAGCATAAAGACAATATACAAATTTTAATGTAACACCTTTGTAGCAAATTTAATATACAACGTGATAAAAGATAATATAATAAAACAAAATAAGAAATATCAAAATAAATTAGCATAAAAGACAATATACAAATTTTAATGTAATATCTTTGTAGCAAATTTAATATACAAAGTGATAAAAGATAACATAATAAAATAAAATAAGATATATCAAAATAAATTAGCATAAAAGACAATATACAAATTTTAATGTAATATCTTTGTAGCAAATTTATTTATTTTTTGTTCACTATAAGGCGTGCTATATCTAAAATGAGCATAAAATCTGGAAATGCAAAAAACATTTGGGTAAAATTTGCAATTAATTGTTATAAATAAATAAATTTAGTGAGTTTGAACAAAAGTTGGCTCATTATTTCTGATTTAATTTTTTTTAAAGTACCTAAAATGAAAAACAAAGAATCTGTTAAATAAAGACCTATGCTTTTACGTGCAAGTAAAATTTGTCTAAAAAATAGGCCGGTTAAGTTATTATTTCTCTTTAAAGTTTTTTTGTGCGTTAACAATTATTTTAGAACAATTTTTTAAGGATTTTGGTACAGACCAATATAGGTAATTGGCAACAATGGGAAACAATATTTTATTTCAACAGAAAATGAGCGAAGCAGTAGTTCTCTCACCGTTTGGCGTGTACAAATATATACATATGTAGAGATGAAACATTTGAGCAACGCGACAATTGAGAATTTGGAGCTATGTACTCAGGGGGGTTTGTGAACATAATGCGTCCTACAGATGGCAATTTCGATAGTTCACAGATTTTCGAATTTACAAAAATCTTTTTCTATTAATTATAAACAAATAGATTAATATTTGTTAACAAAAATAGGCCTATGCACTGCGGTTGATCAATACGAATCGATTCATATAACTTTTATATAATTTTTCGTATGCTAAGTATGCGAAACAGCCTGTCAATTGATTACATGGAAATTTTGTTAGCGTACTAATATATAGATAGGAGAGTAATATACGGCCTATGCAATATTTCGACCTAAAATCGAAAATGTTTTTGGGTTGTTTTTTTTCGTTTAATATACAACGTGAAATTTTCCGATTCAATCAAGTTGCATTTAAATAATAATAAACTAAGTTGAAATAAAAGATAATATAGTAAAATAAAATAAGAAATATCAAAATAAATTAGCATAAAAGACAATATACAAATTTTAATGTAATATCTTTGTAGCAAATTTAATATACAACGTGATAAAAGATAATATAATAAAATAAAATAAGAAATATCAAAATAAATTAGCATAAAAGACAATATACAAATTTTAGTGTTATTTTAGAACAATTTTTTAAGGATTTTGGTACAGACCAATATAGGTACATAATTGGCAACAATGGGAAACAATATTTTATTTCAACAGAAAATGAGCGAAGCAGTAGTTCTCTCACCGTTTGGCGTGTACAAATATATACATATGTAGAGATGAAACATTTGAGCAACGCGACAATTGAGAATTTGGAGCTATGTACTCAGGGGTGTTTGTGAACATAATGCATCCTAGAAAAGGCAATTTCAATAGTTGCACAGATTTTCGAATTTACAAAAAAATTTTTCTATTAATTATAAACAAATAGGGTAATATTTGTTAACAAAAATAGGCCTATGCACTGCGGTTGATCAATACGAATCGATTCATATAACTTTTATATGATTTTACGTATGCTAAGTATGCGAAACAGCCTGTCAATTGATTGTAAGGAAATTTTGTTAGCATATTAATATATAGATAGTAGAGTAATATACGGCCTATGCAATATTTCGACCTAAAATCGAAAACATTTTTGGGTCGTTTTTTTTCGTTTAATATAAAACGTGAAATTTTCCGATTCAATCAAGTTACATTAAAATAATAATAAACTAAGTTGAAATAAGAGATAAAATAATAAAATAAAATAAGAAATATCAAAATAAATTAGCATAAAAGACAATATACAAATTTTAATGTAACATTTTTGTAGCAAATTTAATATAAAACGTGATAAAAGATAATATAATAAAATAAAATAAGTAATATCAAAATAAATTAGCATAAAAGACAATATACAAATTTTAATGTAATATCTTTGTAGCAAATGTATTTATTTTTTGTTCACTATAAGGCGTGCTATATCTAAAATGAGCATAAAATCTGGAAATGCAAAAAACATTTGGGTAAAACTTGCAATTAATTGTTATAAATAAATAAATTTAGTGAGTTTGAACAAAAGTTGACTCATTATTTCTGATTTCATTTTTTTTAAAGTACCTAAAATGAAAAACAAAGAATCTGTTAAATAAAGACCTATGCTTTTACTTGTAAGTAAAATTTGTCCAAAAAATAGGCCGGTTAAGTTATTACTTCTCCTTAAAGTTTTTTTGTGCGTTAACAATTATTTTAGAACAATTTTTTAAGGATTTTGGTACAGACCAATATAGGTAATTGGCAACAATGGGAAACAATATTTTATTTCAACAGAAAATGAGCGAAGCAGTAGTTCTCTCACCGTTTGGCGTGTACAAATATATACATATGTAGAGATGAAACATTTGAGCAACGCGACAATTGAGAATTTGGAGCTATGTACTCAGGGCGGTTTGTGAACATAATGCGTCCTACAGATGGCAATTTCGATAGTTGCACAGATTTTCGAATTTACAAAAAACTTTTTCTATTAATTATAAACAAATAGATTAATATTTGTTAACAAAAAGAGGCCTATGCACAGCGGCTGATCAATACGAATCGATTCATATAACTTTTATATGATTTTACGTATGCTAAGTATGCGAAACAGCCTGTCAATTGATTGCATGGAAATTTTGTTAGCGTATTAATATATAGATAGTAGAGTAATATACGGCCTATGCAATATTTCGACCTAAATTCGAAAACGTTTTTGGGTCGTTTTTTTCGTTTAATATACAACGTGAAATTTTCCGATTCAATCAAGTTGCATTTAAATAATAATAAACTAAGTTGAAATAAAAGATAATATAGTAAAATAAAATAAGAAATATCAAAATAAATTAGCATAAAAGACAATATACAAATTTTAATCTAATATCTTTGTAGCAAATTTAATATACAACGTGATAAAAGATAATATAATAAAATAAAATAAGAAATATCAAAATATATTAGAATAAAAGACAATATACAAATTTTAATGTAAAGTTATTACTTCTCTTTAAAGTTTTTTTGTGCCCTAACAATTATTTTAGAACAATTTTTTAAGGATTTTGGTACAGACCAATATAGGTAATTGGCAACAATGGGAAACAATATTTTATTTCAACAGAAAATGAGCGAAGCAGTAGTTCTCTCACCGTTTGGCGTGTACAAATATATACATTGTAAGGACCCCAAAGCCGAGGGCTTTGTATCCTCACAACATACACATATCTATATATTTTTGTAAACAACATACATTATGAGCAAAATATTAACATTCTCGCAAACATAAATTTTAAATATAGGATCACCCTAACACGCATTGAATATTTGGAAGGAAGGTAGATACGCACAAAACATAAAAATGCAGCGGTCAACCAACCCTTTGCAATCTCAAAATCCAATACATCCAGCTACAAATACAACATACTTAATAACTTAAGTGAACGGAGATCAGCAGCAAGTCGTCAAAATAAGCGCCGCTACTAATAGAAATTTCGCTATACATATTTACGCACAAGCATACAACACACCAACGCACGCCATACTACAGAAGGCAGAAGCATTGGGCAAAGCAAAACACAACATTATAATCAGGTGATCACAAACAAATGTACAAACACACAATAATTATAGCAACGGCTGGAAAGCGCAGTATGAGCAAGTACAAAGGTATGGTATTCAATAAGGAGCATTATGGTGCATGGAAATTCATGGGAAGGAAATATTTACCCGAATAACAGTCGTTTTATATTGTTAATGCTATTAGTTGAAAGTTGTTATTATAAAATAACCGTTTGCCTGCGTGTAAAAATGAGTATATAAGGGCGACGAGTTCGCATTGAAATTCAGAGATTAGGAGACAGGCATACGAGTCGGTAGGATTTATCACTACCGACCAAGAGTACACCTGAAGGTTTTCTCACTTCATTTGTACTAACAGTATACTCGTCTGGAGGCTTTATCACTCCATTCGACCGCAGAGGTTGGCCGAGGGCTTTATTACCTCAGTCACCTCTTACAAAGCAAGGGAATCAGCTAGGAGTAAAATAGAATTTATATTAAATAAATACTTTTATAACGTTTTTATACGAAATAAACAGGGTTATTCTTTTAGAAGGACCGGTAGAAATTTCTTCTTTCAGGAACCCTGGACGGACTGAGGCTAACCCCGGCAAAGTCAAAGGAAAAGTCCGTCACATTTTGGCGCCCGAGCAGGGACAAATCACAAACAAATCAAATTTTACGATATACTTTCAGAGCAACAGAAACGAAGAGGGAAAAAAGATTCACACACTTCTGGGTTAATACGACGAGGATATAAAGCATAACAATGGTAAAAGTATCGTGGATATACTATCTCACTCGAGAGGATCTACAGCACGGAATTTGGGCTAGAGGATGGCGGAACGGTTGACGAACTAAGAAAACGATTGGCGACATTCTTCCAAGGGGAGAAGGATAACGAGAATTTACGGGATCGATTCACAGAGTTGGCGATTCGGCATGCGCGGTTAACAAATCCACAAGCATCAAAGACAAGCAGCGAACTAAATTCACCAAGAAATGATAGGCAGGCAAATGGTGCAACCAATCAATTGGAGGTCGGACAACCACGGGTACATTTTATTCAGCAGCCTAGTACGTACGCAACGACAAATTATATTCAACAGCCTGGCACATATGCAACGACCATGGACAGAGTAAGGAAGTGGGGATTAAAGTACGACGGAGGCAAAGATCCCCTAAGATTCATCGAAAGAGTGGAGGAGCTAGCAGATGGATATGAAATCAACCGCAAAACAATTCCAAAAGCGCTGCCTGAGTTATTGAAGGACAAAGCGTTGGTATGGTACAGGAATAACAACCGGCATTGGCAGGAGTGGGACGCCTTCAAGAAGGACTTCCTGTAGTTCTTTCTAAGCTCCCGATACTTAGAGCAATTGGAAGATGAAATTAGAATGCGCGTACAACGACGAGGTGAGCTATTTAAAGATTATGTCTTAGTATTACAAGGACTCATGCGTCACGCGGGCTACACCGAGGAGCAGAAACTAACCCGCATCTACAGAAACTCGCGCACAGAGTACCAACTATATGTAAAGCGAAGCGAGGTCAGCAATCTTGAAGAGCTGGTAAGTTTAGCTCAATACTATGAAAATATTACTCCTGACAGGGAACCAATGCGAGCTACCACAAGGCCATTCATACCACGACGTCAAGAAGGTCAGTACCAGTGTCTCCAGGCAGAACATAGACAGGAGGAGGGAGTAGAAGTGAGGTCAGAGCCACAACAAGAATATGTAGATACAAGAACGGCCTGCAGACGATGCGGAATAGGCGGTCACTTTTCGTACGGGTGCCGAGGCATAAGAAGAGAATTTTGCTGGACATGTGGTAAGATAGGCGTGCTCACGCGTGATTGTTGTAGGAAGCTACAGGGAAACGACCAGAGACCACATTGGAACCGAGGGATGGGATCTTCGGAGAAATTAGACATGTTCAAATACACAAAGGGCCGCATATTGGTAACAATGTATGTGAACGGAGAAGAAGCGGTAGCAGCGATTGACACGGGAGCGACGAGGAGCTTTATAAGTGATGCAATGGCGAGAAGTTTAAAAACTGGCATATTCAAGGAAGTAAAGACACGAGTAAGAATGGGCGATGGCAGAACAATAATAGTCAAAGAGGCGGTAGATGCAGAACTAACAATGTGTGATAAAGTACAGAGGAACGAGATGATAATCCTACCGGGACTGGGCGATGAGGTGGTAATTGGCACGGACTATCTGGCGAAGATAAACTTGGAGATGAGATGTGGTGGTCAAGAAATAACGTTGAGAATAGACGAACGGAAGAGATAGTGACATGTACAACTATGGTCGAAACAAATAGCGCAAAATTTCAAGGAACACAACCCAATGGCGGCGATAGTAACTAGAAAGACAGAAGATGCGATGAGTAAATTTCTGAGCCAAGAATTACAGGTATTTGCAAATATGACAGGAGTATCCAACGTGGCCACACACAAAATAGTTATGATGGACGACCGTCCAATTAAGCAAAGGTACTATCCAAAGAATCCGAAAATGCAAGAAATTATCAACAAAGAAGTCGACGAGCTGATCGAAAAGGGTTGCATCGAACCATCGAATAGCCCGCACAGCGCACCCATAGTTTTGGCAAAGAAGAAGAATGGCAAATGGAGACTCTGCGTAGACTACCGTCAACTAAACGCAAGATCAGTATCAGACGCATACCCTTTACCTCGTATACAACATATCTTGGACAAATTAAGAAGCGCGAGATTTATCAGTAGCTTGGACTTGAAAAATCGATATTGGCAAATCCCTATGGAAGCAAGCAGCAAGCAATACACCGCATTCACAGTACCTGGGCGTGGACTATACCAATGGAGGGTAATGACATTTGGCTCGCACTCAGCCACAGTAACTTTCCAAAGAGCACTTGATCGCGTCATAGGACCAGAATTGGAACCTTACGTGTTTGCCTATCTTGACGATATTATCATTACAAGCAAAACATTGGAAGAGCACATTGCACATTTAACAGAAGTATTTCGAAGGCTGCATAGAGCGAACCTGAGGATAAACCCGGAAAAATGTGAGTTTTTTAAGAAAAGGTTAAAATATCTAGGTCATGTCGTTAACGAGAAAGGCATCCATACCGCCCCAGACAAGATAGCAGCCATCAAAGAACTGGAACCACCGAAGAATATACGAGAGTTACGACGTTTTCTAGGAGTCGTGTCATGGTATAGAAGATTCGTGCCGGATTTCTCACAAGTCGCACACCCGTTAACATCGATGCTTAAGAAAGGTAGTAAGTGGAGGTGGTCTGAAGAGCAACAATCAGCATTCGAAGCACTTAAGGCAGCACTGACGCAGGCACCGGTACTCGCTTGTCCAGATTTTTCGAGGAAGTTTAGTTTACAGACGGATGCAAGTGATTTTGGTCTTGGTGCAGTACTTACGCAAGGTTCAGGCGACGAAGAGCGAGTAATAGCATACGCACGCCGCAGGTTAAACAAGGTAGAGATGAACTACTCACCGACAGAAAAGGAGTGTTTGGCAATAGTCTGGGCAATACCAAAGATGAGGCCATATGTAGAAGGATACACGTTTACAGTAATAACAGATCACCTAGCGTTGAAATGGTTGAATGCGATAGAGAGTCCGACTGGTCGGATTACGAGACGGGCGCTGGAACTACAGCAATACTCATTTGACATACAGTATCGAAAAGGAAAGTTGAACGTTGTGGCAGATGCATTATCAAGGCAACCGATGGACGAGCAGTTGGGTACGTTGACGATGGATGACGGAAAAGCCGAGTGTAAGTGGCTTAAAGCAAAGATGGAAGATATAAGAAAGGCCCAGGAGAAATTCCCAGAGTACGTTATCGAGGATGGAAAGTTGTACAGACGTATAGAAAGTCAGGTGGATTGCGAAGATGCAGTGCCATGGAAGCTATGTGTGCCGACTCCACAGAGACGCAGAGTGCTAGAGGAGATTCACGACACACCGAGTGCAGGGCATATGGGCATCCGAAAATCGATAGCAAGAGCAACAACACGTTATTACTGGCCAGGAATGTTCAGGGATATAAGGAAGTACGTACAGCAGTGTTACACATGTCAAATATACAAACCGAGTCAACAGCCAGCCGCGGGTAAGATGCTAACGAAGATTTCAGAGGAGCCTTGGGCAACAGTCTGTGCAGACTTTGTTGGTCCAATGCCACGATCGAAGCATGGCAACACGATGGCACTAGTCTTCCTAGACAAATTTTCAAAATGGGTAGAGGTAGTACCAATCAGAAAGGCAACGACAGAATGTTTAATAAGAGGATTTCGAGAGAGGATTTTGGCACGGTTCGGCGTTCCAAAAGTATATATTACGGACAACGGAGCGCAGTTTATCAGCAGACGTTTTAAGAGATTTTTAGAGGAACTTGGCGTGAAACACCAATTAATGGCACCGTACACACCGCAGGAGAACCCGACAGAGAGGGCAAACAGGAACATCAAGAGGATGATAGCACAATTTACGGGAAAAGAGCAGAAGACATGGGATGAGTTGTTACCAGAGATAACACTGGCATTGAATACAAGTGTATGTGAATCAACAGGCTACAGTCCAGCATACATAGTACAAGGGAGTGATCGTAGAGCTAGACAAAGTCTTCAGAGGAAAGAGGAGGACAGCCCACCTAAGTGAGCTGAAATCATAACACGCAGCCGACGCCGCCGACAACAACGAATCCAGGAGGCAAAGTCCTAAACAGAGATACAAGAAGGACGCTAGTGAAGATCAAACCGCGTCAGCACCGTCAAATCGAACAGCAAACAACAATCCCGAGGTACAACAACAGAGAAAGAACAGCGAGGTAGCCATTTGCGGTACGCTCACACGAGTCAGCGAAGAGACCGAGAGACAACACGGAGAGAACCAAGGTACAAGTCAACAGCTGATGGCATACTGAGACGGTAAAGTACAAAACATTGCGGAGAATCAGGTACGAATATTTCCAGAAAATAAATTACAGATCGCCAGAGAACCGGCGCATGGATCAAGATTACACTTGGGAAGGCAATTCGCTATGGCAGCCTTAAACGAACACACTCCCCGAGACAACTACGGAATTACAGACAGTTTTGTAAGATTCTACTTCAATCCGGATGAAATCGGTAATAACGGACACGCCCAACCGAGACAGTGTCAAATCATACACGAAGAAATTTCATATCAAGAAGTACCCGAAAGTCGAATCGACCACTAAAAGCTCGGTAAACTCTAACCACAATTACATAAATATCCCATAAATATACTCTTTAACTATGCGCATGATATACCACGTTTTTTTTTAAATCCACCATACATGGTGGGAACACCCTAAGGAAAATCCACCAGTTTTTCATTTATTTTATAGACTGGCATCACACATACCGCCGACGGGAAGGGCAGCGAAACGCCACCAACCAACGACGACAGCGAAATATTAAGCCGTAAGGCCAGCGAGGTCAACGGCAGCCTCAACGACGACATCAACAAATTAAGCCGTCTGGCCAGCGAGGTCAACGGCAGCCTCAAAGAGATCAGCAGCGACGTGCTAAGCCTGACGGCAAGCAACGAAGACATCGGCGACCGCAACAACAACGACGGAGACGGCAGCAGTATGATAGGCGAAATCCAACAATGGCTGAACAGCGCCCAAACCGACACGCCGGAGACGTGGGAGAACCGCTCCGGTATTCAGCCACTGCAAGAAGAACTCACCAAAGACATTCAACAACACCTACACCAGCCACAACAGCAGGCACAGAAACGACGACAGCGGTCCTTCAAATGTTTTATTGAGGGTCATCTCTACCGCGTACGCATTACGCGCACTGGGCTGGTCACGGTGAGTCTCGCTGCGGAAGGTGAGGGGGAGTGTGAGGACCCCAAAGCTGAGGACTTTGTATCTTCACAACATACACATATCTATATATTTTTGAAAACAACATACATTATGAAATAACTTGGAGTTTATATTTGAATTTATCACTTGTACATTTTATATGAAATATACATATGTATACCTTTATGAATTATACCCTAAATACATATATTCGGTTGTACATTGAATTGGTAAATTATTAAATTGAAGGACAAATTAGACTAGCGCACTTTTGCACGCAAGCAAAATATTAACATTCTCGCAAACATAAATTTTAAATATAGGATCACCCTAACACGCATTGAATTTTTGGAAGGAAGGTAGATACGCACAAAACATAAACATGCAGCGGTCAACCAACCCTTTGCAATCTCAAAATCCAATACATCCAGCTACAAATACAACATACATAATAACTTAAGTGAACCGAGATCAGCAGCAAGTCGCCAAAATAAGCGCCGCTACTAATAGAAATTTCGCTATACATATTTACGCACTAGCATACAACACACCAACGCACGCCATACTACAGAAGGCAGAAGCACTGGGCAAAGCAAAACACAACATTAGAATCAGGTGATCACAAACAAATGTACAAACACACAATAATTATAGCAACGGCTGGAAAGCGCAGTATGAGCAAGTACAAAGCCATGGTATTCAATAAGGAGCATTATGGTGCATGGAAATTCATGGGAAGGAAATATTTACCGGAATAACAGTTGTTTTATATTGTTAATACTATTAGTTGAAAGTTGTTATTATAAAATAACCGTTTGCCTGCGTGCAAAAATTAGTATATAAGGGCGACGAGTTCGCATTGAAATTCAGAGATTAGGAGACAGGCATACGAGTCGGTAGGTTTTATCACTACCGACCAAGAGTACACCTGAAGGTTTTTCACTTCATTTGTACTAAAAGTATACTCGTATGGAGGCTTTATCACTCAATTCGACCGCAGAGGTTGGCCGAGGGCTTTATTACCTCAGTCACCTCTTACAAAGCAAGGGAATCAGCTAGGAGTAGAATAGAATTTTTACTAAATAAATACTTTTAAAACGTTTTATACGAAATAAACAAGGTTATTCTTTTAGAAGGACCGGTAGAAATTTCTTCTTTCAGGAACCCTGGACGGACTGAGGCTAACCCCGGCAAAGTCAAAGGAAAAGTCCGTCACAACATATGTAGAGATGAAACATTTGAGCAACGCGACAATTGACTAAGTTGAAATAATATAATAAAATAAATAAGAAATATCAAAATAACTTAGCATAAAAGACAACATACAAATTTTAATGTAATATCTTTGTAGCAAATGTAATATACAACGTGATAAAAGATAATATAATAAAATAAAATAAAAAATATCAAAACAAATTAGCATAAAAGACAATATACAAATTTTAATGTAAAGTTATTACTTCTCTTTAAAGTTTTTTTGTGCCCTAACAATTATTTTAGAACAATTTTTTAAGGATTTTGGTACAGATCAATATAGGTAATTGGCAACAATGGGAAACAATATTTTATTTCAACAGAAAGTGAGCGAAGCAGTAGTTCTCTCACCATTTGGCTTGTACAAATATATACATATGTAGAGATGAAACATTTGAGCAACGCGACAATTAAGAATTTGGAGCTATGTATGTACTCAGGGGGGTTTGTGAACATAATGCGTCCTACAGATGGCAATTTCGATAGTTGCACAGATTTTCGAATTTACAAAAAACTTTTTCTATTAATTATAAACAAATATATTGATATTTGTTAACAAAAATAGGCCTATGCACTGCGGCTGATCAATACGAATCGATTCATATAACTCTTATATGATTTTACGTATGCTAAGTATGCGAAACAGCCTGTCAGTTGATTGCATGGAAATTTTGTTAGCGTATTAATATATAGATAGTAGAGTAATATACGGCCTATGCAATATTTCGACCTAAAATCGAAAACGTTTTTGGGTCGTTTTTTCGTTTAAATGAAATGAATGAAGTTAAATGAAGTGAAATTTTCCGATTAAATCAAGTTGCATTTAAATAATAATAAACTAAGTTGAAATAAAAGATAATATAATAAAATAAATAAGAAATATCAAAATAAATTAGCATAAAAGACAATATACGAATTTTGATGTAATATCTTTGTAGCAAATTTAATATACAACGTGAAAAAAAATAATATAATAAAATAAAATAAGAAATATCAAAATAAATTAGCATAAAAGACAATATACAAATTTTAATGTAAAGTCATTTCTTCTCTTTAAAGTTTTTTTGTGCGCTAACAATTATTTTAGAACAATTTTTTAAGGATTTTGGTACAGACCAATATAGGTAATTGGCAACAATGGGAAACAATATTTTATTTGAACTGAAAATGAGCGAAGCAGTAGTTCTCTCACAGTTTGGCGTGTACAAATATATACATATGTAGAGATGAAATATTTGAGCAACGCAATAATTCAGCATTTGGAGCTATGTACTCAGGGGGGTTTGTGAACATAATACATCCTACAGATGGCAATTTCGATAGTTGCACAGATTTTCGAATTTACAAAAAACTTTTTCTATTAATTATAAACAAATAGAGTAATATTTGGTAACAAAAATATGCCTATGCACTGCGGCTGATCAATACGAATCGATTCATATAACTTTTATATGATTTTACGTATGCTAAGTATGTGAAACAGCCTCTCAATTGATTGTATTGAAATTTTGTTAGCGTATTAATATATAGATAGTAGAGTAATATACGGCCTATGCAATATTTCGACCTAAAATCGAAAACGTTTTTGGGTCGTTCTTATCGTTTAATATACAACGTGAAATTTTCCGATTCAATCAAGTTGCATTTAAATAATAATAAACTAAGTTGAAATAAAAGATAATATAATAAAATAAAATAAGAAGTATCAAAATAAATTAGCATAAAAGACAATATACAAATTTTAATGTAATATCTTTGTAGCAAATTTAATATACAACGTGATAAAAGATAATATAATAAAATAAAATAAAAAATATCAAAATAAATTAGCGTAAAAGACAATATACGAATTTTAATGTAATATCTTTGTAGCAAATTTACTTATTTTTTGTTCACTATAAAACGTGCTATATCTAAAATAAGCATAAAATCTGGAAATGAAAAAAAAATTTGGGTCAAATTTGCAATTAATTGTTATTAATAAATAAATTTAGTGAGTTTGAACAAAAGTTGACTCATTATTTCTGATTTAATTTTTTTTAAAGTACCTAAAATGAAAAACAAAGAATCTGTTAAATAAAGACTTATGCTTTTACGTGTAAGTAAAATGTGTCCAAAAAAAATAGGCCGGTTAAGTTATTATTTCTCCTTAAAGTTTTTTTGTGCGCTAACAATTATTTTAGAACAGTTTTTTAAGGATTTTGGTACAGACCAATATAGGTATTTGGCAACAATGGGAAACAATATTTTATTTCAACAGAAAATGAGCGAAGCAATAGTTCTCTCACCGTTTGGCGTGTACAAATATATACATATATAGAGATGGAACATTTGAGCAACGCGACAATTGAGAATTTGGAGCTATGTACTCAGGGGGGTTTGTGAACATAATGCGTCCTACAGATGGCAATTTCGATAGTTGCACAGATTTTCGAATTTACAAAAAATTTGTCTATTAATTATAAACAAATAGAGTAATATCTGTTAACAAAAATAGGCCTATGCACTGCGGCTGATCAATACGAATCGATTCATATAACTTTTATATGATTTTACGTATGCTAAGTATGCGAAACAGCCTGTCAATTGATTGTATGGAAATTTTGTTAGCGTATTAATAGATAGTGGGTAATATACTGCCTAAGCAATACGGCCGCTATGATGCCGGTTGCCGCTTTGACCTAAAATCAAAAACGTTTTTGGGACGTTTTTTTGTTTCGTAATTAGCATAAAAGGCAACTGCCATCATCCGATGGCAAAATCCTGAGCCAGATAAATAATTTTGCATGTAAATGCAACAACAACGATTTGAGCCAGATAAATCCAGATAGAAGTCTTGTTCAATTTGACAGCCAGATAATTTGTTAATTACTTCTTTTTAGTTTGGCAACGCTGCCCTTAATAAACCTAATTTTTCAAAAATAAATGTCGCTGCTTAACCTTTCGCCGTATGAGTTAAATGAAAAACGGCGGCGACATCTGCCTATCACATTTCACGAGTGCGAAAATTTCACGACATCTGCTTCTCAAGTCTCTCAATGATCCAGAGCATTTCCTTGAGAATTGAGCGTGAGCCGGAGCTGTAAAACTCACTGGAAGACGGCAAATATAAAAAATGTAATGTTATATTTTTGTAACTTTGTTTTTTTTGTTCAGTATAAGACGTACTTTATCTAAAATTAGGATTAAATCTGCAAATGCAAAAACATTTTCGCGCAAATTTGCCATTAATTGTTATAAATAAATTAGTTAGTTTCAACAAAAATTAACTCATTATTTGTGATTTCATGTTTTTTTGAAAACAACTAAAATAAAAAACAAAGAATCTGTTAAATAAAGACTTATGTATTTACGTGTAAGTGAAATTTGCCACAAAAAATAGGCCGGTCAAAAATTAATTCTATTTAAGATTTTTTGGTACGCTACAAATTATTTTGGAACAATTTTTTTAGGATTTTGGTAGAGGCTATTATAGGTAAGTGGCAACAATGGGAAACCATATTTGTATGTAGGTGAAACATTTGTGCTTTCGGATTTAGCGGAGATACACAAAATTTGAAATTCACATTAGAACACTTAGATAATTGTTCCCAAAGGCGGCGCGCTTGTGTATAAAGGTTTAGGTCTTTGAAATTCGCATTAGAACATTTAGATAATTGTTCCCAAAGATGGCGCGCTTGTGCACGAAAATGAAATACGATATTTGTATGAATTGTTAGAATTTACAAAAAACTTGTTCTATTAATTATAAACAAATAGAATATTTGGTTACAAAAATAGGCCTATGCACTGCGGCTGATCAATACGAATCGACTCATATAACTTTTATATGATTATACGTATGCTGAGTATGCGAAACAGCCTGTCAGTTGATTGCATGGAAATTTTGTTAGCGTATTAATATATAGATAATTGTACAAAGCGTGCTTTTTTTGTTACAGTTATTATACCACTTCTTTTCATTGCAGAAGATTGCAGTATGCCAGTAAATGTTTCCTTCTTTAACAAATTTTAATGTAATATCTTTGTAGCAAATGTAATATACAACGTGATAAAAGATAATATAATAAAATAAAATAAAAAATATCAAAATAAATTAGCATACAAGACAATATACAAATTTTAATGTAAAGTTATTACTTCTCTTTAAAGTTTTTTTGTGCCCTAACAATTATTTTAGAACAATTTTTTAAGGATTTTGGTACAGATCAATATAGGTAATTGGCAACAATGGGAAACAATATTTTATTTCAACAGAAAAAGAGCGAAGCAGTAGTTCTCTCACCATTTGGCTTGTACAAATATATACATATGTAGAGATGAAACATTTGAGCAACGCGACAATTAAGAATTTGGAGCTATGTACTCAGGGGGGTTTGTGAACATAATGCGTCCTACAGATGGCAATTTCGATAGTTGCACAGATTTTCCAATTTACAAAAAACTTTTTCTATTAATTATAAACAAATATATTAATATTTGTTAACAAAAATAGGCCTATGCACTGCGGCTGATCAATACGAATCGATTCATATAACTTTTATATGATTTTACGTATGCTAAGTATGCGAAACAGCCTGTCAATTGATTGAATGGAAATTTTGTTAGCGTATTAATATATGGATAGTAGAGTAATATACGGCCTATGCAATATTTCGACCTAAAATCGAAAACGTTTTTGGGTCGTTTTTTTCGTTTAAATGAAATGAATGAAGTTAAATGAAGTGAAATTTTCCGATTCAATCAAGTTGCATTTAAATAATAATAAACTAAGTTGAAATAAAAGATAATATAATAAAATAAATAAGAAATATCAAAATAAATTAGCATGAAAGACAATATACGAACTTTGATGTAATATCTTTGTAGCAAATTTAATATACAACGTGATAAAAAATAATATAATAAAATAAAATAAGAAATATCAAAATAAATTAGCATAAAACACAAAATACAAATTTTAATGTAAAGTCATTACTTCTCTTTAAAGTTTTTTTGTGCGCTAACAATTATTTTAGAACAATTTTTTAATGATTTTGGTACAGACCAATATAGGTAATTGGCAACAATGAGAAACAATATTTTATTTGAACTGAAAATGAGCGCAGCAGTAGTTCTCTCACAGTTTAAAATAAAATAAATGTAAGGCGCGATAACCTCCGAAGAGATCTAAGGCCGAGCTTCTCTTCCAATTTGCGTCGTGCTCCTCTTGATTTTTCCCTACAAATTGGCCGGACGGGACCTACATGTTTTATGCCGACTCCGAACGGCATCTGCAAGGCAGATGAGTTTTCACTGAGAGCTTTTCATGGCAGAAATACAATCGGAGCGCTTGCCAGACACTGCCGAGGGGCGACCCCGCTTAGAAAAAATTTCTTCTAATTGAAAAATCTTATTTCTAAAATTTTGATGTTGCTTTGCCCGGGAGTTGAACCCAGGGCATACGGTGTGATAGGCGGAGCACGCTACCATCACACCACGGTGGCCGCCACACAGGTCTCACAGTTTGGCGTGTACAAATATATACATATGTAGAGATGAAACATTTGAGCAACGCAATAATTCAGCATTCGGAGCTATGTACTCAGGGGGGTTTGTGAACATAATACATCCTACAGATGGCAATTTCGATAGTTGCACAGATTTTTGAATTTACAAAAAACTTTTTCTATTAATTATAAACAAATAGAGTAATATTTGTTAACAAAAATATGCCTATGCTCTGCGGCTGATAAATACGAATCGATTCATATAACTTTTATATGATTTTACGTATGCTAAGTATGTGAAACAGCCTGTCAATTGATTGTATTGAAATTTTGTTAGCGTATTAATATATAGATAGTAGAGTAATATACGGCCTGTGCAATATTTCGACCTAAAATCGAAAACGTTTTTGGGTCGTTCTTATCGTTTAATATACAACGTGAAATTTTCCGATTCAATCAAGTTGCATTTAAATAATAATAAACTAAGTTGAAATAAAAGATAATATAATAAAATAAAATAAGAAGTATCAAAATAAATTAGCATAAAAGACAATATACAAATTTTAATGTAATCTCTTTGTAGCAAATTTAATATACAACGTGATAAAAGATAATATAATAAAATAAAAAAAACTAGCGTAAAAGACAATATACGAATTTTAATGTTATATCTTTGTAGCAAATTTATTTATTTTTTGTTCACTATAAAACGTGCTATATCTAAAATGAGCATAAAATCTGGAAATGAAAAAAAAATTTGGGTCAAATTTGCAATTAATTGTTATTAATAAATAAATTTAGTGAGTTTGAACAAAAGTTGACTCATTATTTCTGATTAAATTTTTTTTAAAGTACCTAAAATGAAAAACAAAGAATCTGTTAAATAAAGACTTATACTTTTACGTGTAAGTAAAATTTGTCCAAAAAAAATAGGCCGGTTAAGTTATTATTTCTCCTTAAAGTTTTTTTGTGCGCTAACAATTATTTTAGAACAGTTTTTTAAGGATTTTGGTACAGACCAATATAGGTATTTGGCAACAATGGGAAACAATATTTTATTTCAACAGAAAATGAGCGAAGGAGTAGTTCTCTCACCGTTTGGCGTGTACAAATATATACATATATAGAGATGGAACATTTGAGCAACGCGACAATTGAGAATTTGGAGCTATGTACTCAGGGGGGTTTGTGAACATAATGCGTCCTACAAATGGCAATTTCGATAGTTGCACAGATTTTCGAATTTACAAAAAACTTTTTCTATTAATTATAAACAAATAGAGTAATATCTGTTAACAAAAATAGGCCTATGCACTGCGGCTGATCAATACGAATCGATTCATATAACTTTTATATGATTTTACGTATGCTAAGTATGCGAAACAGCCTGTCAATTGATTGTATGGAAATTTTGTTAGCGTATTAATAGATAGTGGGTAATATACTGCCTAAGCAATACGGCCGCTATGATGCCGGTTGCCGCTTTGACCTAAAATCAAAAACGTTTTTTTGACGTTTTTTTGTTTCGTAATTAGCATAAAAGGCAACTGCCATCATCCGATGGCAAAATCCTGAGCCAGATAAATAATTTTGCATGTAAATACAACAACAACGATTTGAGCCAGATAAATCCAGATAGAAGTCTTGTTCAATTTGAGAGCCAGATAATTTGTTAATTACTTCTTTTTAGTTTGGCAACGCTGCCCTTAATAAACCTAATTTTTCAAAAATAGATGTCGCTGCATAACCTTTCGTCGTATGAGTTAAATGAAAAACGGCGGCGACATCTGCCTATCACATTTCACGATTGCGAAAATTTCACGACATCTGCTGCTCAAGTCTCTCAATGATCCAGAGCATTTCCTTGAGAATTGAGCGTGAGCCGGAGCTGTAAAACTCACTGGAAGACGGCAAATATAAAAAATGTAATGTTATATTTTTGTAACTTTGTTTTTTTTTTGTTCAGTATAAGAGGTACTTTATCTAAAATGAGGATTAAATCTGCAAATGCAAAAACATTTTCGCACAAATTTGCCATTAATTGTTATAAATAAATTAGTTAGTTTCAACAAAAGTTAACTCATTATTTGTGATTTCATGTTTTTTTGAAAACAACTAAAATAAAAAACAAA
Source organism: Eurosta solidaginis (assembly GCF_040869045.1). NCBI lineage: Eukaryota > Metazoa > Arthropoda > Insecta > Diptera > Tephritidae > Eurosta > Eurosta solidaginis. Next base: position 174,949,480 of record NC_090319.1, on the reverse strand, counting down.
GAATCTGTTAAATAAAGACTTATGTATTTACGTGTAAGTGAAATTTGCCACAAAAAATGGGCCGGTCAAAAATTAATTCTATTTAAGATTTTTTGGTACGCTACAAATTATTTTGGAACAATTTTTTTAGGATTTTGGTAGAGGCTATTATAGGTAAGTGGCAACAATGGGAAACCATATTTGTATGTAGGTGAAACATTTGTGCTTTCGGATTTAGCGGGGATACACAAAATTTGAAATTCACATTAGAACACTTAGATAATTGTTCCCAAAGGCGGCGCGCTTGTGTATAAAGGTTTAGGTCTTTGAAATTCGCGTTAGAACATTTAGATAATTGTTCCCAAAGATAGCGCGCTTGTGCACGAAAATGAATTACGATATTTGTATGAATTGTTAGAATTTACAAAAAACTTTTTCTATTAATTATAAACAAATAGAGTAATATTTGGTTACAAAAATAGGCCTATGCACTGCGGCTGATCAATACGAATCGACTTATATAACTTTTATATGATTATACGTATGCTGAGTATGCGAAACAGCCTGTCAATTGATTGTATGGAAATTTTGTTAGCGTATTAATATATAGATAATTGTACAAAGCGTGCTTTTTTTGTTACTGTTATTATACCACTTCTTTTCATTGCAGAAGATTGCAGTATGCCAGTAAAAGTTTCCTTCTTTTCGGTTTTCCCAATAAAACCAAAACTGATATTTGAACAACAATTAATTATTTACCATTGTTAGCCTCTTAATTCTTAAAAAGGTTCCCATTTTCTTAATATTGAAAAATTGTTTTTGAGTTTACCATGCGTTTGGAACATTATATACTCATATGTAGGCTTAGTGTATACATAAATTTCTATTGAAATATTCCGCCTTTATACATCTTCCGTAAAATACTATATATATTTAATTATATTAATATTTTAAGAGCCCTTTAAAATTTGTAAAAAAGGAAAACCGTAGACATATCACCCCTCCTATCATGAAATCCCATTGGAGCCTATTTTTCTACTACACCCACACTCTCACTGTCCTGCCACTGTACTTTCCCCCCTCTCGCCCTCTCCTAACCCGCTTTACAAACATTGTGCACGCCCTGATGCCCGTTCCAGTATTTGGCGATTTGAGGATAGTTAATATAAAGTAGTGTTTTTTTGATTATTCTTTTTGTTAATTTTTACATAAACTTAAAATTTAATAACTAATGTTATTCCCAAATGATTCCAAAGTGATTGTAAATGATTTTCAGTTCTTGATGATCAAAAGTAAACATATTTGAATATTTCTTTTGTTTTCTTATATGTAGTGGCATAGTGAGGTTTTCTTGCGCCCGGGAAAAATATTTTTTTATGAGAACCCCCGAATTCTGAATCGTTGGAGTGTAATCATTTTGGTGTGAAAGCAATCATAACGGTGGTAAAGTCATCATACCTCTGCCAACCTCGTCCCGAAACATAGGAAATATTGCCCTCGTTGCTGAAGGACAACAACGGAGGGAGGTTCGTTTCCCGGCTGGTTGAAATGCATAGAGGAGGAACTTAGTTTCGTCCGGCAGATTCATGGGTCTGGGAATGCAGATTGGAATCAACAAAAGAAAACTATGCTGCAATATAAACATTTATATCCCTTGTCTCTTCAAATTTTTCACATCACAGTACTTGACAATGATTTAATGTACATACGGCCATATTGTTCACGACGTGGACCTTGCACATAACACAACAACTGAACAGCCACTTCGATGGCACAACGTTACTACTGTGGAACCCCAACAACTTTTGGTTGTGACGTTGGAACACAGTCTCTGCTTCAATACAAATGCATCCGAAATTGCCTCCAATGCACAAAGATGCATAAAAATCCTCAAATCACTGCAACGCGCTTCCCAAGGCAGTCGGTTCTACGTACCGGAGCGACTCGGGATTTTCCCGACCAAGGACTGTCATTTTAGTGGCACTACGCTACCGACTGTCTTACACCCCAAAATCTTGGGTGTGACATTCGATCAGGATCTACATTTTAGTGAGCATGCAGCCGCAATTGTTCCGAAAATTCAGAGCCGTAATAAAATCTCCAAATCTCTTGCTAGCAGTACTTGGGGAAATGATAACGAAAGGCTCATTACCACTTACAAAGCGTCCCCGATATGGTCGCCAAGCCTAAACACCACTCACTGGAAGAAGCTAGAGGCCTGCTAAGATACTGCCCTCAGAACCGCCACGGGTCGTCTTCTTATGTCCCCAGAACACCATCTACATTATGAGGCGAGAATACTCCCCATCAGGGAGAGAAATGAAATGCTAACCAAACAGTTCCTGTTGAATAGTCAGAAACCTGGGAATCCCAACAGACATCTGATTGATGAGCCAACACCGCCCAGCAGCTTAAGGAGTCATCTCCGTAAGCATTATGAGGAAATACGGCACCTGAGAACACAGCCGTATGACGCCAAAAACACAAGCAGGTCCTCAGTGAACTCCACAAACAGGCGTCGGACCTCTTATGTCAGGAATTGCCCGGTGAATCCTGTACTCAAAGAATAATACCCTAAACTTGCAGAAGAAGAATGCACACTCCCTAGGGAAACGCGAGTCACTCTAGCTCAGCTTCGATCTGGATACTGTAACAGGTTAAAATCTTACCTATCCAGAATCAACCCCGTTATACAAAATCTATGTCCTGCTTGCATTGTGTCCCCACATGTCACCAACCATCTCTTCAATTGTAATGTGGAACCAACACCTCTATCACCCCTCTCATTATGGTCCACCCTGTTGAAACAGCAAGTTTTATTGGACTCCCGTTAGAAGATATTGATGACAATTTGTGATCGGTCACACCTATTGGATGGGGCGAAGCACTGCTACAACAACAACAACAATGGCAGCAACGGAGAAAGTTACAGGGATGCCAAATTTCCCACTTAGAACTGCCACGGAATATCTTCTTAAGACGTCTGAGCATCGAGGCATCCCAAAAGACAATTGATTGATGTAGTTGCGCCTTCAAGATAGATAAGAAGACATCTGCATAAGCCGTATGACGAAACCTGGTGTATTATGATCCAGAGAAACACGAACGCAGAGTCTGTGATTTCCTTCAAATTCAGGTTCCCGCTTTTGCAGACATCGACGAAGAAGAATGCACAGATCCGAAGGATATTCGCGTCATCCTGCCCCAACTTCGATCTCTATTTATGGCCCAGCCTGGTGTATAGCACAAATCATGTATTCGTCTGCAATGTGGAATAAAAATCTGTAATTGCAACTTTTTTTTCTAAATCCATATTGAAACTGCTCGATTCCTTGGACCTCCGTTAGAGGTATTTATTTAAAGTTTCTAATTCTAACAGAGTTTTAGGTTCAATTTCTTTTCTACTGCCAAGTAATATTTTGCAGACACATATTTCGATAAAAAGTTTTGTTCCAACGAAATCTGTTTTATAAAATTCACCCAAGTCCTTACAATTTCGTGGTTATTATCCTTGTTTAACAAATTTTAAACATCTAAGAGAAATCCAAATATAAATACGAGGTAATTTAGCCCTCACTAAGGCAGACACCTTGTCGTTGGTGTGAGGGCTTAGCCGAACTCCATAGCGTTCGACTATGAGGAGGAGCTGTTTAGGACTGCCATCCACGCCGTTTCGCCTCATAGGAGGGCAGTGGGATGTCGGTGACCAAGAACTGCCAACCCCCTAATCCAGGGTGTTATGCGGACCGTGCTTATTGGACGATTTGCAGCCAGGGGATAAATTCGGCTGTATTCGAAAGGAGCCTTCCCGATACCGGGCCACATCGGGAAGTATTGATTGCCTTATCACAGTAAGGGGCGCTGCTGTGGCGGAAGGTTTTTTCCCCGTATATAATACCGGACCGCTGAGCCCGCCTCGTCGGGCAGGTGGTCGTACGGCCAAGATGAACAACTCATTAACTAATTGTAATAGGGACGATGTTAAGAGGAGGACTGAGTCGCAAGCCAAGGACGACAAATACGCATTAAGCGATGCGTCGGACTCTGGGAGAGTAGTGCTGATTCAATGAACTCCGTGTTGGAAAAGCATACAAATGAAAACGGAGTAGGAAATTGGGAAGGGTACGGAGCAGAGGAAGTAAAAGAGCTCTCTCGCAGTACCGTGCAGAACTAAGGGGTGGTATAATGGTGTGAAGATGAAAGAGTGCGACAACATCGGGAGCTTGCGGTCACTGGAGGAAGGCAAGGGACGAACGCGCGGTTTGAGGTGGCGGATAAAGGGCAAATCCCCACGGTAACAAAAGTTAAGGTATGGATACCATGCGTGATGAAGTCGGAGGATACACTGCGACCTCTGCAGAATCAGAATCCGAACATACCGACAAAGGATTGGAAGGTACTTACTGTATCTCGGCCAACGGAGGAAGGTCAGTTCTACATCTTCCAAATAAACAAGCAGGCGGAGACTTAATTGTATACGTAGCTTGGCAAAATGTCCTTTGGTACAGGCAAAATTTACATGCGACTGAGGAAAATAAGTCCCGAGGATAAAGTCCTAACAAGGAGAAGTGGGCGAAGTCGAAAGGACTTCAAAAGTCTAAGAGAAAAGGGACAGGTTGAGGTAGCCAACGTCACCACGAAGGTGTTAGAAGGGGACAAACAGCCAAATGTTTCTGCGAGTCGCGCAGGGGAACACCCGGGACAACAGTTACGAGAGGCTGGAAGGGGCCTCGAAAACTCTAAACCAAAAGGGTAAGGGGAGGACGATGACGTCACGACGAAGGTGCTGGAGGGGGCAAACAGCCTAATGGTGCTGCAAGTCCTACAAATAAACCTCTAACACAGTAAAGCGGAAGTCCTCCTAACCCTTGAGGACGGTTCGTTTGACGTGGTGCTGATCTAGGAACCGTGGCTCTCATCGGGAGGAAAGGTTGCTGGACTTAGCGCGCGCGGATTTGGCGTTTCCTACGCGCAAACGGAAGGACGGGTGCGAGCTGTAGTAATGGTAAAGAAACAGCTGAATTCATATATGCTGCCTAATTACTCTACTGAGTACCTCGCAGTGGTTGCCGTTGAGCAAAACAATAAGCAGGCATTTATCCTAGGCATCCTGCTATATGGCCCATGCTGCGGGTGTTCCACCGATGGAGTGCAAGGGGCTAGTACAGGACGAATGACGCAAAGTCGGTTGGTCATAGGCGCGGATGCAAATGAGCACCACAATTGGTGGGGAGGAGCAGATACGAACGAGAGAGGCGAATCTCTATCTTTCCTGCAAACCAGTTCGCAGATAGCCAACAGAGGAAATGTCCCTACATACACTGGTCCAACATCCGACAATGTTCCGGAAATTACATTGAGCTCCGAACGTAATATATCAAGGTATGATTGGATGGTTCTTGAAAGACCATCCTTCTCCGACCATGCGTATATCAGCTTCAGCATCCTCCTAAAGAGGGTAGAGAAGGGAGGAACCTTTAGGAACCCTAGATCAACAACTGAATTCCAGAAACAGGTAGAAACATAACTAGGACAACCCAAAGAGGTTGCTAATGTGGACGAACTAGAGGAGTCTAATGAAATCCTAACGAGGACGCTTATGACTGCGTATAACAAAGCTTGCCCTCTAAGAATATTTAGAGGAAAAGCAAAGCCTCCATGGTGGAGCAATGCGCTGAGTCTTCTAAGAAGACAGGTACAAGAAATGTATAAGCTAGCGAAGGCCGCGGGAAGCGAAGCGTGTCGCGACGAGTACAGGGATCTACTGAGGATCTACAAGCGTGAAATTTCCAGGGCTACGAGAATCTCATGGAAAAGATTATGTACGGACATAGAGTGCTCCAGCGAAACAGCACGGTTGAAAAAAGTCCTAGAAAGGGGAAACATAGCCCTGGGACTAATAGAGAAACAGAAGGGGAATGGTCACGTAATATTAAGGAATCCCTTGAGGTGCTTTTCGATGCACATTTCCCATCGGGAGATGATGTAGAACAGCCAGCAGACAGCACTAACACTTCGATCACGGAGCGGTTAGTGCCGGGCTTGGTGGCCGATACCAAGATCGAATGGGCGGTGAAGACGTTTTCTAAATTTAGATCGCCGGGTTCAGATGGTATATTCCCGGTCATGCTACAAGTTTCAAGTAAAGCGGTCGTGGAATGGCTTAAAATAATATTCGATGGGTGCATAAGACTGAATCTACACATCCACACAAAGTCGGTAGACACCGCATTGCATAAGTTGGTAATAATCATAGAGAAAGCCCCGGAATATAAGGAATATGCTCTAGGATTCATCTTAAACATTGCCGGAACTTTCAATTCGGTAAGGGGCCCGTAAAATTTACGGCTTTCGCAGATGATGTCTTTGATGGATCGGGCGTTTCGGTATATTCATACATGGGCACTAAAGTCGGGTTGAAAGCCAACGCGGAGAAGACGGATATGGTCTTGTTTACAAAGAGGTACAAGGTCCCAAATTGGACCAGGCCTGAGTTAGGAGAAACCTTGCACAAAATATCTAGGAATCATCCTAGACTGTAAGCTGTTATGGAAGCTCAACATGGAGTAGAGTGTGAACAAGGCCCCAACGGTACTTTATGCCTATAAAAGAATGCTGTGGTGTACGTGGGGCTAATCGCCCTCTCTCAACATTCCTTGACAGGATATTTTATTTATTTAATTCAATTCAGTCTATGGTGTTACAAACCTTACAGACTAGATAACATTGGGTTTTTACAGCGAATGTAACACCTATTTTATACTACGGAGTTCTTGTTTGGTGGAAAGACACACAAAAAACAACCTACCTCAAAACATTATGCACACTACGATGGCTGCACTGTATGCCATTCTGCACATTCCACCTGTATACCTGGTAGCAAAGAACATAGCGCTAACAACTGCAACCAGGCTCGGTGCCTCGGGGCAGCTTGAGTGCCGACCATAAGGCCACAGTAGTATAGCGTCATCAATCACAAAACGAACAGATTACCTGATTTCTATCTGCTCTTCGAGGGGATCTTAACGCCACAATAGAGGTGGATGGTTTATGAAAGTGCGCACAAATGGCGTACGAGGCGACACATGTGTACACAGATGGTTCCATGGTAGTGGAAGGAGTAGGGTCTGCGTTATACTGATCCGGAAATAAAGAGATCCTACAAGCTGCCAGATTACTGTAGCGTTCTACAAGTCGAAATATTAGCCGTTACCAAAGCAGTAAAAACACTGGAAGAGAATAGCTTAAGCTGCAACCGTGTTAACTTTTATATTGACAGTCAAGCAGCAATTAAGGCAATAACCTCGCATAGCACAGCATCTAAATGCTTGTTAGAGTGCATGCTGTCTCCGGAGAGAATTGGGACAGGGAGAAGCATACATCTATTTTGGGTCCCAGAGCATATGGGTATAGATGGGAATGAAAAATCAGATGAACTAGCTTAAAATAGCGCATCCCTTAAAGCTTGCTCCGTAGACGTCCCAATTAGACTGGGCGAGATTAAAAGAAGGCAAGGGGTGCACATGATCGACCAAGCGGGAAAGGCGTGGGTTCAAGCGCGGGGCTGTAAAGTGTCGAAGAGAATGTGTAGGTCTTACAACCTTGGCCTTTTCCTACGCCCTCGCCTACAGTACCCGTAAAAAAATTGATGGATTCATGCTGCAAAGCCATTCAAACCGACACCTGCAAGCTATATAGATATTCGCGCATTCAGAAGGGAAAATACTTTCCAAGCATACATAAAAAGTACATATACACGAAGTGGGGTTTGACAATGTTGTGTATTAAGTATTGGCAACTGGTTTGAGTGTTCGATGTTGCTTTATATGTTCCACGTTGGGGTGATTTGGTTTGACATATTTCATAGGGATCTGATCAATTTTTGTTGCGTTCACTATAACAGGCTGTCGTTACAGCTCTCAGGTGCCGTATTGCCTCATAATGCTCCCGGAGATGACGTCTAAGCAACTGGGTGGTGTGGCCTCTTTAATCAGAGGTCTGTTGGGATGCCCAGATTTCGGGGGGAGCGATCAGGGAGATACCTATTTATTTGATTACTTAGTTCATCGACGGGTGGGACAGAATCGTGCAGTCATCGGCGTTGGATACAATGGTGACTCCTTCTGGTGGTTAAGGTAGCTTCGATATGTAGAAGTTAAACAAAAGTGGGGATAACACCCAACCCTGTGGTTCCCCTTGTTTAGATGTTACGTTCCTGAATTGCATGTTATTGCAGACGAAGCAGATAATTTGCCGGCAACCTTTTCAGACTTGAAGAACGGTTTTGCAGTAGCGTTCCGTGGTTGGCTGTACCAAAAGCTTTTTATGAGTCAAGCGTTACGAGTACTGTTCTATGGTGGGCTTTTTCAATCCGCAAATTATCTGTGTGTTTATGGCGTTTATCGCAGTGGTAGCGCTATGTTGTTTTCGAAAGCCATGCTATGTTGTTTTCGAAAGCCATGCTGATGATTGGCAAGACGCAAGCTTTCAGTGAATTTGGGAAGCAGAACATCCTGTAGTGTCAGACAATAAAATTCTCCGACGTTAGCTGGTTTTACAGATTTTAGCAGCGGTACCACCCTGGCCAATTACAATTTTTCGGGGATGACGAAGGTAAACAAGGACAGGTTAAAATCCCTCTTTGCAAAGTTTTTTAAGCATCGGCATGGCTATGCCTTCTGGGCATATTGATTAAGATGGTTTAGCATAAACGATGGCATCTCCAACCTCTTTGGCGGTGATAAAAATAGGGGGCCCGCAGTGTTTATGCTGGTATACGGAAAGCACACTCCCCTTGTCGGGCATCAGTCGGGATTGAAATGGCAGCAACACGTTTGTCTGTATATGTTTTGTAGTCTTCCCACTTTCCTTTTTTGAAGTTGATAAAAGTGCGTTTTTCATTGATGTTAAATGCGCAGCTAACAAGTCCTCTCCTCACAATGAAAATGTCTGGAGAACTATGACAGATTCCTACCCTACGTGTGGGGGTTTCCCCGTTCATCGTGAAGAACATCGTTTCTTCTATTTTGTTCCGCCGGTATATCACCCTTGCTATCCGTGTGTAGATCAGAATGCCACGGATCGTGGTGGGAATTGAAATCGCCTATAATAATGCGGTTTTCACCAGTGAGTAGTACGCTAATGTCAGGGCAATATCCACTGTCTAGAATGATTCCTAGATATTTTGTACACAGTTTCTCCTTGCAGGATCATACCCCTAGCATAAGCCTAGACCCCTCGGGCCCTTATACGTCAACAAGACCATATTCTTCTTCTCCGCGTTGGCGCTCAACCCGAAATTGGATGTCTAGGTTTGTATATCCCGAAGCATCGGATCTATCAAAGTTCCAATTGTTGGAAGGCGCTTTCCACCTCTGACAACTACAACGTCATCATCGTACCCCGGTTGTTTGACGGGCCCACATCGAACCGCCTGAGTAATTCGCTGATGACCAGCGAACGTGACAAATCCCCGCCCTGCGGCGTGCCCATGTCAAGCAATTTTGTGGAATCATACAGCCTCTCTGCGAAGTAGTCTTCCTGCTGAATGTATTTCAATGTACCTAGGACTCTCCATGATGGGCTGTTTAGACGCTCTAGCCAATCCCTCATGTTTATTTATGATTTAATTTGTGGTTCGATTGACTGCCCGGAACTTCTGGGGAAAATTTCCTTCAATGTTCCGTGCAGAACGCTTCGTACGCAATATCCATTTAACGTCAAAGTAATCAGAGCTAACTATTTTAATTATAATCCTATTTGAAGGACACTCGCAGAGTTTAACAGGATTTTCTGTACTCTTGACCTAGATTTCGCTCTCCCGAGATCATGTTTTGGTACTAAATTTTAATCATATTATATTTAATCTTCATATATTGGAATATATTTCTTTGTAAACATTAATTTAGAATTGCTAGTCTGAAAAACTCATAGATAAAGTGAATTGAATTGAATGCTTTCGCTATGTTTATAACCACTTTCTACAGTGCCGTGCGTACCGACTTGAATTTCGTGTAAGCGTTTTGTGTTTTTGAGAACAATTTTTCATCCATGTTGGGCTTTATATACATATATATCTTTCAGCCTCTGATAGATTTTGAGCAGAAATGATGTTAAGCAAATGTGTCTGTAGTCTTCAGGGCACATATGACTGACCGTATTTGGTAAGTAAGCCACACGTGCAGTTTACCAAGAGTTGAATCATTGTCTTATGCACCCATCGAATATTACTTTAAGCTATCCCCCAATTACTCTACTCTAGATATGTAGCATGGCAGTGAGTATAGCATCTAGGCGATTTAAACTTAGAAAAAGTCTGCACCGCCCATTCGATCTTGGTATGAGTCACCAAGCGCGTCACTACCCGCTACGTGATCAAAGAGTAAGTGTTGTCTGCTGGCTCTTCTTCATCATTTCCCGAGGAGAAATGTGCATCGAGAAGCGCTTCAAGGGACTCTTCGATATGATGTAATGATTCATTGTTCTCTTTCTTTTTAATCCCGGAACTACATTTCCCCCAGCACTTTCCATAACTGCGATGTTTCGGTGAAGAACCCGATGTGAGTGCAGCTGTTTCCTTACCATGACTGCAGCTCGCCCCCTATTTGCCGATCGTGTGTAGTAAACGTCAAATCCGCGCACGTTGAGCCCAGATGAGAGCCATAGCTTCTCTTTTTTAGAGTGTTAGGATAATACTAATACTTGGTAATTCTTTTCTCGAGTCGCATATAATTTTTGCCTGTGCCCCAGGACATTTCTTCAAGCTGTGTGTACAATAAATCCTCCGCATTTTGTTTATATGGAAAACGTAGTATTGACCCCCTCCGTAGTCTGATAAATAAGAACTTGAGTCGTTCATCTTGGTCGTATGAGCACGTGCCCGACAGAACGGGCGCAGCGGTCCAATATTATATATGGGGAAAAGAAACGTCCGCCACAGTAGCGCCCCTTACTGTGTTAAGGTCGTCAATACTTTCAGAGGTGTCCCGGTATTGGTAAGACTCCGTTGGTTGGTTGCTGCGCTGCCCGGCCGGCGAGGCCGGACCCAAGTAGTGATGTAGGCGCCATTATGATGCTTTTTCTCTTGGAACCAGTACGTTATCGTTAATATAAAATTACTATCCCCTGAGCTTGTTTTTACTCGAACCGCCGATACGTAATTCACCGCAATACTAGCCAGAACTATATTGAAAAAGAACGATATTTGAGTTAAAATTTCACATTAAAGTTAACTTAAGAGCCACAAAATAGTTCAATTGAGACAATTATATAAAGAAATAAGTGTTACTAACATAAAATTTTTATAGTTTTATGTTAAGTTGTTTCAGTGGTGAATTACCTATCCGCAATTTGATTTCCACTCCTCGTTTTGTTAAATATTCTGTATGCTTCTAAATTCTTTGCTGACAAGAATAATATTCAAAGTTTCCTCGAATCTTAATAAAATGGAACGATTTTCAATGCATCAAAAAGGAAATCGCACGATTTTCAGAACAAATATGATTATCTTTGTAGTTATTCGGTATACTTTCCTGAATTTCGTCGTCTGGAGCAAATTCTAGTCTGTCGGCTAGAACTGCATGGAACGTTATATCTTTAAGGAAACAACTCATGCCAAGCTTGCTGTCATTGGACATATCAAATTTTCCGATTTCAAGGAAATGACCTCCATTTCCCAAACAACGAACTGATGCCAATAATTTATCCTCTGCTAGTGAGTTCAATACGAAATCAACACCTTTGCCATTGGTTTTGCTTTGAACCATAACTTCAAAAGATGTATCTCGAGAACACCCAATGTAACTTTCTGAAATATATATATTTAAATAATTTCAGTACGATTATTACTTTATAGTAAACATACCTTTCAGTTCTGGAAAAGTCCGCATTAGAAAATTTTTCTTCACTGGCGTACTACAAGTTGTGAACACCTCAAGCTGATAAGCCAATGCAACACGAATTGCTGCCAGCCCTATTCCACCAGTTCCAGCATGAATAAGAATACTTTTTCCCTTTCGTATATCAGTTCTTATAAAAAAAGCATAGTATACGGTAATATAAACAACGGGTACTGTAGCTGCTTCTTGCAGCGTCCAGTGTTCAGGTACATCCCATATAAACTTTGATGGTCTTTCGTTAAAAGAAGCGACACCAGCTTTCGCAACCATGCTCATAACACGTCTTCCGGTTACGGTGTTTATTCCAGAAAACTCTAAACCTAATACGCACAATTGATCTAGTCGACTATTGCCATACAGTTCAACCGCTAAACGGCCGGTAGCTAGCATAACATCTCTGAAGTTTAGTGATGAGTACGCAATTCGAACAGAAGAATTATTAGTGTCTAGAGGACCTTTCAACCACTGCAAGGTAGACAAGTCACCTCGTTGCATTACATTTCCATAAATATGATCTGATCTTGGTCTTGGAAGAATATCATGCGGTAGTTTCAAATGCCTGTAAGAACCCCACTTTCCCTAATTTTTTTTGAAGAAATATATATTTTTATATCAGTTAAACATAAGTCTTATTGTTTTGTGCATACCTTAGCATATATGTTAATTGCCAGATTTAAATCCAATTGATTTTTATAGAAGGGATTGGTAAGGTCGAAAGGAGGTGCATTCTTATCATCAATGTAAAAACAAGAAATTAGATTTCCATCTGGCTCCTTTCGCAAGCAATTGACAAACCCCATTAAACCGTTTGTACTTTCGTTAAACGAAAAAAGTACAATTTGAGTTTTGTTAGAAAGGCATAGCTGAATCTGCGCAATCCATTTAAACTCGGTATCGCTCTCAGAAACATGCACCACCACTGCCGCGGGTGTATGGTTTTTTATTTTTTTTTTAAATAAAACCAAATTTTCACCCTCATCTAGTTGTATATTTGCAATTAAGTCAAAATTTTCCAAAGAGCTGTAACAGCCTAAGGTAATCGATTTTTTTTCTTTTGAAATCATGTAACCATGTTCAACCAAAGCCGTGTAAGCTTCTTTAACTATTACATCTTTTTCACCGCTAGTAAGATTATTAGCTATTATTAAATGACAATTGGTTTGTGTAGTTAACTTAGTACGTTCTATGTGAACTCCAGTTATTTCGTCAATGTTTTGATCTGTAAGCAGCTGCAAATCACCTGTTACTAGTGGTAAGTCTTGCAAAGCTTCAACGAATTTGGATATGATCGGCACATCGTGGTCTGTGTCCACTTCTACAATCTTCATTTTTACTAGTGGTGTATTTTCTAATGCTAATTGAACGCATATTCGAGTAGCTTCCCTTACATCAAGAGCAAAAGTTGGAAAATATGGCACAAATACGTACTTTTCAAGAACTGGTATTCCAGGAGCCTTACGTCTTTGTATTGAACTTGCATGAAGTCCAATTAATTCAATACCACCTGAAATTATACGATCAAAGGTAGGTTCAACAAAAACATCAAACACGCGGTTTTCTGGATCCATCCTTGTCATAAGATCAAAGTGATGGAGTCCGTTAATTCGCAAATTCCGTATTTTTGTGGGTATGAGCAAAGTACGTGAATCAGTTCCTAAAATGTGTATTTGCAACATTGCATCCATAAATGTAACCCAGTTATACTTCCACTCGACTCTTCCATATAACCCATCGCCGCGCGCTAAGCACACCGCACGGAAAGCTCCACTATAGTGATAACCTCTTAACTTGAGTTCCTTATAAAAATCTTTTTTGGACAATTCTGGAAAATCGGATTTCTCATTTGACTCATAAGTTTGCGGGGCTATCGGATTTTCAATTTCTCTTATACGACCAGTTACAACTGTACTCCCAGCTTCAGTAATCTATGAAAATAGTAAAGGCATACATCTGGGGTAAAATGATTGAAAATAAAATCTTTACCTCGAATTGTCCTGTTCCATAGTGAATCATAACATTCAGCTCAATATTGCCATTTAGAGACATACTAGTTGCACGCAAGAATCGAATATCTTCGAATTCAACAGGAACATCCATGTAACTTGGACCATGGTACATCAGAGAAAATGTCTCCCACACATACTGAATATAACAAGTTGCGGGTACTAAAACTTTACCGTCTATAACATGACCGGTCATGAACTCTTCATTATCGCTACTTAAATTTACTTTAAACAGCCGTTCTCCACTGGATTTAGTTTTCATGTTCTCATACTTTGTTACAAACCAGTCTTCACTATGATCCCAACGTATCAATGAGCTGATACCAGATGTGCCATTTGATACCGGGAATTCAATTTTGGGATACAAATTTTCAACTGGAAAGGTTATTCCGTTTGCAAATAATCTAAAAATATATATAGTTTTTTCAAACTTCCTAAAAATGTTTATAAATTTCGTGATTCACATCAGGATCGTTACCTCTTTAGTCGGTGTTTTTTATGTACACGTATTTCGTTATTATAAAATTATCGAATTACAATGTATAAACACGTAAAAAAACTACCAACAAATGTATTAGTGATCCGGAGGAGGGTGTTTTTTTGTAACAACACCCCCCCCCCCCCCCCTGCGCAGGATCGCGATAATACTTACTTCCCTAGGGCAGTGAGGAAAAAGAGAGCGTTATTTTTATGATTACGTTGAGTTAGAGCTATATGAGCTCCCGTCGGCATAGTTCGCTTTAGTATTGCTTGAAGCAGTCCATGGGGAGCGATTTCAATTGTCAGTGAATCCTTTGGCAGTCGATCAAATGTATCCTCAAATAAAACGCTATTTAGAAGATTGTTAGTGTGATACTCTGCTGAACATAGATTATGCCCTTGTTGCTCCCAATCACAACTAGGTACACTTGTGCTCAACCACTTAGTACTTCTGGGTCTTGGATCGGGTATAAGTTTTTGCAAATATTTCAAAAAGTCGGGACCCATATGAGCTATATATCGAGAATGATAAGCTATATTTGAACAAGGAACTTCTTTAGCAAAAATTTTCTTCGATTTTAATTCTCTGACGAATTTTGATATGTCTACAGCTGGGCCGGAAATTGTACAAGAGTCAGCACTATTCCGGCAAGCCACTTCAATTGTGTCAGGAAGAATGTTAGTAATTTGTTTATATCCCATTCCTATCGCTGCCATGGATCCTTTTATCTTTTCCTTTTCCAAACTAACTTTTCCGCGAAAATACGAAGCAAGTATTACTTGTTCTGCAGTAAAACAACCATCAGCATAGCCACATCCTAATTCGCCTACGGAATGGCCAATTATATAATCAGGTTTTATATTCATTGAATGTAGTACATCTACTAAAGCAATTTGGATGGCAGCGATACCAACAAAGCAGTTTATTATATTATCGAATGTTCCTAACTCTGTAGATGATAGTATATTTATTAAATCAAGGTCTTTTTTTTGTAAAATTTTATGACTCCTTAAAATAGACTGCCGAAAAACTGGAATTTGCATAAGAGACGCCCCCATTGCAATCCACTGGGAGCCCATACCACTAAAAACCCAAACAATGGGGCGTTTTATTCCAGTGAAATGTTGTACGTCTCTAACGAGGGTCTCTGTTTGACTTTTCTCACTTTTGACAAATACACCATATCCTCGAAATACCATGCCAGAGACTTCCTCTTTTTGAATGTTATATAATAATGCCAAAAACTCAGAATCTAAAGATTTTTTTTCTATTGTGTTGAAAATATGGTTAACAGATTCTTCGGTCCTCCCAGCCCAGGTTAGTAGCCTTGGTAAATCGTCTTCTGGTATTCCTTTATTTATTTTAGGTTTGCCAAATGCTTTTAAAAGTGCATGTGCATTGGCTCCACCAAAACCAAAAGAGTTTACACCAATGTAGGGTTTTTCAAGCTCCATAACATCGCTAACCACTACCAGGCGGCCTTCCGATAAAGCAGTTATTTCAGGTTTTATATCACAAAAATTTATATTTGGGGCTATTTTTCTTGATTTAAATGCGAAACATGCCTTCACCAAAGAACAAATTCCGGAAGCGGCTTCTGAGTGTCCTATATTTGATTTTACTGAACCAACTAGTAAGGGTGCCGTTCGCTGACTACACAACACCGTGTCAATCGCCCGGCACTCCTCGGGATCTCCGACCATGGTGCCAGTGCTGTGGGCTTCCAAGTATCCTAATTGGGTTGGTTTCACATCAATTTCATTATAAAATTCAGCAATTAATTGTTCCTGCAGCTTCCCAGATGGATATGTAATACCCTCTGGTTTATAGCCATCACAGTTTGTCTTTGAGTAAACTACAGTGGCGTATATTCGCTTTGCATCCCGTTGTCTTTGTAAAAAAAGACAATTTATAGCTTCAGATCTCGTATATCCAGATGCATTTTTGTCGAAAGGTCTGCAGAAGCCATCTGATGCCAGTACACCTAGCCTGAAAAATACAAAAACTCTTGAATTTTTACAGTAAAATTTTTTTTAATTGTTGAAATATTTACTGAACAAATTCCATTAATGGAATTCGCTGAGTCTTTATTTTCAATAATTTTGATCGAGTTGTAGGACAAATAAATAAATGTAAGACGCAATAACCTCCGAGGAGATTTTTGGCCGCGCTTCTCTTCCAATTTGCGTCGTGCTTCTCCTAATTTTCCCTGCAAATTGACGGGACGGGATCTACATGTTTTACGCCGACTCCAAACGGCATCTGAAGGCAGATGAGTTTTCATTGAGATGCTTTTAATGGCAGAAATACACTTGGAGTGCTTGCAAAATCATTGCCGAGGGGCGACCCCGCTTATAAAAACTTTGTTCTAATTGAAAAAACTTGTTTATAAAATTTAGATTTTGGTTTGCCGGGGCGTGAACCCAGGATATTCGGTATGCTAAGCGGAACACGCTACAACTACACCACGGCTGCCGTGGGGGACATTTCCAAATCTCGATAAATTAGATTTGAAGAGGGACCATCCCGTTTTAAAACCTTTTCTACACCATTTCCATTTTTTTAATTTATTTTTTTTTATTTTTTAAGGATATTCGGTAAATGATATAGCACTGTACCCTGATTAACGACTACCGCCCCCATGATCATAAACAAACAAAAATTGGAGACTGGTTCGATATAGACTTTAGCATGCTCGACTTTATCTCTAAAATTTTTCATTTAGCAGCAGCTTAAATAAAAAAAAATAAATGTAAGGCGCGATAACCTCCGAAAATATTGCAGGCCGAGCTTCTATTCCAATTTGTGTCGTGCTCATTTTTAATTTTCCCTACAAATTGGCCGGACGGGACCTATTTGTTTTATGCCGACTCCGAACGGCATCTGCAAGGCATGAGTTTTCACTAAGAGATTTTCATGGCAGAAATACACTCGGAGTGCTTTCCAAACACTGCCGCTTAGAAAAATTGTTTTCTAATTGGAAAACCTTATTTCTAAAATTTTGATATTGCTTTGCCCGGGGTGTGCACCCAGAGTATTCGGTGTGGTAGGTGGAGCAAGCTACCATCACACCACGGTGGCCGCCAAGAGGTTACAATCTCTTAAATCCCATTTCGCCCGCTTGTGTTCATCCACAAGCAATCTGATTCGTTGGTTTATATCTCTTATTTGGGGTCGCCAGGATCGAGCTGTCTTATAAGGTCACATTCTCTCGCTAAATTTGCGGCCTGCGCCGGAAAATGAGGCCGGATTTCGGGAATTTTTCCGGCGGGAATAAAACGAGTCGAGGCGGATTCAATGACCTTGAGTCCGGGCCAATATACTTTTTTGCAAAATAACAACGAAAAAATCAAACAAAGTAAGTTCGGAAGAAACCGAACGTTATATACCTAGCTGTGCTCTTATACCCTGCAGTCAAACCAACTAGTTGTATACTAGAAAAACACTAGTTTGCCAAAAATCCCAACTAATATGAGTTCTTAAATTTTTTTCATATTAGCAACTGGTATTTTTAACACGGCGATGTCCTACGAAATATACGTGCAGTCAAACCAGCTAGTTGTGCACTAGAAAAATACTAGTTTACCAAAAATTCCAACTAGTATGAATTCTGTAATTTTTTCATATTAGCAACTGGTATTTTTAACAAGGCGATGTCCTATGAAATATCAGTTGCCAGTCTCGGTATCAGCATCATACCAATTGACAAACTAGTCATTATATACCCCAGATAACCCTAATGTCGTATATGTAGGACACCAATTTCATGTCGACTCACGCACGCGCCCGATGGCCAGGAAATAACGGGAATGTATTTTTACATGCAGTAGAAATTGCGCAACAGCATTAGTAAGTACCCTGCAGTCAAACCAACTAGTTGTATACTAGAAGAATACTAGTTAGCCAAAAATCTCAACTAGTATGAGTTCTGTCTTTTTTCCATATTAGCAACTGGTATTTTTAACACGGCGATATCCTACGAAATATCAATTGACAAACTAGTCATTATATACACCAACATCATACCAGATGACATACTAGTCAGCATACCCATCAGACTCATACCAATTAACATACTAGTCAGCCTTTGCGCCAGCATTATACCAGATGGCATACTAGTTATTATATATACCAATATCATACCAATTGACATACTAGTCAGTGTATTCAACATCAACATACCCGTTGGTATACTACTCAGTCTATGCATCAATGTAATAACAGTTGATATAATAGTCGATATTTGCATTAGAGATATACGCCGCCGATAAACGCCGCCGCCGAATTTCAAAAATATCGGCGCGGCGGCGGCGGCGACGTCCGGTGCGGTACTATATTTTTTACTCGTTTAAGACTGTTTAGGTCATTTATTGTTCAAGTCGAAAATTGGTCGGATATGGTCGAAAGTGGTATCAACGGATGCGCATCACTGCCAGTTATAAGAAACTAATTGCGAAATTTAACTCTTTCTAACTGTTCAAAAGTTATTTAAAACAAGTAAAGAAGTTAAGTTCGGGTGTAACCGAACATTACATACTCAGTTGAGAGCTATGGTGACAACATAAGGGAAAATAACCATGTAGAAAATGAACCGAGGGAAACCCTGGAATGTGTTTGTATGATATGTCAATCAAATGAAAGGCACTAAAGCGTATTTTATGAGGGAGTGGGCCATAGTTCTATAGGTGGACGCCATTTAGGGATATCGCCATAAAGGTGGATCAGGGTTGACTCTAGAATTTGTTTGCTCGACATGGGTATCAAATGAAAGGTGTTAATGAGTATTTT
This sequence comes from Eurosta solidaginis, assembly GCF_040869045.1. Lineage (NCBI taxonomy): Eukaryota > Metazoa > Arthropoda > Insecta > Diptera > Tephritidae > Eurosta > Eurosta solidaginis. The sequence continues at coordinate 174,930,332 of NC_090319.1, read as the reverse complement.
AAAAGGAAGTAATCCTTAGTTCTATAGGTGGACGCCGTTTCGAGATATCGCCATAAAGGTGGACCAGGGGTGACCCTAGAATTTGTTTGTACAATATGGGTATCAAAAGAAAGGTGTTAATGAGTATTATAAAGGGAGTGACCCTTAGTTCCATAGGTGGACGCCGTTTCGAGATATAGCCATAAAGGTGGACCAGGGGTGACCCTAGAATTTGTTTGTACGATATGGCTATCAAATTAAAAGTATTAATGAGAGTTTTAAAAGGTAGTGGTGGTAGTTGTATAGGTGGTCGCCTTTTCAGAGATATCGCCATAAAGGTGGACCAGGGGTGACTCTAGAATGCGTTTGTACAATATGGGTATCAAACGAAAGGTGTTAATGAGTATTTTAAAAGGGAGTGGGCCTTAGTTCTATAGGTGGAAGCCGTTTCGAAATATCGCCATAAAGGTGGACCAGGGGTGACTCTAGAATGTGTTTGTACGATATGGTTATAAAATTAAAGGTATTAATTAGGGTTTTAAAAGGGAGTGGTGGTCGAGATATCGCCATAAAGGTGGACCAGGGGTGACTCTAGAATGCGTTTGTATAATATGGGTATCAAAAAAAAGGTGCTAATGAGTATTTTAAAAGGGAGTGGGCCTTAGTTCTATAGGTGGACGCCTTTTCGAGGTATCGCAACTTAGACTTTGTTTGTACGATATGGGTATCAAATGAAAGGTGTTAATGGGTATTTTAAAAGGGAGTGGGGCTTAGTTCTATAGGTGGACGCCTTTTCGAGATATCGCCATAAAGGTGGACCAGGGGTGACTCTAGAATGTGTTTGTACGATATTGGTATCATATTAAAGGTATTAATGGAAGTTTTAAAAGGGAGTGGTATTAGTTGTATATGTGAAGGCGTTTTCCAGATATCGACCAAAATGTGGACCAGGGTGACCCAGAACATCATCTGTTGGATACCGCTAATTTATTTATATATGTAATACCTGCTAAGATTTCAAGGGTTTTTTATTTCGCACTGCAGAACTTTTTCATTTTCTTGTACTTAATATGGTAGGTGTCACAACCATTTTACAAAGTTTTTCCTAAAATTATATTTCGCGTCAATAAACCAATCCAATTGCCATGTTTCATCCCTTTTTTCGTATTTGGTATAGAATTATGGCATTTTTCGTAATTTTCGATATCGAAAAAGTAGGCGTGGTCATAGTCGGATTTCGTCCATTTTTTATACCAAGATAAAGTGAGTTCAGATAAGTACGTGAACTAAGTTCAGTAAAGATATGTCGATTTTTGCTCAAGTTATCGTGTTAAGGGCCATGCGGAAGGACAGACGGACCACTGTGTATAAAAACTGGGCGTGGCTTCAACCGATTTCGGGTCATAAAATCTATGCCCCTACCAAATTTCAAAAGGATTGGTAAATTTTTGTTCGACTTATGACATTAAAAGTATCCTAGAGAAGTTAAATGAACAAGGGCGGAGCCACGCCCATTTTGAAATTTTCTTTTATTTTTGTATTTTCTTGCACCATATCATTACTGGAGTTGAATGTTGACATAATTTACTTATATACTGTAAAGATATTAAATTTTTTGTTAAAATTTTTCTTTAAAAAAATTTTTTTTTTAAAGTGGGCGTGGTCCTTCTCCGATTTTTCTAATTTTTATTAGGCGTACATATATTAATAGGAGTAACGTTCCTGCGAAATTTCATCATGATATCTTCAATGACTGCCAAATTACAGCTTGCAAAAGTTTTAAATTACATTCTTTTAAAAGTGGGCGGTGCCACGCCCGTTGTCCAAAATTTTACTAATTTTTTATTCTGAGTCATAAGTTCAACCCACCTACGAAGTTTCATCGCTTTATCTGTCTTTGGTAATGAATTATCGCACTTTTTCGGGTTTTCGAAATTTTCGATATCGAAAAAGTGGGCGTGGTTATAGTCCGATATCGTCCATTTTAAATAGCGATCTGAGACGAGTGCTCAGGAACCTACATACCAAATTTCATCAAGATATCTCAAAATTTACTCAAGTTATCGTGTTAACGGACGGACGGACGGACATGGCTCAATCAATTTTTTTTTCGATCCTGATGATTTTGATATATGGAAGTCTATATCTATCTCGATTCCTTTATACCTGTACAACCAACCGTTATCCAATCAAACTTAATATACTCTGTGAGCTCTGCTCAACTGAGTATAAAAACAGGCGTTTTCGATGTCAGCATAACACGGACTTTGCATCACCCAATTCACCAAGTTATTAAAACAAAACACTAAAAGAAACGTTATATAATATATTTATATAATCACTTTACATATTTTTTCCAAAAGAAAAAAAAAAATTGCCCAAGGCGTTTCAAATTGTTTTCAAGTTGTTAAAAAAAGCAAAAAAAGCGCCGACTGAAAGTGCGATTGGCTGAAAGAATAAGCGAAATCAGTGATGCAAAATCCTTTAGTAGATTCTAGAGGCATAAACACTCCTTTGAAATGTTTTTTACCTCATACTTAAGATATGTACGCATGAGAAGGGTTTGAAAAATCACTTGGGCTTACATTCAAACATCTGTTGTTTATTTGCGAAACTATGCAATAGCGTCTGAAATGTTAATTTTAATTTTAACACTTCATCCTTCAACACCCAAGTCTCCCGGTTTGACATAAAGTTGGCGGCCCTATTCAAAACTATTCCCTTGGAGTTAATTACATTGATTATAGCCTATCAACCAAGTTTAAATATCACCTACACGTTACGGCTCCTTTTACAAATGTGAATACGTAGGCACATATATGTATTTATCAGGTTAGGCTTTGTCCTTCGCAAGAACACTCAAAGTGGTGAAGCAAAAGCTTTCCCAAGACAGTGGAAAAAATGGCCGTGTGTGCTACTACCCTAACGAAGTGGACAGTCGAACTAGTTTGAAAACTGAAGCTACGCGGTCATCCATAATAAGATCTTATATCATCAGGATGGAAAACAGCAGTAAACATCATTCAACATAAAATCGGTCGACTGTCATTCTAAAATATCGTTTTGATTTAACGAAGACTATTGAAATCAATGATGTGAACACAAACGTCTACAAACTCTGGTCTACATTTTAAAAATTTTATCCAGGGTCCTTGTAAAATTTTAATTATGTAGATGCGCCGAGGATTATACGATTTTCACCCATTACACAATGACGGCATCCTTGGCCGAACTCCCTAACATTTCAATTTGTTTCTCTGGTGTAGCTCGGTAAAAGCATCCGTTGGGAAGTCTTCGGAGCTACACCTAGAGCTTCTAGGCAAAAGACGTCGACGAAGGTATGAGTTCGAAGTCGCAGTCCTATAGCTTCTGTGCTGGCATATGGTGTGAGGGTCAGAAGGCCTGGTAGCGACTGGTGGCCGGGATTGCTACTGTTCGCACATCGGGAATTGTAGGTCTTAAAAACCGTCGAAAAAACTGGAGGCGCCCTGTGCCACGAGTTTCATGAGTATTAATAGACCATTAATAGCAACCATAAGTCAACTTTGTGCGTGGCCGCCAAGGAGCCACAAATGATTTAAAGAATTTGTGTTCGCGACGATTATTAGGAGTTAACCCTAGGTGAAACTACGCTTTGCATGGGATATGCAGACAAAAGTGTGGCTATTTTATGTATCTCTATTTCTTTTCAGCAGACGCAGCATTACCAATTCCAAAAACCGGGGCTAGGCTCGAAGCCTCTCTGGAGCAAGTGTACGAGGGACAATCCCTCCACAAGGAGCTACTCCTGAAAATTTTTGAACAGTCTGCGAGATCTTGAGGCAAAAACCTCTGATCTTTCCGAAATGGCCAACAGGTTGATTTCCTTAAATACATACAAGCAAACCCTTTCATAAATACTATTTTTTTTAATCGAAAAATCAAGCTTTTTAAAGTAAGAACACCGGCGTACGCCGGCGCGCCGCACACGCCGCCGCCGCCGGTATATAATAGAGCCTGCGCCGCCGCCGCCGACTAAAAGATCGGCGTAAACCTCTAATTTGCATCAGCATCCTACTATTTAATATACTAATCTCAGTTGGGTTGAAAAATTACTTGAAAATTGATAAATTAGCTCAAATTTATGTTATTCATTATATTTCATATATATAAAAGGTATGTATATAGGGTATTCCATCCCATTTCGACCAATTTTGAACCCGACCCCTTTAGAATTGGCTGAAAGGTTTTCTTCTTTTTCTAGCTTACGAAAGACGTTTTTCAGAAGTTTTTAAAATTTTTCCATCCAACTCAAAAAAAGTTATGAATTTTTAAAAAAACCTTTTTTGTTTTCAAAATGCTATAACTTTTTCAAAAATTTACCGTTTGGGATCCTTTTGTTTTTAATTTGTTTCTAAATGTACTTTTCGGAAAAAATTCAAAAAAATTTTAAAGTTTTTTTTTTGTAATTTTTCAGTTTTTCGAGATTTTTCGAATTTCGCCCTTTTTTTCTCATAAAAAACTTCAATCAATTCTGCAATCATCCCAACTAATCCTGGAGTGGGCCGAGAATTTTTTTTTTTATTTAATCGAAAAAAAAATTAAAATTTTTTTTTGGGGTTTTTCCGAAAAGTACATTTAAAAACATATTAAAAAAAAAAGATCCCAAACGGTCAATTTTTGAAAAAGTTATAGCATTTTGAAAAAAACACCGTTTTCCAACTCAAAATAAGTTTTAATATGTTAAATATGTTTAATATGTTATTCATTATATTGCATATATATATATATGCATATGGGGTATTCCATCCCATTTGGACCAATTTTGAACCCGACCCCTTTAGAATTGGCTGAAAGTTTTTCTTCTTTTTCTAGCTTACGAAAGACGTTTTTCAGAAGTTTTTCAAATTTTTTCATTCAACTCAAAAAAAGTTATGAATTTAAAAAAAACATCGTTTTTGTTTTCAAAATGCAATAACTTTTTCAAAAATTTACCGTTTGGAATCATTTTTTTTTTTAATATGTTTTTAAATGTACTTTTCCGAAAAAATACAAAAAAAAATTTAAAGTGGGGCTGATTGCAGAATTGATTGAAGTTTTTTATGAGAAAAAAAAGGCGAAATTCGAAAAATCTCGAAAAACTGAAAAATTACAAAAAAAACTTTAAAAATTGTTTTGAATTTTTTCCGAAATGTACATTTAAAAACAAATTTTAAAAAAAAAGATCCCAAACGGTCAATTTTTGAAAAAGTTATAGCATTTTGAAAACAAAAACGGTGTTTTTTTTTAATTCATAACTTTTTTTGAGTTGGATGAAAAAATTTGAAAAACTTCTGAAAAAAGTCTTTCGTAAGCTAGAAAAAGAAGAAAAACTTTCAGCCAATTCTAAAGGGGTCGGGTTCAAAATTGGTCGAAATGGGATGGAATACCCCCTATATATATATATATGTATATAACTTTAAAATGTATCACTTCAATACATTATACTTTGGAATAAATTTTAATAAAAATACGTACATATATATGAAAACTAAAAAGTAACGGAATGTACGCAATCGCAAGACGCAGGGCTAAGTTTATGGGTTCACCATGACCAGAACAGTCCCAATTTAAAACTGTCAAGCCAAGAGAACTGCTAGGGTTCATCATGGAAGTCGGATGGGATGAGGTGTTGACCAAAGGTCGCAGTGCAATCCTCAATAAATTATCTATCTATCTAACGGAGAAGGAACGAACCAGTAGTGGTTGACTGTGTAAAAACAGGCCAAGCTGCACTAGCGCCGTCCTGTTATGAGTGTTAATGGAGTTCAGAATGGTGGTAGTCATATGCACTTTACGGAAGTCATGCTTATGGCTGGATAACCGAACAATTTCCTTTAATTGAGGGAATCATAACGGCTTTAAACGTTTTCGTTACTGACTAAAGGGATAATATCGGTAGATACTGGCTGGGTTCTGGCCTTTCTCTGTTATTCTGGAAAGGCATAGACTTTTAACGACAAGTAGAAAAAATGTCCTAGGCTACTGATACCCTCATGGCCAAGGTGTTTTGCCATCGGTACAGGTCTTCCGTCTGGGATTTTGATATGGAAAGATTGGCCTTTTCAAAAACTTCTTTAACCTCTGTTGAGGTATCGGTGAGGGTTGACTCGTCATGCTTGTGTTTATGTGCCCGTTGATTTGGACGATATCTAGCATTGTCAACTGAAGTATGCATTGCAAATTGGCTACAGAAAGCACTCGCGCATTTACTCGAGCCGACAGACGAAATTCTAGTCAAATGAATTATTTAAATACTAACTAGTATTAATAACACCACAAAATTATAGTCAATGAACCAATCTAAAACTGACCAGTATGATGAACGACACACAATTCTAGTCAATTAACTACTCATACACTAACTAGTATGAATAACACCACAAAAGTATAGTCAATGAACTATTCGAAAGCTGACTAGTATGAATAAACCCACAAAATTCTAGTCAATGAACTAGAATGTTTGCTGACTACTTTGGCTTTTGACTGCAGGGTATTTACAGTCCCTCAGTGAGAGAAGTGCTTATTCAGAAAATTACTAATTTTGAAAAATGCAAAATTACCTATAACATACGATTTCAAATGTGAGTTAAAATTTATATGATAAAATTTTAAAAATATATTTGTTTATTAAAAAATTATACAGAAATAAATGAGTTTTCAAATGTGTAAAATTATAGTTAAATACATTGAAAATTAGTTAGTAGTAAAAATGAGCAAATGCTAGTGCCCTACATATAGGACATTAGAAAGATAGGTGTCTACAAGAACTATTTTTTTGCAGGGGTCTCTCGCTTAATGAGGTTCTAGTTTTGTTGGAAGATGGTGAAGAAAACACTAGCGACATCGATGAAGTGGTTTTGTTTCCTCCAGTTAATGCAAACGGCGAAGATTCTGGTCCTGAGGAAGCTTTTGGCGTAAATAATTTTCCATCTGCCCAACTGCAAGCGCCAGCAGAAATAAAAATTAGTGCAGCCGGGCCTGAAAGCTCATCCGATGAGTCAAACGTTAATATACCGTTATATATGTAGAACAACCGCATTTGATTTAAGTACATGTATAACTCTTACTTTGCTAGCCCACTGAATTCATATGGCGCTCCAAAACGCTTGGCTCATACATCGCGAACGGGGCGGAAGTTTTGACCAACTGAGCTTTGTGCGTGCAGTGGCTACCATGCTGCTGACTACCCATCGAAAGCAATCAACCTACCAAAAAGGCCATGCAAGTTGCTCTAAAGAAGCCGAGATTCGCTATGACCGTATGGATCATCTTATAGAGCCACAGGAAAAACAAACCCGATACAAGATGTGCAAAATGTAATATTGGAGTACATACTAAGTGTTTTGTAAACTTCCATTCAAATAAATAAAAATATGTTTTTATCTCTTATATTCCTAATGTCCTATATATAAAATAATAAAAAAAGGCATTAGAGTATCTTTCTATAGCGGTTATAAACAGACATTTCCAAAAAAATCAAAAGTTTTCGCCTGAGTAACTTTAAGGGTTATCTGCGATACACCAACATCGTAGCAGATGCCATACTAGTCAGCATACCCACCAGGGTCATACCAAATAACATACTAGTCAGCCTTTGCGCCAGTATTATACCAGCATACTAGTTATTATGTACATGTATATCATACCAATTGATATACTAGTTAGTGTATTCAACATCAACATACCAGTTGGCATACTACTCAGTCTATGCATTATTGTAATTCCAGTTGACATACTAGTCGAGCATCAGCATCCTACTTGTTAATATACTAGTGCTATTCGGGTTGAAAAATTACTTGAAAATTTGTAAATTAGCCCAAATTCATTTTATTCATTATATTTCATATATATAAAAAGTATATCTATATATACATTAGACTGACCCGATTTTGCATCATATCTTTATATTTTTGATGCTGAATGCTAAAAACCTTCAAATAGGTGTCAGAGGTCATAATTTTTCTAAATACATATGTATACTACGCATGCAGCAGCACAATTTTTGATAACCATGCTAAAAAAAAACAAACTGTAAGGCGCGATAACCTCCGAAGAGATCTAAGGCTAAGATTCTCTTCAAATTTGCGTCGTGCTCCTCTTGATTTTCCCTACAAATTGGCCGGACGGGACCTACATGTTTTATGCCGACTCCGAACAACATCTGCAAGGCAGACGAGTTTTCACTGAGAGCTTTTCATGGCAGAAATACACCTGGAGCGCTTGCCAAACACTGCCGAGGGGCGACCCCGCTTAGAAAAATTTTCTTCTAATTGAAAAACCTTATTTCTAAAATTTTGATGTTGCTTTGCCCGGGGTGCGAACCCAGGTTATACGGTGTGGTAGGCGGAGCACGCTACTATCAGACCACGGTGGCCCATGCTAAGCCTATGGGTAATATCAAAAATTTGTTAAATCCTTTTTGTTGAAACTTTATATACACGCAATGGCAATGGAGTTTTGCGATAATTATTTAAACTTTTTCTAGTCAGTGTTACCAATTTCAATGATTTTAAATATTTCTATAGTCGGATTACTTACATAGTGATTGTGAAAATTTTTTTCTTCGAGTTGTTCTTTTAATAATACCAACATACTTCTCATACTACCTCCAAAAATTAAACATATAAGATGCTTATAAATATTTATTTTTCTCGACGAATAAATTGCGTTAGATATATTTTCCAAATCCATTTCGAAAACAATTCGAAAAATACAGTGCTCTAGATATATTTTCCAAATCCATTTTGAAAACCATTAAACGAATACAGTGCTTTTAAATATTTCAAAATTGTCTGTTCGAATTTATAACTCCTTTGATTTAATCAATGAATACAGTGCTTTCCGAGTATTTCAATATTTTTTTCCGAATTTATAATTCTTCGAATTATTCCACGAATACAGTGTCTTTTAAATATTTCAACATCCTTTTGCTTTTACGATTATTTTCAAAGTATGCAACGAATACAGTGTCTTTCAAAGATTCCAACAGTTTCTTCGAATTATTAAACGAATACTGTGTCTTTTAAATATTGCTACATCCTTTTGCATTTACAATTCTTTAAAAGTGAGCAACGAATGCAGTGCCTTTTGAACATGTGAATCTTCTTTTCCCATTTACCAATAACTCATCGCAACTCGTACGATTTTGAATATTTCAAATCATTTCTGAATCTACAGTGTAAAATTTCAATTGCATACCACAATTTGTGAGCAAATGAATAGTTTCAATCTCGTTTTTGTGTAAACACTGCCTACCAGTTAACCTTCAAACTTTCCTCGCTTTTTTTTATAAAACAACTATGATTTCTCCTTTGCATTTTTAATAAACGTAATAAAGTTTGATTTCGTCATTGCTGGTTGTCAAATGTCAGACTTCGATACCGAGTCCAAAGATTTACGTTCTAGTTTTACTAAAGTTACCAAACGTGTTTAAACAACGATCTATCTCGGCGAAAAAGTCAATAGAATATGAAGACTCATTAAGTAAAAGCTATAAATCTTACTGCCGTCGAAAACCGGAATGTATAAAATGTGCTGGTATCCACATGTCTACAGAATGTAGTCGAAAATCTAAATCTGATGATGTCAAATTCGCTTTATGCGAAAGTAATCACCCAGCCAATTACAAAGGATGCGCGGTCTATATAAACTCACAAGACATAAAATACCCATCACTGAGGAAAAAAACTCACCCAAGTACTGTTGTCTTACATGGAAAAGAGAAACCTAATCAACAAGGTGCATCCTCAAGCCAAGTCAACCCAACCAGCAACACTATATCGTACGCTCAAGCCTTAGAAGGGCCCCTACCCAGCTCAAACTTACAAAACATAAAATACCCATCATTGAGGAAAAAAACTCACCCAAGTACTGTTACCCCACATGGAAAAGAGAAATCCAAACAACAAGGTGCATTTTTAAGCCAAGTCAACCCAATCAGCAACACTATATCGTATGCTCAAGCTTTAGAAGGGCTACTTTTAAGTCCCTAAATATAAGTTTTATCACACAAAACTCCCAGATAACAAAGCACATGCTAGATCAGGTATCCTAATAAGGAACAGTGTTAAGCATTGTAATACTAAATCGTACCGCACGAATGCTATCCAAGCCACTAGTGTTACTGTCGATGATTCGCATGGCCATTTACGCTATCAGTTCTCTATAGCCTACCCAGACACGCTATCACTGCGGAAGAGTATTAACATTTCTTTAAAACTCTTGGAAATCGATTTTTACAGTTGGCGGTGATTACAACGCCAAACACACCTTCTGGGGCTCTCGCCTTATCACCCCTAAAGGAAGGTAACTATATCAGGCTATTAGCCCTCTCAAACTAAATCCATCCTCTACTGGAACACCCATATATAAGCCCTCAGATAAAAATAAACTACCCGACTTGATCGACTTTTGTGTGGTAAAAGGCATATCTTCTTCAGAAATAACCTGCAAATATTGCTTTGAATTGTCTTCTGACCACTCCCCAATATTGGTAACAATTGATAAAAATCTCACATCCACAGCTAATCATTGTAGCCTCTATAATCGGAAGACTAACTGGGAGTACTTCCGATCCATGATCTCGTCTAATATTTACTTAATACTATCGCTGAAATCCGACGTTGATATGGCTGAAGCAGTCGAACACTTTAACAGGTGTATGCATCCGGATGACAAGAAACGGTTGAATGCATTCACTAACGAACTTAAATCCATCCTTAATATGGAGCGCAGCAGAGAAATTCAACAATACCTCAGTAATATTGATGCAACAACTGCAACTTTTGGAAAGCGACTAGCAAGCTAAAGAGGCCAATTACCTCAAATGCACCTATACGAATGGAGAATAACGAATGGGCAAAAAGTGATGATGAAAACGCAAATACTTTCGAACGCCAACTAAAAGTAGTATTCACTCCGCATGATATTGAACCCCCTCTAAGAATAACTAAGGAACTGAAAACTACCTTAAGTCATCCATATCAAATGGACCCACCCATAATAAAGTTCTCAATATCGGAGATAAAAACCGTAATTGCAAAACTCAAGCCAAAAAAAGCTCGGGCTACGACCCTAGCTCTATTCTAAATAATTTACCCCCCGAAGGCATACAATTCTTGACACAATTGTTTAATGCAGTACTAAAAACTCAATTCATACCCACACAGTGGAAAGTTTCGCAGATGAAAATGATTCTGAAACCCGGAAAACCAGCTGATACAATTGCATCTTACAGACCTATTAGTCTGTTGCCTATCGTCTCAAAAGTCATGGAAGTTCTCTTCCCTAAAAGACTCTTGCCCATAATGGAAGAGCGTAAAATCATACCCAATTACTAGTTTGGCTTCAGAAGAGGGCACGGAGCAATTCAGCAGGTCCACAGACGCACTGAGCAAATACTCGACGCTTTTGTGAAGAAAAAACACTACACAGCTGCTTTTCTACATATTTCACAAGCTTTTGATCGCGTATGGCATTACGGACTTCTCTATAAAGTAAAATATACCCTCCCTATAAATTACTTCTTATTTATACAATCATATCTAAAACAGCGTTATTTCTTCGTATTTATTGTCAGAGAGAGGAAATCAATAGACAAGGTGATAATTTATTACAAAATGATCTTATGGAACACAGTTATTCTAACTATAATAGCCCATTGATACTGGTACCAAAGAAAAACCCAACTGGACAGAAATCCTACCGAATGTGTGTCAACTTTGGAGCCGTAAACAAAAAATTAAATGCAGACAATTTCCCGCTGGCACGAATATAGATATTCTGGATAATCTAGGCAGAACCAAATATTCCTCTACATTGGATTTGTATTTAGGTTTTCACCAAATTCATGTAAATAAAGATTCTAGAGACATCACCTCGTTCAGCACTGATCGTGGTGCATTTCGATGGAAAGTTTTACCATTTGGTTTAAACGTAGCTTCAAATTCATTCTCAGGAATTATGTCAATTGCCTTTTCAGGAATTTCTCCTAACCAAGCGTTTTTATACATATGTCGATGATCTAATAGTCAATGAGTATAGCGCAGCTCACCATCTTAAAAATTTAAAACGAGTTTTTCAAACATGCAAAGAATTTAATTTGTGTCTAAAACCCGAAAGATGCAACTTCATGCGTTCAGAAGTTACTTTCCGAAATACTCATCGAAAGGTCTACTTCCCGACGATTCCAAAATAAGCGCAATAAAGAAATACCCAAAACCTTGTGATAAAGATGCAGTAATTCGTGGCATTCGCCAATTATTATTGAAGGGTTATACCAAATTTTGCTTCAATAGCAGCACATTTAAATAAACTTAGCAGGAAAAGAGTGGAATTTAAGTGGGATGAATCATGTGAAATAGCATTTGAAAAACTTCGGAAATCTTTAATTCCTCCTCAAATTCTCCAATACCCAGACTTCAAAAAGGAATTCATCAATACAGTCGACGCGTCAAAAATTGGTTGCGGTGCCATTTTAAGTCAAAAGTACCTGGGCGACCTAGCTTTGCTCGGCAATCTTCAAGTATGCCGCATAACATACTTTGTTCCACATGTCATCATTAATTACACTCTACTTTTTTTTTTATATGTACTGAAATATTTTTATTTGAATGAAGAGATATTTCCTTACGTAAGTTTGTACTATTGATATTCTTATTTTTAAGTTTGTATTGTTGATATTCATATGTGTAGATTTGTATTGCAAGGCCAGCAGATTGATACTTGTATGCATTATGTAAAATGTTTGTATGTGCATATTTGGTTAATTCATATTAACAAAGTAAACACTGCAAATGGATTGTATGTACATATTTATGTGAGAGTCTAACATTGACAATCGGCAAGTGATCGGGGTGATTGACTGATTAGGTTGTGAAAAGACAAGGATTTCATATTCGGCATTCCATTGATGTTGGCTCGCCGCTTGTGCGAGGTCAATGTAATTTATGTCGCCCAATATTGTAATATGATTATGTTATTATTGTGTGTTCGGTTCAGAAGAAATGTATTGGCATAGAAGTTCATGATACGTAATGCCGCATATGTATTGCTTAGTGGGCGTGACACATAATGCTATACCATCCGCCTTAGAAAAAGAGGATTATATAATTGAGTGAGCAATTGTATAAGACTCTTTGTTTGAATTTTTTAATGATGTTACTGTAACTTGTTATAATAGTGACAGAGTGTGTGTACTTTGTGTCTAATCAGCTGACCTTCATACTTTTATTATGTTTACAATGTTTTGTACAATTTTTTTTCAAACTCCGATTATTTTACTTATTTTACAATTTTCATTTATTTTATTTATTTTACATTTTTCATTTCTTTATTTTACATTTTTCATTTATTTTACAGAGCTGGATTTTAAATGTGTCGACCCATCCAAAATCCGCTTTTTCTAAAAATTTTTATTAAATAAGAGAGTAAATTGGAGTGCTTATTTCACTATTTAATGTTTTAATTTATTAAAAGATGGTTTAAATGGGTTTAAGTTTATTCTTATGAATTATTAACTCCTTATCTTTATTGTTCCTATTAGTAGTTTCTTCTTTATATGGTATTAAAGTAAAATTGTTATTTTTGTCAATTTTCTTTACCTTACATCTTCCTTTATATCTACTGTCTAACTTGTGGCTAGCTTCTTCTCTAACTAATACTAGATCACCTATTTTTATTTATTTACTGGTGCTATTTTTATCATAATTAAGTTTTTGTTTTTCTTTGACTTCTTCTACTAATTTTCTAGCTCTTGGTTGTGCTATTTGAAGTCTATATTTTATTTCTTTGTCATATGCTTCGTGGTTATACACTGGGCTTATTTTATTCTCATCTAGGAATTCGTATATAGGTGGATCTTTCGCAAATATTAGCTCGTAAGGGCAATATCCGTGTTCGGTCGATGGGGTCGTATTGTAGCAGTATGCGAAATACCTGAGGTATTCGTCCCAATCATCTTTATCACTGGATATGTATGAACGTACATATTTGTTAAATGTCCTATGACTACGTTCTACAGTGCCTAAAGTTTGGTGATGGTAGGGTGTTGAAGTTTTATGCTCAATTTTTACCAGTTTGCATAGTTCTTCGAATAAGCAAGTTTTGTATTCGGTTCCCATGTCTGTTAGGATTGTTTTCATGCACCCATAGATCAGAATGAAGTGCTCGAATACAGCTTTAGCAACTGTTATTGCGTGTTTGCTCTGGACTGGAATTTCTACTAAATATTTGGTGAGATCGCATATGATGGTAACTGCGTATTCGTTTCAATTTATCAATTTCGGTAATGGTCCGACCGTATCGATCTGTACTATATCGAAAGCCTTCGGAGGTGTCTCCGTTATTGTCATTTGTTCTTTTATATGCTTATTTATTTTGTTTTTCTGACAGTGGATGCAGTTCTTCACGTATTTTCTTACGTCGTTTTTCATGTTTAGCCAGCTATATTTCTGCTTGATTTTATTTGTCATGCGATTTATTCCTGGGTGGCCACCACTAATAAGATCGTCATGATATTTTTGCAGAATTTCCTTAATTTTCCCGGGATTAGTCACATATATAACCTCTGGGGTTAATGCAATTGTTAGTTTTTTGAGAACCTTGTTTCCTATTTCAATAAATTTTCCTACTGCAGTATAATTTCTTTTAAACAATTTGTCCCCTAAAGACAACTGTATTTGTACAAGGCCTAAATTGCCGGCTTCTCTTTCGGGGCTGGTAAAGAATTGTCCTAAGTCAATCTTATCCTCAACAATTAGGTTGCTTGAATCAAAATGGCTACAAATTTTCTTTCCTTTTTGAAATAGAATTTCGAAGGATTGCAAACGAGCTCCACTAGTCTTTTTACTTCAAATTTATTTAGCGCTTCATATATTTTGGGGTTATTTGTGTGACTTTCTTTAATTTTAATGTTATTTTTTACATTTTTAGCTGCTGATCTTGTTGAAACTTGCATTATTTTGCATGCTTCCACTGACATTTCTTTTAGATTTGTAATGTTAATGCGAGACAATGCGTCCGCTACATGATTTTCTTTTCCAGCAATGTACTCCACTTCGAAATCGGACTCTTCTAACTCAAGTCTTATTCTTGATAATTTAGGTGAAGGATTCTTCATCGAGAAAAGATATGTTAAGGGGCGATGGTCGGTTTTAATTAAGAATTTTCTGCCATAAACATATGGTCTGAAAAAGGTTATGGCCCAATGGATTGCTGCTAATTCTTTTTCTATGGTAGCTTTATTGGTTTCACCTTTTGTGAATGATCTAGAAGCGTAAGCAATTGGTAACTGTTTGCCATCGTGTTCTTGGCTAAGGACTGCTCCGCAAGCATGCCCACTAGCGTCTGTTGTTATGCAGAATTCTTTATTGAAGTCGGGGTATTGCAAAAGTTGTGGGCTGATTAATGCTTTCTTTAGGTAGACAAAAGCTTTTTAACATTCTTCTGTCCAGTCGAAGGAAACATTCTTTTTGCAAAGCCTAGTTAATTTTCTTCAGTACTCTGCGAAATTTGGTACAAATCTTCTGTAATAATTGCAGAACGCTACGAACCTTTTAACTTCATCTGCTGTTTTTGGTGTTGGGTAATTTTGAACTGTTTCAAATTTGCTTGGGTCAGGTAGTATTCCTTTGCTTGTGCATTTATGTCCTAAATAAGTTACTTCTTCACTGAAGAATAGGCATTTATCTGGATGTAATTTTAAGTTGTATTTCCTACAAGTCGAGAAAACATCTTTTAAATTTTTTAGCATGTGTTTTTCTGAACACCCTAGTACAACTAAATCATCCATGTAGAGAAATGCTTGGGATGGTTTGAGGCCCGCAAAGGCTAATGTCATCATTCTTTGGAATGAATTTGGTGCTACTTTTAATCCATAGGGCAGTCTTTTGAATCTATATGTACCATTTTCTGCTGTGAATGAGGTTATATCTCTAGAGTCTGGGTGTAATTCTATTTGATGAAAACCTGACATAAAGTCTAGGCATGAAAAATATTTTGCTCTTCCAAGTTGGTCTAAAATATCATCGATTCTTGGAAGTGGCAATTTGTCCGCTGCTAGCTTTTTGTTTACTTGTCTGTAGTCAACTACCAGTCTCCATCTCTTTTCTGTATTACCTGGTAGTGATTTTTTAGGAACTAGTAAAATTGGACTGTTGTATTGCGATTTGAGGGTTCTATAATGTCATCTTCAATCAATTTATTAACCTGTTTACTTATTTCTTCCTTTTGTGTCTCGGGTAATCTATAGTTTTTTATGTATACTGGTGTGTCATCTTTCATGTGTAGTTTTTTTTTATAAAAATTATTAGTGGAAATAGGTCCTGTTTGTAGTGCAAATATATCTATGAATTCTGTGCATAGTGAAGTTAATTGTGTATTGAAAAATTTTTGGAAATTTTTGGTTAATCTTTTTAATTTGTTTGTGTCATTACTCTGTTTATTGTGTGTTTTTGTTTTAATTAAATTATAGTCATCTAAATTTTCAGTATGTATTTTGTAATTTTGAATGGTTGTATTTTTATGTGTGGTGTTAATAATTCTGACAAAAGTTTGATCCCTATTTGTGATTGTGTTTGCTATAAAAATGCCTTCAGCCAGTTCTTGGTGGGGTATGAAGATGGATTTATTATCAGTGTTTACTGTTACCTGTCTAATGACTTCAGATTTAGCAGGGATTGTAATTGTATTGCACGGTATTGGAAAGTTGTCTTCTACGACGTGAAATTTATGATAAATTAGAAGGTCGTCGCCTTTTAAATCAGTTTTGATTGTACCTAATGTACTGGTTATACCTTGACCAATGCCCTTTAAGTCTATTATTTGTTTTGTATTTATTTTTTCATGCTTAATTATTTGATTCTTTTTAATTATGGAGATATCTGCTGCAGTGTCTACTAAAAAAGTTGAAATTGAGTTATTTAAAGAGGTTTTTGTAGATATATAACTATTTAAGTGTAGATTTAATACACATATATTTCTATTTGGGTTGGAGGGTGGAGCCGTGTGTAGAAGTCCACGAAAATGGGGAAAGCTTCTGACCGCCATTCACCTGGGAATGGCCAGAGCGATTCTTTTGCATGCGGTTCAAGCAGCTCACTACTGCCGGTCGTTTGCGGCCAAGTATCCTCTGGGTGAGAAGGCGACAACCTGGCTAGGCCACTCTGCCATAATCGGTTTAAGGGCTAGCCGGATGAGATCTCATCGGCAGCGTCTGTACACCTCTAGGTGCGGCTGCAAGCGGGCGTCTGTCTTGGAGCAAGCGGCTCGCTAATAAACGTGCAAGCAATATTTTCACCCCCGCTGAGCGGGTTGTGCGCTGGGCTTGGGACCCGCCACGTAAAACCACACTCCAATGAAATATAACAACAAGCCTCGGATAAATACACTCTTTATTGATGACGACCATGGCAAACGTTTGAAGGACAATGAATTGAGGGCATGCACCTGGAACGTCCGATCCCTGAATGGGATAGATGCAGATGCCCGGCTTGTTGATGTCCTCGTCAAAGCAAAATCTGACATCACCGCCATCCAAGAAATGCGTTGGACGAAGCAAGGAAGAAAGAAGATCAAAAATTGTGACATCTATTGGAGTGGCCATGCGAATAAGCGCAGTTTCGGCGTCGGATTTGTGGTGGGAGAGAGACTTTGTCGCCAAGTACTGGCGTTCACGCCTGTGGACGAGCGTCTCGCCGCTATCCGAATAAAAGCAAAATTTTTTAATATATCATTCATCTGCGCCCATGCGCCGACAGAGGAGAAAGACGATGAGGTGAAAGACACTTTTTATGAACAATTAGAACGCACATACGAGCGCTGCCCCCGTCATGAGATAAAAGTAGTGCTTGGCGACTTTAACGCCAGGGTGCGCAAAGAAGGTGTTTTTGGCCCTACAGTCGGAAAGTTCAACCTACACAATGAAACTTCTCCTAACGGACTGAGGCTGATTGACTTTGCCGATGCTCGAAACATGGTCATATCCAGCACGAGGTTCATGCATAAAAAGATACATCAAGCTACATGGCTGTCTCCTGATCGAAATACTCGCAATCAGATCGATCACGTTGTGATAGACGGACTGCATACCTCCAGTGTTTTAGATGTGCGCACGATCCGAGGACCTACCATCGACTCGGACCATTATCTCGTTGCAGCCAAAATACGCACCCGCCTCAACGCGGCTAAAACCAAGGAACAAAAACACAAGGAAAGCTAGACATCGATAAGCTTCAATCACAACAGACTGCCAATGATTTCGCAACTCGACTCTCACACCTGCTCTCTGAGAGCACAACTCATCCTGAAGAAATACAGGAGCAGTAGGAGCATATCTCCAAAGCACTTCGTACTGCCGCCGAGGAAAAAAATTGGTTACCGGCGGCCACGAAAAAACAACTGGTACGATGAAGAATGCCGCGTTGCAACCGAAAGAAAAGACGCTGCCTACAGGGCTACGTTAAAAGCGAGCGTGACAAGAGGAGTGTGTGAACGCTATCGTGAGTTGAAAAGGGAAGCGAGACGCCTTTTCAGGAAAAAAGCAGAAGCAGAAAGACGTAAGTGCGAGGAGCTTGAGCTGCTAGACACCAGGAATAACGCCCGAAAATTCTACCAAAAAATACAGCGACAGACGGAAGGTTATAAGACCGGGGCAAACTCCTGTAGGAATGAAAACGGCGACCTTGTAACTGATGTCCAGGGAGCGCTTAGATTATGGAGGGAATACTTCTCTGCTCTCCTAAATGGAGGCAGCAATTCACAGCGCAGAGATGAAGAACCCGATCCCGCAACCGATAATGATGGAATATATGTCCCCCCGCCCGATTATGACGAAGTTAGAATAGAAATATCCAGATTGAAAAACAACAAGGCCGTGGGCGCTGATGGATTGCCTGCGGAGCTATTCAAGTACGGCGGCGAGGAGTTGGTAAGGCGTATGCAGCAGCTTCTTAGCAAAATATGGGCGGACGAGTGCATGTCCGACGGTTGGAATCTAAGTGTTCCTTGCCCAGTCCACAAGAAGAGGGATACTGCAAAATGCACCAACTATCGTGGAATCAGCTTTCTTAATATCGCATATAAGGTCCTTTCAAGTGTATTGTGCGGAAGATTGAAGCCCACCGTGAATCGGCTGATTGGACCTTATCAGTGCGGCTTCAGACCTGGTAAATCTACCATCGACCAGATTTTCACAATGCGCCAAATCGTGAAAAGAGAATCGACACACATCACCTCTTCGTCGACTTTAAAGCCGCCTTCGACAGCACGAAAAGGAGCTGCCTTTATGCCGCTATGTCTGAATTTGGTTTCCCCGCAAAACTTACACGGCTGTGCAAAATGACGTTGAGCAACACCACCAGCTTAGTCAGAATTGGGAAGGACCTCTCCGAGCCGTTCGAAACTAAACGAGGTTTCAGACAGGGTGACCCCCTATCGTGCGATTTCTTTAATTTGATGCTGGAGAAAATTATACTAGCTGCAGAACTTAACCGCACTGGAACAATATACTATAAAAGAGTGCAATTACTGGCATATGCTGATGACATTGATATCATCGGCCTAAACACCCGTGCTGTTAGTTCTGCTTACTCCAAACTGGAAAAAGAAGCGGTAAAGATGAGTTTGATGGTGAATGAGGACAAAACGAAGTACCTGCTGTCATCCAGCAAAGAGTCAGCGCATACGCGCCTTGGCAACCACGCTACTGTTGGCAGCCATAATTGCGAAATAGTAAAAGGCTTCGTTTATTTGGGAACCAGCATAAACACTAGCAACAACATCAGCACTGAAATCCAGCGAAGAATCAATCTTGCCAATAAATGCTACTTTGGACTAGATAGGCAATTGAAAAGTAAAGTCCTCTCTCGGCGAACGAAAATCATACTCTACAAGTCACTTATCGTACCCGTCCTGCTATATGGGGCAGAAGCATGGACCATGACAACAGCAGATGAAGCGGCTTTGGGAGTGTTCGAGAGAAAAGTTCTTCGAAAGATTTATGGACCTCTACGCGTTGGCGATGGCGAGTACCGAAGAAGATTTAATGATGAGCTGTACGAGCTATACGCAGACATCAACATAGTCCAGCGAATTAAAACGCAGCGGCTGCGCTGGCTAGGCCATGTTATGCGAATGAATGATGATGCTCCGGCCAAGAAAGTGTTTCTATCGGAACCCGCCTATGGAAGCAGAGGTAGAGGGCGACCCCACTCCGTTGGAAGAACCAGGTGGAAAACAATTTAAAATCCCTTGGTGTGACCAATTGGCGCCGGTTGGCGGAGCGACTGGCGTGCCTTGTTGGACGGCCATAACCGTTTAGACGGTTAAGCACCAATTAAGTAAGTAAGTAATTTTTCTACTTACTGATTTTGAAGTGGAGTTTCCTGGTTTTCCTGCTGATTACAGCTACGTACATTGCGTGTCTGATTGCGTGTTTGGTTATAGGACCTATTTCGATTTTGCAATCTTTCTTGAGGATTATTGTTATTGTTAGTATTCGCTCTAAAGTTATTGTTATATCTTGGCTGTGGTCTAAATCTCCTACCTCGGTAATTCCCATAGTTGTTACTTCGGTAACCCCCACGGAAATTACTCTGGAATTGATTTTGTTACCGTATATTTAAGATTGTATTTGAGCTACCCGTTATTTCGGTACAGCTATTTGTAAATTTTGAAATCGCATCGTTCATTGTTGTGAACGTTCCTGCTTGCATAATCATTTTTACTTTCTCGTTCGATCAGTTCTTATACATCGCTTTGACTGCTGCTTGGGTTGCATATCTGGTTGCCAAGTCTGTATTTAAGCCATCCGAGATATATGCTCCCTCCAGGGACCTAGTTATTTTTTCTATTTCCGCTGTGTACTGATTTGCAGTTTTGCTGCGCTGTTAGATATTTAGTAGTTTTGCTGTCAAAACTTCAACTGATTCGCCTTTTATTGCTGTTTTCAATTTTAACTTAATTTGTGCAATAGTAGTCTCGTTGATAATGAAATTTCTTGCAGTGCCTTTTAGTTTGGTTTTTACCATGGTTATCGCTAAAGCTTCATAAGTATCTTTGATTTGGTCTAAAATATCAAGAGCATCTAGGAAACTATGTATATTTTCAGGCTTGCCATCAAATTCTGGCAACACTGATGAGGCAGTTTTGATAAATTCTACTACTGTTTGTGCCATTGTGACGTTTATGGGGGGTATATACTTGTGGTTTATTTTCTTCTAATGAAGGTAAAGGGGTACGGTTTCATGACGTTTCGATTATATACGTTTTCGAACTGGTTTTGGTTGCCTATATTTACTTTTCATGTATTGCTTAAGTATCGTAGCTATTGCAATGGTCAATAGGACGATAAAGTAGATTAAAATTGCTAGCCATATTTCTGGTATTGTTTGAACATTTTTCGTATCTAACAGAGGTAGATGGTTCATATTTTAGGACTCTATTTTCTGTTGATTCCGAGTTTTCCTTTCCTAACTCGTATCCGGTTATCGCTATCATGATACCTTGAACGATTTTTGTCCAGCAACCCATGTTGAAATTTTCTATAATAATTTTCTACCTCACTGAAGAATATACTAAGAGATTTGTTTTTCTTCAAAATTTTATTTATTTATGACTCAACACGTTTTAATTTTAAAATTTATCATATTATATAAAAAAAATTTTATTTTTTTCAAATTTTAGTTTTCGTTTGGGAAGACCATTCGCAACATTCTAGCTGTTTCTTCCTCTCTGGTTGTGGGATTTTTAACATCTTATATTGTAGATTCCCTAGTCATTCCTATCGTTTCTCAAAATTGTTTTAACCATTTTAATTCCTTTTCGTAATCTACCTTTCCTTTATCTATAATTACTTTGTCTTCCCAAGCAATGGGGTGTTCCCAGTACTTAGCTGGCATTCCAATTTACTCACTTAATTCTTTAATTTTTATCAATTCTCTTTTTTTTTCTTTTAAATCCTTACATATTTAAATTTTATTCTTTAATATTTCCTATTGTACAAAAAAAATCCTAGGCAAAAATATAATTTTTGCCAATGGTTAAGCGTCGCAGGGCCGCTCAAGTTATTCTAAATTTTAACTAATTTAAATATACTTAATATCCATTGCCAGAGCATTGCTCATTATCTTGTTGATTTTCAATATGATATCGTATACCAATTATGTCCTATTTTGCTGCCAAATTTCTCGGATTTATTCCACCCTTTTATGCGTTCGCCTATCAAAATTGCTCGTATGTTGATTAATGCATCCTGCTTAGTGGTTGTCCGTAATTCCCGTGGTTTGCTTTTGTATATGAGTGTTTTATCCTTCTGGTCCTTCCAAAGTATAAGTTTTGCCTTGTCTGTTTAATAAACGACCAATTATCTCCTTTTTGTCTTTAATTGTTAATAACCCTTGGTCTTATCGATAATCCTTTTAGGATTTTTATTGTTGATAATCCTTTTTAGGATTATTTTAAATATTTTACTAACTTTTGAACTGGCAGGCTCTTTTCCTCCAGCAAGATCTTTAGCAGTTTTGCCAATTTCTGATCAAGCTGGCAGGAATTTCCTCCAACTAGATTGTTTCGCAGTTTTGCCAAGTTAATCTTGTTTGGCAGGATCGCCATGAAATATTCTTATTTGAATGAAGAGATATTTACTTACGTGAGTTTGTTCTATTGATATTCTTATTTGTAAGTTTGTATTGTTGATATTCATATGTGTAGATTTGTATTGCAACGCCAGCAGATTGATACTTGTATGCGTTATGTAAAATGTGTGCATGTGCATATTTGGTTAATTCATATTAACAAAGTAAACACTGCAAATGGATTGTATGTACATATTTATGTGAGAGTCTAACATTGACAATCGGCAAGTGCATTGATCGGGGTGATTGACTGATTAGGGTGTGAACAGACAAGGGTTTCATATTCGGCATTCCATTGATGTTGGCTCGCCGCTTGTGCGAGGTCAATGT
Source organism: Eurosta solidaginis (assembly GCF_040869045.1). Lineage (NCBI taxonomy): Eukaryota > Metazoa > Arthropoda > Insecta > Diptera > Tephritidae > Eurosta > Eurosta solidaginis. Next base: position 174,907,371 of record NC_090319.1, on the reverse strand, counting down.
AATTTATGTCGCCCAATATTGTAATATGATTATGTTATTATTGTGTGTTCGGTTCAGAAGAAATGTATTGGCATAGAAGTTCATGATACGTAATGCCGCAAATGAATTGCTTAGTGGGTATGACGCATAATGCTATAGTACATATACTATCTTATAACTTTACACGAGCATTTCTTGTATATTAGTATATTTGTATATTTTCCTCCACACGTTGTGTGCGCTGCTCACCAGTTTCGAAATTAACTCTTTCTTATGTACGCTGCCGCTGACCCTCAAGTTGTTGTTCTCGGTCCTCCGTTGGTATCTCTCTTCGATATTTTCAGTGGCCCTGCGTATGGACGCACGTTGACGCAAATCCTCCAAACGCTGCGTACGTTCCTCGAATGATTCGTTAGCTAATCGTTGCGCCTTGGGCAAACGGGTTTGCTCTCTGGCAACATTAAAAGAATACGATTTTTCTTCACTTACGGTTTTTTGTTATATTTTCCAAGCATCTCGATTTTCCAGCACGCGCAGGGCGTTGTGCTGGCAAAGTTTCTCGAGTATCTTCGTACGCCGAATTATTAATTTCAAACATTTTTTTTGTTATACACTATGAAAGTCTCACAGTTTTATTACATTACAAAACTTGTAAATTTCACGAATAACAACTATGAGTTAGTTTAATTAAATGTCAACTTACTTCAATAAGCGCCATCTGTTGGTAAGTAGTTAAATGGTTAGATGTCGTTTTCAAGTTGAACATATGCCTCTAGCGTTCAACGGTAGCAAATTACCATGGTGAGATATCTTTTTGCTATTGTTTAGGCCAGTAGGCTAACCCCAAAGGAAAATTAAGGGCCGGCCACCCTAATGCAATTTGATACAAAACCGCTTATTTATTACAGCCGTTAGCACTTACACTAAAAGAAAAATTTACGTTTCGTTAAGTTACCCCGCCAAAGGCCTGTTAGCTTTGAGGGTAAACGGATTGCGTGGAAAGGGAACTCGTTCACTTGGATTAAAACCGCAGCAGTTTACGCACGCTCGAACGTCTTGAAGCCGCAAGTTAAAACCACATCAAACGTCACACCGCCAGAACGCAGAGTCCCTGAATTTAAAAAATAAAAATAAATGTAAGGCGCGATAACCTCCGAAGAGATCTAAGGCCGAGCTTCTCTTCCAATTTGCGTCGTGCTCCTCTTGATTTTTCCCTACAAATTGGCCGGACGGGACCTACATGTTTTATGCCGACTCCGAACGGCATCTGCAAGGCAGATGAGTTTTCACTGAGAGCTTTTCATGGCAGAAATACAATCGGAGCGCTTGCCAGACACTGCCGAGGGGCGACCCCGCTTAGAAAAATTTTCTTCTAATTGAAAAATCTTATTTCTAAAATTTTGATGTTGCTTTGCCCGGGAGTTGAACCCAGGGCATACGGTGTGATAGGCGGAGCACGCTACCATCACACCACGGTGAATATATTAAAGGTAATATTGTAGCAATTGCATGCTTGCACCTTTAAACTCTCTTTCTGTTATTTTCCACTACATATTTTGTGAAATAAAGTCTATTGAAATTTTAATATTAATCACTGCCTTTACTTCCTAACGTTCATCGAGAGAAACTAGCCTGGAACCCGCCAGCTCAAGTTTTTATGGTCCATCAGCGCCAGTAAAGGAATCAGAGATACAGTCCACTAACAAAAGCGATACAATTTATCAAATCCATTACTAGCAAAGCACAAATATAAGCGTTGACTACAAAGCCATCCCGAACACCAGCAACGGAATTTGTACAGCGTCAGTATTCATCACATCAATATTAAAAGCGTTTGGTTTAAAGGTATGTGCTCAAATTAAGAGTGACACAAATAAAAAAGTGTTTAAGTTTTTTCATTTAAATCACATGCGGTGATAAAAGATTTGCTAAAAAAGTGACACAAGCGAAAAGTGTAAAAAAAATTTTTTTTCATATATATCACATGCGGTGATTAAAAATTACTGAATAAACAGTGCTATTACAAAGCCTTTTGTCTATCCAATACTCTCCGCCACCCGTGGTAAGAGGTATTGGACACAGCCTAAGGCTAGCATTCAGTGGCATAAAATCTTAGTAACTTTCCTTAAAACGTTCCACTGCACTGCACTTTCGGTTCTTGCAACCATCGCGTTTATAAATCATTAAACAAACTTTGAGCTTATTCGTGACAAAAGGTGCTTGTCCAACTTCTATGACACCAATTTGGTCGTTCTTAGAATATTGAAAAACTTGCTAACACAGTGCTTTCTGCTCGTTAAAAATTTAAACGCGCAAACACAAACGCTCATATTGCAATAGACCATTTATTGGCTCTAGCTACACGCGTTAATTGTGGCAAGCAAATTTTTCTTTGGACACTTAGCACCAGCAATATTCATTTTAGCGGAGGAGACATAACCTCACATATTATATTGCACACCGGTCACACATACAGGCTTACTGGTTTTTCCTTTTAAATACAATATCTTCTTTTTCTTTAAAATCAATATAAATTGGGTTCGAGTCGTTTAATCCTCACATTTATATTCGATTTTTTGTTCACTGTATTTTTATACCACATATTTATTATACTTATATCACACACACGTATATAATTATTTTTCATAAAATCTGGTATTCAGTGACGAAGAGCTGAAAATAACACTTTCTTGCATATACATATATATATATATTTGGTTATAATAAATTTAAAAAAAATCATAAAGAGGTGATTCCAAAATTTTTCTTTTGCGTAAAAATTTTTTGAGTGGTGGTGTTAGGTTATTGAAACCCTTCCCTTTGCTTCTGACCATCAAACTTAAATTTTCTAATTAGGCCCTGCATAATAGCTATTCTCTGTTAAATATCAAACGATATGGAGAAATTCATTAAAGCAGCTGATGAGGTGGCACAGTTTGAGGCTGAGTTCAACAACAGACCTCAAGCTGAACACACAAAATATACTCTAGCCATTCACCAAGAAGAGTTAAAAAATAATTGGAGAAAGGCATAGCTAGCTTATGAGGATCTCTTGTACTCTGAACCGGCAGAGGAAAAGGTGTTAGCGCAGGTTAAACCGAAATACCGGGCGACGTATTCCGTATATGTACGCGGTGGTTCAACCATGGCTGAATTAATAGCAAAACTAAATAAACGCGATAAGGAGGGAGAAGATACACCTGACCCAACACAGCATGCGACTACCTCCGTGCGATACGGATGTATTCAAAGGTGACTACCTCTCCTGGCCAACGTTCCGTGACATGTTCACGGCAATATACATACGAAATAAGCGCCTCACCCCAGTTGAGAAGTTATTTCACCTCAACCAAAAAACGCAGGGTGAGGCAAGGGATATAGTTAAAAAATGCCCACTCACAACCGATGGGTTTGACACAGCGTGGAAGAATTTAGGGGAAAGATATGAGAATAAACGAATTCTTGTCAATACCCAATTAAAAATATTATTCAACCTTGAAAGCGTAGAAAGTGAGTGTGGCACCGCGATTAGAACACTTCAGCGGGAAATAAATAACTGCATCTCAGCTCTAAAAGCTCATCAAATTGAGATAGGCAATTGGGATGCGATATTCACATATCTATGCTCCACCAAACTACCCGAAAGCACGCTAGCTTTATGGGAACAGACCATAGAGAATAAAACTGAAATATCAAAATGGTTAGATATGGATAAATTTTTATCAAATAGGTTCCAGACCTTGGAAAAAGTTTCGGGATTAACAGGTAGCAAAAATACCAAAGCTCCCAAACAACCACCACCCAAACAAAATAATGATTCGTCTCAAAAGAAAGTAGGCGCCTACCAAGCAAATGTAGCTAGAAACACTTGCAGATGCTGTCACAATGCCAAAGCTTCCAACGGCTCTCTGTCGTAGACAGACTGGCGTTTATAAAATACAGTAGGGGGTGTCTGAATTGCCTCTCAGCGAAACACACAGTATCCAAATGTACGTGCTCCTTTAATTGTAGCATTTGCCATCTAAGGCATCATACACTCCTGCATATTCAACAAAATTCGGGCACGAGTGCAAGACCAACCACAACCCAACAAACACAGTTAGATCAAAGACCATCTACTTCGGCACAGGCTCAGGCCCAACGTCAGTTTGCCACGGCAAATAACCAACCAACTTCAATTCTTGTTTCGCGAATACAAGCAAAGGGGTTCTATTAGGGACTGCGCAAGTCAATATTTTTTATAACAATGAACACTTTTCGGCCCGCGCCCTACTAGACACCGGATCAGAGTGCTCGTTCATTTCGGAGCGACTTAAGAGAAGGATAAATTTGCCCAGTCGGAAGCTAAATGCACAAGTGTCAGGGCTAAACAACACGGTGTCAGCCCAAGTGAAAGAGGCATGCTTCATTCAGTTGCGGTCATCAATAAACCCGAATGTACGCATACACACTACAGCATTGGTTTTAGCCCAGCTCACCGGCAATCTGCCAACCTGTCAAATTGACCCCATGACACACCAAGTTTTCCCGGACTTGGTGCTAGCATATCGGATGTTCTTTGTAAATGAACAAGTAGATCTTATTCTGGGTGGGGATATTTACGCACAAATAATGCTAGGCGGTATGCGAAAAAATGTTTTAGGCACCCTCCTTGCGCAGGAAACAGTATTTGGCTGGATATTAACTGGCCAAACGGAAACGGCCAGCCCAGCCGGCAGGTGTGTGTCGTTTTTTAATGAGGTATCGCTGGACAAACAAATAGCGTCATTTTGGGAGCTGGAAGACATTCCCAAAAACCATATTTATACCAAAGACGAAAATTACTGCGAGGAGTTGTATCAAAAAACCACCAAAAGAAATAAAGATGGCAAATATATCGTGTCTTTGCCTTTTAAGCAGAAATGAAACCCGGTTAGCGAAAAATCCCGAATTGCAGACGGAATATAACCGAGTCGTATCAGAGTACGAAACGTTAGCTCATATGGCACGGGTAGAAGAGCATGCTCCGGCAAATACATGCGATACCTATTTTTTACCCCATCACGCAGTAATTAAGGAAGAAAGCACCACCACTAAAGTGAGAGTTGTTTTTAACGCCTCCTGTCCCACAGCTAATGGAATCATCTTAAATGATGTCCTTCATTCAGACCCAGTCCTTCAGAGTGATATAACAATTCTCATACTCCGTTGGAGATTGTTCCGATACGTATTCAACAGTAACATCGAAAAGATGTACCGGCAGATATTGCTAGAGCCCAGGGACACCAGGTATCAACGCATCGTCTTCAGGTCATCTACCAGCGAACCCATCAGCATATACGAATTGAAGACGGTGACATTCGGAGTAAACTGCGAGCCCTACCTGGCCATAAGGACCCTTCCTCAACTAGCAGAGGACGTAGAGGAAACCTATCCCATCGCATCGGACATCCTACGAAAGTTTATGTATGTCGACGACGTTTTAGCGGGCGGACACACCATTGCCACCGCCACGAAGGCACGGGACGAAATCCAAGCGGCATTACAATCAGCCGGCTTTTCCCTCAGGAAGTGGACTTCAAATTGCGATCAACTACAGGAAGGTATTCCAAGATCGCACTTATTAAACGAAAACTCTTTAAACTTTGAGGATGCTAGCATGGTTAAAGCCTTAGGGATCAGGTGGAATGCCCACTCTGACTATTTATATTTTTCTACGAAACCCATAGACAACCAAGTCGTGTTCACAAAGAGAACAATATTGTCTGCTATAGCAAAATTATTTGATCCGCTAGGTTGGCTAGGACCATTCATTATTACCTCGAAAATCATAATGCAAGGTATTTGGCTGGACGGCACGGGCTGGGACGAAGCCGTATCTCCAGCGATATTAGATAGATGGCATGATTTTTTAGAAAGCTAAAGACATATTGAAAGCATTCGTATACCCCGTTGGGTACAGTTTTCCCCGGTAGCGAGCAGCGAAATACATGGCTTTTGCGACGCTTCCGAGAAAGCATACGCAGCCGCAATATACCTGAGGGTTCAAATCGAGAATCATGTGTTCGTAAATCTGCTTTTCGCAAAAACCCGAGTAGCCCCGGTCAAGACTATATCTCTACCCCGCCTTGAACTATGTGGTGCGGTTCTACTAGCGGAAATAGTAGAGTCAGTCGCAAAAAACCTCAATTTCAACATTTCTACAACCTACCTGTGGACGGATTCGACAATAGTCCTGGCATGGGTTCGCAAACCCCCATGCTCGTGGTCCACTTTCGTTGCCCATAGGGTGACAAAAATAATTGACAAAGTAGGGAAAGAAAACTGGCTTCATGTCGACTCGGCATCAAACCCGGCAGATCTCGCAAGTAGAGGTATACCCGCTGAAGATCTTATCAACAAAGCCCTGTGGTGGGAGGGCCCTTCTTGGCTTCATGAAGATAGCTCCAATTGGCCTACCCAAGAAACAGAATATACCACCACGTCAAAAGAAAAGCGGGCCCAGGTACATTCGTCAATAGCAGACACAGACTCTGATATCCTAACAAGATTTTCTGACCTCTCGAGAGCTTTGAAAGTACTATCCTACGTCTGGAGTTTCTTTCAAAGAACTAACCCAAAAACAAGAGCCTCAGTTCAGGCGAACTCTTGCTCAATTTCGTCGAGCGAAATAAAAGCAACGACCCAACGTCTGATTGTTATCTACCAAAAGAGGCATTATGGGGAGGAGTATTCAGCTTTAAAATCTAAAAAACTTATAGGAGCAAAGAGCGAGGTACTACCACTGAACCCATTCTTAGATGAAAGGGGGTTATGAGGGCAGGCGGCCGCCTCGAAGTTTCCGAAGATATCCCGTACAACGAGCGACATCCAGTAATTTTGCCGTATAACTGCCAGTTGTCGCGTCTTATTTTAAAGTTTACCCATAGGATCTCACTCCATGGGGAAAACCAACTTATGCTACGCCTCATCCGTACGCAGTATTGGATACCACGGGTCAAGAACATGATAAAATCGACAATCCACAATTGCAAGGAATGCACGATTTACCGAAAACGTGTTCAAACCCAGCTAATGGGAATTTTACCCAAGGAGAGAACTACGTACTCACGGGCATTCACAAACACAGGAGTTGATTTTGCGGGACCCTTCGATATAAAGAACTTTCGAGGGCGAGGTTGTAGAGTGTCGAAGGGGTATGTGTGCTTGTTCGTTTGCTTTGCAACGAAATCGATTTACCTGGAACCCACCTCCGACCTTAGCACCCAATCATTTTTAGCAGCATTTGCGAGGTTCGTATCGCGAAGAGGTTGCCCTAGTAAGATGTTTTCCGATAATGGCACGAATTTTGTCGGGGCTTCTAGAGCACTTAAAGCGGAAATGAGGGAATTCCTACAAAATGCCCGCGATAACACCCTATCCAGGTATTCCCACCAATCCTTATCGTGGCACTTCATTCCTGCATCAGCTCCTCACATGGGGGGACTGTGGGAGGCGGGAGTGAAAAGTTTTAAAAGCCATTTCACAAAAATCGCTTCAAGTTGCAAATTCACCTTTGAGGAGTTTGCGACTTTGCTATGCAGGATCGAAGCCTGCCTCAACTCCCGACCATTGAGCCCTGCGTCAAACAATGCATCAGACCTGGAGCCACTAACCCCAGGTCACTTTCTGGTAGGAGGACATCTCTTATCTCCACCAGAACCTGACGCCAGCGAAAACTCTGCCTCAATCATAAATCGATGGTAAAAATTAAAATCCCTACATCACTCCTTCTGCAAGAGGTGGAAATCGGAATACCTCTCTGAACTGCAGAAAAGAAACAAATGGAGATTTCCCAAAACAAACCTAAAAATCGGGGACTTGGTCGCAATAAAGGAGGATAATTTGTCTCCAAATGAATGGAGACTCGGACGGGTGGTCAAATTACACCCAGGACCTGACGATCGCGTCAGAGTGGTCGATATCATGATGATGAAAGGCCAGATAACCCGACCCTTGGTAAAACTCATTATCTTGCCCTACAATCGCGATGAGGCAGAAGAGTCTGCGGCATCCAATTAAAAATCCTTTCTATTGTCTTCCACTTCACGAAATACCAAACTAATGAGTCTACGTCGTGAGCCGCCCAACTTATAAATCTAGTGGAATTTCAACCAGTGAACTGACAACCTTATCGAAAACAGACGGAGTAAAAATACTGCTAACATACATACTTTCCGATTATCTACATCTAAGACATGTAAAACGTGCGCAACTTAAGGTATGTGCCACAATATTTGTACATCTAATGCGTACTAAAGTATTTGAACCACAAACATTCACACAAGTCTTTACAGATCTGGCAGACGAGTTACCTGATCTATTAGTGGATGTGCCTAATTTGTGGGCGTATGTCTTTGAATTTATTGGTCCTACTACCACCCTTCAGTGAGGGTGAGGGAGACTTGTAACTCCCACCCGTTTTAACAAACCGCTTAACCCCGCTCTCGTCACCCGAACGAGGCCAACAACCCGCTTAACTCAGCTCTCGTTTACCCCGAACGAGGCCGACAAACCGCTTAACCCCGCTCTCGTTCACCCCGAACGAGGCCAACAAACCCTACCGCAGATCTACTATCTGCCACAAAACATAAACGCCCCGGCCAACAGTTAATGCTTTATCCAAGCCGTCAATGCTGGCTAATAACAATTGTTTGGGAACACGCAAATTTAAGAACTTTTCACTTAATCCAGTAACCCAGCCTACCCAATACTTTTCTGATTTCGACAAGTCAATACGCCAAGTATACCCTTTTTGTGATTCATCATTTAGCAAAGATGGTTTTCTGAAATCGGACGAGTCCGAACTGCTGTCATTCTCGCTTCCACTTGCAGTAGTCGTTGAAATGGTTGGGGCTCCTCCATTATCATTTCCCATGTCTTCATCTTCGGAAACACTGAAGGGATGTGTAAGGCTACTTGGTGAATACGATCATCGGCTTCGTCTTCTGGCAGAGGTAACTCATTGGTGGCTAGCAGCTTCGTTGTGCAATTAATAAGTTGTCCCGGCGTTGAGACCTTTGCGCTGTCTACATTGCGCATTTGGCCACTTCGTATGCACCATTCAATGGCATTTGGTATACCTTCAACATGGGTGGGTCGTGAACGTATAAAGCTTTGCATACTGGCTAAAGCTTCCATTGCAGTGCCTTCGACCACATCAATGACAGTAATGCCAATTATACTTGAGATGTTTGCCTTGTGTGCAAAATGAACAGCTATAGCACCGCCCATGGAGTGACCAACGAGGTGAATGGGCGGAGTATCATCCGGGTAAAATTTAAGCACAAGATCGCCTATGTCTTCTGCGAGGTTGTCTGAAGAAAGGTCATCCTCATTTTCTGTTTTGGTGTCGCCATGTCCACGCAAATCTATTGCAAGACACTGGCAAGAAATAATGCGAATTATTTCCACGCAAAAGTGTGACCATGTCAAACCAGAATATGCACCCCCATGAAGGAGCAGCAGAATTGAGGCAGACATCGTCACCAACTTTCATTGTATTACGCTTTGTTCCAAAATTTTTCTGGGAATTTTTACTAAACTCGTTTTTGATTACAGCAAGGCCAGAGTAAATTAAAGAAAAAAAAACAAAATATTACCCGTGCAATAAAGTGGCCTTTGAACTGTATGTTCGCCCCAAGAAAAATCTCGGGTTTTTATTAAGAATAAATTCGTGCAAATATTGTCATTACATTGTGCATAAATGCATAATTTGTTATACAAAGAAAGTCAGCGACAAGGATCTGTTTACCAGGACGCCGCCCCGTCTATTCGAAACGGCTTCCTCGATATGTTGTCGTACAAATACTTCACGACTTTTGCGTTTATTGACTGTAACATCAAATCCTAGCTTTCCTTTACATTATACGAAACAAAAATCAAAAAGTACCAACACCGTCATACCAAATGTGGCAGCAGCGGTAGCGGAAAATAAAATTAACGTAAATAGCAGCTGCAAAGCAACTACACCAACTTTTTAAGAAGGCATTTACATAACGTCCAGCAAAATAATTTCAGACAATTCTCAAGTCTAAAGACACCATTACAGTATGAGGCTTCAAAGTTCTTACATCAACATCAATCAACAATTGAGCCAATAAGGAATCATCGTTTCCTTTCAATTAAAGAAATCACTAAAAATCTAACACTTTACACAAATGAACCCTTCAAGATCGACGTGGATCCGAAGACATTACAATTTAAAAGGCCATCTGAAATTCCAGTTTTATACGAACATGGGATTCGACGTGATGGTGGCACAAGTAACGCCATGCCAACTAAGGGTGCACAGGTCGTGGCTGCTGAAACGCTTAAGTTCTTGGAAAATAATAAAACCTATGCGCCAATTGTAATTCATGGTTTCTCAGTTGGCGCCTATCAACTCGGCGAAGTAATGTTACAAATGTCGACGTACAACGTTACAAACAAATATTGGATAGAATAGCTTGTCAAATTTGGGATAGCGCTGCTGATATTACAGAAGTTTCAGAAGGCGTACCGAAGTCAATATTCCCTAAAAATCCTCGTCTGCAAAGCACACTACGAAACTATGTACTTTACCTTATGAAAACATTCCACAATCAAGCTACCAACACAGTAGAAAATGTAGTCTATTGTTGGCGATTTGGTGACTCGATTTTGAATATTGAAAAGAAGGCGCCACTTCAGGTTTTTTTTTTAATGAAGGTATTTATAATTTTTTATTGTGAGAGTATTAAAAAAAAAGACAAATATAACTTAAAATTTTTTGGTGAATTCTTAATTGCACCTTTTGTATATTTGGCGCCTTCATTATCTGTTCAGGTGTGAGTTGTAAATCGGCAACGGGTGTTGGTGGTACATAGGGTTCGTAACCCCCCTGTTTCTCCTCATCAACTGGTGGGCCAGGCAATCTGCTCGGATTACTGAGTACTTCATCGACTGTTGGTGGAGGAATATGTGATGGCGATGGATCTGGAATTGGTGTTTCACCATTTTTAAGGCAATTATGGATGTAAGCAGCCGTCCATTTAGTATATTTTTGATGGTTTATAGATTCTTCAGAGAGTTCACCAAATGTTGGCGGTACATGGTGTAGTACTCCGCTAGCGTAAAATGCTTTACGACATTTTTGCCAAACTTTGATGCCCGATTTTGTTTATCTGCGTACAAAAAGAGATTCAAGGCAAATTGAATCTGCGAATACTCGTCCGAGCTGAAACGAAAAGAAATAAAAGAACAAAATTAGAATCAACGTAACAAGTTATGCAAAGAATACTTGCCTACACCACGTTTTCTTCTTAATGAAAATTCATTCTGAAAATGTGTGTATCCACATTTCCATGAATGATATTTTTCCTAATGAACAACACACGGTTGCCACTCTATGACATTTCCCGTTGTTTCTTACGCCGTAAACACGTTAGCGCAATCCCATGGGATCACCATTCGGATCCGTGGGATCCCACAAACTCGAGTGAGTACACAAAAAAAAAAACCTTACGAAAACCATTTTATTTATTATATATATTTTTTTTTTTGTGGACAAATGTTTTTAGTTTGAAAATTTGGTGCACAAAAACGCGATCAGAATCAACCTTCTTGTAAAAGATGAACCACTCGAGACCGAAATAATTTTCGCGGTTTATTTGCATTGTTTTTTTGTTAAAAAGGTTAGTGCAAAATCAAAATGTAAAACATAAACAGAAACATGTCACACTCAATAGTGGTCTCGCTTTCATGATAGAAATTGTTTTTGTGTATTGAAGTTCCGATAAAGTTTCGTCAGTCCTTTCAGCTTGAAATCCAAGCAAGAATAAAGTAGTGTCATATATGCTTTAGATACTATAAACAAGGGAGAAATTAAACTTTTTAGAAAAGACTATAAATTTTATGTCGCGTCAGAACTCAGACGCGAGTTTTCCCTAAATAATTGCATGACATGACCATTATGCCCCATTACGCTGCCAAATTGGCAGCACCGCACAGCTGTCTCACTCCAATGAGTGGAAGATTTATCAGCTGACAGCTCTACAAATTGCAACACTCGATAGTGTAGGCTATTCCCGCCAGGGTTGTGTTGAAATCAACAAACACACCACAATTTGTGATTCTCACACAACATGGCCCAAATCAACACAAAGAGTGTTCCCAGACAGCGAATAAAGGCCCCTTTACATCTGTCGCACATTTTATCTGCACGACGTCGCTTAAGGGACAATCTCATTCACCAGCTATCACCCTGCAAAAACGCTCTCGTCATTCCACGTCAAGTGACTAGTCATTTTACGGTCATAGGTTATATTCATAGTCACATGTGCATGGGCGTGGGTAAGTTTTGTGACCAAATTTTTTGTAGGGAAGGTCCACACAATAATCCAGCAAAGTTTTGCACCTTGTTGGTGGGAGCCCAGGATGGTTTATAGTAAACATCACCACAATTTATAGCAAGTTACTGCAATTTAAAATACATTAGGGGACACAAAGATAACCCCAAATCTTGAACTTTGTTTCTAAATTTTGTATAAATTTTGTAATTTTGTATACCGAAATTTGTATACCTGGTTCCGAAAAATTTTATAAGTCAAAGTTTTGAGATAATCTCGTCACTCAGCCACAACCAGATATTTTTTTTGAAAAATAATCAATACATATATAATATGACTTAATGAGTCTAATTGCAGGCATCATGACCCGCTACGGACAATTGCGCAAGGTATATGAAAAAAGGCCAGCTATTTCAAGGTCCCATGCCATTTGTGTTCGGCTGGGCATCCGATCCGTCTATGCCCATTCTACCGTTCAAAGACGCCTGAGGAACGGATGCGTGAAGTTCTTCTGGGCAATTATTGCGGCAATTGCCTCTCCACGGCGCATCGCACGGCTGGTTGTACAAGCAACGGGAGATGTCGGCGATGTGGCGAGAAACACCACACCACCCTTCACGTGGATGAACATACCAAAGCCTCACGTGAGCCCTACAAGCCGTGGAGCGTACAGGTAGAAGAGGAAGAGCGCGAGCACCTCGAAGGGGCGTTATCACTATACGCCTCCGATATTGGGGCGGAGGAGATGGAACGAGAAACCACGGAGAGGGACACCTATTCTCAACCGGCCAGCATGGTCCAAGAGAGATCGGAACCACTGCCCTTCCGACTATCAGGGGGATCGGAACCACGGCTCTTCCGACCCCTGCTACAACATGAGCGCCAGCAATCGAACAGAACCCCTCACCGTCGCCGCCGACAACGACAACGCCCCCAGCTGGCCAACAACAACACAAATCGCCGTCACGAAGCCATCACGTCCAGCCTGCCTCGCTCTACGTCGACCGCCGCTGATTCTCGAGGAGTTATTGCCACTCGCCAGCTAAGGACGCCGCTAACGTTCCGCAGTGGACGTACAGGGCTGGACCCCGTCACTGGACCGGTACTGCGGCCCATGATCTCGTCAAAATAGAAGCTGGGAAGACGAATACACCTGGTGCGAGCATTGATCGACGTCTGTTCGCCATCCACTGTCATATCGGCCGACTTGGTCCGGGATCTGCTACTGGACGAAACTCGAATGGGTAGCCAGACAGGCTGTGTGGTGTGTTTACGGGGGAAGCACGGCGACAACAAACGCATTGCGACCCATGCCGTCGTCACACCACATTTCCACCGAGTGGCGCCTAGTCACAGCCTGGATCCAGCCATCGCGACTGTGTACACGCATATATGTCTCGCCGATCCAAAATTTTACGTCGTGTCGCCAGTTCGCCTAATTCTCGAGGCAGACGTATATGCCGACATCCTGCTCAACCAAGTGCTGCCAGCGTCATTCGGTCCACTCTTGGCGCAAAGCACAATCTTCGGATTTTATGCTCTCTGGAGTATCCCGCGCCTAAAATGTCGTAGATATACATAAATATCCAACAAAAAAAGAATTAGTTTTGAATTTGAATTTAAATTATGAATTTTGTAATAAAGAATATTTTGTACTGTTGAACTCATGCGTACAGTCTGTCCATTCACAAATCTCTTATCTTTCTACCTCTAGATGTTGTATACTCTAGCAGCAGGGCAAGGCGAGGTTGCGTACCGCAAGGGGGCCGGCATGTTTAGGCCAGCAGGCTAAACCCAAAGGAAAATTAAGGGCCGGCCACCCTAATGAAATTTGATACAAAACCGCTTATTTATTACGGCCGTTAGCACTTACACTAAAAGAAAAATTGACGTTTCGTTAAGTTACGCCGCCAAAGGCCTGTTAGCTTTGGGGGTAAACGGAATGCGTGGAAAGGGAACTCGTTCACTTGGATTAAAACCGCAGCAGTTTACGCACGCTCGAACGTCTTGAAGCCGCAAGTTAAAACCACATCAAACATCACACCGCCAGAACTCAGAGTCCCTGAATATATTAAAGGTAATATTGTAGCAATTGCATACTTGCACCTTTAAACTCTCTTTCTGTTATTCATATTTTTGTACTACGGACTGTTTTCTTTATTTATTGTAAATTTGTTTTTTGGTTTCGGGTTTACAGTCCAATGAATCAGAAAAACGCCTTTTTTATTTTCTCGCCAACGTTTCGACCTTTTATTTTGGTCTTTTTCAGGGCTCAAAATTACTGCGTTCTTCCTTGTCCAGTTGTTTTGTATAGATGTTTTGTTTTCTGCATTGTGCAGAAATGGTCATATACAAAATTTTAAATTATAGGACTTATTTATAAATTTGAATAAAATTTAAAAGGCGTTTTTCTGATTCATTGGACTGTAAACCCGAAACCAAAAAACAAATCTCTTTCTGTTATTTTCCACTACATATTTTGTGAAATAAAGTCTATTGCAATTTTAATATTAATCACTGCCTTTACTTCCTAACGTCCATCGAGAGAAACTAGCCTGGAGCCCGCCAGCTCAAGTTTTCAGCTATGGTGAGAAATCTTTCTAATAGTAATCTGTGAGAAATTGTAATTATTCATTTAATATTTGACAAAAATATCCATTTAAATATATTTTGCTAGAATTTGCAACGGTGCCTTGATATTGCATTTAAATTTTATTACCGGGTGTGAAATTAAGAAAATTAAGTCGATTCATGTGTAAGATTTTTTACGAAGATTTTTAACTTTAATGTTTTCCTTTAAAGCTTTAAGAGAATATGAGTAAGTAGAGTACTATTTCATCTACCAACCCTAAATGGCAACCCTACTCAAAAATGTCCCTGATTGTAATGCGGAGTGAAATACCTTTCGTGTGATACCAATATCGGCATATATCATGCAATTTTTTTTTATTTCGAATAGCTGGCAACCTTTTGAAACATTCTGAGTGGTAATACCTAGCCAGAAAGTCTCAGAAGGTGTTACATTATCTCTGTGCCCAATTTCATTTAAATCGGTTGAGCCGTTCCCGAGATTGTTCGGTTATACCAACATACAAGAATTGCTAGTTTAAACTTATAAGATAAGGATGGCATTGATTTACCAATTGCGTTAGAACTTTTGGCTATATTTTTTGCAATTTTACAATTCAGACCATACATGTATGGCACACACTTCACCGTCAAGTCCAATCATCTTCCATTAGTTTATTTGTTTAATATGAAAGACCCATCTTGAAAACTTTCACGTATTAGTCTTGAACTATCAGAATACAACTTCACAATATACTGAGAGAAAATATGCATAGTAAAAATGAATATTTTTTACTTGAGTGGCGTTTAAATATGTCCGTGTTCAAAAATAATACGATCAGACCAAATTTTAATACACCTATCCCCCGATTTACACGGTACTTGGTTTACACGATTTCGCTTTTACACGGTTCATAAATCAGCAAAATTTGAAAAACTCCGAAGATTCACAAATCATTAAAAACCTTTTTCAGTCCCCTTGGTAACACTGATTGCAATATTGAGGGATTCCCCTTATTGTGAATATGTACGTACATAACCAATCGCAGAGTACATATGTATGTAGTTGATGTGGGAGGAAAATCGTTTGATGAAAATTTGAACAAAAAGCCATAATTTTTACTATTATTGCGAGTTTTTTTGGTTTGAACTGGTAAGTTATCGATTGAATTATCTTTTTGTGAACCTTCATTAAGATGTTTTAGTTTTGTTTTATTTAAATAAATGCCTGAATTGGGTAGTTTTTTCGATTTACACGGTCTTTGTATAGGAAAACGAAGATTTCACTTTACACGGTTTTGTCTGAAACCGATCTTCCGTGTAAATCGGGGGATAGGTGTACATACGTATTTAAATGCTGTAAAAGGAAACTTGAATCATAGATGTAAGCGTTCCAAGCTGCTCAGATTAAATGGCAACCGTGTTCAGGTATGCATGCCTACCCTTCAAAAAACGCGAGTACTCCATAAATAGTGTAAGGAATACTCCTTTAGGATATAGGAGTGTTCCAAAACTAATCTGTATTCATACAAAAAATGTGCTCCAATTAACATGGCGATGTCCTAGGAGAGGAGTAGGTGATCCTACTCTCGCTTTGTTTGTGAGTATTCCATAGAGTACATACGTGAGAGTACTTTCCAAAGTAGTTTCACTGTAGTACTCCATGGAGCACCCACAGAGGATCATATGCCAAAGTACTAAAGGGGAATTGTGTCGGAAAGAATTATCGGAGTGAATTTAAGATTAATAATTAATTTAAAATAAAAGTAAATGAAGAGGGGCAATATAATTTATATTTTATACTACGAATATTCTTATGTTATTTAGCATTTGCGTAAATAAAGAAACTGATATTTCTCTTTACTATAGTATATATACACAAAAGCAGTGCGCGGTTGCATTTTATCTGAGTTGCCATAGTAAAATTTTATTTTCAGTTATCTGTATGCAATATTTTACTTTTGGCAACTCTGTTCGATCGTCATCGTGTCGTGATCACGGTCGTTAAAAAACGAGCAATGATCGGCTGATGGTGGTCCGCAAACGCATTGCAAAGGCGTATTGTTAGAGTACTCCAACATGAAGAAAATGGAACACGTAATCCAACAATTTTTGCTGGGCACCTACATCCATATATATGTAAGTACATACTTTTGTATGCTTGTGGATGAGCGCAGCGGAGCAAGTACAAACAAATGTATATTAGGCGTTTATTCTATGCCGTGTTGCCGGTGTGCTTCATAAACTTCAAAATTTATCCACATTTCAGCCCGTTTTGGAAAGAGACTTTTGAGCTCGTTTTGCTATTATATCTACGTTTCTAATGAACAGTTTAAAAACTAAAAAGAAACAAGGTTTAATAGCTAACCGAATTAAATAATAGAAAAATATTTTTAAGTACAAATAGTAAATATTGCAGTAGTAGAAGATCGAACAATCAATCGTAATTATTCATTTAAAAATAAAATCTAAGTTTTTAACAGAAAAATTCAATTCAGATTTAAAAGCGTAGGGTGCTTGATATATTTAAATAAAATTTAACAATCCTTTTATTGGCAACTATCTATGAGAGTAAAGTTATGAAAAGTAGTAAAAGGCACTCCACGCTTTTTCTTCTGAATTGAACTTGTTATTATAATATTATTTTGATACAGTATATATTTTTTTCACTTTTTACTTTGATATGCTATAAAACGAGTTTTTTAGTTTTTTTTTAACTATATCTTTAGTCCCGAAATAACTCTGACGGGATCCCGAAAACCATCCAAAAATTGTACCGGAAGGGTCCCCAAATGATCCCGAACGTAAGTTCAACGGAAATATTAATTCTAGATAGCGAAGTTTGATAATTAGTGCGCTTCGTCAATTAAAATTATATTGCGGAAGAAACATCTGCATTTTATTTCAATTCGGTACCTACCAAATGAAGGTGGCAACTCATTAATAATGGTATGATTTGTAGCTGCTTCGAGAAAAAGGAAAAATGTGTGAACAACTGAAAGAAATATTGCGGCCTTTTCAATTAATAATTATCAAAATTATAATTTGTTAGAAGAATTAACCGGTAACTAAAAAAATTTGTGTGAAATATTTATTAAAAAACATGTAATATAAGCATTGAACTCCGTCATTTAAGTTACTTAAATGAAGCTGATATTGCCGACGCTGTGAAGAAAGTTGGGAAAAGAGCTGAATTTGGAGAAAAGCTTTTTGCTTGGCGAAAGAAAAACGCAAGTAATACTATATTTTGAATTGTGAAATTTTTATTAAAAGTGCAAGTGTATTTTATTAAAGAAAATAATGCATTTCAAAGCAAAATAATTTGTGTAAGCACAAATATGCATGCGCATATGTACATATGTTTGCTAACGTCGTTCATGCTAAAGCTGAAAAAGTATCGATATGCTTACTCGATATTTGAGAGGGAGGGTATCGATATATCGCGATATATATCGAATTTTTTTTATAATGAAAAGGGCGTTCTCAATGTAAAAGCAATATCAGGTATATATCAGACATTTATGTAAAAACAATATGTACATGTATATATATATATATATATATATATATATATATATATACCATCGCGGACAACTTTGCAGAATGTGTTTTATGATCGTTTCGAAGCTATAAAGAAAATATTAAATAAATATATATATATATATAAAACACATTCTGCAAAGTTGTCCGCGATGGTAGGTTATACAGCGAAACAAGGGTATATACAAAGTTACAACACCCTTTGTCATCTACTATGAGAAAAGGTCGAACGTCTGCGGTGACTAAATCTTAGCAGGGTGCTGTCAAAAGCTTTTTTACGTGATGATGGATCTTCATATGTTTTTTTCTTTCATATAAAAATTAACCTTATTTGGCGAGCTATGTGAATCTAAATTTGCAGTTATATGCGATCGTTCATGCTACCCACCCGGGACGTAGCAGAGCAGTTTTTCTGTGGCTGAATAAGCACACGGTGCATTTTGTGAGGAGTCTGTGCATTATTAGCGTGATAAATACTTGAAGTGAAAAATGTTGGTTATTATAAATATTAATATATTTATATAAACGTATATCTGTGCTGGTGATGAGCTCCACAAGAAAGATGATGAAGATGATTTCCATTATGTGATTTCCACTATGCAGCACTTTTATTAGATATAGTAATACCAAATAAGCTTATTTTGTGCCTTAAAATAACTATATATGTACAACCAAAGTTATATTTAATAAAAAAATAAAAAATAAATGTAAGGCGCGATAACCTCCGAAGAGATCTAAGGCCGAGCTTCTCTTCCAATTTGCGTCGTGCTCCTCTTGATTTTCCCTACAAATTGGCCGGACGGGACATGTTTTTTGCCGACTCCGAACGGCATCTGCAAGGCAGATTAGTTTTCACTGAGAGCTTTTCATGGCAGAAATACACCCGGAGCGCTTGCCGAAAACTGCCGAGGGGCGACCCCGCTTAGAAAAATTTTCTTCTAATTGAAAAACCTTACTTCTAAAATTTTGATGTTGCTTTACCCGGGGTGCGAACCCAGGGCATACGGTGTGATAGACGGAGCACGCTACCATCACACCACGGTGGCCGCCAGTAATTAATTAATTAATTAATAAAAATATGTATCTATAAAACCATAAAAGTCGTTTTTTTTTTTAATTCCAGCAAAAGCAAGTTTAATTATTTTTAAATTCAAATATACTATTTAATATTAAAAAAAAAAAAAACATGAAATTTATTTAATTCAATATTTTATATTTGAATAGGATTTGAATATCATCTTATTACACGCAAATATTTCGTATTCAGATCGCTTTCAAAAACTATGTAGTAAAATTTAATATGAAATTATTAAATTGAGCTTCAAATATTGCATATTCGATTCGAATAATTTCGTGTTCAATGTCATACCAAATATGTACATGTTTGATTTGAATAATTTGCTCTGTATAGCACTTTCATTGAAGTTTTTTGTCAAATCATATGCGTTTGTATTTGATTTTACTATTTTTGTCCCTCAGTGTACAGTACATAAAAGGAAAATCCAACGTAGGCGCAGATGCACATAATAGAAGAACTAAAAATTCAGGAAAATCGATTTTAGCGGTACACACAAGATCACAGACAAAACAAGACCAATTAACGCAAAAAAACAAATAGACAAAGAAGAAAAAGAAGAGAAGGACATAAATTTACAAGTTTTTGACAATTTTTTAAATAAATTCTCAAAGAAAATACCCAAATTAAAAACCCAAATAAGTTATGACCAAAGTGGTAAAATTACAAATTTCGAGATAAATGCGCATTTAAAACACAAAAAAATCGAGTTAATCAACGTTGCCTGTGCTAACAAAATAATGCATTTAGATCATAGGTCGGCATTTTTTTGTGAGGCTGTATTGGTGAATTCGAGAGTAACTTCGCTGCAGTGGTGCTAAGAACAAAATGTTCTTGTCAGTTGCTTAATCGACAGCCAGGAAGTAACAACGTCATCGCTTTAGCGCAAAAATTGCATGATAATATTTATGCGCGACCTAAAAATGACTGATAAACATTTTTTCATGATTTCAGATCCCTTTGGGAAAATGCAATATCTCTTATGTCACACTTCTATTTTGAACTGTGGATATAATATCAAGAGACATTATAATTCTTTTCATAAAGATTTTGATAAATATGAGGGTCTGGAAAAGATAATATTTTTTGGGGGGGAAAAACTATGCTCTTGCGAAAGTATAAGGAATGGGTTTCCCAAAATGATAATGCAAATTGCAGAAATGCGGAAACCATGTTAAAAAAAGGATCTGTAAAAGATGAACCACTCGAGACCGAAATAATTTTCGCGGTTTATTTGCATTGTTTTTTTGTTAAAAAGGTTAGTGCAAAATCAAAATGTAAAACATAAACAGAAACATGTCACACTCAATAGTGGTCTCGCTTTCATGATAGAAATTGTTTTTGTGTATTGAAGTTCCGATAAAGTTTCGTCAGTCCTTTCAGCTTGAAATCCAAGCAAGAATAAAGTAGTGTCATATATGCTTTAGATACTATAAACAATGGAGAAATTAAACTTTTTAGAAAAGACTATAAATTTTATGTCGCGTCAGAACTCAGACGCGAGTTTTCCCTAAATAATTGCATGACATGACCATTATGCCCCATTACGCTGCCAAATTGGCAGCACCGCACAGCTGTCTCACTCCAATGAGTGGAAGATGTATCAGCTGACAGCTCTACAAATTGCAACACTCGATAGTGTAGGCTATTCCCGCCAGGGTTGTGTTGAAATCAACAAACACACCACAATTTGTGATTCTCACACAACATGGCCCAAATCAACACAAAGAGTGTTCCCAGACAGCGAATAAAGGCCCCTTTACATCTGTCGCACATTTTATCTGCACGACGTCGCTTAAGGGACAATCTCATTCACCAGCTATCACCCTGCAAAAACGCTCTCGTCATTCCACGTCAAGTGACTAGTCATTTTACGGTCATAGGTTATATTCATAGTCACATGTGCATGGGCGTGGGTAAGTTTTGTGACCAAATTTTTTGTAGGGAAGGTCCACACAATAATCCAGCAAAGTTTTGCACCTTGTTGGTGGGAGCCCAGGGTGGTTTATAGTAAACATCACCACAATTTATAGCAAGTTACTGCAATTTAAAATACATTAGGGACACAAAGATAACCCCAAATCTTGAACTTTGTTTCTAAATTTTGTAATTTTGTATACCGAAATTTGTATACCTGGTTCCGAAAAATTTTATAAGTCAAAGTTTTGAGATAATCTCGTCACTCAGCCACAACCAGATATTTTTTTTGAAAAATAATCAATACATATATAATATGACTTAATGAGTCTAATTGCAGGCATCATGACCCGCTACGGACAATTGCGCAAGGTATATGAAAAAAGGCCAGCTATTTCAAGGTCCCATGCCATTTGTGTTCGGCTAGGCATCCGATCCGTCTATGCCCATTCTACCGTTCAAAGACGCCTGAGGAACGGATGCGTGAAGCTCTTCTGGGCAATTATTGCGGCAATTGCCTCTCCACGGCGCATCGCACGGCTGGTTGCACAAGCAACGGGAGATGTCGGCGATGTGGCGAGAAACACCACACCACCCTTCACGTGGATGAACATACCAAAGCCTCACGTGAGCCCTACAAGCCGTGGAGCGTACAGGTAGAAGAGGAAGAGCGCGAGCACCTCGAAGGGGCGTTATCACTATACGCCTCCGATATTGGGGCGGAGGAGATGGAACGAGAAACCACGGAGAGGGACACCTATTCTCAACCGGCCAGCATGGTCCAAGAGAGATCGGAACCACTGCCCTTCCGACTCTCCGATAGATCGGAACCACTGCCTTTCCGACTATCAGGGGGATCGGAACCACGGCTCTTCCGACCCCTGCTACAACATGAGCGCCAACAATCGAACAGAACCCCTCACCGTCGCCGCCGACAACGACAACGCCCCCAGCTGGCCAACAACAACACAAATCGCCGTCACGAAGCCATCACGTCCAGCCTGCCTCGCTCTATGTCGACCGCCGCTGATTCTCGAGGAGTTATTGCCACTCGCCAGCTAAGGACGCCGCTAACGTTCCGCAGTGGACGTACAGGGCTGGACCCCGTCACTGGACCGGTACTGCGGCCCATGATCTCGTCAAAATAGAAGCTGGAGGACGAATACACCTGGTGCGAGCATTGATCGACGTCTGTTCGCCATCCACTGTCATATCGGCCGACTTGGTCCGGGATCTGCTACTGGACGAAACTCGAATGGGTAGCCAGACAGGCTGTGTGGTGTGTTTACGGGGGAAGCACGGCGACAACAAACGCATTGCGACCCATGCCGTCGTCACACCACATTTCCACCGAGTGGCGCCTAGTCACAGCCTGGATCCAGCCATCGCGACTGTGTACACGCATATATGTCTCGCCGATCCAAAATTTTACGTCGTGTCGCCAGTTCGCCTAATTCTCGAGGCAGACGTATATGCCGACATCCTGCTCAACCAAGTGCTGCCAGCGTCATTCGGTCCACTCTTGGCGCAAAGCACAATCTTCGGATTTTATGCTCTCTGGAGTATCCCGCGCCTAAAATGTCGTAGATATACATAAATATCCAACAAAAAAAGAATTAGTTTTGAATTTGAATTTAAATTATGAATTTTGTAATAAAGAATATTTTGTACTGTCGAACTCATGCGTACAGTCTGTCCATTCACAAATCTCTTATCTTTCTACCTCTAGATGTTGTATACTCTAGCAGCAGGGCAAGGCGAGGTTGCGTACCGCAAGGGGGCCGGCATGTTTAGGCCAGCAGGCTAAACCCAAAGGAAAATTAAGGGCCGGCCACCCTAATGCAATTTGATACAAAACCGCTTATTTATTACGGCCGTTAGCACTTACACTAAAAGGAAAATTGACGTTTCGTTAAGTTACCCCGCCAAAGGCCTGTTAGCTTTGGGGGTAAACGGAATGCGTGGAAAGGGAACTCGTTCACTTGGATTAAAACCGCAGCAGTTTACGCACGCTCGAACGTCTTGAAGCCGCAGTTAAAACCACATCAAACGTCACACCGCCAGAACTCAGAGTCCCTGAATATATTAAAGGTAATATTGTAGCAATTGCATGCTTGCACCTTTAAACTCTCTTTCTGTTATTCATATTTTTGTACTACGGACTGTTTTCTTTATTTATTGTAAATTTGTTTTTTGGTTTCGGGTTTACAGTCCAATGAATCAGAAAAGCGCCTTTTTTATTTTCTCGCCAACGTTTCGACCTTTTATTTTGGTCTTCTTCAGGGCTCAAAATTACTGCGTTCTTCCTTGTCCAGTTGTTTTGTATAGATGTTTTGTTTTCTGCATTGTGCAGAAATGGTCATATACAAAATTTTAAATTATAGGACTTATTTATAAATTTGAATAAAATTTAAAAGGCGTTTTTCTGATTCATTGGACTGTAAACCCGAAACCAAAAAACAAATCTCTTTCTGTTATTTTCCACTACATATTTTGTGAAATAAAGTCTATTGAAATTTTAATATTAATCACTGCCTTTACTTCCTAACGTCCATCGAGAGAAACTAGCCTGGAGCCCGCCAGCTCAAGTTTTCAGCTATGGTGAGAAATCTTTCTAATAGTAATCTGTGAGAAATTGTAATTATTCATTTAATATTTGACAAAAATATGCATTTAAATATATTTTGCTAGAATTTGCAACGGTGCCTTGATATTGCATTTAAATTTTATTACCGGGTGTGAAATTAAGAAAATTAAGTCGATTCATGTGTAAGATTTTTTACGAAGATTTTTAACTTTAATGTTTTCCTTTAAAGCTTTAAGAGAATATGAGTAAGTAGAGTACTATTTCATCTAACTACCCCAACCCTAAATGGCAACCCTACTCAAAAATGTCCCTGATTGTAATGCGTAGTGAAATACCTTTCGTGTGATACCAATATCGGCATATATCATGCAATTTTTTTTTATTTCGAATAGCTGGCAACCTTTTGAAACATTCTGAGTGGTAATACCTAGCCAGAAAGTCTCAGAAGGTGTTACATTATCTCTGTGCCCAATTTCATTTAAATCGGTTGAGCCGTTCCCGAGATTGTTCGGTTATACCAACATACAAGAATTGCTAGTTTAAACTTATAAGATAAGGATGGCATTGATTTACCAATTGCGTTAGAACTTTTGGCTATATTTTTTGCAATTTTACAATTCAGACCATACATGTATGGCACACACTTCACCGTCAAGTCCAATCATCTTCGATTAGTTTATTTGTTTAATATGAAAGACCCATCTTGAAAACTTTCACGTATTAGTCTTGAACTATCAGAATACAACTTCACAATATACTGACAGAAAATATGCATAGTAAAAATGAATATTTTTTACTTGAGTGGCGTTTAAATATGTCCGTGTTCAAAAATAATACGATCAGACCAAATTTTAATACACCTATCCCCCGATTTACACGGTACTTGTTTTACACGATTTCGCTTTTACACGGTTCATAAATCAGCAAAATTTGAAAAACTCCGAAGATTCACAAATCATTAAAAACCTTTTTCAGTCCCCTTGGTAACACTGATTGCAATATTGAGGGATTCCCCTTATTGTGAATATGTACGTACATAACCAATCGCAGAGTACATATGTATGTAGTTGATGTGGGAGGAAAATCGTTTGATGAAAATTTGAACAAAAAGCCATAATTTTTACTATTATTGCGAGTTTTTTTGGTTTGAACTGGTAAGTTATCGATTGAATTATCTTTTTGTGAACCTTCATTAAGATGTTTTAGTTTTGTTTTATTTAAATAAATGACTGAATTGGGTAGTTTTTTCGATTTACACGGTCTTTGTATAGGAAAACGAAGATTTCACTTTACACGGTTTTGTCTGAAACCGATCTTCCGTGTAAATCGGGGGATAGGTGTACATACGTATTTAAATGCTGTAAAAGGAAACTTGAATCATAGATGTAAGCGTTCCAAGCTGCTCAGATTAAATGGCAACCGTGTTCAGGTATGCATGCCTACCCTTCAAAAAACGCGAGTACTCCATAAATAGTGTAAGGAATACTCCTTTAGGATATAGGAGTGTTCCAAAACTAATCTGTATTCATACAAAAAATGTGCTCCAATTAACATGGCGATGTCCTAGGAGAGGAGTAGGTGATCCTACTCTCGCTTTGTTTGTGAGTATTCCATAGAGTACATACGTGAGAGTACTTTCCAAAGTAGTTTCACTGTAGTACTCCATGGAGCACCCACAGAGGATCATATGCCAAAGTACTAAAGGGGAATTGTGTCAGAAAGAATTATCGGAGTGAATTTAAGATTAATAATTAATTTAAAATAAAAGTAAATGAAGAGGGGCAATATAATTTATATTTTATACTACGAATATTCTTATGTTATTTAGCATTTGCATAAATAAAGAAACTGATATTTCTCTTTACTATAGTATATATACACAAAAGCAGTGCGCGGTTGCATTTTATCTGAGTTGCCATAGTAAAATTTTATTTTCAGTTATCTGTATGCAATATTTTACTTTTGGCAACTCTGTTCGATCGTCATCGTGTCGTGATCACGGTCGTTAAAAAACGAGCAATGATCGGCTGATGGTGGTCCGCAAACGCATTGCAAAGGCGTATTGTTAGAGTACTCCAACATGAAGAAAATGGAACACGTAATCCAACAATTTTTGCTGGTCACCTACATACTTTTGTATGCTTGTGGATGAGCGCAGCGGAGCAAGTACAAACAAATGTATATTAGGCGTTTATTCTATGCCGTGTTGCCGGTGTGCTTCATAAACTTCAAAATTTATCCACATTTCAGCCCGTTTTGGAAAGAGACTTTTGGGCTCGTTTTGCTATTATATCTACGTTTCTAATGAACAGTTTAAAAACTAAAAAGAAACAAGGTTTAATAGCTAACCGAATTAAAGAATAGAAAAATATTTTTAAGTACAAATAGTAAATATTGCAGTAGTAGAAGATCGAACAATCAATCGTAATTATTCATTTAAAAATAAAATCTAAGTTTTTAACAGAAAAATTCAATTCAGATTTAAAAGCGTAGGGTGCTTGATATATTTAAATAAAATTTAACAATCCTTTTATTGGCAACTATCTATGAGAGTAAAGTTATGAAAAGTAGTAAAAGGCACTCCACGCTTTTTCTTCTGAATTGAACTTGTTATTATAATATTATTTTGATACAGTATATATTTTTTTCACTTTTTACTTTGATATGCTATAAAACGAGTTTTTTAGTTTTTTTTTAACTATATCTTTAGTCCCGAAATAACTCTGACGGGATCCCGAAAACCATCCAAAAATTGTACCGGAAGGGTCCCCAAATGATCCCGAACGTAAGTTCAACGGAAATATTAATTCTAGATAGCGAAGTTTGATAATTAGTGCGCTTCGTCAATTAAAATTATATTGCGGAAGAAACATCTGCATTTTAATTCAATTCGGTACCTACCAAATGAAGGTGGCAACTCATTAATAATGGTATGATTTGTAGCTGCTTCGAGAAAAAGGAAAAATGTGTGAACAACTGAAAGAAATATTGCGGCTTTTTCAATTAATAATTATCAAAATTATAATTTGTTAGAAGAATTAACCGGTAACTAAAAAAATTTGTGTGAAATATTTATTAAAAAACATGTAATATAAGCATTGCACTCCGTCATTTAAGTTACTTAAATGAAGCTGATATTGCCGACGCTGTGAAGAAAGTTGGGAAAAGAGCTGAATTTGGAGAAAAGCTTTTTGCTTGGCGAAAGAAAAACGCAAGTAATACTATATTTTGAATTGTGAAATTTTTATTAAAAGTGCAAGTGTATTTTATTAAAGAAAATAATGCATTTCAAAGCAAAATAATTTGTGTAAGCACAAATATGCATGCGCATATGTACATATGTTTGCTAACGTCGTTCATGCTAAAGCTGAAAAAGTATCGATATGCTTACTCGATATTTGATATCGCGATATATATCGAATTTTTTTTATAATGAAAAGGGCGTTCTCAATGTAAAAGCAATATCAGGTATATATCAGACATTTATGTAAATACAATATGTACATGTATATATATATATTTATATATATATATATATATATATATATATATATATATATATATATATATATATATTTAATATTTTCTTCATAGCTTCGAAACGATCATAAAACACATTCTGCAAAGTTGTCCGCGATGGTAGGTTATACAGCGAAACAAGGGTATATACAAAGTTGCAACACCCTTTGTCATCTACTATGAGAAAAGGTCGAACGTCTGCGGTGACTAAATCTTAGCAGGGTGCTGTCAAAAGCTTTTTTACGTGATGATGGATCTTCATATGTTTTTTTCTTTCATATAAAAATTAACCTTATTTGGCGAGCTATGTGAATCTAAATTTGCAGTTATATGCGATCGTTCATGCTACCCACCCGGGACGTAGCAGAGCAGTTTTTCTGTGGCTGAATAAGCACACGGTGCATTTTGTGAGGAGTCTGTGCATTATTAGCGTGATAAATACTTGAAGTGAAAAATGTTGGTTATTATAAATATTAATATATTTATATAAACGTATATCTGTGCTGGTGATGAGCTCCACAAGAAAGATGATGAAGATGATTTCCATTATGTGATTTCCACTATGCAGCACTTTTATTAGATATAGTAATACCAAATAAGCTTATTTTGTGCCTTAAAATAACTATATATGTACAACCAAAGTTATATTTAATAAAAATAAAAAAATAAAAAATAAATGTAAGGCGCGATAACCTCCGAAGAGATCTAAGGCCGAGCTTCTCTTCCAATTTGCGTCGTGCTCCTCTTGATTTTCCCTACAAATTGGCCGGACGGGACATGTTTTTTGCCGACTCCGAACGGCATCTGCAAGGCAGATTAGTTTTCACTGAGAGCTTTTCATGGCAGAAATACACCCGGAGCGCTTGCCGAAAACTGCCGAGGGGCGACCTCGCTTAGAAAAATTTTCTTCTAATTGAAAAACCTTACTTCTAAAATTTTGATGTTGCTTTACCCGGGGTGCGAACCCAGGGCATACGGTGTGATAGACGGAGCACGCTACCATCACACCACGGTGGCCGCCAATAATTAATTAATTAATTAATTAATTAATAAAAATATGTATCTATAAAACCATAAAAGTCGTTTTTTTTTTAAATTCCAGCAAAAGCAAGTTTAATTATTTTTAAATTCAAATATACTATTTAATATTAAAAAAAAAAAAAAACATGAAATTTATTTAATTCAATATTTTATATTTGAATAGGATTTGAATATCATCTTATTACACGCAAATATTTCGTATTCAGATCGCTTTCAAAAACTATGTAGTAAAATTTAATATGAAATTATTAAATTGAGCTTCAAATATTGCATATTCGATTCGAATAATTTCGTGTTCAATGTCATACCAAATATGTACATGTTTGATTTGAATAATTTGCTCTGTATAGCACTTTCATTGAAGTTTTTTGTCAAATCATATGCGTTTGTATTTGATTTTACTATTTTTGTCCCTCAGTGTACAGTACATAAAAGGAAAATCCAACGTAGGCGCAGATGCACATAATGGAAGAACTAAAAATTCAGGAAAATCGATTTTAGCGGTACACACAAGATCACAGACAAAACAAGACCAATTAACGCAAAAAAACAAATAGACAAAGAAGAAAAAGAAGAGAAGGACATAAATTTACAAGTTTTTGAAAATTGTTTAAATAAATTCTCAAAGAAAATACCCAAATTAAAAACCCAAATAAGTTATGACCAAAGTGGTAAAATTACAAATTTCTAGATAAATGCGCATTTAAAACACAAAAAAATCGAGTTAATCAACGTTGCCTGTGCTAACAAAATAATGCATTTAGATCATAGGTCGGCATTTTTTTGTGAGGCTGTATTGGTGAATTCGAGAGTAACTTCGCTGCAGTGGTGCTAAGAACAAAATGTTCTTGTCAGTTGCTTAATCGACAGCCAGGAAGTAACAACGTCATCGCTTTAGCGCAAAAATTGCATGATAATATTTATGCGCGACCTAAAAATGACTGATAAACATTTTTTCATGATTTCAGATCCCTTTGGGAAAATGCAATATCTCTTATGTCACACTTCTATTTTGAACTGTGGATATAATATCAAGAGACATTATAATTCTTTTCATAAAGATTTTGATAAATATGAGGGTCTGGAAAAGATAATATTTTTTGGGGGGGAAAAACTATGCTCTTGCGAAAGTATAAGGAATGGGTTTCCCAAAATGATAATGCAAATTGCAGAAATGCGGAAACCATGTTAAAAAAAGGATCTGTCAAACTTTATAAGCACAAGCATACTTACGAAGGGAAGACCTTTTTCAGAAGGCGTTTTTATTAAAGAAATTGTTCTACAAATTTTAGAAAAACTCCATAACTCCCTATCGCTTTTTTTGAAAAAGTTTCTCTCAGCCAGAACTGTAAAGACGAAATAGGCACATCGCTTGAAAAAGTTATTAAAGAAAAGATTAATGACTGCAAATTTTTTTCCATATGATTGGATGAAAGCACTGACATAAACGACATGTGTCAAAGATCATTTGTGTTCGATGCGTAGACTCCAGCTATGAAACTTTCGAATCAATGCTTTCGTTAGAATGTTTTCATGGAAATGTAACAGGAAGGTTAATATTTGAAACTATCCACTAAAGATTTCTTTCTGAAGTGGACCTAAGTAACTTTGCCGGGGTATGTACGGATGGGGCAAACGTCATGACTGGTAAAATAGAAGGTTTCGTAGGAAAGTTGGAAAAGCATGGTATTAATGTTAACTCTTTCCATTGTATTATACACCAACTGTCTCCAAATTTTTGAGCATGCTTTCCTATATGAAAACTGCAGAGCAAATAATTAATAAAATAAGGGGGGTTATAATTCACTTACCCATCGGAAATTTAGGGAGTTTTTAAAAGCTTCAAAGGCTGAATACAACGACCTTAAAATATTCACCGAAGTACGATGGTTAAGCCGGGGTGAATGTTTGAAAAACTTATTTGGTCTGAGGAATGAAGTGCTACAGTTTTTAAAGAAATTGGAGAAATTGGATGGAACAAAATAATTAATGCAGGCCTTAGAAGATAGCGAATCTTTTCTTTCTAACTTATGTAATTATTTAAATTAGCTCAATTTGCTGGGATTATTCAAGTTTTCCCAAACCTACACCTTAATTAACAGTATTGATATTTTAAAAGTAAACAATGAACACACGAAGTTATTGGAGACCCTCTTTTTTAACTCTGAAGACAGATTTCAAGACTTTCGAAAAATTAATCCTTAAATTGACATATTTGAAAGTCTGTTAGCTTGTGACATAACGCAATATTCATTTGAAATTAAAAAAGAATTATTAATTCTAAGAAGCGTAATGTCAGTTAATGATGAAACAGATATTACCGATTTCTGAAAAAACTTATGTAGCGAATTTTTTACAAATTTTACAGAAATTTCCCTTAACATTTTGTCATTTTTCCCATCAACATTCTTCTGTGAGACATGAAATTCATCTGTTCAAAGCAAAGGGGCAGATTGAGTTCCAGAAATTTGTCAAATGCATTGCAAACAAGAAATTGCCATAAAATTATACATATTAGTGAGAGCATACAAAAGTAAGAATTATATTTTTGCGGCGCTAAGAAACACTTCCGTTTTGTTGAAAGGATACACAGCGACTTCTGCAGAATCAGGATCCGAACATACCGACAGAGGATCGGAAGGTACTTAATCTATCTCGGCCTGGAAGACAAAAAAACATACAAAATCACAAGAACAGACCCAACCAATACACTACAGCGAAAAAACAACAAAATAGTCGAAGAGCTTTACAAAACAAAACAAATCAGCAAAAGAGAGAAACAGCAACTAACTTGCACAGCCGCCGCGGCACCAAGATTATATGGACTGCCGAAAATTCATAAGCCACATATGCCCTTACGACCCATTTCCTCCTCAGTTATGGTGCCTTGTTACAACCTATCAAAATTTATCGGAAAAACTCTTAAGCAACTTATATCTGATAATTATAATGTGGAAAATGCATACATTTTGAAAGATAGATTAAGCAATATCAATGTTTGTGAAGAAGATATACTAGTTTCGTTTGATGTCGTGTCATTGTTTACAAATATACCTATAATGTTAGCAATTAGAATAATAATGAGAAAATGGGACAAAATTCAACACACAACTAACATCACAAAAGCAAAATTCCAACAAATACTTGACTTCTGCCTCAGAGCAAACAATTATTTCATGTGCAATAACAAACTATACACTAAAACTTTTGGAATGCCCATGGGAAATCCGCTCTCACCAACAATAGCCGATATTGTCATGGACGACCTAATTGACAACACCATCTCGGAGCTAAAACAACAACATAGTATTGACATTAAATTTATCACCAAATATGTAGACGACATTTTTGCAATAGTGAAACGCAAAGACGTGAATATAATCTTCAAGACACTAAACAAATACCACCACAAACTACAATTTACAATAGAAATGGAAGAAAATGAGAGCATCCCTTTTCTAGATGTTCGCATACACAAAGCCAACAACAGTATTATTTTAAATTGGTACTCGAAGCCAACATCCTCTGGTCGCTTGATTAATTTTTTATCCTCCCAACCAAGAAAGTATAAAATCAATACAGCGAAGAACCTGATACGAAAAATAATGACGATTAGCCACGAAAAATTCTATGAAACTAATATAGAAAAAATACACACAACCTTAAAAAATAATAATTACACCGACCACTTGATACATGAACTAATAAACCAGGAAATCATTAAAAATAGCAACCCCCACAATAAACCACAAAATGCAACAACAGAAGTAAAGAAATATTACAGCGTCACATATATCCCAAAGCTTAGTACAATAGACCACAACATACTAAAAGAACAAAACATCACCTTAGCCTACAAATCCCATAACACATTATGCAAAATTTACACAAGAACAAAAGATCCAATAGACAAGCTACAACAAAACAATGTGATATACAAAATAGAATGCAATGGAAAAGAGAACGAAAACTGTGATAAGATTTATATCGGAACTACAAAACGAGAGCTTGGTATACGAATAGCAGAACACAAAGCAGACGTGAAAAAACAAAAGCCAAGCACTGCGCTCTCCCAACACATAATAAGCAGTGGCCATACAGCTGATTTTAACAACACCAAAATTATTGATAAGGAAAAAAGAGAATTGACCAGATACAGATTGGAAAGCTTGCACATATTGAGAAATAGAGAAAATACGATCAACAAAAAAGAAGACTACGACTGCATAGGCGCTGCATACATGTAATGTTTAAGTAATAATTTTAGTAATGACAAAACTACCACGCAAGGTGGTACGGATGATTAATCTTTAAGTGTTCATACTGTTTATTGTTATTGTAAGTCAAATTGGTTGTTCTACATGTTAAATGTCATGAATGTTTATACATATACAATAATGTTTGTTATCTTTTATGAAAAATAAATAGCGTAGCCCTTGAGGATGCTGGAATATTCAGCGAAACGTTGGGCAAGAAGGTGAAATAAAGCGTTTATTTGCACCAAACATAATTAGGTCTAACTAGCCTACGATCCTTACTAATAGAAAAAAAAGCATTTGGAAAAAATAAAATTATTTGAAAAAAGTAAGGAAGGTTAAGTTCGGGTGTAACCGAACATTACATACTCAGTTGAGAGCTATGGTGGCAACATAAGGGAAAATAACCATGTAGGAAAATGAACCGAGGGAAACCCTGGAATGTGTTTGTATGACATGTGTATCAAATGAAAGGCATTAAAGAGTATTTTATGAGGGAGTGGGCCATAGTTCTATAGGTGGACGCCATTTAAGGATATAGCTATAAAGGTGGATCAGGGTTGACTCTAGAATGCGTTTGTACGATAGGGTATCAAACTAAAGGTGTTAATGAGTACTTTAAAATGGAGTAATCCTTAGTTCCATAGGTGGACGCCGTTTCGAGATATCGCCACAAAGGTGGAAGAGGGGTGACCCTAGAATTTGTTTGTACAATATGGGCATCAAACGAATGGTGTTAATGAGTATTTTAATAGGGAGTGGGCCTTAGTTCTATAGGTGGATGCCGTTTCGAAATATCGCCATAAAGGTGGACCAGGGTTGACTCTAGAATGTGTTTGTACGATATGGGTATCAAATTAAAGGTATTAATAAGTGTTTTAAAAGGGAGTGGTGGTTGTTGTATAGGTGGTCGCCTTTTCGAGATATCGCCATAAAGGTGGACCAGGGGTGACTCTAGAATGCGTTTGTACGATATGGGTATCAAATGAAAGGTGTTAATGAGTATTTTAAAAGGGAGTAATCCTTAGTTCCATAGGTGGACGCCGTTTCGAGATATCGCCATAAAGGTGGACCAGGGGTGACCATAGAATTTGTTTGTACAATATGGGTATCAAAAGAAAGGTGTTAATAAGTATTTTAAAAGGGTGTAATCCTTAGTCCCATAGGTGGACGCCGTTTCGAGATATCGCTATAAAGGTGGACTAGGGGTGACCCTAGAATTTGTTTGTACAATATGGGCATCAAACGAAAGGTGTTAATGAGTATTTTAAAAGGGAGTGGGCCTTAGTTCTTTAGGTGGACGCCGTTTCGAAATATCGCCATAAAGGTGGACCCGGGGTGACTCTAGAATGTGTTTGTACAATAGGGGTATCAAATTAAAGGTATTAATGAGAGTTTTAAAAGGGAGTGGTGGTAGTTGTATATGTGAAGGCGTTTTCCAGATATCGACCAAAATGTGGACCAGGGTGACCCAGAACATCATCTGTTGGATACCGCTAATTTATTTACATATGTAATACCTGCCAAGATTTTAAGGGTTTTTTATTTCGCCCTACAGAACTTTTTCATTTTCTTCTACTTAATATGGTAGGTGTCACAACCATTTTATAAAGTTTTTTCTAAAGTTATATTTCGCTTCAATAAAACAATCCAATTACCTTACCATGTTTCACCCCTTTTTTCGACGGACGACTGTGTATATAAAATATTTCATTTGCCTACCTACTGGTACCAAAAGGTACAGTCTCTTCAAAACTCATATAATTTTTTAAATTAATAAATTCGTATTACCGTACCAACGGAAAATCAACTACCCGGTTCTATTTACCCAAAAAGTATGTTTGTAATATATGTATATTAGACTGGGTCGATTTATTAACTGATATCCCGCATCGATTTTTCGATTGGATTTGGGCTCAGGGAAAAAAAGTTCCACTACGCATACCCAAAAAATAATTTTCGAACCTACGAAATTTCATTTTTTTGACTTTTTTCGACTTTGATTTTTAAGGTTTTTTTTCATGACCTACTAAAAAAAATTTCATTTGATTGTAATTTTTTTTTTTTTTTTTAAAACAATTATCGACAACATTTTTAGCGGACCTTTTTGGGTCGGACAGGGTATACATATGACAATTTTTTAGTAGGTCATGAAAAAAACTTAAAAATTAAAGTCGAGAAAAAAGTAAAAAAATTGAAATTTTGCAGGCTCGAAAATTATTTTTTTGGGTATGCGTAGTGGAACTTTTTCTCCTGAGCCCAAATCCTATCGCAAAATTGATGGCGCGATATGGTTAACTTTCGTCCATACAAATTGGTCCACCCTAATGTATATAACCACTTAGTTCTGTAATATTACCCGAGCTATATATTTTTCCAGCGTGAAATGCCCAATTAACCCTTGTATACATATATTACATAAAACATATTTTATAATAAGCCCATAGCAACGAACTTCGCCAAATTTTTGCCACTTTTCTTAAAGTTTATTTACCGGTGCACCCAAGATAATTTTGCATACAAATCGACAAGTATATGCACCCATAACACCCACAGGCACTTGTATATCTTTTTGCTTAAGCCAAAAACCCACCCTCAGCAAAGCAAGTGTATGACCATATGTAACTACATAATAGAAGGAAGCAACAAAAGCAGATCATCTGTTATACTAATTTCACACAGACGGCTTATTGAATAATAAAGGCAATTTTCTACATTAAGACGCTTATTGAGCTCAATCTTCCCTACAAAATTCGAATCTATTATTATTTCATTAGTAGCTAATCGAATGCCCAATGAAGTCAAAAGCACAATGCAACTCTGTTGGCAGCGTTCCGCTTCCGTTTCCGCTTCTTAGTTTTCAAAGCAAATGTCATTGTCTGCATGGCGGAACGATACAAGGTGGCCGCATAGAACAGCTGATTATAACCTTTTTTATTTGATTTGATACATCAACTGCCCGCGCAGTACGATTTTGACATTTGTCCATCGAATTTACAAGTACATGGAATTTTTTTTGTTTGTAGGTATGTCACCATGCTCCCACCTTGTATTGTTCCGCCATGATTGTCTCTCTCATCCTTCATACTAATCGAGCAGTTACTTCTGTGTGAAAGCAAAAAATTTACGATTTCATTAGCAGGTGAAGTGAGATCATTAAGTTTCTGTGTGAAAACAGTATTACATATTGGCATACAAAAACCCAGCATACATTAGGCGGGTCCCAAAAAAAAAAAAATGTACTCAGAAGCGCTGAGACAAGAACGTATAAAGCAGGCATGCTTAACGAACGAAACTATATCATTTCGTTACGATAATCAACGTTAATAAACGAAACGAAGTCATTTCGTTTCGTTTATTAACGTTAAGAACGACAAATTAACGTTAATTTGACGATCTTAACGTTAATAAACGAAACGAAGGCATGCTTAACGAACGAAACTATATCATTTCGTTACGATAATCAACGTTAATAAACGAAACGAAGTCATTTCGTTTCGTTTATTAACGTTAAGAACGACAAATTAACGTTAATTTGACGATCTTAACGTTAATAAACGAAACGAAGTGACTTCGTTTCGTTTATTAGCGTTGATTATCGTAACGAAATGATATCGTTTCGTTCGTTAAGCATGCCTGGTATAAAGAAACAAGCAGCGTACATTAGGCTGGTTTCAAAAACAATTTTTTTTCCTTTTTGAGGAAATTTTTCCCTATTTTCACAGCTTAAAAAAACTCCCTTTTTAATAAACCAAATTAATTTATAATGCCGGAATCATCGGACGAAACCCAAAAATTGACAACTGCAGACCAATGCTTGCAGGAATTCATATATAACGGTAACCAATTAGAGGTTTACTGCTCAAGATGGTCACCCTCCCAAGCTACCGATTTATCAGAGTGTATGCTTAAGGTCAAATTAGAAGACATAGATAGAATATGGGCAAAGGTGCTAGAGTCCATCGAGAAGTAAGTTTTTCCGATAATTATACAGATGACAGCGGCTCGGTTGAGCAAAAATTTTCTAAACATGGAAACTTACATAATATGCAAATCTGAAATTTTGGAAGCCTTACAACTTTTAACACTGCTAGCACCAACCAATAAGAAATACTCGCCCACCAAGTAAATGATTCGAACTGGAATGGTTTTTATTTGAAAGTACCACCATGCGACACCGAAGTCTTCCACGGTGGATACGAAGATTGGCCAACCTTTAGAGATATGTTCACGGCAGTCTATAAAAACCACCCTAAACTATCACCCGCTCAAAAATTATACCACCTACGCCTGAAAACGAAAGGTCCAGCAGGATAGGAACATATTTTTGACCAGCAGATACGAGGTAGTAGGGAGATTAAGTAGCTGTAGACCAGGCAAAGCTGTGAGGACCCAAATTCACCGGCTTTGGAGCCCACACGTTCGAACCTATAAATATTTGTCAGAACTTATTAAAGCATGTATAAATCCTATTGGAATTACAAACTATACATCATTTTTCAAAACGCCCTAATGTATATTACAATGCATTCAGTACATATAGCATGTAAAACATATAAAACTGAATTATATAAATTGAATTTACACATATAAAATAATAATTTTTTCAATCACCCTAATATACATATAAACATTCATGACAACATCTAATTTCTTCGTTTAAATAATTGTCTCTGCCCGCATACGGTAAATATTTTGGTTGAACATTATAATTTTCACAAATATCCCATAACCGGCTGGAATTCTAAATAACGCTGGGAATACAGCAATGCAATAAGTAACACACATAAGCTTCCATTACAAGAGCACCAAAAACGTACAAACATACGTATACCAAGCAATTGCGACCAAGCACAGCACGCATTGAGGCGAACCGTCGGGGCGGACATCGCACAAAGAGGAAACAAAAAAATGCAATGTACTAGAAAGACGTCACCTCAGCATACGAAAAACACAGCGTGGGTACTAGGCACTTGCAAGTTACTTACGAAGGGCAACCAACTCGAGACAACAACAAGGCACAATAAGCAGGCAGCAGAGGGAAATCAAAAGTAACTATGCTAACTAACTGGAGATGCGTACCAATGAACTCGCATACTAGGGGGCAGTCCAAGGGAAATTACCACATACGTAATTTAGAGATAAATACTTATATGCAAGTAGATAATTCGATATATGGGTAGAATAATACAGTTAAATATAAGATACCTTATGTAAATACATATAATAAGTAAAATTTATTGTTGCAGGATAACTGTCCATCTGCGCGTGGACAAGTATAATAGGGCGACAAATTTTGCGAATTTTGGTAGTAGCCTGCTAACGCCTTGTTTAGCGGTGAATGGGACTCCTGGGATTTTCCATCTCACGAGTTCTTTATTTTAGTAACTTTGGGCGTTTTTCCAACTCCATCGTTAGAGGGATTGTGGTGGTTTTTCCACCTCCGTAACCTTCAGGAAGAGCAGGGTATCTTTAAGTGATACACTCGGTGGGGGTTTTACTAACTCCACCGACTGGGAGGAAGTGGTGGTTCTCCACCTCCGCTTTCTTTACGCGTAGTCTGAGATTTTAGTTTAAGCGTAGTCCCGGTGGGGATTTTCCCAACCCCATCGGCATAGAACCGACGGTGGTTTCCCACCTCCGTCGCCGTAGCTTTAAGGGTAGTTGAGATATTTTGAATAAAGAATTTATAACGTTTTAACAACAAACAGGGTCTTTCTCTTTAAAAGGAAACGATAGGGATTCTTCTCTATTCCCACAGGGATCCTGGACGGACTGAGCATACCCCGGCGTAAGGAAAAGTCCGTCATAAGGTGAAACCCCAATTTTCGAGTTTTAAACCACGAATGGTGAATCAAAACTCCACCCAAACTAACAATAATAGAACCCATTCATATCACAGGTAGTTCAATAAAACGGTTTCGTGTAAATTAGGCAATCAATACCACACAGTCAAATCTTACGTCAGGTTTATGAATTTATCGGTATCAGACCGAATCAAATTTGTGAGAGATAATAGTTACAGCGAAAACTGTTAATCAACGTCACACCCAAAAAACGAATGTGAAAGTAGTTTCTCGTGCGTTTATTGCCAAAAGCGTCATCATTCGCTACTGCACTTACAGCTCAAAACCCTAGCAATCACAACCAAACCCCAGAGCTCAAAATGCCCAAGCCGGT
Source organism: Eurosta solidaginis (assembly GCF_040869045.1). Classification (NCBI taxonomy): domain Eukaryota; kingdom Metazoa; phylum Arthropoda; class Insecta; order Diptera; family Tephritidae; genus Eurosta; species Eurosta solidaginis. Next base: position 174,868,383 of record NC_090319.1, on the reverse strand, counting down.
ACCCCTAGGAGACCGGACGACGAGCGACCCTCAACATCGAAGCTGCCGCTATAGTCACCTCCGCCCAATAGTCTCAGGACAAGAACTCGATTTCTACACTCTTTTCGAGTAATCATGGAACCACCCTACTACCAACAGCAGTAGTATCAGTATACTTTGCTGGCGAATTTTATAAAATTCGTGCCCCAATATACCAAGGTTCACAAAAAACTTCTGTATCATCCCTTATACAAAAGCTTCTTGATCTACCCACAAAAGAATCTCACCACCAGATATCTGAAATGGGCGGAACGGTTGTGAAAAATGGCAATAAAATCTGCCCGGTAACAATTTGTTCTGCAGACCTAACCCAAATGATAGACGCACAAGCAACAATTTTGCCGAAACTAACTAAGTTCTTGCCCACAGTTCCAGTTTCAAGCATCGATCTCGATGAACTGTCCGTTTGCTGTTAGCCGATCCATAGTATTCGATATCGTCGAAAATCGATGTGGTAATCGGCAGGGATATCACCCGGCAGGGATATCCTCACCGAAGGGCTCCTATGGAATGTGAGTGGAAAATTAATTGCCCAAAACACAATATTCGGATGGATATTAAGCGGCCTTGTAGCTGAAAAGGTATCAACCTTCAGCACTCATGTCACGGAATGCACCGATGACCCCATCAATCAACTATTGAGACAATTTTGGGAATAGGAAGAAGTTGACAAAACCCAACAATGATCTGCAGATGATGAATACTCCGAAGCACGCTACCCTGAACACTCGCTGCAATTCCTCGCGTACATCGGTGATGTGTGATCTTCACTTAACATGAATCCAAAAATGAATAAAAACTATTATTCTTTATTTTGAAATGTCCTGCAACAGTATAAGTTTATTTAAAAATACTTTAAATTGTTAAGCACAGTATATGTTGGTGGAAATGCACTTATATTACTTATCACAAACTTTTCTTGACGTGTCCTCTAGCCGAGCGCGTAACTATAATGAATTAAATCCTAATTTTCGCTATGCCGTTATATGCATTCCATTCGGAATGACGGCATTGCCAGCCCACTATCGATATTGCATTCTTTTAATATGCGTTGTCATATCGTTAGTGGTGCCATTACACCACCCCCTAGGGAAATGATTTTTTAAGGTGTTCAGTCTTACAAAAATCCTTTTAACCTGCAGTGATGTAAATTGATTTGGACTAACGAAATTTCTTTACATAAATTACTTAATTCTTACTTAATAATGTTTTTTATTTTTGGAGTTTATTTTTCTCTTTAGAAATTTGTTTAGTCAGAACATATGTAAATTTAAAAATGAATTTAACTTAGTAATAGAAAAGAAAGTAAAAAAAAAAAACAAGTAAGGAAGGTTAAGTTCGGGTGTAGCCGAACATTACATACTCAGTTGAGAGCTATGGTGACAACATAAGGGAAAATAACCATGTAGGAAAATGAACCGAGGGAAACCCTGGAATATGTTTGTATGACATGTGTATCAAATGAAAGGCATTAAAGAGTATTTTATAAGGGAGTGGGCCATAGTTCTATAGGTGGACGCCATTTAGGGATATAGCCATAAAGGTGGATCAGGGTTGACTCTAGAATGCGTTTGTACGATATGGGTATCAAATGAAAGGTGTTAATGAGTATTTTAAAAGGGAGTAATCCTTAGTTCCATAGGTGGACGCCGTTTCGAGATATCGCCACAAAGGTGGGCCAGGGGTGACTCTAGAATGTGTTTGTACGATATGGGTATCAAATTATAGGTATTAATGAGGGTTTTAAAAGGGAGTGGTGGTTGTTGTATAGGTGGTCGCCTTTTCGAGATATCGCCATAAAGGTGGACCAGGGGTGACTCTAGAATGCGTTTGTACGATATGGGTATCAAATGAAAGGTGTTAATGAGTATTTTAAAAGGGAATAATCCTTAGTTCCATAGGTGGACGCCGTTTCGAGATATCGCCATAAAGGTGGACCAGGGGTGACCCTAGAATTTGTTTGTTCAATATGGGCATCAAACGAATGGTGTTAATGAGTATTTTAAAAGGGAGTGGGCCTTAGTTCTATAGGTGGATGCCGTTTCGAAATATCGCCATAAAGGTGGACCAGGGGTGACTCTAGAATGTGTTTGTACGATATGGGTATCAAATTAAAGGTATTAATGAGGGTTTTAAAAGGGAGTGATGGTTGTTGTATAGGTGGTCGCCTTTTCGAGATATCGCCATAAAGGTGGACCAGGGGTGACTCTAGAATGCGTTTGTACGATATGGGTATCAAATGAAAGGTGTTAATGAGTATTTTAAAAGGGAGTAATCCTTAGTTCCATAGGTGGACGCCGTTTCGAGATATCGCCATAAAGGTGGACCAGGGGTGACCCGAGAATTTGTTTGTACAATATGGGTATCAAAAGAAAGGTGTTAATGAGTATTTTAAAAGGGAGTAATCCTTAGTTCCATAGGTGGACGCCGTTTCGAGATATCGCCATAAAGGTGGACCAGGGGTGACCCTAGAATTTGTTTGTAAAATATGGGTATCAAAAGAAAGGTGTTAATGAGTATTTTAAAAGGGAGTGGGCCTTAGTTATATAGGTGTACGCCTTTTCGAGGTATCGCAATAAAGATGGACCAGGGGTGACTCTAGACTTTGTTTGTACGATATGGGTATCAAATGAAAGGTGTTAATGAGTATTTTTAAAAGGGAGTGGGTCTTCGTTCTATAGGTGGATGCCGTTTCGAAATATCGCCATAAAGGTGGACCAGGGGTGACTCTAGAATGTGTTTGTACGATATGGGTATCAAATTAAAGGTATTAATGAGGGTTTTAAAAGGGAGTGATGGTTGTTGTATAGGTGGTCGCCTTTTCGAGATATCGCCATAAAGGTGGACCAGGGGTGACTCTTGAATGCGTTTGTACGATATGGGTATCAAATGAAAGGTGTTAATGAGTATTTTAAAAGGGAGTAATCCTTAGTTCCATAGGTGGACACCGTTTCGAGATATCGCCATAAAGGTTGACCAGGGGTGACTCTAGAATGTGTTTGTACGATATGGGTATCAAATTAAAGGTATTAATGAGGGTTTTAAAAGGGAGTGATGGTTGTTGTATAGGTGGTCGCCTTTTCGAGATATCGCCATAAAGGTGGACCAGGGGTGACTCTAGAATGCGTTTGTACGATATGGGTATCAAATGAAAGGTGTTAATGAGTATTTTAAAAGGGAGTAATCCTTAGTTCCATAGGTGGTCGCCTTTTCGAGATATCGCCATAAAGGTGGACCAGGGGTGACTCTTGAATGCGTTTGTACGATATGGGTATCAAATGAAAGGTGTTAATGAGTATTTTAAAAGGGAGTAATCCTTCGTTCTATAGGTGGATGCCGTTTCGAAATATCGCCATAAAGGTGGACCAGGGGTGACTCTAGAATGTGTTTGTACGATATGGGTATCAAATTAAAGGTATTAATGAGAGTTTTAAAAGGGAGTGGTGGTAGTTGTATATGTGAAGGCAGTTTCCAGATATCGGCCAAAATGTGGACCAGGGTGACCCAGAACATCATCTGTTGGATACCGCTAATTTATTTATATATGTAGTACCTGCCAAGATTTTAAGGGTTTTTTATTTCGCCCTGCAGAACATTTTCATTTTCTTCTACTTAATATGGTAGGTGTCACAACCATTTTATAAAGTTTTTTCTAAAGTTATATTTCGCGTCAATAAAATAATCCAATTACCTTACCATGTTTCATCCCTTTTTTCGTATTTGGTTTAGAATTATGGCATTTTTTCATTTTCCGTAATTTTCGATATCGAAAAAGTGGGCGTGGTCATAGTCGGATTTCGTCACTTTTCATACCAAGATAAAGTGAGTTCAAGTAAGCACGTGAACTAAGTTAATTAAAGATATGCCGATTTTTGCTCAAGTTATCGTGTTAACGGCCATGCGGAAGGACAGACGGACGACTGTGTATAAAAACTGGGCATGGCATCAACGGATTTCGCCCATTTTCACAGAAAACAGTTAGAGTCATAAAGTCTATGCCCCTACCAAATTTCAAAAGGATTGGTTAATTTTTGTTCGAATTATGGCGTTAAAAGTATCCTAGACAAATTAAATGAAAAAGGGCGGAGCCACGCCCATTTTTAAATTTTCTTTTATTTTTGTATTTTGTTGCACCATATCATTACTGGAGTTGAATGTTGACATAATTTACTTATATACTGTAAAGATATTAAATTTTTTGTTAAAATATTACTTTAAAAAATTTTTTTTTTAAAAGTAGGCGTGGTCCTTTTCCGATTTTGCTAATTTTTATTAAGCGTACATATAGTAATAGCAGTAACGTTCCTGCCAAAGTTCATTATGATATCTTCAACGACTGCCAAATTACAGCTTACAAAACTTCTAAATTACCTTCAATTAAAAGTGGGCGGTGCCACGCCCATTGTCCAAAATTGTACTAATTTTCTATTCTGCGTCATATGTTCAACTCATCTACTAAGTTTCGTCGCTTTATCTGTCTTTTGTAATGAATTATCGCACTTTTTCGGTTTTTCGAAATTTTCGATATCGAAAAAGTGGGCGTGGTTATAGTCCGATATCGTTCATTTTAAATAGCGATCTGAGATGAGTGCTCAGGAATCTACATACCAAATTTGATCAAGATACCTCGAAATTTACTCAAGTTATCGTGTTAACGGACGGACGGACGGACATGGCTCAATCAAATTTTTTTTCGATCCTGATTATTTTGATATATGGAAGTCTATATCTATCTTGATTCCTTTATATATGTACAACCAACCGTTATCCAATCAAACTTAATATACTCTGTGAGCTCTGCTCAACTGAGTATAATTATTAGAAATTAGCGTTTTTACAACCCCCTTTTAAAACCAAGGCATCACTGTAATTCATTTGCATGTCGTAAACATAGTTGTGTGGGTTTTTTATTCAACCGTTTTAAAAAATGAAGGTGTCACTGTGACACAATTGCAGATCGTAAAATTGCTTGTGTTGTTTTTTTTAAGCCACCACAAGACACAGCAGGTAGAATTGAAATTGCCCCTACCCAAAAGTTCGACCCAAAGGGGGGACATCAGAATCGTTTTAGAGGTATGGTTCCTTCGGCAAAGTTTCTTATTTTGATACCTAGAATACGATTTTCACAGAGCAATGAGCGATTTTTAAATCGACCCGCCCTACTAATTATATTACTATATATTATTAATTATATTACTAGTAGGCGTTAAATTTTCATTATATAGCTTAAAAGTACATAACCGTTCTTCATGGTTTGAAAAAGAAAATTTTATATTTATAAAATCTGATTAAATATAATTAGAATTCATTTATTAGTTTCTTTAAGTAATTTTTTGTATACGATTTTTGTGAATGGTTTTTTCTTTGTTTTTAGCTGTATCAAAAATCTTTACATTAACACCGTCTACCTCAGTCACTTTTTATGGACATTTATATACATTTTTGTGTTTATCACGAGGCTCTTTTTGAACTAGTAGCATATCATTTCTATTTACATTTCTTTGTTTATGATTTTCAATAAGTTCTTTTGCTGAAATATGAGACTTTTGCATTTTGTATTTTACTTTGTTAGCATAATTTTCAAAGTTGTAAATTGAATCGATTTTTTCTTTTGTTAACTCATTTGGCAAAGTAGCTTTTATATCGAATATTAATTCAAATGGTGTGAATTTGTTATCATAACCGTATATGGGGTTGTATTATGCAGAAATGTAAAGTATTTTAGATATACATCCCACTCAGGAAAATTATCATTAAGGTAAGCTCGTAAGTACTCATTAAATACTGGGTGGTTTCTTTCAATGGTACAAACGGTTTCGTGATGGTAGGGTGTAGAAAAATTGTGATAGATTTTTAAAAGCTTGGCCAATTCCGAGAAAATTTCATTTTTAAATTCTGTCCCTAAATCGGACTTTATTGATTTCATTATGCCATGGGTTAAGACAAAACCTTCGAAAATTGTAGATGCAACTGTTTTAGCAATTTTATCCGGTATAGCTATTGTAACTAGGTTTTTGGTTAAATAATATAGCGAACTTATTCCCATTGTTTGATGCTTGTAAAGGTCCTATCGTGTCTATAACGACAAAGGCTTGCAAGACGTTGGTGTGAGCACCATATTGTCTTTTATTTTTGGTTTTACTTTGTTTAATATGAATTTTTCGCAATTTTTAAAAAATTTGGCGATGTCGCGAGTCATATTTTTCCAGTAGGACTTAGTGCGTATTTTCGCGTATAATATTTTGTTTCCGAAATGACCGCCTGATATCGGATCATTGTGATAAATTTGCATGAGTTTAAGTTTCTTGTCTTCATCAGTTACTGTTTCAACTGGTTCCGTTAATATAATAGTTAAATTTTTTTTTAATCTTATTCCGGTATCTTTAAATTTTTCAATACTAAATAAATAAAATAAATGTAAGGTGCGATAACCTCCGAAGAGATCTAAGGCCGAACTTCTCTTCCAATTTGCGTCGTGCTCTTCTTGCTTTTCCCTTATCCCGGACGGGACCTACATGTTTTATGCCGACTCCGAACGGCATCTGCAAGGCAGATGAGTTTTCACTGAGAGCTTTTCATGGCAGAAATACACCCGGAGCGCTTGCCAAACACTGCCGAGGGGCGACCCCTCTTAGAAAAATGTTCTTCTAATTGAAAAACCTTATTTCTAAAATTTTGATGTTGCTTTGCCCGGGGTGTGAACCCAGGGCATACGGTGTGATAGGCGGAGCACGCTACCATCACACCACGGTGGCCGCCGCCAGTGATGAAAAATTGTATCATCCTTTTTCCATTCTATTTTCTTAATATTGTGATTGCCGAAGTTTCGTTTTTCTATCATAATTTATACTTGATTTTGCCCTCGGTATTCTTTTTGAAAAATTATAGGCGTTTTATCGTAAACTTGTAATGTTTCTGTTTGCATTTGTTGGTCATCGTTATTAACTGTGTTTCCTCTTTTTGTTTTGTCATATATCTTATTTGTACTGCTAATGTAATAAATATAACACAATGCCGAGTGAAAAAGCACTCCTTCTGGATAACGCTTGTTCTCCTTGAAGTAATTGTCAGCAGTTGTCTAGTAGCTTGTCGTTTTCTGTCAGATATATAATTAATTTTCTAGATGTTAAGATTGTAACGCGATTGTTTGAACATATTTTTTTGAAAATAAATTTACCTTCAGGAGAAGATTATATTTTACAGGTGTGGGGTTCGAAATAAACTTCGCCCACGCAATCTGACAGAACTAGCAGCTTAAAATTAATTAAGCAATCGGAAGAAAATTAACGGTATGACGCGAAACCAGATAATGACTGCACTATCAGAATTAGGGGGAAAATTTTAGAATAGCACCCCCCGAGTTCGGAGTTAAACTTGGTATCAAATGAAAGAGGGAGTTCTCCCGATCACAAATATATATAACTTAAAGTGCGCAGACTTATAGTTTACGAGTTATTTGATGTTAAAGTTTGCAAATTTAGCAAATTTCTATAGCACTTTCAGTTACAATTTACAAATCTTTCAAAACCTTTATGCACATAAATATCTATATAAATTGGCAACGATACACTTAAATTTCATTTAAGTATATTTCACATATAATTCTTGCATTGTTTTTACTTAATATAAAAGTTTTTATTAAATCAATCGCGCTTTTGTAGCAACATTCACATTTATGTATATATATATTTTATTGATGACATTACAAAGCTGTGCTGCCACATCTAAAAAACGGAACAAGTGCGGAATCGAAAAATAAATTATAAAAATATCTTTCACCTGATGTATATATATCTTTAACTTTTCTAGTCTTTATTTACCAAAAATTTGAAAAAGCTCTTTTTTGCATTCGTGAACAAGCTGATATTACCTTATAACTCTTATGTTTATTGTTATGTTAGCCGATCCAACAACGGCTGCGCCATGCACAGTAATTCTGCGAAGAACACCTTTCCGCGTAGGCGGCCTTCGGCCGCGCTTATTTAAAATAACCCTGGGCTACGCCATGCCAAGTCCGTGTGTGTGGTATAACCGTGGCTACCGCCACGGTGATGTCCTTCCGCATATTACCTTATAACTCTTATGTTTATTGTTATGTTAGCCGATCCAACACCGGCTGCGCCATGCACAGTAATTCTGCGTAGAACACCTTTCCGCGTAGGCGGCCTTCGGCCGCGCTTATTTAAAATAACCCTGGGCTAGGCCATGCCAAGTCCGGGTGCGTGGTATAACCGTGGCTACCGCCACGGTGATGTCCTTCCGCATATTACCTTATAACTCTTATGTTTATTGTTATGTTATCCGATCCAACACCGGCTGCGCCATGCACAGTAATTCTGCGTAGAACACCTTTCCGCGTAGGCGGCCTTTGGCCGCGCTTATTTAAAATAACCCTGGGCTACGCCATGCCAAGTCCGGGTGTGTGGTATAACAGTGGCTACCGCCACGGTGATGTCCTTCTGCATATTACCTTATAACTCTTATGTTTATTGTTATGTTAGCCGATCCAACACCGGCTGCGCCATGCACAGTAATTCTGCGTAGAGCACCTTTCCGCGTAGGCGGCCTTCGGCCGCGCTTATTTAAAATAACCCTGGGCTACGCCATGCCAAGTCCGGGTGCGTGGTATAACCGTGGCTACCGCCACGGTGATGTCCTTCCGCATAGTAGTAAAAATATATATTTTCCTTTTTCTTTATTAACTGAAAGGTGGCACGTTAATATTAATATTTGTTTTTTCTTTGTTGATGTGGCAGCAAAGCTTTGTAATGTCATCGATAAATACATAAATGTGAATGTTGCTACAAAAGCGCGATTTATTTAATAAAAACATTTAAATTAAGTAAAAACAATGCAAGAATTATATGTGAAATATACTAAAATGAAATTTAAGTGTATCGTTGCCAATTTATATAGGTATTTATGAGCATAAAAGTTTTGAAAGATGTGTAAATTGTAAGTGAGAGTGCTATAGAAATTTGCTAAATTTGCAAATTTTAACATCAAATAACTCGTAAACTATAAGTCTGCGCACTTTAAGTTATAAATATTGTGATCGGGAAAACTCCCTCTTTCATTTGATGCCAAGTTTAACCCCGAACTCGGGGGGTGCTAAACTAAATCGCTGCCGAATTAGGCGTCGCATTTGATAAAGAAGCCACCTTAGTACAACTGCTGTCACTTTATGAAAATATACAAAGTGGTACTCCACTATGCCCCGCAGCAGCCAGCAGAACCGCAGCAGTCAGCAACTTCACAGCAGTCAGATGTCGTACAACAGTCAGCAGATTTGCAACAGCTTCCAAGGGAATTGCAGCATCAGACGACCTACAGCAGCCAGTTGTACCTAAGTTATTTTCAAATGAGCAAGTTTTAGAGCTCGAAACAAAATCCGATATCCGTGAGCGCCTACGAGAGGCTGAGGAAGAGGAAGAACTTTTGAATCGGCAACTAGCCATTGCGCGCAAACGACGTGAGTTACATATGTTGCAGCAGGAATTGAGCTTAGGCAATGAAAAGCGCATAGGTTGCCAAATTCGATGGTTCTGAATTGCAAGATGTACGGAAATGGATCAACGACTTGGAGAACGTGTTTGAGGCATACAACTACATTGAACGAGAAAAGCTGGTGGTGGCGCGGCACTTAATGACTGGACAGGCGAAACGCTTTATATCCATTATAACAGTACAGACATATGATGAGCTGAAGTATGCATTACTTAAAGAATATGAAAGAGCATTTTCAATGCAAGACGTATTTTCCCAGTTGAGAGCGCGAACAATAAAAGTCAACGAAACTCCACGACAGTACATCGTCGAGATGCAGCTTATCGCAAGCAGAGCAAATATTCCGGAGCTGGAGTTAATCGACATAATAATTGATGGCCTTCACGATAAATCGGTGCAATTGTCGATACTGTATTTTTATTTATTTATTTATATTTATTTATTTATATTTTATTTATTTATTTAAGGAATCAAACACAACAACCATAAGTTTTATTTACAGTGTTTGACAATAGGACTTAAAACAAGGTAAATATACTTAGATACAAAGTGTGTCTACAAAATTTTAAATAGTTTAAATTTTTATAGTAAGGAGGATTGAAGAGGTTGTAAGGGCAATAGGTAGTAGAAAAAGATAAAGATAAAGAAAAATAGGTATAGGAAAGAGTGGAAAGTTTATAGAAAGAAAGGGTCAGATTTTAAAATATTTAAATTTGCTGAACAAAATAACGCAATAGTTTTCTTTTAAAGGGCAATGTTCCCTTGATACTTCTAATCTCCATCGGTAATGTGTTCCAAAGACGAACCGCAGAAACAAAAAATTGACGCTCAGATGTTCGTGAGTTGAATGCCAAATGCAGTATTTGTGAGGAGCGTACTGATCTTGTGAATTTTAGCCGCTCACTAACATTTAAGGGTTCCTTATTTACCAGAATCCTTTGTAGGAGTGCTACGGACCTGAACTTTAGTAGATCATCTAGTGGAACACAACATATTTTCACAGCATATTCGTAAATGTGTTCGTAACGGCTAATGTCGTAGATATAGCGTGCAATATTATTGTACAAAACATTAAGTTTTCTACTACAGACACTGTCACAATTCGCATAAAGTTCGCAACCATAAAGTAACGTTGGAATCAAATATGCCTTCGCTAAGAGCAACCTTATTTTAACTGGTGTGAAGTGCTGAGTAGTCCACAGTACTCTTAACCTTCCATAGACTTTGCCTATTGCTGCAAAAATATGAAATTTTCCACGTCAATGTTCTATTGAAAGTAACACCAAGGTTTTTTACGGTGACGGCAAATGGTATCTCAGTGTTGTTAAGCATTACTTTGGGATAGCGGTTAAGGTCAAAGGGTTTCTTATAGATAGCGATGCATTGTGATTTACTGGGGTTTAAGAACAGTCCATTATCACTAGCCCATTCATTTAATAGGCATAGATCGACGTTCAGATTGCGTATGCAAGTTTCAATGGAGGCGAATGGACTACACCTTTAGTTACAGGCAATAGGTCAGACATAGAACTACCCACACTTACTGATTGGGATCTCTCATTGAGGTACGACCTGATTAGATCTACAGCTGTATGGGGCTACCTCTTTAGCCGAACTTAAAATGTTAATGGAGCGCTATGAGAAAATGAAAAAACGAATTAAACAGCTATTAAATGTAGCGGTAACGGGCAGCAAACAAAAGGATGCAGTTGTTTGCGGTACTCAAAGCAGCGCAGTAAAGCAGGAGAAAGTGCGGTGTTATAATTGTTTTGTTGCTATATGGGGCTACCTCTTTAGCCGAACTTAAAATGTTAATGGTGCGCTATGAGAAAATGAAAACACGAATTAAACAGCATTAAATATAGTGGTAACGGGCAGCAAACAAAAGGATGCAGTTGTTTGCGGTACTCAAAGCAGCGCAGTAAAGCAGGCAGGAGAAAGTGCGGTGTTATAATTGTTTTGCATATGGGCATTATCAAAGTGCTTCCTCTGAGCTCAAACGCAACTCAAGTGCTTGTTTTGTTTGTAATGAGGTGGGCCACACTAGATTTCAATGCCCAAAGAAGAAAATGATTGGCGTCGTGGCAGCAGCAGTTGAACCGGTAGAAAAATTGGAGGAAGATACAGAAGATCGTTTAGTACGTAGGGTGGTAAAGCAGTTAACTGCAAAAAATTGGGTGTGTGTTGCCTTTTATTTGCAAGATAAGTGCACTTTACCAATTAAACGTTACATTCTTTTTGATACCGGTAGTCCGATTAGCTTTGTGCGGAGGTCATGTGTGCTTTTTGTTGTTAAAGACAAAAAGGAGGCAACAGAATATCGGGGAATTGGAAACAGGCGGTTAATTACATTTGGATTTGTGAAATGTAAGGTTTTATTTAATGATACGGAATTTGATCACATTTTTTTTATTTTACCTGATGACCAAGCTATAGTGCCTTGGCTATTCGGACGGGATCTTCTAAGCCGAATGGGCGTTTGTTTATATAAAACACTGAATATTAAATATAATAAAAATAAATTATTTTCGTTGCGAAGTAAAATGCAATCATATAAACTTTCCGTTAGCGATATCAGTGCACTTAAATTGTTTCAAATATATAAAAACTCGGACACTACTTTGGTAAAAGCAGCATCCAGCGAGGAAAACCAGCCAGTTAAAGTTGGGATTGAGTTGGCCTCGATTGAGGCTGATGTTGTGACAAAGGGAAAGGCGCATACTAAACTATTTAACATTAGTAATAAGTTGACTGAGGCAGATGCTGATGAAGTGGAAAAGATAATTTTAAAAGAATACGTGGAACTGGAGAAAGGTAAACGGGTGGATAGGTATTTTATGAAGATTTCATTAAAAAATTACACTCCTGTGTATAGCGTTCCGCGCAGATTATCATTTAAAGAAAAAAATGAGGTACAGGAAATAATCGATAGTTTATTATCTCAAGGAATTATAAAACCCAGTGAGTCCCCGTATGCGTCGCCAATAGTTCTAATTCGGAAAAGGGATGGTAAGTTGCGTATGTGTGTAGACTATCGAGAATTAAATAAGATCACTATAAAAGATAGATTCCCTTTACCTTTAATAGAGGATTGTTTAAAATATGTATCGGGGGAAAAATATTTTAGTACATTAGATTTGTGGAATGGGTATCATCACATTCCAATGCATGTATACTCAATACCTTTTACAGCTTTCGTAACACCAATGGATCAGTATGAATACAACTTTGTACCGTTTGGACTGACCAATGCTCCCGCTGTTTTTCAAAGACTGGTAAATCAAGTACTGAAGCCATTGGTTAGTCATGGAGAAGTGGTGGTTTATTTAGATGATATTCTAGTTGCTACAGAGACCATCGAAGGGCATGTCGAAGTATTGGGGCGTGTTCTGAAGCTCCTTGCTGAAGCCGTGTTGAAATTAAATTTTAATAAATGTAAGTTTGCATACCAGGAGTTGGAATATCTAGACTACAGAGTAAGTATTAAGGGAATACGACCCAGTCAGAGGCAGGTGGAAGCTATTAGATGCTATAAGGAACCATATACTGTAAAAGAAGTACAACGGTGTCTTGGGTTGTTTCCATATTTTAGAAGATTCATACCAAATTTTTCACGAATAGCTAAGCCGCTCGGGCGATTGTTAGGTAAAAATATTAAATTTGAGTGGACAACTGAATGTAAGGAGGCTTTCCAGACTTTAAGAAATCGACTGGCAGAATCACCTGTTTTAAGTCTTTTCGACCCGAATCGTGAAACCGAGTTGCACACAGATGCTAGTGCGTATGGATATGGGGCTGTCTTGCTTCAGAGGCAGACTGATCAAAAGTTTCATCCGATAGCGTATTTTTCAAGAAGCACCACCGATGCTGAATCACACTATCATAGTTTTCAGCTGGAGACATTGGCGATAGTTAGAGACTTTGAACGATTTAGAGTATTTCTTCATGGAATTCATTTTACTGTTGTAACAGATTGTAATTCATTGTATTAGCGCTCAATAAAAAAAAAACCAAGGATTGCTCGGTGGACCCTATCTTTGGAAGAGTTTGATTTTTAAGGTTAGGAATCGATCAGGAGAACAAATGCCACATGTGGACGCTTTGAACAGGTCGACATGTGTAGGTGCAGTTGAAGAAAGTGAAGTAGATGTGAACCTTCAAATAGCTCAAATAAGGGATCCAGTGATAAAAGAGTTAAAGAAAAGATTGGAAGAGGCTGAGGTGGAAGGATTTGATATGGAGAATGGACTGGTGTTCCATGTGGAGAACGGTAAGCGACAACTTTTCGTACCTAGAGATATGGAGAACAATGTAATTCAACTAGTAAACGAAACTTATGGACACTTAGCGGTAGATAAATGCTTCGATCAAATTAAGAAGCATTATTGGTTCCCTGGTATGAGAAGGAAAATCAAAATATTTCTGGCAAATTGTTTGAAGTGTATCAGTGTCTCTGTAGTAATCAGAAAAAACCCGAACCATGGGATACTCTCCATATTGATCATTTTGGTCCCTTAGATACAGTCAGATCAAAGCACAGGCATGTATTGCTAGTCGTCGATTCATTAACCAAGTTTGTTAAACTATATGGTGTAAACACTAGTACAAAAGAGGCAATATGTGCAATACGCAGGTATTTTACAGATTACAGTCGCCCTCGACGAATTATAAGTGATAGAGGGTATTGTTTCACATCAGCTGAATTTGAGGAGTTTTGCATTCGACATAACATTAAACACGTATTAAACGCAGTATCATCTCCACAATCAAATGGGCAAGTAGAACGAGTGAACCGACCCTTGAAGAGTGCATTAGCAAAACTGTCTAATCCTATTGACCATACTGATTGGAAGAAAATACTTGTTGATGTCGAGTTTGCTATAAACAACACAGTACACAGTAGCACTAAACAGACTCCCAGTAAATTGTTCGGGGTGGAGCAGCGGGGAACCGTTGTGGATGAGCTAACTGAATACCTTCGTGAAAAATATATCGGTGAAAATATAAGCTTGACTGGAATCAGGGAGCAGGCGGACAAAGCTATTCAGTCGTCCCAAAAAAGAATCGAGCGATATTTCGACCGAACACATAAACCTGCTCGTAAATTTGAAGCTGGCGAATTTGTTGTAATTAAGAATGTAGACAATAATGTAGGTAGGAACAAGAAACTCATTCCTAAGTATAAGGGTCCGTATGTCATTCAGAAGAAATTAGGACACGACCGTTACGTGGTGACTGATATAGAGAATTTTCAGGTCACTCAGATTCCTTATAACTGTGTCATTGACTCGAGCAGACTTCGTCGTTGGATGCAGTCCAATCCATGTGGTGAGAATCTGAGAGAAGAAGGCAACAGCTCTATAAGTAAAGAAGACAAATTTATTAATTTCCAATGTAATGATAGTGAATGTACTGTAGACTGGGTTGGTCGCCATACAAAAAAAAGTTGCTAATGTCCGCCCCTAAATTTGAAGATTATGTTGTGAGGGTTTCGGAAAATTTTTTTTAAATTTTTTTTTTATCCTTCGAAATACAGCTGTTAGCTGACCTAATCATGTGAAATCGGCTGCATAGCTTAAAAGGACATTAAACGGAAATGTGAAGCTTCTCAGGGGCAAAATAATGACATATCAGTTTTAAAAATCGGACGTCAAATAACCAAGTTACAACGAAAAAACCGTTTCAGCTGTATTTCGAAGGACCAAAAAAAATTTTAAAAAAATTTTCCGAAACCCTCTCAACATAATCTTCAAATTTAGGGGCGGACATTGGCAACATTTTTTTCGACCCAGTCTAATGTACAGACTATGAGTAGTTGGAGGAGAACAAAGATTTATCGCCTGAGTCAATCGCGGTCGATTGATTGTCAGGTTAAGGCCGAGTTGTAATAAATATAATACAATACCTAGTGAAAAAGCACTCCTTCTGGATAATGCTTGTTCTCCTTGAAGTAATTGTCAGCAGTTGCCTAGTAGCTTGTCGTTTTCTGTCAGATATATAATTAATTTTCTAGATGTTAAGATTGTAACGCAATTGTTTGAACATATTTTTTTGAAAATAAATTTACGTTCAGGAGAAGATTATACTAATATATTTTTTGTCGAGTTTTTTAGTTCATCCATTTTATACGTGATAGTGCGTCAGCGCCTACATTTGCTTTGCCTTTTTATGTATTCGATTGTGAAATTATACTCAGAGAGTTCTAGACGTATTCTCGATAATTTGGATGAAGGGCCCTTCATATTGAATAAATAAACTAACGGCCGATGGTCTGATCTAACTTTAAAATGTGTACCATAGACATATGGTCGAAACTGTTTAATTGTAAAGTATATTGCCAAAAGTTCTAGTTCTATAATTTCTTTATTTTGTTCTGATTTGCTAAATGCTTTTGAAGCGAAACAAATTGGTAAACAGTTACCATTGTGATTTTGACCAAGTATCGCGCCGCAACCATGAAGCATCTATTGTTATTAAAAATTCCTTAGTGAAGTCTGAATATTGCAATAGTTTTGGTGACATTAGGCTGCGCTTAAGTTTTTCTAAAGCTAATTCACATGAAGTATCCTAGTTAAATTCGAAATTTTTTGGGCCCAAACGGTTTAATGGTGATGCTAAGTAGCAAAATATGGTATAAATCTCCTATAGTAGATGGCAAATGCAACGAATCTTCTAACTGCATCTTTATCACGGGGCTTACAATATTTTCTAATCGCTTCTATTTTCGAATCGTCAGGTAATAGACCTTTAGCTGCGCATTTATGCTCAGATCGAAGAAAATTGCATTTGATAGGATTAAGCCGTAAATTAAACTTCCTGCATGTATCGAAAACTTTTTCTAAATTTTTTTAATGGTGCGCTTCACTGCATCCAATGACTATAACATCGTCTACATACATGAAAGTTAGCACAGTTAGCAAAATCGTCACATATTGCCTACACAGCAGTTACCGCAACCCAAATTCAGTAAACAATATTTTAATAAAACAACAACAATAACTGCTTCACATTCCGTTGCGGCGGAAGCCGTGCAGACGTAATGTGAACCCGTTGGTTGCCCAATTAAATTACTTTTACTTGCATACGCAAAATTATAAGAATATAATAAAAGCAATAAAACAATTCGATTTAAAATTCATTTGATTATCAAGTAACTTTTGTAAAGAGAAACAACAACAACATTGTTAATCAATTATTGCGCTGTAAGTGAAGAATATAATAAAAGCAAAAAAACAATTCGATTTAAAATCCATTTGATTATCAAGCAACTTTTGTAAAGAGAAACAGCAACAACATTGTTAATAAATTATTGCGCTATAAGCGAATTCACCTGTATTATATAAGTAAATTTATAAGTATGTAGCAACTTAGCTAAGTAAGTAGCATAAGAAAAATTTTATAAAAAGAAATTGCCAATAATAAAGTCAGGTTCAGTTGTTCAGCAGTTCAGTTGATAAATGTAACTATTGAAGTTTAATTTTGATATCGACGGCGCACGGCAGTAACTGGCTCCCAACGTAAAAATAGTGGAAAAAAGGAACTTAAAAAAAGGGATACAAATATCCTCGTAAAATTAAGTGAAATTATAAATAAATCTATAAAAACTGTGGATACAATTATCCTTGTTCACTGAGTGAAACTAGTAAAAACTGTGTAACTTAAAAGGGATACAAATATCCTTGTCGATTGAGTGAAACTATCAAATAGACCCTCAAAAAAAAAGGTAAAACGGAAAGGATACAAATATGCTTGTGCACTGAGTAAATAAAATCTCGAAAACTGTATAACTTAAAAAGGATACAAATATCCTTGTCGATTGAGCGAAACTATAAAATAGACCTCAAAAGGTTATAACATAAGGAATACAAATATCCTTGTACAACTAGTGAATAAACCCTCAAAAACTGTGAAGAGGATAAATCTCCAACATCAACCGCCTGCAGCCCTCAATCATTATCAACCTTGAAAGCCGTTCCTGTACCACGAGTAGGGGAGTAAAATTCTTAAAAGGGATTCATCAGGACGACAACCAAATATTACTGCAATGCTGTTCCTCATTTTATTGTAAGTGAATTTTGTCAACTAGAAAATAATTTAAAAAAGATTGTCAGAATTAACTTAAGTTAAAAGCCATTAAATGATAAAATTTTAGTTAAATTATTTGCTTAAATTTTTTATTTGAAAATCAAAAAAAGCCATTAAGTGATAAAATTTTGGCTAAATTATTTGCTTAAATTTTTATTTGAAAATCAAAAAAGCCATTAAGTGATAAAATTTTCGCTTAATTATTTGCTTATTTGAAAATCAAAAAAAAAGCCATTAAGTGATAAAATTTTAGCTAAATTATTTGCTTAAATTTTTATTTGAAAATCAAAAAAAGCCATTAAGTGATAAAATTTTGGCTTAATTATTGCTTAATTTTTTATTTGAAGAAAGCCATTAAGTTGAAAAAATTTAAGTTGAAATATTTGCTTAATTTTTTATTCGAAAATCACAAAAAAATAAAAAATAAAAAATGGAGCAAATTGAAGAAGCGATAACGCAACTAACGGGTGCGGTTAACGCGCAAATAGAGCAAATGCGTACCATGAGCGCTAGGATAAATCAGTTAGAAGCTAGGATTAGTCTCCCTGAAACAGTAAATTCTAATATCCCCATCAGCCTGACTGAGGCAGACCTGCAGGAAATAAATAGGCTGCCTGATAGTATAAAAACTCTACCAACCTTCGAGGCTAACCCCGTTCAGTTCATATCATGGGTCCATAACGTAGAGTCAACACTAAAGGACTACGAGTTAGTCAAAACGAAGCCGATATATCGGGCCATCCTACGACAAATAAGACAAAAAATAAAAGGCCCAGCAGATACTGATCTTATCTCCTATAATATTTTCGATGAGGATTGGGGAAAAATCAAAAGCTGTTTGTCACTGCACTATGCAGACAAACGTGACTTAAGGACCCTTGAACATGAGCTAGGGTCATTGTCACAAAAGCACTTTAGCGTAGATCAATTATACGCAAGAATAAATTATCAATTATCTCTCATAGTAAACAAAATAAAAGGGAAAGACTACTCTATGGAAACAAGCAACGCGCTTCTGGAAACCTACAGAAACAGAGCCCTTGATGTTTTTATTGGGGTATTAAGCGGGGAACTGTCCAGGATGCTAGTCATCCAACGACCCAAGAGTCTACCAGAGGCTTACTCATTTTGCCTCGAAATACAGAACCTTAACTTAAGAAACTATTCGATTTATCCTAAGAATACAACCATGCCTATTCAAGCGCCTAAAAACCAAATTAGGCAGAAGCAATCATTTGTACCGAGAGAATTAGGTCCTGCAGAAAAAAATCAGATTTACAATAGAAATTTAGAGACTCAAACTCAACCACCACCAAGGCCAACACAACCTAAGCCTCCGGTAGGTAGATCCTTCGATTCATTCGATGAGAGTAAATTATATGAACCGAATAGAAAGCACGCCAGTGGTAAGGCAGTCAAATAATTCATCAAATATTCCTAGAAAGAGCCAAAAATTGTTTAATGTTCAAACAGAGGATCAGGAACCCGAAACATTCGAAGGAGGCGAAGAGGTAAATTTTATGATGGACGCCTATCTAGCCTACCCTATTTAGAACTTACCTTACAAAATGGCCATATCCTGAAATTTCTTATAGATACAGGGGTCAACAAACACTTCGCTTGTGAAAAAATTGCCAAAAATGCATTGAAATTAAAGAACCCTTTCAAGGTTCAATCCGCTGCCGGCCAAGTGGAAATAACACATAAACTTTCGGGACCATTCTTCAAAAGCATAGGCATGAAAAATTATTTTGATTTTTTTATTCTGCGAAATTTAAAATCCTTTGATGGTATCATCATAGGTGATGATACTCTCAAGGAACTAGGAGCGATTATTAATAGAAAGGACGACACACTGACCATAGGAGATGTAGTATTGCCATTAAAACATAAAATTTCAAAACAAGTTAATAATCTTGAGGAAACACCCTATAAACATGAAATTGAAGAAATTATTAATAAATACGCGGACATTTTCGGACCAGTATCCGACAGTGGAACAATAGACACAACCGTGTTAACAGAAATAAGGACAACGACAGAGGAACCAATTTATACCAAATCCTACCCTTATCCAACCAACCTTCGTGGCGAGGTTGAAAAACAGATAACGGAACTTATAAATAACGGTATAAATAGGCCGTCAAAAAGCCCATACAATTCTCCTTTGTGGATTGTCCCAAAAAAGCCAGGTCCTTCAGAGGAAAAGAAATACAGGGTTGTCGTTGATTTTAAAAGACTAAATTCAGTAACAATACCTGACGCTTACCCAATACCCGATATAAATAGCACTTTAGCTAGCTTATGGGAATGTAAGTATTTCACTACACTTGACCTTACATCCGGTTTTCACCAAATGAGGATGAAGGAAAGGGATATAGAAAAAACAGCGTTTTCGACCGCAAATGGTAAATACGAATTTACTAGGTTGCCATTTGGGCTTAAGAATGCGCCTTCTATATTTCAAAGGATGATAAATGACGTCCTTAAACCCCTCATAGGAATATCCTGCTACGTCTATATCGACGATATAATAATAATAGGAAGAACCAAAGAAGAACATCTGAAAAATATTGAAGATGTATTCACTCTTCTATATAAAGCAAATTTAAAAGTAAATCTGGAAAAATCTAAGTTTTTAAGAACCCGAGTGGAATTCCTAGGGCATATTGTCACAGGAAACGGTATTTAACCTGACCCTGAAAAAATTTCAGCGATTAAAAAAATTGCTGTACCCGTAAACCTTAAAGAACTGAAAAGTTTTCTAGGTTTAGCGTCATACTACAGACGATTTATACAAGACTTCGCAAAAATTGCCAAACCACTCACGAATCTGACTAGGGGTGAAAATGCGCAAATAAAGGCGAACCAATCCAAAAAAATAAAAGTATCTTTAACTGATGAAGGACTGAAATCATTTAATGACCTAAAAATATTACTTATGTCTTCTGAGATTTTGGCATTTCCAGATTTCAGTAAACCGTTTATTCTAACAACAGACGCTTCTAATACTGCGATTGGGGAAGTCCTTTCTCAAGGATAAATCGGGAAGGATAAGCCCATAACTTATATATCTAGGTCACTCAATGAAACCGAGGAAAATTACTCGACTATTGAGAAAGAAATGCTAGCTATAGTATGGTCTCTTGACAAACTAAGAACCTACCTATACGGAGCAAAAGATATTAAAATCCTAACTGACCACCAACCATTAACATTCGCATTAAGTAATAGCAATAATAATGCCAAGCTTAAACGGTGGAAGGCACGCATAGAAGAGTATAATTATAAACTTCTCTATAAACCAGGGAAGACCAATGTTGTCGCAGATGCGCTCTCCAGGCTTCCCATGGAAATTAACTCGTTGACATCGTCAACATCTAATTCTCAACATAGTGCAGCAGAGGCTAGCTCACAGCTTATTCCTCATTGCGAGGCACCATTAAATGTATTTAAAAACCAAATTATATTTGAAGAAGGCAAAGATGAAATTATCCATGAAGAACCTCACCCAAGGTACCACAGGCATCGTATTAAAAGTGAAATCTATGATAAAGGAAAATTAATTAAAATCTTAAAAAATTATTTTAATCCAAATATAATTAATGGAATCAAAATTCCCGAAAAATATATCGCATTGTTACAACAGGTTTATCAGGAAAGTTTTTCTAAGTTCCGCGCCAGAATCACGCAAAGACTTGTTACTGACATTCCTGATGAAGAAGTAAAGTTTAAAATTATCGAACGGGAGCATAGGAGGGCCCACCGTAACGATAGGGAAAATAAGGAACAAATATTAGAAAAATACTGTTTTCCTCAGATGAGTAAACTTATAAAAAAATACACAAAATCATGCAAAACTTGTGGGTGCAACAAGTACGATCGCCACCCTCAAAAGCCTGAACTACAGGCAACGCCAATACCTTCATACCCAACAGAAATATTGCACATTGACATAATCGAAATGTCTGGCGAAAAATTTATTACATGCGTTGACAAGTTTTCTAAATTTGTAAAATTCTTTAAAATAAAAAATAAATCTGTGTTACATATTAAAGACAAATTAATTAAACTCTTACATTATTTTACTGTGCCAAAGACCTTAGTAATGCACAACGAGGGTAGCTTCATAAGTCCAATAAAACTCAATTACTTGGAAAGTTTGGGTATTGAAATTTATTTAGCA
Source organism: Eurosta solidaginis (assembly GCF_040869045.1). Lineage (NCBI taxonomy): Eukaryota > Metazoa > Arthropoda > Insecta > Diptera > Tephritidae > Eurosta > Eurosta solidaginis. The sequence continues at coordinate 174,846,566 of NC_090319.1, read as the reverse complement.
CCACCCAAAAGAGTGAAGTTAACGGCACAATCGAACGTGTGCACTCTACAATCATAGAAATTGTTAGATGTCTACAATCTGAATATCCTGATAACTCACTAAAAGAAATTTTCAACATTGCCGTTGATAGGTATTCTAACACCATACACTCAGTTACGAAGAAAAAACCCGCCAATATATTTTTTGGAAGAACCCAAAGAATTAATTATCAAGATCTCACGAGTTTTAGGGACATAGTGAATGTAGACCTTCGTAATGAAATAGCTAGGAAACAAAAAAATATGCTAAAAAACCACAACAGGAAAAGGTCGAAGCCAAAAAGCTACGAACCTGGTGAAGTTGTCCTAAAGAAGGATAAACAAATCAAGGGTAAAACAAAACCCATATTTAGGAATGAAACCGTTGGTAAGAATAATAACGTAACAATAACTACAACTAATAATAGGAAAATACATAAGTCACACCTGAAAAACTAACGAACGTTATCTAACTTAGACTTTTACCTTGTTGGACGACCGCAACAGTAGAGACATACAAATACGATAGCCCAGTACTGACAATTAAACAAGGACTAGGAAAAATTACCAAAGGAACATACAAAATTATACACACTATATTACAAAATTATACACGAATATCTTATAAGGACCGGTAATACAATTTTAGATGGGCATAACAGAATCGCGGACGAAATAAACGAAGACAATACGCAGCTTTTTGAACAAACACTATTTAATAAGCTTCGAAAATCTTAATGGCAGCCCAGTTAGCAAAACAACGAATTGTTCACTCACAACTCTTAAATAAAGGGGATATCGAAAATATTTTATCCCAAACTGACACACTACCTTTTAAAAATGAAATACAGGCTCTTGAATATGCTAAACCGTCAATGGTTGTCAAATACTCACTTCTTCTATACGTAAATTTATAAGTATGTAGCAACTTAGCTAAGTAAGTAGCATAAGAAAAATTGTATAAAAAGAAATTGCCAATAATAAAGTCAGGTTCAGTTGTTCAGCAGTTCAGTTGATAAGTGTAACTATTGAAGTTTAATTTTGATATCGACGGCGCACGGCAGTAACTTGAATGCTTGGTTAGGTGCAATGGGTGTATAACTTAATCCTGACTTACAAAATCCCGAAACACTAAATCCCGAAACACATAATCCCGACATGACCAAATCCTGACAAAAAAATTCCGACAAAAGTCCCGACAACATGTAAATTGGGGACTTTAACATTTTTTATATATTTTGTCAGTATTTTTGAATAAGCTGGATTCACTTTTCACTCAGTGATAAAACGATGCCATAAAAAATACACATCTTCGGTATTATTCTATTATTTTAGGCACCCCTTTTGCGTAGGCTACCTTGGGCCGCGACTCATAAAAATAATCCTTAGCCGATCCAATTCGGCTACGCGATCCACAGTATGTATGCGCAGAACACTTTACTGCGTAGGCGGCCTTCGGCCGCGCTTCATAAAAAATACCCTTAGCCGATTCAACACCGGCTACGCGATCCACAGTATGTCTGCGCAGAACACTTATCTGCGTAGGCGGCCTTCTGCCACGCTTCATAAAAATAATCATTAGCCGATCCAAAACCGGCTGCGCCATGCACCGTAATTCTGAGTAGAACACCTTTCTGCATAGATGGCCTTGGCCGCGCTTATAAAAAATAACCCTGTGCTACGCCATGCCAAGTCCGGGTGTGTGGTGTAACCGTGGCTACTGCCACGGTGATGTCCTTCTGCATAGTACACCCTTCTGCGTAGGCGGCCTTCGGCGGCACTTTACAAAAATAACCCTTAGCCGATACAACACCGGCTACGCGATCCACAGTATATATGCGCAGAACACTTTACTGCGTAGGCGGCCTTCGGCCGCGCTTCATAAAAAATACCCTTAGCCGATCCAACACCGGCTACGCGATCCACAGTATGTCTGCGCAGAACACTTATCTGCGTAGGCGGCCTTCTGCCACGCTTCATAAAAATAATCATTAGCCGATCCAAAACCGGCTGCGCCATGCACCGTAATTCTGAGTAGAACACCTTTCTGCATAGATGGCCTTCGGCCGCGCTTATAAAAAAAAACCCTGTGCTACGCCATGCCAAGTCCGGGTGTGTGGTGTAACCGTGGCTACCGCCACGGTGATGTCCTTCTGCATAGTAGACCCTTCTGCGTAGGCGGCCTTCGGCGGCACTTTACAAAAATAACCCTTAGCCGATACAACACCGGCTACGCGATCCACAGTATATCTGCGTAGAACACCTTACTGCGTAGGCGGCCTTCGGCTGCGCTTCATAAAAATAACCCTTATCCGATCCAACACCGGCTACGCGATCACTGTATATAGCTTTATAATTTTAAATATGGTTTTAACATAAATGCTTATCAGAAAAATGCCATTACTTCAAAATAAATTTAGTTTGATATTTCCTACAAAAAAGAAATATGTAATATTGTTACGAATATTAGCAAAACTAAGGAGTGCTGCCAGCTCTAAGCCGATGCTAAGCAGTGACGTGAATGCACATCAATAATTCAATCATCATGTATCTAAATAAACGAAACAATAACTGCGTCTACATATATGTACCATGTACGTATACGAGCAGCGGAGAGTCAATGCACAAATACATGCATATATCTGAGATACTCCTATAAGTATGCAATGAGAAAAACTATAAAATTGTGCAATTGTAGTTATAGCTGAGAAGTTTGAGAGCTCATGGACAATGCTAGTAGATTCTAGAAGATGCGAACGAGGAAACCAGAGAGTATAAAAGGCCGCAGATGTAGAGGCGCTGGGATTCAGTTTGATTTGAGTTGTCAAGCAGTTTCGATTAAGACGATATCTAGCGAGCAATAGCAGTATTATTTTGAATAGTAGAGTTTCATTGAGCTATCAATCAGTGTGGTTATTAAGCAAGCTATTCGTTGCACAGTTTGAGTGTTATTGTGAAGTACTTTAATAAAGGCCATTTTGCGTTATTACATATTGGAGTTATTTATTCAACAATTTAGTGATTCGAACTTAGCAGAAGGGCAAATAAGAGGATTTGCAAGCAAATTCGTTACAATTGGTGTCAGAAGAAGAATTGTTGAATAAATTCCAGAGGACAACAAGGACATGGCAAAGTTGAGTGAATGGAGGATCCAGCAACTGAAAAAGGAGTTTGGAGAACCGTGGATTGAATACAACCGGCAATAAGATCGAACTTCAAGCACGGCTACGAGAGGTAATGGAGTCGCAAGGAATTGATGTGGACGAGTATGTCTTTTATCCTGATGGGGACGAGACAACAACAAAAATTGAAGAGAAAAAAGAAACATCGCAGACAGTTACGAGCACAGACTTGAACATGATTTTGCCTGCAATATCTGCACAAACATGGACAGTAACATCAATGTCATCGCAAATGTCATCTCAACTGGAAGAACAGAAGACACATATTGCAGAAATGTCGTCAGAAATAACATCGAAGATCTAAGCACAGGAGGCACGCATTTCAGAAATGTCATCACAAATATCCACAAATATGTCATCACAGCTGGAAGAACAAAAGACATATATGGCAACCTAACTGAAAGAACAAGAGAGACGCATAACAGTACAACTAGAAGCACAAGAGGCGCGTATATCGTCAAAACTCGAAGCGCGCATGGACGAAAAAATAATGCAGTTTGAAGAAAAATTCGAGGCAGAGGTGGATGCGTTGAGAGGTCGTATACAGGAATAGCAACTTAATCGGACGGCTGCTTCAGCGAGTAATACGAAGAAAAAAACTCCATCTTTTGACGGTTCTGTTCCTTTCCAGGTCTTCAAGCTACAGTTTGAGAAGACCGCAGCAGTGAACAACTGGAATGCGGAAGATAAAGTTGCTGCACTGTTCGTGGCATTGAAGGGGCCAGCAGCGGAAATCCTACAGACGATTCCCGAAGGAGAGAGGAACAATTATGAAGCATTGATGGCTGCTGTAGAACGACGTTATGGAAGCGAGCATAGAAAACAGATATTCCAAATTGAGTTGCAAAACCGCTACCAAAAAGCAAATGAGACATTGCAGGAGTTTGCTTCAGATATTGAAAGATTGGCTCATCTTGCAAATGCGGATGCACCCGTGGAATACACTGAAAGGGTAAAAATCCAGAGTTTCATAAATGGCATACGGGACGTGGAAACGAAGCGAGCTGCATACGCAAACCCAAAGCTGACATTTGCTGAAACGGTATCACATGCATTGACTCAGGAAAGGGCCTCACTATTGAGTAAACCAGCATACAAAGCTCATCGTGTGGAAGTGGAAAGACCAGATTGGGTAGACAAATTTTGGAAGCACTGAAGGGATCACAACAGAAAAATGCCGGAGCTATTAAATGTTTCAAGTGCGGCAACCCAGGTCATAGTGCACGACATTGCAGCAGCGGTCCCAATAGTTCCAACAATGTGGGTAGCCGTAAACGGAAAGCTGGCGGAAATGAGCAAGAGCGTGTCGGATGTAAAGAACGAAAGCTTGCCCCGGCTATTGAATGTCCTGTAATATCTGTGTCGCAGATTGGAAGGAAATCAAGCAGTCTTACCATCAGAGGGAATGTGGATGGTAAAGAGCGTGTACTGACTGTAGATACGGGGGCATCTCATTCCTTGATTTGATCTGATTTGGTCTACAGGAGAGTAAAATCATTACCTGGAGCAAGGTTGCGTACGGTCACAGGCGATTATAATCAAGTCCAAGGCGAAGTGGTATGTGAGGTATTAATTGGAAAAGTCATAGTTCTACACAAATTCGTTGTGGCGGAGATCGTTGATGAAGTCATATTGGGAGTGGAGTTCTTGGTTGACCATGACATCAGGATCGATATGCGGAGAAAAATTATGTGCTATAAGAACCAGGACATACCACTTAACTTTAGTTTGGAAAAGGGGTTCAGCAGTAATTGCGTACTGGTGGAAAAGACCCGACAAAGACCACGAAAGTCAAAGGCAAAGGTTGATAGATCGAATAAGCCAAATAAATCAAAATGAAAAGTACCTGCGAGAGAAACACTGGCATTGGCAAAACCTAAAATACGCAGGAAAACGAAGCAACGAATTTCCGAGAAAGAATGCGAGGGTAGTTTCAAGCCAGAGTGCACTAATGTTGTGAAATGTGGGAACGATACTGATTATGCAAAGCAAATCCGTCCAGCGCAAGCTCTACGAAGTAGTTCCTCGGCCAAACAACAGAGTGTGAAGGAACGAACAAGGCTATTGAGTAGTACGATGAAACACAGGTACCATGAGGACAATAATTCGAAAGGTTTCTTGGCGGGAGATTTGGTACTGTTATACAACCCTCGCCAGCGGAAAGGTGTTCCATCCAAATTTCGGTGCAGTTGGGAAGGCCCGTACAAGGTTGTGAAGAAGATCAGTGATACCATCTACCGCATACAAAGCATTGAGAAACCACGGAGTAGAAGCGTGGTACATTTGGCGATGCTAGCAGCGTTTAGATCGAGAGATTTGTCTGATCGGGACGATCAGACTTAGGTGGAGGGCTGTGTTACGAATCTTAGCAAAATTAAGGAGTGCTGCCAGCTCTAAGCCGCTGCTAAGAAGTGACGTGAATGCACATCAATAATTCAATCATCATGTATCTACATAAACGAAACAATAAGTGCGTCTACATATATGTACCATGTACGTATACGAGCAGCGGAGAGTCAATGCACAAATACATGCATATATGTGAGATACTCCTATAAGTATGCAATGAGAAAACCTATAAAATTGTGCATTTTTAGTTATAGCTGAGAAGTTTGAGAGCTCATGGACAATGCTAGTAGATTCTAGAAGATGCGAACAAGGAAACCAGAGAGTATAAAAGGCCGCAGATGTAGAGGCGCTGGAATTAAGTTTGATTTGAGTTGTCAAGCAGTTTCGATTAAGACGATATCTAGCGAGCAATAGCAGTATTATTTTGAATAGTAGCGTTTCATTGAGCTATCAATCAGTGTGGTTATTAAGCAAGCTATTCGTTGCACAGTTTGAGTGTTATTGTGAAGTACTTTAATAAAGGCCATTTTGCGTTATTACATATTGGAGTTATTTATTCAACAGTTTAGTGATTCGAACTTAGCAGAAGGGCAAATAAGAGGATTTGCAAGCAAATTCGTTACAATATATAAAATCTGAGCTGCTATTTTGGTGATTGCTGTAATTGAGGTAAATATATATGGCACGACCTTCAAACTAAAACCCATACTCATAACTTATTCAGGATAAATACTTTTACAGAGCAATAATTGACGAAGTGACTATTATAAAATCCAACAAAGGAGGAATCAAGCTCGATGTTAATGATTATATGTACCATGTATGTAGACAAACAACGAGATGGCAGAGTGCATTGGTGTTGTGACAAACGCAAGACTAATTTTTGCATGGGAAGAGCAACTACCTTAATTGATGAGAATGGAGAGCACACTTTAACTAATTCTAGTTTGGAACACAGCCATGATCCCTTTGCTGCTGATGTTGATGTTGGTAAGGCTGTCAATTCTCTTAAGAGAAAGTCGTCAGATTCGATAGCAAAACCATGTCAGATAATTTCCACCATAACCGCGGAGTGCAAACAACATAGCAGTAAATATTTGCCTTCAGCGCATTGAAGAGCTAGAAATACCGCACCATTTAAAATATGTCAACGAAAAATTATTTATTTTGTCAGTGAAAAAATTGGATGGCCAGTACATCATTTTAATGGCTACTTTCGACAACATACGTTTGCTGTCGAAATCCAATATATGGACTATGGATGGGACTTTTAAAGTTGTGCCATCATTACTAAGGCAACTTTTTACCATTCAAGGGTGTATTGGTTCCGATAGCTGCAATGAAATAGTTTTATTAGTTTATTGTTTAATGTCGGATAAGACCGAGCAGTGCTATTTTGAGTTCGTAAATGAACTCTTAAATGTTGCTTCAAGCCATAACATTACCCTTTAGCCCAACCTTATTCTTTCTGATTTTGAAAGAGTAAGCGTTAAAGTTTTTCAATCATATTTTCCCGATGCCAAATATAAAGGTTGTTTTTTCCATTTTGGCCAGATATTATGGCGTAGGGTTCAAAAAGAGAAACTGGAAAGGAAATATGGAACGGATGAGGTTTTTGCACTTCAAATAAGACAATTAAAAGCTCTTGCTTTTGTTCCCACTGATGAGATTCCAGAATATTTTGAAGCTATTAACAATGGGAGCAAAGATTATTTGAAATTAGCAAAATTTTTAGAAGATAACTATATATATGGAAAAGCATCAAAACCAGGAAATAAAACTCTTGCACCCATTTATTTGCCAAAATTTTGGTCAGTATATGATAACGTAGTATTTAATATCCCTATAACTCAAAACAAACTCGAAGCTTGGAATAGAAGACTTTTTGCTTTAATTGGTCATGCAAAAACAATAATTTATAATTTAATTGAGAACTTAATTAAAGAACAAATAACAGTCGAAACAACAATTTACAATGTAAACGGGGTTGAAAAACAACCAAAAAGACGATCTAATGAAAAAAAAGAAAACTGTTTAAAAACATTACTTTTGGAAAAAGATAATTATTCTAAAGAAGATTTTTAAAAAATTTAGCAATACATTTGCGTCTACAATAAAGTCGTATTTCTTATATTATTTACTACATATATGGATTTGCATTAATAAGTTTTCTCTTAATTAATTTTCTCATGTACGTTGACTTGTAATTTCATAATCTGAAAAAAATTTTGAAATAATAATAATTTTATAATTTTCTATTATTCTTCTAACAATTTTAACTAAAATTTTTTTAATAACGAAATTTTAGTAAATTTTTCTGGATTATGTGCTGTCGGGATTTTGAGTTGTCGGGATATTGTGTTGTCGGGATTTTGTTATGTCTGGATTGTGTCTTGTCGGGATTTCTGAAAATTGTCGGGATTATGAGTTGTCGGGATTTTGAAAGTCGGGATTATGAGGTGCACCCAGGTGCAATACCGGAAAATGCTATTGACATCATTCTTGAAAAGGAATTAGGAGCAATGTTTAGACCAAACGGTAAGACTTTCCAACGGAAAGCTCCGCGATCTGCAGTAAATGACGTTATATCTCTTGAATCTTTATGCAATGGGATTTTGTGAAAACCAGAAAAAAGATCCAAAGTCGAAAAATATTTCGCTCGACCAAGGTTGTTCAAAATATCGTCTACACGAGCCAACGGAAATTTGTCTGCAATTAGTTTTTTGTTGACTGCTCTAAAATCTACGCACATGCGATAAGATTTTTGGCCAGTTGGGTCTTTTTTCGGTACTAAAATCAATGGGCTATTGTAATTTGATGAAGCAAATTATCGACCTGTTTATTTATTTCGGCACGCTGCGAATAGGGCAATCTGTAGTTTTTTATGTATACTGGTTCCTTGTCTGTTAGTCTTAGTTTTTGTTCGTAAAAATTATTAAGTGTCATTAAGACGGTTTTTGTGCAAAAATACCGGAATATTTCAAACATAAATCGAGTAATTTCTCTTTAGCATAAGAAAGCATTTGTTTAACTAAAATTGATTTAAGCTCTTCTATGCGTTTTGAATCGATAGATGTATCATTTATGCGATACACATTAAAATGTTTTATGTCTTCAGTTTGAGTATTAAAATCTTTTACATAATCTACTTCGTCTGTGGTGTTTATAACTTTTATAATTGGATGTTTTGTATCAATGACACATTTGGCTGTGAAAGCACCGTTGCAAAGTTCATGCGAATCTACGAAAACTGGATTTGTAGAACTTTTCAAAATAAAAACACGAAAAACTTCGCATCTTGGCGGAATTACAAGAATATTTGTTGAAGTGCTATGCAAAATTGAAATATTTACTTTTTCTGTCACTTTTCCGAATGTAGTTGTGTCATTAGCATAATTGATTATGCATTTGTTCGTTTTTAGAAAGTCTTTCCCTATTATACCGTCCGAAGGAATATTAAAGTTGTCATTGACAACGTGAAGAGTCAGAAGAAAAGTGTATTTGATGCTATTATATTTGTATTAACTGTGCCTAGTGTCGTTACTGTGTCTGCTGTACGCCTGTTATATTTATTACGTTACTGTTATCTACTATTGCATCGCTTGCCAAACTGGAAATTTTTATTAATGAGATGTCTGATTGTGAGTCTACTAGAAAAGAACATATTTTGTGAGAATCGCTACAAGCGACTTCGACGAAATCGGAAAAATTTAAATTTAGACAATGTATTGATTTAGATATATTGCTCCTGCTCCCTCACTGTTCACGCCTGAGGGGCTGCGGCGTTTAAAGAACGAACATTGGCCGAATTTCTATTATTCGAACGGTGTTTATTTGAATTTCTACTATTTGGTGATCGATTTCTATTGCCATTACTGTTACTGTTGTTGTTATTAGACCATTTGTTGCCTCTATTGTAATTAGTATTGCGAAAATTGGTATTATTATTTTGCCTGTTTGTATTTCCATTGTATCTAAAATTCTTATTATTATTTTACCTGAAATTGCCGTGACCTCTAAAGTTTCCTCTAATGTTTCCACTGAAACTAGATCTTATTGGGCGTGACCGAAATGCTTAAACTTGACACTCTTTTACCTCCTGTTCTATTATCATCTTTGCTACTACGTCTTTAGAATCTTTAAAAGTAGTTGAAGCAAGTATAGACTTTACCATGTCTGAGCGACTTTTCAACCTACAAACGTTAATTGTTTGCTCAACCGCCATTTCGTGAGCTTTTGCCTGCGTCATGCCCGATTATCAGAGAGCGCTCTAGCGAGTCTGAAAGTTCTTCGACTTGTTTCGAAAATTCTATAAAATTGTTGTTGTTTACTCTCAAAGCCGCAATTTTGCCCCCGACAACTTTCGAGTTGTCTGGCCTAATCTTATTACGTAACGCATCTTTAATTTGGCTAATTGAATCTATTTGTGTTGGTAGGGCTTCGCGCGCTTTACCTTCGAGTTTTGACTTTAGAAATGCAATAAATGTAGGAGTTAGAGCTGTATCAGTTACTGTTTCTATTAATTCGATTTTATAGATAAATGATTCAATTTTCTCGCATCATTTGGGCACACGAAGTAATGAATGATTTCTTTTGATCTGTTGTTGCAATTGTGAAATGCGTAAGATTTAGATCGGAAGTAAGATTTAAATTGGAAGTAGAGGTTGATTTAGAAGCTGAATTATCAAAACCGAAAAAGTCTCCTGTTAAGGAGTCTCTTGCACCAATTAAGGTATTGTAACCTATTGACGAATCGTCGGAATCGGTCATGTAAGAAAAATGCGAAGAAAAAAAAATGTTTAAATTGAACAGCACAGGCTAATGCGTGAAAAGATGGGTCGCTGAAAGCGAAAATTTAAAATGGCTCTTAACTTGAAGGAATTATATAGAAGTTACCTTCGAAATTAAAGTTATGTAATACACTGGAAAAAATAAAATTTCAAAAATAAGAAGTTACTATGAGCTTACCAAATTTATGTATATTTAAAAAAAATTTAATTATCAGATTTACAATTTCAAATATTGTTATAATACGGATGCACCGCGTTTAATCAAACTTCTAAAGTTGTTGTTTTATCACGGTCGCACCGCTTTTATGCAAAATTCTCAAGTTGTTGTTGTATTACGGACGCACCGCTTTTAAGTCAAATTTATCAAATTGTTTTTTTTTTTGTATTACCGACGCACCGCTTTTAAAACAAATTGCTAAAATGTTTGTATAACGGACACACCATTTTTAATTCAATTTTATCAAATAGTATCACGGACGCACCGTGTTAATAAAAAAATCTCACATTGATGTTTGCAAAATAAATTGTAACGCTTGAAAACGTACATACATATATGGGGTAGTTGGGCAAAAACTAAAAAAAATTTTTTTTTTCAGACAACGTAATTTTGCAAAGTTATGCTTTTGTGAAAGTTTTCGTAAATTGTATTTAGAATCAACGAAGTGAAATTTTTACATATTTTTGAAGTTGTGATTAAAAAGAATTGAAATATACCGAATGGGAAAAAGTAGAAAGAAATCATTTATTTGACTAAGTGTTTTAAATTGAAAATTTTAAATGTGTTTTTGTCCAACTATGGCCCATATTATTTTGAAATAAATTCAGAAAATTTTTATAAATGTATTTGGTTTGTGCCTTTCTCATTTTTTGTTTGTTTTTTTTTTTTGTATTTTTTTCTTTCTGTATGTTTTGTAATGTTGTAATAATAATAAATTTTGTTTGAAAAATAGTAATAGTAACTACGTAGCTATATATTGTAACGAATTTAGTGCAATTTTGCTTATTTGCAACCTTCTACTAACGTTTGAATCACTAAACTAATGAATAAATAACTCCACTATTCAATAAAGCAAAATGGCCTTTATTAGAGTACTTCACAATAACACTTATACTTCGCAACTGATAGCTTGCTTAAATCAAACTGATTCTCGTTCCTCAACTGTTGCTGCTTTTATACTGTTTGGTTTCCGCACTGCACATTTCTAGACGCTTCTATTTCTAGAATTTACTAGTTAGTTATCAGCTATAAAATTACCAGGTATAACTACGTTTATAGCTTCTCATATGCGCGTGTATATGTGAGTGATACTTGCACAAATTATTGCCTACTTTTAGGAGTATCTCAGATATATGCATGTGTTTGTGCGTTGCTCTCCGCTGCTTGTATGGACATATGTATAGACATAATGATTGATTTATTGATGTGCATAAAAGTCACTGCTTAGTATTGGCTTAGAGATGATAGTATCCCTTAGTGTTGCTAATATTCGTTACACTGCCCTCCACCTAAGTCTGATCGTCCCGATCAGACAAACTTCCCGATCTAACCACCGCCAGCCTTTCCAGATGAACCACTTTCATTTTGGTTCGTGGTTTAACAATGGTTTGCATGCGGTACACTACATCGTTGATCCGTTCTGCAACTTTGTATGGGCCTTGGCGGTTTCACTGCAATTTCGGGGACAAACCTTTTTTCCGTTGTAGGTTGTATAACAGCACCAAATCTCCGTCCTGAAAACCTTCCGAATTAATTGCTTTATTGTATCTGGCTTTCATCTTGTCACTCATAATCTTTGTTCGTTGCCTTATCAGATCGTGTATTTCTCTCAGCTCTTCTTCCAAAACACCAGTGGATTTCTTAACATTTCACTCCCGATCGGTATCTATCCCAAACTTCAAATCAGCTGGCAGTCGAAGGCCATTGCCAAAAATTACTTTTGCAGGGGTTTGGCCCGTTGTCTCATACACTGCTGATCGGTAAGCCATCAAGAATAATGGTATGCGGGTATCCCACTCTTTATGGAACTTCTCCACTACTTTCCTTAAGTGCTCCTCCAATGTTCTATTAAATCGTTCCACTATACCATCGGAATGAGGATGCAATGCAGTTGTCCGTGTTTTTCGAATGCCCAATTTACACATTTCCTGGAACACAGCTGATTCGAAATTCCTGCCTTGGTCAGAATGTAACTCTATTGGTACACCATAACTTGCAACCCAATTGTTTATAAACACTTCAGCTACTCTTTCCGCTTCTTGATTTGGGATTGGGTATACCTCTGGCCATTTGCTGAAATAATCCATAACCAACAGTACATATTTGTTTCCGCAGTTGCTATTAGGAAATGGACCTGCGACATCGATATCGATCCTTTCAAATGGCGCACCTGATTTATATTGCTTCATCTGGCCATGACTTCGTGTTTTGGGCCCTTTCTCGCAGTTCGCAATCCACTCAGTGACAGACTGACGTCAACCAACCCAACAGAATCTCTGTTTAATCTTCTCGAGCGTCTTCGTGATTCCAAGATGACCTCCGAATGAACCATTATGCAACTCGCTGAGCACATCAAGAATCCTCTTTCTGGGAACAACTATCAGTTTCCTCTTACATTGACCATCCTCACTCTCCCATACTCGATGCAAGCAACCGGATATCAATTCTAAACTGTTCCACTGTGCCCAATATGACTTCGAAATAGGACTGTCTGCTGACATCTCCTTTCTATTTGGTCTTTCGTTTCGTTCGTGCCCTTGCATAACTTGTGACAGATCTGTATCTTCTGGATGACACTTCCTTAGTTGTTCCTTGTCCCATTCATCCGCAAACGTTATAGTAATTAGCCGGACATCTATAATGTCTTCTTTATCCTCGGCCTTTGAACCGTGCATGCATTCCAACCTACATGGTCTCCGTGACATTGCATCGGTATTCCCATGGGTACTACATTTCCGATGCTCAATGGAAAAGTCATAGCTTTGTAGCCACTAGATCCACCGTGCCAATTGTCCTTCTGTATTACGGAATTGCAGAAGCCATTTCAACGCTGCGTGGTCTGTCCTGACGCGGAATCACTGGCCGTAGAGGTATTTTTGAAAATGTTTAATGCACTCTACCAATACCAACAGCTCTCTCCGTGTAACGTAATAGTTCCTCTTTGGTTTTCCAATCGAACGGCTGTAATATGCAACTACCTTCTCCTGTCCATCGACCAGTTGTGATAAAACGCCTCCTATAGCATGTCCACTCGCATCTGTATCTAGTATAATTGTTGCTCCTGGAATCGGATATGCCAACATTGGGGCAGTGCACAAACGCTCCTTCAATGTTTGGAAAGCCACTTCTTGCTCCTTCTTGTATTCAAAAGGTTTATTTATTCTTGTAAGCTCATGGAGGCTATGGGCTACGCTGGCAAAATTTGGTACAAATCGGCGATAATATCTGCACAGCCCAAGGAAGCTCCTCAATTCATGCTGGTTCTGTGGTCTTGGCCAATCCTATACAGCCTCTATCTTTTCGTTCGCAGTGCAGATGCCCTCTGTCGTTACCTTGTGACCCAAATAATTTACTTCCTTTTTAAGAGCGCACCCTTTTGGGACTTAGTTTCATCTCCGACGCTGAAGGCTGTTTCCTCTTTGTCTTCCTCCTTCACCTCCACTTGCCAGTAGACACTTTTCAAGTCCAGTGTGGAAAACCATTTCGTACCATAGAGCGAGTCCAGAGTGTCGTCAATTCATGGCAATGAATAGCTATCCTTTTTCGTGACGTCGTTCAACTTGCGGTAGTCTACGCAAAACCTCATTTTCCCAACCTTCTTCTTCACAAGTACCACCGGTGAGCTCCATGGACTAGCTGACGGTTCGATGACGCCGCTGTCGCTCATTTCCTGTACGATTTGACTCACAACTTCCCGCTTCGCGAGTGGAACACTTCGGGGAGCTTGACGTATCGGCCTCGCGTCTCCAATGTCAATTTGATGTTTCAAAACATTGGTGCGGCCTGGTTTGGAACCATCCTGGTCAAATATGGTTTCCGTACTTTAGGAGCAGTTGTTTTGACTTACTCTGATAGGCTTCCTCTAGCCCTTGCGTCCATGCCGTGATGTCGTTTGAAAGATCAGTATTACTAGATGAAACGAGTTCCTGGAGCTGTTCACAGTTAATAACTATTTCAGCCTCTTGGCATATTCCCAAAATAGCTCCTTTGGTCAGTTTGAGTGGTGAATTGAACTCATTGAGTACTCTTACCGTAATACGTCCATCTTGTTTTGTCATAGCCAGGGTTTTTCCTACAAGTATGTTGGGTGCTGATTTGTTTACTGCTTCGACAACCCACAATTTGTTTGTCCCAAAATCTCCATCAACATTTGCCCAGAGGACTGCTTCTGCGTTTTGTGGTATTTGCTGACTCTCTTCCACCAGCAGTCGCTTACTACTGTAGCCTCTCTCGTAGCCGAAATTAAGTGGCACATCCATGTTCTTATATCGCATCGTCTTGCTTTGCATATCGATCTTGATGCCTTGGTCGATTAAAAAGTCCACTCCAATTAAGATTTCATCAACAATCTCTGCCACTATAAAATTGTGTAGTACCGTGACGTTCCCAATTGCTACTTCACAGGCTACTTCTCCAATTATATGGGTGTCTTCTCCCGTGGCTGTACGTAATCTTGCTCCAAGCAATGGTCTTATCTTCTTGTTGACTAAATCTAATCGAATGATGGAATGAGATGCACACGTATCTACAGTCAGTAAACGTTCCTTTCCATCCACATGTCCTCCGACAGTAAGATTGCTTCACCTTCTTCCAATTTGCGAGATAGAGATTATGGGGCATTCAATTGCAGGAGCCAGCTGTCGCCCCTTGCGGCTGACTCTCTTTAGTTTAACGATTGAGTAGATTTGGAGATTTGCTCATCTCCTTCAGCTCTGCGTTTACGACCACCCACATTGTTGGAACTGTTAGGATTTGTACTGCAATAACGTGCAATGTGCACTGGCTTACCACACTTATTGCATTTGACTGCATCATTATTTTTCTGTTGCGTTCCCTTTAAAGCTTGCAAAATTGCGTCTACCCGCTCTGGTCTTTCTACTTCCACACGATGAGATTTGTATGCTGGTTTACTCAATAGTGAGGCAGTTTTCTGAGTCAATGCATGTGATACCGTTTCTGCAAATGTTGGCTTTGGGTTTGCGTATGCAGCTCGCTTTGTTTCGACGTCCCGTATGTCATTTATAAAGCTCTGAATCTTTACCCTTTCAGTGTATTCCACGGGTGCTTCAGCAATTGCCAAATCAGCCAACCTTTTAACATCCGAAGCAAACTCCTGCAATGTCTCGTTTGCTTTTTGGTAACGGTTTTGCAATTCTATTTGATATATCTGTTTCCTGTGTTCGCTTCCGTAACGTCGCTCGACAGCGGCCATCAATGCTTCATAACTGCTCCGTTCGTACTCTGGAATAATCTGTAAGATTTCCGCTGCAGGCCCTTTCAATGCCACAAACAGTGCAGCAACTTTATCTTCCGCCTTTCAGTTTTTCACTGCTGACGTCTTCTCAAATTGCAGCTTAAATACCTGGAAAGGAACAGAGCCGTCAAAAGATGGAGTTTTTACCTTCGGATTGCTTTCTGAAACAGCTGGGCGATTTAGTTGCAGCTCCTGTATACGACCACTCAATGTTTCAATCTCGGCATCGATTTTGTCCTCGAATTGTAAAATGTTTGTATCCTGGGCCACCAGCTTCGATGATACCCTTATCTCCTGCGCCTCCAGCTGCGAGGATATGCGAGTCTCTTGTGCTTTCAACTGTTCAGCCATCTCAGATGTCATATATTTCTTCTGTTTTTCCAGTTGAGTTTGCATCTTTGATGTATTTTGTGTCGCCATTTCTGAAATACGCGCTTCATGTATTTCCAATTGTGATTCCATATATGTCTTCTTTTCTGCCAGTTGAGATGCACTGTCGATGTTTGTGCAGATATTGCAGCCAAAATCATGTTCAAGTCTGTGCTGGTAACTGTCTGCGATGTTTCATTTTTCTCTTAAATTTTTTTTGTTGGTTCTTCCACAACAGGATAAAAGACATACTCGTCCACATTAATTCCTTCCAACTCCAATACCTATCGCAGCCGTGCTTGAAATTCGATCTTATTGCCGGTTATATTCAAACTACGGTTATCCAACTTCTTTTTCAGTTGTTGGATCCTTAATTCACCTAACTTTGCCTTGTCCGAGTTGTATTAGAAATTTCCAGAATTTATTCAACACTTCCTCTCTGACACCAATTGTGACGAATTTAGTGCAAATTCCGCTTATTTGCAACCTTCTACTAACGTTCGAATCACTAAACTGTTCAATAAATAACTCCATTATTCAATAATGCAAAACGACCTTTATTAAACACTTTAATAACACTTATACTTCGCAACTGGAGGCTTGCTTAAATCAAACTGATTTTCGTGCCTCAACTGTTGCTGCTTTTATACTGTTTGGTTTCCTCGCTGCACATTTCTAGGCGCTTCTATTTCTAGAATTTACTAGTTAGTTATCAGCTATAAAATTACCAGGTATAATTACGTTTATAGCTTCTCATATGCGCGTGTATATGTGAGTGATACTTGCACAAATTATTGCCTCTTTTGGGAGTATCGCAGATATATGCATGTGTTTGTGCGTTGCTCTCCGCTGCTTGTATGGACATATGTATAGACATAATGATTGATTTATTCATGTGCATACAAGTCACTGCTTAGTATTGGCTTAGAGATGATAGTATCCCTTAGTGTTGCTAATATTCGTCACAATATGGATAATGTGACAGTGTGATATGGTAGGAATTTGATGTAGTATTAATAGAAAATGTAAATTAAAATACAGTAAAGTGATACTAAGCAAATTCAAACAACAATGTCTTTAAAGAAAGCAAGTTGAAAGAAAATTTTAATAGTCGACTTTTGTTTTGTGCACACTGTGTTCCATACCCGTACTGCAAATTTTTCTGAAGCCGCTATTCGCTACCGGTGGAATAATATAACCTCCTCTTGCTGCTTCTGCTGTTCGCTGCCAGTCCGCAGGTATGTAGTCACATAATAAATAATGTGTTTCGGATTGCCTGGTGGTGTTCTGCTGCTGCTGATATTTGCTGCTGGTTTCAGCGTTATGTATGTAGGTGTACATGTACTCGTAGCTGTAAATATTGCGTGGTTTTTCTATGACCGTTATATACAGTTCGCGGTTATGGCACACATATTTTTTAGAACCGTTATGCCTCTATGATTTGGAGGTACAGTGCTACGCGAGCGTATTAATGTCGTTTTAATTTATTCAAAATTGAAAAAAGTTTTAGGTTTGTCTTTTAATATTACTTCCGTTGCATGTTAAATAGTTTTAGTTTTTAATTTTTGGTATTATTTCCGTGTTTATTAATTTTATAAATTATCTCTGCTTTTTTTAATGTTGTAGATTCGCCTCTTTTTATTTTACGTAATATTATCTCTGCATAAGTTAATTTAAAATTTCATTTTAGTTTATATTTCTTATGTTCGTATTTTGCTTAGCTGCACTGGAATACCATTGCTAATATTTTACCATTACTCATTTGTACGTATGTAGAAAAATTGAAAAATGTATGATAGAAACCAAAATTTCTTTTTGTGTAAAAAAATTTGGAATTCATTTGCTTTTTCAGCATTTTTTTTGTAAAATTTTTGAATATTTTTATATGTTATTGTAGTTTTTTTTTAGTTTTCGATTTTTTTTTTGTATAGGGTTTTTTGAATGTTTTTAATTTTTTTTTATTTTTTTAAATTTTTTTTTCTAACTTAAGATAGAATTTAGAATTTTAAATTTTTTTGAAGCGGCTTTTGTATGCCGTAGTGGTACATATAGAAATAAAATTAGGAAGTAATTCATTTATTGGTTTTATTATTTGGGTTTAGTTACCCTTATTTCCGAATTTACTGAAGTTTTTCTTCCACTTCGCACTTGTCATGCGGGTGGCCGCCATATGAACACTCACTGCAAATTCTCCCGTACATCGGTGATGTGTGATACTCACTTAACATGCAGTTGCAAAAATGCATAAGAACTATTCTTCTTTATGTTTAAATGTACTGCAACAGTATAAGTTTATTTAAAAAGATTTTAAATTGTTAAGCACAATATATGTTGGTGGAAATGCACTTATATTACTTAGCACAAACTTTTCTTGACGTGTCCTCTAGCCGAGCGCGTAACTATAATGAATTCAATCCTAATTTTCGCTATGCCTTTATATGCATTCCATTCGGAATGACGGCATTGCCAGCCCACTATCGATATTGAATTCTTTCAATATGCGTTGCCATATCGATAGTGGTGCCATTACACTACAGAGTGAAACTACCATTCAAATCGGAATTTCCAGCCAATCTGGAACTCGGTCGTTCACGACCCGCAGCACAACAGCAGTACATCAGCATCTAACTAACCCTCGAAAGAAAACCCGAATTAAGAGACAAATATTTTGAAGTCCTTAATGAATATTTAACCATGGATCACATGGAACCCGCCTCCCAACAAGAGATAATTAGAGATAGTAAATATCTATCATTTTATCTACCACATCATGCTGTCATAAAACTCGGCAGCTAAACCACAAAATTGCGAGTCGTCTTCAACGCATCAAAAATGTCACAGAATGGCAACTCGTTGAACGACGTTCTCCATACCGGCCCCACACTACAAAATGATTTAATGATCGTGATACTTAAATGGCGACTTTTTAAGTTTGTTTTTAAAGGCTAGAAGTTAAATATTTTCATCGATTCGTTTTTCGAAAATGTTGCTGTAACAACTCTGGATGGAAGGAACGGATTGGGACGTAGACGTGAAGCCCGGGGTTCTCCAAAAATGGACTTCAATTTACGAAAATTTACGTCACATCTGAAATGCATGGATTTTCAGATGCTTCGGAAAAAGCATTTTGTGCCTGTATATAATTACGGGTACAAAACCATGAAAATAGTTTTTCATCCCATTTGCTAGCTGCGAAAAGCAAAGTAGCACCCCTTCAAACCGTGAGTCTTCCCCGATTGGAAATCTGTGGAGCAGTCTTACCCTCCAAATTAGTGAAACAGCTGAGAAGTGAGCTGAATCTACCACAACACGAACTCATTTTCTGTTGCGATTCTGCCATCGTACTGGCATGGTTAGGAAAACCACCCCATACCTGGAAAACGTACGTCGCCAACAGGACATCAAAAATCCTTAAAAACATTGATAGCGCCAGTTGGAGGCACGTTTCTAGCAAGGATAACCCAGCGAATTTGGACCCTCGAGGCTGCAGGCCTCAGGACTTAGTCGAATGTCCATTATGGTGGGAAGGACCTAATTGGCTTATCAGGCCATTAACTTCGTGGCCAAAGGATATATCTCACCACCCAACTCCCTCCGAACAACGACATGTGATACCTCCACTCCCTGCAGGAAGAAAATAGAGATGTACTCAAACCCAAAGGAATTATTACGGAGACACGATAGAGCTGCTTCAAACGTCAAGACCCTTACATAAAAAGAACACCCTTCTGACATTAAACCCTATGCTAGGTGACTCAGGAATCATGCGAGTTTCTAGAAGATTAGCCTATGTCACATATAGCTTTAATGAGCGGCACCCAATTATCATACCCGAAAACTTTCGATTTTGCTCACTTCTGTTGGAATTACTTCATTCGAACCTGCTGCACGCCGAAAAACAACTTATGATCCGAATGGTACAGCAACAGTACTATATTCCACTTTTGAAGCAAAAGGTAAAAAAGCTCATCTTCCACTGTAAACAGCAGATGAGAACGCAGATAATGACAGCCTTGCCACCCGACAGGTCAACATATTCCCTACCCTTCCATACAACAGGAGTCGACTTTGCTGGACCATTTTTGGTAAAAACTTCTCCCCCTCGCCGAGCTTCGTATGTGAAACCTTACGTTTGTGTGTTCGTCTGCTTTTCCACAAAGGCTGTTCATTTAGAAGTGTGCTCTGATCTCACCACGAACGCCTTCAACGCAGCCTTTTCTCGACTCACTGGCCGCCGTGGCCTACCCCATCAGATGTTTTCTGACAACGGAAAAACGTTCGTCGGCGCTCAACGCGTACTACAAAGAGAATTCACCACATTCCTCAAGGAAGTCGCTTCAAACGTCGCCGAAAAGTATGCAACTCACGGCTTCATGTAGAAATGCATCCCAACATACGCTCCACACATGGGTGGTCTATGGGAAGCTGCCGTGAAAATTTTCAAGATACATTTTACGAAGGTAGCAGGAAACCAGAAGTTCTCAATCTCGATCCTCAATTCTCGACCGCCTCCCCGTATGTCCGAAGATCCAATGGATCCCCTAGTCCTGACCCCAGGACATTTCCTACGTGGCGCGCCACTCTTATCATTGCCTGAGCCAACTGGAGAGCATCTAACCTTTGTCAATAAATGGCAGAAACTAAAAGTGCTTCACCACCAGTTCAGCACACGATGGAAGAACGAGTAACTCAAGGAGCTACACAAGCGGTTTAATTGGAAATGTTCTCAACACATTATTCAAGTTGGAAATTTAGTCGTGGTAAAGGATGATTTACTACTTCCGGCGTTTGGGGCGGGTAATCACTTTAAACCCTGGATCGGATAACCATGTTCGAGTTGTTGAACTCAAAACCCAAAACCGATTAATAACCCGGAATATTGCCAAACTGTGCATGCTACCAACTGCCTGGCAGTGCTACCCTTACCTCTGTTACCCTCAGCTTTCACGCCCGTAGCAATCTGGAAAGATATATAAGCTACCATCACCCATGCCTGAAAAATACGAATATTTTTTCTTTTCTTGTCTTTACAGGAAACGGAGATCTGCGGAGATGCAAAAATGCTGCCTGTGCGGGCAGCGACAAGCGCTCAGGCAGTGCCGGGCGTTCCTCGCAATGAAGTCGGAGGAGCGCTACTAGTGCGCAACGGACCACCGGTACTGTATCAACTGCCTGGCAATGTCGCACAGCACCGGGGTATGTGACCCCAAATCCAGTTTCAGAAAATGTACACAGGACTCGACGCCAGAGCAACAACGGCGGACGCCATGACCTCAATGCTCAACGAGACAGGGCAACCCCACGAGGACGCGCGCAAACACGCCAGAGGGCAACTCAAAGCAGGTCGGCTCGACAGCGTGATGAAAAACCACGAAAACTCGTCGAAGAGGCACGGGCGGCCCTGGACAGGTTTGATGCCGTCCTCAATCCAATCACGCGTCGGGCGGGAGGGAGCATGTTGAAGGCATGATCCAATTTTCGGACTAAATCTGCCCCCTCCGTCTGGCAACACCCGCCCAGTGCGGACAAGTGCACGCAGTGCAGCTCAGCTGTGCCTGCAACCACCACTGCGCTCAGTACTATCTTTAGTTGACATTAAACTACCCGCCTTTAAGCGTCGCCCGATTTGCAATCGTTCTTTTTAATATAAATTAATTAAATTAATAGTTATTTTGTATTATATTTTAATTGTGAATATACAATACTGTAAAGAATAATAGCAACACTAAGGGGTACTGTCATCTCTAAGCCGATGCTAAGCAGTGACGTGTATGCACATCAATAATTCAATCATTATGTCTACACATATGTGCGTACACGCAGCGGAGAAGCTACGCACAAACACACGCGCATGAGCTGTGAGAGAAGCTATAAAAATTGTGCATCTGTAGTTATAGCTGAGAAACTAATAGCAGATAACCAACTAGTAGATTCTAGAACAGAACCGCCTAGAAATATCAACGAGGAAACCAAACGCTATAAAAGGCAGCAACAGTACAGGCACGACATTCAGTTGGATTTAAGACGCTATCTAGCGAGCGATAGCAGCATTATTTTGAAAATCAGTTTCATCAGTGTTATTGTGAAGTACTTTAATAAAGGCCATTTTGCATTATTAAATATTGGAATTATTTTTTCAACAGTTTAGTGATTCGAACTTAGCAAATAAGAGGAGTTGCAGTAAATTTGTTACAATTGGTGTCAGAAGAGGAATTGTTAAATAAATTCCGAAGATTGCGACTACAACTTGGACATGGCAAAGTTGAGTGAATTGAGGATCCAGCAACATAAGAAGGAGTTGGAGAGCCGTGGATTGAATACAACCGGCAATAAGATCGAACTTCAAGCACGGTTACGAGAGGTATTGGCGTTGGAAGGAGTTAATGTAGACGGGGATGTCTTTTATCCTGATGTGGAAGAGCCAGCGACTAAAATGGGGGAGAAGGTAAAGACTCCGAATCCATTGGCAAGTGTTGACACTAACGAGATGCTAGCAGTTTTGAAACAAATATCAACCGAAATGTCATCTCAACTGGAAGAAAAAAAGACAAATATAACATCTCAACTGGCAGAACAGAAGACAAGTATAGCATCCCAACTGGAATCACAGGAGGCACGTATTACATCCAAGATGGAAACTCAACTGGAAGAACAGAAGACATATATAACATATCAGTTGGCTGAACAGTTGAAAGCACAAGAGGTTCGCATATCCTCGCAGCTGGAGGCGCAGGAGAAAAGGGTATCATCAAAGCTGGAGGCACAACGTTGTGAAACATAAAATTGACACTGGAGATGCGAGGCCGATCTGTCAAGCTTCACGTAGGGTTCCACTGGCGAAGCGGGAAGTTGTGAGTCAAATCATACAAGAAATGAACGACAGCGGCGTCATCGAACCATCAGCTAGTCCTTGGAGCTCACGGTAGTACTTGTAAAGAAGAAGGATGGAAAAATGAGGTTTTGCGTGGACTACCGGAAGTAGAATGATGTTACGAAAAAGGATAGCTACCCATTGCCAAGAATTGACGACACTCTGGACTTGCTATCTGGTACGAAATTGTTTTCCACACTGGACTTGGAAAGTTGAGGTGAATGAGGTAGATAAAGAGAAAACGGCCTTCAGTGTCGGTGATGGTATTTGGCAATTTACAGTGACGCCTTTTGGACTTTGTAATGCACCAGCTACTTTTGAGAGACTCATGGACCAGGTACTGAAAGGACTACATTGGAAAACATGCTTGGTGTACCTGAACGACATCATCGTATTGGGCAAGAACTTTGATGAACATCTTAAGAACTTGGAGGAAGTTTTCCAGAGAATAGCTGGCGCTGGTCTGAAGTTAAGTCCCAAAAAGGGTGCGCTGTTTAAAAAGGAAGTAAAATATTTGTATCACAAGGTAACGACAGAGGGCATCTGCACTGCGAACGAAAAGATATAGGCTGTAAAGGATTGGCCAAGACCACAGAACCTACATGAATTGATAGGTTTCCTTGGGCTGTGCACATATTACCGCCGATTTGTACCAAATTTTTCCAGCGTAACCCATAGCCTCCATGAGCTTGCAAGAAAAAATAGAGCTTTTCAATGGAAGAAGGAGCAAGAAGTGGCTTTCCAAACATTGAAGGAGCGGTTGTGCATTGCATATCCGATTCCAGGAACAACATTTATTCTAGATACAGATGTGAGTGGATATGCTATAAGAGGCGTTTTATCACAACTGCTCGATGGACAGGAGAAGGTAGTTGCATATTACAGCCGTTCGATTGAAAAACCAGAGAGGAACTACTGCGTTACGCGGAGAGAGATGTTGGCGTTGGTAGAGTGCATTAAACATTTTCGCAAATACCTCTACGGCCAGCGATTCCGTGTCAGGACAGATCACGCAGAGTTAAAATGGCTTCTGCAGTTCCGTAATACGGAAGGACAATTGGCACGGTGGATCAAGCGACTACAAAGCTATGACTTTTCCATTGAGCATCGAAAAGGTAGTACCCATGGAAATGCCGATGCAATGTCGCGAAGACCATGTAGTTTGCAGCACTGTTCAAAGGCCGAGGCTAAAGAAGACATTATGGAGGTCCGGCTAATGACTATAACGTGTACGGATGAATGGGACAAGGACCAGCTATGAAAGTGTCAGCTAGAAGATACACATCTGTCACATGTTATGCAAGGGCTCAAACGAAGCGAAAGACCAAGCAGAGAGGAGATGTCAGCAGAGAGTCCCATTGCGAAGTCATATTGGGCACAGTGGAACAGTTTAGAATTGATATCCGATTGCTTGCATCGTGTATGGGAGAGTGAGGATGGTCAAAGAAAAAAGATACTGATAGTTGTTCCCAGAAAGAGGATTCCTGACGTGCTCAGCGAGCCGCATAATGGTCCAAGCGGAGGTCATCTTGGAATCACGAAGACGCTCGAGAAGATTAAACAGAGATTCTATTGGGTTGGTTGCCGTCAGTCGGTCACTGAGTGGATTGCGAACTGCGAGGTTTGCAGCAGAACGAATGGGCCCAAAACCCGAAGTCATGGCCAGATGAACAATATAACGCAGGTGCGCCATTTGAAAGGATCGCTATGGATGTCGCAGTTTCATTTTCTACTAGCAACTGCGGAAACAAATATGTACTGGTAGTTATGGATTATTTCAGTAAATGGCCAGAGGTATACCCAATCCCAAATCAAGAAACGGAAACAGTAGCAGAAGTGTTTATAATCAATTGGGTTGCAAGGTATGATGTACCAATGGAGTTACATTCTGACCAAGGCAGGAATTTCGAATCAGCTGTGTTCCAGGAAATGTGTAAATCATTGGGCATTCGAAAAACACGGACAACTGCATTGCATCCTCAGTCCGGTTGTATGGTGGAACGATTCAATAGAACATTTGAGGAGCACTTAAGGAAAGTAGTGGATAAGTTCCATAAAGAGTGGGATACCCGCACACCATTATTCTTGATGGCTTACCGATTAGCAGCGCATGAGACAACGGGCAAAACCCCTGCAAAAGTAATTTTTGGCAATGACCTTAGACTGCCAGCTGATTTGAAGTTTGGGATAGATGCCGATGCGCAGAGAAATGTCAAGAAATCCCCTGGTGATTCGGAAGAAGAGCTGAGAGAAATACACGATCTGATAAGGCAACGAACAAAGATTATGAGTGACAAGATGAAAGCCAAACACGATAAAGCAATTAATTCGGAAGGTTTTCAGGAAGGAGATTTGGTGATGTTATATAACCCACAACGAAAAAAAGGTTTGTCCCCGAAATTGCAGTGTAATTGGGAAGGCCCATACAAAGTTGTAAAACGGATCAACGATGTAGTGTACTGCTTACAAACCATCGGTAAACCACGAACCAAAATGAAAGTGGTCCATTTGGAAAGGATGCCAGCGTTTAGATCAACAGATTTGTCTGATCGGGACGATCAGACTTAGGTGGAGGGCAGTGTAACGAATATTTGCAACACTAAGGGGTTCTGTCATCTCTAAGCCGATGCTAAGCAGTGACGTGTATGCACATCAATAATTCAATCATTATGTCTACACATGTGTACGTACACGCAGCGGAGAAGCAACGCACAAACATACGCGCATATGCTGTGAGAGAAGCTATAAAAATTGTGCATCTGTAGGTATAGCTGAGGAATTTATAGCAGATAACCAACTTGTAGTTTCTACAACAGAACCGCATAGAAAAGTCAAAGAGGAAACCAAACACTATAAAATGCAGCAACAGAAGAGGCGCGAAAATCAGTTGGATTTAAGACGCTAGATAGCGAGCAATAGCAGTATTATTTTGAAAATCAGTTTCATCAGTGTTATTGTGAAGTACTTTAATAAAGGCCATTTAGCATTATTAAATATTGGAGTTATTTATTCAACAGTTTAGTGATTCGAACTTAGCAGAAGGTTGCAAATAAGAGGATTTGCAGTAAATTTGTTACAATACATATACTGAACCCCGTGTGTCCTCTTTTTCTTTTGAAAAGTGCCTAGTGCTAAAACTTTTATAAAGGGCGCAAAGGGCGGTTGGTCATAGTCGTGGATGCAAATACGCACCACTACGCGTGGGGAGGAGCAGATACGAACGAGAGAGGCGAATCTCTATTTTGTTATATCCTGCAAACCAATTTGCAGATAGCCAACAGGGGAAATGTCCCTACATACATTGGTCCAACATCCAGCAATGTTCTGGATATTACATTGAGCTCCGAGCGTTATATATCAAGGTATGATTGGATGGTTCCTGATAGACCATCCTTCTCCGACCATGCGTGTATCAGCTTCAGCTTCCCCTAAAGAGCAATGATGGTAAAAGAAATGTTTAAGCTAGCAAAGACCGCGGAACGCGAATCGTATGGGGACGAGTACAGTGATCTGCTGAGGATCTACAAGCGTCAAATTTCCAGGGCGAAGAGAATCTCATTTAAAAGTTACTGTACGGACATAGAGTGCTCCAGAAAAAAAGCACGGTTGAAAAAAGTCCTAGCAAAGCGAAACATAGTTCAGGGACTAATAAAAAAAGAGAACGGGGAATTGTCACGTAATAGTGAGGAATCCCTTGAGGTGCTTTTCGATACACATTTCCCATCGGGAGATGGGTTATAAGAGCCAGCAGACAGCACTCACACTTCAATCACGGAGCGGGTAGTGCCGAGCTTGGTGACAAATACCAAGATCGAATGGGCAGTGAAGACGTTTTCTTAGTTTAAATCGCCGGGCCCAGATGGTATATACTCGGCCATGCTACAAATTTCAAGTAGAGCTTTCCAGCACTGCAATAATTTAGGTAAAAAGCTGTCAGAACTGTGCGAGTTCAATTGACAACCTAAATTATTTTTTATGCTAGGAAAAAGATAACAAAGTTTTACATTTTTCCCGTTTGCAATATCTATGCATGCACAGAGTAGGGAGCGCTACGATCCATGACAGGTAAATAACGTCTAAATAGAAAACAAGAAGGTTCAGCTTCCGGGAAGTTTGCCATATTTTTATCGGCTGGTGGAGAGGACCGGCCATCATGATATTGCTTACACTCGGCATGTGAACTATATATCACTAATACTCTAGGTCCACATGGCTGGTCATTGTGAGAAGATTGTGATCTTCCTCTTGATCCTCCTTTTGCAGTCTTCTAAATCCAGCATCCACCAGAAACCATTTGGAGACTCCGCCAACAGCACCACACTATATTGGAAGCCCAGTCGCTACACCAACTAACGCGCCAGCCATCGTCCACTCAACAATACGGTACATGCCATGGTACATGCATAAGCGCATATCGACAAAAATAAATAAAAACAAAAAGCAATTTCTATTTTTTTTGGTCAAGATTGACATTTCAATTTCGGTTGAAAAGTATGCGCAAAAAAATTCTAAATTTTTTCTTTTGCACTGCCTTGCCGACAGTTTCCAGTGATTTATACTAATAAATAATTTAGCTGTGAAAGTGAATTGTAAAAGATTACAAGGAAAAAAGAAACGAAAAAAACTATTGTTAATATTTTTACACCCGGAAAAGTTTAAATCTTTATATATAACAAGTAAGGAAGGCTAAGTTCGGATGTAACCGAACATTACATACTCAGTTGAGAGCTGTGGAGACAAAGTAAGGGAAAATCACCATGTTGTAAAAAGAACCTAGGGTAACCCTGGAATGTGTTTGTATGACATGTGTATCAAATGGAAGGTATTAACGATTATTTAAAACGTAGTGGGCCTTAGTTCTATAGGTGGACGCCTTTTCGAGATAAGGGTTGACCAGTGGTGACTCTAGAATGTGTTTGTACGATATGGGTATCAAATTAAAAGTATTAATGAGGGTTTTAAAAGGGAGTAGCCCTTAGTTGTATATGTGGACGCCTATTCGAGATATCGCCATAAAGGTGGACCAGGGGTGACTCTAGAATTTGTTTGTACTATATGGTTATCAAATGAAAGGTGTTAATGAGTATTTTGAAAGGGAGTGGGCCTTAGTTCTATAGGTGCACGCCTTTTCGGAATATCGTTATAAAAGTGGACCAGGGTTGACTTTAGAATGCGTTTGTACAATATGGGTATCAAACGAAAGGTGTTAATAAGTGTTTTAAAACGGAGTGGGCCTTAGTTCTATAGGTGGACGCCTTTTCGGAATATCGTTATAAAAGTGGACCAGGGGTGACTCTAGAATGCGTTTGTACAATATGGGTATCAAATGAAAGGTGTTAATGTGTATTTTAAAAGGGCGTGGGCCTTAGTTCTATAGGTGGACGCCTTTTCGAGATATCGCCATAAAGGTGGACCAGGGGTGACTCTAGAATTTGTTTGTACGATATGGGTATCAAATGAAAGGTGTTAATGAGTATTTTAAAAGGGCGTGGTCCTTAGTTATATAGGTGGACGCCTTTTCGAAATATCGCCATAAAGGTGGACCAGGGATGACTCTAGAATTTGTTTGTACTATATGGGTATCAAATGAAAGGTGTTAATGTGTATTTTAAAAGGGCGTGGGCCTTAGTTCTATAGGTGGACGACTTTTCGAGATATCGCCATAAAGGTGGACCAGGGGTGACTCTAGAATTTTTTTGTACGATATGGGTATCAAATGAAAGGTGTTAATGAGTATTTTAAAAGGGCGTGGTCCTTAGTTCTATAGGTGGACGCCTTTTCGAAATATCGCCATAAAGGTGGACCAGGGGTGACTCTAGAATTTGTTTGTACTATATGGGTATCAAATGAAAGGTGTTAATGAGTATTTTGAAAGGGAGTGGGCCTTAGTTCTATAGGTGGACACCTTTTCGGAATATCGTTATAAAAGTGGACCAGGGTTGACTCTAGAATGCGTTTGTACAATATGGGTATCAAACGAAAGGTGTTAATAAGTGTTTTAAAAGGGAGTGGGCCTTAGTTCTATAGGTGGACGCCTTTTCGGAATATCGTTATAAAAGTGGACCAGGGGTGACTCTAGAATGCGTTTGTATAATATGGGTATCAAATGAAAGGTGTTAATGAGCATTTTAAAAAGGAGTGGGCCTTAGTTCTATATGTGGACGCCTTTTCGAGATATCGCCATAAACGTGGACCAGGGGTGACTCTAGAATTTGTTTGTACTATATGGGTATCAAATGAAAGGTGTTAATGAGTATTTTAAAAGGGCGTGGGCCTTAGTTCTATAGGTGGATGCCTTTTCGAGATATCGCCATAAACGTGGACCAGGGGTGACTCTAGAATTTGTTTGTACGATATGGGTATCAAATGAAAGGTGTTAATGAGTATTTTAAAAGGGCTTGGGCCTTAGTTCTTAAGGTGGACGCCTTTTCGAAATATCGCCATAAAGGTGGACCAGGGGCGACTCTAGAATTTGTTTGTACGATATGGGTATCAAACGAAAGGTGTTACTGAGCATTTTAAGAGGGAGTGGACATTAGGTCTATAGGTGGACGGCTTTTCGAGATATCGCCATTAGGGTGCGCCAGGGGTGACTCTAGAATATTTGTACGATATGGGTATCAAACGAAAGGTGTTACTGACGCCTCTTCTATATATCGCCATTAGGGTGGGCCAGGGGTGACTCTAGAATGTGTTTGTACGATATGGATATCAAATTAAAGGTATTAATGAGGGTTTTAAAAGTGAGTGGCCCTTAGATGTATATGTGAAGGCGTTCTCGCGATATCGACCAAAATGTGGACCAGGTGATCCAGAAAATCATCTGCCGGGTAATGCTAATTTATTTATATATGCAATACCACTAACAGTATTCCTGCCAAGATTCCAAGGGCTGTTGATTTCGCCTTGTAGAACTTTTTCATTTTCTTCTACTTAATATGGTAGGTGTCACACCCATTTTACAAAGTTTTTTCCAAAGTTATATTTTGCGTCAATAAACCAATCCAGTTACCATGTTTCATCCCTTTTTTCGTATTTGGTATAGAATTATAGCATTTTTTTCATTTTTCGAATTTTTCGATATCGATAAAGTGGGCGTGGTTATGGTCGGATTTCGGCCATTTTTTATACCAAGATAAAGTGAGTTCAGATAAGTACGTGGACTAAGTTTAGTAAAGATATATCGGATTTGCTCAAGTTATTGTGTTAACGGCCGAGCGGTAGGACATACGGTGGACTGTGTATAAAAACTGGGCGTGGCTTCCACCGATTTCGCTCATTTTCATAGAGAACAGTTACCGTCATAGAATCTATGCCCCTACCAAACTTGAGAAGGATTGGTAAATTTTTGTTCGACTTATGGCATTAAAAGTATTCTAGACAAACTAAATGAAAATGGGCGGAGCCACGCCCATTTTGAAATTTTCTTTTATTTTTGTATTTTGTTGCATTATATCATTACTGGAGTTGAATTTTGACTTAATTTACTTATATACAGTAAAGATATTAAATTTTTTGTTAAAATTTGAATTTAAAAAAAATTTTTTTTAAAAAGTGGGCGTGTTCTTCATCCAATTTTGCTAATTTTTATTTAGCACATATATAGTAA
Organism: Eurosta solidaginis; assembly: GCF_040869045.1. NCBI lineage: Eukaryota > Metazoa > Arthropoda > Insecta > Diptera > Tephritidae > Eurosta > Eurosta solidaginis. The sequence goes on along the minus strand of NC_090319.1, from coordinate 174,815,908 downwards.
TAGTAATAAAGTTCCTGCCAAATTTCATCATGATATCTTGAATGAATTACAGTTTGCAAAACTTTTAAATTACCTTCTTGTAAAAGTGGGCGGTGCCACGCCCATTGTCCAAAATCGTACTAATTTTCTATTCTGCGTTATAACGTCAACCCATCTACCAAGTTTCATCGCTTTAACCGCCTTTGGCAATGAATTATCGCATTTTTTCGGTTTTTCGAAATTTTCGATATCGAAAAAGTGGGCGTGGTTATAGTCCGATATCGTTCATTTTAAATAGCGATCTGAGATGAGTGCCCAGGAATCTACATACAAAATTTCATCAAGATACCTCAAAAATTTACTCAAGTTATCGTGTTAACGGACAGACGGACGGACGGACGGACATGGCTCAATCAAATTTTTTTTCGATACTGATGATTTTGATATATGGAAGTCTATATCTATCTCGATTCCTTTATACCTATACAACCAACCGTTATCCAATCAAAGTTAATATACTCTGTGAGCTCTGCTCAACTGAGTATAAAAATGAAGGTTTGTATGTATGTCATCGATGAACTCAAAAACTACTGGACCGATTGTTATGAAAATTGGTATATATATGTATTTTTCCACGGGGAAGGTTTGTATAATGAGTACTTTGATACCGGGGGATTAGCGTCTCGAGATATAGGCCAAAACATGGAGCCGGGTAACTCCAGGAAGGGTTTGTACAATATAGGTATCAAATGGAAGATGTTTATGAGTACTTTGACACTGGGTATTTTTCGTACCTCTGGGTGACTAGCGTCTCGAGATATAGGCCAAAACGTGGACCCGGGTACCTCTAGAATGTGTTTATACAATATGGATAACAAATGAAAGCTGTTAATGAGTGCTTGAGTAAAGGGTAGTTTTCATACCTACTGGTGACTAGGGTCTCGAGATATAGGCCAAAACGTTGATCCGGGCGCCCCTAGAATGTGTTTATACAATATGGATATCAAATGAAAGCTGTTGATGAGTGCTTTAGTACAGGGTAGTTTTCATACCTATTAGTGACTAAGGTCTTCAGATATGAGCCAAAACGTGGACCCGGGTACCCCTAGAATGTGTTTATACAATATGAATATCAAATGAAAGCTGTTGATCTGTGCTTTAGTACAGGGTAGTTTTCATACCTATTGGTGACTATGGTCTCGAGATATAGGCCAAAACGTGGACCCGGGCACCCCTAGAACGTGTTTATACAATATGGATATCAAATGAAAACTGTTGATGAATGCTTTAATACAGGGTAGTTTTCATACCTATTGGTGACTAGGGTCTCGAGATATAGGCCAAAACGTGGATCAGGGTAACACTAGGATGCGTTTTTACATTATGGGTATCAAATTGAAGCTGTTGATGTGTGCTTTACTACATATAATTTTTTATACAGCTGGGTGTCTTGGGTCTCGATATATAGGCAAAAACGTGGACCCGGATACCCCGGGACAGTGTTTATACAATATGGATATCAAATGAAAGCTCTTGATGAGTGCTTTAGTACAGGGCTGTTCTCATACCTATTGGTGACTAGGGTCTCGAGATATAGGCCAAAACATGGACCCATATACCCCTAAAATGTGTGCGTATTTTGGATATCAAATGAAAGCTGTCGCTTAATATGCATGCGAAGCCGAAATAAAGACATGAATTAATAATACCCACATACCTATTTACATACGTCCTATTCGATTTGCCTGAAATTTGGTATATAAATTTGCCTATATTAGTATTTACGATGCTTTTTTCCGGAAAGTAGACCAGAGACGAACTGAGACTGAGACTGAGACTCGGAGTGGGACTGTGACTGAGACTCGGAATGGGACTGGAACAAAATGCATACCACCCTCTCCGTCTGGCAATAAGATATGAAGAAGAATGAGAAAAACTTGAGAGAAAAGAAAAGAGAGGAGGAGAAGGAGTGAATACAAAGATTAGGAAAAAGTGTATAGGGGCGAGGGCAGAGTTAGACGGAAAAAGCTTATTAAAATGTATGCAGATATACCAAATTTAGGGCACAACAATGTCTGCCGGGTCTGCTAGTTATTTTCATAAACGTTTGTTCATAAGAGGGAATGGCTGCATTTAAACCTTTTCCTGGATTCTCCCATTAGAATCGTAGCCATTCTTCGTTTAATGTATGTATGAAATTCCGAATTAGTTCATATATTTACATACAGTTTTGTACTCAGCGTGCTCTTCACACAGAGTATATTAACTTTGATTGGATAACGGTTGGTTGTACAGTTATAAAGGAAATATATATATATCAAAATCATCAGTATCGAAAAAAAAATTGATTGAGCCATGTCCGTCCGTCCGTCTGTCCGTTAACACGATAACTTGAGTAAATATTGATATATCTTCACCAAATTTGGTACACGAGCTTATCTGGACCCAGAATTGATTGGTGTTGAAAATAAGCGAAATCGTATGATAACTACGTCCACTTTTTATATATATAACATTTTGGAAAACACAAAAAACCTGATTATTTAGTAAATAATACACCTAGAATGTTGAAATTTGACGTGTGGACTGATATTTAGACTTTTGATAAAAATGTGAACAAAATTTTTAAGATGGGCGTGGCACCGCCCACTTGTGATACAAAATCGTTAAACCTATCATAACAAAATTCGGCAGAGGAGTGCCTTTACTATAAGGAATGCTTTGAAGAATCGGTTAAACCACGCCCACTTTTATATAAAAGATTTTTAAAACGGTCGTGGACGAATAAAATAAGTTATATCTTTGCAAAAAAGATCTTTATATCAGTGGTATTTCATTTCCCAAGTGGATTTGTAGAAATAAATGGTAAAAACTTCAAATTTAAAAAATGGGCGTGGCACCGCCCCTTTTATGACTAAGCAATTATCTATGTTTCGGGAGCCATAACTCGAAGAAAAATTAACGGATCGTAATAAAATTGGGTACATAAATTTTCCCTATAGCAGGAAATATTTCTATAAAAAATGGACGAGATCGGTTAAAGACCACGCCCACTTTTATATAAAAGATTTTTAAAAGGGTCGTAGACGAAAATAATAAGCTATATCTCAGCGAAAAAGAGCTTTATATCAATAGAATTTTACTTTCTAAATTGAAATATAACATTAAATTGGAAAACACTAAAAGTTTTGAAAATGGGTGTGGCACCGCCCCTTTTATGACTAAACAATTTTCTATGTTTCGGGAGCCATAACTCGAAGAAAAATTAAAGGATCGTAATAAAATTGGGTACACAAATTTTCCCTAAAGCAGGAAATATTTCTAGAAAAAATGCACGATATCGGTTAAAGACCACGCCCACTTTTATATAAAAGATTTTTAAAAGGGTCTTACACGAAAATAATAAGCTATATGTTAGCGAAAAAGAGCTTTGTATCAATATATTAGATATTATTATTATTATTATTATTATTATTTTTTATTTTATTTTTTTTTGTGTTACGTGGAAAGAGGAAATGCTTTATGCACTAACTGGGTTGTTAAGCCTCGGTGCTACTCTCTGTAGCAGCGTGCCTCTCCGAGTGTAGAACTCCCTTTCTGTTTCTTCATGGGCTACCCACTAAAACCTAACCTCCCAAGGCCCGCGCATTTTCCGCACCTGGCACTTTAGCATAACTTCGGGTACGGAAGGCGCTACGTGAGCTCTTTGGCTACTCTCACGTTATTGGGCTAAATAACCATCTTGCCGTTTAGCGCAGAGAATATTCCTTGCATATCTGCTGACCATGTTCCATCTGTCATTTCCGCAGGTCATTTTATGGATGACACTGCCCGGGGATAGGTCGCCTAGTGTTACTTCCACTCTTCCTCCTTGCTGTGCGAAGTGATCGCATTCGAAAAAGGTGCGGCGTACGTCGTCTATGAGCCCACAGTATAAGCAATTCGGATTTTCAACCTTGCCCATCCTGTGGAGGTATTCCCGGAAGTAGCCATGGCCACTTAAAAACTGTGTCAGGTAGAAGTCGACCTCTCCATGTGGCCGTTCTAACCATGGCTCCAGCTCGGGAAACAGTTCCCTGGTCCACTTGCCTGAAGTTCTGCAGCTCCATTGATGTTGCCATCATCGGATAGAATCTTTTCGAGCCAGCGCGGCAGCAACATCTCTACGTACTTCTCCTCGGAGGTGGTAAATTGATTTCCTCTCCTCAGCGAGAAGATGTATCGGTATGGCTCCCGCAATAACAAGAACTGCGTCTGCGGATACCGTACGGTAAGCTGAGGCAATTCGTAGCGCCCCTCTGCGTTGGACAGAAGTAATAGCTGCTCGATACTTTCGGAATTTCATTGCATCCGCCCAAATTTATGCACCGTACAAGACTATAGAATCCGAAGCGGAAGCAAGCAGCTTTCTTATACATGGCCTTGGCCCGCCTATGTTTGCCATTAATCGACTTAAGTATCCTATGGTCTGCGCAGTTTTCTAGCAGGCTCATGGAAAGTGTTCCGAGAAGGTTAGCTTGCGATCTAGCTTCACCCCAAGGTATTTCGTGGAGCTGCGTGTTTGTAATTGTTGTTCTCCAACCATCATATTCATAATGGTGGGAATTTGTCCCTTCGTGAGGATTACGATCTCGCTGTCGCGAGCTGAAGTCCATGGTCACTCATCCATCTTTTACACTGCGCATTACTTGGTTTAATTTAAGCTGCGCCAGCTCGCAGTTCCGTGCTGTAATTACGGCAGCCACATCGTCTGCGAAAGCGACAAGAAAAGCACTTTCTGGCATGTGCAAGCGAAGGAGGCTGTCATACGAAGCATTCCAGAGGTCGGGACCTAACACCGATCCCTGGGCTGCTCCGCCTATTATCCTCACCTTTCTCTGACCTTGATTTGTTTCGTACGTGAGCCAGCGATCTTTTAGGTAGTCTCTTAATATGGCTAGTAGATAAGGAGGTACCTTGAAAGAGTGTTCCCTCACTAGGATAGGCACCTTCTCGTTGGTGTGAGGGCTTAGCCGAACTCCATAGCGCTCGACTATGAGTAGGAGCTGGTTAGGACTGACATCTACGCCGTTTCGCCTCATACGAGGGCGGCGGGATGTCGGTGACCAAGAACTGCCAACCCCCTAATCCAGGGTGTTATGCGGACCGTGCCTATTGGACGATTTGCAGCCAGGGGATAAATTTGGCTGCTGTGGCGGACTGTTCTTTCCCCGTATATAATACTGGACCGCTGAGCCCGCCTTTTCGGGCAGGTGGTCGTACGACCAAGATGAACGACTCATTAACTGACTGTAATAAGGACGATGTAAAGAGGAGGACTGAGTCGCAATCCAAGGACGACAAATACGAATTAAGCGATGCGCCGGACTCGGGGAGCGAGAGTAGTGCTGATTCAATGAGCTCCGTGTTGGAGAAGCACACAAATGAAAACGGAGTAGAAGAGTGGAGAAGGGTACGGAGCAGAGGAAGTAAAAGAGCTCTCTGACAGTACCGTGCAGCACTAAGAATTGTTCAGCGCTTGGGAGCAGTGGTCGACCCAACAGAAGTGGAGATCGAGCAATTGGAATGGGCCCATGAAGCGGTAGAAGTAGGTCGAAGGCAGTTCAAAAGGTTTGCTGCGAGAAACCCTCGGTTCTGCAACCGGTACGAGGAGGAAGAAGCGTCGAATGGCAGAATGAAGAGGCAAGGTTCGGCGGAAGGCGATAAGCCTGCTTTCAAGAGGCAGAAAGGACCCAGTCCTAGAGCCGCGAGGCAGGGCAGTCGCATAGACAAGACAAGTAGGCCCAAAGCTGTACGACAGGTGGGCTCCAATAGCGAGGTAGCAACTACCTCGAAAGCTGCGAGTCAGAGGGAAGTTCCAATTGAGGAAGTAGGAGATAAGCGAAAGGGAGATAACGCTAAGACTCCGGCTTTCTCGGAGGCGCTAAAGGGAGTTAACGCTAAGACTCCGGCTTTCTCGGAGGTGCCAAAGGGAGATAACACTAAGACTCCGGCTTTTCCCGAGAAGATGAGTGATGTGGCAAAGCAGTCACTGACTGTGGCGCTGGTTGATCGTAGCAGTCCTTTCGGACAAATGACTACTGAAAGGTGGAAATCTGTGGAAAGGGAGCTTATTAGCTTAATGCTTAAGATGATGCGGGAACAACCAAGTAAGCTCCTTCCAACCTTTGATTCGGGGGATGGTATAACGGTGTGAAGATGATAGCGTGCGACAACATCGCGAGCTTGCAGTGGCTGGAGGAAGTGGTTCCAAACCTCCAAAGGCAAGGCACGAACGCGCGGTTTGAGGTGGTGGATAAAGCGCAAATCCCCACGGTACCAAAAGTTAAGGTATGGATACCATGCGTGATGAAGTCGGAGGATACACTGCGACTTCTGCAGAATCAGAATCCGAACATACCGACACAGGATTGGAAGATACTTACTGTATCTCGGCCTACCGAGGATGGTCAGTTCTACATCTTCCAAATAAACAAGCAGGCGGAGGATATTTTGTACACGCAGCTTGGTAAAATGTCCTTTGGCACTGGCAAAATTTACATGCGACTCAGGAAAAGAAGTCCCGAGGATAAAAACCCTAACACGCTAGAGGTGGGCGAAGTCGAAAAGGACCTCAAAAGCCTAAGGGAAAAAAGACAGGTGGAGGTCCCCGACGTCACCACGAACGTGCTAGAAGAGGACCAACCGCTAAATGGTGCTGTGACTCGCACAGAGGAACAGCCTGCACAACAATCACGAGAGGCTGAAGGGGCCTCGAATAATCTAAACCAAAAGGGCAAGGGGAGGACGACGACGTCAAGACGAAGGTGCTGGAGGGGGACAAACAGCCCAATGGTGCTGCGAGTCCTACAGATAAACCTCCAACACAGTAAAGTGGCGTCGAGCTAACTCCTCCTAACCCTTGAGGTTCGTTTGACGTGGCGCTGATCCAGGAGCCGTGGCTCTCATCGGGAGGAAAGGTTTCTGGACTTAGCGCGCGCGGGTTTGGCGTTTACTACGCGCAAACGGAAGGACGAGTGCGAGCTGTAGTAATGGTAAGGAAACAGCTGCATTCATATATGCTGCCTAATTACACCACTGAGGATCTCGTAGCGGTGGCCGTTGAGCAAAAGAATAAGCAGGCATTTATCCTTTCGTCCTGCTACATGGCCCATGCTGCGGAGGTCCCACCGATGGAGTGCAAAAGGCTAGTACAGGAGGAAGGGCGCAAAGGGCGGTTGGTCATAGGCGCAGATGCAAATGCGCACCACAATGCGTGGGGAAGAGCAGATACGAACGAGAGAGGCGAATCTCTGTTTTGTTACACCCTGCAAACCAATTTGCAGATAGCCAACAGGGGAAATGTCCCTACATACATTGGTCCAACATCCAGCAATGTTCTGGATATTACATTAAGCTCCGAGCGTGATATATCAAGGTATGATTGGACCATCCTTCTCCGACCATGCGTATATCAGCTTCAATATCCCCCTAAAGAGGGTAGAGAAGGGAGGAATCTTTAGAAATCCTAGGTCAACGAACTGGACTAAATTCCAGAAACATGTAGAAACAAAACTGGGACAACCCAAAGAGGTTGCTAATGTAGAGGAACTGGAAGAGTCGAATGCATTCCTAACAAGGACGCTTATGACTGCGTATAACAAAGCTTGCCCTCTAAGAAGATTCAGAGGAAAAGCAAAGTCGCCATGGTGGAGCAATGAGCTGAGTCTTCTAAGAAGACAGGTTAAAGAAATGTTTAAGCTCGCAAAGACCGCGGAAAGCGAAGCGTGTCGGGACGAGTACAGGGATCTACTGAGGATCTACAAGCGTGAAATTACCAGGGCGAAGAGAAACTCATGGAAAATTTTCTGTACGGACATAGAGTGCTCCAGCGAAACAGCACGGTTGAAAAAAGTCCTAGCAAAGGGAAACATAGTCCAGGGACTAATAAAGAAAGAGAACAGGGAATGGTTACGTAATAGTGAGGAATCCCTTGAGGTGCTTCTCGATACACATTTCCCATCGGGAGACGGTTTAGAGGAGCCAGCAGACATCACTCACTCTCCGATCACGGAGCTAGTAGTGCCGGGCTTGGTGACCGATACCAAGATCGAGTGGGCAGTGAAGACGTTTTCTAAGTTTAAATCGCCGGGCCCAGATGGTATATTCCCGGCCATGCTACAAGTCTCAAGTAGGGCGGTCGTGGAATGGCTTAAAATAATATTCGATGGGTGCATACGACTGAATCATGTACCGCACTCTTGGAGAACTGCTCGTGTAGCTTTTCTACCAAAGGCGGGGAAGATCGGTCACATGTATTCCAAAGACTATAGACCCATTAGCTTAACATCATTTCTGCTCAAAACCTTTGAGAGGCTGATAGATGTGTACATAAAGTCCAACGTGGATGAAAAGCTGCTCTCCACAACACAGCATGCGTACACCAAAGGCAAGTCGGTAGACACCGCATTGCATAGGGTGGTAATAAGCATAGAGAAATCCCTGGAATATAAGGAGTATGCTCTAGGAGTCTTCTTGGACATTGCCGGGGCTTTCAATAATGTTGCAAAATGGGCGATTATGGATGGTCTTAATTACATTAAAGTATATCCTGCCTTAATCAGATGGATCGGCTGCATGTTAAATTGCAGAAAGATTACATCACAATGGGGATTGTACGAGGCCACGAAATCAGTGGACAGGGGCACGCCGCAGGGAGGGGTGCTATCACCTCTGCTGTGGACGCTGGTCATCAACCAACTGCTCAGGCAATTCGATGAGGAACCCGTAAAACTTACGGCTTACGCAGATGACGTTGCAATTGTCATAAGTGGAAAGTGCCTTCCAACGATTAGTTCTTTGATGGAGCTGGCGCTTCGCGATATTCATACCTGGGCATCTAATGTCGGGTTGAAAGTCAATGCGGAGAAGACGGATATGGTCTTGTTTACAAAGAGGTACAAGGTCCCAAATTGGATCAGGCCTAAGTTAGGAGGGGTGACCTTACAGGAGAAACCTTTCACAAAATATTTAGGAATCATCCTAGACAGTAAGCTGTCATGGAAGCTCAACGTGGAGGAGAGGGTCAAGAAGGCCTCAACGGCACTCTACGCATGTAAAAGAATGCTGGGGTGTACGTGGGGCCTATCGCCCTCTCTTTCTCATTGGTTTTTTACAGCAATTGTAAGCCCTATTCTATACTATGGAGTTCTTGTTTGGTGGAAAGCCACACAAAAAACAACATACCTCAAGAAATTAAAGGGGGTATGCAAACTATCGATGCTTAGCATTACGGGAGCCCTGAAAACAACCCCGACGGCTGCACTGTATGCCATTTTGCGCATCCCACCTGTAGACCTGGTAGCAAAGAACAAAGCGTTAACGACCGCAACCAGGCTCGGTGCTTCGGGCAGCTTGAGCGCCGACCATATGGCCATAGTAGTATAGCGTCATCAATCACAAGACGAACAGACTACATGATTCCCTATCTGCGCTTCGAGGGAGATCTTAAGGCCACAATAGAGGTGGACGGTTGGCGCAAGGGTGCGCAAATGGCGGACGGGGCGATACAATTGTACACCGATGGTTCCAAAGTAGTGGAAGGAGTAGGGTCTGCGGTATACTGCGCTGATCCGGAAATAAGCAGATCCTACAGGCTGCCGGATTACTGCAGCGTTTTCCAAGCGGAAATATTAGCCGTAACCAAAGCAGTAGAAACCCTGGAAGAGAATAGCTTAAGCTGCAACCGTGTTAACTTTTATATTGACAGTCAAGCAGCAATTAAGGCAATAATCTCGCATAGCACAGCATCTAAATGCGTGTTAGAGTGTAAGCAGTCTCTGGAGAGAATCGGGAAAGGGAGAAGCATACATCTATATTGGGTCCCAGGGCATATGGGAATAGATGGGAATGAAAAAGCGGATGAACTAGCTAAAAAGGGCGCATCACTTGAAGCTTGCTCTGTAGATGTCCCAATTAGATTGGGCGAGATTAAGCGAAGGCGAGAGGTGCATATGATCGACCAAGCGGGAAATGCGTGGGTTCAAGCGCGGGGCAGTAAAGTGTCGAAGATTATGTGTAGGTCTTACAACCTTAGACTAACACAGTTGCTCCTACCATTAAAAAGAGAGGACTGTAGACTCATGACGGGTATTCTGACTGGACACTGCCTTCTGGCGTCACATGCCTTTAAACTAGGATTGGTCAGTGATAGCAGATGTAGGAAGTGCGGGTTGGAGGAGGAAACGATCGAGAACGTTCTGTGCTCGTGCCCTGCACTTGCCAGGCTAAGACTCCAGCTATTAGGAGTGATACAGCTGTCAGATCTAGAAGCAGCAAGTGGCTTAAGTCCTAGGAAGCGTCTAGTATTTGCTAAGAGGACGGAGTTATTTTATAACATAGGTCCTGGTTTTTGATAGGGTTTTTCAGTTTGGTCGTTAAAACAAACTTCTGGTAACACTACGGACTCAATCAGTCTATGTGAGGTCCTCATGGACCGGCCAGTTCAACCTACCTACCTTGAAAGAGTGTTTTAGCGCATTGAGCATGTCGTCCCACCTGACGGAATTGAAGGCATTTTTTACGTCCAGCGTGACCAATAAGACAACCGGCCTAGCTTGGTGGCACGCGGTTTCGGCTTTCCTTACCGCATTTATTACCTCGGCTATGGCATCTATTGTGGAGTGACCTTTCCGGAACCCATGCTGCCGATGGTACAGACCTCCTCCATCTTCAATGGCTGCTATCAGCCGTTGTTTAAGGAGGCTTTCCATCATTTTTCCGGCCGTGTAGAGCACGCATAATGGTCCAAAAGACGACGAGGAGTTCGGGTCTCCTTTGCCTTTCGTGATTAGCAGGAGTTGCGCTGTCTTCCACCTTGTTGGAAAAATCCTGGCTTCAAGGCATTTGTTATACATATGCAGCAGCAACTCAGGACTGCTCTTAGCAGCCAGTCTTATTGTTTCAGCTGGTATCCCATCCGGTCCTGGCGCTTTACGGGGCTTCATTCTGTGTAGGGCCGCTTTTAACTTACCTTCACTGAACGGCTGCACGTCGTGGTCTTCGTGGGCGACGTGGTCACCCTCTCTGCTAGTGCGAGTGAGGAACAGAGCATCTACTATACTTCGCATCTTTCCCTCATCCATCGTTTGGTTCGGTGGGCGGAATTTCCCCATTACTATTTTATACCCTTGTCCCCAAGGATCAGATCAACTTATTTGCAAAGTTTTTTCCAGCTATTAAGTTTGCTTTGCTTTATGGTGGCACAGAGAACCTTTTTTGCTCTTTTCTATGCATCCGCATGCTCTACCGCGTCAGGCCTGCTGCGTGCGCGGGTTGCCAGCCTTCGCATTCTTTGGCATACCTTGCGTAGTTCGGCGATTTCGCTACTCCACCAGTGCACTTGTTTTTTACCTCCCCTAGGCCCTTTTCGTGGCATTTAAGTCTTGTATGCGTGGTTCGTGCAACGCATGGTGGCTTCTATCGTAGCGTTCGCCGCTTCGGCTCTGTCGACTATCTATAGTGCGCTCGCTTGCACAACAGCGGAGAACTTTGCAGCGTCAACTTTAGAGGCGTCCCATTTTGTTTTCATACGGGACGGTCTCCCTGTCCGACTTTGCCCTGAGTCATTAAGATGGAAGGTGATGTAGTTATGGTCACTACCGGTGAGATCCTCTATCACCCTCCATCCAGCCGCCTTTGACAGCAGGTTTTCTGATACTAATGTAATATCAGGTAAAAAAGGTGGAAAATGAATAGAGGGTTTGTGAGGTGTAAGTGTGAATGAGTGAATGAATCTTTATTCAAATAACTTATTTATACTAAATTATTCTAAACATATTTTTACATACATATTTACTTTAAATATACATACTTACATACCTACATACAAATCGACACAAATATGTACCTGCATATTTTTGTTGAGCTGTGACGTCTGTGGGAAATGCAATGTCAGTAAATTTGCCTAAATGCAAATTTGGTTTAGTCATGCGTACCTACATATTTGTGTTGAGTTGTGACGTCTGTGGGAAATGCAATGTCCGTAAATTTGCCTAAATTCAAATTTGTTTAGTCGTGCGTTGTACACACATTTGTATTAAGTCGTGTGAATTGCGCTGTCAGCAATAATTAGCAAATGCCCCTTTTGTGTTGATTAAAATCTAGACTCTTTATGTTACAGTGTAGCACATTAACTGGTTTACTCATTTGGCATTGAAATTGTTGGCTGTTTACAATACATCCCCCTTTTTTCAGAATGCTTATGCATTTGACGAATGCATGAGCATTCTATTTTAATTTAATTAAATATACATTAATTCTATATTTTGTATTTTATGTTTATAGGTTGAAAGCTTACTTATTCTATTAATTTAAGTCTATTTTTGAGTATTATTATTTGTTTATTGTTTATGATAACGTTATTTTCTGTGGTACTGGGAAATTTTTGCTTATCCTTAATTCCTATTCTAGATGGGATTAAAGTGTAATTAATTTTATTGCCGATAATTTCTACATTATAGGGTGTTAGAGTAAAATTATTATTTTTATCGATATTTTCTACCTTATAGGGTATTGGAGTAAAATTATTATTTTTATCGATATTTTCTACCTTATAGGGTATTGGAGTAAAATTATTATTTTTATCGATATTTTCTACCTTATAGGGCCCTTTATATCTACTATCTAACTTATGACCTGCTTCTGCGTATGACCTGCTTAAAGGCTCTATCCTGTGCTATTTGTAACTTATATTTAATTTCTTTATCGTAAGCCTCATAATTGTATAATGGGCTTACCGTATTTTCTTGTAAAAATTCGTAAGTCTGGGGTTTTTTGGCAAAGATCAATTCGAATGGGCAATAACAATGGACTGTAGATGGGGTTGTATTGTAAAAAATGCAAAATATATAAGATACTCATCCCAATCATCTTTGTTAATGGATATGTATGAACGCACATATTCATTGAAAGTTCTATGGCTACGTTCAACAGTGCCTAAAGTTTGGTGGTGATAAGGCGTAGATGTTTTGTGCTTAATATTGAGAAGCTTACATAGTTCCTCAAAAAAGCTATTTTTATATTCAGATCCCATATTCGTTATTATTGTTTTCATACTTCCACAAATTAAGATGAAATTTTCGAATATGGCTCTGGTACTGTTTTTGCATGTTTGCTCTGTATAGGAATTGCAACTAAGTATTTGGTCAAATCACATATCAGAGTGACAGCGTATTCATTTCCATTTAATGATCTTGGTAAAGGTCCAATTGTATCTATTTGTACTATTTCAAACGCCTTCGGGGGTGTTTCAGTCAAAATCATTGGTTCTTTTAAATTGTTATTAATTTTATTTTTATTACAAATTACGCGTTTCTTTATATATTTTCCTATATCATTTTTCATATTTTTCCAGTAATATTTTTGCCTTATTTTATTACTTGTACGAATGATTCCTGGGTGGCCACCATTAACAGGATCATCGCAATATTTTTGAAGAATCTTTTTTAATTTTATCATTTTCCGTCATATGCACAACTTCCGGAGTTATTGCAATTGTTAAAATAATAATTACAAAATGCGACAAATCTTTTTGCTTCATCGGCATTTTTGGGAGTTGGGTAATTTTGAACATTTTTAATTTTATTTGGGTCTGGTAAAATTCCAGTATTTGTGCATTTATGTCCCAGATAAGTAACTTCTTGATTCAAGAATAAACATTTATCGGGATATAATTTTAAATTATATTTTCTGGAAGTTGAAAAGGCATTTCTTAAATTTTGTATCATATGTTTTTCGGAGCAGCCTAATACGACTAAGTCGTCCATGTATAAAAATGCTTGTGATGGTTTCAGACCTGCGAATGCCAATGTCATAATCATCTGGAATTATTTTGGAGCTATTTTGAAGCCATAAGGCAACCTTTTGAAACGATAAGTACCGTTATCCGCTGTAAAGGATGTGATATCCCTTGACTCTGAGCTGAGTTCTATTTGGTGAAATCCTGACATTAAATCTAGGCATGAGAAATATTTCGCTTTATTTATTTGTCTGAAATCAACAACTAATCTCCACCTTTTTTCTTTTTTGCCCGGAAGAGATTTTTTAGGTACCAATAAAATAGGGCTGTTGTACTCTGAGTTTGATAGTTCCACAACATCATCTTGAATTAGTTTATTTACTTGTTTATTTATTTCATTCCAATGCGCTTGAGGTAGTCTATAATTTTTAATATACACAGGAGTGTTATCTTTCACATGCAACCTTTGTTTGTAAAAATTGTTGGTCGTTATTGGTTCTGTTTCTAATGAAAATATATCAACGAATTCTGAGCATAATGTGTTGAGTGATTTACTAGCAAATGGCGGAAAATTTGTCTTCAATCTTTTTAATTTTTCTTTATTATTAGCTTTATTTTAAGCTGTATTTTCAATTATTACATATTCCTCTAAATTATCTGTGCTGATGTCATAATCTTGAATGATTGCATATTTATCTGTTGTATTTATTATTCTTACTTAAGCCTGCTTTGAGTTTAATATCGTGTTGGCTACAAAAATGCCATCAGTCAATTCTTGATGAGGTACTAATAATTCCTTATTGTAACTATTGATATGAACCTGTCTAATTAGTTCGGATCTTGCGGGTATTGTAATGCTATTGACTGTTGATTTATTTGTCATTTGTATTACTATATCTCCTGGGTAATCGTATGGTCGTAGTATTAGGTTGTCCCCATTTTTATTATAATCTAAAAAAGCAATTATATTTTTTAATGAAGTCGAGTCCCAAAATTCCATCACATGGGATAGGGAAATCATTTTCTACTATGTGAAATTTGTGTCGTATTAAAAGACTATCATCTGTTAGATCTGCTTTTATTGTTCCAAGTGTGCTTCTTATGCCCCGGCCAATACCTTTTAAATCTGTGATCTGTGAGTTATTTATCGTGATATTAGTGTCAATTTGACCCTTCTTCATTATTAAGATATCCGCTCCTGTATCTATCAGGAACGTTGAAGTTGACTTATTTGGAGGGGTATTGGAAGATATGTAGCTGTTTAGATGCAAGTTGAATGTACATACTTTATTACCGTTGGTGTTTACTGTTGGAGTGGAGTTTGCTGGTTTTTCCTGTTGGTTTATATTACGGAGATTGCTCGTGTTACTCTGATTAGATGACCTTGACCGACATCCAAAATTGTGTCTTTAAAAATTGCTATTTTGTCTATTATTATTATTATTATTATACCTGTTAGCATTACCATAATATCTTCGGTTTTGGGTACCTCGATAATTATTATTTTGGTAACATCTTCGGAAGTTACCTCGGTAATACATATAGTACAGCTATTCGTAAATTTTGAAATAGCCTCGTTCATAGATGTGAACGTTCCTACTTGCATTATCAATTTAACTCTTTCGTTAGCCGAGTTCTTACATATAGCCTTTACAGTTGACTGTGTGGCATATTTGGTTGTCAAATTAGGTGCAAGATCGTCAGATATGTAAGCACCCTCCAACGATTTTGTTAATTTTCGATTTCGGCAGTGTACTGGTTAGCTGTTGTACTGCGCTGTTGGACGTTTAGGAGTTTTGCCGTCAAAACTCTGCAGATTCACATTTAATTGCTGAACTCAACTTTTGCTTTATTGCTAGTATTGAATTTTCAGTGTTCAAAAGGTTTATATCTGGTCCCATGAGCTTAGTTTTTATCATGGAGACTGCTATGATCTCATGAGTATCCTTATTTGTTCTAGGATATCTAGTGCGTCTAAAAAGCCATGTAAGTTTTCAGGCTTACCATCAAAACTCAGGCAGAATTGACGAAGCGGTTTTTAAAAATTCTACTTTAGGTTCCTCAATTTTTTGAATCCTATTTCTCTTTCTGTACTCCTCGATTGTTAGTGGCTTCGGGCCTAGCTTGACTTTCTCTGGTGTTTTGTTTTCACCTCCTTGTAAATTTAGATTTAATCTAACTAATTTATCAAAAATTTGGTGAAACTGACGTTGATTTTGTATGTCCTCTTCTGGGAACATAATTCAATAATTAGGAGAAAAAAAAATGTTTACAGCAAAGATATAATTTTTGCTTCTCAATAGGCAGCCGTTAGGTTACCGGAATATTGTTATTGTTACCTACTTAAAAATAATTATTATTGTTAATTGTTATAATAGACATTTGCTGCCTTTGTTGAATTTTGTCCTTTTTATTTTTTTCCTGTGTATTTTTCAAGTCGGCTTTTTTTAATTTCTTCCCAATTATCCGGCAAATATTATTCCACTTCGCTTGCCGCGGCCCCACTTGGTAAAATGCTTGTCAATTTGGAGCATCGCATAGCACTGCCGATTTCTCGCTGCTGTTGTGAGATTTGTTGCCCTTGTAGTATTTTTGCCTTTTTCTTCAGGGTATTCTTTAATTTCTTCCCAAATATCTAGCAAATATTGTATTCCACTTCGCTCGCCGCAGATCACTCGGAAAAATGTTTGGCAATTTGGAGCACTGCCTAGCACTGTCGATTTCTCGCTGCTGATGTGAGATTTGTTACCTTTGTATTATTTTTACCTTTTTCTTCAGGGTATTCGTTAATTTCTTCCCAATTATCTAGTAAATATTATATTCCACTTCGCTTGCCGCAGCTGCACTCGGGAAAATGTTTGGCAATTTGGAGCACCGCTTAACACTGTCGATTTTTTGTTGCTGTTGTATGATTTGTGTAGTATGTGTATATATATGTAGCGCTTAGGCTGAATAATCAGCCAGTATTATCCTTTCCATTGAATAAGGCTGAATAATCAGCCAGTATAATCAAGGCAGGATCGCAATGTAAAAGGCGTATCCTTACGAGGAATGAACTTAGGCTGAAAAATCATCCGGCAGTATCAAAAGCAGGATCACCATATAAAAGGTGGAAAATGAGTAGTGTTTGTGAGGTGTAAGTGTGAATGAGTGATGAATCTTTATTCAAATATTGTTAGCTTATTTATACTAAATTATTCTAAACATATTTTTATATACATATTTAATTTAAATATACATATTTGACGTTGGAATTGCTGGCTGTTTACATTACATAGGGATAGAGTGTCCAAAGCCGGTCGGTCGCCGATATGTCGGGGTCGTGCCGGTATTCAGAATGACCAATCCAAGTCAGGCAGCCATTTCTAGCACTAGCCTTCCTCTGGAAGGCAAATTGTCTTCAAGTAGTTCTAGCTTATCTTTATACCCTTGAAATGGATCATTTGGGGACAGGTAGCAGCTCACTAGTGTGGTGTGCGCCAATGTTACGCGTACGTAGCCTTTTCCGACAACACGGCTTCGTACGTGGGTGCCAGCGTCCACGATCTAGATCGCAGCAGCACCTGTTAAGTCTACGTGTTAGTCTCTTCTGACTCTATAAAGTTCAATGATGATGGCATAGCTGGTTCTATTTTCAACAGCCAGTTGGTCCAGCAGACTATCGGCTAACCTGCTTCGGTTCAGGTTACCTTGAATGAAACTGGTCACTTGCGCGCCTGTTTGGCCTTTGCGGCAGAGGCCTGGTGGCCACTCTGTCCGCACTTCCAGCAATCACTTCTTCTATCAGGGCTTTTGCAGTCTGCTTTTCGGTGTCCGTAGCCTAGACACCTGAAGCATCGCTGCACGTCTACCCTCCGTCTAAGCCTGTATTGCAGCCAGCCGATACAGATCTTGCCCTTGGCTAGCAAAAGGACGTCAACAGCTTCGTCCACTTCAATGGCTGCCATCTTCTGTTCGCGCTGTTTGGCCGAGAAACCCAGCAGCTTTCCTAACACACTCGGCAACTTCTTCAGCGGTTGCCAGGCAGTCCATGCCCAGCACCTCTATCCACATTCGCCGTGTAAGCTGCTTGGTTTCGCCCGCTTCTCCAACAGCGCTTCCTGTCGCTTGGATGAACGCTGATTTATCACCGCAACGTACAGTTTCGATAAGCAACCTCCCGGATTTGGTTTTTCGGACGGAGCGTATGGCGGTCCCTGTATCTTCAGGCCCAAGCTCGCCTCGGCGTAGTTCTTTCCCTGGGCTGGTCTAACTACGAAAGTTGCGGCCCGTCTGGTTCTGGGCTTGCCTTTTCTGTTTGCCTTCTTGGCTTGCCCAGGTTGTGTCTTTTGTTCTTTCTCAGGGCGTGATTTGGCTTTCCGTTCAGTACGGTCGTCCAGGCCCCGCCCGAAATTGTCTTCGCAGAACCCTCGTCGCAATTTTTCTTGGTCTCCGAGGCCCCCGGTTGTGAGCCAGAGTCCGTTCGTGCTCGTTTGTTCCCACGAGCCGCTTTCGGCTCGGTGTACTCTGCGCCTTTACCCTCTAATAAAAATCGCATGCGACTCAGTGTCTCTTCGAGCTGTGCCATGCCGTTCTTTATGTCCATCGACACATTTTTCTGCCTGGTCGCAGCAGCCTGCATGCTGCGCAGCACCATTCTTGCATACTAGAGGAGGTTATTATTATTATTATTATTATTATTATTATTATTATTATTATTATTATTATTATTATTATTATTATTATATATATTATTATCATTATTTATTTCATTACTCTCATAATCATATCATATCATATATCGATAGCTTAATTTTACTTCTCTACAATATCATTACTTATAGCGAATAGTTAGTGACATCTTTATTTTATATAAATATAATAAAAATAGTGTTGTTTGTCGCATCATGTTTTAACAAATTCAATTATATAAATAGTAGTAGTGCAGTGAACAAGAAGAATGCAAGATATATATAAAAAAAATTATCTAAAATGAGAATAAAATATTTCAAAAATAAATTGACTAAATGAAGCTCATGAAACAATTTTGAGAAAGAAGGTAAAAGCTAAGTTGACGGATTCTTCATATGAAAACAGAAAAAGAAAATTGAAAACTATATAATGACATATGTACCCAGGGCCGGACTTGAGGTATTTGCCGCTTTAGGCTGTTTAATTTTATGCGCCACCACCCATCCCCCACTTTTTACAAATTCTCTTGGATATGTATATGAAATAAAAGAAATCGTAACAAATAATATCTACATACTTTTAGCTGATACTTTTTTATTTATATTAATAATTCCATGTACATACATATGTATATGCCTAACAAATTTTGATCTTTGGATAAAAATACCCTTATTCACAATATTTTGCATCGAACCTTATTTTTTGCAAATTCTTCTATCAACTTATCACAATCAAATTTTACACATAATGAAGATTCAATTGCAAGTAAAGCCAACCCAGTTTGTTACTGGAGTGCATACAAGTATTCTATAAGCTATTTCGACGTTTGGAAACACCATTTGAAGATCATTTTCCGCAAAAATTTTAGCACTTCTGTTGGTTAAAAATTAGATATCTGCGTTTCCATGCAGTGCATTTTAAAATGAATTAACTCATCCTCAAAGGATGTTCCAAGTCTTCGGGATAAAATTCACACAACTGTTTTGCTTGCTCAAGAACTTAAAGTATTCAATTCAATGAGCGCAGAAAATTTCTTAAAAATGTTTTTGTATCCTGAGCTTCTTTCTTTTACATTGCAGATTAAATTGTCGATGATAATATTAAAAGAATTGACTCTCAAGTCTTCTATGCCCAACAATGTTACATCTCCTTCTTTTTTTTTCATCAAGCTGAGTTTTCCTGATTTTTTTTTTTTACTTTGACAAGCCTTAAATTCTTTAATGACTGATACCTCAAGGGCTTTTTTTTCAAAAATGTCAAAATAATTATGCATCATTTTAACAGTATTAAGAAGTCCATCGTATAATTGAATCACTTGGTCCATTGTAGTAGAAACAGATTGCAATTTTTTACTGACTGCTTCGAAACGTGAAAAAATAAAATGCCAAGAACCAACCATAAAACCTGTTTCAAGAGATTCTAATTTATCCCGGATTCCTTTGGCTTCGCTGCGCACCAAAGGTTTTTCTGTTTCGTTTTTCTCCATCTTTTGTAACGCAGACATCACTTCCGGGTAAAACTTATCGAGTGTATTGACTACGTCATTTCTGGCCGACCATATAGTGGTTTATAAAGATTTCAAACTTATTATTTTATTACTTTCTGGAACAGAAGACTGTAGAATTTCCCATCCGTTAGTGGATGCAGTGAAAAAATTATAGACCTTCTGCACAGTGTCAAAAAAATCAATTGCGATTTTGCAGCATTCTGCCGCGGAAGATCCTACCAAATTCAGAGAATATGTGGAGCATGGAGAGTATTATGCAAACCAATGCAACTGTTTAATTTGTGCCTGCAGGCCACGGTTAATTCCGGTCATGTTTCTGGCTGTATAATATGTTTGCCCACGACAATCAGCAATATCCAGCCCTAGAAATTCTAGGGATTCCCGCATATCATCACCTTTATGACCTCAGTTTTCAATAAATTTAATAAATCGTTCCACGGGACAACCATTGTTTTCTACATATCTTACGACAAAATACAACTGATCGATATGAGAAATGTCAGGAGTAGAATCGACAATGATGGATAAATATTTTTAAATTTTGATTTCATCGACAATAGTTTCAATTACAAGATCTGCCATCAGTTTGATAAATTCTTCGAGAATGTTTTTGATAAATATGAAGTACTGCCAGGGCCTTTTTTGCCAAACTTTTCGATATGGTTGGCTAGGAATGGATCAAATTGAGCAATGAGCTCTAAAGCCATCATGAAATTTCCATTATTCACGGAACCAAAAACTTCATTACTTCCCCTGAACGAAAGCCCGCGGGAAGCCAAACTTTTTATCGCTGCTACAACGCGTTTCAGTACATCTCGCCAATACTTAATTTCTTCATTAAATTGAATTTCCAAAGCCTGGTCTACTCTGCCAGACAAATTTCTCCTATCTTGGAATTGTCTGATACAATTCTGATGTTGAAGGGAGTTCTTGTGTTGACTTACTCTTTGAATAGCATTTTTCCATTCAGTAAATCCATTTTCAGTTGCAAATGAAGATTGATTCCCGAAAAGAAGGCACGGAATCCTTATTCTCTGAATAAACCATCCAACATCGAGGGCATTTTTCACCGTTCACCAATTTTCGTTCAAACAGTGAAATGTTCAAAAATCTGTTATAGTCATTATAAGCTCTTTTCGAGTAACTGAAATACCCATCGATGTTTTGTGCATTACCATTCGCAATAATATATTCACGGGTTGATTTGTTAATAACCCATTGGGCTGGATCATGCCTATGTACAGATTGTTAGTGAACTGGTAGATTATCAGTCAAATCCAATTCAAGATTATTTAGAGTGGCTAGAAAGGAAATGTCAATTCGAAAAAAAGGAAATTATATTTTCAACCCTGTTAGGCCTACAACGAAAAGCGCGACCAAGCACTCATATTGCTCTAGTCCAGTGTCGCCAGACAATTTTGGAACTTATAGCTAAATTAACCCCAAAAAATGGAACTGGGAAGTTCTAGTAACAAACGCTGAAATGGAAGTTTCGCAAGTTGCTAACTTTTCACGCTGGCATTATGTAGTCGCTTGTTTCAAGTGAGAAACCAGGTCACGTGATACGTTGTTGCACAGAGTAGCAGACGACATGTAAAATGCTCTGTTGCACACACTTTAAAAATTGTCGCGCCTTTATCTGAATGCTTACGACTGATGATCCATGAAATGAATGAACAAATTCGTTATATTAAATTATTGATATAGGTACATGTTTTTCATATTATTTTCCTTTATTTGAGATATAAATGATTATCCAATATAATTTTTTCCTTACACATATGATTTCCAAATCATAAATTATTCTGTCGTTAGGTTCTAAAAATTGTTCCCTCCTAAATGGCGCCCCCAAAACTTTGCCGCCCTAGGCTACAGCCTAGTCAGCCTAGTGGTAAGTCCGGCCCTGTATGTACCTCTATTATACAACGTAGTGCATCAAAATTTCTATCTGGTTGGTATCAAACTCAAGAAGCCAAGTAAAAATGGACGGGGTCGGTAAAAGTCCACGGCAACTTAGATATAAAACAAGTTTAAAAGGGTCGTAGACCAGACTAATAAGCTATAACTTAGCAAAAAATAGTTTTTAATCAATGATATTTCACTTATCAAGTTTTACTGTAAGAGGAAATGAGGAGACATTTTTCTTTTAAACGGGCTGTGCCAGATTTTGTGTAGAAAAGTAATTTATCTGGACAATTGAAGCTCACGCTGAGTATATAATGTTCGGTTACACCAGAACTTAGACACCTTTACTTATTATACTCAGCGTGCTCTGCACACAGAGTATATTAACTTTGATTGGATAACGGTTGGTTGTACAGGTATAAGGGAATCGAGATAGATATAGACTTCCATATATCAAAATCATCAATATCGAAAAACAATTTGATTGAGCCATGTCCGTCTATCCGTCCGTCCGTCTGTCCGTTAACACGATAACTTGAGTAAATATTGATATATCTTCACCAAATTTGGTTCACGAGCTTATCTGGACCCAGAATTGATTTGTGTTGAAAATGAGCGAAATCGGATGATAACCACGCCCACTTTTTATATATATAACATTTTGGAAAACACAAAAAACCCGATTATTAAGTAAATAATACACATAGAATGTTGAAATTTGACGCGTGGACTGATATTGAGGCTTTTGATACAAATTTGGAAAACAGGGTTAAAATGGGCGTGGCACCGCCCACTTGTGATAAAATCAATGTTACAAATATTATAAATCATAAATCTATCGTAACAAACTTCTGGTTGCCTTTACTATACGGAATGCTTTGAATAAAAACTAACGAGATCGGTTAAGGACCGCGCCCACTTTTATATAAAAGATTTTTAAAAGAGTTTTATATCAATGCTATTTCCTTTCCTACGTGGATTTATAACAATAAATAGGAAAAACTTGAAATTTAAAAAAATGGGCGTGGCACTGCCCCTTTTATGACTAAGCATTTATATATATTTCGGGAGCCATAAGTCGAAGAAAAATTAACGGATCTTAATAAATTTGGGTACACAAATTTTCCCTATATCAGGAAATATTTCAAGAAAAAATGGACGAGGTCGGTTAAAGACCACACCCACTTTTATATAAAAGATTTTTAAAAGGGTCGTAGACGAAAATAATAAGCTACATCTTAGCGAAAAAGAGTTTTGTGTCAATAGAATTTTACTTTCTAAATTGAATTATAACATTAAATTGGAAAATACTAAAAGCTATGGAAATGGGTGTGGCACCGCCCCTTTTATGACTAAGCAATTCTCTATGTTTCGGAAGCCATAACTCGAAGAAAAATTAACGGATCGTAATTGTTAAAAGTTATGTTGAGGTTTTTCCCAAAGATCAATAAGTAAAACACGAGTGTTCTGTTCAACGTTTAATAAGAGACTCAAAGTGTCAAAAACAATAAAAGAGTGAGAATATCTGACATACGCATTGTTACAAATTTAGGGTTGCTATTTTATGTATCATATTTCAACACCCCTCCTCAATGGGAATGTTATTGTTCTAAACTTAACAATTTCATTAAATCTGTATGTTTCTTCTTCCACAAATTTTTTGTTAAAATATCAGCTATCATATTATTAGTTGATACATATTCTAACTTTATTTCACCTTTCTCAACAATCTCTCTAACAAAATGATATCTGATATCAATGTGCTTCGATCTAGCATGATGCACTGGATTCTTTGCCAAATGTTGAGCACTAATGTTATCCCCGTACAATATCGTTGGAGTTTGACCGTTATCACATCCAATCTCAATTATAATACGTCTTAAATGTAGTGCTTCTTTTGCTGCCGATGACATGGCCATGTATTCGGCCTCGGTACTGCTTAAGGCTACACAATCCTGTTTTTCTGACTTCCAGGAAATCGCCCCTCCTGCAAGGAAGAACACGTAGCCGGTGTATGATCTTCGATCAATTCTGTTGGCGCCCCAATCGGCATCTGCGTAACCCTTCAACCCTTGACCGCATGCCCTATATCGCAACTTCATATTTTTGGTTGATGCTAGGTATCTTAAAATGTGCGTTATGCCCGCCAAATGTTCCCTATGTGGATCTTTGTTTCGCTGTGCCAACTTGGCTACCGAATGGAATATATCCGGTCTTGTCGAAAGCGCCAGCCACATCAGCGCCCCAATCGTAGATTGGTATGATGTCTGATCAACCCTAGTACAACGTTCATCATCACACGCTACTTGGTAATCAGCATCTAATGGTGTCGATGCTGACCTACATACTTCCATACCATGCTGCGTCAATAAATCTTTGATATATTGGGATTGAACAATGGTGATATCACCTAGTTCACCTTCACGCTCAATCTGCATACCCAAAAACATATGAAGGGGACCCTTGTCAATGCATTCAAAAATATCACATATATTCGCCTTGACCCTAGTCATGATTTCCTTCGATTGGCATGCTAGAAGCAGATCATCAACATAAACAAGGATTAAGCAAAGGTTACCTTCTATATCTTGTTTATACAAACAGCGTTCGCTCTCGCACTGACTGAAACCTAAACTTCCCAACGCTTCATCTAACTTGAAATTCCAAGCTCTTCCAGACTGCTTCAAACCGTATATGGCCTTGTTCAACCTTAAGACTTTTGTTGGTTGACTTTCATCACGGTAACCTTGTGGTTGTTTCATGTATACGACATCATCTAGTTCGCTGTTTAAATATGCTGTGCATACATCCATCTGGTGTACATGTAGTTTCATCTCTGCTGCTAATGCCAATACCAACCGTATGGTCTCAAACCGACATACTGGAGAAAAAGTGTCCGAGTAATTCACTCCATACTTCTGTGAACACCCCTTTGCCACCAACCGTGCCTTAAATCGCTCAATGTCACCATGATCGTTGCGCTTTAGGGTATATACCCACTTGCACCCTACTATTGACTGGCCCTTTGGTAAGTCTACCAACCAACGAATCGTGTTCTTTTTTCATGGCGGCCTTCCATAAATCAACTTCATCGCTACTAATTGCCTCCTCGTATGTTTGAGGAACAAGCACCTCCTTAGTGCTCATAGCATTTAAAACATTAAATACTTTTCGTGGATGACCTCGCTTACCATTACGCACGAGCTTAGGTCTACCACGCCCAATGTGCTCAACTTCTTCTTCAGCACTCGCATACATATCGCTTGCATTATCATCGCTACAGATTTCTTTATTATCATCGCTACAGATTTCTTTATCAGAATCTACATCACCAGCAGTACCAGTGTCAGCTTGAACCTGATTGTTATCAAAAAAATCGAATGTTATTTGTTCGTCGTTACACGCTTCTACGCTATGGCATTCATCAAATAATACGTCGCGTTTTTCAACCACCTGTCTAACATCAGGATCGTATAGTCTATACGCTTTTGAAACCATTGAGTAACCAACCATTTTGTATTGTTTACCCTTCACTTTAAATTTGCTACGCTGCGTTTTATCTAATGCCACTGCCGTAGAGCCAAATACTCGCAAATGTTTTATTGTAGGTTTCTTACCACACCATGCTTCATATGGTGTCATATTATTTAATGTCTTAGTTGGCAATCGATTCCGCAAATACACGGCAGTTGCCACTGCCTCTGCCCATAGCGCCGCACACATACCCGAATGTGCCAATAAACACCTGGCCATTTCAACCAACGTTCGGTTTGCCCTCTCAGCCACCCCATTTTGCTGAGGAGTGTAGGGAACTGTTAATTGCCGCACTATGCCATGCTTATCAAAATATTCATTAAATGATTTGTTGACGTACTCACGTCCATTGTCACTACGAACTGCTTTCACTTTTCTGCCAGTTTGTCGCTCTACCATTGAGCAAAACGATACAAATTTATCAAAAACTTCATCTTTTGATTTTAAGAAGTAAACAAAACTCGCCTTGACATGTCGTCAATAAATAGTAAAAAATACTTCGCACCACCAAGTGAAGTTGTTTCAAATGGCCCACATACATCCGTATGTATCAATTCTAACAAATTCTTTGATTTATTTTCTGCTGCACTTAGAAATGGTTGTGTGTGTATTTTGCTAAGCATACACGTTTAACACGATAGCTTCACAGAAAAATCTACATTTTCTAAACCATTTACAATGCACTTGTTTGACATTTCTTTCAAACTCGCATAATTTATGTGGCCAAATCTATTATGCCACATTACTGCGTCACTTTGAATAGCACCAAACCAACCACTTTTCTCATTACTCAGCATAAACAAATGCTTTGTTCTTTTTACACGCAAAATATCGGCGCCGTTTTTCTTAATTGTTGCAAATTCGCTGCCAAGAACTACTGCGCAGCCCATCTCGACTGCACGACCGACTGATATAAAATTGCCTCTCATACCAGGCACGAACAAAACGTCTTTTAGTGTCACAATATACATGTCCGTTTGTATTTTGACATCGCCTTTACCTTCTGCACGAATGCTGTTGTCACCGGCCAATGCGATCCACTCTGTATGATTCACAAAGTTCGAGAACAATTTTCGGTCGCAACACATATGCGCTGTCGCGCCGCTATCTAAACACCACTTTCCTCTGTCGAATGTTTCACAATCTGTTGCACCCAAAGCAGTGAAGGAGCTTTGTTGTTGCTGTTTAGCTGAATCGTTTTCTTTCGTAGATTTGTTTAATTTCGCCGAACAATTGCTTGTATGTTCATGCATGCTACCACGACGCTTGCCTTCTTCTAGAAGCTTCAATTTTAGCACGTCAACCGCTGGAAGATTGTCCCTCGTTTCCATCGCAATGACAAAATTCTCGAATTCTTTTGGCAAACTAGATAATAATATAATGGCAACCAGCTCTTGATTTAGCTCTATGCCCACTTCAGCTAGTTTGTCCATAATTGTGGTGAACACATTCAAATACGCCGCAACGTTTTCACCCTCTGACATTTTTAGGCTCAATAACTTTTTATAAAGTGAAACTTTTCTTACCGGACCACTTGGCTGATAAACTTCTTTAAGTTTTTTCCACGCTTCTTCCGACGTTTTGCAATGCCGCAAATAATTCAGTTGCGTTGCCTTCACGCTTAATGTGACCATGGCCAAAGCCTTCTCGTCGCGAGCAATCCACTTTGCCACTTCGTCAGCATCACCTGTGTCGTCTCTTTTGCACTCCCCTGAAGTTATTTTCCATAGCTCAGAATGCACCAACACACTGCGCATCTGAACGGACCAAGAATCATAATTCTTATCGTCCAGCTTCTCGATCTGGTACATCGAACTCATTTTACGAAAAATATACTTTTTATCTTTCAATTGAACATGCGCTTACTGGGCCCATAACCTGTTAACAGTTATGTTGAGGTTTTTCCCAAAGATCAATAAGTAAAACACGAGTGTACTGTTCAACGTTTAATAAGAGACTCAAAGTGTCAAAAACAATAAAAGAGTGAGATTATCTGACATACGCATTGTTACGAATTTAGGGTTGCTATTTTATGTATCATATTTCAACAGTAATAAAATTGGGTACACGAATTTTCCTTATAGCAGGAAAGATTTCTAGAAAAAAGGGACGAGGTCTGTTAATGACCACGCCAACTTTTATATAAAAGATTTTTAAAAGGGTCGTAGGTGAAAATAATAAGCTATATTTTAGCAAAAAAGACTTTGTGTTAATAGAATCTTACTTTCTAAATTGACTTATAATATTAAATTTGCCAAAAATTACAGTTTATATGGGGTATATAATATACATATATACCACCGATCTCTATGATTTTTTCAGACAATAATATATGCTATATACGTAAGCATTTGGTGAAATTTGAAGCTTCTAGCTGTTAAAATCGGGCAGAAATTGCGCAAAGTTTCTTATCTAAACAATCGGTTGTATGAGATATATACTATATATACCACCGATCTCAATGATTTTTTCAGACAACAATATGTGCTATACACGTAAGCATTTGGTGAAATTTGATGCTTCTAGCTGTTTAAATGGGGAAGAAATTGCGCAAAGTTTATTATCTGAACAATCGGTTGTATGAGATATATACTGTTTAGTTGATTTATTTCAATAGACTGCTAGAATGTACATTGGAAGAAGAACAGTTTGGTATGAGAAAATATGTGAGAGAGATGGGTGAAGAAAATAGTAATGGGGAGTGTTGCCACATATTAAAAATTAATTACCAATTTATTTCCAACACTCCTTCTCAACACTTTACATTAGTATTTTAATATATACCCATATCTCTTGTAAATTTCATATGCTTAACTTTTTGCAAATTTTTAGTTAATATATCTGACATCATATTATCGGTTTGTATATAATTTAAATCAATTTCTTTTCTGGTATACATTTGCCTGATGTGATGATATTTGATGTCGATATGTTTACTACGGGCATGATATGTCGGATTCTTGACGAGGCATTGCGAACTTAAATTGTCGTTGTTGATAATCATTGGACCATTCTGGATGAAACCCATTTCCGCTAAAAGTTTGCTAATATATGCAGATTCTTTCGCTGCTGATGATAACGCTATGTACTCAGCCTCTGTGCTGCTGAGTGCCACGACGCTTTGCTTTTTGCACTCCCAAGAAAACACGCCACCTGCTGCTACAAAAGCGTAGCCCGAATATGACTTTCGATATGATGCATCACTTCTCGCAGTGAACATTAAAACAGCATCTAGTGGCGTTGCAACATCTCCGGACAATTCCATTTTATAGTCTTTTAACAGATTTAGTATGTACTGCTTTTGACAAAGTGTTACGTCGCCAAGCTCACCGTCACGTTGTATTTCTATACCCAAGAAATGTGATAGCACACCACCATCTACAACCTTGAATTTGCTTGCAATTCCCGTCTTGATGTGAGACAATTCGGACATACACGAACTCGCAATGATCAGATCATCAACATAAACCGCTATGATATTGATTATATTTGCTCTATGTTTTGTATATATACATGGTTCGCTGGGACATGGTTCAAACCCCATTTCTTTAAGAACAGAATCTAATTTCGTATTCCATTCCCTGCCACTTTGCTTTAAACCATATAAAGATTTCTTTAATTTTAATACACGATTTGGATGCTTACTGTTGACAAAACCTTCTGGCTGCTGCATATATACTTCATCATGCAATTCGCTGTTCAGATACGCTGACGAAACATCCATTTGATGCATGTAAAGCCTGTGCTCTACCGCTAGTGTAATCACCAACCGTATATTTGCATACCTAACAACTGGTGAAAAGGTTTCTAAATAGTTAACCCCATATCGTTGACTGCAGCCTTTTGCCACCAAGCGCGCTTTAAATTGTTTGATGTCACCTGCTTTATCGCGTTTAATCGTATACACCCATTTACATCCAACAATTTTTTGACCTTGTGGTAAATCAACAAGTGACCACGTATCATTTTTAACTAGTGACGCATACTCCTTCTCCATTGCAGCCTTCCATTCGTCAGAATAAACACTCTCGAATGCCTCTCTCAGGCTACTAGGAGTTGCTGCTGTGTCTTCACATAAAACATTTAAGACATTATATTGCTTACGTGGACGCCCCACTGTACCTGTACGTAACAACCTTGGCCTACCACGACCAATAACCGGTATACATTCATCTACATTGCTGTTGTGGGTGTCAGATTCTGTCTCAACAGATTCAATAAAATTATTTTCCTCATTAGCTACATTTTGTGGAAAATTTACGCTATTTGTATGTGATTCTACACTTACTTTATCTGCATGTACGTCATTTGTGTACAATACCACATCTTCGTCACGGTTGTCACAAAAATCAATTAGCTTTGGTTCCGGCTCCTGACAAACATTCGCCTTCTCAATGAATACAACATTGCGACATACAATGACTTTACGATTTTCTGGATTATACAAACGATAACCTTTGCTAGTTTCAGAATAACCTATCATTATGTATTCTTTACCTTTTGCTCGAAACTTTCGCGACTGCTTTTTATCAAGTGCCACTGCCAATGAACCAAAAACTCTTAGATGGAAAACACTAGGCTTTGTACCTACCCACAATTCATATGGCGTTTTATCATTGAGTATTTTTGTTATAGTACGATTGCGAAGATATACGGCAGTTCGTATTGCTTCCGCCCAAAAATCCTCACCAAGTTTTGCATAATTTAGCATAGCCCTGGCCATCTCTACCAAAGTTCTGTTGGCACGTTCTGCTACCCCGTTTTGTTGCGGAGTGTAAGGTACGGTCAATTGCCGTTGAATGCCATTTTGTTTTAAAAATACATCAAACACATTTGATACATATTCGTGCCCATTGTCGCTTCTCAACTGCTTAATTTTACAGCCAGTTTGATTTTCGCTCATTGTCTTGTACTCTTTAAATGCTTCAAAAACTTTATCTTTGGATTTTAAGAAGTACACGCTCATATAACGCGACCTGTCATCAATAAATGTGACAAAATACCTCGAACCGCCAATAGATGCACAGTTAATAGGACCACAAACATCGCTATGCACAACACCAAGTAACTCTTTTGCACGCGTTTTTGATGCTTGTGCAAATGGCTTTGCGCATATTTTTGATTTCGCACACGACTCACATACAATTTCGTTTGGTATTTTACAAAGCTGTAGCCCTAAGACTGCTTTTTTATTTGCCATGTCTTTCAAACAATTAAAATTTACATGTCCATATCGATTGTGCCATTTGAACAAATTACTTGCGGCATCTTTTTGTACCACCGCACTAAAACACTTATTTGTCCCACCCTCATATAGAAATAGTCCGTTAATATTGAACGCTTTTAACAGCACACAGTTTTTGTTGTTTTTGATTTCAACAGAACTACGCTCAAATATCACTGCATTGCCGCTCTCTATGGCTTTGCTCACAGATATAAAATTACTTTGTAGTGTTGGCACATATAAGACATTTTTTAATGTTATTGTTGTACCGTCTAGGTCAACGTCGCCACGACCAACAGCGTTTATACAATTGGCGCCTGCCAACCAAATATTTTTACAACATCCTTGATAGTTTTTAAATGAACTGCGCACACAACATAAATGCGACGTGGCGCCGCTATCTACGCACCAGACATTTGAATTAATTCTCGTATTTGGTGGTGGTTTTGCGCTTAACATAAAACATGAACGATCATCGTTCTCTTTTCGACACTCAGTTTTCTTGCCATTGCATGTAGCAGCGAAATGTCCTCGTTTACCGCAACAAACACTTCACGTTTTTGTTGTTTTTATTGCCTTTGTTACCCGAATCATTACCACTGCTTGAAGCATTTTTTACCGTTTTGTTGAAGTTTGTAGTTTTGTATGAACGTGCTTGCATTAACGCTTCTGTCCCTTTTTCGTTTTTAACATCATTATCACACTGCCGCGCGCCTTCTTCTAACAATTTAATTTTCACTGTATTAAATGTAGGCAACTCATCACGGGTCTCCATTGCTACAACAAAATTTTCATATTGCGCAGGCAAACCTGCTAACAAAATTATAACTAAAATTTCGTCTGGGATTATTACACCTATGTCTGCAAGACTTTCTTTAATTTTGCAAAACTCGTTTACGTGATTTGCCACTGGAGTACCATCTGACATACTAAGACGCAACAAACTTTTAAACAACAAAACTTTTCGCGCCGGCCCTTGTGGCTGATGGATATTACGCAGTTTATCCCATGCTACCATTGCGACTTCTATGTTCTTCACATGGTTAATTTGTGTTGGTTTTACACATAGCAATATTGATGCCATTGCTTTTTCATTTTTTATATCAAATGCCGCTTTTTGTTCACTGGTCATTTCATCAGATTTCTTTTCGCGACCACACACAACTCCCCACAAATCAGAGTGTACTAGCACGCTTTTCATTTGAGCTGACCATGAAGCGTAATTGGCATCATCCAATTTTTCAATTTGAAAAAGCGAAGTCATTTTCATGTTTTTTAATTCAACTTTTTAATGTACCGACACACAGCACAATAACTCAAAATAGTCTTTTAAATATATTACTTTTATACCGACACACAGCGAACGGTTAAACCTTAAACGCGCTAACCATTTTAATTTTCACTTTTTACGCTGCTTACGCGCTCTGGGCACATAACCTGTTTAGTTGATTTATTTCAATAGACTGCTAGAATGTACATTGGAAGAAGAACAGTTTGGTATGAGAAAATATGTGAGAGAGATGGGTGAAGAAAATAGTGATGGGGAGTGTTGCCACATATTAAAAATTAATTACCAATTTATTTCCAACATATACTATATATACCACCGATCTCAATGATTCTTTCAGACAACAATATATGCTATACACGTAAGCATTTGGTGAAATATGAAGCTTCTAGCTGTTAAAATGGGGAAGAAATTGCGCAAAATCTAAATCTAAATCTAAATTTGATGAATTTTGAAGCTTCTAGCCGTAAAAAAGGGGAAAAAATGACAGTTTATATGAAGTATATAATATATATACCACCGATATATATGATTTTTTCAGACAACAATATATGATATATACGTAAGCATTTGGTGAAATTTGAAGCTTCTAGCTGTTAAAACGGGGCAGAAATTGCGCAAAGTTTCTTATCTAAACAATCGGTTGTTTGAGATATATACTATATATACCACCGATCTCTATGATTTTTTCAGACAACAATATATGTTATATACGTAAACATTTGGTGAAATTTGAAGCTTCTAGCTGTTAAAACGGGGCAGAAATTGCGCAAAGTTTCTTATCTGAAGAATGAGTTGTATGAGATATATACTATGTATACCACCGATCTCAATGATTTTTTCAGACATCAATATATGCTACACACGTAAGCATTTGGTGAAAGTTGAAGCTTCTAGCGGTAAAATGGGGCCGAAATCGCAAAAAAGTATATATATATACTATATATACCATCATATATATACTATATATATCACCGATCTCTATGATTTATCTGAACAATCGGTTGTATGAGATATATACTATATACACAACCCATCTCTATAATTTTTTCAGACAACAATATATGCTATATACGTAAGCATTCGGTAAAATTTGAAGCTTCTAGCTGTTAAAATGGGGCTAAAATTGCGAAAATATATATATATACTATATATACCACCATATATATACTATATATACCACCGATCTTTATGATTTTTTCAGATAACAATATATGCTATATACGTAAGCATTCAATGAAATTTGAAGCCTCTAGCTCTTAAAATAGGGCAGTCATTACGAAAAGTTTCTTATCTGAACAATCGGTTGTGGGGGATATATACTATATATACGACCGATCTCATCAATTTTTTCAGGCAACAATACGTGCAATATGCGAAATTATATGGTGAAGTTTGAAGCTTCAACCTGTTAAATTGAGTAAGATATGACCAAAATCCTCTTTTTCTAAAAAATCGGTTGTATGGAGGTATGCTATAGTGGTCCGATCCGGCCGGTTCCGACAAATGTCTAATCGGACACCCAAATACACCCGCTCAACAAATTTTATCAAGATATCTCAAAATGGAGGGACTAGTTTGCATACAAACAGACAGACGGACAGACGGACATGGCTAAATCAACTCAGCTCTTCATCCTGATTATTTCGGTATACTTAATGGTGGGTCTATCTATTTTCCTTTAAGGACTTACAATTTTGGGTTTCGTGACGAAATTAATATACCATTTCATTTTCATGAAAGGTATAAAAACAGGTAGGTACTTTGTGTGAGGATGCAAAGTTTCAGGTTTTCAACAATATATGACGTAAACGTAACTATTTGATGAAATTTGAATAATTTTAAAGCTTCTAGCCGTAAAGAAGGGGCAAAAATTACAGTTTATATGGGGTATATAATTTATATACCACCGACCTCTATGATTTTTTCAGACAACAATATATGTTATATACGAAAGCATTTGGTGAAATTTGAAGCTTCTAGCTGTTAAAATGGGGCAGAAATTGCGCAAATTTTCTTATCTGAACAATCGGTTGTATGAGATATATACTATATATACGACCGATCTCAATGATTCTTTCAGACAACAATATATGCTATACACGTAAGCATTTGGTGAAATTTGAAGCTTCTAGCTGTTAAAATGGGGAAGAAATTGCGCAAAATTTCTTGTCTGAACCATCAGATGTATGAGATATATACATATATACAACCGATCTCAATGATTCTTTCAGACAACAATATATGCTATACACGTAAGCATTTGGTGAAATTTGAAGCTTCTAGCTGTTAAAATAGGGAAGAAATTGCGAAAATTTTCTTATCTGAACAATCGGTTGTATGAGATATATACTATATATACCACCGATCTCAATGATTCTTTCAGACAACAATATATGCTATACACGTAAGCATTTGGTGAAATTTGAAGCTTCTAGCTGTTAAAATGGGGAAGAAATTGCGCAAAATTTCTTGTCTGAACAATCGGTTGTATGAGATATATACTATATATACAACCGATTTCAATGATTCTTTCAGACAACAATATATGCTATACACGTAAGCATTTGATGAAATTTGAAGCTTCTAGCTGTTAAAATAGGGAAGAAATTGCGCAAAGTTTCTTATCTAAACAATCGGTTGTATGAGATATATACTATATATACCACCGATCTCAATGATTTTTCTAGCTGTTTAAATGGGGAAGAAATTGCGCAAAGTTTATTATCCGAACAATCGGTTGTATGAGATATATACTATATATACACCGATCTCAATGATTCTTTCAGACAACAATATATGCTATACACGTCAGCATTTGGTGAAATTTGAAGCTTCTAGCTGTTAAAATGGGGAAGAAATTGCGCAAAATTTCTTGTCTGAACCATCAGATGTATGAGATATATACATATATACAACCGATCTCAATGATTCTTTCAGACAACAATATATGCTATACACGTAAGCATTTGGTGAAATTTGAAGCTTCTAGCTGTTAAAATGGGGCAGAAATTGCGCAAAGTTTCTTATCTAAACAATGGTGTTTGAGCGACTGTCGTAGTCGCCAACAGCCAACCCTTCTATTTAATAGAACTTAGGCTTAAGAAAACCTAAACATGAATTTAAATGAATTTAGCTGAATTTTATATTGAAGTTTTTTACATATGTACCTTTTTCGTATAAGTACGCATTCTGAATTATTTGCACGTACAAATACGTAATATCATATATTACGTACATATTTATTAAATTTAAGAATTTGAAATGTTTGTATTTTACGCTAACACGCGAGCGTATTTCACCTCTCTGGCAACCCCAGCAATGGGTTGACAGATGTGACTATGTACGTACATACATACATTTATATTATTGTTTTGACATTTCTTTTTATTTTTACTTATTTCGAATTCTTTCACCATCTCGTGTGTGACACAAAATTTGTAATCTCTTTAAAAGATATAATATATTAAAAGAAACAGTTTTACCTTTGAAATATATAAAGTGTCTTTCCTCTGAAAACCATTCGCCCTAGTGAAATCGCTATAGAAGCTTGCATAAAGTTCTGTGCATTCGACGGCGACGGGTTTTATACGTGCAATTTTCGTTCTAGTGTATCGGTAACTTCCCGGGTGTAAAGCCCTTTTCGTATCCCGAGCCAGAGAAATCTTCTCCGCCGTTAGTGTGCCGCAATTGTTGTCCAATTTAGTGACGCACTCTACCCCCGCCAATTCGCAGAGGTTACCGGCGCTATCTCACCATATTTGGCCGGCATCACCATCCTCATCACCTCACCACCAGGTCCATGCCATCACCGCAGCAGCCGTGTCCGCATCCACCATAGCTACATCCCGCCAGAAATAACAGGTAAAGTTTATACTACCACCCCCTCGAACAGTGGTCCTTCGACGCCACTAAGGAAACCAGCGCAATAAAAACGCAAGTACCTTCGCCCTTTTTGTAAACCGTGAGTATTAAATGAGATAATACAACCCAATCACGGAAAAAATACATATAAACAAAGAAAATTAAGGCAAATTTCATTTTCGAGGATTATTATTTCCCGCCAATAATCCTCATTTCCCGCCAAATTTTCTCAAGTTCCCACCAAATTGGCACATACCATTTCGTATATATATATATATATATATATATATATATATATATATGTACATATAGCAATAACCCCATATTGCAAAGCTCAGTACGGTATATGTGCAAAGCAAAATAAGAAAAACTCAGTAGTTAGCTACAGTGGGCACACTTGCTAAAAGCACCCCTTATATTTTAATGCGACAAATCTCTTAATAATTTTAAATTTCCTCATTTTAAATTAAAATATCTCTTGTCGTTAATTAAATATATTGCACAACCTCTGCTAACTTCTGATTTTTCCCAATTTAAATTAATACAAAACGCAAAAAATATTTTCAAATCTCCATACTTGCGTATACATACATACGGATATACAAAAGAAAGAAAACGACATAAGCGGTGAAATAAAATATCGTGCACAGTGGTACAAGAGTGGTGCAGTGCGTCTTATAGCACTTTTCTCGCATTAAATTTGCACGCTATAAATTCTCAATCCCCATTAAGAATTTCGATAAGCTACTAATTTCTCTCTCCTCAAAGCCCCTACAGTCCAACAAATCGAAGCTAAATAAGACTCCTCTAAGTCACACAAAAAAAAAAAAAAAAAAAAAAATAAAAATACACATTTTTAGATAATCTCATACGTATCAAAATTATAATAATTTACCCCCGAGATACTTTTAATACGTATATATACATATATCTCACATAATTTTTCCCACGTATATTTAAACCACCCTCATATACATATATTAAATATATTAAATATAGTGCAAACGCAGCACAGTGGTAAAATTTTCTCAGTCTCACCCCCAAATAAATTTAACTTAAAAACTTTTTTTTGGTTTTGAAAATTATTCTCTCTTGCTATTTAACGTGAATATTTAAACGTAACTCCCTCACATAGTTAAAAGCAAATACTCTCTACTCAAAAAAAAAAAAAAAGTTTTTCTCTCTCTTAGTTAAACTTTATTAACTCTCGTCTCTAAGCGTCATAAAACTAAGTTCAAAATGAGTGACGATGAAACCAAAAAAGGTGGCTCCAAAACTCAAGG
This sequence comes from Eurosta solidaginis, assembly GCF_040869045.1. NCBI lineage: Eukaryota > Metazoa > Arthropoda > Insecta > Diptera > Tephritidae > Eurosta > Eurosta solidaginis. Next base: position 174,778,876 of record NC_090319.1, on the reverse strand, counting down.
AGTTAAAAAATTTAAAATCTCGTCTGCCCCCAAAAAATTTACATCCGAAACGGACAATTTTTTGGAATATTGTGCTCGGTTTAGGTCAACGTCGCTCCAAGACAACACGGAGTCCTCACTCAAAATAAAAAACGCCAATATAGACAAATTTTGGAATAGAGTCCAAACCGTCTTCGATAAGATTGTCGAAACCCCAGATCAGGACCTGCCCGAAGATTTTCCAACATCTGCTAATAGCATATACAGGTCCTGTCTCATAGCATACGAAGACACAAAAGCCCAGATCGAAGACCAGCTTCAGTTGCTTAAACAAGCAATTGCCCCCGCTCCCCCTACCGTCACAACAGGTCCACCCGACAACTCCGGTATTTCGCTAAAAATCCCTCCCTGCGATACCGAAATATTTTATGGTGGTTATGAAAAATGGCCCTCATTTCGTGACATGTTCACAGCCGTTTATATTAACCACCCGAAACTCTCCCAAGCGCAAAAATTGTATCACCTCAGATACAAAACCCAAGGAAAGGCAGCTCAAATAGTCAACCAATTTCCCTTGACTGACGACAACTTTGCCTTAGCGTGGGAAGCCCTAAAGGCCCGATACGAGAACAGACGAGTTCTCGTAGATAACCAAATACGGGCCCTGATGAACTTAAAAACTATCACTACCGAAAACAGTGAAGACATTCAAAGGTTGCAATCGTCGGTAAATAATTGCCTTCAAATTCTCGCCACGCAACAAGTCTCCACAGATAACTGGGACCCCATACTTATTTATCTCGTGACCTCTAAACTCCCAGAAAATACAGTCACGTTGTGGGAGCAATCTCTAACCTCAAGAAGAGACCTTCCCAACTGGGCTCAAATGGACCAGTTCCTCACAACGCGATACGAAGTGGTAGAAAGAGTTGATCAATGGCGCCCAAGTAAAAGTAAATTCACTCCTCCTCAAACTAGGCCGCCATTTAAACCCCAACAGTCACATGCGTTTCCAAATAAACCGACCTCCCACACCCAGTCCCATGTGACAGAGCAGCGGACAATGTACAAGTGCGCTATGTGTAAAACCTCATCTCACCCCCTTATAAGTTGCTTCAAATTTAAGAAGCTGTCGACCTCTAATCGCAGAAGGTTTGTGAGAGAAAACAATATGTGTTTCAATTGTCTCTCTCAGTCACACATATTGAAAGACTGTTCCAGTACTCAAACTTGCAATCAATGTCAAGATCGGCACAACTCAGTTCTTCACGAAGACTCATCTCAAGTGCCGAAAAGACAACCCTCACGATTGCAAAGGACAGCCTCACAAGCCACGACCACGAATTCCACAGTCTCACCCGGTAATACTCCCGATCAAGCCAATGCTCTGGATGAAAGCCCTTCATGCTCACAGAAAAGCCAAGTGCAATCGTTTTATTCCGAAAACGATTGTGAAATAATTTTACCCACGGCTATCGTTCCCGTAGAGCATAAAGGATAAATTTTTAAACTACGAGCTCTTGTGGATCAGGGATCTGAACGAACCTTTATCTCTACCAGAGCCCAAGATAGACTCAAACTCCCATTCAAACCCTCTAGATTTGAAATATCAGGGATGGGCGGCAAGGTAGTTCAGACCTCAAACAAATTGTGCTCTCTGACTTTGGTATCCCCTGATTTCAAAACCAGAATAAGTGCAGAGGCAATAGTATTACCCCGGCTAACTAAAATGCTCCCCTCGCTTAAGCTCACTAGCGAGCTTCAAGCAAAATGGGCACACCTCAACCTCGCAGACTCGAACTGTCACTCCCCCTCGCAAATAGATCTCGTCCTAGGCAGTGATGTAATACCGCAAATCATCCAAAATGGCGTTGAGAAACTTTCCCCCCATCTTCTAGCGCAGAAAACCATTTTTGGATGGATTCTGAGCGGTAGAGCTCCTGTGTTGGTAAACGCTTTCTGCATGCAAGTGTCAGAAGTGTCCAACGAAGATCTTAACTCTTTATTGCGTAAATTCTGGGAATTAGAGGAAGTTCCCACCAAACCCCAAATAATCCCAGAAGACGAGTTTTGCGAAAATTTCTATGCAGCCACAACCTCACGCGATGATAACGGTCGTTATATCGTAAGGCTGCCGTTTAAACCCAGCTTCCCAGAGTCAATCTCATTATCCCACTCTCGGTCTTCAGCTCTAAGCCAGTTTCTTGGAATGGAGAAAAGTCTGCAGAAGAAAGGGGATTTAAAGACTCAATATGATAGTGTTCTAGAAGAATACCTCACCCTCGATCATATGGAGGAAACCGGCTCCTATGAAAAATTTGACGAAGGAAAATGCATCTCATTTTATCTTCCTCATCACGCAGTTGTCAAACCCGAGAAAAAGACATCAAAGGTGCTGGTCGTGTTTAACGCCTCAAAGAAGTCGGCATCTGGACATGCGCTCAACGACGTTCTTTATACCGGCCCTACCCTCCAGCCCGATCTGATGCTTCTGATTCTCAAGTGGCGTACCTACCAATTTGTTTTTAACGGAGACGTAGAAAAAATGTATCGTCAAATCATAATGCATGAAGACGACAGAGACTATCAGAGGATCGTCTTTCGCTCATCTCCGAGCGACCCCATAAAAGACTATCTTCTGAAAACAGTCACATTTGGTGTGAACTGTGCCCCCTACCTCGCCATACGTACTCTTCACCAACTGGACAAAGATGTAAAGGAAACTTTCCCCAAAGCCGTCCCTGTTTTGACGAAAGAAACATATGTAGATGACATTCTCTCTGGCAGCCATGAAATTCTCTCTGCTGAAACATCTCTCTCCCAAGTCATCCAAGTGTTGGCGTCAGCAGGATTTCCATTACGGAAAATAACGGCCAATCACCCCAGTATAATAAAAAACATCAAAGAAGAGGACTTGCTAGATACCAATCTTTTGGAATTCGAGAAAGCAAGCAACACCAAAACTCTCGGCATACAGTGGAACGCTCTGACCGACACGTTTTCGTATACAGTGGACTCAATACCCCTCTCGTCCGCTAGTACAAAACGACAAATTCTCTCCTCGGTCGCAAAACTTTTTGACCCCGCAGGGTGGCTTACGCCGATTATGATTCAGGCCAAGATTTTACTCCAAGAGCTATGGATAGATGGAACTGGCTGGGACGAACCAGTGAAGCCCCTCCGCTTCATTAAATGGACGCAGTTCGCAAAAAATTTACCCAACATCTCAGATATAAAGATACCTCGATGGGTTGACTACATGCCGAACCAGCAGGTTGAACTGCATGGTTTCTGCGATGCGTCAGAAAAGGCATATTGCGCCACTATATATCTGCGAACAACCCACGGTGCCACCACATCGTCCCACCTTCTGGTCGCTAAAGGCAAGGTTGCCCCTCTTCGCACTACCAGTCTTCCAAGACTAGAACTATGTGCAGCTCTACTCCTTGCCCGACTAATCGCCGTCGTACAATCCCATCTCGAGCTCTCTCTTACAAATCTTTACATGTGGTCTGACTCGGAAATTGTGTTAGCATGGCTCGAAAAGCCTCCCCACGCTTGGAAAACTTTCGTATCCAATCGAACAGCTGAAATTATGGATCTCGTCGGAAGCGCCTCCTGGAAGCATGTAGGCAGTCGCGACAATCCAGCAGACATGGGCACTAGAGGATGCAAACCCATGGACTTGGCAAATTCTTCGCTGTGGTGGAATGGCCCTGCGTGGCTGACCCAGCCCCCCGAAGCTTGGCCAAACCCATCTACCCGCAGCATCAACCCGCCTGAAATGCGCCGAGTCGAAGCACTATACTCAGCTGAAGCTGACCCCGATGTATTGGATCGATTTTCCTCTTTTCCTCGCGTCCTCAGGGTCATGGCATATGCCTTCAGGTTCATTAATAATCTCAAGGACCGAATTCGAGGCATTAAACCCGCTTACACTCCCTCTCTGTCTCATGAAGATCTCCGCAAAGCGAAAAATAAACTTGTGACGTTAACACAAACCCGATATTTTCCTCGCGAAAGAGCATGCTTGGAAAATGCAAAACCCATTGATCAAAGAAGCTCTCTACTAACCCTCAACCCATACCTCGATGAAAACGGGCTCCTCAGGGTTCATGGTAGACTAGTTCATTCGACGTTGACTTACAATGAAAAACATCCCGTTATTATCCCAGAAAAATCAAGATTCGCTGTCCTCTATATACAGTACCTCCATGAACTTCTTCTCCATGCCGAAATACGTCTCATGCAGCAATGCCTCAGACAGGATCTCTATATTCCACGACTTAAACCCCTCATAAAGAGATGCATACATCAGTGCAAAACTTGTACCCTCCACAAGCAGCAAATGCGATCGCAAATCATGGCGGCTTTGCCCCCGGAACGATGCACATATGCTCCGCCTTTCACCACTACCGGTGTCGACTTTGCGGGGCCTTTTCAAATAAAAGCCTCCTTGCTAAGGTCTCACACCTTACTGAAAGGCTACGTGGCCGTTTTTGTCTGTTTCGTGACAAAAGCTGTCCACCTTGAGCTGTGCTCGGACCTAACAACAAATGCCTTTCTCGCAGCATTCGCTCGCTTCGTCGGACGTCGTGGATATCCTGCCACAATGATGAGTGACAACGGCAAAACGTTTATTGGAGCTAAAAGAGCGACGGAAAAAGAGTTCGTTGACTTCATGAAAACTGCCTCTCAAGAAGTAATCGCAAAATACTCTCCCCAGGGCATTAATTGGAAATTCATTCCACCCGGAGCTCCCCACATGGGCGGCTTGTGGGAGTCTGCAGTGAAGAGTTTCAAACTGCACTTCAAGAGGACTGCAGGAGCCCACAAGTTCACATTTGAAGAATTTACCACCCTCTTGGTAAGAATTGAAGCCGTATTAAACTCTCGTCCTATCTCACCTTTATCCCAAGATCCCACAGAGTTTACCGCGCTGACCCCCGGCCACTTTCTCCGAGGTAGCCCCCTCCTCGCTATCCCTGAAGTGGATCACGCGGATTTATCTCTTATAAACCGATGGGACAGGGTAAAAAGTTTACATCATCAGTTCAGCAAAAGGTGGAAGGAAGACTACCTAAAGGATCTCCAAAAAAGGCAGAAGTGGAAAAATCCACAACCCGAACCCAAGGTCGGTGAGTGTGTCTGCATTCACGACGACTCACTTCCCCCGACTGAATGGCGCCTTGGACGTATTGAAAAAATACATCCAGGTCCTGACGGCCATATACGTGTTGTTGACGTTCGTACTCAAACCGGCACCCTCACACGACCACTTGTCAAGCTCTGTTTCCTCCCTCAGATTGGAAGCCCACCCTCTCGGGCAAACCCGGAGAATTCGTAGCTACTCTCAAACCACCTCTGACCACTCTTACCACATCACCGTCTCCAATAGTCGTATTTCGCAACATAATGCCAACTGAAACTCCCTGCCTTAACATTTCTCTCACCTAAAAGGCATTTATAACTATACTTTCAGATTGTCATGAATCGCGAGCAGCAACGGGCACCCCGAAACTCCTTGCGGTCAGCAGTGGTCGCGCGCAGCCCGCCGCTGCAAATCGACTACCGACGATGCCGCGTATGTATGCAAACCCACGCTCTTCGCAATTGCAGAGTCTGAAGCCGCCACAACGATGGATTCTCGCGAGGGCGCATAAATTCTGCCTAAATTGCTTAGCGCTATCGCACGCCACAGATGAATGCAGCTCACATGATCGCTGCCGAACTTGCGGCTTACGACATCACTCTCTGCTACATCGACGGGATGCAACCCCGAGCATCCCACGTCATACCCAGGCACCCCGGCCTGGTCGCCAAGTAGTACCACCTCAGGTACCCTCGGCCCCCACCGTGCGACCCCGTTCTCGCCCAGCTATCTCTCGTTCTCGTCCAGCTACCGACGCACCATCGCCAGCATCTACTACCGCTCGACGCACCATTCGGTGCACTGCTCAAGGGCTGCAGACTGCCACTTTCAGGGGAAAGGTGTCAGACCTCCTCGTACGCGATGCTTTACGGACTCTTCAAGAGCTGCAAGAGGCTCTAGCCGCTGAACGCGCCTAGGGCGGGGACGATGTTTGAGCGACTGTCGTAGTCGCCAACAGCCAACCCTTCTATTTAATAGAACTTAGGCTTAAGAAAACCTAAACATGAATTTAAATGAATTTAGCTGAATTTTATATTGAAGTTTTTTACATATGTACCTTTTACGTATAAGTACGCATTCTGAATTATTTGCACGTACAAATACGTAATATCATATATTACGTACATATTTATTAAATTTAAGAATTTGAAATGTTTGTATTTTACGCTAACACGCGAGCGTATTTCACCTCTCTGGCAACCCCAGCAATGGGTTGACAGATGTGACTATGTACGTACATACATACATTTATATTATTGTTTTGACATTTCTTTTTATTTTTACTTATTTCGAATTCTTTGACCATCTCGTGTGTGACACAAAATTTGTAATCTCTTTAAAAGATATAATATATTAAAAGAAACAGTTTTACCTTTGAAATATATAAAGTGTCTTTCCTCTGAAAACCATTCGCCCTAGTGAAATCGCTATAGAAGCTTACATAAAGTTCTGTGCATTCGACGGCGACGGGTTTTATACGTGCAATTTTCGTTCTAGTGTATCGATAACTTCCCGGGTGTAAAGCCCTTTTCGTATCCCGAGCCAGAGAAATCTTCTCCGCCGTTAGTGTGCCGCAATTGTTGTCCAATTTAGTGACGCACTCTACCCCCGCCAATTCGCAGAGGTTACCGGCGCTATCTCACCATATTTGGCCGGCATCACCATCCTCATCACCTCACCACCAGGTCCACGCCATCACCGCAGCAGCCGTGTCCGCATCCACCATAGCTACACCCCGCCAGAAACAACAGGTAAAGTTTATACTACCACCCCCTCGAACAAATGGGTTGTATGAGATATATACTATGTATACCACCGATCTCAATGATTTTTTCAGACATCAATATATGCTATACACGTAAGCATTTGGTGAAAGTTGAAGCTTCTAGCCGTTAAAATGGGGCCGAAATCGCAAAAAAGTATATATATATACTATATATACCATCATATATATACTATATATATCACCGATCTCTATGATTTATCTGAACAATCGGTTGTATGAGATATATACTATATACACAACCCATCTCTATGATTTTTTCAGACAACAATATATGCTATATACGTCAGCATTCGGTAAAATTTGAAGCTTCTAGCTGTTAAAATAGGGTTAAAATTCCGAAAATATATATATATACTATATATACCACCATATATATACTATATATACCATCGATCTTTATGATTTTTTCAGATAAAAATATATGCTATATACGTAAGCATTCATTGAAATTTGAAGCCTCTAGCTCTTAAAATAGGGCAGTCATTACGAAAAGTTTCTTATCTGAACAATCGGTTGTGGGGGATATATACTATATATACGACCGATCTCATCAATTTTTTCAGGCAACAATACGTGCAATATGCGAAATTATATGGTGAAGTTTGAAGCTTCAACCTGTTAAATTGAGTAAGATATGACCAAAATCCTCTTTTTCTAAAAAATCGGTTGTATGGAGGATATATGCTATAGTGGTCCGATCCGGCCGGTTCCGACAAATGTCTAATCGGACACCCAAATACACCCGCTCACAAAATTTTATCAAGATATCTCAAAATGGAGGGACTAGTTTGCATACAAACAGACAGACGGCCAGACGGACATGGCTAAATCAACTCAGCTCTTCATCCTGATTATTTCGGTATACTTAATGGTGGGTCTATCTATTTTCCTTTAAGGACTTACAATTTTGGGTTTCGTGACGAAATTAATATACCATTTCATTTTCATGAAAGGTATAAAAACAGGTAGGTACTTTGTGTGAGGATGCAAAGTTTCAGGTTTTCAACAATATATGACGTAAACGTAACTATTTGATGAAATTTTAATAATTTTAAAGCTTCTAGCCGTAAAGAAGGGGCAAAAATTACAGTTTATATGGGGTATATAATTTATATACCACCGATCTCTATGATTTTTTCAGACAACAATATATGTTATATACGAAAGCATTTGGTGAAATTTGAAGCTTCTAGCTGTTAAAATGGGGCAGAAATTGCGCAAAGTTTCTTATCTGAACAATCGGTTGTATGAGATATATACTATATATACGACCGATCTCAATGATTCTTTCAGACAATAATATATGCTATACACGTAAGCATTTGGTGAAATTTGAAGCTTCTAGCTGTTAAAATGGGGAAGAAATTGCGCAAAATTTCTTGTCTGAACAATCGGATGTATGAGATATATACTATATATACAACCGATCTCAATGATTCTTTCAGACAACAATATATGCTATACACGTAAGCATTTGGTGAAATTTGAAGCTTCTAGCTGTTAAAATAGGGAAGAAATTGCGCAAATTTTCTTGTCTGAACAATCGGTTGTATGAGATATATACTATATATACCACCGATCTCAATGATTCTTTCAGACAATAATATATGCTATACACGTAAGCATTTGGTGAAATTTGAAGCTTCTAGCTGTTAAAATGGGGAAGAAATTGCGCAAAATTTCTTGTCTGAACAATCGGTTGTATGAGATATATACTATATATACAACCGATCTCAATGATTCTTTCAGACAACAATATATGCTACGCGCGTAATCATTTGGTGAAATTTGAAGCTTCTAGCTGTTAAAATAGGGAAGAAATTGCGCAAATTTTCTTATAACAATCGGTTGTATGAGATATATACTATATATACCACCGATCTCAATGATTCTTTCAGACAACAATATATGCTATACACGTAAGCATTTGGTGATATTTGAACATATCTAAACGATTTTTAAGATAAATGTAAAAAAAAAGGTAGGTAATTTGTGTGAGGATGCAAAGCTTCACGTTTTTTGTGGTCTGCATGTAAAAACTATGACTACGAATCACGTATTTCAAAAATATATGACGTAAACGTAACTATTTGATGAAATTTGATGAATTTTGAAGCTTCTAGCTGTTAAAATGGGGCAGAAATTGCGCAAAGTTTCTTATCTGAACAATCGGTTGTATGAGATATATACTATATATTCCACCGATCTCAATGATTCTTTCAGACAACAATATATGCTATACACGTAAGCAGTTGGTGAAATTTGAAGCTTCTAGCTGTTAAAATGGGGAAGAAATTGCGCAAAATTTCTTGTCTGAACAATCAGTTGTATGAGATATATACTATATATACAACCGATCTCAATGATTCTTTCAGACAACAATACATGCTATACACGTAAACATTTGGTGAAATTTGAAGCTTCTAACTGTTAAAATAGAGAAGAAATTGCGCAAATTTTTTTATCTGAACAATCGGTTGTATGAGATATATACTATATATACCACCGGTCTCTATGATTTTTTCAGACAACAATACATGCTATATACGTAAACATTTGGTGAAATTTGAAGCTTCTAGCTGTTAAAACGGGGCAGAAATTACGCAAAGTTTCTTATCTGAACAATCGGTTGTATGAGATATATACTATGTATACCACCGATCTCAATGATATTTTCAGACATCAATATATGCTATACACGTAAGCATTTGGTGAAATTTGAAGCTTCTAGCTGTTAAAATGGGGCCGAAATCGCAAAAAAAAATATATATATACCATCATATATATATTATATATATTACCGATCTCTATGATTTTTGGACACAACAATATATACTATATACGTAAGCAATCGGAGAAATTTGAAGCTTATAGCTGTGAAAATGGGGTAGAAATTGCGAAAAGTTTCTTATCTGAACAATCGGTTATATGAGATATATACTATATATACAACCAATCTCTATGATTTTTTCAGACAACAATATATGCTATATACGTAAGCATTCGGTGAAATTTGAAGCTTCTAGCTGTTTAAATGGGACACCCAAATACACCCGCTCACCAAATTTTATCAAGATATCTCAAAAATTGAGGGAATAGTTTGCATACAAACAGACAGACGGACAGACAGACATGGCTAAATCAACTCAGCTCTTCATCCTGATTATTTCGATATACTTAATGGTGGGTCTATCTATTTTCCTTTAAGGACTTACAATTCTGGGTTTCGTGACGAAATTAATATACCATTTCATTTTCATGAAAGGTATAAAAATAGGTAGGTACTTTGTGTGACGATGCAAAGCTTCACGTGTTTTGTGGTCTGCATGTAAAACCTATGACTACGAATCACGTATTTCAAAAATATATTACGTAAGCGTAACTATTTGATGAAATTTGATGAATTTTGAAGCTTCTAGCCGTAAAAAAGGGGGAAAAATGACAGTTTATATGAAGTATATAATATATATACCACCGATCTCTATGATTTTTTCAGACAATAATATATGCTATATACGTAAGCATTTAGTGAAATTTGAAGCCACTAGCTGTTAAAATGGGGCAGAAATTGCGCAAAGTTTCTTAACTGAACAATCGATTGTATGAGATATATTATATATACCACCGATCTCAATGATTTTTTCAGACAACACTTTTATGCTATACACGTAAGCATTTGGTGAAATTTGAAGCTTCTAGCTGTTTAAATGGGGAAGAAATTGCGCAAAGTTTCTTATCTGAACAATCGGTTGTATGAGATACATACTATATATACCACCGGTCTCTATGATTTTTTCAGACAACAATATATGCTATATACGTAAGCATTTGGTGAAATTTGAACATATCTAAACGATTTTTAAGATAAATATAAAAAAAAAAAATAGGTAGGTAATTTGTGTGAGGATGCAAAGCTTCACGTTTTTTGTGGTCTGCATGTAAAAACTATGACTACGAATCACGTATTTCAAAAATATATTACATAAACGTAACTTTTTGATGAAATTTGATGAATTTTGAAGCTTCTAGCCGTAAAAAAGGGGGAAAAATGACAGTTTATATGAAGTATATAATATATATACCACCGATATCTATGATTTTTTCAGACAACTATATATGCTATATACGTAAGCATTTGGTGAAATTTGAAGCTTCTAGCTGTTAAAACGGGGCAGAAATTGCGCAAAGTTTCTTATCTGAACAATCGGTTGTATGAGATATATACTATATATACCACCGATCTCTATGATTTTTTCAGACAACAATATATGCTATATACGTAAACATTTGGTGAAATTTGAAGCTTCTAGCTGTTAAAACGGGGCAGAAATAGCGCAAAGTTTCTTATCTGAACAATGGGTTGTATGAGATATATACTATTTATACCACCGATCTCAATGATTCTTTCAGACATCAATATATGCTATACACGTAAGCATTTGGTGAAAGTTGAAGCTTCTAGCCGTTAAAATGGGCCCGAAATCGCAAAAAAAAATATATATATACTATATATTTATACTATATATACCATCATATATATTATATATATCACCGATCTCTATGATTTATCTGAACAATCGGTTGTATGAGATATATACTATATATACAACCCATCTCTATGATTTTTTCAGACAACAATTTGAAGCTTCTAGCTGTTAAAATGAGGCTAAAATTGCGAAAATATATATATATATACCATATATACCACCGATCTTTATAATTTTTTCAGATAACAATATATGCTATATACGTAAGCATTCATTGAAATTTGAAGCCTCTAGCTCTTAAAATAGGGCAGTCATTACGAAAAGTTTCTTATCTGAACAATCGGTTGTGGGGGATATATACTATATATACGACCGATCTCATCAATTTTTTCAGGCAACAATATGTGCAATATGCGAAATCATATGGTGAAATTTGAAGCTTCAATCTGTTAAATTGAGTAAGATATGACCAAAATCCTCTTTTTCTGAAAAATCGGTTGTATGGAGGATATATGCTATAGTGGCCCGATCCGGCCGGTTCCAACAAATGTCTAATCGGACACCCAAATACACCCGCTTACCAAATTTTATCAAGATATCTCAAAATTGAGGGACTAGTTTGCATACAAACAGACAGACGGACAGACGGACATGGCTAAATCAACTCAGCTCTTCATCCTGATTATTTCGGTATACTTAATGGTGGGTCTATCTATTTTCCTTTAAGGACATACAATTTTGGGTTTCTTGACGAAATTAATATACCATTTCATTTTCATGAAAGGTATAAAAACAGGTAGGTACTTTGTGTGAGGATGCAAAGTTTCAGGTTTTCAACAATATATGACGTAAACGTAACTATTTGATGAAATTTGAATAATTTTAAAGCTTCTAGCCGTAAAAAAGGGGCAAAAATTACAGTTTATATGGGGTATATAATATATATACCACCGATCTCTATGATTTTTTCAGACAACAATATATGCTATATACGTAAGCATTTGGTGAAATTTGAAGCTTCTAGCTGTTAAAATGGGGCAGAAATTGCGCAAAGTTTCTTATCTGAACAATCGGTTGTATGAGATATATACTATATATATACCAGCGATCTCAATGATTTTTTCAGACAACAATATATGCTATACACGTAAGCATTTGGTGACATTTGAAGCTTCTAGCTGTTTAAATGGGGAAGAAATTGCGCAAAGTTTCTTATCTGAACAATCGGTTGTATGAGATATATACTATATATACCACCGGTCTCTATGATTTTTTCAGACAACAATACATGCTATATATGTAAACATTTAGTGAAATTTGAAGCTTCTAGCTGTTAAAACGGGAACGAAATTGCGCAAAGTTTCTTATCTGAACAATCGATTGTATGAGATATATACTATGTATACCACCGATCTCAATGATTTTTTCAGACATCAATATATGCTATACACGAAAGCATTTGGTGTAAGCTGAAGCTTCTAGCTGTTAAAATGGGGCTGAAATCGCAAAAAAATATATATATATACTATATATATACTATATATACCATCATATATATTATATATATCACCGATCTCTATAATTTTTGGACACAACAATATATACTATATACGTAAGCAATCGGTGAATTTTGAAGCTTGTAGCTGTTAAAATGGGGTAGAAATTGCGCAAAGTTTCTTATCTGAACAGTCGGTTGTATGAGATATATACTATATATTCAACCGATCTCTATGATTTGTCAGACAACAATATATGCTATATACGTAAGCATTCGGTGAAATTTGAAACTTCTAGCTGTTAAAATGGGACACCCAAATACACCCGCTCACCAAATTTTATCAAGATATCTCAAAAATTGAGGGAATAGTTTGCATAAAAACAGACAGACGGACATGGCTAAATCAACTCAGCTCTTCATCCTGATTATTTCGGTATGCTTAATGGTGGGTCTATCTATTTTCCTTTAAGGACTTACAGTTTTGGGTTTCGTGACGAAATTAATATACCATTTCATTTTCATGAAAGGTATAAAAATGGGTAGGTACTTTGTGTGAGGATGCAAAGCTTCACATTTTTTGTGGTCTGCATGTAAAACCAATGACTACGAATCACGTATTTCGAAAATATATGACGTAAACGTAACTATTTGATGAAATTTGATGAATTTTGAAGCTTCTAGCCGTAAAAAAGGGGGAAGAATGACAGTTTATATGAAGTATATAAATATATACCACCGATATCTATGATTTTTTCAGACAACAATATATGCTATATACGTAAGCATTTGGTGAAATTTGAAGCTTCTAGCTGTTAAAACGGGGCAGAAATTGCGCAAAGTTTCTTATCTGAACAATCGGTTGTATGAGATATATGCTATATATGCCACCGATCTCTATGATTTTTACAGACAAAAATATATGCTATATACGTAAACGTTTGGTGAAATTTGAAGCTTCTAGCTGTTAAAACGGGGCAGAAATTGCGCAACGTTTCTTATCTGAACAATCGGTTGTATGAGATATATACTATGTATACCACCGATCTCAATGATTTTTTCAGACATCAATATATGCTATACATGTAAGCGTTTGGTGGAAGTTGAAGCCGAAATCGCACAAAAAAAAAATATATATACTATATATATATACTATATATACCACCATATATATACTATATATACCACTGATCTTTATGATTTTTTCAGATAAAAATATATGCCATATACGTAAGCATTCATTGAAATTTGAAGCCTCTAGCTCTTAAAATAGGGCAGTCATTACGAAAAGTTTCTTATCTGAATAATCGGTTGCGGGGGATATATACTATATATACGACCGATCTCATCAATTTTTTCAGGCAACAATATGTACAATATACGAAATTATATGGTGAAGTTTGAAGCTTCAATCTGTTAAGTTGAGTAAGATATGACCAAAATCCTCTTTTTCTGAAAAATCGGTTGTATGGAGGATATATGCTATAGTGGCCCGATCCTACCGGTTCCGACAAATGTCTAATCGGACACCCAAATACACCCGCTCACCAAATTTTATCAAGGTACCTCAAAAATTGAGGGACTAGTTTGCATACAAACAGACAGACGGAGAGACGGACATGGCTAAATCAACTCAGCTCTTCATCCTGATTATTTCGGTATACTTAATGGTGGGTCTATCTATTTTCCTTTAGGGACTTACAATTTTCGGTTTCGTGACGAAATTAATATACCATTTAATTTTCATGAAAGGTACAAAAATAGGTAGGTACTTTGTGTGACGATGCAAAGCTTCACGTTTTTTGTGCTCTGCATGTAAAAGCTATGGCTACGAATCACGTATTTCAAAAATATATGTCGTAAACGTAACTATTTTTTGAAATTTGATGAATTTTGAAGCTTCTAGCCGTAAAAAAGGGGAAAAAATTACAGTTTATATGGGGTATATAATATATATACCACCGATCTCTATGATTTTTTCAGACAATAATATATGCTATATACGTAAGCATTTGGTGAAATTTGAAGCTACTAGCTGTTAAAATGGGGAAGAAATTGCGCAAAGTTTCTTATCTGAACAATCGATTGTATGAGATATATTATATATACCACCGATCTCAATGATTTTTTCAGACAACACTTTTATGCTATACACGTAAGCATTTGGTGAAATTTGAAGCTTCTACCTGTTTAAATGGGGAAGAGATTGCGCAAAGTTTCTTATCTGAACAATCGGTTGTATGAGATACATACTATATATACCACCGGTCTCTATGATTTTTTCAGACAACAATATATGCTATACCCGCAAGCATTTGGTGATATTTGAACATTTCTAAACGATTTTTAAGATAAATATAAAAAAAAATAGGTAGGTAATTTGTGTGAGGATGCAAAGCTTCGCGTTTTTTGTGGTCTGCATGTAAAAACTATGACTACGAATCACGTATTTCAAAAATATATTACATAAACGTAACTATTTGATGAAATTTGATGAATTTTGAAGCTTCTAGCCGTAAAAAAGGGGAAAAAATGACAGTTTATATGAAGTATATAATATATATACCACCGATATCTATGATTTTTTCAGACAGCAATATATGCTATATACGTAAGCATTTGGTGAAATTTGAAGCTTCTAGCTGTTAAAACGGGGCAGAAATTGCGCAAAGTTTCTTATCTGAACAATCGGTTGTATGAGATATATACTATATATACCATCGATCTCTATGATTTTTTCAGACAACAATATATGCTATATACGTAAACATTTGGTGAAATTTGAAGCTTCTAGCTGTTAAAACGGGGCAGAAATTGCGCAAAGTTTCTTATCTGAACAGTGGGTTGTATGAGATATATACTATGTATACCACCGATCTCAATGATTTTTTCAGACATCAATATATGCTATACACGTAAGCATTTGGTGAAAGTTGAAGCTTCTAACCGTTAAAATGGGGCCGAAATCGCAAACAAAATATATATATACTATATATTTATACTATATATACCATCATATATATATTATATATATCACCGATCTCTATGATTTATCTGAACAATCGGTTGTATGAGATATATACTATATATCCAACCCATCTCTATGATTTTTTCAGACAACAATATATGCTATATACGTAAGCATTCCGTGAAATTTGAAGCTTCTAGCTGTTAAAATGAGGCTAAAATTGCGAAAATATATAGATATATATATACTATATATACCACCATATATATACTATATATACCACCGATCTTTATGATTTTTTCAGATAACAATATATGCTATATACGTAAGCATTCATTGAAATTTGAAGCCTCTAGCTCTTAAAATGGGGCAGTCATTACGAAAAGTTTCTTATCTGAACAATCGGTTGTGGGGGATATATACTATATATACGACTGATCTCATCAAGTTTTTCAGGCAACAATATGTGCAATATGCGAAATTATGTGGTGAAGTTTGAAGCTTCAATCTGTTAAATTGGGTAAGATATGACCAAAATCCTCTTTTTCTGAAAAATCGGTTGTATGGAGGATATATGCTATAGTGGCCCGATCCGGCCGGTTCCGACAAATGTCTAATCGGACACCCAAATACACCCGCTCACCAAATTTTATCAAGATATCTCAAAATTGAGGGACTAGTTTGCATACAAACAGACAGACGGACAGACGGACATGGCTAAATCAACTCAGCTCTTCATCCTGATTATTTCGGTATACTTAATGGTGGGTCTATCTATTTTCCTTTAAGGACTTACAATTTTGGGTTTCGTGACGAAATTAATATACCATTTCATTTTCATGAAAGGTATAAAACAGGTAGGTACTTTGTGTGAGGATGCAAAGTTTCAGGTTTTCAACAATATATGACGTAAACGTAACTATTTGATGAAATTTGAATAATTTTAAAGCTTCTAGCCGTAAAAAAGGGGCAAAAATTACAGTTTATATGGGTTATATAATATATATACCACCGATCTCTATGATTTTTTCAGATAACAATATATGCTATATACGTAAGCATTTGGTGAAATTTGAAGCTTCTAGCTGTTAAAATGGGACAGAAATTGCGCAAAGTTTCCTATCGGAACAATCGGTTGTATGAGATATATACTATATATACCACCGATCTCAATGATTTTTTCAGACAACAATATATGCTATACACGAAGGCATTTGGTGACATTTGAAGTTTCTAGCTGTTAAAATGGGGAAGAAATTGCGCAAAGTTTCTTATCTGAACAATCGGTTGTATGAGATATATACTATATATACCACCGGTCTCTATGATTTTTTCAGACAACAATACAAGCTATATATGTAAACATTTGGTGAAATTTGAAGCTTCTAGCTGTTAAAATGGGACACCCAAATACACCCGCTCACCAAATTTTATCAAGATATCTCAAAAATTGAGGGAATAGTTTGCATACAAACAGACAGACGGACAGACGGACATGGCTAAATCAACTCAGCTCTTCATCCTGATTATTTCGGTATACTTAATGGTGGGTCTATCTATTTTCCTTTAAGGACTTACAATTTTGGGTTTCGTGACGAAATTAATATACCATTTCATTTTCATGAAAGGTATAAAAATAGGTAGGTACTTTGTGTGAGGATGCAAAGCTTCACGTTTTTTGTGGTCTGCATGTAAAAACTATGACTACGAATCACGTATTTCAAAAATTAATGACGTAAACGTAACTATTTGATGAAATTTAATGAATTTTGAAGCTTCTAGCCGTAAAAAAAGGGGAAAAAATGACAGTTTATATGAAGTATATAATATATATACCACCGATATCTATGATTTTTTCAGACAACAATATATGCTATATACGTAAGCATTTGGTGAAATTTGAAGCTTCTAGCTGTTAAAACGGGGCAGAAATTGCGCAACGTTTCTTATCTGAACAATCGGTTGTATGAGATATATACTATGTATATCACCGATTTCAATGATTTTTTCAGACATCAATATATGCTATACACGTAAGCGTTTGGTGAAAGTTGAAGCTTCTAGCTGTTAAAATGGGGCCGAAATCGCAAAAAAAAATATATATACTATATATATATACTATATATACCACCATATATATACTATATATACCACCGATCTTTATGATTTTTTCAGATAACAATATATGCCATATACGTAAGCATTCATTGAAATTTGAAGCCTCTAGCTCTTAAAATAGGGCAGTCATTACGAAAAGTTTCTTATCTGAATAATCGGTTGTGGGGGATATATACTATATATACGACCGATCTCATCAATTTTTTCAGGCAACAATATGTGCAATATACGAAATTATATGGTGAAGTTTGAAGCTTCAATCTGTTAAGTTGAGTAAGATATGACCAAAATCCTCTTTTTCTGAAAAATCGGTTGTATGGAGGATATATGCTATAGTGGTCCGATCCTACCGGTTCCGACAAATGTCTAATCGGACACCGAAATACACCCGCTCACCAAATTTTATCAAGGTACCTCAAAAATTGAGGGACTAGTTTGCCTACAAACAGACAGACTGACAGACGGACATGGCTAAATCAACTCAGCTCTTCATCCTGATTATTTCGGTATACTTAATGGTGGGTCTGTCTATTTTCCTTTAAGGACTTACAATTTTCGGTTTCGTGACGAAATTAATATACCATTTAATTTTCATGAAAGGTATAAAAATAGGTAGGTACTTTGTGTGACGATGCAAAGCTTCACGTTTTTTGTGGTCTGCATGTAAAAGCTATGACTACGAATCACGTATTTCAAAAATATATGTCACTATTTGATGAAACTTGATGAATTTTGAAGCTTCTAGCCGTAAAAAAAGGGAAAAAATGACAGTTTATATGAAGTATATAATATATATACCACCGATATCTATGATTTTTTCAGACAACAATATATGCTATATACGTAAACATTTGGTGAAATTTTAAGCTTCTAGCTGTTAAAACGGGGCAGAAACTGCGCAAAGTTTCTTATCTGAACAATCGGTTGTATTAGATATATACTATATATACCACCGATCTCTATGATTTTTTCAAACAATATATGCTATATACGTAAACATTTCGAGAAATTTTAAGCTTCTAGCTGTTAAAACGGGGCAGAAATTGCGCAAAGTTTCTTATCTGAACAATCGGTTGTATGAGATATATACTATATATACAACCGATCTCTATGATTTGTTCAGACAACAATATACGCTATATACGTAAGCATTCGGTGAAATTTGAAGCTTCCAGCTGTTAAAATGACGCTAAAATTGCGAAAATATATATATATATACTATATATACCACCATATATATACTATATATACCACCGATCTCTATGATTTTTTCAGATAACAATATATGCCATATACGTAAGCATTCGTTGAAATTTGAAGCCTCTAGCTCTTAAAATAGGGCAGTCATAACGAAAATTTCTTATCTGAATAATCGGTTGTGGGGGATATACACTATATATACGACCGATCTCTATGATTTGTTCAGACAACAATATATGCTATATACGTAAGCATTTGGTGAAATTGAAAGCTTCTAGCTGTTAAAACGGGGCAGAAATTGCGCAAAGTTTCTTATCTGAACAATCGGTTGTATGAGATATATACTATATATACAACCGATCTCTATGATTTGTTCAGACAACAATATACGCTATATACGTAAGCATTCGGTGAAATTTGAAGCTTCCAGCTGTTAAAATGGCGCTAAAATTGCGAAAATATATATATATACTATATATACCACCATATATATACTATATATACGACCGATCGCTATGATTTTTTCAGACAACAATATATGCTATATACGTAAGCATTTGGTGAAATTGAAAGCTTCTAGCTGTTAAAACGGGGCAGAAATTGCGCAAAGTTTCTTATCTGAACAATCGGTTGTATGAGATATATACTATATATACCACCGATCTCTATGATTTTTTCAGACAACAATATATGCTATATACGTAAGCATTTGGGGAAATTGAAAGCTTCTAGCTGTTAAAACGGGGCAGAAATTGCGCAAAGTTTCTTATCTGAACAATCGGTTGTATGAGATATATACTATGTATACCACCGATCTCAATGATTTTTTCAGACATCAATACATGCTATACACGTAAGCATTTGGTGAAAGTAGAAGCTTCTAGCTGTTAAAATGGGACCGAAATCGCAAAAAAAAAAATATATATAATATATATATATACTATATATACCATCATATATATATTATATATATCACCGATCTCTATGATTTTTGGGCACAACGATATATACTATATACGTAAGAAATCGGTGAAATTTGAAGCTTATAGCTGTTAAAATGGGGTAGGAGTTGCGAAAAGTTTCTTATCTGAACAATCGGTTGTATGAGATATATACTATATATACAACCGATCTCTATGATTTTTTCAGACAACAATATATGCTATATACGTAAGCATTCGGTGAAATTTGAAGATTCTAGCTGTTAAAATGTGGCTAAAATTGCGAAAATATATATATATATATACTATATTTATATACTATATATACCACCATATATATACTATATGTACCACCGATCTTTATGATTTTTTCAGATAACAATATATGCTATATACGTAAGCTTTCATTGAAATTTGAAGCCTTTAGCTCTTAAAATAGGGCAGTCATTACGAAAAGTTTCTTATCTGAACAATCGGTTGTGGGGGATATATACTATATATACGACCGATCTCATCAATTTTTTCAGGCAGCAATATGTGCAATATACGAAATTATATGGTGAAGTTTGAAGCTTCAATCTGTTAAATTGAGAAAGATATGACCAAAATCCTCTTTTTCTGAAAAATCGGTTGTATGGAGGATATATGCTATAGTGTTCCGATCCGGCCGGTTCCGACAAATGTGTAATCGGACACCCAAGTACACCCGCTCACCAAATTTTATCAAGATATCTCAAAAATTGAGGGACTAGTTTGCATACAAACAGACAGACGGACAGAGGGACAGACGGACAGACGGACATGGCTAAATCAACTCAGCTCTTCATCCTGATTATTTCGGTATACTTAATGGTGGTTCTATCTATTTTCCTTTAAGGACTTACAATTTTGGGTTTCGTGACGAAATTAATATAACATTTCATTTTCATGAAAGGTATAAAAATAGGTAGGTACTTTGTGCGAGGATGCAAAGCTTCACGTTTTTTGTGGTCTGCATGTAAAAACTATGACTACGAATAACGTATTTCAAAAATATATGACGTAAACGTAACTATTTGATGAAATTTGATGAATTTTGAAGCTTCTAGCCGTAAAAAATGGGAAAAAATTACAGTTTATATGAATTATATAATATATATACCACCGATGTCTATGATTTTTTTAGACAACAATATATACTATAAACCTAAGCATTCGGTGAAATTTGAAGCTTATAGCTGTTTAAATGGGGTAGAAATTGCGAAAAGTTTCTTATCTGAGCAATCGGTTGTATGAGATATATACTATATATACAACCGATCTCTATGATTTTTTCAGGCAACAATATATGCTATATACGTAAGCATTCATTGAAATTTGAAGCCTCTAGCTCTTAAAATAGTGCAGTCATTACGAAAAGTTTCTTATCTGAACAATCGGTTGTGGGGGATATATACTATATATACGACCGATCTCATCAATTTTTTTAGGAAACAATATGTGCAATATACGAAGTTATATGGTCGAGCATCCAAAGCAAAATGTGCGCATGTGGTAAGCCACGTTTCTGCCATTCAACCGAGTACATCCAACAACGGATTATGCCAAAAACCTTATGCTTAACGATGTAATCCACGAGTACTTTGATCTTTTGTATGAACACTCGTGCAATGATGTCATGTCGATCGCTGGATGTTTGTCCTGTCAGCAAGAGATTCGTAATTTCAGGCTATTTCGGATTGCAAGTGAACGTGATGAATAAATCCGGCCGTCCGTAATTCCGCACATACGTCATCGCATCCTGAGCGTACTCATGCATGTGGCGCGGGCTTCCAACGTAAGTAGCTGGAAGAATGGTCAAACAACTGATGTTGGTTTCGTCTCCTTCAGTAGCCAAGGCATCACGCGAGTGTATGTATGCATCTGATCGTAACTTGGACTGATTGAAACGAATGAAGTTGAGGCGCTCCATTTCGACCTTGACGTACATGTCAACGCAGTACTCTTGAAACAACCGGCGATATCTCAACAGATGATTGTCAACATCGCGCCGAATCATCAAACGATAAGCAGAAAAATTCATTGAGCTGACCTTCTTATTCGTTTCTTCTCCTGAAATATGAATTCGAACTCGGTTGCAAAATAAAATAGAAGTGATGACTTGTAAACAAACCTGTCGTTCGATTAACCATCTTTATATTGAAGTGATATCCATCCTCTCCACGACAGAACATCAACGGGTATTGAAGTGAATAATATGACCGATGCGTCTCGTAAACGCGCTTCAATTGTCCACCATCACGACGGTAAAGAACAATATCGCGTGATTCCTTATTCTCGCCAACAATCACCACTGTGACTTCATTGATAGTGGGAGCATTGAATTGTCTTGCATGGCCTCCAGCGGGTCTTTTGTCTGCTCTAATAATGATTTTGCGGTCGTCTGAAGGCATCATATCCAATGCTGTTTTGGACAATCTGACCAATTCATTATTCTCATGCAGAAGATTTTGTAATTGTTCGATCATTTCACGTTTAGTCGCAGTAAAAATTGCACAACGCTGATCTAGTTCAATTGCCGAATCACCAACGAAATAGATCTGAAGGAACTTATGATCTTCGTTCGGTAGTGGTAACAAAGCGCCCGCTCGATGGTGAATTTGCCCTTGAATCTGAATGTTTGGAAGCAATTTCGAAAAAATATAACAATAATTGTTCATGTTTTGATAATAATGGGACATCATTACCTTAAAAGTGGGATTGTAGCCGGGTAAATCAACAACTTGGGCTCCAAATTATGTCATTTGAAAGCATCCGTTATATTTTTATGTATTCTCTAAAAAATGTTTTGATTGGATTGTATTTCCATAGAATAACGAATACAATGTCTCTGGCGGGTGGGTTAAAACGGGTAATTTCACTTTGCCACCAGCGCAGCATAAGCCGGGGGTTTCTGATTGAAACTTCAAAGCATTGCAATTATGGCATACGACAGACAATGAGCCGATATCAACGCAGACCGTTTGTGGATGTGATACGCGATATATGACTATCCGAAATCAGAAAAATAAATCGATGAACACGAAAATCAGAAAAACTCGAAGCAATTGCAGCAAGAAAAACAGCACATTTGTTTAATAAAAAATGACAATGAGAAAAGTGTACCTGTCAAATTACGCCCAACCTAAGCACAGCGCCATCTGTTATTTATCCCTTTAAGTGCTCCACTCAAAATGCAATTTTATCACAATGAATTTCACAATTATCCGAAACTTACAAAAACACAGCACCATCTGTTATTTATCTCGTTATATTAATAATCAATTTTCGATTTCTCCAATTTTCCGACTTTTCCGCAGGGTTTTCCCAAAATTTTCTTTCGTAAAAACCTTCTCCTAGCAATTACGAAAAACTTAAAAAAAATGTGTGCCAAATCGGTCCTGCCGTTCTCAATTTTCGATTTCTCCATATTTCCGACTTTTCCGCAGGGTTTCCCCAAAATTTTCTTTCGTAAAAACCTTCTAATAGTAATTAAGAAAAAATGAAAAAAAATTTGAGCCAAATCGGTTATGCCGTTCTCAATTTCCGATTTCTCCAATTTTCCGACTTTTCGGCAGGGTTTTCCCAGAATTTTCTTTCGTAAAAACCTTCGCCTATCAATTACGAAGAACTGAAAAAAATTGGAGCGAAATTGGTCCTGCCGTTCTCAATTTTCGATTTCTCCAATTTTCCGACTTTTCCGCAGGGTTTTCCCAAACTTTTCTTTCGTAGAAACCTTCTCCTAGCAATTACGAAGAACTGAAAAAAAATTTGAGCCAAATCGGTCCTGCAGTTCTCAATTTTCCATTTCTCCAATTTTCCGACTTTTCCGCAGGGTTTTCCCAAAATTTTCTTTCGTAAAAACCTTCTCCTATCAATTACGAAGAACTGATAAAAAATTGGAGCGAAATCTGTCCTGCCGTTCTCAATTTTCGATTTCTCCAATTTTCCGACTTTTCGCAGGGGTTTCCCAAAATTTTCTTTCGTAAAAACCTTCTCCTAGCAATTACGAAGAACTGAAAAAAAATTTGAGCCAAATCAGTCCTGCCGTTCTCAATTTTCGATTTCTCCAATTTTCCGATTTTTCCGCAGGGGTTTCCCAAAATTTTCTTTCGTAAAAACCTTCTCCTAGCAATTACGAAGAACTGAAAAAAAATGTTTGCCAAATCGGGCCTGCCGTTCTCAATTGATGAATTACTATACATTTTTCACACCATTTTTATATATATAGAAGGAGATATACCATCATATATATATTATATATATCACCGATCTCTATGATTTTTGGACACAACAATATATATTATATACGTAAGCAATCGGTGAAATTTGAAGCTTATAGCTGTTAAAATGGGGTAGAAATTGCGAAAAGTTTCTTATCTGAACAATCGGTTGTATGAGATATATACTATGTATACAACCGATCTCTATGATTTTTTCAGACAACAATATATGCTATATACGTAAGATTCGGTGAAATTTGAAGCTTCTAGCTGTTAAAATGGCGCTAAAATTGCGAAAATATATATATACTATATATATATACTATATATACCACCGATCTTTATGATTTTTTCGGATAACAATATATGCTATATACGTAAGCATTCATTGAAATTTGAAGCCTCTAGCTCTTAAAATAGGGCAGTCATTACGAAAAGTTTCTTATCTGAACAATCGGTTGTGGGGGATATATACTATATATACGACCGATCTCATCAATTTTTCAGGCAACAATATGTGCAATATACGAAAGTATATGGTGAAGTTTGAAGCTTCAATCTGTTAAATTGAGTAAGATATGACAAAAATCTTCTTTTTCTGAAAAATCGATTGTATGGAGGATATATGCTATAGTGGTCCGATCCGGCCGGTTCCGACAAATGTCTAATCGGACACCCACGAAACGTCTAATCGCTCACCAAATTTTATCAAGATATCTCAAAAATTGAGGGACTAGTTTGCATACAAACAGACAGACGGACAGACGGACATGGCTAAATCAACTCAGCTCTTCATTCTGATTATTTCGGTATACTTAATGGTGGGTCTATCCATTTTCCTTTAAGGACTTACAATTTTGGGTTTCGTGACGAAATTAATATACCTTTCATTTTCATGAAAGGTACAAAAATAGGTAGGTACTTTGTGTGAGGATGCAAAGCTTCACGTTTTTTGTGGTCTGCATGTAAAAACTTTGACTACGAATCACGTATTTCAAAAATATATGACGTAAACGTAACTATTTGATGAAATTTGATGAATTTTGAAGCTTCTAGCCGTAAAAAAGGGGAAACAATTACAGTTTATATGAAGTATATAATATATGTATATACCACCGATATCTATGATTTTCTCAGACAACAATATATGCTATATACGTAAGCATTTGGTGAAATTTCAAGCTTCTAGCTGTTAAAACGGGGTAGAAATTGCGAAAAGTTTCTTATCTGAACAATCGGTTGTATGAGATATATACTATATATACAACCGATCTCTATGATTTTTTCAGACAACAATATATGCTATATACGTAAGCATTCGGTGAAATTTTAAGCTTCTAGCTGTTAAAATGGGGCTAAAATTGCGAAAATATATATATATACTATATATACCACCATATATATACTATATATACCACCGATCTTTATGATTTTTTCAGAAAACAATATATGCTATATACGTAAGCATTCATTGAAATTTGAAGCCTCTAGCTCTTAAAATAGGGCTAATCAACTCAGCTCTTCATCCTGATTATTTCGGTATACTTAATGGTGGGTCTATCTATTTTCCTTTAAGGACTTACAATTTTGGGTTTCGTGACGAAATTAATATACCATTTCATTTTCATGAAAGGTATAAAAATCAACGTTTTGTCAGCTTAATGTTTGTTTGAGAAAACTTGTTATACATTTACACTACGTTTACTTTGTTTGTTGGGATATTAATAAATTTATTACAGTATTATTAAACCTCATAAAACGATTTAGGAATATTTTACTAGTTTTATGTTGCGGGAAGAGAACTGACACGGAAAAGTTTGAATCCTACACCATAGAAACAGCAGAGATATTTGTTCAACTTTATGGCTGGTATAATATGCCTCCATCTGTCCATAAAGTTTTACTACATGGAAGGCAAATAATAGAAGCTATAACAATTCCAATTGGGTGATTATCTGAAGAGGCCAAGAAAGCGTCGAATAAAGTATTTAAAAATGCCCGCATGATTACGCTAGATGCTCGTCTAGAGTCGAAAATAATGAAGATGTATTTCATTATCTTTTGATTTCATCAGACACGCTTATTAGTAGCTTACGCATTAAAAGAGATAAGCCATCTAAAGAACTGGCACCAGAAGCGCTGGAAATGCTTATAAGTTGAATATATAGCTTTAAGCATATTTTAAAAAATATATATGAATGAAACTAACTTATATATGTAAGTAATGGTGCAGATAACCAAATTTCGGTAATTTTTGTAAAGGACATTTTGAAAACAAAAAAAATTATGAAAAGGGTGTAACCCCTTTCAAAATATGATAATAAAACTTTTCTTTAATTTCATATACTATACGTGCTTATATATCAATTTTGAGCATTCTAACTTCATTGGTTTTGAAAATATTGCAATTTGAACGTTTTTCGAAATTACCGTTATATGGCGAGGGGGAGTATTTGTGGACGGATTAAGCTAATTTTAGCAGGATTTACTATTATTCATCAAAGAAACATGTGTGCTAACTTTGAAGTAACTTTGATGTAGGTCGATTTTAACTATTTATGGCCAACTTTTGTATTAAGTGCCCCCACTGTGCGTCGTAACTTTATTAAGGCAACATCAAAATAATATAATTCGCGTTCCGCGTGTTTGCCACTCGATTCTACTCATATGACTGAGCGAAACTATTATTATATAAGGTTTATATATAGCCCACCCAAAATCAGGCTTACATAAGCTGTTATAATAACGAGGTTGAATAAGGATTGGTGTACCATAGTATGACCTTATTACAAGTTTTATTGCACATATAAAATTGCCGGGACTTATAATAAGACACCATCTGACTTCAAATTCCTTTACTCATAATAACCTATTACGGCAGTGATTCTGCCAACCCAGAAAGTGTCTTGAAAATATCCCCTCCAAAATTTCATTTGCCAGAAGATATCGTTTCGAGTCGGTGTAAAACACATACCAAAAACTTGAAAACGAGGTTCTCAGTGAGTGTGGAATGTAGAGTTTGCATCTTTCATGGGTTCTTAAAAAAAAAGTCGATTTATTGAAAATGGTTTTATCGGCGTTGTTAGTTTGCAAATAAAAACCATTTACCTCAAACATATTACGAAAACTTATAGACTATACTGGAGATTTATTAATTATGTATCCCTTTTAAATTAAAACACAGATAGCATCTGCTAACTATTTTTTTTATTTTTTATGAAATCGGAGTAAACTTAATTTAAATTTTTTATTCTGTTATGTCTTTTATGATAAAAATTAATAAATCGCATACAAATTTGCCTTAAAATTTTAGCTTTTTTCTTAGCCTTAACAATTTTTATTTAGCCTTTTTTAGCTTTTTAATTTTGTCAATTTAGTCTTTTTTCTGAAAATGATCTGGTAACACTGGTTAGAAGCGCAAAAGCGTACTATATTGAATGACCAAAATTATATCGACGAATAAATAGATAGGATGTTATATGACTCCGTTTTTGAAAAAAGGGTTTCTGAATCTTAATCTCGGAGTTTGAGGGCATTTTCGAAAATCCAGGTATGCAGATATTGTCTACTCTCGTAAATCACTGCCCTATGCCCATATGGTCTTCTTTCATCCTAAGTCTCTCATTTATGGAATGTAAAATTCTGGACCGCTTTATATATGGTCATATATAAGTACTTAAATGTATTAGGTAGGTACCTAAAATTATTATGGAATGAAGCATTCTGGTAGTACTATCCAAACATTATAAAATCCGCATTGACCGCTGCTCAAGTTCCCCTTTATACAGGTTTAAATGCGTGCGAATGTCGCGTCCGTTACACATAACTTGCCCATAAATTCACCTGCTATATGAATAAATTTGGTTAGCGACCACTCCCACTTAAAACAAATGTTTTCAAAGTCATACGGTAGAAAAAAATTCGAAACAAAGTTTTTTTTGAACATGAAGAATTTTTATAAACTTGTCTAACTTATACGTTGGTGTGGGTCGATTTGTATGGACGAAAGTTAACGATATCGCGCCATCAATTTTTCGATAGGATTTGGGCTCAGGAAAAAAGGTTCTACTGCGCATACACAAAAAAATAATTTTCGAGCCTGCGAAATTTCATTTTTTTGACTTTTTTCTACTTTGATTTTTAAGGTTTTTTTTTCAAAAAACTGTTATCGACAACGCTTCTAGCGAACATTTTTGGGTCGGACAGGGTATACATGAAAATTTTACAATCAAATGAAATTTTTTTTAATAGGTCATGAAAAAAACTGTAAAAATTAAAGTCGAAAAAAGTCAATTTGGCAGGCTCGAAAATTATTTTTTTGGATATGTGTGGAAGAACTTTTTTTCCTGAGCCCAAATCCTATCGAAAAATCTATGGCGCGATATCGGTTAATAAATCGAACCAGTCTAATATACATAAATCTAAAACAGCACATTATTTAGCAAATTGAGGAAAGCAAAGCGGACATTTTTGGGTCGGGCAGGTTATAAATGAAAATTTTACAATCAAAGACAATTTTTTAGTAGGTCATGAAAAAAACCTTAAAAATGAAAGTCAAAAAAATTAAATTTCGCAGGCTCGAAAATTATGTTTTGGGTATGCGTAGTGTAACTTTTTTTCCTGAGCCGAAATCCTATAGAAAAATCGATGGCGCGATATCGGTTAATAAATCGACCCAGTCTAATATATGTACATAAATCTAAAAGAGCACATCATTTAGCAAATTGAGCAAAACAAACAGCGAGAATAAAATTCTTAATAGATTTCAAAAAAACATGATGTAATACCGCAACATCTGACCGACTCAGCAACGATTATTGTAACAACAACATCACAAAATATCAAGCAACAAGTATAGAAGACAATAACACTATTCCACAGAAATTGCTCAACTGAGAACAAATATAAACATAAAGTCCATGGGAGACGACTAATTTTTTACTTTACCTACCTACTTTAACAATTCGAAGATTGAGAGTAAGGGAAATAGAATAACTCAATACAAAAGACATACATATAAGCCCTAACCCAGCAGAAAAATGTATTATGAAAAGTTTTAACAAATGCCTTAGTAAACTCAAATGACATAAAAATGGCAACAGTTACAGACAAAGGACACAAAACAGTTGTAGTATACAGTAAATATTACATGGAAACGATGAACAAATTATAAATAAATAAATATAAGGCACGATATCCTTCGAAGAGATTTTAGCCGAGCTTCTCTTCCAATTTGCGTCGTCTCCCCTTGATTTTCCTTACAAATTGCCGGACGGGACCTACATGTTTTATGCCGATTTCGAACGGCATCTGCAAGGCAGATGAGTTTTCACTGAGAGCTTTTCATGGCAGAAATACACTCGGAGCGCTTGCCAAACACTGCCGAGGGGCCACCCCGCTTAGACCAATTTTCTTCTAATTGAAAAACCTTATTTCTAAAATCGTTGATGTTGCTTTGCCCGGGGTGTGAACCCAGGGCATACGGTGTGGTAGGCGGAGCACGCTACCATCACACCAGGGTGGCCGCCAAAACAACAAATTACTCAGTGATAAAAACACATATAATACTATGTTCAAACAGAAAAATATATTGAGGAAATTTCGATTTGAATTGAGTGCTGTTCATACAACTCTATTTAGCTTACACAATAGTAATTTGATAGCTGGTTGGCTCATCTCTACAGCAAGAGCATACCTTTGTTTAGACTATCAAAATGTGCGTGTTGGTATTAGGCGAATGAAATGGAATGAAAACATAAAACTTTGAAATTTTTGTGTGTTGTAAGAAAATGTGTTCAATGTTTTGGTTTCATTTTGAGTTTGCCATCTTCTTTTGACAATCCCTACTCCAGTGAAATGAAAGACATAAAATCAGCTGATGAGATGAGCCAACCATATAGTTCAGCCAAGCGTAAGTGACGTTTAAATATGCTCAATAAACACACTTTACAATGTTGCATTTGAAGTTTGAAACAATTTATTACGCAATTTTTTTTTAAATTGGCAATTTGTTATTACAATTTATTATATGACAAATTGCGTAATAAATTGCCCAAATAGTATAAATTGCCAATTTGGTGTGTGTTTTAACCTAGTATAAAACAAAGCAAAATGACCCAGCAAAGTATGCTACTAAAACAGAACAATAATATCGTCGAAGACCTTTACAAGAACAAAATAATAGGTTTCAGAGTTAAACAACACTTCAGTTAGATGGCTGCAAATATACCACGTCTATACGGGCTACCCAAAGTACGGTATCATTCAACGTACCATACTAAAAATTGTCAAAAAATATAAGAAAAGTTTCAAACGAATTAGCATCGAGTGGATATAATATTGTCACGGATATTAGCATCACTAAGCTATACCATCACTAAGGCGATGCTAAGGCCATGCTAAGCGATATTTAGGTCAATAATCAAATCATGTATACACATATATAAGTCAGCCGAGAGATGTCACACACAGATGCATTTACTTATACGCCTATGTGTGCGTGAGAGACTGTAGACTACAAACATCCACATCAATAATTCAATCATTATGTATCTACATAAACGAATAAATAATTGCGTCTACACATATGTACAATGTACGTATACGAGCAGCGGAGAGTCAATGCGCAAACACATGCATATATCTGAGATACTCCTATAAGTATGCAATGAGAAAAACTATAAAATTGTGCAATTGTAGTTACAGCTGAGATGTTTGAGAGCTAATGGACTAGTAGATTCTGGAAGGGCCAAGAAGATGCGAATGTTAAAATCAAAGAGTATAAAAGGCGACAGATGTAGAGGCGCTGGAATTCAGTTTGATTTAAGTTGTCAAGCAGCTACGACTAAGACGATATCTAGCGAGCAATAGCAGTATTATTTTGAAATTTAGCGACACGAACCTAGCAAAAGGGCAAATAAGAGGATTTGCAGCAAATTCGTTACAATTGGTGTCAGAAGAGGAATTGTTGAATAAATTCCAGAGGACAACAAGGACATGGCAAAGTTCAGTGAATTAAAGATCCAGCAACTAAAGAAGGAGTTGGAGAGCCGTGGATTGAATACAAGCGGCGTTAAACTCGAACTTCAGGCACGGCATGGACGCAGGGGCAAGAGGAAGCATATCAGAGTAAGACAAAACAACTGCTCCTAAAGTACGCGAACATATTTGACCAGGATGATTCTCAACCAGGCCGCACCAACGTTGTGAAACATCAAATTGACACTGGAGATGCGAGGCCGATCTGTCAAGCTCCACGTAGTGTTCCACTGGCGAAGCGGGAAGTTGTGAGTCAAATCATTCAAGAAATGAGCGACAGCGGTGTCATCGAACCATCAGCTAGTCCATGGAGCTCACCGGTAGTACTTGTAAAGAAGAAGGATGGAAAAATGAGGTTTTGCGTGGACTACCGGAAGTTGAATGACATAACGAAAAAGGATAGCTACCCATTGCCAAGAATTGACGACACTCTGGACTCGCTATCTGGTACGAAATGGTTTTCCACGCTGGACTTGAAAAGCGGCTACTGGCAAGTGGAGGTGAAGGAGGAAGATAAAGAGAAAACAGCCTTCAGTGTCGGTGATGGTATTTGGCAATTTACAGTGATGCCTTTTGGACTTTGTAATGCACAGCTACTTTTGAGAGACTCATGGATCATGAAAGGACTACATTGGAAAACATGCTTGGTGTACCTGGACGACATCATCGTATTGGGTAAGAATTTTGATGAACATCTTAAGAACTTGGAGGAAGTTCTCCAAAGAATAGCTGGCGCTGGTCTGAAGTTAAGTCCCAAAAAGTGTGCGCTGTTTAAAAAGGAAGTAAATTATTTGGGTCACAAGGTAACGATAGAGGGCATCTGTACTGCGAACGAAAAGATAGAGGCTGTAAAGGATTGGCCCAGACCACAGAACCTACATGAATTGAGAAGTTTCCTTGGGCTGTACACATATTACCGCCGATTTGTACCAAATTTTTCCAGCTTAGTCCATAGCCTCCATGAGCTTACAAGAAAAAATAAAGCTTTTGAATGGAAGAAGGAGCAAGAAGTGGCTTTCCAAACATTGAAGGAGCGTTTGTGCACTGCCCCAATGTTAGCATATCCGATTCCAGGAGCAACATTTATTATAGATACAGATGCGAGTGCATATGCTATAGGAGGCGTTTTATCACAACTGGTCGATGGAGAGGAGAAGGTAGTTGCATATTACAGCCGTTCGATTGGAAAACCAGAGAGGAACTACTGTGTTACGCGGAGAGAGCTCTTGGCATTGGTAGAGTGCATTAAACATTTTCACAAATACCTCTACGGCCAGCGATTCCGTGTCAGGACAGATCACGCAGCGTTGAAATGGCTTCTGCAGTTCCGTAATCCGGAAGGGCAATTGGCACGGTGGATCGAGCGACTACAAAACTATGACTTTTCCATTGAGCATCCAAAAGGTAGGTTCCATGGAAATGTCGATGCAATGTCACGAAAGCCATGTAGTTTGGAATGCAAGCACTGTTCAAAGGCCGAGGCTAAAGAAGACATTATAGATGTCCGGCTAATGACTATAACGTCATGTATGGGTCAAGGAACAACTAAGAAAGTGTCAGCTAGAAGATACAGATCTGTCACATGTTATGCAAGGGCTCGAACGAAACGAAAGACCAAGCAGAGAGGAGATGTCAGCATAGAGTCCCATTGCGAAGTCATATTGGATACAGTGGAACAGTTTAGAATTGATATCCGGTTGCTTGCATCGAGTATGGGAGAGTGAGGATGGTCAATGCAAGAAGAAACTGATAGTTGTTCCCAGAAGGGGGATTCCTGACGTGCTCAGCGAGCTGCACAATTGTCCAAGCGGAGGTCATCTTGGAATCACGAAGACACTCGAGAAAATTAAGCAGAGATTCTATTGGGTTGGTTGCCGTCAGTCATTCACCGAGTGGATTGCCAATTGCGAGGTATGCAACAGAGCGAAAGGGCCCAAAACCCGAAGTCATGGCCAGATGAAGCAGTATATTTCATGTGCACCATTTGAAAGGATCGCCATGGATTTCGCAGGTCCATTTCCTACTAGCAACCGCGGAAGCAAATACGTACTGGTGGTTATGGATTATTTCAGTAAATGGCCAGAGGTATACCCAATCCCAAACCAAGAAGCAGAAACAGTAGCAGAAGTGGTTAAAAACGAATGGCTTGCAAGGTATGGTGTACCAATGGAGTTACATTCTGACCAAGGCAGGAATTTTGAATCAGCTGTGTTCCAAGAAATGTGCAAGAAGTTGGGCATTCGAAAAACACGGACAACTGCATTGCATCCTCAGCCCGATGGTATGGTGGAACGTTTCAATAGAACATTGGAGGAGCATTTAAGGAAAGTAGTAGACAAGTACCATAAGGACTGGGATACACACATATCATTATTCTTGATGGCCTACCGATCGGCAGTACATGACACAACGGCCCAAACTCCCGCAAAGGTAATTTTTGGCAATGACCTTCGACTGCCAGCTGATTTGAAGTATGGGATAGATGCCGATGCGGAGAGGAATGTCGAGAAATCCACTGGTGTCTTGGAAGAAGAGCTGAGAGAGACACACGATCTGGTAAGGCAACGAGCAAAGATTATGAGTTACAAGATGAAAGCGAGGTACGATAAAGCAATTAATTCGGAAGGGTTTAAGGAAGGATATTTGGTGCTGCTATACAACCCACAACGAAAAAAAGGTTTGTCGCCGAAATTGCAGTGTAACTGGGAAGGCCCATACAAAGTTGTAAAACGGATCAACGATGTAGTGTACCGCATACAAACCACTACCAAACCACGAACCAAAATGAAAGTGGTTCATTTGGAGAGATTAGCAGCGTTTAGATCGAGAGATTTGTCTGATCGGGACGATCAGACTTAGGTGGAGGGCAGTGTCACGGATATTAGCATCACTAAGCTATACCATCACTAAGGCGATGCTAAGGCTATGCTAAGCGATTTTTACGTCAATAATCAAATCATGTATACACATATATAAGGCAGCCGAGAGATGTCACACACAGATGCATTTACTTATACGCCTATGTGTGCGCGAGAGACTGTAAACTACAAACATTCACATCAATAATTCAATCATTATGTATCTACATAAACGAATAAATAATTGCGTCTACACATATGTACCATGTACGTATACGAGCAGCGGAGAATCAATGCGGAAACACATGCATATATCTGAGATACTCCTATAAGTATGCAATGAGAAAAACTATAAAATTGTGCAATTGTAGTTACAGCTGAGATGTTTGAGAGCTAATGGACTAGTAGATTCTGGAAGCGCCTAGAAGATGCGAATGTTAAAATCAAAGAGTATAAAAGGTGACAGATGTAGAGGCGCTGGAATTCAGTTTGATTTGAGTTGTAAAGTAGTTACGACTAAGACGATATCTAGCGAGCAATAGCAGTATTATTTTGAAATTTAGCGATACGAACCTAGCAAAAGGGCAAATAAGAGGATTTGCAGCAAATTCGTTACAATATCAAAAACACATTTAAACTTAAATTAAGATTGGAAGCGGAAGAATTATCTAAAGACGATATTCTAGTTTCATTCGATGTTCTGTCACTGCTTACGAATTTACCCACAAATAACAACATAAATTAGAAACTAAAATGGGTTTGCCAAACCTAGGTTGATGGACAACGCCAAAAGGCGTTGGTGCTTACCTTCACCGATCGGCACAAAGTTTTCATGGCTGCTTCCTGTGTAGATACTGATATACACATTAAAAACAGACTAAAATTTATAGAGGTACAGCAAACACTATGCCCAAAATAAAAGTTCTGTCTGAAAGTTTTACTAGATTAAAGCTTACTACAAGAATCTGAGCCTATCAAACTATTTGTACAAGTGGTAATAAATTATAAATCCAATGAGTATTCTTGGTTCCTATTGTAATTATTCGATTCACCTTTTGCAAGCTATTATTATTTCAAAAATGGAATCCGATCATAGGCCCTGAAATACCTAAACTCAGCAAAAAGTGCTCAAAGTTCTCATAAAATTTTTAACCTCTTACCTGTGTGAAGTGATTTTTTCACAAACGGTGATAATTAAAATAAAAAAATTAACTGCGTTATTTAATTATGTAATTGGATGCATTTACCTATGTATAAAGTGAAATATATGTTAAACATATTTTTATATAAGCAAAAGAAAATTCGGAAACTCCGGAGACCACAGTTTGAAAACCACTGCTATAAAGTTGAACGATACACATTTTTTCAGTACTTAGGAGCTTCATTACTGAGGACGCTGATAATGAATCGTAAAAGTGAGATGCAACAGTTTCCTGTTTTAGACAACTACCGTATGTATTATTGATTAAAAAAAATAGTTTAACGATTATTTTACAATCAATCGATTATTAAATAGTCAATACAGATAAAAGTATAGATGCAATTAAATCGCTATTTGATGCAAAATCATCGATTTTTAATCATATGATTAACCCATGCCATCCCTATACAGTGTAAAAATAAATTACCATGTTTTTATACCTTTTTGTAAAACTAGAAGTTATATTTAAAGTTTTAAGAAAGCATCAAACCCGGAACTATTTTAAAATTTTGTTAATTTGAAGAAATCAGTCAGTATAAAACATGTAGGAAAAAACTCTAATTGCAAGATAACTCCGGCCATAATATTTTCGGAGGTATATTGCGCCAAGGTAATATTATTTAAATTTCCAATTTCACATCAAATATTGACAATCATTATAACATTGGTTCTAATATGTAGCAGGCTTTTGTGTTCGGCAATGTTGTACTGTCTCTTGAGAGCCCCATATAATAACCGTTATTTTTCCACTAAAAATAAAATATTGTTTATCCCCCTACCCCTTTGTTTCACCAATCTGACCGATTATGTGGATTAAAATTTGTTTTTTTTTTAATTTCTCATTATTATTAGTAAGCTCCAAAATGAGTAGATAAGAAGTTATTTGGTAGTTTCTGTTCGGTATAACATGCACATATAGCACCAAAAGAGTATGAATGTATCATT
The DNA here is from genome assembly GCF_040869045.1 of Eurosta solidaginis. Lineage (NCBI taxonomy): Eukaryota > Metazoa > Arthropoda > Insecta > Diptera > Tephritidae > Eurosta > Eurosta solidaginis. The sequence goes on along the minus strand of NC_090319.1, from coordinate 174,742,467 downwards.
TAGGCCCGGTTTATCAGTAGTTGGTTAAACTAATTTAAACTCTAGTTAAACTACTAAACTAGCACTATTTCAGTGACAGTATAAGGCCGCTTTTGGAGTAGTTTTTTTGTACGGCAACATTGGTTTTTTAAACGGTTTTATTTAGGTTGACTTGACAGGCTGCACGGCCAGCGCGAATTTTGTAATTAAAAGTTAAGTAACTTCCCGATAAGCTACAAGTTTGAAACTTGGAATATAGTTCAGAACCCGATGACAATGCAATAATAAGAAAAAAATCGCCGCTAGGTGGCGCAAGGAACGAGATATTCACAAAAATCGTATTTGGCGCATATTTGGAACACATAATGCATACATGAGTAGAAAGCGACCTATGAAAAAATCGCCGCTAGTAGGCGCAGGGATAGAGATATTTACAAAAATAGTATTTGTGGTCCGATTTCGCTCATATTTGAAACACATAATACATGAACGAATAGAAAGCGACCTATGAAAAAAATCGCCGCTAAGTGGCGCAAGGATCGAGATATTCACAAAAATCGTATTTGTGGTCCGATTTCGCTCATATTTGGAACACATAATACATACATGAATGAGAAGCGACCTATGAATGAAATAATTTAAAAAAAATTTTAAGTTAAACGGTTTTACTGAAAACAATACTTACATTAAGTAATAATAATACTAAAAGATAATAAATAAATAAAATAAATTATAATTAAAATACTAAAAGATAGAAAATAATTAGGTAGGTCCTAGGTACTAGTCATCACACTCCTCATCAATCTAGGGCGTTGATCAGGCAATTAAATAAAAGCGTTGGGCGCGTGAAATTTCTAAAAATGTGAGGCGTAGAATAACCTGATTAATGTTCTGTTGGTCTTACTTATGACTATCAATAGAAATTTGACGCGTCAACGCTTCTATTTAATTGTCTGATCAACGCCCTATATTGATGAGGAGTATGATGACTAGTACCTAGGACTTACCTAATAATTTTCTATCTTTTAGTATTATTACTACTTAATTGTTATTGTAAAAAATTTAATGAGCTGATAGCCCTTAGCTAAATAAAACACAATATTTAAAGTTGTATTTTAGTTTTACTTCGTCGATATTTCGATTTCAGTCTGAAATCATCTTCAGGACTGTCAAACACAAATAGAAAAAAGGACTATGAGGTGGGTTTGGTCAAAGGCTGAGGTATGCTCAAGTCGATCCAGAGTCGGATGGAGGTCCCACTTCCCCCACCTAAATAAATACACTGTAAATTAGTGTTTTGACTTCGAACACACACACACGCGGCTCTCAGGCTAAAGTATCCACAACCTTGAATCCAGGAGAGAGAGAGAGAGAGATATGTTCACTAGGTAGTGTCGCTGACAATATAGTGTAATCCAAGAACGACGGCTCTCCACAGAGAGAGGGAGATAGAGTGATAGCTAAGCGGTGGCTGAGATGGTGAAGACGACGGTGGCTCTCGCTAAGGGGTGCTAACGGCGGTAGTTAGGATCACGCCCGAAGAGAGAGTACTGAGTGACGGTGCCTCTCACTAAATAGCTATGACGACCCCCCGTATTACTCGGAGGAGATGTTTACAAAATGTTAGGGCTGCCCAATAGGCCGGGGGGGGGGGGGGAGTACCATCGGCAGAACCGACCTTGTAACTTTACCCCCCGTCGACCCAAAGGGAGTCCCTGGAATGTATTTATATTGGATCGGGCAGTCTGCCAGGGTAGTGGGGAAATCCGCCCCACCACTGGCGTTGGGACGGGTTTCCTTCCTACCCGAGAAGGCTGCTCGTGCATTACCTTTCCAGTGAGTAATAGGGGGTGTAAATCCCGTCTTACTCACCGGAAATGTGGGTAAACCGGCAGGGCGCCCGATAAGCAAGGGGGCGTACCATCGGTGGAGCCGACCTTGTAACGCACCCTCCTAACCCAAAGGGCACCCCTTGTCGACCGCCGATGGCGGCCGACACACACTCCACTTACCTACGGCGAAGTGTGCCTGGTGTATTCCGGCCAATCATTATATTCATATGTAAGCGTCGTTTGTATAACAAATACAAAGCACTAGAAATGTTCAGCCAGCATCGAAATGTGACATACGTTTATCTATGTGTGCTGAAGCATCTCTCATAAACAGTGTACAAACCTCGGTGTTTATGTTTACTCTCCTTCGAAAAAAGGTTGAAACTTAGCAGCACGACACAAATCGAAAAATTCGTATATTTATTCAAAAAATGTTGTACACATGAAATGATCTAGAGACGTTCGTCACCCAGAGGAAAATTACCACTCATCAGCACAGCTTCCTTTTGATACCCATATTGAAGTACTCATTAACAGCTTCCATTTGATACCCATAACGTAAAAACGCATCCTAAGGTTATTCTGATCCACGTTTTGGGCAATATCTCGAGACCATAGTCACCCAGATGTATGAAAATTACCCTATGCTAAAGAACTCATCAACAGCTTTCATTTGATATCCATATTGTATAAACACATTTTAGAGGTATATGCGTCCACGTTTTGGCCTATATCTCGAGACCCTAGTCACCCAGAGGTACGAAAAATTATCATGTACTAAAGCACTCATCAACAGCTTTCATTTGATATCCATATTGTATAAACACATTCTTGGTGTACCCGGGTCCACACTTTGGCCTATATCTCGAGACCCTAGTCACCTAGGGGTACGAAGAGTACCCCATTTAAGATACTCATCAGAAGCTCCCATTTAATACCCATATTATACAAACACATCGTAGGGTTATCCGGGTCCACGTTTTGACCTATATCTCAATACCCTAGAAAATTTGTTAAATTTTTTTTTTGCTAAAAACCTTCCGCTATTTGATCCCTACAATATGAAAAAAGAACGAATAAAATTGGCCTCGTATCGGCCCAAAACATGGACAGGAACGAACATCATTTCATTTTTATATATATAGATTTAATAATTTGGGAATTAAGCAAATGTTGCCTGTTCGTATGAGTTAATCGGGGATTGCCCGTATTGTTTTAAATGTATGGAAACATTTGTTTCAAGCAATTTTTAATTTTATAATTTATTTAATAATTTGGGAAAATTTTAAACAATGTGACATCAGGACGGACAAGGCGACAGCTGTTTAGGTTATACCTTGTAAATCTCTTCAAAGCCTTTTCTCTCGGGAGTGGGAGTCGAACCCGCACTCCTACTATAGTTGAAATGGTTACAAACGCATTCAGCTACGTCATGCCTTAGTTGTTGTAAAGTTTTTCCCAATTGCCTTCTTTTGCATATATTCTTCTACACATCACATACTTTGTATGTAAATTATGTGTTGAAGTTATGCATGTTTGTAAGGCGGTTTCAGAGAAACTTGGTATTGTTGCTATTTTTGTTCTATTTATAGAACTACAACGAATTAACCAAATGTTGTCTGTTCGTATGAGTTACCCGGGGATTGCCCGTATTGCTTTAAATGTATGGAAACATTTATTTCAAGCAATTTTTAATTGTATAATTTATTTAATAATTTGGGAAAAATTTAAACAACGTGACATCAGGACGGACAAGGCGACAGCTGTTTCGATTATACCTTGTAAATATCTTCAAAGCCTTTTCTCCCGGGAGTGGGAGTCGAACCCGCACTCCTACGATAGTTGAAATGGTTACAAACGCATTCAGTTACGTCATGCTTTAGTTGTTGTAAAGTTTTTCCCAATTGTCTTCTTTTGCATATATTCTTCTACACATCACATATTTCGTATGTAAATTATGTGTTGAAGTTATGCATGTTTGTAGGGCGGTTTCAGAGAAACTTGGTATTGTTGCTATTTTTGTTCTATTTATAGAACTACAACGAATTAAGCAAATGTTGTCTGTTCGTATGAGTTAATCGGGGATTGCCCGTATTGTTTTAAATGTATGGAAACATTTGTTTCAAGCAATTTTTAATTTTATAATTTATTTAATAATTTGGGAAAATTTTAAACAATGTGACATCAGTACGGACAAGGCGACAGCTGTTTCGATACCACTCCTACGATAGTTGAAATGGTTGCAAACGCATTCAGCTACATCATGCTTTAGTTGTTGTAAAGTTATTCCCAATTGCCTGATAAAATGGCATCTGTTCAAATTTTAAAACTATTGAAGGGTCAGAAAATAAAATAATCCAGAAGACTAGAACAACAATTAACAACAAACATGGTTGGAACATTGTTATTGACAACATTTATACCAGCACTAAATACATAATTTAATATACTATTACTATATGAGTCACGAACAAGCAGATTTACATTGAAGTCTCCACAAACTATTAAGCTGTCATAGTCTACAACGTACCGAGACAACGTAGCAAATAACATATCAGGGCTGTTGGTTTTGTGGGGACTATAAACGCAAGATACAAGGACTTCCGTAGACAAAATCGTGCACCTCAACAAACAAATATTAAATGCTCGAACCCACCGACTTGCAAATGAGATTCACGTTAATGTGACTCATACAATAAACTGCTACGCCACCTCCTTTCCTACCCACCCTATCTTATAAAATCTACTTTCTCAGCATTTAAGCTTCTGGCATTAAAATGCACTATATTAAAAACATTGCTTTGCTGGCATAATGGCCCGTAATTATAGTCGAAATAAAATAGAATATTATTGGTTTAAACATGGTTCTAAATTAAATATCATTTTAAGTCTGTTATAGTCCACTTAAACACTATTTTATGTCTAAAAAAGTATTTTAAATTTAAAATGACAAGAGCCCGATTTAAATTTTTTAAAATAGGTTTTAAGTTGGTGGTCTGCTGTCAAAAGTTGCGATCTCTACCTCTCTTAAAAGATTTTCTGTTGACTTACTCTTTCGTTGGTCTAGGACGTATGCGCTGAGTGTGCTGCGCAATTCGGCGACGGTATGTCCTTCGGTGTAGATTCGGTAGCGTTAGCATTTTTCGATTAGCCTCTCCTTCTTCAGCACGTAAATCCAGCCTAGAAGGTCGACGTTGAGCGTGGTGGTGGTGGTTTCGCTTATCTTTGTGTCAACTGTTGGTTGTGTGTTCGGTGAACCCGTTCCTGCAGTGCTGGTGCTCTCGTTGGTTTTGGAACAGTCGCCTGAGGAGACGGGTCCCTGCTCGGGCGCCATTTATGAGGTGGGTTTGGTCAAAGGTATGCTCAAGTCGATCCAGAGTCGGATGGAGGTCCCATTTCCCCCACCTAAATAAATACACAGTAAATTAGTGTTTTGACTTCGAACACACACACACGCGGCTCTCATGCTAAAATATCCACAACCTTGAATCCAGGAGAGAGAGAGATGTTTACTAGGTAGTGTCGCTGACAATATAGTGTAATCCAAGGACGACGGCTCTCCACAGAGAGAGGTAGATAGAGTGATAGCTAAGCGGTGGCTGAGATGGTGGCTCTCGCTAAGGGGTGCTAACGGCGGTAGTAATGACGGCGGTAGTTAGGATCACGCCCGAAGAGAGAGTACTGAGTGACGGTGGCTCTCACTAAATAGCTATGACGACGGTGGTGGCTAGACTTCGGGATGGGATGCCCGAGGATCGGGATCGTGGTGATGTTGTACCTACGGCGAAGTACGAGGCTAGTTTAACTAACTACAATATATTGGTTCGGGTATTCGGCTAGGGTAGTAGGGGAGTTTGTCCCGCCGCAGGCGTTGGGACGTGTTCCCCTCTTACCTGAGCCGTATATTCGTGCATTACTCTTCCTCTGAGTAATAGGAGGGGTGAGTCCCGTCTTACTCAGAGGAGGAGAGGAGGCCGATGGTGGCCGACACGCACTCCACTTACCTACGGCGAAGTGTGCCTGGTGTATTCCAGGCAATCATTATATTCATATGTAACTATGAACACATTGAGAATTATGCTCGCATTGTCGCGCACAGCGCGCCACGAACGAAAATTCCCAAGCATTGTGCGTTCACCATCGCTGGCTTGCCTAGTGCTTGCGCGATGGTTGTTGGGCCAGTATGTATGTATATGTATGTCGGTACATACAATACTAGGAGTGGGCAGTAAATGGAAAATATAATGTTAGGGGTGGGCGCTAAATGGGAAATAGATATTGTGGCGTAGCATTTGCTACGTTACAGGACTATTAGAATAATATTCTATTTTGCATATAGGTATATAATAAAGGAACTTACACATATGACTATGTTTGATCGACTGATCAGATGTTCAAAAATTAAGTATAATAAAGCATAAGAACGAAAGTAAACAATAGAAAATACCGCAAGTGTAAAAAAATGTTTGCAATAACAATAATACATAGGACAAGGAACAATAAGACAGAAAAAAGTGCATGAGCCATAACTATGGTGTTTAGTTGTTGTCATTGGGTAGATTTTTAGCGGGATGTTGGCTGGGCGCTGTTTGAATTAGCTGAGCACCGTGAAGCTTGCACTGCATGTTGTTGCGTCAGCAATAGATGTCGATATGCATATGCACATTGGTCGGTATCGCTTTTAAAATTCATTCTCTTATCATTAGGTGTGCTCATAATATGGACCATTTCCAAGGTAAACCGCTTATTATAATGTTTCTCAATAGCCAAAATAGAAACATTTTTGAAGTCAGGATAGTGACCAGTATCCTTACAATGCGCTGTCAAGGCCGTCTTATTGTCCGAAGTATTATTTCTAAGCTTTATATTGGACTTGTGACCGGAAATCCTTGTCTTTAGCTTTAATTTGGTTGTCCCTACATATACCTTATCGCAAAGTGGGACCCGTCACCGTTGCATGGAATTTTATAAATGATTTTGGATTTCTTATCCTTCAAAATTCTGTCCTTAGTATTGCTGTAAACCTGTCGCAACGTATTGTTATATGTGAACGCTAGTGTAATTTTCTCTTTTCTCATATATTCTCTCCGATATTCCTGGAACATATACTATAGACTTGTATATTTTACTTTTCGTTTCACATGTTACTTCGTCATTAGGCTATCAAAAATCATCAATAATAATTACTACTTAATGCAAGTATTGTTTTCAATAAAACCGTTTAACTTAAATATTTTTTTTAATAATTTTTTTATCTTAGATAATTTTTAGATGCGACAACAGCTGGATTTTGCTTACCTAACAATCATCACATCACAACAGACATCATTTAAGAGATATTTCTCCAGCGAAACATATATCTAGTTCTGGAGGTGATATCCAAATCATTATCTAGTTATTCTTAAACCAGATAACTCTGAAGTTGATATGCAACTTCATTCTGCAATCACTATCCAACCTTTGAGAAATTTTGTAAATTATAGTTCCCGAGTTGATCTCAAATGTCATTAGCATTTTCAAATTATTATCAACCTTTGGGAGATTCTGAGGAATTTAGAGTTCTCAAATAAATATTCAACAGGTGATATCCTACATTGCATGTGGAGTTGAGGTGAAGTTGAAAAAAAAACTCCAAGGGGTACCACCAAAGCCAACAGCTATTTATTGTGAGAAATAAACAACTGATTGATAGCAGTAATGAAGCGTAATTTATCAAAAATAAATCATATATATTTTATTTTCGTGAAAATACTGTAGTATTGGAATCTTACACTTGAATCCAGTAAAAGACCCACAAGTTGGGAACTATCACTTTTCAACTTAAGTAATAGCATTTTTCGCTTTATAAAAAATTCCCTCTTTTGCTGAGTTCCCTATGATTCTCATGTTGAGATAATGTTTCGTAACAACTCTTGAGATTTTCGAGGTATGCTAGTTATCAACATGGGCTCTAATGGTAATCAAGCCCAAATGATCGTTGTGTATATTCGACGCCATTTCGAACGAACGCAAAACACCGATAGGTTAACTAGAGCTTAACCACGCCAGATCGGCCGCTTAAGCTCAGCTTAAAACTCAGTTAAAGTAGACTGAAAAACTGCAGAATAAGTATTTATATTGGGCCAAGTAACAATTTTAATAATATTTTTATTGGAGCTTTTCGGCCGGGTTTTGTTTGTTTTTTTTTCTTCTTAATAAAATGACGTTGTATTTAGTCATCCTACGCGTTTTGGTGCAAGTGGCCAGGGAAAAATGAAAAGTGCGCGATATAGGAGAACGTCCAGAAATAGCGCTACCAGTGTTATTAATTGTGAACTGAATTATTATGCGCGTGAGTGGATATATATTTTCTAAATTTGTGCACAACCAACGTAATGTAATTTTAACAAAATAATTGGTGCTTTAGGATACTCCGGATACTCCGTGGGATACTCCGGATCGACACACGCGCCGTGAGGGGGGGAGTTTCAGACACGGGTTTTTCGTTTGCACAAAAAGAAATTAAAGCACTCTATCGCGCAGATAACCGCTGGTAATTTTCACTTTTCGCGGTTCTGATTTTCGGAACACCCGCGGCACTTTTTTAAATAAAAATTAACCTCAAAAATGACCAAACAAAAAAGTAGCAAGAAATATATAAACTTACGTACGTAGCTGCTTGAAATTTGTAGTGAATGCGCTTGATGGAGTGTTTTTTGTAACGCTGCTGTGTATTACCAGGAATGTAGCCAATGTGTTATTAATAAATTGCAGTGTACCATCAAATGTATCACCAAGAGTGTATCGCCAAGATGTATATCACCAAGAAAAGTGTTGTTTTAAAATGTTGTCAAAGGTATCACCAAGAGTGTATCGCAAAGATGTATATCACCAAGAAAATTTTTTGTTATAAAATGTTGAGCAATGTGGACAATGAAAGGTACCACCACGATATTTGAATTAAAATGAAGAATGTATTGGGTGTTGTGTATCACCAAAATCAAGTGTACCACCGAGGTATTGTAAATTGGTTTCACAAAAAAATGCAAAATACCAATTGTTATCACCGGAAGGTAATTTCTTCGTGGACTGTATTTTATCTGCGTTGGTTCCTTTATCGGGGAGAATGACCATTACGGGGCCAGGTAGGAGAATGTCGTTTAGACTGATGCCATTAGCCGTCGCACTTGAGGAATTGAAAACAACTCGGACTTTGGTCGTTATACTTTCTGCTTTCACAACGGCGTGGTGTGGAAAGTAATTATTCGTTTCATCTGCCGCGACTATACTGCTGATTTTTTTCATATGTCCAAGAGTCTCGTATTCTGAGAGTACCCTAATATATTCTTTCCCTAAACCCGGGTTTTTTATTAACCGAGACTCCTTTCGAAAATATTGCAAGCATGCGCGCTTAAGGGATCCTCCTAAACTCAACTCTCCTGAGCAGCCTTGCTTGAATGGGAGGGATACTATGTACCTCCCATCTTCATTTCTTCTTGTTGTTTCTTTATACAGTTTTTCGCAATATGCGTCATCTGCATTAATGCTTTTGCCTTTTGGCAAATTTTCTAACTCCCAGAATGCTTTTAATTGGTTGTCCAGCGCAACTTCGTTGTAAAACGACACTACGTTCTTCGTTGGACTCGGTGCTTCGATTCGATCGGTTAGTATCCAACCGAATACTGTCTCTTGGGCCAAAAGTGTATTAATTAAATTATTTTTCAGACCGCTCAATATAATTTGGGGATATATGTCTCCACCAAGTATGAGGTTTACACCTTCGTTGACGTAGAACCTCTTGTCTGCTAAAACCAAATCTGGGAATGCCTGCATAGTCATTGTGTTGATATGGCAGGATGGCAGATTTCCAGTAAGTTTGGCTAAAACAGGCATGCTTAACGAACGAAACGATATCATTTCGTTACGATAATCAACGCTAATAAACGAAACGAAGTCAAAAATTGCGTCGAAACGCGTAGGATGACTAAATAAAACGTTGTTTTATTAAGAAGAAAAAAAAACCCCCGGCTGAAAAGCTGAAAAACCGGATCTTAGTAAGTTATTTTCGGTATAACATGCACATATAGCATCAAAAGGTTATGAATGTATCATTTTGTAAGTTATTGGGTAATTTTTACCTCGCGAACTGCAGAGTTACAAATGGATGCAGTATTAAATTGGATCCTCCAATGATTGCAGCTTCTATTTCACCATTACGTAGAGCGGAGAACGCGTTATCTAAGGCATACATTGAGCTTGAGCAAGCAGTATCTAACAAAAAAGACGGACCATGCAAACCGAGGCAGTAGGAAATCCTATTTGCCATCATTGCACGACTGCAGCCAGTTATGCCAAATCCACCTGATGAGACTTTTTCATAAAACCAAGTCTTTTCTGATTCAGAAATACATGAACCAATATAAACTCCGGTTTTCGTACCACGTAAGCTCTTCGGGTTGATGCCTGCATCAATAACAGCTTCGTAGGCTGTCTCGATCAAAATCCTAGTTTGTGGGTCCATTGTGTGGGCTTGTTTGAAATGAACACCAAAAAAAGTAGCATCAAATTTTTCCAAATCATAAATTTTTCCTGATCGTTTCGGAATTTCGGGGTTAAAATGTCGCCAGCGGCGCTCATCATCATCCACCATATCAATCTGTAATTCATAAAGTAAAGTTATAGGATAGTTAGATCATTGCAACAGTACTTAAGCAGAAAAGTTTTAAAACTACTTCCCCTGTATATCATCGACCTAAAATACAAAAGATTGATTGATTTATTGATATTCGCACATTTACAATTGTAAGGGCTAGATAACATATAACTCGCTAAGCTAAGGTGCTTGTTTGCAGGTTTATTTATAGGTATTTTGTGTTTTTACAAAGACAATACAAAAAAAAAATCAGATAGGTGGCGCGTGGATCAAAATATTAAAAAAATGGTATTTGTAGTCCGATTTGGTTCATATTTGGAACACATAATACATACATGAATAGAAAGCGACTATGAAAAAAAATCCCTCTAGGCGCGGCAAGGATCGAGATATTAAATAAAATCGTATCTGTGGTCCGATTTGGCTCTTATTTGGAACAAATATTACATACAGTCTGGTAGAATTGACATCAAAATACTTTGGAGTTCGAGGACTTAGATTGTAACAAATTGTCAGGAAAGAGTTCTTGTAATAAAGAGTCACTAAATGAACTAAATAGAATGAGAAATAATAGGCAATTAAGACTAAAAGCTTGAAAATAAAAGAATTAAAAAAATGTTTAAGGTAAACGGTTTTACTGAAAACAATACTTACATTAAGTAATAATAATACTAAAAGCTAGAAAATAATTAGGTAGGCCTAGACACTAGTCATCACACTCGTCATCAATCTAGGGCGTTGATCAGACAATTAAATAAAATAAATAAAATTTTGAGTTTGCATTCTAGTTCCAATGCTGTAACTAATTGGAATTCGGAATTTATTGTCGTCATATAACTCGTTGAGTATTGCTATTTTAAATATGGACTTAACATAAAGGATGCCTAACTCCCTATTTAACGATATTTCTTGTTGTTGTATGCATTTTTTTCTTTCTACAAAGTTCTGACTCAGCTGTGTATTTTATTACAATTGGTTGGTACGCCCCATGCTGTGATTCCATATCTAATATAAGATTATGTTAAGGCAATATACGCCTGCAGAAGAACAGAATACTTGGTTCAAAAACTTAAATATTTAAGTAGAAAAAGTACGAGGTTTTTCTCATCTTGTTTCTCAATTACAAGACGTATTCATTCCACTTGAAATGGTCATCAATGACTATTCTTAAGTACTTTTACGTCCGAACAGTTTCGCTGATAACGTTACACAGATATTCCGCTTCGTTATCATGCAGACAGTCGTAGCAATGGTATATTAGACTTATGTTTGACGTTTTTAATTGCGGTGGTCGTATGTGCATTAATTTTGTTTTTAGCCCGTTTACTAGCAGTCTATTGTCGAGTGACCATTTTGCAACAATATTGAGTTTTTTTGCATTATAAGCTGGTTAATATTTCTTTGTCTTCGGAATCCATATTGACTATGTTCTACTATTATACTCAGATGAGCAGAGCTGATTAATTTTGCTCGCATAACGGTACCCCATAACGGCATAAACTAATCGAGATAGATATAGACTTCTATATATCAAAATGATCTGGGCTAAAAAAGAAATTCATTTAGCCATGTCCGTCCGTCCGGACGTCTATCTGTAAACATGATAAATTTAGTAAATTTTGAGGTATCTTGATGAAATTTGGTATGTATTTTCCTGGGCACCCATCTCAGATCGCTATTCAAATGAACGAAATCGGACTATAACCACGCCCACTTTATCGATATCGAAAATTTCGAAAAAACCAAAAATTGTGATAATTCATTACCAAAGACGGATAAAGCGATGAAACTTGGTAGGTGAGTTGGCCTTATGACGCAGAATAGAAAAAATTTTGGACAATGGGGTGGCACCGCCACTTTTAAAAGAAGGTAATTTAAAAGTTTTGCAAGCTGTAATTTGGCAGCTGAGTATGTAATGTTCGGCTACACCCGAACTTCGCCTTCCTTACTTGTAACTGGTAATATTGCTATAAGTAGGTCTATAATTCTGTGGATCAGATTTGGTTCCAGCTTTGTGTAATGGTCGTGTTACTGGCGTTTTTAAGGCGTTTGGACAGTGGCTTGTGTTAAGCTGAGGTTAATCAACATGGTTATCACTGGAGCGGGCAGCGGGGCATTCATATGGCTGAGTGGTTAAAGGCATCTGCCTTTACACCAGTATGAAGTATGAATGTTTGAGATTCTAGTTCAATACTCAGCTCCCGAGAAGCTAGCTGATGAAGGAATGAAATTCAGAAACATGTCCTAGTAACCATGGCCGTTTGTAAACTTCCCAATTTTTCTCTAATATCAATAACAACAAGTAAGGAAGTCTAAGTTCGGGTGAAGCCGAACATTACATACCCAGCTGTACACTCGAAATGCTGTTGTTGTTTGGTTTGTGTGTTAATATTGTTACAAGCCTACGCAATAATACATATACATATGGTTCTATTCTAAACTAATTTTTCTTCGAGTTATGGCTCCCGAAACAAAAAAATTGCTTAGTCATAAAAGGGGCGGTGCCACGCCCATTTTTAAAACTTGAAGTTTTCCCTATTCATTGTTATATATACACTTGGGATATGAAATACCATTGATATAAAGCTCTATTTTGCAAAGATATATCTTATTTTATTCGTCCGCGGCCCTTTTAAAAATCTTTTATATAAAAGTGGGCGCTGTCGTTAACCGATTTAGTTAATTTTTCTTCAAAGTATTCCTTATAGTAAAGGCAACCTCTCTGCCGAATTTTTTTACGATAGGTTTAACGGTTTTTGATTTATGATTAATAATATTTGTAAAATTGATTCTATCATAAGTCGGCGGTGTCACGCCCATTTTAAAATTGTTTTTCAAATTTTTATCAAGAATCTCAATATCAGTCCACGCGTCAAATTTAAATATTCTAGGTGTATTATTTACTAAATAATCATGTTTTTTGTGTTTTCTAAAATTTTATATATATATAAAGTGGGCGTGGTGATAATCCGATTTCGCTCATTTTCAATACCAATCTATTCTGGATCCAGATAACCTCCTGTACCAAATTTGGTGAAGTTATCTCAATATTTACTCAAGTTATCGTGTTAACGGACAGACGGACGGACGGACATGTCTCAATCAAATTTTTTTCGATACTGATGATTTTGATATATGGAAGTCTATATCTATCTCGATTTCTTTATACCTGTACATCCAACCGTTATCCAATCAAAGTTATAATACCCTGTGTACAAGTACAGCTGGGCATAAAAAACATATGCGGTTTTTTACGGTTCTAAGGCCTAATGCCGTCAATTCCCTAGAATTTATTTAAAAACTATACCTCACAGATCTCTTATATATATATATATATGTTACGAGCCCCTCCAGCCTCTTACTTAAGATGGGCTTGCTTAGCATGTTAGTAAAAGTGGTGTGTGCACTGGCGTTAGTACGGGAGCTTCAGCCTGGGGAGGGTTCGAGACAATTTTACTGACCCAAGCCATCATCCTTCAACTTGGGGGCAACATGAAATTAAATTTTGACACTAGCAAAAGCTAACAGAAAGCCAGAGTATCACCACTTCGATCTGGAAAACCCCATACCTTGCAGCGCATATAGAATGTCAGCGGCTGCTCATAACCCACCCTACCATTGCTTTAGAGATTTAAATAAAGCCCCAATAAATCCAACCTCACTAACTATGGAATCAGACCAACACAATTAAGTTTAAAATTCCATAATTACAAATATTTATTAAAGCTCAATTCATTCTTCTTATATTCTAATAGAAGCTTCAAAACAGGGATAATGTTATGTAGGTATAATTCTAACACTAAGATTACAATTATATACTTATCTCCTAAAGCACTAACATTTATTTGTTTGGGGGTATCAATCAGATGACCAAAACCAACCTACCACAACAATGCATACATAACGTATTCCATAGGTTAACGACCTTGTCATTCTCGTAGACTTGGGGCTTATTCAGAGAAAAAATAATAATAGAGGGGGAAGAAAAAAGCCAACTCTAACTCTATTTGGTTTGCAAGTCAGAGCTCTCAAAAATCCATTCGTAAATAGAAATTAATGATACCAAAAAAGCTAAGTTGAGGTGCCTATATATGTATATGTATGGACTAAGGTGCAACTTTAGCGCACGCAAACAAAAAAATATAATGCATCTTCGTACATACATAACTAATATGTATGTAAGTACATGTGTAACTAGGCACCTTCTCTAGTTATACTAAAGTAGTTGGTGGACAAAATGAATTAAGTTCACTTACATGTCTTTATGTACCCATTTGCTTAGTCCAACGCTGTCCCACGAAGCGAAGAAGGCCCTCCTTGCTTTGTATGAAGCGACTGGTACGCGATCATATGCTTAACCCTATGGAAAAATCGTTAGGGCTAAGAAAGATTTCAACCAACCAACAAAAAAAAATCCTGTGATATAATTAATCTTAAAAACCGACTTGGGCTAGGTCATGCATTGTATGACTGGTGTGCGAAGGTCGCATAAAAAGGATCAAAGATTAATCGCCGCCGGCATGAGCGCCAACAAACGAAAAACTAAGAGATACTAACCAAACTTTGTCAAAGTAGGAGTTTTAGTAAGTTTAATGTGCTTTTCGGTTTTCTCTCGAAAAAGTAAAAGGAAAGTGGGTAAATTGAATGAAAGTTTATGACATTTTGTGAAACTAGGTCAGCTTTAGCAGCGATCATATGGTATTCTTTGTAAAGGTACATAGAATAACTCTGTTAATAACATGTTGTTTAACATATTTGCATAAAAAATGTTCTTAATCAAACCAAATATCCGACGGCAAATTTGAGATCTAGGTTGAAGATAAGTATAAGGAGTAGCTTAACTGGAAGTATGAAGATATTTTGTATATCTTAAGGGTAAGTATTAAACTAATTTTTTAACCGTAAATTCATTCCAGCTTAAGTAAAATTATAATTCTTTTTATTTTTTTTTTTTTTTTTTGATATATGTATGTGTGTACCTATCCACCTGTGCAATTAACATGCACAGACGGTTAAGCGCCAATTAAGTATGTAAGTAATTTTCAGTCAATTTTGAAATGTTAATTTTTTTTGTACTAAACAGAAAATCGCAATCGGGGTGAGGCGGAGTATGAAGGATTTAATACTATTTTTATATAGTCATCTAACATCCCAACTGCGATAATTGAATACATACACATACACATATATGTACTTATGTACATATTAACGAGTAATGACTATACTTTATCCTACTTGTATTTTACTTTTACTTCCATTAAATGCACTGAATTGATCGGACGTATCAATGGCCACTTTTAAGTTCCGTGTGAGCACGAACACTATAGGTAGGGCGAGTATGCTCTGGTCAGCGCTTCCTACATGCGAGACAGCAAAGTTGGTGTGGCCATCCTATGATAAAGGTCGCACAAACACTCTCTTGACCCTGAATAAATTAGGACTTTCGACCCTGATAAGGGTTTTTACCGGTCACTGCTTGATAAGTACTCACGCCGCTAGGACGGGCGTCATAGTGCACGGTTATTGCCGCAGCTTCAGATGTATTGAGGAGGAGGAAAGCGTGCAGCACCTGTTGTGCCACTGTCCGGCACTGAGGAAAAGAAAATTGGCCGCTTTCGGTCAACCATTTTTAACTGATCTCGCGGAGGTCTCCAGGCTCGATATTAGGGCGTTAGTTAAATTTGTTGATTCCACAAAGTGGTTTGAACAGCAGTAGCTGTTAGAGTAAGGGTTGATTAAACCATTTCTAGTGCATCACAATGGGCCCATTGGTGGCCCAAGTGTTGGGCTGGGAAGCAGCCTTCTTGACCCGGTCCTTTTGATCTAACCTAAGATAGAAGTTAGTAGGATAAGATATTATATTGGGTCAAAAACTAATTGGGAAGGTTTGGGATCTATACTTTTGATCAATTATAGGATTTAATATCTGCTTGCGTATCTAATTTCTATTCGAATTGGAACTTGAATTATTTCTAGTTATAAGTTAACTTAGACTAAGTTTTTTTTGAATTCTTTGTAATTTTATTATTTAAGCCAATTGATAGTTAAAATATATGCATTTTTTTTTTAATGTTAGTTTTTTAATAAGCTGATGCGGTCTGATGTGCGCTAGTGCAAGAAAAAAATATACACTTTTTCTCCACTTAACTCCCTACGTTTCGCCAATCTACTTGGCATCATCAGGGGCAGGATCTTTATTTTATAAGACACAAACAAAGATAATACATAAGAGACAATATCATAAAAAACATGTATAAGTGTCACTTACATTGAAAAGTTGGAAAAAATATATAATACAAAAACATTAAACAATAACAACAATTTTTTTAAATTTGAGTCACATAACATAATTTATCTGTACCATCAATGTCAGGTACATTTGTCAGACTGATTTGTTATCATAAACATAACAAATATGCTGCCGCAATTTCGTCGCTATCTTCCTTTTTGTTCATTGTTTTTTCTCTGTTTTTTTCAAAAACAGGCTCTCCAGTGTGTATCTTGTTCTCTCTCTTTTCTCTGTGTCTAAAATTCTGGCGTTTTGTATATCAGCTGTATGCGCATGTGTCAGTATATGTTGCGCAGGAGCTGTACCGCTTTTGTTTCTTCTTATATCCGATTCGTGTTCTTGTAATCGCACTCCTAGTGGTCTTTTTGTCGTTCCAATGGATATTTTGTTGCAGTCGTTGTTCTCTCCTCCGTTGCATTTAATTTTTTGCAATGTATGTGATGCTGTGGTATCGTTTTGTTCATTTGTTGTTTGTGAAAAGGTTATTTGTTTGGACTTATTATTTCTTTGGTCTCTTTGAGGGTATTTACTAAATGACGCGGGTTGTTGTTATTTATAAGCACTTTGCAAATTTTCAGCAATACAGCTAAAAATATGATAAATAAAGTTTTAACCCTTAGCCATGAACAATTTACGGAATCGAACAAGGAAAAAATTTGCAAAGTGCTTATAAATAACAATTACACGCGTCATTTAGTAAATACCCTCATTGAACAAAAAACCAAAGAAATTAATAATAAGTCTAAACAAAAAACCTTTTCACAAACAACAAATGAGACAAAACGATACCACAGCATCACATACATTCCAAAAAATTAAAAGCAACGGAGAAAAGAACAACGACTGCAACAAAATATACATTGGAACGACAAAAAGACCACTAGGAGTGCGATTACAAGAACACGAATCGGACATAAGAAGAAACAAAAGCGGTACAGCTCTTGCGCAATATATACTGACACATGCCCATACAGCTGATATACAAAACGCCAGAATTTTAGACACAGAGAAAAGAGAGAGAACAAGATATATACTGGAGAGCCTACATATTCTGAAAAACAGAGAAAAAACAATGAACAAAAAGGAAGATAGCGACGAAATCGCGACATCATATTTGTTATGTTTATGATAACAAATCAGTATGACAAATGTACCTGACATTGATGGTACAGATAAATTATGTTATGTGACTCAAATTTAAAAAAATTGTTGCTATTGTTGAATGTTTTTATATTATATATTTTTTCCAACTTTTCAATGTAAGTTACATTTATACATGTTTTTTATGATATTGTCTCTTATGTATTATCTTTGTTTGTGTCTTATAAAATAAAGATCCTGTCCCTGAGGATGCCGAGGAGATTGGCGAAACGTAGGGAGTTAAGTGGAGAAAAAGTGTATCTTTTTTCTTGCACCAGCGCACATCAGACCGCATCAGCTTATTAAAAAACTAACACTAATAAAAAAATCCATAAAGCGCTCAGCGAATAAATATCATATGCATTTGTATTAGGGTGAGCTACAGAAAAATTAAACCTAGTATATTTAAGTTATTTGCGATCATAGTTTATTTGTATATTTTTCCTTACTTCATTTGAATCAATTGATCTTATACAAAGCTGTGTAGAGGTTCAGAAATATTTATAATTGTTAATAAAATTTAAGGAATATATGGATGAAAATCTAAGTGTTCTGCAATCATTCAAGGCTAGGCTTTAAATATTTGGTGTGTGTAATGAGCTTGCGCGCGGAAAGGCGAAGTGAAAGAGAGTGATATTGACGGACGAACATACTTATGTCAGGCTTTGGGGGTGCTGTAAGGAAAAAGGAGCCAGCACAGCGCCAATGGTTCAGCGAAAGCTGCGCTGAAGTGGGTGGGAAGACTCCACCTGACCCCTCAGCGGGTAAGGGGGTAAGAATATACCCGCGGTAGGTATGCCTGTCGTAAGAGGCGACTAAAATACCAGATTCAAGGGTAGTGTAGCGCAACCCTTCAGGTTGCCAGCGCAATATATAGCTTCTCCAAACCTAATTGTCAACCTCACCTATCCGCGGCGAATCCTGTTTCACTAACAGACGAGGCTCTGGCGACCCCAAGCTCCTCATGGAACTTGGGGGGTGGGGAGGGAGGGGATGGCCTGAAGGTTTAATGTGGCCACATAAATCGTTCCCGAGATGGTTGGGCTAGCACCTTAATGGTGCTGTGGTACCGGAGCGTACCGGATCTGTATCCGGCAAAGGACCATCACATCGATAACACTTACCAAAGCCTTCGGGGAGCAACCTTATCGCTACAACAACAACAACAACAACTCCACCTGACAGGACAGGCCTTCATATTTTTCTGCCCCTTATGCTTTCCCATCTAACTTTTCCCCTCACGCCTATTTCTATCTTTTTCAGCTTTTTCTTTCCTTTCAATACACATGCAGGTATGAACCCTTTTTGTTCATGTGGTTGCGGGTGAGGACGGTGGTGCAATATCCCGCCAAATCTGACGAGCTAGCCTGGGATGTAAGCATACCTGCTTGCCGCCGCTCCTAACCACCCCAAACAGTCAGCCACGTAACAGATTCTACTCAAGTTTTTCATTAAACAATTAAAAGAAAAATTCATTAAGAGCATTTTAACTATATATACGTAAGGAAGGGTTTTTGAGCGGCCACTGTAGGCGGTAAAAAAATTATCAGGTGTTGTTTAAACTTAAAGAATAATTATTTAATTGAAGAATTTAGGTTATAAGTAACATTTTAAAAATAGTATAGCAAATTGAATATTACATTGTGAGTGCGAACGTTGCGGCGTTTTTGAGTATCTTCGATCGACTGCCTGTCGGTTACTCTTCAATTGTTGGCGTTGGTTTTATGCTAGTGTTGCATTTTTGGCAGAGTTGCCATTATTATCTTACATTCGGCCTCTACTGACACATTCGATCGCCCCCGCTCCTTCCCTGAGGTATTTTGATCGACCTCGTCTTCATACGTTTCGTTATCATCGTAGGGTGGTAGCTCGCACCACTGTTTTATTTTGTCTGATGCGTATGCTGACGAATAATGTGTTCGACAATAACCTGGCAAGTCCTCAACTACATACCTGTCATTACCAAGAGACCGCGTGATTATCAACGGACCCTTGTAATGGGGCTCTAATTTTCGTGAATGCCCTGTACTAGGTAGCTCATTTTCGACGAGCACCAAGTCGTCGACGTAATATACTGTTGGTTTACTATGTTGTCTGTCAAATCGTATTTTTGCTTGCTGCCTCATCTTGCTAATTTTAGCTGCTGCATTACGTCGTATTTCTTCTAGATAATATAGTATATATAGTAATAGCATTGACAAAATTCTCCTGTTTGTACGTTCAGCGTGTCCGTTTGTCCTCGGAGTACGCACAGCGTTTTTTACATATTCGATTCCGTTGTCGTAACAATATTTCGCAGACTCTTTGGATGTGAATGCGGTACCCCTGTCAGTCACGATTCGCTCAGGCATACCTACATAACTACTGACCTCGTTTAATATGTCTATCACCGGTTTGGTCCTTGTATTCTTGACTGCTCGTATAATTTTGTAAACGCATCGACAAGGACAAGTATATGCTCGTTTCTCTGACTACTTTTTGTGAAAGGACCTAAATGGTCTAAGTGTACTGTCTTAAACGGGATTGGCTCGATATCATCAAAATGGTATTCACCTTCTTTCCTCCCCCTCGATCTTTATTGTATGCGCATTCTACGCACGACTTAATATAAGATTTTACACAGTTCCGCAATCTTAGGAACCATAGATAACTTATCAATCGCTGTATCGTTTTCTCGACGCCTAATTGTCCAGCATTATCGTGGAAATCATGTAAAACCTTCCATCGCAATGCCTTTGGTACAACCCATAATTTTGCACCTTTGCGTTTTTTGAATAATCGACCATTCTCAACTATGTACTCATCTATCATATTAGTGTTCTTCATTTTTAATTGTTCGACCATCTTCTTTATATCAGCATCCTGTAGCTGCATACTGAATAACCAGTCCGTTTCATCTACTCCTATTTTCAACACACACAAGGAACCTTCATCCACCTCATGAGATACTTCTACGGGTGCTCTGCTGAGAGCGTCTACGTGTTCCATACGCGAGCGATGTTCTATCTTTACATCATATTCTTGGACCTTCAACCACCAGCGCGCGGGATAAGGTCTTTATTTGGCATAGCCGTCTTAATTGCGTTGCAGTCGGTTATCACGGTAACTTCTTTGCCGTGAACATAGTATTTAAATCGTTCAAGTGTTTCTACCACAGCAAGAGTCTCTAACTCATAACTATGAAACTTCTTCTCATTTTCGCTCGTTGATCTACTGAAATAAACTACCGGCTTCCAGCCGTCGGTTTCTTGTTGTAATAATACTCCAGCTAATCCAATGGAACTCGCATCGGTATGAATTTCATGCTTAGCTTCGATTCTGTATGACGTTACCACTGGCTTAGATGCTAATGCCATCTTTAGCTCTTCAAACGCGTGTTGTTGTTCTTCAGACCATTGAAACTTTTGATCTTTACGTAGTAAGCGTCTTAGTGGTTCAGACTTTATCGCATAAAATAGCATATGCACACAATCTCGACTCACCGTTTTTCTTTTTCACGAGTACAATAGGACTCGCATATTCAGACTCTGACGATTCTATTATATCGCTATCTTGGAATTCAGCAATAATTTCTTGCGCGATGATTTTCTTTGGTTCTGGGATACGGTATGGATTTTGTGCAATGGGTACTGCACTATCTAACTCAATTTTCATAGATAATATATGTCTTACCTATTTCGCTTATCTTATTTGCAAATATATCGTTATATTCATTCAGCATTTCTATTAATTTCTTCATCTTCGTACTTTCAAGTTCTCCGCATTTTATATCGTTTTCGGTTATTGTCTTACGTTCAGATAATATGGTTTCCCGATTTTTCGCGCCCGTCGCGTATTCGAAATTTAATTGTCCGTTATTTATTTTCGCGAGGATATTTCGATTAAATATCTCTTGACCTAATGGTACATCTAACGTTAACAAGTCGTCATCAACTATATATAACACTACGCTTAGTTTAATACTGTCTATCTGTATTTCAGTTTTATCAATTCTTTTGCCATCGCGCGCCACTGCAAGTACCTTTTATTTTCAATGAACAAAGCTCTCTTTCGATTTCTAATTTGTTATCACACGATTCCCGAATCATGCTACACTCACTTCCCGTATCAACAAATGCTTTTATTGCTTTTTTCTCAATGTAAATATTTTCATACAAAATTGATCATTGCACTCGACTTTTCGAGTTATGGCACTCTTCTTACCACAATTCACAGGCTCACCTTTCGGATGAACTTTCTGACAATCGGCACATCGTGCTTTGCGTTGTGGTTTAGGACACTTGGTCGATATGTGGCCTTCTTCACCACAATTATAACATTTTATTTTACTTCTATTTTCAGTGATAGGCTTAATACTAGTGTTACTCGCGCTTTTCGTTTTGTTTTGTTCACTTCTTATAATCGGTGTACTATATTGATTTTTACTATACTCGTCAAGCGTTTCACGTAAATGTCTCTTGCTGTTTGTATTTCACGATTTCTTAACCCGTTTGGCGTATATCTTATAATAGCATCTTCACTCAAATTATAGAGTTGACCGATATCGTTCATACGGTAAAACAATAATCCACGATTTTCTCATCTGTTTCACGTAACCAGAGAAACAATGCAGAAAATAGCTAACTTAAGAGTTGAACAGCTTAAAACGCTGCTACAGGAACGAGATAAACCGACGAAGGGTACTAAAGCAGAATTGATTTAACGTTTGTGTGAGGTAGAAAAAAGCGATGAAATAGATGTTATTGATAATAGTACAATGCCAGAACAAATTGATGAGTTGCAGGAAATTATGCAAAACATTACTATCCTGTTGCAACAATGAAACGATAGCAACCACAAACGAATAATTTACGTGTTGTTAGTTCGTTAGTTTGATCAAGATATTTGTTAAGCTTTTCTTCTTTTTCTCGAATTTCACCCTCGTTATTATTCGTTAAACTTAGGTCTTCGTTATTTGTGTCTTTATATTTGTTTCGCGTTTAGTTTTCCGTAATCGTTGTTATTACACGTTCAACTCCGATTCACGTTTATTATTGTTATCTCGTTTATGCAACCGTCGTTATCATACGTTCAACTTCGGTGCGCTTTCAGATTGTTATCTCGTTTTTCCAACCGTCGTTATTATACGTTCAACTTCGGTTCTAAATATATATGTATTCAACTCAACATATATATTGATGCTACTATGCACATATGTATATTCATAATAAGTACGCCTAACGTTCGTTGCAAATTCAAAATTTGTTTTATATATGTAATGCGCGCACTGATGATGCTGACAACTCGTCAACAAACACTTTTGTGTGGCAAATATATACACCGTACTACAATTTTCTCTTATTTACTCGAATGCATCTGTACATACGTATGTATGCATGCACGTATCTACGTTAAGGGTTGATTTTCTGGTACAATCACGATCTTAAACACATATGTATATTTGTATATATGATTTTCAATCATGTTACTACACGAATCACATTTTTCTTTCCAACCATATATATGTATCTATGATTTTCAATCATGTTTCTACACGAATCGGATTTTTCTTTTATTTTATATGTATCTAACCGTTGGTACATATATATATTATCTCAAGTTACTATCAGTTTCAGCACTTTTTCCGTATATTCACGCGATTCTCAAATGTATTTAACGCGTGCATGCTACAACATGATCTCGATAATACTCGCGTTACACGCATTTTTACATATTAAACATTTATATGTATTATTTCTTGCACTTTTCCATATAGGATTTTTTTCTGAAAGGAAAAAGGAAAAGGGTTCTTGAGCGGCCACTGTGTGTGGTAAATAAATTGTCAGGCGTTGTTTAAAATTAAAGAATAATTATTTAATTCAAGAACTTAGGTTATAAGTAACATTTTAAAAATAGTTTAGCAAATTCAATATTTCATTGTGAGTGCGAACGTTGCGGCGTTTTTGAGTATCTTCGATCGACTGCCTGTCGGTTAATGTTCAATTGTTGGCGTTGGTTTTATGCTAGTGTTGCATTTTTGGCAGAGTTGCCATTAGTATCTTACATATATAATGCATATATGATTTTAACAATTCAAATTTTGGTTAAGTATAAGTAATGTACATATTAGCAATATGTGAGACACTTTTTTTCTCTTTAAACCATAATGTTCAATAAAATTACACAATTTTGCGTAGCTTACTTAGTCTTAATATCAGCAATCATTTCATTTGTGCTTATAAAGTTTAGTTAAGTCATGCCGTCGGCAAGTTTCTCACGAATGAAAAAAATAAATAAAAAAAAAATGTTGTCTTTAGCTTTAACATTAAAGTACGTGTATTTAGAATATAATATCAAAAAGGTTACATTAAAAACTCAAGCGCATGCGTCGCCTTTTCTTTGCCATTTCATCTAAAACTTCATCAACGGTAACAATTTGATCACGGAGGATGCTTAGTGATGCACAGCCATTCAATCCATTTTCACTCATTGTGTTTCTCAAATAGTTTTTGATCAGCCTAAGAGTTGAAAAATATCTCTCGTTCGTTGCCGTTATTACTGGAAGCGTACACAAGATTTTCAACAACATGTAAACATTAGGAAAAGCCACAGAATCGCATTCCTGTAATATTAATCATAGATAAATTGATAAAAAAATAACCGAAGTATGTACCTCCTTCGGGAATAAGTAGAATTCATGCTTTTTGAGCCTATGCATGAGATCTAACGTATACGTATATAAAATTCAAAAGAAAGAAACTGATCGAATAGGAAAAAATTTTATTTAAAAAAGTCATATCTACACGGAAAAAACACTCATGTGTTTTTTACATTTTAAAATTTGAAAAACACATTATTTTTTCATTTATCAAATAATTTGAATTTTAAATTTTTGAAATGTGTTTTTGACATGAAAAAAATGTAGATATTACATTACAATAATGTGTTTTCCACATGAAAAATAATGTCAAATTTGCGTTATATTTCAAAATAGGACATGTGTTCTTCAAAAAAATGCTGTAAATTTGACATTATTTAAATGTGGAGAATAAAATCAAAGCACGATTATTAGTATCGTTTAGTTCGGCAAACAAACAGAATCGAAAGCGATGTTTATATTGTAACGAATTTGCTGCAAATCCTCTTATTTGCAATCCTCTGCTAAGTTCGAATCACTAAACTGTTGAATAAATAACTCCAATATTGAATAATGGCCTTTATTAAAGTACTTCACAATAACACTTATACTTTGCTACTCGCTGGCTTAATAACCAAACTGATTGATAACTCAAATGAAACTCTACTACTGGCCGCCAGATCGCGTGCTTAATCAAACTGATTGATAGCTCAACTCAAACTGAACTTCTTCTTACTCGCTTGCGCTACTTTTATAGTTTACGCTGCATACATCTAGGCTCATCTATTTCCAGAACTTACTAGTTAGTTTCGGCTACAAAATCGCCAGCCACAACTACGTGCACAAATTATTGCTCTCTCTTGTGACAACTCAGATAAGATATATGCATGTGTTTGTGCATTGCCGCTCCGCTGCTCGTATACGTACATATGTGTAGACGCAATTATTTATTCGTTTATGTAGATACATAATGACTGAATTATTGATGTGAATGTTTGTAGTGTACAGTCTCTCGCGTATACATAGGCGTATAAGTAAATGCATCTGTGTGTGACATCTTTCGGCTGCCTTATATATGTGTATACATGATTAGATTATTGACGTAAATACTGCTTATCGTGGCCTTAGCATCGCCTTAGTGATGGTATAACTTAGTGATGTTAATATCCGTGACAATATGTATGTTTATATGTAGCTTGTCGCCGTGACATAAGGGCAGAATAATCATGCAAGTATTCAGACGCATGTAGTTTTAATATTTGCCTTTTCATTCAGTTGAATGTAATCGCTGTTGAGGCAAACGAGCAAACGCCTGAATAAGTTGGTTGATTTTAAATCAATGTCGATTATGTTCGTTTAAGCAAGTTGGATCATTGAACACATATTCATTTTGTCGAATGTGATCGAACGTTGCTGTGTTCGATTTTTGCTGTTTTCTGATATGTATGTAGGTGGTCGTTAGCAAATTTACAAGGAAACTTCTTTATGAAATTATAGTAAAAGTTAACATGTACATTTGTATATTTAATAAATTGCAGAATTATTATGAAACAGAATATGATTAAAATATATGTGTTCACCTCGTACATACATATGCTTGCATATTAAAAATATAATATCACGAAGAAAGTAAATACGTAGCAGAATTATAAAGAAATTTATTAACATAGACATAAAAACATCAAATATTTGAATTGTAACGACCTAAAAAATCAAATGATCCTGAGGAAAGGGGGGGGGGAGGTTTAACCCCCTCCCCCCGTCGTTACGCCCCTGGGTAGGTACTAGTCATCACACTCCTCAGCAATCTGGGGCGTTGATCAGAAAAATAAATAAAAGCGTGGGCCGTGTCAAATTTCTATTGATAGTCAACCGCTCATCTCTTTATAAATGACATTTTCATATATGCATACATATATGCTAGGCTTCACGTTTTTAGAAATTCCACACGTTAATTATATGCTTATAGTGCGTTTTAAATATCGAAGCACTCTTTTAACTTCCACCCAATTGGCTTTGCAATATTGGAATTGGAATGACTGATCTTACTCAGGCCTTAACTAATATTCGGACGACTAATTCTTGCAGCATACTGTAACCAATTTAGGGAAATTCCACCTATTTGCAACCTTCTGCTTACGTTCGTATCGCTAAACTGTTGAAAAAAACACTCCAATATTCTCTATTACAAAATGGTCTTTATTAGACTACTTTGAAAGTACTTCGCAATTAAACTTCTCTTCACAACTAATAGCGTGCTTAAATCAAACTGATTACAGATTACTCAGCTTTAGCTGCTTTTATACTCTGTGCCCAAATGTCTAGACGTTTCTTCTGGTAGAATTTTCTACTTGGTTACCAGCTGTACGCTACCAGCTATAAACTTCAGATACACGTTTATAGCCTATCGTATATCCATATGCGCGTGTATATGTGAGTAATACTTCCACCGATGGCAACATCTGTATGTGAGTTATCTCTTCGTTGCCTTGTATGTATGTGGGTAATTGATGATTAATGTGTTTATGTAGCTTGCTTAATGTTTCTGTTGTTGTGCCTTTATTTAATAACCTTAGAGATGGTAATATTTGTCACAATACATAATGCAGCCCATTGCTTTTTGGTATGGAATCAAACTCATTTCTTGTCTCTCTTCATCTAATTCTGGAAACATTTCCCTGAACAAACGCTAATTTGGATCCATGGGCGAACTAACTGGAGTACAGTCAGTGATATTTAATCGCTGTATCACATCCAGTAGATACGGTTTCTGGTCTATAGAAATCGATCCATCGTTGTCGCACGAAGTATTCATACCGTTGCCGTCGGTCCCATATACTTGTTATTGTTGTTGTTATAGCGATAAGGACATTCCGTGAAGGCCATGGGAGTGTTATCGATGTTCGCGGTCCTTTTCTGGATGCAGATCCGGTAAGTTAAGGTAAAAAGCACCATTAAGGTACTAGCCCGACCATCGGATCAAAGTTGAAAACTTCTAGGCCATCACCACCCTCCCACCCTCTAGATCCTTAAAGAGCTTGGGATCGCCAGAGCCTCGGCGGTTAAAGAAACAGGATTCGCCACGGGTAGGTGAGGTTGACAATTGGGTTGGAGAAGCTATATATTGCGCTGGCAGCCCTTTGAAAGGGTTGCGCTACACAACCCCTTGAATCAATTTGGCATCTTAGTGGCTTCTTACGACAAGTCACAAATTGTCATCAATGTCCTCTAACGGGAGTCCAAGGAAACTTGCTGTTTCAACAGGGGTGGACCATAATGAGAGGGGTGTTAGGGGCGCTGGTTCCACAATACAGTTAAAGAGATGCTTGGTGTCATGTGGGGAAAAATTACAAGCAGGGCATATGTTTTGTATGTCGGGGTTAATTCTGGATAGGTAAGAGTTTAACCTGTTACAGTACCCACATCAAAGTTGAGCTACAGTGACGCGCGTTTTCCTAGGGAGGGTGCGTTCCTCCTCTGCTAGTTTTGGGTATTGTTCTTTGAGTATAGGATTCACCGGGCAATTCCTGGCATAGAGGTCCGACGCCTGTTTGCGGATTTCACTGAGGACCTGCTTGTGTTTTTTAGCTTCATACGGATGTGTTCTCAGGTGCCGTACTTCCTCATAATGCTTACGGAGATGACTCCTTAAGCCCCTGGGCCGTATCGGCTCATCAATCAGATGTCTGTTGGGATTCCCAGGTTTCTGGGTATACAACAGAAACTGATTGGTTCTCATTTCATTTCTCTCCATAATGGGGAGTATTCTCGCCTCATTATGTAGATGGTGTTCTGAGACTTAAGAAGACAGCCCGTGGCGGTTCTGAGGGCGGTATTTTGGCAGGCCTGTAGCTTCTTGCAGTGAGTAGACTTTAGGATTGGCGACCATATCGGGGACGCGTAGCATGCAATTGGCTGGCCAATTGCTTTGTAAGTGGTAATGAACGTTGCTTTGCCTTTACCTCAAGTATTTTTTGCGGCTCTGGATTTTCGGTACAATGTTGTTGTTGTATTAACGACAAAAATACTCCCCGAAGGTTTTGGGAAGTGTTATCGATGTTGATGGTCCTTTGCCGGATATAGATCCGGTACGTTCCGGTAACAAAGCACCATTAAGATACCAGCCCGACCATCTCGGGAACGATTTATATGACCACATTTAACCTTCTAGGCCATTCCGCCCCACCCCCTAGTGCCACGCGGAACTTGGGGTCGCCAGAGGTTCGCCTGCTAAATACGTGTATGATACATTCATATTTGTAACAGGATTCCCCTCGCATAGGTGACGTTGACACTTTTTTTGCAGAAGCTTTGAAGCTATAAAGCTTTGTTTTGCACTTATCAACACATTGAATCCCTACAATAGCGGTTGCATGCTCAACAAAGTGTAGATCCTGATCGAACGTCACACCCAAGATTTTGGGGGTGTAAGACAGTCGGTAGCGTAGTGCCATTGACATGGATGTTCAAAATGGTCGACGTTTGGGACATCCATGTTGTAAATAAGGTCGCCGATGAATTCGTCGGTGACAATGTCAGGTTTCGGGAGGCGAAGGAACTGGAAATATCAAGTGGGTTTTGGAGGTGAAGAAGAGCTCAGGTGGTGTAGTAAGCCGTTACAAGGCACGTTTAGTAGAAAAAGGATATTAGCAAGTTAGAAGCGACGACATTACAAGTACATTTCTTCGTAGTCGTTGCTTCTAACTTATGAATATCCTTTTGCTACTAAACGTGCCTTTTACCGGCTGACTACACCAACTGAGCTCTTTTTCACCTTCAAAACCCACTTGTATTCAATAGACTTTCTTGCGGCTGGCAGGTCGGTTAGCTCCCAAGTGCCCATTTTGTACTAAAGCGCGTTTCCGGAAGCCATCGCAACCTTCCATTCTTTGCTATCTGTGCCACCCAGCACTTATCGAACGGTTAATGGCTCATATGATTTATTTTTACTGCTAATAGGCCAAGCTGCGTTGCAGCATCCGCATCAGCTTGAATTTTAATTTCATCGTCTGAAAGTTTAATGACAGACATCTCGCTGTATGGTTGATGTTGAGGAATCACTGAATCCGAAAAATAAGGATTGATGAGCAGAAATGTTTGGATAAGTTAAAGGCTGTCGTTTAAAATTGTCGTTTACAATTTGGTATTCGCTTCCTTTAATTCGCGATTTATCCTCGCTCCATCCAAAAGATTCATCATATCAGATTCGTCATGGTAGTCTTCAGCTATGGAATCGTAACATACGATCACGGATCAAAAACTAGTTTTACCAAGCGATAAAAATAAGGCTATCCAAATATTTAAAAAAATAATAATATATTACGGATCTAGTGAGTACGCGTTGTCCCTAGTTCACATATTTCATTAATCCGATACACCATTTCGGAGCTATTGTGATTTTGAAATCGGCATTTGATCACGGATCATATAGTATTTTGCTACATGTGTGTAAATATATAATGGAAAATTGAATGCAGTGAAAGTGGAACGAACTATAGGGCATGTTAAACCACATGTTACACCATCCGCCTTTGAAGAATTATCACATTATTTTCGCGCCAATTATGCATGACTATTCAAGTGACATAATTAAGTTTTAAGTGTGCCGTCTTGTATCGTTTTACTTTTCATTGCCCACTTAAAATGTGCTTTATTTACAAAATTTCAATTGTCTTTCACATTCAATCGTTGTGTAGTCGTAATTTATGACATAATGGTAACTTGATCCCAAAACAATGAATTTGTTGGTTTATTTATTTAGATTTGTTAACATTTGTTTTTTACATATGCTCATATTATGGTGACGCTTGTTTTTTTTTCTTTTTGCATTCTTTGCATGTGTACATATTGAGTTGACATTTGTTTCTTATTATTAGCCGTGTTTTTTTTAAACGTAAACGTCTATACGCTTATACTTTATATGGACTGCTAAGCGTCAAACTTTAAATACACCTCTGAAGTTGCTGCGCATAAAATGTGTACTACTAAATTGCAATTCGCATTATACTCAGATGTAACTGAAATATATGATTTGGTATCACCCTCTACACTAATTCTATGTATTCTATGTGTGTCCACAATTCATCACAACTGATTTAGCTATATGTTATACACAGTCATACAACAGAGGGTTGTGTCTCCGCTTTTCGTTACACCATGTTGCTGTAGTTAGTTGTTTAACCACTGCCGCTAGATGGGTCTCCTAAGCATTATCTAAGCGAGGATAGACGTTTTTTTTTTCATGCGCGTGTATAAAAAAACACGGCTATTTTAACGTTTTTTTTTTTTTTTTGTGCATTGAGTTGCGAGTACTTAATGAGAATTATGACTAAGGTGGAATGCTTACTTATATAATTCGATTTTATTTTGTTAAAGTATTTTGGTTATTACTAAAAGTTGATTGTAAAATTATTTTATTATTTTCTTCTAAGTGACCCCATATATCTACTATCTAACTTAACTAGGTACAAAGGATCCTATATATCTAGTATTTAACTTATAAACGGTTAAATCTAAAACTAAATCATTTATATTTATTTCCTATCATTTATCTTAATATGATATTTCTAGCAAACATAGCTCTTGAGTCGTTATTTCATTTTATTTGAGTCGAACTAAAATTACAATATTAGAATAAGATGATTGTAGCTAGTTGTACAGAACGTTTAGGGGCTGTAGTTGATGGAAGAGCGAGGAAGTTATGTAGTAGAAGTAGTTCAACTAAAGGGTAAAAGGATGGTACAGTGGATGCAATTTTTTATTTTTAAATGTACTTTTTATATTTTTCATATTTTCCAGCAATATTTTTATCTGATCTTATGTGTCAGGCGATTTTTTGGTGGCCAAACCGAATCGTCATGTTATTTATGAAGAACTATTTTAATTTTTAATTTTTGTTATTTTGTCTACTTTTGTCACATGTATAACTTCTGGGGTTACTTGGGTACCTATTTTCTCTTTTTTTTTAAATTTGCATACTCGAGTTTCTACTATTCTTGACCAATTTGTCTCCTAAGGGACAACTGTCTTTTTATTTTACAAGTCCTAGATCGCCGGCATTTTTCAGCCTGGTCAAGTATTGTCCTAAGTCAATCTCTTCCTCAACAATCAGGTTGCTTGTATTTTTATTATGCTACCATTTTTCTATCCTTTGAGGAATTGAAAACGAGCGCGACTTGTCTTTTGCAAATTTATATAGCGCTTTATCGCTACATAGTATAAAACAAAGTCGCTTTTTCTGTCCCTATATCCTTTTGAATGCTTAATCTTTTAAAACTACGCAACGGACTTTGTTGCGGTTTTTTTAATAGATAGTGTTATTGAAGAGGGAGGTTTATACATACTATAATAACATCCATTAAATACCCTTCAGAAAACACGAGTACTCCATAAATAGTGTAAGGGGAATACTCTTTTAGGAGTATAGGAGTGCTCAAAAACTAATCTGTATTCATACAAAAAATGTGCTCAAATTAACATTGCGATGTCCTAGGAGAGGAGTAGGTGATCCCACTCTCGCTTTGTTAGGGAGTATTCCATAAAGTACATATGTGAGAGTACTTTTCAAAGTACTTTCACTGTAGTAGTCCATGGAGCACCCACAGAGGATCATATGCCAAAGTACTCCAGAAAAACTACTCTATGGAGTATCTGCGGAACAGTACTCTCTAAGCTACTCCTGAAATATTACTCCTTGGAATACCGACAAGAGATTACTTACGAAACTGCTCTCAAAACATAACTCCTTGGAATACTAGCAAAAGTGTACTCGTTAAACCACCGTCGATGGATTACTTAATGGAGTACCTACAGGAGATTACTTAAGAAAGTACTCTCAAAGCATAACTCCTTGGAGTAGCTATGGAAGAGTAATTTTAAAGCCATCGCTAGAGAAAAAGCCACTCAAAATAAAACATAAAATTTATAAAAATATCATATTAGTTTCTTTATTCACGCAAATGCTAAATAACATAATTTTCGTCTTTTTGCATCCAAACTAAATTTCAAAGATGGCGAAAAATTATAGCCTTCTGTTGCTATGCTAGGAGAGCTGAACAATTCCATAACCTCTGATCCTGCGGCACAGTTTGGAGTTTCAATTTGGAGGGCCGCATTTTCCCCATTTTTCAATCTACGCGCGAACTTTTCCCTCTCCATTTTCTGAATCCGTCTTTTGCGACGTGCGCTGTATTCCATATTTTACCTTTATATATTTGGTTGTAATTACTTTTTTTTCACCAATAAAATTGTTTGTCTTTTAAATTAAATTCACTCCGATAACTCTTTCCGACACAATTCCCCTTTCAATATTTCTCTATACTGTTACGAATATTAGCAACACTAAGAAGTACTGTCATCTCTAAGCTGATGCTAGTATAGGTTAGGTTAAAGTGGCTGCCTCCGCTGTCCGAGCGGGGACTCACGTAGGCCGTTGTGGCCCGTTGTGCTACCACGCGGGGGGCCCTATTTCCTGTTACCCTACTTTCGAAGAAGAAGAAAGTTTAGACCCCAGTGAGGCTAAACCAGCGCGTTTGCTTAATTAAACGCAAGATGTCGTTTGGGTTTATAGATTCAAGCTCCGCAAGGCACCCAAAATAGTGTCTGTGGAGGCATTGGTACCTGGTTTTTGACAGTGCGGGACAGTAGCACAGATAGTGCTCTACGCTTTCTATCTCCTCCTCGTCCCTACAGCTGCGGCAGAAGTCATTTGTCTGCAGGCCCATATAGGCACCGCGAGTGCCCATGTGGCAGTGACCTGTAAGAAGGCCCACTAGTGGGCTTATAGAGATACGGTTTAACAATATCACCGATTGCGATCTCTTTTCATCCAGCTTAGGCCAGATTTGCTTGTATATACTACATGTAGGTTCCTTGGCCCATCTGGCGTTTGCCTGATCGGTGAAAAGAGATCGCAGGTAGTGTTTGCAAGTGTTTAGAGGGGGGCTGGCCCAACCAGCGGAGGTTATTGTTTGCAGGTTGGTGCCTTCCCTAGCTAGCTCATCCGCGGCGCAGTTTCCTGCGATGTCACATAGATGCCGACGCTAAGCAGTGACTTGAATGCACATCAATAATTCAATCATTATGTCTGCACATATGTACGTACACGCAGTGGAGAAGCAACGCAAAAACACATGCAGATATCTTATCTGAGATGCTCCCAAAAGTATGCAATTATAATTGTGGAAGTCTCGCTCACAAATATGCGCGCATATGAGAGCTACACACGTGCATCTGTAGCTATAATTATATACCAGTAACTAAGTAAATTCTGGAAGCGCCTAGAAGATGAGGAAATTACACAGTATAAAAGCAGCAAAAGTAGAGGCGCGAGAATCAGTTTGGTTTAAGCAAGCTATTGGTTGCAAAGTATAAGTGTTATTGTGAAGTACTATAATAAAGGGCATTTTTGCATTATTCAATATTGGAGTTATTTATTCAACAGTTTAGCGATACGAACGTTGGCGGAGAATTTGGAATAAGCGGAGTTGCAGTAAATTCGTTACAATACTATAGTATGTAATCATAAAACCAGTTGCGCGGTTGCATTTTATCAGAGTTGCCATAGTAAAATTTTATTATCCCTCCCTCGGGTAATTTGGGGATATCCCGGGATGGTTTTGGGGACTCTATCGCGTCGTCCCGGCGTCATATAGTGGTCCTCCGAACCATCCCCCAATGACCCACAAAATACCCCGAGTTAGTCCCCAAAACTATCCCGGAATGTCCCCCAAATGACCCCGATGGAGTCCCCAAAACCATCCCGGAATGTTCCTCAAATTTCACGTAGGAAGTCCCCAAAACCATCCCAGAATGTCCCTCAAATGATCCCGGGAAGATTCGATGGAGTCCCCAAAACCATCCCAGAATGTCCACCAAATGACCGCGGGAGGACCGGAGGGAGTCCCCAAAAAGATCCCGGAATTACCCCCAAATGACCCCGTAGGAGTCCCCAAATACCATCCCAGAATGTCCCCAAAATAACCCTGGGAGGACCCGAGGGAGTCCCCAAAGACATCCCGGAATGACCCCGATGGAGTCCCTAAAACCATCCCAGATTGTCCCCCAAATGACCCCGAGGGAGTCCCGAAAACCATCCCGGAATGTCCCCCAAATTATCCCGAGGGAACCCTCAAAACATCCCGGAACGACCACTAAATGACGCCGGGACGACCCGATGGAGTCCCCAAAACCATCCCAGATTGTACCCCAAATTATCCCGAGGGAGTCCCCAAAACCATCCCAGAATGCCCCCAAATGACCCGGGAGGACTCGATGGAGTCCCCAAAACCCTCCAGGAATGACCCCGAGGGAGTTTCCAAAGCCATGCCGAAATGATCCTGAAAAAACCCCGCGGATTATTTTTTCCTATTCCCATTTCGGGGTTAGCAGCATAAAATGACACATATCGCTCCAATTGCTCATGCGTAGCACGTTCCACTTTTGATTTCCTTGAAAAAACCATGATTTTAAAATATTTGTTACAAAAAATAATGAACAATATTTAATTCTTACGTTATTCCATTTCGCGATTGTTGCACTAAACAGCTGATTTCGGTTTACTTTATTCAGGTCACCACAGTATGGTGAAAAGCACAGGTCATAGAGCTTTTTAGAGTTGTCAAGTTATGCACAGAATAAAAATATTTGTCAACTTGATAAAAATCTTGATTACTTGTCAACTTATTGACAATTTGTCAAGTGCACAGAATCATCTAGCCTTTAATTTTAGCGCCCACTTTATCCTGCCCATAAGTGCATTTTCCTTTCCTCAAGTTCTTTTTAAATTACCTGGCGGATAAATTTACCGGCCACTTCATCTTCCGTTAAAATTTGTTCTTAGGTTTAAATTGAGGCATTACCAGCTATTTTTTAGTTTTGTATACATATTTATAACATTTGACATTTATATTTGCATTTTATTTGAGTAATTTTCCTGGCACAACAATTTTATAATTCAGTTACAAAACTTCAAAAGGAAAACACAATGGAAGAGTCCCGTGTTTTTTACATTAATAGATTAAAAGGAGGGTTTGAAAGTGCGGAGATAAGAAGTACATCTGCAAGGGTATATCGAATGAGACCGGGTTATTTAAATGAACTATCTGATGAAGACTTTATTAAAAGATTTCGAATTTCTAAAGCGTCTTCCCGATTTGTATTTTATAAAATTCGCAATAATTTGAAATCTTCCACCAAAAGGTAAGTTTCTATTAAAAAAATTAACATGTTCAATTATAACTTACATATGGGCTTTATTAGGTATACATCGATATCCCCAGAAACCAAGCTGCTAATTGCGCTTAGATTTTATGCCAGCGGGAACTTTCTAATAACTGTTGCAGATTTTTGTGGGGTGAGCACTTCCACTGTAAGTCGTGTTGTGAAACAAGTATCTGGAGCACTGGCCAGATTGTATAAAGGGTTTATTAAACTGCCTACTGATACGACTACCATGGAACATACGATAATCGACTTTTATAAAATAGCAAAGTTTTCTAAAGTAATTGGCGCCATTGATTGCACCCACATTAGGATTCAATCAACAGGCGGTAATAGCGCAGAAATTTTCCGAGATCGGAAAGGCTATTTTTCTCTCAATGTTCAGGCAATGTGCAATGCGAAATTAATGTTCCAGGACTTGGTTGCATGGTGGCCTGGATCCGCACATGATAACAACATTTTTCGACACAGCCGTTTGAAATTCAACATGGAAGAAGGGCTTTTAAAAAGTAATTTCATTCTCGGCGATAGCGGTTACAAGCAAACCAATTATATGATGACTCCATTATTAAATCCAGCAAGTCCAGCAGAAAGATTGTATAATGAATCACAAATTCGTATACGAAATACAATCGAGCGTTGCTTTGCAGTTTGGAAACGGCGTTTACCTGTACTCTCAAAAGGACTTAGACTATCAGTAAACACAATAGTGGCTGTCATTGTTGCGTGCGCCATCCTGCACAATATTGCTATAATTTGTAAAGACCCATTTCTCCCGGAAAATGATTTTTGGTACCAGAAATCACAGAGGAAATCCTAAGTAACTCCGAAGCGACGAGTTTGGACTCATTAGCTAGAACTAGATTAATAGAAAATTATTTTGCAAAGTAAATGAGAACATTATATATGTTACATATTATCATTATTCATATTCATATTGTCTTATTTTAGATTATAATACCACACCAAGAAATTATACACAACAACAGAGGGATGGTGCTTTTCTGAAGAATATGTCCTATTTGACATGTTGTCGAGGGGTTACTTCCATAGCAGATTGAACAAAAAAATTACACTCAAATACTTCAGCGCTGCAACTCGTTCGGTGGTTGCACTGATGCTCGTTTTTGCCGTCTGCCCGCCGCCCGTACGATATACCACTTTTTTCGTTCGCCAACTCACATCGGCACTTTCATTTAAGGGATTCGTATTTATCCCTTAAAGATTTCCATTCTCGGAATTGTTGAAGCAAATAATGTTAATCTAAGTTAAATTACCCTGTATATGAAATTTAGCAAATAGATGGCACTGCAATGTACATATGTATGTACATCATACTTTTTGTTCCATGCCGTTACACTCTATTTTTGTTTTTTGCAAGTCAGCTGCGCAGCGCGCCTTAATAACTTAGTATTAGTTTCTGAGACAGCTAAATAAAAGTCTTTGTAAAACCGTAAGAACTACTCAGTGACAAATAAAGAGCTACTCCAAACGGACTAAGCGAACTTCTTTTTCTTGCCGAGAAAATACTGTAACAGGTTATGGGTACCAGTTTACCCAAGTTACAAAAACAAGAAAAGGAAGAAAAACATACAAATAAGAATTCTTCACGTGTTGCATTTTTTCTTTTAATATGGAACTGTCAAAACGCATCAAACCTCTGACTGGCGAAGCAGATTGGCCAATTTGGAAAAGGAAGGCGCGAGATTTGCTAGATTAGCATGAAGGTGCTCTAGATGCAATTGACGGCAAACTGGTGAAATCACAACCCATGGCAGTAGGTGCATCAGAAAGCGAAATCAAGAAACACAAGCAGGAGAAGGATTTGTACCGAAAGGCAAACAGTTATGCAAAATCCATGATTTCGAATTCAGTAGCAGACGTCGTTTATCAGAAAATAATGGATAAGGAGACAGCGCACGAAGCGTGGGAAGCACCTAAATAGAATTTTGAAGTACCGTCAAAAGAACAACTGTTTTAAATATGTACAGAATTTTTGCGTTTAATTGGAGTAATGGCGAAGATGTTTCGACGCACGTTGCAAAGTTAAGAAATCTATGGAACCAACTAAATAATGGTTTGAGATTAAAAGATGAGAACGAACTTCCCGGCCTTATTCTAGTTTGTAAAATTTTGCAAACCTTGCCTGGTGACTTCGAGAATTTCAGATCCAGTTGGATGCTATTGTCGCAGAATGAAGAGAGAACGTTTGAATAACTGATTATGCAGTTATGCATGTACAAAAGAAATTTAAGAAAGGCCACGGGGGCTATCACCGGAGAAGCACTTCTTGTGAAAAGCGGAAAATTTAAGCCAGAAAGAGGATCACAAAGATCAAAAGAGAACGACATTTGTAACTATTGCAAAAAGAAGGGGCATGCAAAAAGTGGATTGCTGATGGACGACCGCCAAAGAACGGTGCTGTGCGGAAATCGTGAGAGAGACGGAACTCTATACAAGGCAGCTATTGAATCATTAATTGCTGAAAACGTAGAGAGAGTCAGAATTGCTGAAGCAGGCAGCTCGACGCTGCAGTTGTATCATGAGAGATGGGGTCACCAAGACAGGCGACACGTAAGAGATATGCTCAAGAGAGAGTTTGGCATCACAGTTAAGCTAGAACGAGAAATATGTGAACGCTGTCTTTTTGGCAAAGCACATCGTCTACCTTTCGGCACTAGAGTTAAGGCTACGAAGGCAGGCGAACTTGTTTCCACTGATGTTGTAGGCCCAGTTTGTGAATGGTTTAGCAAGGCACGATTTCTAGTTGTGTCCAAGGACAGCTACACCAGGTTTCCTTGTGGTATTACAATTAAACAAAAATCAGATGTGAAAACAGTTTTAAGGCAGTTTATAGCACATGCAAATACGATTGGGCACAATATTCAGGAACTGCTTAGTGATAACGGCGGAGAGTTTGATTGCGAAGAAGTAAAAGGCTTTCTGGCAGAGAACGGAATCGTACATAGACTCACAGCGTCATATACACTACAGCAAAATTGCAGTAGTGAGCGGGAAAATCGAATGATTGTCGAGATGGAAAGGACATTTAAGTATTCAAACTGTGAAGCTAAATTTCCAGATGCAATATGACGTCAGCTATTTATATTTTTAATAGAACCGGAAAAACGTCAGAAGATGGAGTCAGCCCCTTCGAACTATGGATGAAGAAGAAGCCAAGAATCAAACATTTGCGCATCATATACATATTTATAACATTTGACATTTATATTTGCATTTTATTTGAGTAATTTTCCTGGCACAACAATTTTATAATTCAGTTACAAAACTTCAAAAGGAAAACACAATGGAAGAGTCCCGTGTTTTTTACATTAATAGATTAAAAGGAGGGTTTGAAAGTGCGGAGATAAGAAGTACATCTGCAAGGGTATATCGAATGAGACCGGGTTATTTAAATGAACTATCTGATGAAGACTTTATTAAAAGATTTCGAATTTCTAAAGCGTCTTCCCGATTTGTATTTTATAAAATTCGCAATAATTTGAAATCTTCCACCAAAAGGTAAGTTTCTATTAAAAAAATTTACATGTTCAATTATAACTTACATATGGGCTTTATTAGGTATACATCGATATCCCCAGAAACCAAGCTGCTAATTGCGCTTAGATTTTATGCCAGCGGGAACTTTCTAATAACTGTTGCAGATTTTTGTGGGGTGAGCACTTCCACTGTAAGTCGTGTTGTGAAACAAGTATCTGGAGCACTGGCCAGATTGTATAAAGGGTTTATTAAACTGCCTACTGATACGACTACCATGGAACATACGATAATCGACTTTTATAAAATAGCAAAGTTTTCTAAAGTAATTGGCGCCATTGATTGCACCCACATTAGGATTCAATCACCAGGCGGTAATAGCGCAGAAATTTTCCGAGATCGGAAAGGCTATTTTTCTCTCAATGTTCAGGCAATGTGCAATGCGAAATTAATATTCCAGGACTTGGTTGCATGGTGGCCTGGATCCGCACATGATAACAACATTTTTCGACACAGCCGTTTGAAATTCAACATGGAAGAAGGGCTTTTAAAAAGTAATTTCATTCTCGGCGATAGCGGTTACAAGCAAACCAATTATATGATGAC
Organism: Eurosta solidaginis; assembly: GCF_040869045.1. NCBI lineage: Eukaryota > Metazoa > Arthropoda > Insecta > Diptera > Tephritidae > Eurosta > Eurosta solidaginis. Next base: position 174,702,655 of record NC_090319.1, on the reverse strand, counting down.
TCCATTATTAAATCCAGCAAGTCCAGCAGAAAGATTGTATAATGAATCACAAATTCGTATACGAAATACAATCGAGCGTTGCTTTGCAGTTTGGAAACGGCGTTTACCTGTACTCTCAAAAGGACTTAGACTATCAGTAAACACAATAGTGGCTGTCATTGTTGCGTGCGCCGTCCTGCACAATATTGCTATAATTTGTAAAGACCCATTTCTCCCGGAAAATGATTTTTGGTACCAGAAATCACAGAGGAAATCCTAAGTAACTCCGAAGCGACGAGTTTGGACTCATTAGCTAGAACTAGATTAATAGAAAATTATTTTGCAAAGTAAATGAGAACATTATATATGTTACATATTATCATTATTCATATTCATATTGTCTTATTTTAGATTATAATACCACACCAAGAAATTATACACAACAACAGAGGGATGGTGCTTTTCTGAAGAATATGTCCTATTTGACATGTTGTCGAGGGGTTACTTCCATAGCAGATTGAACCAAAAAATTACACTCAAATACTTCAGCGCTGCAACTCGTTCGGTGGTTGCACTGATGCTCGTTTTTGCCGTCTGCCCGCCGCCCGTACGATATACCACTTTTTTCGTTCGCCAACTCACATCGGCACTTTCATTTAAGGGATTCGTATTTATCCCTTAAAGATTTCCATTCTCGGAATTGTTGAAGCAAATAATGTTAATCTAAGTTAAATTACCCTGTATATGAAATTTAGCAAATAGATGGCACTGCAATGTACATATGTATGTACATCATACTTTTTGTTCCATGCCGTTACACTCTATTTTTGTTTTTTGCAAGTCAGCTGCGCAGCGCGCCTTAATAACTTAGTATTTGCTTTTTCTGAGACAGCTAAATAAAAGTCTTTGTAAAACCGTAAGAATTACTCAGTGACAAATAAAGAGCTACTCCAAACGGACTAAGCGAACTTCTTTTTCTTGCCGAGAAAATACTGTAACAGGTTATGGGTACCAGTTTACCCAAGTTACAAAAACAAGAAAAGGAAGAAAAACATACAAATAAGAATTCTTCACGTGTTGCATTTTTTCTTTTAATATGGAACTGTCAAAACGTATCAAACCTCTGACTGGCGAAGCAGATTGGCCAATTTGGAAAAGGAAGGCGCGAGATTTGCTAGATTAGCATGAAGGTGCTCTAGATGCAATTGACGGCAAACTGGTGAAATCACAACCCATGGCAGTAGGTGCATCAGAAAGCGAAATCAAGAAACACAAGCAGGAGAAGGATTTGTACCGAAAGGCAAACAGTTATGCAAAATCCATGATTTCGAATTCAGTAGCAGACGTCGTTTATCAGAAAATAATGGATAAGGAGACAGAGCACGAAGCGTGGGAAGCACCTAAATAGAATTTTGAAGTACCGTCAAAAGAACAACTGTTTTAAATATGTACAGAATTTTTGCGTTTAATTGGAGTAATGGCGAAGATGTTTCGACGCACGTTGCAAAGTTAAGAAATCTATGGAACCAACTAAATAATGGTTTGAGATTAAAAGATGAGAACGAACTTCCCGGCCTTATTCTAGTTTGTAAAATTTTGCAAACCTTGCCTGGTGACTTCGAGAATTTCAGATCCAGTTGGATGCTATTGTCGCAGAATGAAGAGAGAACGTTTGAATAACTGATTATGCAGTTATGCATGTACAAAAGAAATTTAAGAAAGGCCACGGGGGCTATCACCGGAGAAGCACTTCTTGTGAAAAGCGGAAAATTTAAGCCAGAAAGAGGATCACAAAGATCAAAAGAGAACGACATTTGTAACTATTGCAAAAAGAAGGGGCATGCAAAAAGTGGATTGCTGATGGACGACCGCCAAAGAACGGTGCTGTGCGGAAATCGTGAGAGAGACGGAACTCTATACAAGGCAGCTATTGAATCATTAATTGCTGAAAACGTAGAGAGAGTCAGAATTGCTGAAGCAGGCAGCTCGACGCTGCAGTTGTATCATGAGAGATGGGGTCACCAAGACAGGCGACACGTAAGAGATATGCTCAAAAGAGAGTTTGGCATCACAGTTAAGCTAGAACGAGAAATATGTGAACGCTGTCTTTTTGGCAAAGCACATCGTCTACCTTTCGGCACTAGAGTTAAGGCTACGAAGGCAGGCGAACTTGTTTCCACTGATGTTGTAGGCCCAGTTTGTGAATGGTTTAGCAAGGCACGATTTCTAGTTGTGTCCAAGGACAGCTACACCAGGTTTCCTTGTGGTATTACAATTAAACAAAAATCAGATGTGAAAACAGTTTTAAGGCAGTTTATAGCACATGCAAATACGATTGGGCACAATATTCAGGAACTGCTTAGTGATAACGGCGGAGAGTTTGATTGCGAAGAAGTAAAAGGCTTTCTGGCAGAGAACGGAATCGTACATAGACTAACAGCGTCATATACACTACAGCAAAATTGAGTAGTGAGCGGGAAAATCGAACGATTGTCGAGATGGAAAGGACATTTAAGTATTCAAACTGTGAAGCTTAATTTCCAGATGCAATATGACGTCAGCTATTTATATTTTTAATAGAACCGGAAAAACGTCAGAAGATGGAGTCAGCCCCTTCGAACTATGGATGAAGAAGAAGCCAAGAATCAAACATTTGCGCATCATTGGGTCCTCATGCCATGTGCATGTACCATCTGAGAAGAGAAAAGATGGGTAAGAAGGCAGAAAAAGCTAGTGGGGTATGATGGAGATGAGCCGAGGTAATTTACATTCCGAGCAATAACATAGTAATCCTATCGAGAGATGTTCAATTCCACGAAATACCCAAAGAATGTAAAAGTGTAGTCAAGCTGCCAATGAAGGACACTGATGAAGACGATCAAGATCAAATACAAGATGATGAAAGTGACGACGATTTTGAGTCAAAGACCGATGAAAAAGATGACAGTGAGCCACTAAACGGCGCTAAAGAACAGTCTGGCATTGAAAAACAGTCTAAAAGTGATCTTTGAAGAACAAGCGCAGCAGACACCCAGAATATTGAGGGAGAGATCTGCCTTAAAGCAGCCCAAACATCTTAAAGATTATGCAATGATTGTGCATAAAGTCCACAACGAATTGACAGAAATACTCTAAAATACTGCTAAATAGATAAAAGACAATCAACAGGAAGGAAGATACTGACAATATTGCCGCATCTTATTTATTATGTTTATAGTGTTTAATGTGGCAAAGTGTACCACCACAAATCAATGGTACTGATTTTATATGTAATTAATGGTGTAATTTTTGTAAATTTTATTTATTTTCCATTTGTAATTTTGTCTACCGCCACATCTAAAGTAAGTTGATTTTCAGAAGTATGTTGTAATTGTTCAATCAGTTTCACTGTGTTTTGTCTGTGGATATATGTGTATTCATAAGCATTTAAAAATTTTATTCACCCTATATTCTGCATTTCGATTACGTTGCCGTTCTACGCTCCGCTTTAATCGAAGTTGGGTATTCTGCATTACGACGGAATCGTAACGAGAAGAGGAAGAACAAATAATTTTTCGAAATCAGCTGTTCGTGCGGAATGTGTGAACATTGGAACAAAATAAATTGAAGAAAAGTTGTAAAAAACACTGAAAAACGTTTATATTTTATTATCCACGCCATTTTGTATAGAAAAGCAATGAGATATATTGCCGCAGTGATATATTTTTTTGAGTGAAGTGCTTTCATAATTGTACGTGTGTTTTTGTCGTTCTTTTGGCCAATTCCCTGCCTCCCTGTTTTGAATTTTATGGATGCTAATTTCATTGCACTGGCCTAAAATAATTTATAAAGATTTATTTATTCCTTCCGCAAGGATTGTTTACGTTTTCGCTGCACCTTCCTCTACTCCGGTAGTTTGCTTTGGCATATAACTGGACCCAACGAACAGACACAAATTATAACTGTCTATTATAATGAAATCAATAACCGCGGCATTATTTGTGGAGTTGGAAAGCAACGGATACGAAAATGGCCTGGCGAGAATGGAATGGCAAATATTGCGAGATTTGTGTAATGCATTTGAGATGAGTGACGAATTGTAAGAAATTGAACTTAAAAGTGGTAAAGTTTAATGACTTATTTTCTTATTTAGGTTCAAAAAAAACGTTCGACTTAATAAGGATGATTTCAAGTATGTGTTAGATACTTTTGCCAGGCAAATACGTCCAAGGACTTCGACATCGACATGTTGTTTTTGACCTGGAAACATATAAAAAAGAATCATCATCAAGCCTTCTACGTTTCTTAACAAGCTTTACTCACATTTTTGTTAAAATTCTGTTATAAAATAATAAAAAAATAAAAAAAAAATATTTTTCCGCCAACTAATTTGCAACTTAGAAAAACGGAACTACTATCGAAATGCAGAATACATAAAATCGAACGATTCGAAGTTGGATCGAAAGAGATTGGAAGACAGATACCAAAATTGCCAAATCGAAAAAATTCCAATCCAAGTCGAAATGCAGAATAGGGCTGATTATTGTTACTGATGATGCCAAGGAAATTTGGCGAAACGTTGGGCCGTAAGGTGGAATACACCTTGTTTTTATTCGCACTACAACGAAATAGATCAGAATAGCTTAAAGGAAACTTAATCTCCATATATGACATACTGATCGGAAGAAAATTAAGCAAACTACTTTTTGGGGCTTGAAATTGAACAAAAAGAAAATTTTATTAAAATAAGTCAAAAATCATATGCAAAGAAAATTTTAGAACGTTTCAATTTTTCAGATTGTAAACCAGTTTCAAGAAAGATGACAAAGCAACAAAATTTCCTTACAGACAAGCTGTTGGAGCACTGATGTACCTGATGCTTGTCACCAGACCTGACCTGGCGTACAGTGTGGGGTTTATTTCCAGAGCCTTAGAAAATCGCACTCAGGACGACATCGTACGAGTCACGAGAGTTCTTCGGTACATAGCAGGCACTCTATATCTTGGAATAGTCTACCGGTATAATGAAGATGTAAGGCGTTTGGAAGTCTATAGTGATGCTGATTTTGGAGGATGCATGAAGAAAGGTCGCTCAATCTCGGAAGTCACTGTGCAATATGCATGAGGAGAAATTTCCTGGATGAGTCAACGTCAAGCTATTGTGGCCACTTTCACAACTGAAGCAGAAAATATCGCAACAAACAAGGGAGCCAAAGAATCAATTTGGTTGAGCAGGCTCTTTAAAGGTATGTTGAAGCTGATAGATGTCCCCGTCATCCTAGTTGACAACTCTGCAGCAGTTGACTGGCTCAAAACCCGGAATTTCATCATAGAACGAAACACATATCGATTAAGCACTTTTTCATAAAAGAAAAGGTGACAGAAGGCAAATTGGGTATTAAACAAATTTCTACATAGCACCAATTAGCAGATATGACTAAACCGTTGCCAAAGACACGATTGAAGATTCTATCACTGAAGATGGGACTTATATGAAATGAAAGAGGCGTAGTTATTTATGTAATATTATACGTTTATTAACTTTAATTAACAAGGGGAAGTGTTGAAGCAAATAATGTTAATCTATGTTAAATTACCCTGTATATGAAATTTAGCAAGTAGATGGCACTGCAATGTACATATGTACGTACATCATACTTTTCGGCCCATGCCGTTACACTCTATTTTTGTTTTTTGCAAGTCAGCTGCACAACGCGCCTTAATAACTTAGTATTTGCTTTTGGTGAGACAGCTAAATAAAAGTCTTTGTAAAACCATAAGAATTACTCAGTAACAAATAAACAGCTACTTCAAACGGACAAAGCGATCTTGTTGTTGTTGTTGTTATAGCGATAAGGTTACTCACCGGAGTCTTTGGGGAGTGTTATCGATGTGATGGTCCTTTGCCGGATACATATCCGGTACGCTCCAGTGACACAGCACCATTAAGGTGCTAGCCCTACCATCTCGGGAACGATTTATATGGCCACATTAAACCTTCAGGCCATCCCTCCGTCCTCACCACCAAGTTCCATGAAGAGCGATCTTCTTTTTCTTGCCGAGAAAATACTGTGGCAGGAATAGTCCTGACTTGGCGCCAAACTCTTTAGTCAACATTTTCCATGCATTCTTCTTTTGCTTCCATGTTACAGCGTCTGACCTTTTATTTTCTAAAATATGGCGCTGGTTTTCTACCAGCTCCACTAACAGCAACTCTTCATTATTTGAAAAGTTCTTTCCTCTTTTTAGTTTGGACTCCTCATTTATTCTTATCTCTTTATATTTATATATAAATTAAAAAAACTTTATCTTCCATTATCTGATTGCTCCACAATATAGTTCACAAATCAAATAATTTTTTAGATACAAACAGCTGTTCTCCTGTCGTACGTATTGCCATTCTAGAAAAAAAATGCGAAAGTAGTAGATTTTTCATGTGGCGTTGCCGTTGCCGTATCTTCATGAAATGCAAGATCTAATTCACAGGGCAGATGAGATAATGAAAATCGTTGAATTTCACTTTATAGCGAGAAATTGTTTATCTGCCCGGTAACTTATTTTAGCTTTATTGAGTGGATGAGAAAACGGCCCTTAATATACTTAAACTAATTGCTGCCAGTCTTGCTGCCAACTTAGTGTGCTGCCAGTCATATGGTATTTTCTTCTTTTTATGCTTTGCTGCCAGTCTAATGCTTTATGTTATATTCCACTTCTTTATGGGTTTAGCCTCTTTGTAGGTGATAAAATTTGTTTGTCCACCGCTGCCAGTTCCATTCTTTTTTTGTTATAGGCTGGCCCATTGAATATCCTTTTTGTTGCGTTTGTTAAAGTATTTGTGGATGTAGTAATACACCAGTTATATATTCATCCGTTTCCTCTAGCTTCTACTAATATGTGAACTAGTTATATATTCATCCGTTGAATTTCCTCTAGCTTCTTATAATATGTGAAGCCTTTGTGGCACCAGTTTGTGGCCATTAGTTTTTGAATCGAAAAAAAAACTTGGGAGGAGCTCTATCTAGTAAGATCGTTTTAGCACTTTGCTTTTTTACTAGCACTTTTGCTTTCTTGTGATCAAACTGGCAGGATCGCCATGTAGAAAAGAATGGTGTATGATGGTTGGATCAAACGTATCGATTGTTCTTTATTATGAAAATGCTTTTCCTTTTATACAAAATATTCTTATTCTACAGATACCTATTTACACTAATACTTACAAACTAAAATGTACATATTTCCTGTATGCAAAGTCAGCATATTACAATGAACTATTTAGACACATGATATGTATGTATAATGTATTTGTCGGTCAATGTGACAAATAGGCAAGAGTGTCAGTCAGCGTGACGAATTGACCGAGGTACATAAATTTGTGCAAGGATGCATTAATGTTGAGCTCGATTGGATATTTGGGTTATTAATATTTTGCTACATGTGTGGCCTTCATGTGTGTAAATATGTAATGGACAATTGAATGCAGTGAAAGTGGAACGAACTCTATGGCATGTTATACCACATATTACACTTGGCTTAGATATCATACGTGGTTCCAGGCTCTGGATCAGGCACGTAATCAGTCTTAAACCGGCCATGCTGACGAATTGTCTCGAGTGATTAGTTATCACGTCCTGCACGAGGTGCCCTGCTTTTACTAATAATGGCGGATCCTGAGCGGACAGCTCGATAAAACCCGCACCCCTGAATCATTGTACCGAGCTCAGGAGAGGCAGGACTCTGTTACGTGTCAATATCGGTACACAACGATGGCGAAATCTATTGTTAGGGTTTTTGATTTTTACTTTGTTTTTAGACTTGCTGACTTTGGGTTGGTAGGTGCGGTATTCTGCCACCTTAATAGGTCGGGGTGAAACCCTATCGAAACGGCTGGTAGGCTAATGCTGCACCTTCCCACTTCCCGTTAAAACCGTGGCGGGCCTCAAGATAGGTTCCGGCTCCGTCGCCGTTAAGTTGCTGCTGTAGGTGCGGATGAAAATTTTCCCGCTTTGCGTCCGGTCGGGCTCTGAACGCATTACCCATAAGAAAATGCGTCTACCTTAGCGTAGCCTCCCTGCGTAGCACAGGTAACCACGGGGCCGTTGAAGGGCGACTACACAATCGGCTCCTGATAGCGTAATTGAGGGGACTTCTTAGAATGGATACGGCCAACAAAAATAAAAAGGAGATTAGTAGCGACAGCGAAGGTCATCATGGTGCGAGGGCGCGACAGGCGCGGAGAGCGCCCCAAAGCAAGTCGCTGGCAGCCGGGAAACCTCCCGGTGGATTAGAAGGGCTGGTCATAAGGATCAACGCAGGGGTTTGGGTTCAAACCTCGTAGATATGGGTAGTTCGGGTAGTGGAGGGGGGTCGAAACCGACACCCAATGCAAGCCCATATGGAGCTGTGACTGGGAAAGGGAGATGTCCGGCGAATGTAACGGACCAGCCCAGCACCAGTAAGGAGGCCGTGTCGCGAGGAGCTTTCCCAGAGGGATGGGTCGAAGCCTGCCAGGAAAGGTAGGTGAACGGCGCCGCGTAGAAAAGCTCTGGGTGATCGGTGCCTGGCCGAGAAGAACTTGGAGCGCTGCAGTGGAAGAGATGCAGCTCAGATTTCTGAGAAGCATGCCCGGACACTTGAGTGGGCCAGGAGCGTCTTAGCTGGCGACGATCACACAAAGGTGTCGAACGATGCGGGTGAGCAGCAGGGTTCGAAGGCTAGGAAACGGCAAAGGTCGGATGATCGGAATGCCTCAACGACAAAAAGGGCCCGAGGAGGTGGGGACGCACTTGCATTTAACGAAATCGTTAAACGAGCGGACTCCATCACCCTCGGTGTACTGGATAGGAGTAGGGATGATGGTGCCATCTTCCGAAGGCGCCATTTCAGCGGCCTATATGACCGCCGTTATGGTCTTGAGCGTGTGGTCCTCAAAATCTACCACGTCGATTCCAGTGGAGTTGGCTCCTCTCCCCCAGAGACTATTTGGGAGGGGGAGGCGTCCGCAGGAGAGCCAGCACCCATGGTTGTGGTTGCTGACCCTATTAATTTTTACAGCGAAAACACTGTTGACGTCTCGTAAATGGCGGGATCTAACATCAGTGTTGTTCATCTGGCTGATAGAGTAGAGGAGAAGCTCCTAGCCTCCGAGGGCGAATCATCGATGGCGGGATCCGTCATCAGTGTAAATCGTCTGTTTGGTGGGGAGGAGGATCTCTTAGCGCGAATCCGCCAAGGATGGGGTGCGGAAGAAGAGTAGTGTTGATGGAAATCCATCAAATCAATCTTCAGCACTCTAAAGCGGCTTCCGCAAATTTGTTGCTCTGCCTTGAAAAAGACGGAGTGAATATAGTCCTAGTCCAGGAGCCGTGGCTGGGTAGTAACGGCATGAAGATTTCTGGATTAAGTACGGGAAAATTCAACACCTTGGTGCATGGGGAGGCAGGTGGGCCTATATCCTGTGTGCTTGTTTAAAACAGTTTAAAGCTTCTATTTTCTTTAATTTCAGCAAAGCTAACGTAACCACGGTCTGACTCGACGAGACAGTAACAAAATGTGGGTGGTCTCAGCATAAATACCCAATGGGGAAGTAGCGGGACAACCACCTGCGATATTGGGTGAAATCACCGCTGAAGCCAGGCGGAGAGGTGTTGGCGTGATCATAGAGCCCGATGCTAATGCCCACCATAGCGTGTGGGGTAGCTCGGATACAAACACCAGAGAGGTGAGTCTTTATTTACTTTTATTGTAGATGAGGGACTTTGTATATGTAATAGGGGGAATGGCTCGACTCCTAAAACTGCGGTAACGGAGGAGGTCATGGACCTCACCCTGGTTAGTAGAGAACTGGAGGAACGGATATCTGGCTGGAGAGTTCTTAACGAACACCCCTTCTCTGATCACCGATATATTCAGTTCTCGGCTAACGAAGAACGTCCCTGTAAAATATCTTTTAGGAACCTTACAAGTACTAACTGGGACTTTTATTGTAGGAAGCTGGGAGAGCTATTGCCTGCGGCGCCTACCGTTAGTTCGGTAACCTGTCCGAATCTGAGATAGACGTTCTGGTGGAAAACTTCACCTCGGCAAGCAATAGCGCCTTTCAACGTCCTGTCCGTTGAAAACTTACAGGGGCAAGGGCAAGCCGCCCTGATGGTCTGATTGTCTTGAGGACATAAGAGCGTCCAGTAGGCGGCTCTTCAATAGAGCCAGGAGGAGTAAATTACCCTCGGACGGGATCTCTATAAGCTGAGTCTGGGGATCTGTAAATATGAAATGAGGATAGCCAAGCGAAATTCATGGCGAAGCTTCTGCGAAAACGTAGAAGGCTGCAATGAATCTGCGAAGCTTAGAAAAATATTCTCTAGAAATCCCGCCGCTTTGGGGTATCTGAGAGATGATGGTGGGGCTGGTTTTACTGTACAATCATTTTCCCGATGTCCCAGTTGCGCAGGGATCTTGGCCTGCATGGTCGGCGGTCGTTGGCCGTGCACTACGGGAAAGTCAAACAACCTGGGCTATTGTTTCGTTCAAGGCCTATAAATCTCCAGGCCCTGATGGCATCATTCCTGCGCAACTTCAAAAGTCTTTAGGGATTTCCTGCCGCTGGTTGGCCACCATCTACACTAACTGCCTCAGGCTTAATTATATCCAGAAGTCTTGGCACACGCTAATGGTTATCTCCATTCCGAAGTCCGGCAGAAGCTCTTATGTATCACTTAAGGATTTCAGGCCATTCACTCTCTCCTCGTTTCTTCTTAAGACCTTGCAACGGTTGATTTACCTGTACCTACGGGAAAGGATTCCTCGGGAGTTACTGTCGACTTCACAGTATGCCTACTGCAAGGGCAGATAGACGCAAATGGCTCTCCATTCGATTATAAAGCAAATAGAGGGATCCCTAGAACACAAAAAGTTTGCTCTGGGTGACCTCCTAGACATCGAGGGGGTTTTTAACAATGTCTTACCGGGGGCAATCGGAAGAGCTCTGGTGGGTTTAGGAGTAGAAGCGGTTCTGGTTCAATTTATTAGCAAACTTCTATGCAGCATATTTGTGGCAGGGGAGTGGGGAGGGGCCATAATTGAGAGGAAGTTGTGCAGGGGCACGCAACTGGGGTGTGTCCTATCTCCTCTGCTCTGGGTTGTGGTAGTCAACGAGCTTCTTGTGGAGCTGGAAGCCAATGGCTGTCGGGTGGTTGCCTATGCAGATGACCTCGCTATCCTAGTCAGAAGCAAATTTCTGGGCACCCTGCGCGATGTTCTGCAGGGCTACCTCGATACTTTGGCTAGGTGGGCTGAATCATATGGATTGGCGGTCAACCCGGGAAAAACGGAATTGGTTCTTTTTACAAAGAGATATAAGATGCCCGATTTCAGAACTCCCTCAATTGGAGGGGTTACCGTTGGTACTTTCTGATGGGATTAAATATTTGGGGATTGTTTTGGACAAGAAACTCTACTGGAAACCCGATGTGCGAGATAGGGCCAGGAAGCCCCGGTTGCCTTTTACTGCTGCAGGGGTGCTATCGGAAAGAGATGGGGACTCTCGCCAGGAGTAGTACACTGGCTTTATGAGATGGTGGTCAAACCGATTCTGCTCTATGGGGTGCTGGTCTGGTGGAAAGCACTGGACCCTGCGAGCAGGGTAAGGCTGTAGGAATATACCCGCGGTAGATATGCCTGTCGTAAGAGGCGACTAAAATACCAGATTCGAGGGGTGTGTAGCGCAACCCTTCAGGTTGCCAGCGCAATATATAGCTTCTCCAAACCTAATTGTCAACCTCTCCTATCCGCGGCGAATCCTGTTTCACTAACAGACGAGGCTCTGGCGACCCCAAGCTCCTCATGGAACTTGGTTGTGGGGAGGGAGGGGATGGCCTGAAGGTTTAATGTGGCCACATAAATCGTTCCCGAGATGGTCGGGCTAGAACCTTAATGGTGCTGTGGTACCGGAGCGTACCGGATCTGTATCCGAAAAAGGACCATCACATCGATAACACTCCCCAAAGCCTTCGGGGAGCAACCTTATCGCTACAACAACAACAACAACAACAACAGCACCTCCAAAATGTTAGTGTCAGTGCAACGGACGGTGCTGATCGGTATCATTGGCGCTCTCAGAACAACGCCTACCTTGGCACTGAATGTCATGCTGAACATACATCTAGTAGATATTGCTGGAAAGGCAGCCGCGGCCCGGTCGTCGGTCAAGATTCGTGATATGCACTACGGGCTTTCTGACCTCGGACAATCTAGCCTTCTTACTATGTTCGACTTTATCCCGGACTGGACGGACTATTGTATGCCGATAACTGCTCCTTATACAACCTTCGCCCCAGTCATTCCCCCGATAGAGGAGTGGGGAAGATGATTCATCTGGGGCAGGGGACCGACTTGTTCACGGAGGGATCGAAATTGGACGAAAAGGTTGGTGGGGGGTCTTTTGGCAAGATCTAAATGTAAGCCGCAAGTTTAAGTTGGCTGATCACTGCAGTGTATTTCAAACGGAAGTTTTTGCGATTAAGGATGCGGTGGATAAAATGCTTTCCAGTGTTACAATGGTTAGGGAGTTCAACATCTACTCTGATAGACAAGCGTCTATCAAGGCATTGAGTTCAACTACAGTGAGATCGAGGGTGGTCTGGGAGTGCCTGACCTTGCTTGCGATTACATCGAACTATTTGATGATTAAGATTATATGGGTCCCGGGCCATAGTGATATGCCGGGCAACTGTCAAGCGGTTCTCACTGCCCGCAACGGTACAACTGATTCGGATCAAGATGGTTGTAGGGATCTCGGGATTCCGCTGGCCACCTGTGGTTTGCTTCTCCATAGCTGCGCCTCGAGTCAGCTCAGCAAACGTTGGGCGAACACCACCTCCTGCAGGGCAGCAAGATCTTTCTGGCCGAAAGTGGATGGCAGGAGGTCTGCCGAAGTACTTGGGTTCACTACGGCTCACCTATCAATGGTCATTTGCGTTTTGGGTATCCATGCGGTACGTCTCAATATCCTGGAAACTCAATTCTGCTGCAGCTGCATGAAGGATGATGAGGTGGAATCATCATATCACTTTATGCTTCATTGCTCAGATTTTGCCCGAACAAGGAGAAAGTACTACGGTCGCGAATCACTTGGACCTCCCGAGGATTTATCCAAGGTTTAGATCGGTATCATTCTGAACTTTATAGTTGCTACCCAACCATTTTTTCAGTAGCTATATCTACGTCACCGTTATTTTATTTTATTGTATGTGGTATCACAACGGACCTTCATGTTGTCCAAGTGAGATTCCGGTATCAGGGTAGCTACCACCAATCTTAACCTAACCTAACCTATCGGGTAATTGTAAATCAATTGCTTCCATTTATACTACTAATATTTTCGAAAAAACGTAAACAACACAGTTCACGAATATCAATTCGATTTGGGAGCAAAATGGTTGCAATTGTTTAAAAACTTGTCAGCCGGGCAAACCTATTGTGATTGAGTCATATGTGGTGAAGCGCCGGAATCTATTAGCCACTCGTTAAATGGGGTTTTTGCCACAAGAGATGTTGACGCCAATAACACATTTTTCGGGTATTTTCTTTAATTTATCTCACAACTGCTGAAACTCGTTCAAAAATATCGGGAGGTAAAAAAGGCGCGCTTTGCACCCTGGATCGCGAATTCAATTTTCATGTGGTTATTGTAATTTTGACGATTTTGTTGTACCCACAAAAAAATTGTGAAGAAGTGTTTTGCGCGGATATAATTTTGATCTCCAAACCTGTGTGGTACCCACCCATAGTAATTGTTTTTCATCGCGGCCGAAGGCCGCTAACCCAAAAATGTGTTCGCAAAAATACTGTGGATCCCAGTGAAAGTATCTTTTGAGAAGAAATCAAATTTTTAGTTTCCGCTTTCGGATTTGTGGTCCTGGGCTCAAATCGCGTCTTTTGACACCACTCCTGATATTTTTGGACGAGTTATATCAGTTGTGAGATAAAGTAAATAATGACCATAGTTTTCATTTGATTTCGCTAGCGATATCTTCAGACCGGTTAAAGGTAAAGCTGAGAAGTTTTATGTGCGGATTCCATACTCAAGGTTGTCTGCTGCAGCAAAAGTTTCAAAAATCCGAGGACAACCACGTCCACTTTTCACATACAAATACAAAAAGACATGGCAGCGCGTGGTTACCTATATCCTGCATGCCTTTTATAAACGCCTTACATAGACCCTTCGGTAGCCATTTCCCCGAGAACGGGTAAAGATGCAGTAATGAAATTCGGTATGCTCCGCCGGTATTAAAAAAAAAGGAAACACCTCTTGCTAAAAATATGAAAAATCGGTAAACGGTGGCGAATTTTTTGTATGTATATATACATATATATGTGTCCCCGGAGGTGTGCTTGGCCTAACCCTGCAAAAATCGTTGGATCATGTGGTCCACTTGTGTCATACTGGAGTACTCCATGGATTACTCTGATGTATTGCTGAGCTGGAGTATATGGTCCAGTCCTAGGACATCGCAATGTCAATTGTGTCATACTGGGTACTCCATGGATTACTCTGATGTAATGCTGAGCTGCAGTATATGGCTCAGTCCTAGGACATCGCAACCATACTTTTTGTATGAATTTTGGTTAAATTTGGAGCAGTCGCTTGCATAGCTCGAACTCCATACATGCATGCGTTGAGTACTCACGATTTTTGCAGGGAAGTAGGCGCTTGTGAGTGTGGCTTTTGCCAAAATTGTTTAATATTATACAAAGAAATATAAGAAATATTTTTTGGACGCCGGTGTCCCATATGCGTGAAAAAATTTAAAAAACTCGAGTTCAGTATGCTAATATTTGAGCATACAGAAAAAAACACTGTTGAATGTTGAATAAATTTATTGAAATCTACTTAATAACATACATCATTTTATCTAACGCCGGAATCAACGCTTTTTATTGAAGATTGCAGATTACAATTTTGAGTAGCGCATATCTTAGTAATTGTTGAACGCATGGAAAGGTCTTCCGGTAGGTCGATGTAGCTATTGCCAAAGGAGTTTTGAATGAGGTTACCAAAATCTGGAGTTAAAATTTCCCTTTCGTTTTTCATATAATTTATGACATTCCTAATGACATCATGCCAAAATATAGCAGAAGATTCCATCGTCGCCAGAGTCGCCGCTAAAGTAAGATAATTCAAGTGTCCATTAAAGTTTTTGCACCATTGATGGGTGATTGTTTTACAGGTGCCATATATATTTTGATTTTTTTTAATATTACTAACAGCTTCATTTAAACGTGCAACACTTCTGACATACTCCATTTCTTTAGTCAAATCATTTTCAGCAATGCCACAGTTTAAGCCGATTCTACCCTCCTCACACTCAAAGATTGGACTACTTTGATTACCACCGGCGTCCATATTTGTAGGTAACAAATATAAAAAATCTTCCAAGTGAAGCAAACTTTCTTGAAATATGCTTAACGTGCTGCCGACCTCTTTCCAATAGCTTGTAAAACTCTCTGCTTGATTCGCTGTGCTGCTTAAATTTTCATTTAGTAATGGCATAAACCCAGTATAAAATAATAACCATTGATTTAAATAGCTCTGCACGAATACTGATTGATTCCAGTTAGTTGATAAATATATAGATTTTTCAACTTGTCTGAAGGAGTTGGGTGAAAGTTGGAAGGGAGCATGTTTACCACCTGTCGTGTTAATCTTTTGAGTATTTCCTTGATGTAATGGGTTTACACCCCACTTCATAAATTCAGTTAATACGGTTTTATTTTGTAATGTAATGTAATTGTTATTATTGTTAAGAAAACAATTAAGGGGTGGTGTGGCATAATCCGTTATACCTTTAGGTGTGTCTATTCCAGGCAAGCTATTAGTCGACGGATATACATCAAAATTTCTTTTTTTTTGAGCTGGTTGAGAGTAAGCCTTTGAATTAGATACATTTTTGTAAGTACCAATTTGGTTGCACATAAAGCGTAATTTCTTCTCATTTTTACACCAACCCCGCAATGTCGATTCCGGCACACCAATAGCACGCGAAACTGACGCTTTAGTCTCACCATTTTGAATACGTTGAATGGCTCGAACTTTATCATTAGGTGTTAAATTTCGTGGCTGTCTCTTTCCTTGCGAGCTCTTACAAATTTTCAAATGCTGATAAGCGGACATTTCTATAGCTGTCTGGGCCAGTGAAAGTAGCAATTACCTAAAGCAGTAGTATGAAAGAAATGTGACCATAAAATATGTATTTAAATATGTATCTTACATTAAAAATCCAAGGTGTTTGTCACTCCGCTTATTAAAGTTTTCCAAACTGACTAAGATTATATAAAGTTTCAACGTTATTTATCTGACGCTTACAAAATGATCTCCTTGATTTTTGTTTTGATAATGACTACAGTACTTTTTCCAGTAGTAGAATACACAGGTATTGTCACTTATGGTACACAAGTATGTAATTATATATTTATCGAAAACTTCAACATTTCACCAGCTTAAATTGTAAACCTGCTAGGTAGCATTTCCTTCAACAATGACTTTGGTAAAGCAGAAAGCATAACAGTAACACAATATAGTCACTATTAACGAGGCTAACTTTATATAGAATTGATTTCCAATAATTTCAATGAAGAAAAATGGAAATAATTTATTTGCCTGCCATGTAAAACTTTGGCTATGTCGCTTAGCAAGTTTACACTCTAAGCACCGCCTCCCACGGCAGCCGGTTCTATGTACCGGAGACTCGGGATTTTTCAGTGTAACCCCATTTAATTTGTTGCGTCCCTCCCAAAAATTGTCATCCTCGGGACAGCTCCTTATAGCTGGACTGCTCCATACCCTCCTGCTCCGGGAAGGTATTGAACCTAACCCCGGTACCAGGCTGTGGTTCTGCTGCATATGTCGGGAAAGGATTTATCTCAGGCGGTCATACTCTTACCAGTATATAACGTGTAAAAGAGGGTTGCATCGTTCGAGCTGTTCTGGGTTAGAACCCAACGTTCGTCGCCCCCGGAATTTCTATAAAACCGTTGTGGCTCTCTGCTTTTTACGTAAGAATTTAAATGATGCAATATTGATTGTGCAATTCAATGTTTCATCTGTCATACCAGTTGTAAGTATTGTAAGAGTCATAAAAAGTTTAGTGTTAGAAAGTTACTAATGATAAACTACAAATATATGGAGTCGAAAAATATTTTTTTTTTCAGAACGCTTGAGTAGTTTAAAAATTTGGAGTCCCTTCAAGTTATGCCGAAAAAAGTGAAAAAAAAAAATCAGGAAAATCTGAGAATTGATAAAATTCAATTTTTTAGAAAAATTTGAAGTGATACAGACATTTCCACGAGTCTGCCTGCAAAAATTTAGCTCGATTGGATCACGGGCAGACAGACGGACACTACGAGCTTTATACTTTATATATAAAAAAAAAATTCTGACGTTTACATGAAAATCGCCGATAGACGTGTATTTTTCTTTTATTATTGAGCTGATCCAGTTATTTGTTCTTAGAGGACTTTTTTGTATGTAGGCTATTATGGATCCATGTAGTGAAATTTTTTTGGTTGTGAAAGGTTTTTGAAAATTTTTTCACTTCATGCCCGACGTTTATTTTTGTTTTTTCTCCCTTTTCCGAAAAAGTATATTTGGTTCATAGGACAGAATGTGTGAACACGGTGTTATTAGAATTTTCTTCGGATGTCTATCATATTTTTTTAATACAGGTTACACTCACTAGGGTAGGCACCTTGTCGTTGGTGTGAGGACTTAGCCGATCCCCATAGCGCCAGTTATGCGGACCGTGCCTATTGGACGATTTGCAGCCAGGGGATATATTCGGCTGTATTCGAACGGAGCCTTCCCGATACCGGGCCACCTCGGGAAGTATTGATGGCCTTACCACAGTAAGGGGCGCTGCTGTGGCTGACGGTTCTTTCCCCGTAAATAATACTGGACCGCTGAGCCCGCCTTGTAGGGCAGGTGGTCGTACGACCAAGATGAACGGCTCATTACCAAATTGTAATAAGGAGTATGATAAGAGGACTGAGTCGCAAGCCAAGGACGACGAATACGCATTAAGCGACGCGTCGGACTCGGGGAGTGAGCGTAGTGCTGATTCAATGAAGTCCGTGTTGGAAAAACACACAAATGAAAACGAAGTAGAAGAGTGGAGAAGGGTATGGAGCAGAGGAAGTAAAAGAGCTCTCTCGCAGTACCGTGTAGCACTAAGAATTGTCCAACGCCTGGGAGCAGTGGGTGACCCAACAGAAGTGGAGATCGAGCACTTGGAATTGGCCCAGGAGGCGGTAGAAGTAGGTCGAAGGCAGTTCAAAAGGTTTGCTGCGAGAAACCTTCGGGTCTGCAACCGATACGAGGAGGAAGAAACGTCGAATGGCAGAATGAAAAGGCAGCGTTCGGCGGAAGGCAGAAAGAACCCAGCCCCAGAGCCACGAGGCAGGGCAGTCGCATAGACAAGACAAGTAAGCACAAAGCTGTAAGACAGATGGGCCCCAATAGCGAGGTAGCAACTACCTCGAAAGCTGCGAGTCAGAGGGAAATTCCAACTACGGAAGTAGGAGATAAGCCAAAGGGAGATAACGCTAAGACTCCGGCTTTATCGGAGGTGCTAAAGGGAGTTAAAGCTAAGACTTCGGCTTTCTCGTAGGTGCCAAAGGGAGTTAACACTAAGACTCCGGCTGTTCCCGAGAAGATGAGTGATGTGGCAAAGCAGTCACTGACTGTGGCGCTGGTTGATCGTAGCAGGCCTTTCGGCCAGATGACTACTGAAAGGTGGAGATTTGTAGAAAGGGAACTTATTAGCTTAATGCTTAAGATGACGGGGGAACAACCAAGTAAGCCCCTTCAACCTTTGATTCGTGGGGATGGTATAATGGTGTGAAGATGATAGCGTGCGACAACATCGCGAGCTTGCGGTGGCTTGAGGAAGTGGTTCCAAACCTCCAAAGGCAACGCACGAACGCGCGGTTTGAGGTGGTGGATAAAGCGCAAATCTCCACGGTACCAAAAGTTAAGGTATGGATACCATTCGTGATGAGGTCGGAGGATACACTGCGACTTCTGCAGAATCAGAATCCGAACATACCGACACAGGATTGGAAGGTACTTATTGTATCTCGGCCTACGGAGGAAGGTCAGTTCTACATCTTCCAAATAAACAAGCAGGCGGAGGATATATTGTACACGCAGCTTGGAAAAATATCCTTTGGTACAGGCAAAATTTATATGCGACTCAGGTAAAGAAGTCCCGAGGATAAAAATCCTAACACGCTGGAAGTGGGCGAAGTGGAAAAGGACCTCAAAAGCCTAAGGGAAAAAAGACAGGTGGAGGTAGCCGACGTCACCACGAAGGTGTTGGAAGAGGACCAACAGCCAGATAGTTCTGTGAGTCGCACAGAGGAACACCCGGCACAACAGTTAGAAGAGGCTGAAGGGGGCTTCGAACGCTCTAAACCAAAAGGGCAAGGGGAGGACGACGACGTCACGACGAAGGTGCTGGAGGGGGACAAACAGCCCAATGGTGCTGCGAGTCCTACAGATAAACCTCCAACACAGTAAAGTGGAGTCGAGCGAACTCCTAACCCTGGAGGAGGGTTCGTTTGAATCCGCTGATCCAGGTGCTGAAAAAACCTCCTCGGGTTTCGATAGCTCTCTGGTAGGTTTCCAAGGGGTTTTTTGCGCTCGGTGAAAAAAGAGAAAACGGAGAAGGACACACAGTAGATTAAATTCTTGAATTTAACAATTTAATAATTTTTATTTCAAAGCTAATTAATTTGAGGCACAATGTGTATTTCATTTACTGTATTTAAGTTAGGTTATACAAGAAAATGAAAGTCTTACCTATAACAGGGCTGATGGCTGCAGTTGTCGCGCAGGTTTCCAAAAAAGAAGTGAAAGAGCTCCTTTCTTACAAAACGCGTTCACCCCTAAATTTCGGCGAAAGCGGTTTTGAGGGGTGATTGAACGAAAGCTAGTTAAATTGGAAAGTCGCGCACCAACACACATACATTCGCCTGCACGGACATGCATAGCCGTTGTGGTTATTGCGCGAAAGTAGAGATAGAAACAAACACAAATAGTTTACATTAGGCTGGGCCACCATTGGCCGTGCTCATCTTTGGGTTTAGCTTGTTGGCCTAAACATGCCGGCCTCCTTGCTAGAAGCAATATGTGTAGATTCCTGCAGTCATCTTCCCTGATCAACTTAATACTAAGCTAAAATATAAATAAACAAAATTCATGAATGTTCCCAATAAGGGCAGTTTCCTGCTTGACATGGTAATTGAGATTTCGGTTCCATCCGTAAATCGAGGAGCTGCAGTAAAGAAAGAATAAACGTTAGGAAATAGTACGTGGTTGAGTTCAATTTTTGCACCTCTTCTCACACGGATGGCATATGAAGCTAGTCCGAGGGTGGTGAGGAAGATTTAGGAGCGGCATGCCCCAGACAAGAGCCAGACAAATATGCTGCTCTGCGCTAAAAAAGGGCCAAACCTAGATGGCAA
Organism: Eurosta solidaginis; assembly: GCF_040869045.1. NCBI lineage: Eukaryota > Metazoa > Arthropoda > Insecta > Diptera > Tephritidae > Eurosta > Eurosta solidaginis. Next base: position 174,682,180 of record NC_090319.1, on the reverse strand, counting down.
TGTGCCCGGCAGTATCAACTCCGGATATATATCGGTTCCCAACACGAGTCGAACCGGACCTGACACAAAAAATGTTGGATCGGCGAGCTACATATGGGTATACCGTGTCGCGACCGAGGGGTCGACATTCGCGCTTGGACCCACACGGGCGTAGTTGGAAGCGATCGTAGCGTAGATCGTGAGCCTACGGTCTTGCCCATGTTTACCCCTTAATCGCAAAAGTTGGCCGTACGCGCCGATGAGTGCAGGTATCAGGTGCAACCGCCCTCGCGCCTCGATTTTGATCACGACAGTTGGCGATATTGATGCAAAGGGCCGAAGTGCTACGGTCTCCCGCGTGAGTTGCCCCGTTCTGAAGGCAGCTGGCAGTCGTCGAGAGTGTCGTTCCAGCTGGCCCTGAGAAACTATTCTCTCCAACTCGTATCCTTGGAAAGTCCGGGATTTCGCTCCTCGTTTATGTTGACGCCGGTTCGGGCTGCGGAAAATCCGTGATCCCGCTCTTCCCTTGTGATGATCTGAGCCCCGCTTCCTCGCTCTCTGATGACGCTGGTGTGTAGTTGATGGACGGAAAGTCCGTAATTCCGCTCCACCTTTGCGGCGTTCTTGTGCGAGTGGGGCCGGAACTTCCTTGGTTCCACCTTCCTAATGGTGGCCGGGCGGAAAGGCCGTGATTCCGCTCCGGCTTCGGTCAGCTCTCCTTCTTCTAGTTCGCGTGGCCCGCTGTCAGTCCCTATCTCCGATGCTTGAAGTCACAGGATGTGTTCGTCGGTTCACGGTGCAGCGTGGTGTGATCGTCCTCTTGGCACTGGTGACAACGTCCGTTGCTCGTACAGTCGGCGGTGCGGTGTGCCACTGATAAGCAGTTGCCGCAGTACCGTCCCAATGCGGCTTCCCTTTGCCTTTCATCGGGCGACTTGGCTCGGTAGACCAGGCATAACCGGATCGGATGTCGCCTGTCGCACAGGTGGCATGGGCCATGCATTACGCCCTCCTGCGTAGAGTCGTATACGGGGTTCTGCTGGACTGAAAAGGGTAATTTTAACTGGTCAGGGTTTAGAATTTGAGGGGATTTCATCATGCTTGAGGGGAGTTGGGTGACGAGAAGACGCCTTTTGGATTTCGTAGATATTCCTAGATAAAAGGTTGGCATCAAGCAACAATTACTTAGGCACTTAGTTGTACAAGAGCCTTTATTTTGTGTTTTAAAGGGCACAAATTCTATATACAAGGCAATTTTGATGTAAATTATCTTTATGTCAACCCAATTAATTTGAAATGGCAATTACTTCTCTATGACGGTGGGCTTCGTGTGCGATCTAGCAGATTTGGCTTTAAGTGTAGCCACGCGGTAAGCTTTTGGCCGGTTGTCAGTATTTTGCCGACAGATGGCACATGGGGCCAACTTTTGTGGAACGTATTCGGTTGTGTGGTTAATTAATCATTTTAAAGCAGCACTCGAAGATTCCGAACGTGCCAAAGAAAACAGGGGTAAGTTTTATATACTTCTAATCTGAAATAATTATTGATTGATATTCCCTTGTTTCTCGTTTGCTTGTTTATAGATTATGAAGCCAGCACCACGAGTTGGCCAGAGGAAGGGAGCTAAGGAGCCTGCACGAGGGGAGGAGCCAGCATCGGCTGAAGCATTCCCCCAGTATACGCCGCTACATCTTATGATCTATTTCCGCCCGTAAATTTATATTTGTATATTGTAATTAAAAAAATATTTTAAAATACGATAAATAAATTATACATTAACCCCACTATAAGAAATAAGGTGCCATTTGATCTGGGTGATAATAGGATATTTTGGAGAAGATAATTTATTTCAGGTTACAAATTGTTCTAAAATAATTGTTAGCGCACAAAAAAACTTTAAAGAGAAGTAATAACTTAACCGGCCTGTATGTATGGCGGTTTCGTATAGTTAGCATACGTAAAATCATATAAAACTGATATGAATCGATTCGTATGGATCAGCCGCAGTGCATAGGCCTATTTTTGTTAACAAATATTATTTTATTTGTTTATAATTAATAGAAAAAGTTTTTTGTAAATACAACAATCTCTCCAAATATCGATATTTACTTTATTGCACAAAAGCGCGCCATCTGTGGACAAATTATGTAAGTGCCTTAAGACACAAACCTACATAAGTGTACGCGCTACACGGTAAAAATTAAAACATGGTTTCACATTGTTGCCACTTACATATAATAGCATCTACCAAAATTCAAAAAAATTGTTCCAAAATAATTTGTAGCGTACCCAAAAATCTTAAATAGAATTAATTTTTGACCGGACCATTTTTTGTGGAAAATTTCACTTACACTTAAATACATGGGTCTTTATTTAACGGATTCTTTGTTTTTTATTTTGGTTGTTTTCAAAAAAACCTGAAATCACAAATTATGAGTTAACTTTTGTTGAAACTAACTAAATATATTTATAACAATTAATGGCAAATTTGCGTGTTTGCGTGGATAATTTCAATGTCTTTGTTTGTTTTTCTTTTCTTTCTAATTTATTCTGCTTTGTTATATCTTAGTATTATATCGTTCACAGACGATATTTTATGGTAGATATGGTCATATATATTCATAAAATGAAGTTTTTACAAATTTAATACAAATTAATGCGTACATAGATCTCAATTGGAATCTCAACATTAAATATCCGAAAATTAGAATCTTCATATTTCCACAATGATAACATTAAAATACGAAAAAAGTTTAAATGGACTTATTGCGTTTTCATATGGAACTGTTTATTCAATTCACTTAATTTTTCCGCACTTTAAGTACCTAATTTTTTTCCTTTATTAACATTTTTTTAGTAAACTCTGCCTTCTTTCTCACTACATAATTTTTTATATTTTTATTTTATTTTTTATGAAGTTATCCTCTATTCTACTCGAAATTTTCGTTTTGTGTCACACTTACATATTACATATGTATTTATACGAAATTAAATTCGGTAAAGCGCCAATTGCATACCTAACGGGTAGCGTGAAATAGGCTAAACTCCTTTAGCACATTTCTTCTTTTTTAACTAAAAGTTCGTGTTTTCTGAATTATGACACTATTGAAGTAAATGGGCGATATATGTATATGAGTGATATAGGACTACTGGGGAACCGAGCACCCAAAACTAACTTTGGTAGCGCGCCAACGGGGACCTTCCGGAAAAAACCTATTTTTCAATTCAATTTCAAGTAATTTCACCATAATTCTATGTCAATTTCATTTGGTTTTACATAATTCTTATATTTTATTTAAGGAGATCCATACCAAAACCAATTTAAGAAAATACAATCAAAAAGTACAACGTTTTAGATCAAATTCTAAATTTTAATGAAAAATTTAAGTAAGCTAGACCAGTTTGCTATATTTCCAACACTTGATGCATAGACTGAGTTAAAAAAAAATACAAGTTGGTCGAATTTCAACCACAGGAGATGCATAAATATGTATATATTTGTCGTTGTGATACGTTTTTAATTAATTTATATTTACTTATTTTATAATTTGTGAGTTATTTGTTACATTTTATGTTTTGTATATATATATTTGTGTTATATATGTATATATTTGTTGCGTTAAGTTTTTAATTTAATTATATTTAGATATTCTATAATTTGTGAGTTACTTGTTACACTTTATTTTATCTGGAATATTTTATTTAAAATTTTTGTCATATATATATTATATATATATGTATTTTATACGGATGATATAGGTCTACTGGGGAACCGAGCACCCAAAACTAACTTCGGTAATGTGCCAACTGCGTACCTCCCGGGTGGTGTGGAAAATGCAAGTTTTCAATTCAATTTCACCATAATTCAATGTCAATTTCATTTGATTTTACATATTTTTTATATTTTGTTTAAGGAGTTCCATACCAAAATGTAATTATTACATTTGAAATTTAATTTAAGAAAATGCAATCATAAAGTACAACGTCTTATGTCAAAACCAAACTTTTAATGGAAACTTTAAGTAGGTTATACCAGTTGGTTATAAAAATAAAATAAAATATCAGAAAACATCTCAATATTATTATCTTCAAATTAGACATCCCAACATTGGAATTCTCACGTTAAATATCCGAGCATTACAATTTCCATATTCCCACAATGATAACATTAAATCGCAGAAAAAATCTAAGTGCATTTATTGCGTTTTGATATGGAACTTCAATTAATTTTTTTGCACCTTAAGTACTTTATTTTTTTCTTTTATTTTAAATTTGTTTAGAAAACTCTGCCTTCTTTTCCATTACATACTTTTGTTATATTTTTATTTTATTTTTTATGAAGGTATCCTCTATTCTATTCGAAATTTTCGTTTTCGTTTACATATTACATATGTATTTATAATTAATTAAATTAATTATAAATACATATGTAATCGTAAAGCGCCAATTGCATACCTAACGGGTGGTGTGAAATAGGTTAAATTCCTCTAGCACATTTCTTCGTTCTTAACTAAAAATTCGTGTTTTTTGAATTATGACGCTATTGAAGTAGATGGGGGATATATGTATGTTCCCCTACTGGGGAACCGAGCACCCAAAATTAACTTGGGTAGGGCGCCAACGGCGTATCTCCCGGTTGGTATGGAAAAAGCAAATTTTCTATTCAATTTCAAGTAATTTCACCACAATTCTATGTCAATTTCGTTTGATTTTACATATTTGTTATATTTTTGTTTGAGGAGCTCCATACCAAAACTTATAATTACATTTGAAAAGTTTGTAGAAAATTTAAGAAAATGCAATCAAAGATTATAACGTCTTAGGCCAAATTCAAAATTTTAATGAGAACTTTAAGGAAGATAGATCAGTTTGCTATATTTCCACCCACTACTCAACTATTAACGTGAGTGAGTTGAAAAAAATACAAGTTGGTCGAATTGCGACCACGGGCGATACTAGTATAATTTGTTGTTTAAACTGATTTACAGGTTTTCTTGTTTCCTGTATTAGAGTATTTTCACTACTTTCTGTTAAATGCTCAGATTCGAAACTCTGTGAATCGTTGGGTTCACTTGATAAATTATTTATTTCAAGACGAGATAATGCATCAGCCACAAAATTCGTTTTTCCTGGCATATACACAAATTTTGGAGAAAATTCCTGTATAAACGCATGTCATATTTTTGTTTTAGAATTAGGGTTGCGCGTGGAAAGCGTAAATGTCAATGGTTGATGATCCGTATAAATTTCAAGATTAGTTACTCCGTAAAGATAATTACGAAGATCGTTCAATGCCCATACTATGACGAATAACTAATTTTTCATTTGTGGCGTAATTCCTTTCAGTTTTACTAAGAGTTTTTGAAACAAATGCTACAGGTTAATTCTCTTGGGATAGAGCCGCGCCTACTGCGACATTAGATGCGTCAGTAGTCAACACAAACCTTTTTGAATAATCTGGCTATGTTAATTCCATCGCTGTTGCTAAACTTTTCTTCAGTATATTAAAAGAAGAAATCCCTGCCTCATCCATTTCCACAAATACTGTTTTGGATATGTTTTTGGAGATCGTCCCATTTTCTGAGGATAAATATTTCGTCAACGGTTTTGCAATCATTACATAATCCCTTATGAACTTTCGGTAATGACCCGTAACTCCCAAAAACCCTCTCTGTTCTCGTATGGTTTTAGGCAAAGGATAATTCAGAATCAATTCAATTTAGTTGGATATGTTTTAATTGTATTTTTAGCCACTATATAATCCAAGAATTCTATTTCCGTATTGAAAAACTTGGACTTCTCAAGAGAAATTTTCATATTGGCTTTTTTCAATATTTTAATTTTTTCCTTTAAATCTTTAACATGTTGCTCTAGGCTACCAGAGAGAATTATTATGTCATCCATATGACACATCTTCCCTCTATGATTGCGCAATATATTGTCCATTGCTCTCTGAAAAATTCTCAGAGCATTTTTCAAGCGAAACTGCATTCTTAGAAGTTCATATTTCCCGTTATTACGGAAAAGGCCGTTTTTTTATGTCAGTTTCTGACATTAAAATCTGGTGAAAACCTGACTACAAGTCAATGCTTGAGAAGTATCTTGATTTCTCCAAATTTGACAAAATTATGTTCGTATCCGGGATGGGATAGCGATCAGGAACAGTATTAGCATTCGGTTTCTTGTAATCTGTTACCATTCGAAATTTTGGGTGCCATCCTCATTGGTACCTTTCTTAGATACCAACCAAATGGGTGAATTATAAGGACTCTTGCTAGGCCTAATAATATTTTCATCTAGCAATTTTTGAATTTCCTTATTGACGAAAGAGTTCACGGATAAAGGATATGGGCACAGTACCCACCACACGGGCTTCTCACTTTCTGTTCGTATTTCCGCTCTTACATCTGTTCTAAACGGAAAATTTGTATCAATATTTGAGTGTTGGACCTAAATTTTCTGTTTTATTAAATTCCTGTACTGCTTAAGGTTTTTTCCCTGACATCTTTGTTCCTTTCAAAGAGAATATTTATTATTTTTATTAAAATATTTATAGGTTATCTATTCTGAACCGTTTTCACTTTTTATTGAATAATTATCATTCATGTAACTATTGGCTTCCCGTTTTGAGCCTTTCTCACTCTTTATTGAGTGGTTATCTTTTAAATTATTAATGGCTACCCGTTTTGAGCCTTTCTCACTCTTTATTGAGTGGTTATCCCTTAAATTATTAGTGGCTACCCGTTTTGACCCTTTTTCATTGCCTGAAGTACAATCACATTCAACAGCTTTCATTTCAGGGTCTTCAGATAATTGTTGGACACTTGATTGAATTCATTCCGAATTATTCCTTTTGTTTCGTATGTATGAAGTATATGAGAATTCAATATTCCACCTTTTGCTAATGTTAGGATTTGCAAAAATATTTTGCAATTCGTAAACTATTATTTTAATTCTTCGTCTACGCACTATTTTCTCATGTGCAATTCCTGTTATACTGGGGGTCAATTCCGTAACTATGAAAAACTGAAAAATGTACACTTATTAAAAACTCATTTGCACGCAAAATTTCCAATTCAAATGTTCATGCCATTCTGTAAAGTATTGCGCAAATTGTTTTGCTGAACGAGCGCTGAATGTAAAAGTCATATGTCAGTGAGAAAATGTTGATGAAACGCCATGAAAAGAAAAAAGTTATTCTGCAACAGTGCGTATGAGTTCTAAATATCACAATAGTGTACACTGGCTGTCAAGAAAACTTACGAAGTATTTATCAGTGAGTTTTCCTGTTCACAGTTTTGCTTTACAGAATCAGAATTTCAAAGTTTACATAATTCCTTGTGTACACTTTAAAACGCTTACTTACTTACTTAATTGGCGCTTAACCGTCTAAACGGTTATGGCCGTCCAACAAGGAGCGCCAGTCGCTCCTTCGCTCCGCCAACCGGCGCTAATTGGTCACACCAAGGGAGTTTAAATCGTTTTCCACCTGGTCCTTCCAACGGAGTGAGGGCCGCCCTCTACCTCTGCTTCCATAGGCGGGTTCCGATAGAAACACTTTCTTGGCCGGAGCATCATCTTTCATTCGCATAACATGGCCTAGCCAGCGCAGCGGCTGCGTTTTAATTCGCTGGACTATGTTGATGTTTGCGTATAGCTCGTACAGCTCATCATTAAATCTTCTTCGGTACTCGCCATCGCCAACGCGTAGAGGTCCGTAAATCTTTCGAAGAACTTTTCTCTCAAACACTCCCAAAGCCGCTTCATCTGCTGTTGTCATGGTCCATGCTTCTGCCCCATATAGCAGTACGGGTACGATAAGTGACTTGTAGAGTATGATTTTCGTTCGCCGAGAGAGGACTTTACTTTTCAATTGCCTACCTAGTCCAAAGTAGCATTTATTGGCAAGATTGATTCTTTGCTGGATTTCAGTGCTGATGTTGTTGCTAGTGTTGATGCTGGTTCCCAAACAAACGAAGTATTTTACTATTTCGAAATTATGGCTGCCAACAGTAGCGTGGTTGCCAAGGCGCATATGCGCTGACTCTTTGCTCGATGACAGCAGGTACTTCGTTTTGTCCTCATTCACCATCAAACCCATCTTTACCGCTTCTTTTTCCAGTTTGGAGTAAGCAGAACTAACAGCGCGGGTGTTTAGGCCGATGTCATCAGCATATGCCAGTAATTGCACGCTTTTATAGTATATTGTTCCAGTGCGGTTAAGTTCTGCAGCTAGTATAATTTTCTCCAGCATCAAATTAAAGAAATCGCACGATAGGGGGTCACCCTGTCTGAAACCTCGTTTATTTTCGAACGAATCGGAGAGGTCCTTCCCAATTCTGACTGAGCTGATGATGTTGCTCAACGTCATTTTGCGCAGCCGTATAAGTTTTGCGGGGAAACCAAATTCAGACTTAGCGGAATATAGGCAGCTCCTTTTCGTGCTGTCGAAGGTGGCTTTAAAGTCGACGAAGAGGTGATGTGTGTGGATTCTCTTTTCACGGGTTTTTTCCAAGATTTGGCGCATTGTGAAAATCTGGTCAATGGTAGATTTACCACGTCTGAAGCCGCACTGATAGGGTCCAATCAGCTGGTTCACGGTGGGCTTCAATCTTTCGCACAATACACTTAAAAGGACCTTATATGCGATATTAAGAAGGCTGATTCCACGATAGTTGGTGCATTTTGCAGTATCCCCCTTCTTGTGGACTGGGCAAAGAACACTTAGATTCCCACCGTCGCACAGTGTTTCGTGTAAAACAAGCTAGCTGGACAAAATTATTTTATGAGATTTTCCGTTTCATATGCAGTCATTTATTACAACTCCATACGTAATTTTTTTCAGCCATATTTTCTTTTTTTTATTTTTTTCCAAAATTTTACTTCATATGCATACATTTGTGGTTAATTGTTTATTGTTATTTTCTATTAAGTCTTTAATTTTGTTTGAAATAAAAGTATAACCATCATGGTCGAGCGTACCTGCTATCCACTTCCACACTGTGCCTATTTCATTAATCCCTCTTTTCGTTCTAGTTTTTTCTAATTGCATTAAAGAAGATTCTATATTATTAAATCCTGATTATATTTCCAAATAGTCTGTAGTCGAATATGATTGCTTTCCTTTTTCTTATATAAATACATACAATTTTTCTTCATTGTACAAGGTGTCGTAATATGTGAGATTTGATATATGAAAAATTTTATTTTGTAACTTTTCATGACTTTTTTTATTATGAAAAATGTCTGTGGGTCGAAATTTTGTGACCGAATGTATGGTATAATGGCGGCCACCGTGGTATGATGGTAGCGTGCTCCCCCTATCACACCGTATGCCCTGGTTTCGCACCCCGGGCAAAGCAACATCAAAATAAAAATAAGGTTCTTCAATTAGAAGAAATTTTTTCTAAGCGGGGTCGCCGCTCGGCAGTGTTTGGCAAGCGCTCCGGTTGTATTTCTGTAATGAAAAGCTCTCAGTGAATACTCATCTGCCTTGCAGATGCCGTTCGGAGTCGGCATAAAACATGTAGGTCCCGTCCGGCCAATTTGTAGGGATAATCAAGAGGAGCACGACGCAAATTGGAAGAGAAGCTCGGCCTTAGATCTCTTCGGAGGTCATCGCGCCTTATATTTTTTTTTCTTTTTTTTTTTTTATTAATGTATGGTTAAATTATAATGTTGTGGTGCTCTCAAAATAGCTTCTAAATTGCTTATTAATAGCTTATTCCTCTTTAATACATCTTGCAATTTCTATTATTGTAGAATGGACTCTTTCAATTTGCCCATTTGTTATACTATGTCTTGGACTGCAAAAATAAATTTGGATATTCAATCGTTGCATTAACGATTTCAATTGAGGTGTTGTGAAATTTGGCTAGTTATCTAACGTTATTCGTTTCACATTTGGTAAAGTTTGAAGAACTTCTAAATTTTTTTCTTCAACATTGGATTTGTCCTCTATGTTCTTTAATATTAAAACCTTGGAGTAGGCATCGATACATGTGATAAATTTCATTCCCTCAGCATAAAAAATATCCAAGTGGAGCTGCTCTCCCTCTCTTTCCTGTACTGGAGCTTCATTTATAAGAATTTTCTACGGATGTCTGTCATATTTATTTTTATTACAGGTTGCACAGTTTCGTACATATTCTTTCATTTTTTTTCTCTTTTCTGGCCAATAATATATCTTTTCTATTTGTTTTATGTTTTCATTGTAATTTCATTGTGCTCTATTATGGGTTTTGTTCAATTATACCTGCCTGGTTCTCTCTATTGGGTATCTCCATGGGAAACAGCCTAGTGTATACAAATTTATTTTTAGAAGTTTCTTTTAGAGATCGTTGTATTCGTACAAATCCTCATCTGTGCAATGTATTGTTGTTACCAAATTTGGTTTAATAAATTCCTTAAAAACTGTGAGTAAATTCTCAACTGTGTCATATTCAATAAAATACCTGTTCCTATTAAAAGTGTATATCATTTCGTGTACAGTGAATCTATTTTTACATAATATAATTTGTTGCTTAAACTGATTTACAGGTTTGTTTGTTTCTTCTGTTAGAGTATTTTCACTACTTTCTGCTGAATGCTCAGATTCGAAACTCTGTGAATCGTTGGGTTCACTTGGTAAATTATTTATTTCAAGACGAGATAATGCATCAGCCACAACATTCGTTTTTTATTCGCATATATATACACAAATTTTGGAGAAAATTCCTGTATAAACGCATGCCATATTTTCATTTTAGAATTAGAATTGCGCGTGGAAAGCGCAAATGTCAATGGTTGATGATCCGTATGAATTTCAAGATTAGTTACTCCGTAAAGATCATTACGAAGATTTTTCAATGCCCATAAAATAAAAAAAAAAAAAAAAATGCCCATACTATGGCGAATAACTCTTTTTCATTTGTGGCGTTTCCTTTCAGTTTCACTAAGAGCCTTTGAAACAAATGTTACAGGTTCACTCTCTTGGTAATAACCCGTAACTCCCAAAAACCCTCTCAGTTCTCGTATAGTTTTAGGCAAACGATAATTCAGAATCAATTCAATTTTATTTAGATCTGTTTTAATTGTATTTTGAGCCACTATATATCCCAAGAACTCTATTTCCGTTTTGAAAAATTTTGATTTCACAAGAGAGATCTTCGTATTGGATTTTTTCAATATTTCAATTATTTCCTTTAAATCTTTAACATGTTGCTCTAGGCTACCAGAGAAAATTATTATGTCATCCATATATACATGATGATTGATGACGATGACGTGTTCGGACGTGTTTTGTTAGCTCCGTATAAATATTTATATTGATGCACGAAACAGTTTGGTTTTAATTTAACAAACTCAAAAAAACTGAAAATAAGCAACTCTCCGAGAAGGTTGTTCGTGTTAACTAATTATTTTCATTATAATTGTGTGATTGCGATTTGTTAAAAAACACCTAATCGCTGTGTCTTCTGTGTTTATTGTTTTGCTTCGCACTCAATTTACATTTTTCATATGATGTCTGCTACCTCTGCCAACGTTCCACCTCTCAAACGCCGATCAAGCCAGGGCTCTCGATTAGCTAAAACAGCAAAATTGGAGGAGAGCGCAATTTTAAGTACGGTTCTTGCTACGCTTCGTGATTTGGAGGCAAAGGTCCAACAACAATCAGACCAATTGCAACAATATGCAGTCCTATTCTTGTCTCTCTTTGACAACATGTCTGGTAAGTTAACTGTACTTGGAGTTAGCATTACTAAGAGAGTTGATGAGGAAATTGGTGCTCTTAAAACAAAAGCGGTCGAAGCAGAGATGCACCTAAATAATTTTCAAGCGTTGGTTGGTGATTGCAAGAGTGAAATGAGTAACCTGCAAAATCCACTAAAGAGTTTGCAAACTGCGAAAGCTATGTCGGAATTTTCCTTTGATGTGGTAATCTTTGGTGTGCCGCATATAGAGGGAGGAAACTTGAAAAGTCTATACAACGAAATCTGCCTGTCGATTGACTTATTTTCGCCTCAAATAAGAGATATTTTCAGAATGGCGCGCTCATCAACAAATGCAGACAGTGCAATAATAATTAAATTTTATAAGCTGCAGGCATTGGTGCTTTATCGGTATCGTATCGGTAGCCTTATTACAGCTGATTCGACCAACCTTATGGGAATCAATGCAATCGATTATTGATGCCGCTAAGGTTGTAATCGTATTGTAGCCAACCAATTGGTTTTTGGTTTACCGTCGTAACGATATACAGCTGATTACGTTAGAGATACGACAAACGGCACCAAAGACTCCGCTTATAGTCCGATGGATCGTAATCGTACGCTGCGAGCATTTAGTGAACATCAAAAGCGAACAAAATCTATTATCTCTATTGCTCCGCTTGGTATTGATGGCCAATTTAGGATATATGAGAGCGTATCGCGAGAAAATATAAAGCTGCTTCAAGAAGCTATCAAGCTGAGATGCGCAGGCAAATTTGTCTCTGTATTTACACTTCGCGGTGAGGGTTTGGAAGAGTTACCAAAGAGTCCGTAGCAGTGAAAATATCAACGAATGATGATTTAAATCTTTACTGCTGACTATCAGCCGTATGTACATACAGTATATTTTACTTAGTTTTAACTTTTTTATGTTTACATTATATTTGTTTATGCATATATATACTCCGTATTTTCCTACATGTAAAATGGTCCGTTTAAGTTTCTTTAGTCTTAATCTTTGTTTTTTCCTTTCGCCTGTTTTCTCTTTCCTGAGTTTGTTTTTTTGTATGGTTGTTGTTGTTTACATTACTCATTATGACCCTTAGCAGCAAGTTGTGTGGTTCGGGTGACAACAGTCTTGCCATGATAAACATATTGGCCCGTAATCATAGTCGCTGACTAAAATACTCTATAGTTAAAATCTTGCCTAAATTAAAAATGGGATTTAAAATTTTGGTCTGTCATAGACATATTAAACACAGTTTTCAGCTAAAATAAGCATGGACAGGATATCCGCATGAAAATAAGGTAGTGATTGGCGCTATGAAGAAATTTTTTAGAAATTTTAAAAGTTCGCCCAGTTCCTTACAACCATGGTTACTTGACTCCACGTATAAAAAATGGTAATTTTTTACTTGACAAAAAATCTTACAATAGCACAAAAATTGTCAAAGGAGTACCTGAAAACGCGTTTTGATCATAATCCGGTGGCAGATAATTATCATTCAATTCTAGTTAAAAGTTACTAGCAAACGTTTTGTAAAAATTCGCTGTTTTTTTATCAGCCGTCAATTTAAAATTGAGTGCACAATCTTTTAATTGAACATGAACATACTTATTTAAAGAAAATTTACTTAATTTCGTTCTTAAAAACTTATTTAAATCTCGCAACATAAACGAATAAGTAGTTAAAGCGGATTTGGGCTCCTTAAAGCAAAGGAAGCAACAAGGCTATCCTCGTTTTCATGTTGAATAGTTTATATAGTTTGTAAGAATGTTGTAAAGAAAAGTTGTTTTCATTAAGACAGATGTGACGGCCAAAATGATGCAAACGTTAAATGTTATGTGGCCCTAAGCGTTAAAGCCATTTAATTTAATATACCCGTAACCGAATAGGCATATCTCTAACCTCGATACTAATACGTATGCAGGACATTCAATGATAATCAGGTTAAATAAAATTTAGGTTTGTCTTAGCAAAGTCAGCATAAATAAAGGGAGTTTAGAATAGTTTTCCATAGGAAAGAAGTGACCTAAAATGTTGAGCCATTATACATGGACCTGCAAAGTGTAAGTCCCTTTTACATTAGAAAATCATTGAACTCAAGTCGATAATGACAAAGACTAAGAGGGTGATAACGGAGGGAAGTAGTACAACAGCACCCGTCCCGTACCAAGCAGTTCTTAAAATTTTTGTTGCTAATTCTTGTTGTATTCCGTGTTTTATTTTACGCTTTCTTTTAAGAGGAATTGGCAAATGTAAAGCGGAATAGAAGAGGCAAAAGGAAATGCCAGCAGAATTGAATTCAAGAATTCTGTAATGTAATTCAATAATTAGAAGTCGGATATGAAATTGTGCTTTTATTAATAGATATTCACAAAAAACCGAATAATTCCCCTCAAACGGCTGCGAAACCGGTGAAAATTTTATCAGCGCAAAACGCCTTTTTAGTTAGTTATTTTTTGTGTACAACAATATCACCAAAATTACATCAGCCACATGCAAGTCTTAAACTTTTTTTTTTGTAAAAATATATTGGCAGAGTACAAATATTACTTTGCCGCCTTCGATTATTTCTTGCGAAATTAAAGCGCGTCATTTGACACCTCTACCGAAATTTTTTGACATGTATTAAAAATCGACGCCTGTGGTAAATAATTCCTTCCATTGACTATTTATTTCTGAATTTAATGCCAAAATCAGTATTGGATGCTACTTTTTCCTCAAAAGATACTAAAATATTAAAACTCACAAATATCTTTGAATGCGGAATAGTCTTAATTAAAGATTTACCATATGTGGAGCCAAGTAACGTTCAAACATCTGTTGTTTATTTGCGAAAGTTTAAAATAGCGCCTGATGTGTTAATTTTGATACTCATACTTCATCTTTCAACACCCAAGTCTCCCAGTTTGACATTTCCTAAAGTTGGCGGCCCTATCCAAAACTAGTCCCTTGGAGTGAATCACATTGATTATAGCCTATCAATCAAGTTTAAATATCACCTACACGTTACGGATCCTTTTATAAATGTGAATACGTAGGCACATATATTTACCGGGTGAGGCTTTGCCCTTCGCAAGAACACTGTGGTGGTGAAGCAAAAGCTTTCCCAAGACAGTCGAACTAATGACCGTGTGTGCTACTACCCTAACGTAGTAGACAGTCGAACTAGGCTGAATGCGGAATAGTCTTAATTAAAGATTTACCATATGTGGAGCCAAGTAACCATCGCACATTATAAGATTGTGTAATTTTCGTCACAAACATCTTAATGCGCATTCTAGGTATAATAAATTAGCTACTGACGTATATTTGTTTGTCGGGGAAGCTTTTTTCACTTCCATTTAAGTTCATCGCTTTTAAATAGCAAATTGTTTAATTTCTCGCAACTTTTGACAGCAGACCACCAACTTAAAACCTATTTTAAAAAGTTGAAATCGGGCTCATGTCTCAAACCTCTGTCATGCCATAAATATCGAGCCTCCTACCAAACGCCAATTTTTTCGTATGCGCACAAACATTAACCAGAAATCAACCTCAGCGCCTATTTTAATAAAACTAAACACAGCACATGACAGAATCCAACTGCTTAAAGCTATCGCTGCACTTTGCAAATCAAAAAAGAGATCATTAACACTCTGTGATATTAATGAAGTTGGCTACGGAAAAATTTATGTTCATGAGAGCTTAACTTTGCAAAACAGAGATGTAATTCGCCACGCAACGCAATTAAAAAAACAAAATGTACTTACATCTGTTTTTAGTATAAGAGGCAAAGTATATGTGAGAATGCAGCGGAGTGCAGAGCCGAAGATAGTGAAATATTCTTATTTGAATGAAGAGATATATATGCTTTGGGCGTCAAAATATTAATTGTTTATTAGCAAAAATTCTTGAAACACTTCTACAAACACATGAAATTCAAATACGGTGATCATATCTGTATGACACTCAAACACTATAGTAAACAAAAAATCAAATACGCGAAGCTAACTGAGCAGCTAAAATTCTTGTTAGAATGCAAGAGATACGAGCTAACACCAAACCACTTGACGAACACTGTAAAATACATAAAAATACAAACAACGTCCGAAAGAGTAAAAACAAAAATTGAAAAGACCAAACAGAAATTTCTCTCGAAAATATTAAACATAGAACTTACACAAACCAACATCAACATCAAAACAACAAAAGATCTAATTTTTCACGCACAACTACAATTAAAACATGCATTAGGCGAACAGGAATTTGACCAGTTCATCACCAAACAAAAAATTCTGGGTAAGAAGATAGCAAAAGAGAAAGAAGCAACACTAGAAGCGAAAATGAAAAAACTTAAATACGAAAAAATAAGAAAACTAGGAATCAACATAAACAGCAATTGGTTTGTGAACAAAACCAACATCGAATTTCCCGAAGATGTGATGTGGCTGCTATCCCTGGGACGAAAATTCACACTACATACAACAAATACTAATTTTTCACCCATACATACAATTGCAGAAATAGAACAAGTAATTCAAACTATAGATAACGAAAAAGATAAAGAAGTCGCGAGAAGCCAAGTTAGCCACAGAATCTTACAGTTCAAAAGTAATATAAAACAAAACTCAGCCGAAAAATTTATCATAGAGACATACAACAAAACTAGAACATTTTTACATTTACACAGAGACAACATAGTTATTACGGATGCGGATAAAGGAAATAGAACTGTTGCGCTATACAAGACAGACTATATGGAGAAAATGAACCAACTACTAGGCGACAAGAACACATACAAAGTCGTCAGAGTCGATCCCACAACAAAACTGCAAAAGAAAAACAATAGCATTGTGAACGAATTATACAAAGGAAAGCACATAAACTACAGAGAAAAACAACAGCTCGCAAGCTCGGCAGCAACCGCACCGAGACTTTATGGTTTACCCAAAATCCACAAACCCGAATGCCCCTTACGTCCAATTTCGTCTTCTATAAATGTTCCATGTTATGAATTGTCCATATATTTAGGAAAAATTTTGACGCCACTAATATCAGAAGACTACAACACTAAAAATTCATTTGACTTGAAAAATAGATTAGCTGATGTAAATGTATGCAATGATGATGTGTTAGTATCGTTCGATGTCGTCTCGCTCTTCACCAACATACCGACGGCTTTAGCAATAAAGATAGTCATGAAAAAATGGGAAAAAGTCCAACAACACACAAACATACTGAAAAACAAATTTTTAACCATATTAGAGTTCTGCTTAAAAGAAAATAACTATTTCATGTACAATAACAATATTTACCAACAAACTTTTGGAATGCCGATGGGTAACCCACTTTCCCCCACCATAGCGGACATTGTGATGGACGACCTTATACACAATATGTACTCTGAGCTGAACCAACAACAAAACACTGGTATCAAATTTCTTGTCAAATACGTAGACGACGTATTTGCAATAATAAAACGAAGCGACACGGAAATTATCTTAAGTACACTGAACAAATACCACAATAGACTGCAATTTACCATTGAAATGGAAAAAAACAACAACATCCCCTTCTTAGACACCCGCATATATAGAGCTAACAATAAAATTATACTTGACTGGTACACAAAACCTACATCGTCTGGTCGCCTAATAAATTTCTTTTCATCACAACCCTTTAAGTATAAATTAAATACCGCCAAAAATTTTATACATAAAGTACTGACCATCAGCAATCAATGTTTTCATAACGCGAATATAGAAAAAATCAAAATGACGCTAAGAAGTAACAATTATCCCAATAAATTAATATGTAATCTAATTGACCGTAAACAACAAGAATTAATAAATATTCCCACACAAACCACAACGAAAGAGTCGCCGAATGAACCAAAACAATATTTTAGTACGACCTATATTCCCAGGCTCTCAGAAAATCTAGCACAACACATAACAAAAAACCCAAAAGTAACACTGGCTTACAAATCAAACCACACTCTATCAACATTCTTTACAAAAACAAAAAGCCCGATCGACATACAACAACAAAGTAACGTGGTATACCAAATAGAGTGCAAAGGAAATGAAACTGAACATTGCAACAAAATATATATTGGCACTACGAAGAGGGCGCTAAACACACGACTTGCAGAGCACCAAGCCGATATCAACAAAGAAAAACACAGCACGGCGTTATCACAACACGCGGTAAACAACAAACACACAGTAGATTTCACAACAACAAAAATAATAGACAAAGAGACGAGAGAAAGAACAAGGTACACACTCGAGAGCCTAAGAATAATGCAAAACAGAGAAAAGGCAATGAACAAGAAAGAAGATACACAAGACATAGCCGCGACTTACTTATTATGCCTATGACACAGATAATTAGTTTTAGTTTGACAAGTTTTCCATATAGTGATGGTAGCATTTAATTAATTTTTTTGTAAAGTAATAATAAAATCGTTTTTTAAATACCAATGTGAGTGAATATAAATAATTGTTTGTGAAGTAATATTTCATGTAAAATTCAAATTTATAATTGTGAAAAACTTTGTTTGAAACTATGTAATTTAGATCGTTTAATTTTATTTCTAATGTTGTTTTTGTCTTTTGTATTTTGTTATAAACAAATATAGACCGCCCCTGAAGAAGATAAGGATAATTATCGAAACGTTGGGCTAAATGGTGGAATAAATAACATTTTATTTGCACTTGACCCTAATAGATCAGTAAAGCTGAAAAACTACATATAAATTAATAAAACTGATCGGAAATTACCATTAAAAAATTCTTCCCTTTTTATACAAAATATCTTAACCTATACATTTGCAATTTACCTAATACTTATGAATTAAAAATGTGTAAATTTGTATTGTAAGTATTTGTGTATTTAGGTATGTAGTGTAAGTGTTCATGCAGGTTTGTATTATTGATATTTACTTATGTAAGTTTGTACTATTGATATTCTTATTTGTAAGTTTGCATTGTTGATATTCATATGTGTAGATTTGTATTGCAACGCCAGCAGATTGATACTTGTATGCATTATGTAAAATATTTGTATGTGCATATTTGGTTAATTCATATTAACAAAGTAAACACTGAAAATGGATTGTATGTACATATTTATGTGAGAGTCTAATATTGACAATCGGCAAGTGCATTGATCGGGGTGATTGACTGGTTAGGGTGTGGACAGACAAGGGTTTCATATTCGGCTTTCCATTGATGTTGGCTCGCCGCTTGTGCGAGGTCAATGTAATTTATGTCGCCCAATATTGTAATATGATTATGGTATTATTGTGTGTTCGGTTCAGAAGAAATGTATTGGCATAGAAGTTCATGATACGTAATGCCGCAAATGTATTGCTTAGTGGGCATGAGGCATAATGCTATACCATCCGCCTTAGAAAAAGAGGATTATATAATTGAGTGAGTAATTGTATAAGACTCTTTGTTTGAATTTTTTTTTAATGATGCTACTGTAACTTGATATAATAGTGACAGAGTGTGTTTGTGCCTAATCTGCTGACCTTCATACTTTTATTATTTTTACAATGTTTTGTACAATTTTTTTCAAAATTAGATTATTTTACTTATTTTACAATTTTCATTTATTTTATTTATTTTACATTTTTCATTCATTTTCTTTATTTTGCATTTTTCATTTATTTTACAGAGCTGGATTTAAAATGTGTCGACCCATCCAAAATCCGCTTTTTCTAAAAATTTTTATTAAATAAGAGAGTGAATTGGAGTGCTTATTTCACTATTTAATGTTTTAATTTATTAAAAGATGGTTTAAATGGGTTTAAGTCTATTCTTATGAATTATTAACTCCTTATCTTTATTTTTCCTATTAGTAGTTTCTTCTCTATGTGGTATTAAAGTAAAATTGTTATTTTTGTCAATTTTCTTTACCTTATACCTGCCTTTATATCTACTGTCTAGCTTGTGGTTAGCTTCTTCTCTAACTAATACTAGATTTCCTATTTTTATTTCTTTACTGGTGCTATTTTTATCATAATTAAGTTTTTGTTTTTCTTTGACTTCTTCTTCTAATTTTCTAGCTCTTTGTTGTGCTATTTGAAGTCTATATTTTATTTCTTTGTCATATGCTTCGTGGTTATACACTGGGCTTATTTTATTCTCATCTAGGAATTCGTATATAGGTGGATTTTTCGCAAATATTAGCTCGTAAGGGCAATATCCGTGTACGGTCGATGTGGTCTTATTGTAGCAGTATGGGAAATACCTGAGGTATTCGTCCCAATCATCTTTACCACTGGATATGTATGAACGTACATATTCGTTAAATGTCCTATGACTACGTTCTATAGTGCCTTAAGTTTGGTGATGGTAGGGTGTTGAGGTTTTATGCTCAATTTTTAGCAGTTTGCAAAGTTCTTCGAATAAGCAATTTTTGTATTCGGTTCCCATGTCTGTTAGGATTGTTTTCATGCACCCATAGATCAGAATGAAGTGCTCGAATACAGCTTTAGCAACTGTTATTGCGTGTTTGCTCTGGACTGGAATTTCTACTAAATATTTGGTGAGATCGCATATGATGGTAACTGCGTATTCGTTTCAATTTATCAATTTCGGTAATGGTCCGACCGTATCGATCTGTACTATATCGAAAGCCTTCGGAGGTGTCTCCGTTATTGTCATTTGTTCTTTTATATGCTTATTTATTTTGTTTTTCTGACAGTGGATGCAGTTCTTTACGTATTTTCTTACGTCGTTTTTCATGTTTAGCCAGCTATATTTCTGCTTGATTTTATTTGTCATGCGATTTATTCCTGGGTGGCCACCACTAATAGGATCGTCATGATATTTTTGCAGAATTTCCTTAATTTTCACGGGATTAGTCACATATATAACCTCTGGGGTTAATGCAATTGTTAGTTTTTTGAGAACCTTGTTCCTATTTCAATAAATTTTCCTACTGCAGTATAATTTCTTTTAAACAATTTGTCTCCTAAGGACAACTGTATTTGTACAAGGCCTAAATTGCCGGCTTCTCTTTCGGGCCTGGTAAAGAATTGTCCTAAGTCAATCTTATCCTCAACAATTAGGTTGCTTGAATCAAAATGGCTACAAATTTTCTTTCCTTTTTGAAATAGAATTTCGAAGGATTGCAAACGAGCCCCTCTAGTCTTTTTACTTCAAATTTATTTAGCGCTTCTTATATTTTGGGGTTCTTTGTGTGACTTTCTTTAATTTTAATGTTATTTTTTACATTTTTAGCTGCTGATCTTGTTGAAACTTGCATTATTTTGCATGCTTCCACTGACATTTCTTTCAGATTTGCAATGTTAATGCGAGCCAATGCGTCCGCTACATGATTTTATTTTCCAGCATTGTACTCCACTTCGAAATCGTACTCTTCTAACTCAAGTCTTATTCTTGTTAATTTAGATGAAGGATTCTTCATCGAGAAAAGATATGTTAAGGGGCGATGGTCGGTTTTAACTAAGAATTTTCTGTTATAAACATATGGTCTGAAAAATGTTATGGGCCAATGGATTGCTGCTAATTCTTTTTCTATAGTAGTTTTTTTTGTTTCACCTTTTGTGAATGATCTAGAAGCGCAAGCAATTGGTAACTGTTTGCCATCGTGTTCTTGGCTAAGGACTGCTCCGCAAGCATACCCAATAGCGTCTGTTGTTATGCAGAATTCTTTATTGAAGTCGGGGTATTGCAAAGTTGTGGGCTGATTAATGCTTCCTTTAGGTAGACAAAAGCTTTTTGACATTCTTCTGTCCAGTCGAAGAAAACATTCTTTTTGCAAAGCCTAGTTAATTTTCTTGAGTACTCTGCGAAATTCGGTACAAATCTTCTGTAATAATTACAGAACGCTACGAACCTTTTAACTTCATCTGCTGTTTTTGGTGTTGGGTAAATTTGAACTGTTTCAAATTTGCTTGGGTCAGGTAGTATTCCTTTGCTTGTGCATTTATGTCCTAAATAAGTTACTTCTTCACCGAAGAATAGGCATTTATCTGGATGTAATTTTAAGTTGTATTTCCTACAAGTCGAGAAAACATCTTTTAAATTTTTTAGCATGTGTTTTTCTGAACACCCTAGTACAACTAAATCATCCATATAGAGAAATGCTTGGGATGGTTTGAGGTCCGCAAAGGCTAATGTCATCATTCTTTGGAATGAATTTGGTGCTACTTTTAATCCATAGGGTAGTCTTTTGAATCTATATGTACCATTTTCTGTTGTGAATGGCAGGATCGCCATGAAATATTCTTATTTGAATGAATTCAGTCTCTGCTGTGTACGGACGTGTTTCACTAAGTAGAGCTCTGTGTTTTTCATTTCACGATATTTTTCTATTTGTGTAATACAAATGTATTTTGTGCTTAAACAAATATTAACAAATATAATCAAATATTAACAATTTGAGCAAAGCAGATTTAAATCTATTCCGTGCAATTCAATATATATATAAACAATATAAATTATAAAGCAGTGCATGTGTATGTTGATTTGAGCTGTTGACAGTTTGTCTGCTTCGTATATTCTTTGCCTTGTCTACACGTTGTTTTTGTCTTCATAGCTGTTTTACACAAACAATATGCCCTGTTTCTGTGGACACAGAGTTGAACGCGCTCAAAGTAGTGTGCAGTGTGAAAAATGTAAAAAAGTTTATCACCTGCAGTGTGTTGTTGGTACCTTAGCTGCCGATTTGGATCACTTTAAAAATTCGGACGAAATGTATATTTGTGGCGATTGTGCTGTTGATGACAATGCTATTGCTGTACAAAAACAACAGCAACAACATGTAAATGATAATTATCTAAATTTTATGTTATCGTCACAGCAAGCAAGCGCAGTTGCCGGTATACTTTCTCTGCAAGCGGACAAAAACCGGTTATTAGGCGAATTAGAAATTTTACGTTCCGAGTTCAGTAATTTACATAAGCTCTATGATGAAGCGGTGGGTGGCGTACTGCGTGGTAGTGCTGGAAAAAAATAGAAACGAAACAAAGGCACAATCATGGTTAACAATTCTGCCGACGCTAACATTGAAAAGAGTTCTGGCCCCGTTTCTGCTGCCAATGTTAAAAGCAATTTCAATGATGCTATTAACTCTGCCGAAGTGCCTTGCGCTACTAACACTGCTAATGCCGGCGCTAACATTTCTATGAACACTGCCTCTTCTCGTGCTGTTAATAACCAAAATATTGTAAATGATTGCAACACTGCGCGTAATTTAAATGGTAATGACGCTGTATCGAATAACGATAACATTGTTGATGTTGCGGGAAATTTGGGTGATACTAATTTCCGGCTGGTCCTAGGTTGGTTACTGCCGTGCCGCCCCGAAGGGCTATCTTCGTATCAAGATTGCATCCATCTCTGACGGAGTCTGATGTTGTTAATTATATCTTAGCTAAGATTAATAGATTGGCGGCCACCGTGGTGTGATGGTAGCATGCTCCGCCTACCACACCGTATGCCCTGGGTTCGCACCCCGGGCAAAGCAACATCCAAATTTTAGAAATAAGGTTTTTAAATTAGAAGACAATTTTTCTAAGCGGGGTCGCCCCTCGGCAGTGTTTGGCAAGCGCTCCGGGTGTATTTCTGCCATGAAAAACTCTCAGTGAAAACTCATCTGCCTTGCAGATGCCGTTTGGAGTCGGCATAAAACATGTAGGTCCCGTCCGGCCAATTTGTAGGGCAAATGAAGAGGAGCACGACGCAAATTGGAAGAGAAGCTCGGCCTTAGATCTCTTCGGAGGTTATCGCGCCTTACATTTATTTATTTTTATTTTTTAAGATTAATAGTACAGGTTCTATTAACATTAGTGCACATAAATTTCTTTTTAAGTATGTGAGGGATTTTTCTTCATTTAAAATATCATTTCCATATGTATATTTTGATATGGTTCTTGACAAATCTTTTTGGTCTATACATTCGGTGGTACATTTGTACACCACAAAGTCGAAGGTTGAGCCTCGCGCACGTATAGTTTCAAAAAACTTGCCAATACGATTCAAAAGTAACTATTCACTATCAGAATGTTCGTGGTTTACGTTCTAAATTAAATGCGTTTTACCTTAACAGTTTTACTTTTACAGCGGAAGTGATTGCTTTCATAGAGACTTGGCTAAAACCTGATAATTTAAATTCAGAGTTATTTTCAAATGACTACGTTGTTTTTCGGTGTAATCGTCAGTCGAGAGCAGGCGGTGTCCTGATAGCTGTATTGTCCAGTATTTCTACTGACTTTTTGAGCTTTGAGGACGTGCTTGACATTGAATTCATAGCTGTAAAGCTCTTGTACCCGAATTTTTTTTTTTTTTCTTGTTCATACATACCGCCTCGGTCAGATATGTACGTTTATGATTGCCATAAAGCATTTATCCACAGCCTACATTCTCGTTTGCGTGATAACGATCGCCTATTGGTTCTTGGGGACTTTAATTTACGTATGGTTAGTTGGATTCGCAACGATGATTCAAACTTTTTGACTCCTGTTACTCAGCATGATTTTATTGGTTCGCTTATGGAATTGCCGCTAGTTCAGATTAGTAATGTAGTGAACTCTAAAAATAAGTTGTTAGATTTGGTTTTGGTGATAGTTCAATAGGTACTGGTCTCAGTAGAATCCCTGCCTTATCCGTGCCTGAAGATCCTTTGCACACCACACTTGAGGTTACACTGTACAATTTATTGCCTACGATTAATTTCATGGAAGTTTCATGTCGTTCTCGTTCGAGATGTTTTAAAAAGGCTAACTTTGATTGGCTTAATCAACTGTTAGCTTCCCACGATTGGTCTGACCTTTATGCTTGTACTGATGTTGAGGCTGCCACGTCTATTTTTTATAGTTACTTAAGTGACTTTATTAATCGGTGCGTTCCGGTTCATTTTGTTAAGGCTAAAAGTAGTAAACCACCTTGGTTCTCGAGGCAACTTGCTAACCTGAACAATATTAAATCGAGGCTCTATAAGCGTTTTAAAAGATCTCGTTCTTCTGAAGATTTTTCTAAATATTTAGTTGCCCGTTCTAATTTCCAACGCCTGAATCAAAACTGCTACAAGTCGTATTTAACAAGATGCAAAATTGAGTTTTTTAACAATCCTAAAAAATTTTACGGGTTTGTTAATTCAAAGCGCAAATCTTCGGGATTTCCATCATCTTTGTCTTTGGGTGGCAAGAATGCTAGCCTTGACCATGATATTGCCGACTTATTCGCAGACTTTTTCAAATCGACCTATTCGTCAACCTGTACCCAAACCGGTAGTTATCCGTTCGAAATACTTAGTTCTAACTGTATTCTCAATCCAGTCATTGATAGTGCCACTGTACTTCAGAGTTTTTTTAGCTCTGAAACCGATTTTTTCTCCAGGGCCCGATGGTATTCTTAACAGAACCGATCGTAAAATTGTTCAATTTATCTTTGCAATCGGCGTCATTTCCATCAATTTGGAAACAGTCATCTATCGTACCTCTGCACAAGAAAGGTAGTAGATCTAATATTGAAATTATAGGGGAATTGCTAAGCTTTTAGCTATTCCTAAAATCTTTGAACAAATAATTACCTGTCAGCTTCAACATTCGTGTACTTCCATATTATCACCCTTTCAGCATGGGTTTGTGAGTTGTAGATCAACCACCATAAACCTACTTGAGTTTACCTCTTTAGTTCGGGATGGTTTTTTGGCTAGCAAGCAAACAGATGTGATTTATACTGATTTTAGTAAAGCTTTTGATTCAGTGAATCACGAAATTCTGATTCTGTAGCTTGATTTACTGGGTTTTCCGAAGAATCTGACTTCATGGCTCTCAAGCTATCTTTCTAATAGAACCCAAAAGGTGCTTTATAAAAATATTATTTCAATATCAATTAATGTTACCTCTGGTGTACCTCGGGGCAGTCATTTAGGCCCATTACTTTTTACTCTTTGTTAATTTTAACACAAATGAAAAGTTGCTTTCTTTATTTAAATTTGAGGTATATTGGTAAATTATGTGTTTTACAAATTGGTAGGTTATGCTGTAAATTTTAGTATATCGAAAAGCAGAAGAAGAACACGTGTTGATCGTGTTATTTGACAATTCTCTTCCGCAGCCAACACTTTATGCTTGAGTAGTTGCCACCATTTGTGTTGAGAAAAAGGTTCATGGGCGCAAACATCCTCCCCCCTTGAAAGATTAAAACTCTTTCAACCTTCACTGGCTCATCTCTTCAGCAGTGGGTAATGGACAAAGGCGCACTAAAGGGCGACGCACACATCCTCGTATAGTGGCAATTTCAGCGACATGGGTCACTCCATCCGAACCAGGATTAAGGCGTTGTATCCTTCCAAGGCGCCAACAAAGCCGGGGTACATTGTTTTCTTGCAAGAGAACCATATCTCCGATATTGAGCGGCGCAGCATTAGTCTTCCATTTACAACATTGCTGAAGTTCGACTATATATTCACGTTGCCATCTCTGCCAGAAGTGCTGATGATTTTGCCGGATACGCTCATATCTCTGCATATGATTTAGGTTGCAATTCTCGTAGTTGGGTGCAGGCAATGCAGTGAGAGGCCGACCAATGAGAAAGTGTCCAGGGGTTAAGCCTTGAAAATCATTAGGTGAAGATGAAAGAGGGCATAGTGGGCGACTACTTAAAACAGACTCTACTTGCGCAAAAAGGGTAGATAATTCCGCAAAGGTAAGGTGGGAATTTCCCGTAACTCTCTGTATATGAAATTTGGCTGATTTTACTCCGGCTTCCCAAATTCCGCCAAAATGAGGAGCGTAAGCAGGCGAAAACAAAAACTTGATTCCTTCATTACTTCCAAATTCAGACAAGGCATTTTTATTAGAATCGAAGAAACCGATTATTTCTCTTGCTCCTGCAACAAAATTACGTCCGTTATCGCAGAACATCTCGGCAGGGATCCCTCGCCTAGAGACAAACCTTCGAAATGTTAATATGAAAGCATCTTTCGTCATGTCAGAAACGGCTTCTAGATGAACACACTTAAATCTCAAACAAATGAAAATACATAGATAACATTTTACTACCTTTGAGCCGCGGCCCTTTCTGTTCAATGTACAAAATGGTCCTGCGAAGTCTATCCCGACGGCTCTGAAGGGATAATTGGTAGTAACACGTTGAGACGGCAAGTTACCCATGATGGGCGTAATGTTTTTGCCTTGTAATCTTCTGCAGGTAACGCAGTTGTGTGTAGTTCTTCTGGCTAGGTTTCTCCCATTTACGGGCCATATAAAGTCCCTGACTATGGATAACAATAGCTGGGGTCCTGCATGCAAATTGCGTCGGTGTTCGTAATCAAAAATCAACTTCGTGAGATGTTGAGACGAATGTAGCAAAATTGGATGTTTTTTGTCGAATGGGAATTCAGAAGCGGCTATGCGACCGCCTACTCTCATTAAATTTGTGTTTGTGTCATAAAATGGAGTTAATGACAAAATTGCAGATTTTCCACCCAGGGGTTTTCCTTTAGACAGCAATCGGTATTCAGATGGAAAGGATTTTTGCTGCGCCAGACGGCACAAATATTGAAATGAGCTACTCAATTCTTCAACTGATAAGCTGCCTGTGATTCGGTTGTTCGAGTTTTTTAGATTGTGAATAAATCTTCTAAACATATAAGCAAGCGTATGTTTTAATTTTAAGAATTTTGAATAGTTTTCAAACTTTATAAGAGAATTTTCAGTAGCTACTTCACAGAGCAAGGCTGTAAGCTTGATTTCAGGCAAATTGTTCGAAGATGGTGATGGTTTACTTAATATAGGCCACGAATCTTCGGGTTCGATTAAAAATTTAGGACCGGACCACCAAATAGGTTTACTAGAAATAAGGTCTGGACTTATTCCCCTTGAAATGAGATCGGCAGGGTTAAGATGAGTAGGAACATACTGCCAAGGAGTTACATCGGTTAAGTCGCTTATTTTGACAACCCTCTTTGCAACGAATGCCTTTAGTGTTTGGGGGCTGGTGTTAAGCCATCCTAGTACTACGGTAGAGTCACACCAATGTACCTTACGACTTATTTCACAACGTACAGACTTTAATACGGCTTCGCACAATTTCGCTGCGAGCAAGCTTGCACACAGGTCTAGCCTGGGTATGGTTGTCGACTTAATAGGGGCTACCTTTGATTTCGAACATAGTAGCGCGACTGTCTTTTCGTTATGGCAATTTGTCGATTTGAGATAAATGCATGCCCCATAAGCATGCTGCGAAGCGTCACTGAATGAATGCAATTCTACCGAGATGGGATTTTCACACATTGTGCGTCGAGGAACCCTGATCTCAAGAAGGACCGGTAACGCTAGAGCAAATATTTTCCAGGCGCTTTGTACTTCATTTGGAACTGAATCATCCCAAACGATTTTTTCGCTCCATAGTCTCTGTAGCAGTAATTTGC
Source organism: Eurosta solidaginis (assembly GCF_040869045.1). Lineage (NCBI taxonomy): Eukaryota > Metazoa > Arthropoda > Insecta > Diptera > Tephritidae > Eurosta > Eurosta solidaginis. Next base: position 174,654,106 of record NC_090319.1, on the reverse strand, counting down.
TTTGTATAATACATGGGCTTAGTAGGCCTAAGGGATCGAAGATCTTAAATAAGGTGGAGAGCATGGAGCGTTTAGTTAATTGATCGGTGTATGTAGGAAATACCCTCTGAATGGGGAAAAATAATTCGTCTGTTCTTGGTTCCCATCCTATTCCCAGTGTACTTGTACATTCGCTAAACAAGAGGTTGCTTTCAGCTGAGGAAAATGCATGACTGGAGCTGGGTAAGTTACTTTTAAATTTTCTTAAATTGAGTCATCCTCGCTTTGAAGCTTGTGTGACGGCTTGTTGAATGTAAATTAGCGTGTCTTCACTGTCACTTCCAGTGATTAGATCGTCAACCATAAACTCATTTTGGATAATGGTTTTGATGGTATCGTCTTCACACCCCTCCCCTAATTGCCATAGACAGCGTGTACTAAGACAACTTGGGACGAACTTGGAACTCTTTAGTTTAGGACCTTCATGGCTGAGTGAAGATTGCCTATCGCCAATAACGTCCCAAAATATTTCGGCTCCGATTAGAAGGTCAATGGGACCAGACTCGTTGAAAGAAGGGTCTGCAAGTTGCATGGTCTTGGGTACTTGAAATTGTTTTGCATCTATGGTATATCTTGGAAGATCACCCGTTAACTTAGGCAACACCAAAAATGATTGTGTTATCTTGAAGGGTTCGGTTAACGAAGTAAGGTGGGCGCTGCATATTTCAATTAAGCCATTGGTTTCATTGTCCCCGATACCCTCAATGTTTATAATATTTGAGCTGTTGGTTTGCAGGTCAAGTTTGTCCTTTAAAGACTGTGTTATAAAGGACGATTGACTACCACAGTCCAAAAGAGCCCTCACATTTAAGGATTGATTTGTAAGAGGGTTCGATATATTAACTATAGCAGTGGATAACAAAATTTGTGAATAATCCTGATTAGACAAACTTGCTACGGTTTCAAGAGTGGTAATTTTGTTGGGACCTTTGTTTGAACTAGACGCTCCCTGAGACGGTGCATGCAAAAGGGTATTATGTCTGCCTTTACAATCGCGACAGGGGCCTAGTCTGCAACTGTGCACCTTATGACCATACCGCAAACAGTTGAGACATAATCGGAATTTGTTTGCTGTAGTTATTCGATCTTGCACACTTAGAGCTTTAAATTTCGCACAATCATAAATTCGATGATCACCTCGGCAAAGGAAACACGAATAGCATGAATCCCCGCCTTTGTTATCATTGGAGTTCATGCACGCAAACGAATTTGTTTTTGGGTACTCTGATTTGCTAGTGGCTCCAAGGGGCTTGACGCCCTTGTTCGAATTGCTTGGCGTACGGTTTAAAGACTCTAAGACGTCGGCGCGATCGATCAAAAACCTTTGAAATTGTTTTAAACCAGGCATGTTACTTAGTGTGCCACGCCATTCCTCCCATTTGGTATGAGTACGGCTATCTAACTTTGAACTCAAAATATGTACGACTAACACATCCCACTGATCAGTGGGCTGACCCAAACTTGACAATGCGCGAAGGTTTTTAGTGATATGGTCTACCATAAATCGTAGGGATTTGTCGGATTCTCGATTCAATGGTTGTAAATTCAATAAGAAATTTAAATGATGGGTTATAAGCTGGCGTTTATTGTCATAACGTTCGCATAGTAACTTCCATGCAGTGCCATAATTGGCATCGGATACCTCCAAATTGGCAACAACATTAGATGCATCGCCGGCTAGGTATGATAGGAGGTAATGAAATTTGTAAATGGCTGCTATGCGATTGTTGTTATGAATCAATGATACAAAGGTGTCTCGAAACTCAAGCCAGCGGAAATAAGATCCGTCAAACTTTACAATCTGTATTTGGGGTAGTTTAAAATTTGCTCCCTGATGTTCATAAGGTGTAGCCGAGGAGTTATTCACAACCGGACGTTCATTTGCATCAGAATGACTTGAATCAAACTTTTTAACTAATGTTTGAATAGTTTTTCAATATAATCCCGCTCATCAATCTCGGCATCCAAATTGCTTGCATTTAGCACTTCTATCTGATTTTGCAAGTCCTCGAATCTGTTAGTTAACGACTCAAATCTACGTAGCCTAAGAGCTAACCCTGACACTAAGTCGACGTTAAAGAATCTTTTGCCAGGAGCACAGTAAGCGAATTTTTGAACTTTGTAATTTGTCCCTTTACTGAACTCCGTTTGGTGAACAAGTCTTGCAACTCTGGTTATGAATAGTTGTTCAATATAATCCCGCAAATCAATCTCGGCATCCAAATTGCTTGCATTTAGCACTTCTATCTGATTTTGCAAGTCCTCGAATCTGTTAGTTAACGACTCAAATCTGCGTAGCCTAAGAGTTAACTCTGACACTTCAGTCGACGTTAAAGAATCTTTTTCCAGGAGCACAGTAATCGAATTTTTGAACTTTGTAATTTGTCCCTTTACTGAACTCCGTTTGGTGAACAAGTCTTGTAACTCTTGCGCATCTTTTAGATTTGTTTCGCTACCAGATTCCTTGTCTAAAGGCATTTTAGCTGCAAATCGACTAGAAATATATTCAATAAATTCACTAATATGCCTGTTATTAGCTCACCCTCCTCATAAAACTTTATCAGGGTAGCAAGATAGCTTAATCTGCCTGTTATATGTACTTCACAATTAACTTATTCCGTTTTTTTATGAGTTTAGCACAGTGGCAGGCAGTTAAGAAAAAAATTTAATGAAAACACGCAAGTAGAATCACTTTAAATAACTGGGATTTTAATAGGATGGTGCATAGAAAGTTAAGGAAAACACTTAGCTGCATTGGTCAGGCTGCGGAGGCTGCTTTGAGTTGATCACCGACTGAAATTGAGTGCAATGGCTGGCATTCCAAATAAATGTTTCCTATTGTAGTTTTGATAGCGATGCTGACTGGCAATTCGATAAATTGGTATACAATAGCAACGTTATAGTCCTGTCACGGTCGCCACATTTTGTGTTAATTTTAACGCAAATGAAAAGTTGCTTTCTTTATTTAAATTTGAGGTATATTGGTAAATTATGTGTTTTACAAATTGGTAGGTTATGCTGTAAATTTTAGTATATCGAAAAGCAGAAGAAGAACACGTGTTGATCGTGTTATTTGAAAATTCTCTTCCGTAGCCAACACTTTATGCTTGAGTAGTTGCCACCCTTTGTGTTGAGAAAAAGGTTCATGGGCGCGAACACTCTTTTTATTAATGATCTGCCACAGATTTTGAATCATTCACGAGCTCTAATGTATGCCGATGATGTAAAAATTTGCTATACATGCTTGCCTTCGGATTTAACTCCCTCAAATCTACTTCAGGTTGATTTGAACTCATTTCAACTTTGGTGTACAATAAATGCATTAGTTATAAACTGTTCCAAATGTAAGTTCATGACATTTCATCGCGTGAAGCCTGTCCTGTCGTCTTATGCACTTTATGGCACTCTTATGGAGCGTATATCTTCGATTAACGATTTAGGGGTTCTGTTTGACTCGAAACTGTGCTTCAATTCACATATTTCAGCTATTACTAATAAAGCAATGGGTACCCTTGGTTTCGTTAAACGCTGGGCTAAGGAGTTCAAGGATCCGTATCTGACCAAAGTCCTCTACACTTCGCTGGTCCGCCCAATACTTGAGTATTGCTCGTGTGTTTGGTGTCCATTATATATTACTCATATAAAGCGTATTGAGTCTGTGCAGAAACAATTTTTAATTTTTGCTCTACGGGCCTTTAACTGGGACTCAAATCTTCATCTTCCGTCTTATAGAAGTAGACTTCTTCTCATTAATTTTCCAACTCTGGAAAATCGTAGAATATTATTCGGGGTAATGTTCCTGCATAAGCTAATTCTAGGTGAGGTTGACTCCTCGGAGCTGCTAAGCCGATTGAACTTTGCAGTTCCTGCTAGGGTGTCCAGACACTACGTGCCCTTCCATTTACCCCTGTGTCGTATAAATTTTGACAAAAATGATCCTATACGTGTTTGGTGCTGGTACTATAACGACTTGTATAATTGCATTATTATCGAATGTTCGTTTGTTGCCTTACGCAATGCTATACTTGTCAGTCTCAACTGATATCTTAAAGTTTACTTGTTTAATTTGTAATGATAGTTTAATTTTAGTTCTTGTTCAATGTTAAACAAAATTGTAAATTTTTAATTAATTCCATTTTTAATTCTATGCTTGTATATATTTTTACGCTATCTTTTTTTTATGTTACTTTGCTTTGTATTTTGTTAGTCGACCACTCTTGTTAGTTGACTTTAAATAATTAAATAAATAAATAAATAAAAAGAGATATTTACGCTTTGGGCGTCAGAATATTAATTGTTTATTAACCAAAAATTCTTCCCTTTTTATACAAAATATCTTAACCTATACATTGTTTCCTCCTCCAACCCCCACTTCCTATATCTGCTATCACTGACCAAGCCTCATTTAAAGGCACGTGGCGCCAGAAGGCAATGCCCAGTCAGAATACCCGTCATGAGTCTACAGTCCTCTCTCTTTAATGATAGAAGCATCTGTGTTAGTCTAAGGTTGTAAGACCTACACATAATCTTCGACACTTTACAGTCCCGCGCTAGATCCCACGCCTTTCCCGCTTGGTCGATCATATGCACCTCTCGCCTTCGCTCAATCTCGCCCAATCTAATTGGGACGTCTACGGAGCAAGCTTCAGGGGATGCGCCCTTTTTAGCCAGTTCGTCCGCTTTTTCATTCCCATCTATTCCCATATGCCCTGGGGCCCAATATAGATGTATACTTCTCCCTGTCCCGATTCTCTCCAGAGACCGCTTACACTCTAGCACGCATTTAGATGCTGTGCTATGCGAGATTATTGCTTTAATTGCTGCTTGACTGTCAATAAAAAACTTAACACCGGTGCAGCTTAAGCTATTCTCTTCCAGGGTTTCTACTGCTTTGGTTACGGCTAATATTTCCGCTTGGAAAACGCTACAGTAATCCGGCAGCCTGTAGGATCTGCTTATTCCGGACCAGCGCAGTATACCGCAGACCCTACACCTTCCACTACTTTGGAACCATCGGTGTACACATGTATCGTCTCGTCCACCAATTGCGCACCCTTGCGCCAACAGACCACCTCTATTGTGGCCTTAAGATCTCCCTCGAAGCGCAGATAGGGAATCAGGTAGTATGTTCGTCTTGTGATTGATCACGCTATACTACTATGGCCATATGGTCGGTGCTCAAGCTGCCCGAGGCACCGAGCCTGGTTGCGGTCGTTAATGCATTGTTCTTAGCTACCAGGTATACAGATGGAATGTGCAGAATGGCATACAGTGCAGCCGTCGGGGTTGCTTTCAGGGCTCCCGTAATGCTAAGCATCGATAGTCTGCATACCACCTCTAACTTTGAGGTATGTTGTTTTTTGTGTGGCTTTCCACCAAACAAGAACTCCATAGTATAGAATAGGGCTTACAATCGCTGTAAAAGTCCAATGAGAAAGAGAGGGCGATAGGCCCCATGTACACCCCAGCATTCTTTTACATGCATAAACTACCGTTGAGGCCTTCTTCACCCTCTCCTCCACGTTGAGTTTCCATGATAGCTTACTGTCTAGGATGATGCCTAGATAATTTGTGCAAGACTTCTCCTGTAAGGTCACCCCTCCTAAATTAGGCCTGGTCCAATTTGGGACCTTGTACCACATCCGTCTTCTCCGCATTGACATTCAACCCGACATTAAATGCCCAGGTATGAATATCCCGAAGCGCGCGATCCATCAAAGAACTAATCGTGTGAAGGCACTTTCCACTTATGAAAATTGCAACGTCATCTGCGTAAGCCGTAAGTTTTACGGGTCCCTCATCGAATTGCCTGAGCAGTTGGTTGATGACCAGCGTCCACAGCAGAGGTGATAGCACCCCTCCCTGCGGCGTGCCCCTGTCCACTGATTTCGTGGGCTCGTACAATCCCCATTGTGATGTAATCTTTCTGCAATTTAACATGCAGCTGATCCATCTGATTAAGGCAGGATGTACTTTAATGTAATTAAGACCATCCATAATCGCCCATTTGGTAACATTATTGAAATCCCTGGCAAAGTCCAAGAAATCTCCTAGAGCATACTCCTTATATTCCAGGGATTTCTCTATGCTTATTACCACCCTATGCAATGCGGTGTCTACCGACTTGCCTTTGGTGTACGTATGCTGTGTTCTGGAGAGCAGCTTTTCATCCACGTTGGATTGTATGTACACATCTATCAGCCTCTCAAAGGTTTTGAGCAGAAATGATGTTAAGCTAATGGATCTATAGTCTTTGGAATACACGTGACCGATCTTCCCCGCCTTTGGTAGCAAAGGTACACGAGCAGTTCTCCAAGAGTGTGGTACATGATTCAGTCTTATGCACCCATCGAATATTATTTTAAGCCATTCCACGACCGCCCTACTTGAGACTTGTAGCATGGCCGGGAATATACCATCTGGGCCCTGCGATTTATACTTAGAAAACGTCTTCACTGCCCACTCGATCTTGATATCGGTCACCAAGCCCGGCAATACTAGCTCCGTGATCGAAGTGTGAGTGATGTCTGCTGGCTCTTCTAAACCGTCTCCCGATGGGAAATGTATCGAGAAGCACCTCAAGGGATTCCTCACTATTACGTGACCATTCCCCGTTCTCTTTCTTTATTAGTCCCTGGACTATGTTTCCCTTTGCTAGGACTTTTTTCAACCAAGCTGTTTCGCTGGAGCACCTTTTTCCGTACATGAGTTTGTCTTCGCCCTGGTAATTTCACGCTTTTAGATCCTCAGTAGATCCCTGTACTCGTCCCGAAACGCTTCGCTTTCCGCGGTCTTTGCGAGCTTAAACATTTCTTTTACCTGTCTTCTTAGAAGAACCAGCTCATTGCTCCACCATGGCGGCTTTGCTTTTCCTCTGAATCTTCTTAGAGGGCAAGCTTTGTTATACGCAGTCATAAGCGTCCTTGTTAGGAATACATTCGACTCCTCCAGTTCCTCTACATTAGCAACCTCTTTGCGTTGTCCCAGTTTTGTTTCTACATGTTTCTGGAATTTGGTCCAGCTCGTTGACCTAGGGTTTCTAAAGGTTCCTCCCTTCTCTACCCTCTTTAGGGGGATGCTGAAGCTGATATACGCATGGTCGGAGAAGGATGTTCTATCAAGAACCATCCAATCATACCTTGATATATCACGCTCGGAGCTCAATATATGTAGGGACATTTCCCCTGTTGGCTATCTGCAAATTGGTTTGCATGATGTAGCAAAATAGAAATTCGCCTCTCGTTTGTATCTGCTCCTCACCACGCATTGTGGTGCGCATTTACATCTGCGCCTATGAACAACCGCCCTTCCTCCTGTACTAGACTTCTGCCCTCCATCGGTGGAACCCTCGCTGCATGGGCCGTGTAGCAGGACGCCAGGATAAATGCCTGCTTATTCTTTTGCTCAACGGCCACCGCTACGAGATCCTCAGTGGTGTAATTAGGCAGCATATATGAATGCATCTGTTTCCTCACCATTACTACAGCTTGCACCCGTCCTTCCGTTTGCGCGAAGTAAACGCCAAACTCGCGCGCGATGAGAGCCATGGCTCCTGGATCAGCGCCACGTCAAACGAACCCTCCTCAAGAGTTATGAGGAGTACGCTCGAAGCCACTTTACTGTGTTGGAGGTTTATCTGTAGGACTCGCAGCACCATTGGGCTGATTGTTCCCCTCCAGCACATTCGTCTTGACGTCGTCGTCCTCCCCTTGTCCTTTTGGTTTAGAGTATTCGAGGCCCCCTTCAGCCTCTCGTGACTGTTTTGGCGGGTGTTCCTCTGTGCGATTCACAGCACCATTTAGCGGTTGGTCCTCTTCTAACACTTTCGTGGTGACGTCGGGGACCTCCACCTGTCTTTTTTCCCTTACGCTTTTGAGGTCCTTTTCGACTTCGCCCACCTCTAGCGTGTTAGGGTTTTTATCCTCGGGAATTCTTTTCCTGAATCGCATGTAAATTTTGCCAGTGCCAAAGGACATTTTGCAAAGCTGCGTGTACAAAATATCCTCCGCCTGCTTGTTTATTTGGAAGATGTAGAACTGACCATCCTCGGTAGGCCGAGATACAGTAAGTACCTTTCAATCCTGTGTCGGTATATTCGGATTCTGATTCTGCAGAAATCGCAGTGTATCCTCCGACTTCATCACGCATGGTATCCATACCTTAACTTTTGGTACCGTTGGGATTTGCGCTTTATCCACCACCTCAAACCGCGCGTTCGCACCTGGCCTTTGGGAGTTTGGTACCACTTCCTCCAGCCACCGCAAGCTCGCGATGTTGTCGCACGCTATCATCTTCTCACCATTATACCATCTCCCCGAATCAAAGGTTGGGAGGGGCTTACTTGGTTGTTCCCGCATCATCTTAAGCATTAAGCTAATAATCTCCCTTTCCACAGATCTCCACCTTTCAGTAGTCATTTGTCCAAAAGGACTGCTACGATCAACCAGCGCCACAGTCAGTGACTGCTTTGCCACATGACTTATCTTCTCGGGAAAAGCAGGAGTCTTAGCGTTATCTCCCTTTGGCACCTCCGAGAAAGTCGGAGGCTTTGCGTTATCTCCCTTTGGCTTATCTCCTACTTCCGTAGTTGGAATTTCCCTCTGACTCGCAGCTTTCGAGGTAGTTGCTACTTCGCTATTGGGGCCCATCTGTCTTACAGCTTTGTACTTACTTGCCTTGTCTATGCGATTGCCCTGCCTCGCGGCTCTGGGACTGGTCCTTTCTGCCTCTTGAAAGCAGGCTTGTACCCTTCCGCCGAACGTTGCCTCTTCATTCGGCCATTCGACGCTTCTTCCTCCTCGTACCGGTTGCAGAACCAATGGTATCTCGCAGCAAACCTTTTGAACTGCCTTCGACCTACTTCTACCGCTTCATGGGCCCATTCCAAGCGCTCGATCTCCACTTCTGTTGGGACGACCACTGCTCCCAAATGTTGTACAATTCTTAATGCTGCACGTTACTGCGTGAGAGCTCTTTTACTTCCTCCCCTCCGCACCCTTCTCCAGTCTTCTACTCCGTTTTCATTTGTGTGCTTCTGCAACACGGCCCAACGCATCGCTTAATTCGTATCTGTCGTCCTTGGATTGCGACTCAGTCCTCCTCTTTACATCGTCCTTATTACAATCAGGTAATGAATGAGTCGTCCATCTTGGTCGTACGAGCACCTGCCCGATAAGGCGGGCTCAACGGTCCAGTATTAATACATCGTCCTTATTACAATCAGGTAATGAATGAGTCGTCCATCTTGGTCGTACGAGCACCTGCCCGATAAGGCGGGCTCAACGGTCCAGTATTATATACGGGGAAAGAACCGTCCGCCACAGCAGCGCCCCTTACTATGGTAAGGCTGCATCGGGAAGGCTCCGTTCGAATACAGCCAAATTTATCGCCTGGCTGCAAATCGTCTAATAGGCACGGTCCGCATAACACCCTGGATTAGGGGGTTGGCTGTTCTTGGTCACCGACATGAGGCGAAACGGCGTATATGTCAGTCATAAACAGCTCCACCTCATAATAGGGCGCTATGGAGTTCGGCTAATCCCTCACACCAACGACAAGGTGCCTACCCTAGTGAGGGAAACGGATATAAAAATAAGTAAACAAACTCTTCACTCTCAATTACAATAGAAAACTAAAAAGCAATTAAAATTTTGTAAACTCCAAGTGGGTCATTGAGCCACTTTAAGGATCACATACAATTGTTCTCAAGTGTATGTGACCCTTCTTAAGGTGGATGTTGTGGCATTACCACAATACAAGATATTTGTATTTAAGTAAATGCCAGAATGAGTCTAGCTTGTAATGCGCAACCAAATGAATTTCACTTTCGGCCACACGCAAATAACTCATAGCGACATAGTCATAGCGGCATAGATAAGTTATATTGAACCCAGCGGGGATCCGTATCCGTTTACAGTTGTTTAACCCGTATGCTTCACACTGACCAGCTCACGTATCGATCAGCATGACTGATCGACAGCGGTGGTTTGTCAGTGCGACTGACCAAATATTATTACATAGTTAGGTAATAAGAATATTATGTTGACTAGGTATATGGAAATAGAATGTCGTTATTCTTAGTGTGTAAGTATTGTATGTAAATATTGTAATAGTATTGTAAGTAATTTTACTATAAAAGAGAAAGTATTTATGAATAAAGAACAATCTGATTTATGCGCTGAACTTAAGCGCTCATCGAATATATTTTATTTTAGTTACTTACTTACTTAATTGGCGCTTAACCGTCTAAACGGTTATGGCCGTCCAACAAGGCACGCCAGTCGCTCCTTCGCTCCGCCAACCGGCGCCAATTGGTCAAACCAAGGGAGTTTAAATCGTTTTCTACCTGGTCCTTCCAACGGAGTGGGGGCCGCCCTCTACCCCTGCTTCCATATGCGGGTACCGATAGAAACACTTTCTTAGCCGGAGCATTATCTTTCATTCGCATAACATGGCCTAGCCAGCGCAGCCGCTGCGTTTTAATTCGCTGGACTATGTTGGTGTCTGCGTATAGCTCGTACAGCTCGTACAGCTCATCATTAAATCTTCTTCGGTACTCGCCATCGCCAACGCGTAGAGGTCCATAAATCTTTCGAAGAACTTTTCTCTCGAACACTCCCAAAGCCGCTTCATCTGCTGTTGTCATGGTCCATGCTTCTGCCACATATATCACGACGGGTACGATAAGTGACTTGTAGAGTAAGATTTTCGTTCGCCGAGAGAGAAGTTTTTTAATTACCGACGAACTTATTACAATAGTATCTTATTACGATGTAAATGAGGTCCTCCCCGATTGCTCTAAAAATGTTCTTCGCTTAAGTTATTAATTTTTGGTATTTTTTCTTGGGGTCGAAAGCTACCATTGCTTTCTCTTCGTCTTTTATAACCTTGTATGTTCTCATTCCTAGTTTGAGTAGTATTTACCCTATTAATCGTTCGTGATTTAGCATTTTGATTAAAATACCTTCCACCCTGCTGATTTGTTGAATTATAATTTTTGTTGTATACTCTAGAAACAGATGGATCCACGTCCATTGGTTCTGGTTTTTGAGTATATTTTTATTTGGGATGTTATCTTTGGTTGGGAATCTTAGTTTATTGCTAGTATAAGTGGTCATCCAAGCCCTGCTTCTTTCATTAGCAAAACTTTGGGCAAATAACGCCCTTTGGTTGTTTGATTCTAACTCCTGTGCTTTTTGCTCTTTATTTTTATATGCCAATAAAACCTCTTGGGAATTGCGAGACTTTCCCCAAGGGTTTTTCAAACAGAATAAATCGGGTACAAACAAAAGTATATGTTGAGCAATTAGTCGGCTTAAAATTGAAATAAGAGAAGCTTCAAGTTACGAGACAGTGTACTGAGTAGAATGTCAGAGCACGAGTCAAAATATATGTATGTACAAATGAATGGATATGTACATATGTAAAAGCCCCGTCACATAAGCAGATTTTCATATAGATGAGTTTAACACAAGCTTATGCATGATGAGTAGATTGCACATATTTTTATGGAGAACGGTAGAATGAGCGACACTGGCGCCATCTGATATTGAAAACTAGCCAACTCCCAAATTTTGATGCTGGCAAATCATAAGAAGAAGAATTTACATTTGGTTTGGATAAGGGTGTTGGCACACTTTGCAAGTGAAATTAGTTTTCCCACTGGCTGGTAAATTTTCTAACATTTTTCGCAATTAAAAACTGCAATATAACAAATGAATACGATACCAAATATGTTAGCAAGCATTTTTGTTATATAAGGAGAATGTTGATACCAGTGCTTCACGAAATTTTGTAATTTCAGACTTTTGTATGCCCCAGCGGGTTAGGGGATCAGAATATACCCGCGGTAGGTATGCCTGTCGTAAGAGGCGACTAAAATACCAGATTCAAGGTGTTTGGTAACGCAACACTTCAGGTTGCCAGCGCAATATATAGCTTCTCCGAACCCAATTGTCAACCTCACCTATCCGCGGAGAATCCTGTTTCACTAACAGACGAGGCTCTGGCGACCACAAGCTCCTCATGGAACTTGGGGGTGGGGAGGGGGGAATGGCCTGAAGGTTTAATGTGGCCACATAAATCGTTCCAGAGATGGTCGGGCTAGCACCTAAATGGTGCTGTGGTACCGAAGCGTACCGGATCTTTATCCGGCAAAGGACCATCACATCGATAACACTCCCCAAAGCCTTCGGGGAGCAACTTTATCGCTACAACAACAACAAAAACAGGAACAAAATTTTGTATGTAAATGGGCAAGGCGAAATGAACTTCAATTGCCAAGTCTGAAGTTCCTTCATATTTATTTACAAACGCAACATTTTGGTTAATTGTGGCGATGTTATTGGAATGCATAAGCTTGTGTTAAACGCATCTATATGAAAAATTGAATTTCAAGAGATGCTACAACATCCGCTTTTGAAATAATATTCATATATTGGTAATTTTATATGGCTATTCATTCAGTGACATAATTAAATTTTGAGCTTGTGTATGCTTACATAATTGCTATGGTTCAGTGACATTGTTATTTTGTTTATTCATTTAGTGTGCCAATAATTTATGACATAATTGAAGGTTGATTTCAAAGAAAATTTTTATTTCTTTATGTAGTTTTTGTGTTCTTTTTGATTTGTTTACATTTGTTTTTGACATTTCTAGTTAAACTATTTTGTTTATTACTATTTTAAATTTATAGTAGTTTAAGATAATTTTTATTAATTATTATTTCCTTATGTTGTTGTTGTTTCGCCCCTTCCAACAGATCTGACCAATCACAAATTGTCATCAATGTCCTCTAATGGGAGTCCGAGGAAACATGCTGTTTCAACAGGGGTGGACCATAATGAGAGAGGTGTTAGAGGCGTTGGTTCCACATTACAATTGAAGAGATGGTTGGTGCCATGTATGGACACGTTGCAAGCAGGACATACATTTTGTATGTCGGGGTTGATTCTGGATAGGTCAGAGTTTAACCTGTTACAGTATCCAGATCGAAGTTGGGCTAGAGTGACTCGCGTTTCCCTAGGGAGTGTGCGTTCCTCTTCCGCAAGTTTAGGGTGTTGCTCTTTGATTACTGGATTCACCGGGCAATTCCTGACATAGAGGTCCGACGCCTATTTATGGAGTTCACCAAGGACCTGCTGATGTTTTTTGGCTTCATACGGCTGTGTTATCAGGTGCCGTATTTCCTCATAGTGCTTACAGAGGTGACTCCTTAAGCCCCTGAGCGGTGTTGCCTCATCAATCAGATGTCTGTTGGGATGCCCAGGTTTATGGGTATTCAACAGAAATGGTTTGGTTACCATTGGGAATATTCTCGCCTCATTATGTAGATGGTGTTCTGGGGACATAAGGAGACAATCCGCGTTGGTTCTGAGGGCAGTATTTTGGCAGGCCTGTAGCTTCTTCCAGTGGGTAATCTTTGGAGGCTTGGCGACCATATCGGGGACGCGTAGCATGCAATCGGCTGGCTAATGGCTTTGTAAGTGGTAATGAGCGTTTCTTTATCTTTTCCCCAAGTACTGCCAGCAAGAGATTTGAAGATTTTATTACGGCTCTGGATTTTCGGTACAATTGCGGCTGCATGCTCACCAAAATGTACATCCTGATCGAACATCAAACCCAAGATTTTGGGGTGTAGGACAGTCGGTAGCGTAGTGCCATTGACGTGGAGTTTCAAAATGGTCGACATTTGGGACGTCCATGTTGTAAATAAGGTCGCCGATGATTTAGTAGTTTATTTTGTTACATAGCTCATCGATCTGTGGGACTGGGCCTGTGGCCATTATTGCGCAGTCATCGGCGTAGGAAACGATAGTAACTCCTTCTTTTGATATGTAGAAGTTAAACAAAACTGGGGATAGGACACCAACCTGTGGCACCCCTTGTTTAACTCTCCTTGGTTTAGATGTTTCGTTTCGAAATTGCACCGATGACTGCCGTCGACCCAGATAATTTTCGGTCCACCTTTTAAGACTTGTGGAAGGGTAGACCCTTCCAGGCCTTGCAGTAACGTGCCATGGTTGACCGTATCAAAAGATTTTGATAGGTCTAGCGCAACGAGTACTGTTCTATGGTGGGGGTTTTGATTTAAACCGTAATTTATCTGGGTGCTAATGGCATTTAGCGCGGTGGTAGTGCTGTGTAGTTTTCTAAAGCCATGCTGATGAGAGGCTAGTAGCAAATTTGCCTTGAAATGGGGCAGTAAAATGGCTGCAAGCGTCTTAGCTAGTGGCGATAGGAGAGATATCGGGCGATATGACTATCCTATGTTAGCTGGTTTCCCAGGCTTTAGTAGCGGGACCACCTTGGCCATTTTCCATTTTTCCAGAGAAGTTACAGCTTCTTAGATGCTCCTCCCATTTCGCCCGCTTGTGTTCATCCACAAGCAATCTGATGTGTTGGTTTATGCCCCTTATTTGGGGGTCAGCGGGATCGAGCTGTCTTATAAGGTCACGTTCTCTCGCTAAACTTATGGCCTCCGCCGGAAAGTGAGGCCGAATTTCGGGAATTCTTCCGGCGGGAATAAAACGTGCCGCGGCGGATTCAATGACCTTGCGGAAAGCACGTTCCCCTTAGCGAGCATCAGTCGGGATAGGGAGGGCAGCAAAGCGGCTGTCTGTAAAGGATTTATATTCTTCTAACTTTTCTCTTTTAAAGTTTATGAAATTGCGTTTTTCAGATACGATGAAGTCGGCGGTACCCTCGAGCGAGATGAGTATTGGCAGGTGGTCGGATGCCAATTTTACCATCGGCTGCCAGTTGACGCAGTTTACGAGTCCTGCGCTCACGATTGATATATCTGACGAGCTGCGACAGCTTCCTACCATACGAGTGGGGGCGTCTCCGTTTATTGTGCAGAGTGTCGTTTCTTCTATTTGATCCGGCAACATCTCACCTCTGCTGTCCGCCTGCAAGTTTGAATGCCATGGGCATTGAAATCGCCTAAGAAAATGCGATTGTCGCTAGTGAAACGCATTAATATTAGGGCGGTATCTACTGGGGCAGCAGGTGGCAGGAGGGATGTAGATGTTGATGATATACAGGTTTACATCGCCTGACCGGACGGATAAGCCATGACGTTCCAGGACATTGTCCCTGCGGCCGATGTCGGAATCAAATATATGATATTGCACTGAGTGGTGTATGATATACGCGAGACCGCCTCCATTCCCGCTCTCGCGATCTTTTCTGTGGACATTGTACCCAGAACAGGTCTGCAGAGCAGATCTTGCTGTGAGTTTAGTCTCTTGAAACGCAGCAATGCGGATGTTGTGCCGCTTCATGAAATCGACTATCTCCGTGATCTTACCAGTTAGTCCATTACAGTTTAACTGCAGAATTCTGAAGTGCAATGGGGGAGACGTCGTAAGTGACGGGTGACTACGCGTGGATTGTGAGAGACTAGGACGCAATTGCTGTTGTGGCCCTGGGACTGGTCGTCCTGGGTAAGCATTAGGGTGCTCGCTTCCCAAGGCAGTTGGTTCTATGTACTGGAGCAACTCGGGATTTTTCCCGACCAGGGACTGTCATTTCAGTGTAACTCCATTTAATTCGTTTTGTCCTTCCCACAAATTGTCATCCCTCCAGCAGCTCCTCGTAGCGGGACTGCTCCATACTCTCCTGCTCCGGGCAGGTATCGAACTAAATCCGGGTCCGTCTCCTGACCCAGGACCTGAGAAATGGTTTTCCTGCGTTTGCCGGAAAAGAATTTTTTAGGACGGTCATACTGTTGTCAGAGTGTCTCGTGCAAGGGATGGTTACATCGGACAGGTTGTTCAGGGTTAGACCCTAAAACCAGACGTCCCCGTAATTTCTATAAATCTTTTGTGGCTTCCTGCAGTTCATGCCCCAAGGGCGTCCCGTAGGCTGAGCCTTAGCGCCCCTGCCTGTCGTGATATTTATGAAGAATTTCTTTAATTTTGTCGACGTTTGTCACATACATAACATCTGGGGTTAATGCTTTTGCTAGATTTTTAGAACTTTGGTGACTATTTCTTTAAATTTGCCTACTGCAGTATAATTATCTTTAAACAATTTGTCCCCTAAGGACAACTGTATCTTTACAAGTCCTCAATTGCCAGCTTCTTTTGTAAGCCTGATAAAGAATTTTCCTAAGTCAATTTTATCCTTAACAATTAGGTTGCTTGTATCTATTGTGCTAGAAATTTTCTTTTCTCTTTTGAAATATAATTTCGGAGGATCAAAAACTAGCTCGACATGTCTTACTTCAAATTTATTTAGCGCTTCATATATTATAGAGTTCTCTTTGTGACTTTTATCTTCTTCATTATTATTGATGTTATCATTATTATTATTATTATTATTAGCTGGTTTTCTGGTTTGTTATGTTATTGTGACTTTTGATATTTTGCATGCTTCCACTGACATTTCTTTGAGATTTTTAATATTTAATCGCGATAATGCGTCCGCTACTTAACTCCACTTCAATGTCATTCTTCCAAATCTAATCTAAATCTTGTTAATTTTCATCGAAAAAAGATATGTTAAAGGTCGATGGTCGGTTTTAATTAAGAATTTTCTGCCATAAACGTGTGGTCTGAAAAAGGTTATGGCCCAATGAATTGCAGCTAATTATTTTTCTATTGTTGCTTTATTAATTTCACCTTTTGTGAATGATCTTGAAGCATAGACAATTGGTAATTGTTTGCCTTCATATTCTTGACTAAGGACTGCTCCACAGGCATAGCCACTAGCACATATATGTAATACTCCTATATTGCTAATAGAAAATGCTCGCAATGTGTTTTGAATTCGAAATCAAAACAAGACAGCCTATAAAATTTTTGTGATTGTAGCAGCATAAGTATGACAAGAAAAAATTTAAATTTAGGTACATTCGATTATTGAATACAGAAACAAAAACGTTTAAACACCAATATATCGGCACTCTGATGTTTGGGAATGTACCTAGCCTTTTGTAGCAATATAAGAGTATTACATATATGCACTAGCATCTGTTATGATAAAAAGTTCTTTGTTGCAATCTGGATCTGGTAGTAATCCTCTGCTTGTCTGCTGCCTTGATGTCCTAGACAAGTTACTTCTTGATTAAAAATAAGCTTTTGTTGGGATGTAATTTTAAAATGGATTTTCTACAAGTGGAGAACACGTCTCGTAAATTTTTCATCATATGTTTTTCGGTGCAACCTAATACGACTGATTTAACCATATATAAAAATGCTTGAGAGGGTTTAAGACCTGCGAATGCTAAAGTCATCATTCTTTGAAATGAATTAGGGGCTACTTTCAATCCATATGGTAATCTTTTGAAACGATATGTATCATCCTCTGCTATAAATGATGTTATATCCCTAGAGTCTGGATCTAATTCTATTTGGTGAAAACCTGACATAAGGTCTAAACATGAAAAATATTTTGCTCTGTTATTAGAAAGCATTGGTTATATTTCTAACCCAGATAACCCTAAAAGCTACTCAGGCGAAAACTTTTGATTTTTTTTGGAAATAGAAAGAGACTGTCATACTTAAAAAAAAAAATTGTTTTTTATTATTTTATAGATGTAATATAAATAGGACATTAGGAATATAAGGGATAAAAACATATTTTTATTTATTGGAATGGAAGTTACAAAACACTTAGTATGTACTCCAATATTGCATTTTATACATCTTGTAGTGGTTTTTTGATGGCAATATCCACATCGGATTTGTTTTTCCTGTGGCTCTACAAGATGATCCATACGGTCATAGCAAATCTCGGCTTCTTTGGAGCAACTTGCATGGCCTTTTTGGTAGGTTGATTGCTTTCGATGGGTAGTCAGCAGCATGGCAGCCATTGCACGCCTAAAGCTCAGTTGGTCAAAACTTCCGTCCTGTTCGCGATGTATGATCCAAGCGTTTTGGAGCGTCATATCAATGCAGTGGGCTAGCAAAGGCAGGTACCATTTTTTGCCCTTGATTGAAGTCCTATACAAGCTTATATTTTGGTCAGAACGGTCCACTCCTCCCATGTTAGAGTTATACATGTAAAACAAATGCGGTTGTTCTACATATATAACGGTAAGTTATCGCCCGACTCATCGGATGAGCTTTCAGGCCCGGCTGCACTAAATTTCATTTCTACTGGCGCTTGCAGTTGGGCAGATGGAAAATTATTTACTCCAAAAGCTTCTTCAGGACCAGAATCTTCGCCTTTTGCATTACTAGAGGAAACAAAACCACTTCATAGAAGTCGCCAGTGTTTTCTTCACCATCTTCCAACAAAACAAGAAACTCGTGAAGTGAGAGACCCCTGCCAAAAAGAATAGTCTTGTAGACACCTATCTTCCTAATTTCCTAGTAGGACACTAACATTTGCTCATTTTTACTACTAACTAATGTATTTAACTATAATTTTACACATTTGAAAACTCATTTATTTCTCTATAATTTTTTAATAAAAAAATATATTTGTTAAATTTCATCATATAAATTTTAACTCACTTTCGAAATCGTATGTTATAATTTTGCATTTTTCAAACTTAGTAATTTTCTGAATAAGACAACGAGCACTTCTCTCACTGAGGACTGCAAACATGCTGTTGCGCAATTTCTACTGCATGCAAAAATACATTCCCGTTATTTCCTGGCCATCGGGTGCGTGCGTGAGTCGACATGAAATTTGTGTCCTACATATAGGACATTAGAGTTATCGGAGCTAATGCAAATATGTTTATAAATTTTGAGCATAATGAAGTTAATTGAGGGTTGACAAATTTTTGAAAATGTTTGGATAATCTTTCTAATTTTTCTGTATTATTATTATTTTTACTATCTGCGGTCTTTTGGATTAATTTGTAATTATCTAAATTTTCAGTTTTAATATTGTAATTTTGAATAGGTATATTTTTATCTGTGTTATTAATAATTCTGACAAAAGTTTGATCTTTACTTGAAATTTTATTTGCAATGAAGATACCTTCGGTTAATTTTTGATGGGGTATAAAAATATTTTGGTTTTTAGTATTTACGTTAATTTTAGCGGGAACTGTGATTGATAGATTGACTATTTGTCATATTATTATATTTTCTGGAAAATCATATGGTCTGAGGATTAATCTGTACCCTTTTTTATCATAATCTAGAATGCAAATATATTTCTTTATAAAGTCTAGTCCCAACATTCCATCACATGGGATTGGGAAATTATCTACTAATATATGAAAATTTCATATAGATTAAGAGATTAGTTATACCTTGACCAATGCCTTTTAAATTAGTTATTTGTGAAGTATTAATTGTGATATTATTAATTTGATTCTTTTTAATAATAGATATATCTGCTCCTGTATCTATTAAGAGATTTGAGATTGAGTTATTTAGAGACGTTTTGGTAGATATGTAGCTATTTAAGTGTAAGTTAAGTACACGGACTTTTCTACTGTTTATTGTTGAAATGGAGTTTGCTGGTTTTCCATGGAGACTACCACGATATTGTTGCCTTATACACAAAATTGCATTTGAGCTGCTAGTTATTTCTGTGCAACTATTAGTGAAATTAGAAATAGCATCATTCATTAATGTGAACGTTCCAGCTTGCATTATCATTTCTACCTTATTTAGAGCAGTTCTCACTACAGCTTTGACTGGTGCTTGTGTAGAATATTTGTTCACCAAGTCTGGGTTTAACCCATCTGATATATAAGCTCCTTCCAATAACTTAGTGATTTTTTCTATTTCCGCAGTATACTTATTTGCAGTTTTACTACGTTGTTGTACGTTCAGGAGTTTTGCTGTCAAAACTTCTACTGATTCACCCTTAATAGCAGACTTAAATTTTGACTTTATTTCTTGGATTGTGTTTTCATTGCTAATAAGGTTTCTGGCTGTACCTTCTACCTTGGTTTTAATCATTGTGATTGCTGTAGCTTCATGATTATCTTTGATTTGTTCAAGGATATCGAGAGCATCTAAGAAACTGTGCAAATTCTCTGGCCTACCATCAAAACACAGGTAGCACTGCTGCAGACGTTTTAATGAATTCTACTATTGTTTGTGCCATTTTTATGTTTGTACTTGCAAATCAATTGGTTTATTTTCTTCAGTTGATGGAGCCTGACTCAAAAAGGACGCTGTTAAAAGGGTATTGAAATCGAGTTTGAGGTCTTCCTCAACTGTAGTTGGTACTGTTATTTCTATGTTATATCTTGCTAGTGAAGATACTAATTTGCCTCTTACACTAGCAAAAAAATTGATATGCCTCTGTCTGGTGGTTTTTTGTAAGAATAAGGTTTATTTTACGAATTAATTTTCCTATATTATTTAGTGATTCTATTATAATAGTCAAATGTTTTGCTACCGTTTCCGGTTTTATTGTAATATTTTTATTGATACATTTATAAGGTTTATCTGCTTTTAATTTTTCTTCTGTTAACGCGTTGTAAATTTCTTCCCATTGGCACATTTTTTTCAATTTTTTTTTAAATAACCTGTTAACTAAATGTACGATTAAAAATTTGTTTTTAAATTTTATTTATTTATTTATATGCGTATTCCTATTTGGTAAATTTCATCATAAGCATAATTTCCTTTTCTGTTGTTTTTGGTTTTTTGACATCTTCCAAGGTAGGCTCTCTGTCCATATCTATGGATTTCCAGAATTTCTTTAACCAAATAAATTCTCTATTGAAATTTCTATTGTCTATTTCTAAAACTGCATTATCGTCCCAACTAATAGGATTTTTAAATAAGATTTAGGCATTCTAATTTGCTCTATTTTTACGAAATTCAAAATTCTTTTTTTTTCTTACAAAATTTTATTTAGTTTGCCTTAGCTCTTTAATTTTTATACCCCGCTGTACTTGTACACAGGGTATTTATTATAACTTTGATTGGATAGCGGTTGGTTGTACAGGTATAAAGGAATTCAGATATCTTCACCAAATTTGGTACAGGAGCTTATCTGGACCCAGAATAGATTGGTATTGAAAATGAGCGAAATCGGATGATAACCACGCCCACTTTTTATATATATAACATTTTGGAAAATGCAAAAAACTTGATTATTTAGTAAATTAAAAAAAATTTTAAATGGGCGTGGCACCGCCCTTTTGTGATAAAATAAATTTTACAAATATTATTAATCAAATCAAAAATCGTTAACTTATATGAGTTAACCGGGGATTGCCCGTATCGCTTTAAATGTATGAAAACATTTATTTCAAGCAATTTTAATTTTATCATTTATTTAATAATCTGGGAAAAATTTAAACAACGTGACATCAGGACGGACAAGGTGACAGCTGTTTCGATTATACCTTGTAAATCTTTTCAAAGCCTTTTCTCCCGGGAGTGGGAGTCGAACCCGCACTCCTACGATAGTTGAAATGGTTATAAACGCAATTTTTGTTGGTTAATTCATTTGGTTAATTCGTTGTAGTTCTATAAATAGAACAAAAACAACAACAAATACCAAGCTTCTCTGAAAACCGCCTTACAAACAGGCATAACTTCAACACATAACTACATACGATTTATGTAATGTGTGGAAGATAATATATGCGAAGAAGGCAATTGGGAAAAACTTTACAACAACTAAGGCATGACGTAGCTGAATGCGTTTATAACCATTTCAACTATCGTAGGAGTGCGGGTACGACTCCCACTCCCGGGAGAAAAGGCTTTGAAGAGATTTACAAGGCATAATCGAAACAACTGTCGCCTTGTCCGTCCTGATGTCACGTTGTTTAAATTTTTCCCAAATTATTAAATAAAAAAAAAAATCGTTAAACCTATCGCAACAATATTCGGCAGAGAGGTTGCGTTTACTATAAGGAATGCTTTGAAGAAAAATTAACGAAATCGGTTAAGGACCACGCCCACATTTATATAAAAGACTTTTAAAAGGGTGGCGGGCGAATAAAATAAGTTACATCTTTATAAAAAGAGCTTTATATCAATGGTATTTCATTTCCCAAGTGGACTTATAACAATAAATAGGAAAAACTTTAAATTTAAAAAAATGGGCGTGGCAGCGCCCTTATATGACTAAGCAATTTTCTATGTTTCGGGAGCCATAACTAGAAGAAAAATTAACGAATCCCAATAAAATTGGGTACAAAAATTGCCCATATAGCAGGAAATATTTTTAGAAAAAATTCACGAGATCGGTTAAAGACCACGCCCACTTTTATATAAAAGATTTTTAAAAAGATCGTAGACGAAAATAATAAGCTATACCTTAGCGAAAAATAGCTTTGCAGTACAGCAGTCTGACGTTTAGCGCATCAGGCCGTCAGTGCATTTTGCAATTTTCTATTTATAACTCGTTTTCTATTGTTTGTTGTTTTTATTCTTTACCACCGTCAATCGAGTACGCCAATCAGGTGCTATTATCTCATTAGACGAGGATTTTTGTTGCAGCACATATGGTTTTTCGTAAACTTTGTTTTTTTCTAATTTACTCGTTGTCTATGTATAATAATTTAATATAATATAACTTGTAAAATATACATTTTGCAAAAATAACAAACTTGGTCTTGAAGGGAACAAATTAATATAATAATTAAATATTTACAGATCAGTAAAACCAAACATAACATTAAATACTTTCAGTCTACGGACAAATCACTCTGGAATTCTAACAAAAAACAAGAGCTTGACAAAAACCATATGGGCTGCAATAAAAATCCTCGTCGAATGAGATATAGCACCTGATTGGAGCACTCAATTGACGGTGGTAAAGAATAAAAACAACAAAGAGTAGACAACGAGTTATAAATAGAAACTTGAAAAGTGCACTGACGACCTGATGCGCTAACCTTCAGGCCTTCAATGTGTGGATCGCTGATGATAAACCGACATGGGGTTGGAAATAGTCGGCTATATGGTATATGAACTTTATTTTTCCTAATTTACTCGTTTTCTATTTGTAATAGTTTAATATAATATGACTTGTAAAATATTCATTTTACAAAAATAACAAACGTGGTCTTCAAGACAACAAATTAATATAATAATTAATTATTTACTGCCCTTACTAGGGTAGGCACCTTGTCGTTGGTGTGAGGGCTTAGCCGAACTCCATAGCGCCCGACTATGAGGCGAAGCTGTTTAGGACTGACATCTACGCCGTTTCACCTCATATGAGGGCGGCGGGATGTCGGTGACCAAAACTGCCAACCCCCTAATCCAGGGTGTTATGCGGACCGTGCCTATTGGACGATTTGCAGCCAGGGGATAAATTCGGCTGTATTCGAACGGAGCCTTACCGATACCGGGCCACCTCGGGAAGTATTTATGGCCTTACCATAGTAAGGGGCGCTGCTGTGGCGGACGGTTTTTTCCCCGTATATAAAACTGGACCGCTGAGCCCGCCTTGTCGGGCAGGTGGTCGTACGACGAAGATAATTGACTCATTACCTGATTGTAATAAGGACGATGTAAAGAGGAGGACTGAGTGGCAATCCAAGGACGACAAATACGAATTAAGTGATGCGTCGGACTCGGGGAGCGAGAGTAGTGCTGATTCAATGAACTCCGTGTTGGAGAAGCACACAAATGAAAACGGAGTAGAAGAGTGGAGAAGGGTACGCAACAGAGGAAGTAAACGAGCTCTCTCGCAGTATCGTGCAGCACTAAGAATTGTACAATGCTTGGGAGCAGTAGTCGAGCCAGCAGAAGTGGAGATCGAGCGCTTGGAATAGGCCCATGAAGCGGTAGAAGTAGGTCGAAGGCAGATCAAAAGGTTTGCTGCGAGAAACCCTCGGTTCTGCAACCGGTACGAAGAGGAAGAAACGTCGAATGGCAGAATGAAGAGGCAACGTTCGGCGGAAGGCAACAAGCCTGTTTTCAAGAAGCAGAAAGGACCCAGTCCTAGAGCCGCGAGGCAGGGCAGTCGCATAGACAAGACAAGTAGGCCCAAAGCTGTAAGACAGATGGGCTCCAATAGCGAGGTAGCAACTACCTCGAAAGCTGCGAGTCAGAGGGAAGTTCCAACTACGAAGTAGGAGATAAGCCAAGGGGAGATTACGCTAAGACTCCGGCTTTCTCGGAGGCGCTAAAGGGAGTTAACGCTAAGACTTCGGCTTTCTCGGAGGTGTCAAAGGGAGATTACACTAAGACTCCTGCTTTTCCCGAGAAGATGAGTGATGTGCCAAAGCAGTCACTGACTGTGGCGCTGGTTGATCGTAGCAGTCCTTTCGGACAAATAACTACTGAAAGGTGGAGATCTGTGGAAAGGGAGCTTATTAGCTTAATGCTTAAGATGATGCGGGAACAACCAAGTAAGCCCCTTCCAACCTTTGATTCAGGGGGATGGTATAATAGTGTGAAGATGATAGCGTGCGACAACATCGCGAGCTTGCGGTGGCTGGAGGAAGTGGTTCCAAACCTCCAAAGGCAAGGCACGAACGCGCGGATTGAGGTGGTGTATAAAGCGCAAATCCCCACGGTACCAAAAGTTAAGGTAGGGATACCATGCGTGATGGAGTCGGAGGATACACTGCGACTTCTGCAGAATCAGAATCCGAACATACCGACACAGGATTGGAAGGTACTTACTGTATCTCGGCCTACCGAGGATGGACAGTTCTACATCTTCCAAATAAACTAGCAGGCGGAGGATATTTTGTACACCCAGCTTGGCAAAATATCCTTTGTCACTGGCAAAATTTACATGCGACTCAGGAAAAGAAGTCTCGAGGATAAAAACCCTAACACGCTAGAGGTGGGCGAAGTCGAAAAGGACCTCAAAATCCTAAGGGAAAAAAGACAGGTGGAGGTCCCCGACATCACCAAGAACGTGCTTGAAGAGGACCAACCGCTAATTGGTGCTGTGACTCGCGCAGAGGAACACCCGGCACAACAGTCACGAGAGGCTGAAGGGGGCCTCGAGTACTCTAAACCAAAAGGGCAAGGGAGGACAACGATGTCAAGACGAAGGTGCTGGAGGGGGGCAAACAGCCCAATGGTGCTGCGAGTCCTACAGATAAACCTCCAGTACAGTAAAGTGGCGTCGAGCGAACTCCTCCTAACCCTTGAGGAGTGTTGGTTTGACGTAGCGCTGATCCAGAAGCCGTGGCTCTCATCGGGAGGAAAGGTTTCTGGACTTAGCGCGCGCGGGTTTGGCGTTTACTACGCGCAAACGGAAGGACCGATGCGAGCTGTAGTAATGGTACGGAAACAGCTGCATTCATATATGCTGCCTAATTACACCACTGAGCATATCGTAGCGGTGACCGTTGAGCAAAAGAATAAGCAGGCATTTATCCTGGCGTCCTGCTACATGGCCCATGCTGCGGATGTTCCACCGGTGGAGTGCAAAAGGCTAGTACAGGAGGAAGGGCGCAAAGGGCGGTTGGTCATAGGCGCAGATGCAAATGCGCAACACAATGCGTGGGAGGAGCAGATACGAACGAGAGAGGCGAATCTCTGTTTTTACATCCTGCAAACCAGTTTGCCCTACATACATTGGTCCAACATCCAGCCATGTTCTGGATATTACATTGATATGCCTCTGTCTGGTGGTTTTCTGTAAGAATAAGATTTATTTTACGAATTAATTTCCCTATACTATTTAGTGATTCTAGTATAATAGTCAAATGTTTTGCTACCGTTTCCGGTTTTATTGTAATATTTTTATTGATACATTTATAAGGTTTATCTGCTTTTAATTTTTCTTCTGTTAACGCGTTGTAAATTTCTTCCCATTGGCTCATTTTTTTCAATTTTTTTTTAAATAACCTGTTAACTAAATGTACGATTAAAAATTTGTTTTTACATTTTATTTATTTATTTTTATGCGTATTCCTATTTGGTAAATTTCATCATAAGCATAATTTCCTTTTCTGTTGTTTTTGGTTTTTTGACATCTTCCAAGGTAGGCTCTCTGTCCATACCTATGGATTTCCAGAATTTCTTTAACCAAATAAATTCTCTATTGAAATTTCTATTGTCGTCCCAACTAATAGGATTTTTAAAATAAGATTTAGGCATTCCAATTTGCTCTATTTTTACGAAATTCAAAATTCTTTTTTTTTCTTACAAAATTTTATTTAGTTTGCCTTAGCTCTTTAATTTTTATACCCCGCTGTACTTGTACACAGGGTATTTATTATAACTTTGATTGGATAGCGGTTGGTTGTACAGGTATAAAGGAATTTAGATATCTTCACCAAATTTGGTACAGGAGCTTATCTGGACCCAGAATAGATTGGTATTGAAAATGAGCGAAATCGGATGATAACCACGCCCACTTTTTATATATATAACATTTTGGAAAACGCAAAAAACTTTATTATTTAGTAACTTAAAAAAAATTTTAAATGGGCGTGGCACCGCCCACTTGTGATAAAATAAATTTTACAAATATTATTAATCAAATCAAAAATCGTTAACTTATATGAGTTAACCGGGGATTGCCCGTATCGCTTTAAATGTATGAAAACATTTATTTCAAGCAATTTTTAATTTTATAATTTATTTAATAATCTGGGAAAAATTTAAACAACGTGACATTAGGACGGACAAGGCGACAGCTGTTTCGATTATACCTTGTAAATCTTTTCAAAGCCTTTTCTCCCGGGAGTGGGAGTCGAACCCGCAATCCTACGATAGTTGAAATGGTTATAAACGCATTCAGCTACGTCATGCCTTAGTTGTTGTAAAGTTTTTCCCAATTGCCTTCTTCGCATATATTATCTTCCACACATTACATAATTCGTATGTAGTTATGTGTTGAAGTTATGCCTGTTTGTAAGGCGGTTTTCACAGAAACTTGGTATTTGTTGTTATTTTTGTTCTATTTATAGAACTACAACGAATTAACCAAATGAATTAACCAACAAAAATTGACATGTTTAAATTTTTCCCAAATTATTAAATAAATTATAAAATTAAAAATTGCTTGAAATAAATGTTTTCATACATTTAAATCGATACGGGCAATCCCCGGTTAACTCATATAAGTAGACAACATTTGGTTAATTCGTTGTAGTTCTATAAATAGAACAAAAACAACAACAAATACCAAGTTTCTCTGAAAACCGCCTTACAAACAGGCATAACTTCAACACATAACTACATACGATTTATGTAATGTGTGGAAGATAATATATGCGAAGAAGGCAATTGGGAAAAACTTTACAACAACTAAGGCATGACGTAGCTGAATGCGTTTATAACCATTTCAACTATCGTAGGAGTGCGGGTTCGACTCCCACTCCCGGGAGAAAAGGCTTTGAAGAGATTTACAAGGCATAATCGAAACAACTGTCGCCTTGTCCGTCCTGATGCCACGTTGTTTAAATTTTTCCCAAATTATTAAATAAAAAACAAAAATCGTTAAACCTATCGCAACAATATTCGGCATAGAGGTTGCGTTTACTATAAGGAATGCTTTGAAGAAAAATTTACGAAATCGGTTAAGGACCACGCCCACATTTATATAAAAGACTTTTAAAAGGGTGGCGGGCGAATAAAATAAGTTACATCTTTATGAAAAGAGCTTTATATCAATGGTATTTCATTTCCCAAGTGGACTTATAACAATAAATAGGAAAAACTTTAAATTTAAAAAATGGGCGTGGCACCGCCCTTATATGACTAAGCAATTTTCTATGTTTCGGGAGCCATAACTAGAAGAAAAACTAACGAATCGCAATAAAATTGGGTACAAACATTTTCCCTATAGCAGGAAATATTTTTAGAAAAAATGGACGAGATCGGTTAAAGACCACTCCCACTTTTATATAAAAGATTTTTAAAAAGATCGTAGACGAAAATAATAAGCTATACCTTAGCGAAAAATAGCTTTGCAGTACAGCAGTCTGACGTTTAGCGCATCAGGCCGTCAGTGCATTTTGCAATTTTCTATTTATAACTCGTTTTCTATTGTTTGTTGTTTTTATTCTTTACCACCGTCAATCGAGTACGCCAATCAGGTGCTATTATCTCATTAGACGAGGATTTTTGTTGCAGCCCATGTGCTTTTTCGTCAAGCTCTTGCTTTTTTTTAGAATTCCAGGGTGCTTTTTCCATAGACTGAAAGTGTTTAATGTTATGTTGGGTTTTACTGGTCTGTAAATAATTAATTATTATATTAATTTGTTGTCTTCAAGACCAAGTTTGTTATTTTTATAAAATGTATATTTTACAAGTTATATTATATTAAATTATTATACATAGAAAAGGGGTAAATTAGAAAAAACAAAGTTCATAGACCGCATACCGACTATTTAAAAACCCATGACGGTTTATCATCAGCGATCCACGCATTGAAGGCCTGACGTTTAGCGCATCAGGCCGTCAATGCACTTTGCAAGTTTCTATTTATAATTCGTCAATTGAATGCGCCAAACAGGTGATATTATTTCATTAGACGAGGATTTTTGTTGCAGCAGATATGGTTTTTCGTAAACTTTGTTTTTTTCTAATTTACTCGTTGTCTATGTATACTAATTTAATATAATATAACTTGTAAAATATACATTTTGCAAAAATAACAAACTTGGTCTTGATGGGAACAAATTAATATAATAATTAATTATTTACAGATCAGTAAAACCAAACATAACATTAAATACTTTCAGTCTACGGACAAATCACCCTGGAATTCTAACAAAAAGCAAGAGCTTGACAAAAACCATATGGGCTGCAATAAAAATCCTCGTCGAATGAGATATAGCACCTGATTGGAGCACTCAATTTACGGTGGTAAAGAATAAAAACAACAAAGAGTAGACAACGAGTTATAAATAGAAACTTGAAAAGTGCACTGACGACCTGACGCGCTAACTGTCAGGCCTTCAATGTGTGGATCGCTGATGATAAACCGTCATGGGGTTTGAAATAGTCGGCTATACGGTCTATGAACTTTATTTTTCCAAATTTATCGTTTTCTATTTATAATAGTTTAATATAATATAACTTGTAAAATATTCATTTTACAAAAATAACAAACGTGGTCTTCAAGACAACAAATTAATATAATAATTAATTATTTACAGCCCTTACTAGGGTAGGCACCTTTTCGTTGGTGTGAGGGCTTAGCCGAACTCCATAGCGCCCGACTATGAGGCGAAGCTGTTAGGACTTACATCTACGCCGTTTCACCTCATATGAGGGCGGCGGGATGTCGGTGACCAGAACTGCCAACCTCCTAATCCAGGGTGTTATGCGGACCGTGCCTATTGGACGATTTGCAGCCAAGGGATAAATTCGGCTGTATTCGAACGGAGCCTTACCGATACCGGGCCACCTCGGGAAGTATTTATGGCCTTACCATAGTAAGGGGCGCTGCTGTGGCGGACGGTTTTTTCCCCGTATATAATACTGGACCGCTGAGCCCGCCTTGTCGGGCAGGTGGTCGTACGACCAAGATAAACGACTCATTACCTGATTGTAATAAGGACGATGTAAAGAGGAGGACTGAGTGGCAATCCAAGGACGATAAATACGAATTAAGTGATGCGTCGGACTCGGGGAGCGAGAGTAGTGCTGATTCAATGAACTCCGTGTTGGAGAAGCACACAAATGAAAACGGAGTAGAAGAGTGGAGAAGGGTACGCAGCAGAGGAAGTAAACGAGCTCTCTCGCAGTACCGTGCAGCACTAACAATTGTACAATACTTGGGAGCAGTAGTCGACCCAACAGAAGTGGAGATCGAGCGCTTGGAATAGGCCCATGAAGCGGTAGAAGTAGGTCGAAGGCAGATCAAAAGGTTTGCTGCGAGAAACCCTCGGTTCTGCAACCGGTACGAAGAGGAAGAAACGTCGAATGGCAGAATGAAGAGGCAACGTTCGGCGGAAGACGACAAGCCTGTTTTCAAGAAGCAGAAAGGACCCAGTCCTAGAGCCGCGAGGCAGGGCAGTCGCATAGACAAGACAAGTAGGCCCAAAGCTGTAAGACAGATGGGCTCCAATAGCGAGGTAGCAACTACCTCGAAAGCTGCGAGTCAGAGGGAAGTTCCAACTACGAAAGTAGGAGATAAGCCAAAGGGAGATTACGCTAAGACTCCGGCTTTCTCGGAGGCGCTAAAGGGAGTTAACGCTAAGACTCCGGCTTTCTCGGAGGTGTCAAAGGGAGATTACACTAAGACTCCTGCTTTTCCCGAGAAGATGAGTGATGTGCCAAACCAGTCACTGGCTGTGGCGCTGGTTGATCGTAGCAGTCCTTTCGGACAAATGACTACTGAAAGGTGGAGATCTGTGGAAAGGGAGCTTATTAGCTTAATGCTTAAGATGATGCGGGAACAACCAAGTAAGCCCCTTCCAACCTTTGATTCAGGGGGATGGTATAATAGTGTGAAGATGATAGCGTGCGACAACATCGCGAGCTTGCGGTGGCTGGAGGAAGTGGTTCCAAACCTCCAAAGGCAAGGCACGAACGCGCGGTTTGAGGTAGTGTATAAAGCGCAAATCCCCACGGTACCAAAAGTTAAGGTAGGGATACCATGCGTGATGGAGTCGGAGGATACACTGCGACTTCTGCAGAATCAGAATCCGAACATACCGACACAGGATTGGAAGGTACTTACTGTATCTCGGCCTACCGAGGATGGACAGTTCTACATCTTCCAAATAAACTACCAGGCGGAGGATATTTTGTACACGCAGCTTGGCAAAATATCCTTTGTCACTGGCAAAATTTACATGCGACTCAGGAAAAGAAGTCTCGAGGATAAAAACCCTAACACGCTAGAGGTGGGCGAAGTCGAAAAGGACCTCAAACCCCTAAGGGAAAAAAGACAGGTGGAGGTCCCCGACATCACCAAGAACGTGCTTGAAGAGGACCAACCGCTAACTGGTGCTGTGACTCGCGCAGAGGAACACCCGGCACAACAGTCACGAGAGGCTGAAGGGGGCCTCGAGTACTCTAAACCAAAAGGGCAAGGGGAGGACGACGACGTCAAGACGAAGGGCTGGAGGGGGCAAACAGCCCAATGGTGCTGCGAGTCCTACAGATAAACCTCCAATACAGTAAAGTGGCGTCGAGCGAACTCCTCCTAACCCTTGAGGAGTGTTGGTTTGACGTGGCGCTGATCCAGAAGCCGTGGCTCTCATCGTGAGGAAAGGTTTCTGGACTTAGCGCGCGCGGGTTTGGCGTTTACTACGCGCAAACGGAAGGACCGATGCGAGCTGTAGTAATGGTACGGAAACAGCTGCATTCATATATGCTGCCTAATTACACCACTGAGGTTCTCGTAGCGGTGACCGTTGAGCAAAAGAATAAGCAGGCATTTATCCTGGCGTCCTGCTACATGGCCCATGCTGCGGATGTTCCACCGGTGGAGTGCAAAAGGCTAGTACAGGAGGAAGGGCGCAAAGGGCGGTTGGTCATAGGCGCAGACTCAAATGCGCAACACAATGCGAGGGGAGGAGCAGATACGAACGAGAGAGGCGAATCTCTGTTTTTACATCCTGCAAACCAGTTTGCCCTACATACATTGGTCCAACATCCAGCAATATTCTGGATATTACATTGAGCTCCGAGCGAGATATATCAAGGTATGACTGGATGGTTCTTGATAGACCATCCTTCTCCGACCATGCGTATATCAGCTTCAGCATCCCCCTAAAGAGGGTAGAGAAGGGAGGAACCTTTAGAAACCCTAGATCAACGAACTGGACTAAATTCCAGAAACATGTAGACACAAAACTGGGACAACCCAAAGAGGTTGCAATGTAGAGGAACTTGGAAGAGTCGAATGAATTCCTAACAAGGACACTTATGACTGCGTATAACAAGAAGAATCAGAGGAAAAGCAAAGCCGCCATGGTGGAGCAATGCGCTGAGTCTTCTAAGAAGACAAATAAAAGAAATGTTTAAGCTCGCAAAGACCGCGGAAAGCGAAGCGTGTCGGGACGAGTACAGTGATCTACTGAAGATCTACAAGCGTGAACTTACCAGGGCGAAGAGAAACTCATGGAAAAGTTTCTGTACGGACATAGAGTGCACCAGCGAAACAGTACGGTTGAAAAAAGTCCTAGCAAAGAGAAACATAGTCCAGGGACTAATAAAGAAAGAAAACGGGGAATGGTCACGTAATAGTGAGGAATCCCTTGAGGTGCTTCTCGATACACATTTGCCATCGGGAGACGGTTTAGAAGAGCCAGCAGACATCACTCACACTTCGATCACAGAGAGACGTTTTCTAAGTTTAAATCGCCGGACCAAGATGGTATATTCCCGGCCATGCTACAAGTCTCAAGTGGGGCGGTCGTGGAATGGCTTAAAATAATATTCGATGGGTGCATAAGACTGAATCATGTACCGCACTCTTGGAGAACTGCTCGTGTAGCTTTTCTACCAAAGGCGGGGAAGATCGGTCACGTGTATCCCAAAGACTATAGATCCATTAGCTTAACATCATTTCTGCTCAAAACCTTTGAGAGGCTGATAGATGTGTACATAAAGTCCAACGTGGATGAAAAGCTGCTCTCCACAACACACATGATGGAGTATGCTCTAGGAGACATCTTGGACATTGCCGGGGCTTTCAATAATGTTGCAAAATGGGCGATTATGGATGGTCTTAAGTACATTAAAGTACATCCTGCCTTAATCAGATGGATCGGCTGCATGTTAAATTGCAGAAAGATTACATCACAATGGGGATTGTACGAAGCCACGACATCAGTGGACAGGGGCACGCCGCAGGGGGCGTGCTATCACCTCTGCTGTGGAAGCTGGTCATCAACCAACTGCTCAGGCAATTCGATGAGGGACCCGTAAAACTTACGGCTTATGCAGATGACGTTGCAATAGTCATAAGTGGAAAGTGCCTTCTAACGATTAGTTCTTTGATGGATCGGGCGCTTCGGGATATTCATACCTGGGCATCTAATGTCGGGTTGATAGTCAATGCGGAGAAGGTGGATATGGTCTTGTTTACAAAGAGGTACAAGGTCACAAATTGGTCAGGCCTAAGTTAGGAGGGGTGACCTTGCAGGAGAAACCTTGCACAAACTATCTAGGAATCATCCTAGACAGTAAGCTGTCATGGAAGCTCGACGTGGAGGAGAGGGTCAAGAAGGACTCAACGGCACTCTATGCATGTAAAAGAATGATGGGGTGTACGTGGGGCCTTCCGCTCTTTCTTTCTCATTGTGTTTTTACAGCGATTGTAAGCCCTATTCTATACTATGGAGTTCTTATTTTGGTGGAAAGCCACACAAAAAACAACATACCTCAAAAAATTAGAGGGGGTATGCAGACTATCGATGCTTAGCATTACGGGAACCCTGAAAACAACCTCGACGGCTGCACTGTATGCCAATCTGCACATTCCACCGGTAGACCTGATAGCAAAGAACAAAACGTTAACGACCGCAACCAGGCTCGGTGCTTCGGGGCAGCGTGAGCGCCGACCATATGGCCATAGTAGTATAGCGTCATCAATCACAAGACGAACATACTACATGATTCCCTATCTGTGCTTCGAGGGAGATCTTAAGGCCATAATAGAGGTGGACGGTTGGCGCAAGGGTGCGCAAATGGCGGACGAGGCGATACATGTGTACACCGATGGTTCCAAAGTAGTGGAAGGAGTAGGGTCTGCGGTTTACTGCGCTGATCCGGAAATAAGCATATCCTACAGGCTGCCGGATTACTGTAGCATTTTCCAAGCGGAAATATTAGCTGTAACCAAAGCAGTAAAAACCCTGGAAGAGAATAACTTAAGCTGCAACCGTTTAACTTTTATATTGACAGTCAAGAAATTAAGTCAATAATCTCGCATAGCACAGCATCTAAATGCGTGTTAGAGTGTAAGCAGTCTCTGGAGGGAATCGGGACGGAGAGAAGCATACATCTATATTGGGTCCCAGGGCATATGGGAATAGATGGGAATGAAAAAGCAGACGAACTAGCTAAGAAGGGCGCATCCTTGAAGCACGTTCTGTGCTCGTGCCCTGCATTTGCCAGGCTAAGACTCCAGCTATTAGGAGTATACAGCTGTCAGATCTAGAAGCAGTAAGTGGCTTAAGCCCTAGAAAGCTTCTAGTATTTGCCAAGAGGACGGAGTTATTTTATAACATAGGTCCTGGTTTTTTCAGTTTGGTCGTTAAAACAAACTTCTGGTAGCACTACGGACTCAATCAGTCTATGACCTAATTATGTACGGACCAGTAAAACCAAACATTCCGAGACATGTTTACGGCCATTTACACATCGAACAAAGAATTTGCTCGCGTTTGAGGAGTTATTCCATTTCAATCAGAAAAATTTGGGGGAGGCCAACGATATTAGTTCCTTTTTTTTGCAAGCGAGCTTGAAAATAACGCTTAAACTGGCTAAACAGTTTCATCTTCGTGAAACCAAAAAGGCGTTGGAAGGAAATCAGCCAATTGGTACTTTTTTACCTGGTTTGACATTTCTACTTCTGGTGCAGTACGTTTTTGACTATAATTCAGGTAATTACAAAAACAAAGTATATGGAATGCACCTGTTTGTCTGTATCTATGGCACTCCGCCGCCGTTATTTTATTATTTTCGCTTATCTGCAAATTCGTATGTACATTTCATTCGCTCGTTCAGAATAGTGCCCTTTTTTTGTTCAACAGTTCCTAAAGCGATTTTATCTGAAACCGGTTAGCCAACTGAACTAGCTTGCTTTGTGTTGTTGCTTTGTATGCAATTCCTTAATCTACCTACCATTTATTTCCACTATCTTGGAAAAAAGTGGCTGTTTTGAGCAATGCACCTGTCAGTAATGAAGGTTTTAATATTGCCTGGAAGAAAAATTGGAATATATGAAAATAAGCTCAGTTTAGTGTAGACCAATATTCGGCATAAATCCCATTGAGCCTGATTGTGGTAAATCAATAAAGGATTTACAAATGAAATTAAATAATTAATTGTATCACAGCATTAAAAAGTCATAAAATAGATATGTGTGTCGAAAAATTTCCCGAAAGTAGCCTCTCGCTTTGGGCGCAATCATTAGGAGCAGGACAGATATAAATAGCTAAATGGGAGGACATGAATTAATTTCTCTCTCGCCGATTTCTTGCGTTGGGAAACGAATACGGCCATAGAGGCAATAAGACTTCGGAAAGTTTTAAGTCTCAAATTTAAAAAAAAACTGCTGAATTCAGCAAAAAGGTTGGCAGCTTCCAAATAAGCATAAACTTCGTACTATACAAAATTCCTTAAACTTTCACCTGCTCGCAAAGTCGATTTTATCAAGGGCAATAATAGCTGCCTCAATTGTTTATCATCTGGACATTACTTACTTACTTACTTACTTAATTGGCGCTTAACCGTCTAAACGGTTATGGCCATCCAACAAGGTGCGCCAGTCGCTCCTTCGCTCCGCCAACCGGCGCCAATTAGCCACACCAAGGGAGTTTAATCATTTTCCACCTGGTCCTTCCAACGGAGTGGGGGCCACCCTCTACTTCTGCTTCCATAGGCGGGTTCCATAGAAACACTATCTTGGCCGGAGCATCATCTTTCATTCGCATAACATGGCCTAGCCAGCGCAGGCGCTGCTTCTTAATTCGCTGGACTATGTGGACGTGTGCGTATAGCTCGTACAGCTCATCATTAAATCTTCTTCGGTACTCGCCATCGCCCACGCGTAGAGGTTCATAAATCTTTCGAAGAACTTTTCTGTCGAACACTCCCAAAGCCGCTTCATCTGCTGTTGTCATGGTCCATGCTTCTGCCCCATATAACAGGACCGGTACGATAAGTGGCTTGTAGAGTATGATTTCCGCTCGCCGAGAGAGGTCTTTACTTTTCAATTGCCTACCTAGCCCAAAGTAGCATTTATTGGCAGGATTGATTCTTCGCTGGATTTCTGTGCTGATGTTTTTGCTAGTATTGATGCTGGTTCCCAAATAAACGAAGTCTTTTACTATTTCGAAATTATGGCTGCCAACAGTAGCGTGATTACCAAGGCGCGTATGCGCTGACTCTTTGCTCGATGACAGCAGGTACTTCGTTTTGTCCTCATTCACCATCAAACCCATCTTTAACGCTTCTTTTTCCAGTTTGAAGTAAGCAGAACTAACAGCGCGAGTGTTTAGGCCGATGATATCAATGTCATCAGGATATGCCAGTAATTGCACGCTTTTATAGAATATTGTTCCAGTGCGGTTAAGTTCTGCAGCTAGTATAAGTTTTTCCAGCATCAAGTTAAAGAAATCGCACGATAGGAGTCACCCTGTCTGAAACATCGTTTAGTTTCGAACGGCTCGGAGAGGTCCTTCCCAATTCTGACTGAGCTGATGGTGTTGCTCAACGTCATTTGCCCAGCCGTATAAGTTTTGCGGGGAAACCAAATTCAGACATAGCGGCATATATGCAGTCGAAATGTACAAGCTCATATAACTGCATCACTTGCCATTCTCAACACAATAAGCTCCTATAAAAACAGGCAAAAGAAAGACGAAAGTCAAAATCAAATGAAAAGCAAGTTTCGAAGGTACAATCTTGACATGCGCATGCAACTACAAGTGTACTGCTAGGCACTGCTCTTGTCAACACTAGTTATAATAATACCATTTTTCAACCAGAGCCCTGTTGTTGTAGCAGTGTTTCGCTCCATCCGAAAGGTGCCACCAATCACAAATTGTCATCAATGTCCTCTAACGGGAGTCCAAGGATACTTGCTGTTTCAACAGTGGTGGACCATAATGAGAGGGGTGTTAAAGGCGTTGGTTCCACAATACAATTGAAGAGATGGTTGGTGTCATACGGGTACACATTGCAGGCAGGACATACATTTTGTATGCCGCAGTTGATTCTGGATAGGTAAGAGTGTAACCTGTTACAGTACCCAGATCGAAGTTCAGCTAGAGTGACGCGCGTTTCCCTAGGGAGAGTGCGTTCCTCCTCTGCTTTTTCTAGGTATTTGTTTGAGTACAGGATTCACCGGGCAATTCCTGGCATAGCGGTCCGACGCCTGTTTGCGGATTTCACTGAGGACTTGCCTGTGTTTTTTAGCTTCATACGGCTATGTTCTCAGGTGCCGTATTCCCTCACAGTGCTAACGGAGATGACTCCTTAAACCCCTGGGCGGTATAGCCTCAGCAATCAAATGCCTGTCGGGATGCCCAGGCTTCTGGGTATTCAACGGAAACTGTTTGATTAGCATTTCATTTCTCTCCCCTCATTTTGTAGATGGTATTCTGGGGACATAAGACCGCCAGCAGCGGTTCTGTGGACAGTATTTTGTGCAGGCCTGTATCTTGTGCCAGTGAGTAACCTTTAGGTTTGGCGACCATATCGGGGACGCGTAGCAAACAATCGGCCGGCCAATTGCTTTGTAAGTGATAATGAGCGTTTCTTTATCTTTACCGCAAATGCTGCCGGCAAGAGATTTGAGGATTTTATTAGGGCACTAGATTTTCGGTACAATTGCGGCTGCATGCTCTCCAAAATGTAGATCCTAATCTAACGTCACACCCAAGATTTTAGGGTGTAAGGCAGTCGGTAACGTGGTGCCGTCGACTTTCAATATGGTCGACACTTGCCACGTCCATATTGTAAATAAAGTCGCCGATGATTTGGTCGGTGACAATGTCATGTTTCGCGTGGCGAAGAGACTGGAGAGATCAGGGAGGCAGCTGTTTATTTTATTACAAAGCTCATCGATCTGTGGGCCTGGGCCTGTGGCCATTATTGTGCAGTCATCGGCGTAGGAAACGATAGTGACTCTGTAACATGTGGTGTAACATGCCTTTAGAATTCGTTTCACATTCACTGCGTTCAATTCTCCACTATATATATACACACATGTAGCGCACAAATTTAGCAAAATATTAATATCTAAATA
Organism: Eurosta solidaginis; assembly: GCF_040869045.1. Classification (NCBI taxonomy): domain Eukaryota; kingdom Metazoa; phylum Arthropoda; class Insecta; order Diptera; family Tephritidae; genus Eurosta; species Eurosta solidaginis. The sequence continues at coordinate 174,616,321 of NC_090319.1, read as the reverse complement.
GCCACTCGAACTCAGCATGAATTTCTGTATGCTTGCACATATTTGTTTACGTCTGTCAATTACTCACGCTGACTGACACGCTTGTCCATTTGTCACATTGACCGACAAATACATTATACAGATATGTATATGTACTTATGTATCTAAATAGGTCATTGTAATATGCTGACTTTGCACACAGGAAATTATGTACATTTAGTTTGTAAGTATTAGTGTAAATAGGTATCTGTAGAGCAAGAATATTTGATATAAAAGAAAAAGTATCTTCAAAATAAAAATAAATCGGATTCAATCGGCACTTTGGATTCAACCAACAACATACGTGTTTTATCTATTTACATGGCGATCCTGCCAGTCTAGATCAAAAAATAGCAAAATTGCTAAATTAAAAAGCAAAAGTGCTACAGATCTAGCTGATCAGAAATCCTGCCAAGTTTGTTTTTTAAGTATAAAAACTGATGGCCACAATTAGACGCTGGAGGCTCAATCAACAACTGGCTCATTATTAAATGCGCAAATATTAATTATAAAGACACAGCACAGTTGAAGTATAAACAAGCAAGTTACTCGGTGGTTCCAGTACAAGCAGTGCAGTGCAGGTCCATCTCCAACAACAAAGGCAAGGAACATGAATGGCAACAGGAACAAAGCATAAAAAATAGTGGAATAAGGAACTCAGCAATAAATAAAATGACTGTCAGCAAATGCATAGAAGAAGTGGAATATAATATTGACGCTGTGACTGACGGCATATTAGCAACAACCTTGACTTGCAGCAAGAAAAAGACTGGTAGCAAGCTGATTATAACTAATTAAAGTATATTTAAGTCCTAGAACAAATTTGGCAACCTAACGGCTGCTCAACTGGAAGCAGAAATCTTTAATTTCTGCTCAGTACAATTTTTTTTTACACCATTAAAACTAAAAAGTTAATAAAATGCTTAAATTAAACATTTTCTTTGAAAAAATGGCACAAATCCAGCCTAAAAATAGAAAAAGTTAAAGCCCAAAACAGCATAGAAATAATTTTTAAATATTTTGTAAAATTAATTAAATAAACAAAATAAACTATACTGAACTGTTAATAATTTGAAAAAATAAATTAAAAATGTGTTTTTTTTTTTAATTGTAAGTAAATTAGAAATGTAAAAATACTAACGCAAAACAAAATTTTTACTAAAAAAATTAAAAATTTCAGAAATAGAATTTTTAAATAATAATTTTTATAAAGAATTAATAAGGAAAAAATAAACTAACAAATTTTTTTGTAAAATGGAATGTTTAGATTCAATAATACAAAAATATAAACAAAGAAATTTTATTAAAGATTAAATTAGTCCCTTTTTGTAAGAAACAGGAAAACGGTAAAACGAATTATTCTCTCTTCAATATGGCTTGGTGGACAAAAATAGCACACGGCATTATGATAGCAATAACCGGATACGAGATAGGAAAAGAGAACTCTGAAACGTCAGAGAATAGAATAGTCAAATATGAGCCACCAGTTGAGGTAGATAGAAAAATATTCCAAACATTCCAGATGTTTGTTTGGCAGTTTAAATTTGCGTATTCATGCTATCATTACAATAGCTATGATGTTCAAAAATTACATGAAGCATAAGTATAGCCAACTAAAAAGCGTTCAAGACCGTATCTAAAAGATACAAATATCCATTTTAGTTCCTTATTATTTACTCAATCTGATTTTGAGGAAGAGCGCCAAACAATTGAAAATAAATCTTTAAACAGTAACCCTCAAAATGTCTCAATCAACAGTAAAGACAGCTTCATTAGCATTGCATAATTTCTATGAATGCTCCTGATATCTTTGAACAAATCAAAGAAAGTCATGTAGCAATAACAAAATTCACATTAGACAACACAGTATTTTCCATGGAAGTTATCGAAATAACAACTACAGAGGCTGTCAAAGTAGAAGATTTAGACCACAGCCCCGATAAAATAATAATTTTTCGTAAAATAATGCTTGATTACAAATTTTATGTCGGTGGAAATATGCAAATACTAAAGGTTACCAACGGAAACAAAAAAAAAAAAAAAAAAACAGCCAATAATAACAACAAGAATGAAGAAATGTAAAGTCACAAAGAGAACGTTCTTATATATGAAGCGCTATATAAATTTACAAAAGACATGTCGCGCTTGTTTTCAATTCCCCAAAAGGTAGAAAATTCGTAGCATCAAAAATACAAGCAACCTAATTGTTGAGGTTAATATTGACTTGGGACAATTCCTTATCAGGCTGTAGACATGCTGTACAAACGCCGGCAATCTAGGACTTGTAAAATAAAAAGACAGACATAATTGCACTAGCCCTAGAGGTTGTTAATGTGACAAGCCGCGATAAAATTAAAATAATCCTTCATAAACATCATGACGATTCTGTTTTGGTGACCGCCCCAGAAACCGATGACACACAAGATCAGATAAAAATATTCCTGGAAAATATGATAAACATAAAAAGTACATTTAAAAATAAAAATTTTCATCCACTGTACCTCCTTCGATCCATTGGTTTAACTACTACTACTATAAATGCGGGCCCACAGAAGAAAATATTGTTAGAAAAAATAATTTAACATTCTATTTCATAATTGACATTTAATCCCTTTAAAGTAGAAAATATCGATAAGGAAAATAATTTCAATATAAACCGCATAGAGAAAAAAATATTGATAAATAAACAAAAATGTACACATGTAAAAAATGCACAAAAAAAACAAAGTCAGCATAATATGTACACATGTAAAGACAAATATAACCAAATCAAAAAAAAATAAACCAACAAATTCGTTGTTTTGGCATTAAGTTACAATTATGCCATAAATTACGACCACACAACGATTGAATGTGAAAGACAATTGAAATTTTGTAAACCCAAGCAAATTTTAAATGGGCCATAAACGTAATACGATACAAAATGGCACACTTAAAATTTAATTATGTCACTTGAATAGCCATGCATAATTGGTGCACAAGATTATGTATGACAACTCTTCAAAGAGGGATGGTGTTACAAGTGGCGTAACATGCCTTAGAATTCATTTCACTTTTACTGCATTCAATTCTACAATACATATATACACACATGTAGCAAAATATTAATATCTAAATAGCCACTCGAACTCAGCATGAATTTCTGCAAGCTCGCACATATTTGTTTACGTCTGTCAATTTGTCACGCTGACTGACACGCTTGTCTATTTATCATATTGACCGACAAATACATTCTACATATATATGTACTTATGTATCTAAATATTTTTATTTTTTATTTTATTTAATATGCTGACCTTGCATACAGGAAATTATTTACATTTAGTTTGTGAGTATCAGTGTAAATAGGTACCTGTAGAGGAAGAATATTTTGTATAAAAGGAAAAGTATCTTCGAAATAAAACTCAATCGGATTCATCGGCACTTTGGATTCAACCATCAACATACGTGTTTTATCTATTTACAACTCCTTCTGGTGGTAAAGGTAGCTTTGATATGTAGAAGTTAAACAAAAGTGGTTTAATTCTTCTTGGTTTGGATGTTACGTTCCTGAATTGCACCGATGCTTGCCGACCAGACAGATAACTTGTGACCCACCTTTACAGACTTGGGGAAAGGGGAGACCCTTCCAGGTCTTGCAGTAACGTGCCATGGTTGACCGTATCAACAGCTTTTGACAGGTCTAACGCAATGAGTAGGTACTGTCCTATGGTGGGAGTTTTGATTTAATCCGCAATTTATCTGAATTCTAATGGCATTTAGCGCGGTGGTAGTGCTATATAATATTCGGAAGCCATGCTGATGATTGGCTAGTTGCATATTTGCATTAAAGTAGGGAAGCAGAATGGCTTCAAGTGTCTTGGCTACTGGCGATAGGAGAGATATCGGACGATAAGAATCTCCTATGTTAGCTTGTTTCCCAGGCTTTAGTAGCGAAACCACCTTGGCCATTTTCCATTTTTCGGGGATGCCGAAGGTGGAAAAGGACAAGTTGCAGACATGCCCTAGATAATTAAATCCCTCTTTGCCTAGGTTTTTAGCATCGGTATGGCTATGCCATCTGGGCCCACTGCTTTCGATGGGTTAGCATGAATGGAGGCATCCTCAACCTCTTTGGCGGTGACGGTAATTGGGGACGCGCTGTATTTATGCTTGTGCGTGCGTCTGTTGGCCCGCTGTCTAATTTTGTCAACCGTAGAATGCATTACGTATTGTCGCCAAAACTCGCTCGCGCTTTTTTTCGCATCCGCCAGCACTTTATCGGCAATGGCGATGGATATTTTGTCATTGTGCTTAGACGGATTCGATAGAGACTTTACGGTGTACCAAAGCTTGCCCACACCGGCAGAGAGGTTACAATTCTTTAAATACTCCTCCCATTTCGCCCGCTTGTGTTCATCCACAAACAATCTGATGCGTTGGTTTATATCCCTTATTTGGGGTCGCCGGAATCGTGCTGTCTTATAAGGTCGCGTTCTTTCGCTAAATTTGCGGCCTCTGCCGGAAAATGAAGCCGGATTTCCGAAATCCTTCCGGCGGGCATAAAACGAGCCGTAAACTACGGGACGCCCTTGGGCTTGAACAGCAAGGAGCCGCTAAATATTTATGAAAGTTACGAGGACGTCGGGCTTTGGGGTCTAGCCCAGAACAACCTGTCCCTTGCAACCATCCCTTGCACGTGGCACACTGACAAGAATGTGACCGTCCTAAAAAGATTATTTTCCGGCATACGCAGCCAAACCATTTCTCAGGACCGGGGTCAGGTATAGGACCCGGATTGGTTTCGATACCTTCCCGGAGTAGGAGAGTATGGCGCAGTCCCGCTGCAAGGATCTGTTGGGAGTATGACAATTTATGGGAAGGACGCAACAAACTAAATGGGGTAACATTGCATTGACAGCCCTTGGTCAGGAAATATCCCTAGTCGCTCCGGTACCTAGAACCGGCTGCCTCGGGAAGCGCAGCCAAAGCCCTAATTGACCCTAGTTCTGAGTGTTCGGCTATCACCCAACGTCTCAAACGTGGATTTAACTGCCATCTAAAAAAAATTCGCGCTCAAGTACCTGAGTACTGCCAACTCATTCTCTGCGCGGGTCAAAGAATCTTGGTCAGTATAGTTACGGCCCTTACTGGCCCATTATTCTCTTTGAACGCAATAGTTCTGGTCCTGTCTCAACTAACAGGGAATCTTATAATGTGTCAGATCAGTGCGATGATAAATCAATCATTCCCAGCCTCGAGTTGGCACATAAAAAATTCGTTGTCAATCAGCGAATAGATCTATTGAACAGATTGCAGAAGAATGTGCTTGGTATTCTCTTAACACAAGAAACTGTTTTGGGATAGATTCTTAAAGGTCGTGCAGATGCTCAAGAGTAAACAATCAAAACTGCCTCTTACTATAATGACTTATCATTGGATAAGCTCGAAGAACTCCCCAAAGAGAAACGCCTAAATGCAGACGAACAATATTGCCGGGGGGCCTATAGAAGTACAACCACAAGGGTTTATAGAGAGGAATATACTGTCTCATGGAATTTCCATCAAACATATATCTAGAACCATATTTTAAAAGAGCCTTCACACAGTTCTTCCAGAACGAGACAAGCCTCGCAAAAAATCCTACCCTACGAACGGAGTACAATCGAGCTGTGACAGAATACGACGAATTGGGACATATGTCAAGGATCAATAGCAACGTGCCACAAGACTCCTTTGACCATAATTTTCTACGTCATGACGCCGTCATCAAGGAAGAAAGTTTTTGATTTAAAACGCAATTTATACGGGTGCTAATGGCATTTAGCGTGGTGGTTGTGCTGTGAATTTTTCTAAAGCCATGCTGATGATAGTTGCAAATTTGCTTTGCAGTAGGGTAGCAAAATTGCTTCAAGCGTCTTGGCTACTGGCGATAGGAGAGATATCGGGCGATATGACTCTCCTATGTTAGCTGGTTTTCCAGGCTTTAGTAGCGGGACCACCTTGGCCATTTTCTATGACAAAGGTGTGGGACAGAGACAGGTTGAAGACATGTGCTAAATATTTGAAACCCTCTTTTCCTAAGCTTTTAAGCATCAGCATGGCTATGCCGTCAGGGCCCACTGCTTTAGATGGTTTAGCTTGACCGATGGCATCCTCAACCTCTTTGGCGGTTATGGTAATTGACGACGCACTGAATTTATGTTTATGTGCGTGTCTGTTGGCCCTCCGTCTAACATTTTCAACCGTAGATGTCAGCAAAAAGCGCTCGTGCATTTTTTCGCATCCGACAGTACTTTATCGCCAAAGGCGATGGAAATTTTATCAATGTGCCTAGACGGATTCGATAGGGACTTTACTGCGGACCAAAGTTTACCCATACCGGCAGAGAGGTTACAACGACTTAGATGCTCCTCCCATTTCGCCCGCTTGTGTTCATCCACAAGCAATCTGATGGGTTGGTTTATATCCCTTATTTGGGGGTCGCGGGGATCGAGCTGTCTTATAAGGTCACGTTCTCTCGCTAAATTTGCGGTCTACGCCGGAAAGTGAGGCCGAATTTCGGGAATTCTACCGGCGGGAATAAAGCGAGCCGAGGCGAATTCAATGACCTTGCGGAAAGCACGCTCCCTTTGGCGAGCATCAGTCGGGATAGGGAGAGCAACAAAGCGGTTATCTCTAAAGAATTTGTATTCATCCCACATTCCTTTTTAAAGTTTATGAAGGTGCGTTTTTCTGCGACAATGAAATCGGCGGTACGCTCGAGCGAAATAAGTATAGGCAGATGGTCGGATGCCAATGTTACCATCGGCTGTCAGTTGACGCAGTTTACGAGTCCTGCGCTCACGATTGATATATCTGGCCAACTGTCACAGCTTCCTACCATACGAGTGGGGACGTCTCCGTATATTGTGCAGAACGTCGTTTCTCCTACTTGATCTGCCAACACCTCACCCCTGCTGTCCGCCTGCCAGTTTGAATGCTATAGGTCGTGATGGGCATTGAAATCTCCTAAGATAGTGCGATTATCGCCAGTGAGTAAGGCGCTAATATTAGGGCGGTAGCCACTGGAGCAGCAGGTGGCAGGAGGGATGTAGATGTTGATGATTTCTAGGCTTGCATCGCCTGACCGGACAGATAAGCCGCGACGTTCTAGGACATTGTCCCTGCGGCCGATGTCGGGATCAAATATATGATATTGCACTGAGTGTTGTATGATAAACGCGAGACCGCCTCCATTTCCGCTCTCGCGATCTTTTCTGTAGACATTATACACAGAACAGGTCTGCAGAACAGATTTTGCTGTTAGTTTAATCTCTTGAATCGCAGTAATGCGGACGTTGTGCCACTTCAAGTAATCGACTATCACCGCGATCTTGCCAGTTAATCCATTACAGTTTCACTGTAGAATTCTGAAGTGCAGTGGGGGAGACGTCATCACTCTAGGAGTAAGTGACGGGTGACTACGCCTGGATTGTGAAAGGCTAGGACGCATATGCTGATGTGGCCCTGGGACTGGACATCCCTGGGCAACATGGCGCAATGAAGCCCGTCGGGGGGTTTCCGTCGCGGAGACCAGAACATCTAGGAAAGTGGCACCGTCCAAGGCAGGAGCGGCATTGGGATGTCGTAAACATATATATTCTGTGCTGGCAATTGGTGGTAGGGACTAAGAGTCTGTTTCCCTGGCCTACATGATTACTTCCGGAAAAGAGGGGGAAGAAGACGGAGGCGGAAGTGATGCTCGGCATTGCTACCCACTCTACTAGGAAATTGTAGTTATGAGTGGGAGCGGCCGTATGAGCTGGTGGCGCCGTAAGTCACGAGCAGCAGCGGGTACTTGTTGTGGCTTGCTGAGCAGCAGAGCTGCTGGAAGGTAGTGGGGGTGCACTAAGGCGCAGACTACTGGACGCCTTGGGCGTGATCAGCAAGGAGCCACAAAAGATTTATAAAAGTTACGAGAACGTCTGGTCTTGGGATCTAGCCCAGAACAACCTATACGATGCAACCATCCCTTGCACCTGCCACACTGACAAGAGCATGACCGTCCTAAAAAGATTTTCCGGCAAACGCAGCAAAACCATTTCTCAGAACCGGGGTCAGGAGACGGACCCCGCTTGGGTTCGGTACCTTCCCGGAGAGTATGGCGCAGCCCCGCTGCGAGGATCTGCTGGGAGGATGACAATTTGCGGGAGGGAAACAATAAATTAAATGGGGTTACACTAAAATGACAGTCCTTGGTCGCAAAAAATCCCGAGTCGCTCCGGTACATAGAACCGACTGCCTTGGGAAGTGCCCCACGTCTTTATCACTTGTTTTTTTTTATACTTTTTTATATAATTTATAAGTAATCTGACAACAAAACTTTTGCGGAGTATTTGTGACCTAATTAGGTAGGTAGGTAATTAGGTATATTTAAAACAAATGGAAGAACTTTCCGTCTAAATGCACTTCGTTCAGTGCTGAAAGAAGTTATGTCGCGCGAGTCAGGATGCAAGAGAATTTGATGAAATTCCGAAAAAAGGTCTAATGTGGAAAAATAATCTGGCCTACCAAGATTGTCTAAAATATCGTAAACAAGAGGAAATTTATCAGCAATGAGTTTTTTGTTAGCTCCGCAAAAATCTACGTACGGAACTAAAATCAAAAGACTATTGTAATTAGAGTAGCTAGGTTCAACCAAATCGTTGTCTAACAGTTTATTTACTTGGCGATTTATTTCTTCGCGTGGAGAATATGGCAATCGATAGTTTTTAACATAAACCGGGTCATTGTCTGAAAATCTTAATTTTTGCTCATGGAAGTTGTTTAAAGTCATTTTGTCCATGTCAAAAGCAAAAATTTCAATTAATTTGTATGCAAAGGTCAATTACTTTGTTCCGAGCTTGTTTAGGTATTTGTCTTTTTAATACGATCTTCAATTATTACCTCTATTGTTACTGTTTATTGGGTACGGCTTCGATAGCCGACCACTGAAACTCACCCGTGGTTACTTGGGATTAAATCCCATCGTCGTGGAGGTCGCCGCCTCCATATCGTTGCACTGGTGCCCATTTTAAGGAAAAACTCTTCGGTTGATTTTAGATACTATATTTAATTATTTTCATTAAATTTAAATACACTTTATTACCGAAGTTTTCAAATTTACGTCCATATTTACTCCACATATTTATCTTATTCTCTCTTACTTTCAGCTCTACAATAGCTGAAAATATATCTATATATAATATATCTTACTCTTTCGTGACATATTAACATTGTGATGTGTCTATCGGAAGATGACTTGGGGGATTTTTACCCTTACATCACCCTTTTTGAGGAAAAGGAGAATTGGCAAAGTTATCAGTTTTGTCACATTCTTCTTGTCCATAAAGGAACGAATATGTTTACAATACACTAGGGTGTTCCTCCCCTTTTGGATTCGTTAGCTCGGAACCATTTTTATTATTAATTGAAAGAAAGAAAAAACTTAGAAGTTAAATTAATAAATAAATTTAGTTACATTTTTGGTAGTTTATTAGAAGTAGCTTGAATGAAACCTAGCAATATTAATTTGAATTTAATTTAGTAAAATATATTGTTTGTTGTTTTTTTCTTCTTGTAAATATTTGCATTGTATACATGTATTTAACTTAAATTTTTTTTCAGTTTTACATTTTTATTACATATGAAATATGTTTTTTTTTTTTTGTTTAGCAATTAAGAAATACAATTTTGTCATCAGGAAGGAACAATTTTTATGAAATACGTTTTTTTCTTTGAATATACAAAATTTTGTGTTATTTTTCTTTTTTTAATAGTTTTTGAGCCTTCGTGGCTGCTTAAATGCTTGTACTAAAATTTTTTGGATTTTGTTCCAATAGAATTTAACGTTTAATCAAAGTATTAAAGTAATGTTAATTTACTTTACTTAGGCGATTTTTATGTACTACTTTTTCTTTGTTTTTAACTTCATCGAAAATAGTTACATTAAGTTCGTTAATTTTAGTTATAATAAACGGACCTTTTTTTTTTTTTTAAACGGACCTTGATAAATATTTTCATGTTTATGATGTGGTTCTTTCCGTAAAAGTACTTTATCTCCGATTTTGACAACTAACTGACGAGCCGTTTTATCATAAAGATTTTTGCTTTGTAACTTATTTTTATTTATTAGGTTTTGTGCCATTTTGTGCGCTTTCTGCATTCTGAACTTAACTTAGCTTCCTTAGCATAGTTTTCGACATTATAAATTGGTCCATTTTTTTCTTTTCTTAATTCATTAGGCAAAGTTGCCTTTTTTCCAAAAACTAACTCGAAAGGATAAAATTGATTGTCAAAAACTGTGCTTATGGTAGTATTGTGTAAAAAGGTGAAATATTTTAAATATACATCCCAGTCTGAAAAAGATTCGTTTAAATATGCACGTAAGAATTCATTAAAGACTCTATGATTACGATCAATTGTACCAACAGTTTCGTGATGGTATGCAGTTGAAAAATTATGTTTAATATTTAAAAGTTTAGTTAATTCTTCAAATAATTCATTTTTAAATTCTGTACCTAAATCTGATTTTATGGCATTCATTTTGCCGTATGTTAAAATGAATCCTTCAAAAAGTGCAGATGCAATTGTCTTTACTGATTTATCTGGTACAGCTATTGTTACCAAATATTTAGTCATGTCACAAATCATGGTAAGTGCGAACTTGTTACCATATTTGGACTCAGGTAGGGGTCCTATTATATCAATTACTAACATTTCAAAAGGTTTACAGGGTGTTGATGTTATAACAACGTTTGCTTTAGTTTTTGGTTTAACCTTGTTCAAAAGACATTTGTTACAACTTTCAATATATTTTGCTATATCACGAGTCATATGTTTCCAATAAAATTTTGTTCTTCGTTTCGCGTAAAATTTTTTCATACCACAATGTCCTCCTGAAATTGGGTGGTCGTGGTAAATAGTCATTAATTTAAGTTTTTTGTCATTGTCTGTTACAGTCTCTACTGGATCTGTTAGAATAATTTCTGGATACTTTAAAATTTTATTTCCTCGGTCTTTTAAATTTTTAATTGAAAAATTATTGAAAAAAATATCATCCTTAGGCCATTCTATTTGCTTAGTTTTTCGTTTGCTGGCTTCTGATTCAAGCCTCGAAAGTAATTTCTCTAAAGTAATTATTTCGTTAACAAGCTCAAAACTAAGTAACTCGAGTTTCTTATGTTTAATATGCGCAAAAATTCTTAAATTTATTGTTTTATTATTTTTATCGTAAGAAATTTCATATCTTATTCGCGGAATCTTTTTTGAAAAATTAAATGAAAATTTGTCGTAAACGTGTAGGGTAAGTTTGTTTTTGTTGTTTTTGTCAGTTTTCCTAGGAAGGTTTTCATCGTTTTGCGTTTTGTCATTGATCTTGCCTATACTGCTAAAATGTGTTTGTTCGATTCCTTAAGCTCATCGATTGTAATGCGCGATAGTGCATCAGCACCAAACGTTTGATTTACCCTTAATATATACAATAGTGAAATTACTTTCAGCTAGTTCTAGCCTTATTCTTGAAATTTTTGTAGATGGGTCTTTCATATTGAAAAGGTATACTAGAGGTCTATGATCTGACTTTACAATAAAATGTGTGCCAATACCATATGGTCAAAATTGCTTTATTACGAAGTATATAGCTAAGAGTTCCAATTCTATAATTGGTTTTCTTTTGCTCTGCTTTATTAAATGCTTTAGAAGCGAAATAAATTGGTAAATCACTGCCTTGCTGTTCTTGACTCAAAATAGCCCCACATCCAGTTGTGGAAGCATCAACGGTAAAAATGAATTGTTTAGCAAAATCTGGGTATTGAAGTAATTTTGGTGAAAGTAATGCTGCCTCCAAGATAAAAATGCCCTTTCGCACTCAACATCCCCGATGAATTCAACTTTTTTCCTATTTAATCGTTTTAGAGGCGCTGCCAGAGACGCAAAATTTGGTATAAACCTTCTGTAAAAGATTTCGAACGCGACGAATCGTCGTACCGCGTCTTTATCAGTTGGTTTTGTACACTTTTTAATTGCGTTTATTTTGGAGTCGTCTGGCAACAAATTTGTGGCTGAACATTTGTGACCTAAAAATGTAACTTCTGGTCGTAAAAAGTTGCATTTATTTGGGTTAAGCTTGAGATTGAAAGACCTACAAGTATTGAAAACTTTTGAAAAATGTTTAATAAGGTGTGCTTCACTACAACCTATGACGATAATATCGTCGACTTAAAAAAATTGCGACATTGGGTGGTATACCCGAAAAAGCTATTGTCATCATTCGTGAGAATGAACTTGGTGCTATATTTAAGCCGAATGGAAGAACTTTCCATCTAAATGCACCTCTGTCAGTGCTGAAGGAAGTAATGTCACGTGAGTCAGGATGCAAGGTGAATTGATGAAATCCCGAAAAAATATCTAATGTGGAAAAGTACTTTGCTCTACCGAGATTATCTAAAATATCGTCAACTCTAGCTAGTGGAAATTTATCAGCAATGAGTTTTTTGTTTACCGCGCCAAGAGCGAAAATGTCGGCATAATCTATGCAAAGGTCAATTAATTTACTTTGACCATGTTGAGGTATTTGATTTTTTAAAATTGAAATTAGTTTTTTCGTAAGTTTTTCTTCTGTTTCTGTCGTGTTAATTGTATAAACATTATAATTTGAAAGTTTTTCTGTCCGAATACTGTTAATTTCACATACTTTACATCACCCGTGGTGTTTATGACTTTAATTATTGGGTTACTGGGATTAACAATGCACCTCGCTGTGAAAACGCTTTTTTGAATTTCCTGCGAGTGCACGAAAAGTGACTCGGGTGAATCTTCTAAATCAAAAAGTCTGAAGATTTCACATCTGGGAGGAATGATACAACTGTCGCTTTCTGTTCCGTGCAGGATTGGTACCGCGACTTTTTCATTACCTACCCGAAAGGAAATATTATTTAATTCATAATTAATCATGCATTTGTTAATTTTCAGGAAATCTTTACCAGTACGCCATCGGATGGAATGTTGAGGTCTTCATTTACTACATGCAAAGTATGTTTAAGAGAAAAGTTTGAAACATTTAAATTTACGGTAATTTTACCTAAAGTGGAAACTGAACTGGAAATGATACCGGTAATGTTAATAATGTCGTTTGTATTTAAGGGAATATTACTATCTATACATGATATTTTTATTAAAGAAATGTCTGCTTAAGTGTCTGCTAAGAAAAAAAAAAAATTTTTGTGACTCGTTAAGTTGTAATTCTATGAAATATGAGTAATTTAAATTTAAACAGTAGATGCCTATTGGTGGGGGAAATTCGCTTACTCGCTTAGTTCGTCCTCCCCCAGTGTTCGCTCCTGAAGGGCACTCGCGTTTAAAGTACGGACGTTTGCATTTCTACCTCTACCGTTTGGCGATCTTGAACTGTTGCCTCTATTGTTACTATTATTTGAATCAGTCTGCCCAGGATCCCTGTGGGAAGAGAGAAGAATCCCTAACTTCTCCTTTTAAAGAGAAAGATCCTGTTTGTTTTTTACGTTTGTACGTTTTTGGTGCTCTTGCAGTGGGAGCTTATGTGTGTTGCTTATTGCATTGCTGTATTCCCATCGTTATTTAGAATTCCAGCCGGCTATAGGATATCTATGAAAATTATAATGTTCAACCAAAATATTTACCGTATGCCTGCAGAGAAAATTATGTTTTTGCGAAATAATAATAAATATATAAGTGTATATTAGGGTGTTTCAGAAAAATGATTATTTTATGTGTGTAAATTCAATTTATATAATTCAGGTTTATATGTTTTACATGCTATATGCACTGATATAAATTAATTGTCATATACATTAGGGTGTTTCGAAAAATGATATATAATTTTTAATTGTAGATTATCTAGGTTCGATTGTGTGGGCCCGAAAGCCGGTGGATTTGGATCCTCACACTCCCCGCTCACCTGCCGCAATGTGACTTACTGTCACCATTGTAAAATTCAATTTCTCGTAGCGGTCAATGCTTGTGTTCCTTATGAGGTAATTTCTCGCGATCTGGGCCTTATTTTAAAATGAAATGTTATGCAGAATGCGGTCATCATGTTATAGCATTGGCTGGCTATGTGGTTGGCGTAGTTCATCGCCATCTGGATCCCGTTGTCCAGGGTTTCCAGGGTTGGGGCTTGCGCTTGTGCTGTGTGCCACCCACTCCATCTGCCACCTGTTTATTGTTGCGTATATCTTCGCGTTCGATTCTGGAACCATTTGCACCTGAATTGGAGAGTGCTAGTGAACCACATATCGATACCGTGCTGTAATCCGTCTGATCTTCTTCCGTGACCTGGACTGCTTGCAGTGTTGACGCGCGTGCCGTTGCTCTTATTCCGGCCAATTGCTCTCTGTGTTCCTCGATGGAATATTGGTTCGGGGTTCTACTACACGATGCCGATGATGGTGCGCGTTGTGCTGTTGCTATCGTCGTCGGTCGTCTCGTTTGTTCCCCGATGGGAACTTCGGTGAAGCCCCCATTCGGGGCTTGGCGGGACGCTTTTGACTTACCACGCTCGCGGGGTGAACGTATTCTTCTTTCTGTTTCCGGACTTGCTTCTTTTTCGACTGTCGCCTGATGATATGCTTTTAGCTCGCTTATATGTGCCGTTCTTCTTTTGCCGTTATGCACATTTTCTAGCTCGACGATCACCTGGGATACGAAGTTCGTTATACCATGAGGCCCACTGTATCTTGGTGCTAACTTTGCTGCGAAATTGTCCACTGACCACCTGATATACCTCTTTCATTTTCGCCATCTTTTACCTGAGAGCCACCTTCTCCTCGCCTGTGCCAAATGTTTGCTGATCGTAGAGCAGGTGCTTTATGCCAGCCTCTTGTAAAAATGTCTTAAAATGCCTGCTCGTGAACTGTGCTCCATTGTCGGTGATTATGATTTTTGGCGCGACAAATCGGTTCAAAATCCTCTCCCTCATACCTCTGATCACATTCTCCGTCGTCGCCTTCCGTATTACTATGAGATCTACCCATTTCGAGAATTTATCCACGAAAACTTGTGCCATCGTATTACCATGCTTCGAACGAGGGAGTGGTCCAAAGAAATCTGCACAAACGGTAGCAAAAGGTTCATCTGAAATCTGCGTGAGCACCTTACCTGCAGCTTGTTGCTGGCTGGGTTTGTATACTTGGCATGCGTGGCACTGTTGCACGTACTTCCGTACGTCACTGAACATCCCAGGCCAGTAATACCGCATCATTGCACGCGCGATGGATTTCCGTATCCCCTTGTGTCCTGCGCTTGTTGTGTCGTGAATCTCGTTAAGCACTCTTCGCCTCTCCGATGTCGGCACGCATAACTTCCATGGTACCGCATCCTCACCATCTATTTGACTTCCAATTCGTCTGTATAGTCTTCCTTCCTCTATGACGTATTCGGGAAACTTCTCTGGTGTCGTCGTTACTTCAGCCATCTTTGACGTGTACCACTCGCATCTCAAAGTTTCTCCATGTGTCGCAAGGCTACCCAGCTGTTCCTCCAGTGGCTGCCTCGACAGTGCATCTGCGACCACGTTCATCTTACCCTTCCTATACTGTACGTCGAACAAACACTGCTGTAACTCGAGCGCCCATCTAGCGATCCGGCCTTAGGGACTTTCGATCGCGTTCAATCATTTCAAAGCCAGGTGATCGGTGATTACCGTGAAATTGTACCCTTCTAAATACGGTTTCATTTTCCTTATTGCTCACACGATTGCTAAACATTCCCTCTGAGTTGATCAGTAGTCTCGGCTTTATTCAACCGGCGGCTAGCATACGCTATCACTCGCTCCTCGTCATCCAACCTCGCGTCCGTCTGTAATCGAAATATTTTAGTAAAATCTGGGCAAGCTAGTGCCGGTGCTTGTATTAGTGCATTCTTCGGACAATTTCCACCTACTTCCCTTCTTCAACATTGACCTCAGTGTGTGCGCAACTTGTGAAAAGTCGGGTACGAACCTCCGGTACCATGAAACTATCCCCAGAAATCGCCCTAACTCTCGTATGTTGTGTGGTGGCGTCAGCTCCTAGACAGCCGCAACTTTGTCGGGATCCGTGTGTATTCCTTCCTCTCTGACGACGTGGCCTAGATATTTCAAACTTTTCTTAAAAAACTCACATTTCTCTGGGTTGATCTTCAGATTTACCCTACGTAGCCACCGAAATACTTCTCCTATGTGCTCTTCCAAGGTTGTGCTGGTGATGATGATATCATCCAGGTAGGCAAACGCATTTGTTTCCAACTCTGGGCCAATAAAACGGTCGAGTGCTCGCTGAAACGTAGCCGGAGCGGAATGTATACCGAACGGCATCACTTTCCATTGATACAATCCTCGGCCGGGCACGGTGAATGCTGAACACTTCTTGCTATCTTCTTCCATCGGGATCTCCCAATAACCATTTTTGAGGTTCAGACTGCTGATAAAACGCGCGCTACGTAGTCTATCCAAGATATGTTGTATTCTTGGGAGTGAGTACGCATCTGGCACTGAGCGGGCGTTGAGCTGCCGATAGTCAACACAGAGTCTCCATTTGCCGTTCTTCTTCCGGGCTAGAACTATTGGTGCACTGTGTGTGCTGTGAGATGGTTCGATGCAACCTTTCTCTATAAGATCGTATATCTCCTTGTTTATGACCTCCTGCATCTTTGGGTTCTTAGGGAAATACCGCTGTTTGATTGGACGGTCATCTCGCATCACTATCTTATGCGTGGAAATGTTGGATACTCCTGTCATCTATGTGAAAATCTGTAATTCACGCTTTAGAAAGGTACTCACCGCCACGTCACTCCTCACGTCTTTCTCGATACTTGCGCTATCTTCGTCCTCCATCATGGTTGTGCACGTTACCATCTCCTGCGCTCTCTCCTCAGCTCGTATCGTTATTGTTTCGTTTCCACACCTCAGCTCAAATTTAGCCTTTGCCAGATAGTCTGTCCCAATCACCACGCTGTCGACTAACTCAGGCAGAACTAACAACTCACTCTGATGCACTTGATCTCCCAGTTTTACCTCTGCGTTCACTGCCTCCGCTATCCATGTTGCGCTCCCATCGCCTATCACCACTCGTGTCTGTATCTTCTTGAACCTCCGTGCGTCTATTTTCGCCGCTGTCTTCTCGCTGATGAAACTTCGTGTCGCCCCCGTATCTACTGACGCCATGACTTCTTCTCCATCCAGGGTTACTGCAGCAAAGATTCGCCCTTGGGTCTGCCTAAATGTGCTTATTGAGTACGAGGTTGGGTTTGTTGAGACGCCACCCCTCGATACCAATGGGGTCTCTGCTCGTTTCCCTGCTTTCCACGACAGCAGTCACGCGTTAGTATACTGACTCGTCCACACTGCTAGCAGAAATTTCTTCGTTCGTTGCGTCACCCATGTGCGTAGTGTCCGCTTTCCCCGCATCGCCTGCATGCGCTGCGTGGATCGATGGGCTCTTGGTGTGGTATCGTCGCATGTTCTGGCGTGATTGCTTGTCGTTGCGCCTCCGCTCTCCGATCTCCTTGTCTCTCATCTTCGTGCATATAGTGATAAGGCTCGGCTGACCGTCGCGGCACAAAAGGTTTCGCCGCTGGCCTCAGCGGTTTTTTCTCCGGCATGATGTTTTCGTAGTCCTCGGCTATGCTTACCAGTTCCTCTAGGCTAGTGAAATCGCTCCGTTTGATGTAAAGCTGGTACTCTCGTCGACAAAATCTGTTCAGCTTTTGCTCGCCGTTGTAGTCAGTGTGACGCATGAGTGCCTGTAACGATAAAGCGTAGTCTTTAAACTGCTCACCTGTTCGCTGCGCACGCTGCCGGATCTAATCATCTAGCTGCTCGAAATACCTCGATCTCAGGAAAAATTTTAGAAAGTCCTTCTTGAAGGCTTCCCACTCTTGCCACTACCTGTTGTTGTTCCGGGACCACACCAAGGCGTTGTCCTCCATCAACTTAGGTAACGCTCATGGGATGGAATCGCGACCAACTTCGTAACTGTCGGCCAGCCCCTACACCCGCTCAATGACATTAAGTGACTCCTTACCGCCGTCGTACTTCAACCCCCAATTATATACTCGGTCCATTACGTTGGCACGCGACACCGGCTGGTGCGTGGCGTATATCGGCGTTTGCAAACTTCCTCTTGGATCCGTCGTCTGATTTATCACTTTTAGTGCGGGTCCGCTGCCACCGGGCACTACTAATTCGTTGTTGTTTGGTGTTGGTGTTGGTAGCCTGACCGGCCGGGTATACTGAAGAGCTAGCTCTTCAAAACGTGTCTCAAACGCTGCGCCTGGATGAAGTTCGCCAAGCGTTTCCGTAGCTATTCTACCGTCCCTGCGCTCTCCACTTCAAACTCCGTGGTATATTTCACCACCTCGTCGCGGTTGAGGTAATATACCCAGGTTACCTTTCTCATCATGCGCGTCTACTCTGAATTCCCCTGTGTAATCTTCCTGTGATTTTACCACCTGTTATCCTCTTGTTTATTGTACTCTGCTCGTGATTATCCTCGTATTGTTACTTGTTTACCATGTTACTCTATATTCAGTGTCCCTGCTCGGGCGCCATTTGTGACATACTTTTCCTTACACCGGGGTATGCTCAGTCCGTCCAGGATCCCTGTGGGAAGAGACAAGAATCCCTATCGTCTTCTTTTAAAGAGAAAGATCCTGTTTGTTGTTTAAACGTTATAAACTCTTTATTCAAATAAATTGCAAAACTACCCTTAAGGTTACGGCGACAGAGGTGGGAAACCATCGTCGGTTCTACGCCGATGGGGTTGGGGAAACCCCCACCGGGACTAAGCTTAAACTAAAATCTCAAACTATTCGTAAAGAAAGCGGAGGTGGAAAACCACCACTTCCTCCCAGTCGGTGGAGTTGGTAAAACCCCCACCGAGTATAAAACTTAAAGATACCCTGTTCTTCCTGAAGGTTGCGGAGGTAGAAAAACCACCACAATCCCTCTAACGATGGGGTTGGAAAAACCCCCAAAGTTACTAAAATAAAGAACTCGTGAGATGGAAAAATCCCAGGAGTCCCATTCACTGCTAAACAAGGCGTTAGCAGGCTACTATACCTAGCTAGCTACTACTCAAATTCGCGAAATTTGTCGCCCTTTTATACTTGTCCACGCGCAGGTGGACAGTTATCCTGCAACAATAAATCTTACTCAGTATATGTATTTACATGAAGTATCCTACGTTTAACGGTATTATTCTACCCATATATCCAATTATCTACTTGCATATAAGTATTTATTTCTAACATGTGAGTTCATTGGTACGCATCTCCAGTTAGCATAGTTAACTTTCAATTTCCCTGCGCTGCCTGCTTATTGTGCTTTGTTGTTGTCAACGGGTTGGTTGTCCTTCGTAAGTAACTCGCATGTGTAATGCTTATGGCTGCCTAGTACCCATGCTGTGTTGTTGGTATTTGTTTTTTCGTTTCCTCTTTGTGCGACGTCCGCCTTGACGATTCGCTTAAATGCCTGCTGTGCTTGGTTGGAATTTCTTTGTATACGTATATTTGTACGTTTTTGGTGCTCTTGAAATGGGAGCTTATGTGTGTTGCTTATTTCCTTGCTGTATTCCCATCGTTATTTAGAATTCCAGCCGGCTATGGGATATCTATGAAAATTATAATGTTCAACCATACGGTAAATGTATGCGGGCAGAGCAAATTATGTTTTTGCGAAATAATAATAAATATATAAGTGTATATTAGGGTGTTTCAGAAAAATGATTATTTTATGTGTGTAAATTCAATTTATATAATTCAGGTTTATATGTTTTACATGCTATATGCACTGATATAAATTCGTTGTCACATACATTAGGATATTTCGAAAAATGATATATAATTTTATTTATATTTTATTTATTTATTTATTTATTATTTAAAGTCGACGACAAACTATGGTCGACTGCATAATATAAAAGATATATAAATATACAACTCAAAAGATAAAATTTAAGATATATCGAGCTTTCAACAATGTTATATTACAAACAAAGAAAGATCAATGAACATTACTATTTAATTTCAGAATATAATAATAATAAGAAATATGAGCAGAAATAAGATCTTATGCCGAAATCTTATACTGGCGGAATGCATCAGATTCCGCTCAGCATGATTTCGGAATGCAGTGGATTCCAATCTCCCTGTTGGAATGCAACAAGATTCCAATCAGCATGTCATGGGAATACGGCAGTGCTAAGAGTAGTGTAATGAGGATACGCCATCACAAGGCATAAAAAAGTAACATGACCTGTGTTGTTGGAATGCACCGGATTCCAATCAGCTCGATGCCTGACCCATAAGATTATACTTCCGGACTGCATACGATTCCGGTCAGTGACTCATGAAAAAGCATGTTTTTTACGTTGTTGGAATGCACCAGATTCCAATCAACACAGTACTGTCTTGTTCCTTCTTAATGATACATGTTGATAAATGTTCCTCCATCCTTAAGCGAGATAGTTCCTGTTTTTTATCGAAGGAATAAAATGCCGGCAAATTAAATTAGCTTGCATCTCTTAAATTAGATAGATAGATTTGTAATTGTAGATGATCTAGGTTCGAATGTGTGGGCCCCAAAGCCGGTGGATTTGGGTCCTCGCACTATTGTTGCTATTTGGGTATCTATTTCCGTTATAATTTCGATATCTTTGATTATTGTTACCGTTAAGGCAGCTGTTGTATGAGAATGAACTATTATTTCTATAACCAGTATATCTGCGATTTTGATAAAAGCCACGATAACTACCACGTGAATTTCTGAATGTATTGTTACCACGCGATCGAAAAGCTAAAAGCTGACGCTCTGCTACTTCGTTGTTTTGCTCTACGATTAGTTTCGCTACTACGTCTTTCGGATCAGTAAATGCCGTTGAGTCTAAAATGGTTTTGACTAAATTGGATTTTGCATTTAAACGACACACGTTAACCGTTTGTTCGACTGCCATTTCATGAGCTTTCGCTTGAGTGATCCCTTCAATAATAATAGACCGCTCAAGTGAGTCAGCTAAGTCTTCAACTTTTTTGGCAAACTCTGTATAATTATTATTGTTAACGTGCAACGCTGCAATTTTCCCTGCTACAACTTTCAAGTTGTCTGGTTTGATCCTACTACGTACAGCTACTTTAATTTCATTGACTGAAGTTACTTGTGTTGGTATTGCTTCACGGGCTTTACCCTCAAGTTTTGATTTTAAAAGTGCTATAAAAGTATTAGTTAAGTTTGCATTAGCGAACTGTTCAAGTAATTCAATTTTGTCTATAAAAGTCTCAAGTGCTGGAGAATCACCGCTTTAGTTTTCTCTAATAGAATTAGCACACATGTTAATGAAAGATTTCTTTTCCTCGTGTGTTGCCATGATTTGATCGTTAAGATCGGAAGCTGAATTAGAAGAAGATGAGGCAACGTTTGTACTAACTGGATCTTTACGATCTGGATTTATGTATGTTAGAAGAAGGGGACACTAAGTTTGTGCTATTTGAATTGTTAAGTTTTGATTTTAAAGTAGAAGAAGTTGAAGTTAATTTTGCACTATTTGAATCGTTAAGATTTGAGTCTAGTTTAGAAGAAGTTAAATTTTTGCTAGAAGGATCTTCGAAGCCTGGGAAATCTGTCGACAAGGATAATCTAATCTGGTTTGTGACTCCTTTGGTCGAAGATGAAGTTAAACTTTCGGAGCTTGAAGCTAATTTATCGGAATCGGATTCTGAATTTGAAGTTTTGTGAACTCGCTTCCTATTTCTAAAGTTGTACATATGTAGTTATAAGAAGACCAAAAGAATTTAGTTTAAACTACTATGAAATTAATGAAGCACTTATTTGAATGTCCGAATTTATAATTGAACCTGAAATGTTGATGAAAAAGAAAAAAAAAATTTTGGAAAAGGGAACTGTTTTTCAGTGAATTGTCGCTAACGAAATATTTAAAATTTTATTTGAAGAATTAATTGGAACTGAATTATAATTGTATAAAAAATCTGTAAGAATTAATTGAATTTAAAATGGCTCAAAAGTATGTAAGTATGAATTGGTAAAAATCTCAAAAATGTGGTAATCACGGACGAACCGCTTTATTCAAAAAAATCTTAATTGGTTTTTCACGGAACCACCTTTTTATCAAAAAAAAAAACAAGTCTTAATTGGTTTTTCACGGAACCACCGTTTTATCAAAAAAATCCAAAATTTACAGTTTATATGCAAAGTTCCTTTTCAAAAAGATAAAATCTAAACATATTGGTTGAAATGCGAACGCACCGTATTTAATAAAGAAATTTTTAAAGTTCGTATACATACATATGTGTTTTAATAAAATAAAAACCGTAGGAAAAAAAAATTTAATACATACATATATGTGAAATACTTATTTTCTCTGCTTCTGGTCTTCGCTGGCGCTGCTGCTGCTGCTGGTCTTCGTTGACGCTGCTGCTGTTGGCGGTGGTACAGTTGATGATCCCGTTGTCTGAGTGGCGTGGGCTTTTGAATGCCGTTATGAATGCCGATATTATGTATTTCAGTTTAGTAATTTGTATTATTTTGTAAATTTTGTAGATATTCGAATTTTAGTTGTTTTTATTATTTCCGTAGTATTTAGTTTTAGTACAGTTTTATTTTTTCCATTATGTATTGTTGTATTAATAGCTTTGAAAAATCTTTTATCTCCGCTCTTTATAAAAAATTGTATTTAATTAGAAAACTTTATTATCTCTGCATAGTATCATGATTTTTCAAAATTGTTAAAAAATTGTATTATCTCCGCATTTGTTAGAAATATTTTTATTATCTCTGCATAGTATTATTACTTTTTGAAAATTGTTTTTAATTAGAATTATTATCTCCGCATAGTATTATTAGAGTTATTGTAGAAAACCACATTTAATTAGAAAAAATATTATTATATCAGCTTAGAATTATTAGAGTTCTTGTAGAAACGCTTTAGTTAGAAAAAAATTTTATTATCACTGCGTAGTATTATTAGGTTTTTGAAGAAAATTGAATTTGATTAGAAAAATTGTATTGCCTTATTATTGTAATTATTATCTACGCACTTGATTATTTTAATTAATTTAGTTTGAAAATTTTAAGTCTTTTTATTACAAAAATTGTCTTTAACCCAAACGCACAGGTTTTTATTGAATTTTTTTAAGTCTTTATATTACAAAAGCACACGCCCTCACCGCCGTTATGTCACTGTCCATGCCGCTGCTGTACCACCGCTGGAAACCATCACGGTCGCCATATTGGGTACGGCTTCGCTAGTTGACCCCTGAAACTCACCCGTAGTTACTTGGGATTAAATCCCATCGTCGTGGAGGTCGCCGCCTCCATATCGTTGCACTAGTGCCCATTTCAAGGAAAAACTCTTCGGTTGATTTTAATTACTTTATTTAATTATTTTCATTAAACTTAAATACACTTTATTACCGAAGTTTTAAAATTTACGTCCAAGCACTTAGTTGCACAAATAATGATGGTGGTGAAATATGAAAATGGCGAGGACACTATTTCCAATCGTCATTTTCATATTTCACCACACATATTTATCTTATTCTCTTATTCTATATATAATATGTCTTACTCTTTCTTGACATATTAACATTGTGAGCAACCATGTTGCCAGATGTGTCTATCCGAAGATGACTTGGGGGATTTCTACCCTTACATGTTATTTGAATTTGAAATTGAACGTGTGCTACTATTGTTGCTATTTTGGTACATATTTCCGTTATCATATCGATATCGTTGACTATTGTTACCGGTACGGTTGCTGTTGTATGAAAATGAACTATTACTTCTATAAGCAGTATAGCTGCAATTTGGGTAAAACCCACGATAACCACCACGTGAATCTCTGAATGCATTGCTACCACGCGATCGAAAAGCTAAAGGCTGAGGCTATTTTACTTCGTTATTTTGTTCTACAATTAGTTTGGGTACTACGTCTTTCGGATCAGTAAATGCCGTTGAGGCTAAATAGTTTTGACTAAATCGGATCTTGCGTTTAAGCGACACACGTTAACCGTTTGTTCAACGGCCATTTCATGAGCTTTTCCTTGAGTGATCTCTGCAATAATAAGCGACCGCTCAAGAGAGCCAGCTAATTCTTCAACTTTTTTTGCAAAATTTGTATAATTGTTATTGTTAACGTGTAACGCTGCTATTTTCCTTGCTACAACTTTCGAGTTGTCTGGTTCGATCCTATTACGTAGGGGTACTTTAATTTCATTAACTCAAGTGACTTTCGTCGGTATTGCTTCGCGGGCTTTTCCTTCTAACTTTGATTTTACAAATGCTATTAATGTACTGGTCAAGTTCGCTTCTGCTAAATCTTCGATCAAACTAATTTTCTCAAGACACAACTCGCGAGCTAACGGATCTCCCCTATAATTTTCCCTAATCATCGATTCACAAAGGCTTATGAAAGATTTCTTTTTTTCTACTGTTACCATTTCAGTGGAAATCTTATTAAAATCTGAATTATATGGTACTGTGAGTGAATATTTGATATTAGGAAATTAAGAGCTTTTTGAAATTTGAAAATTTACTGAAAGTTGGTTTCTAGCGTCTGAGTACTTTTTTCGGATTATATTTGTACCAGATCACTATATTCAATGAGGCTCAAAAGATCTAATGGAATTTCTGTCTCACAATTTAACTTATGAAAACATTTCACCAGTAACTCCCTACAGCGCTCAAGTTTAACTTGAATATCTTTAAGGTTGTTAGTTTCACTTTTCTTTGCAATTATTAGAATATTATTATAAGTGGTTATGAGAGACTTTTTATACTCGTTAAGTTTTACCACGTTAGTTGATAATGGACGATTTTGCAAAACGCACTTTTAATTAAGGACCCTTGATTTTCTTTAAATTTTTGCGCGCAGTCTTTCATAACTCAACAACCTTAAAGAAACACAAACAACTGGCTTATCTAGTTCACCATTAAAAATTTAAAATGATGTATTGAAAATTTTGAATAATGCCTTGGAAACAAGATGAACATTTGAAAAATGGAAATTCCGGAATATGAATATTAAAAAAAAATTAAAATTTGTGAAATGAGTTCGAAATTTGAAAAATGGATTAAAATATGCGAACTTGTAAAATGAATTGAAAAAGGTCAAAAAATAGAAATTTGAAAATATGAAAAATTGAAAATTCGTACAATGATTTGAAACTTGAAAAATGGAAATCTGTGAATAATGAAAATTTTAAAATTGTTGAAACTGAAGTATTAGTAGCTGAATTTATTCGAAAAGTAAGTTGAAAATCTGAGTTTTTTGAAAAAATTAAGCATTAGTAGTTAATTTAGTTAGTGTGAAAAATAATTAAAAATTCAGTACTTTACGTTTCGTTTTCCAAATGCCAATGGTTCGAAATCCACTGCAAAGAACGGGCACAGGAGTGAGATTTACATGCAAATTCAAAAACCATTTTGTATTGTAATATATTTTATAATTGGAATTTACTTAATTTTAAGCAAAATACATGTATTTGAAAGTAAAAGTATTAAATGCGAAATTCTATTGAAACTATTTTAATTGGCAAAATATATAGGAAAATTTACAATTGTATTTTATTAAAGTTAAAATGATCAAAAAGTGTATGACAAGGTATCAAAGATCTGTGGGTTATATGAACGGACGCACCATTTTAGGTCGAAATTTATAATTTGGTTGTTTGTGCAAGACCACCGCTTTTAATCAAAATCCAAATGTTATATCAAATAGACTTGAAAAAAAACCCATAGGCAAAAACATTTACTGAATACATATATATATATACTTATTTCTGCCGCTTCTACTGCTACCCGCGTCACTGCTGGTGTTGATGCTGCTGCTATTTGTCGCAGCTGATGGTGTTCGCTGGTGGTCGATGAGTGCTTACAGGAGTCCCTGTCTTAGAAGACCTACCTCCGGTGTAAAACACAGATCAATGTCCGTTGATCTTCGGCCCAACAAGTTGGTATCAATCGGTGAGCTGGGGTGTTCAAGTCAACCAGCCTTGGTTTGGCCGAGGACGACTATCCATCCTCCCCTTCCATTTTCGGTTTATGGCACCCGGTTTCACGGCAACTCCACCGCGAGTTCCGTGCTTCCCTCAGTTCCCTGTTTCATTGATTTTGATATCTCGATATCTGATTAACAAGTTAATCAGATTGAGATATTGTGTTTTGTCGCAATTTAGGAATGTGACCAACCTTTTCTGTCCTGCAGTGTTACAACAATGTACAATACATTGTTAACGACGGAGCTGATTTTGCTCAGACATTGCTTGAGGGCGGCACCTCCCCCCAACGCTATGCACCACATGTTATGATCAAAAACGCCCGTTCGCCGTGAACCAACTACCGATGTAATCTATCAGCGCAAGTGTCTTTCCTTAATGAATAGCTACTTAAATGTCCCATAGAGTGAGAGTGTCAAATAATTCCTTGTGAATAAAACTATCTGATATTTGGTATTATCAGACAGTGATGCTCACAAGTACTTACGACACAAACACTCACAAGGTACATCTTCACTAATCATGGTACTAAACCACTTGCGCAACAAGACACATCTCGCTAGTCACAAGTACTTGTGCGTTTAAGATCATGTTGCAACAGAACCCAGCTAAACGTTCTATTCAGTTTTATGCAACTTTGTTCTGCATTATTTGCTATTTTATATATGCCCACATATTCATCGTTATTTGCTACTGTGGTATACAACTTCTAATAACTCGCTTCGTTGTATAATCTTCCTCATTATCTTCAATTACGCTTCCATTTTATTCCACAATTTAGGGCTGTGGACAACCTTTTCAACCATAGACCTGCGTTGGGGGGCTTTCTCGCCCCAGCAATATCTTTGCAACAGCAGCTTGCCACACTGCAGTGATCTGACATCATTAAATCTGCCACATTTTTGGATGTGGCCATCCATTCCGCGAACGCCTCCTATTCGCTTACGCAGTCTAAAGCAGCCTCAAACATCTCAAAAGACGAGATGAGCACCGGCCCACTCGCACAATTATCGATTGTTTTTCGGCTGACGATAGACATGCGTTTCTTCACCATCTTTCGTCACCATTTTTCTTCGGTTGCCACAATTATGGGATGTGACCAACTCTTTCATCTGCCCCTCAGGGTCAGTTTCTCAATGAAATTGGGATTGCTGTGGCAAGCATGAGACCGAATTCCCTTGGGCTTCTTTCCCCAAGGCCCAAGGGAAAACAAGTCTACTCAGAGCGTTTGTCATAAGTTAACTCTATTTGAAACCACAACCCCCGCGATGCTCCCACAAGGGGGCCATCCCAGGACAGGAGGTGAGACCTGAGTATAAAGCATCGTTCGATGCCGTGCATCAGATCACACTGGCTTCTCCTGCTCCCGCGGTAGCAGTTTTTATAAGGATCATGCGTAGGGTCCCACAGGGTGATACCCGCGTCCACCCTGCTACCTTTCGAGTAAAACACCTTACTCATGGATTGGGTACCCATGGTATTATGGTCGCCTTTTACGACCGGTATACCTACCGTTGGTATGTTCTTTCCCCTAGCCCACAGGGGTAGTTCGCTGGTGGTGGTGGAAAACGGTGAAATGCGATGCAAACGGCGTTACATTGCGTGGTGTGAGTGCCGTTATCTAAATGCCTTTACGTACAGGCGCGCTGGTTTTTTTATGTTTATTTTTTTACTCAGCTGAGCAGAGCTCACAGAGTATATTAACTTTGTTCGCATAACGGCAATCCGTAACGGCATAAACTAATCGAGATAGATTTGGACTTCTATATATCAAAATGATCTGGGTGAAAAAAGAAATTTATTTAGCCATGTCCGTCCGTCCGTCCGCCCGCAAACACTATAACTTGAGTAAATTTTGAGGTATCTTGATGAAATTTGGTACGTATGTTCCTGGGCACTCATCTCAGATCGCTTTTTAAAATAAAAGAAATCGGACTATAACCACGCCGACTTTTTCGATATAGAAAATTTCGAAAAATTCAAAAAGTGCGATAATTCATTACCAAAGACGGATAAAGCGATGGAACTTGGTAGGTGGGTTGATCCTATGACATATAATAGAAAATTAGTAAAGTTTTGGACAGTGGGCGTGGCACTTACAAGCCTTAATTGGGCCGTCGTTGAAGATAACATGATGAAATTTGGCAGGAACTTTACTATTATTACTATATATGTGCCAAATAAAAATTAGCAAACCCGGATGAAGAACACGCCCACTTAAAAAAAAAATTAGTAAAATTTTAACAAAAAATTGATTATCTTTACAGTATATAAGTAAATTATATCAACATTCAACTCCAGTAATTATATGGTGCAACAAAATACAAAAATAAAAGAAAATTTCAAAATGTTTCATTTAATTTGTCTAGAATACGTTTAATGCCATAAGTCGAACAAAAATTAACCAATCCTTTTGAAATTTTGTAGGAGCATAGATTCTATGAGGATAATGGTTTCCTGTGAAAATGGACGAAATCGGTTGAAGCCACGCCCAATTTTTATAAACAGTCGACCGTCTGTCCTTCCGCTCGGCCCTTAACACGATAACTTGAGCAAAAATCGATGTATCTTTACTAAACTCAGTTCACGTACTTATCTGAACTCACTTTGTATTGGTGTAAAAAATGGCCGAAATCCGACTATGACCACGCCCACTTTTTCGATATCGAAAATTACGAAAATAAAAAAAATGCCATAATTCTATACCAAATATGAAAAAAGGGATGAAACATTGTAATTCAATTGGTTTATTGACGCAAAATATAACTTTTGAAAAACTTTTGTAAAATGGATGTGACACCTCCCATATTAAGTAGAAGAAAATGAGAAAGTTCTGCAGGGCGAAATCAAAAGCCCTTGGAATCTTGGCAGGAATACTGTCCGTGGTATTACATATAAAAATAAATTAGCGGTGCCCGACAGATGATATTCTGGGTCACCCTGGTCCACATTTTGGTCGATATCTCGAAAACGCCTTCACACTTACAACTAAGGGTCACTCCCTCTTAAAACCCTCATTAATACCTTTAATTTGGTACCCCTATCGTACAAACACATTCTAGAGTCACCCCTGGTCCACCTTTATGGCGATATCTCGAAAAGGCGTCCACCTATAGAACTAAGGTCCACTCCCATTTAAACTACTCACTGAGTATGTAATGTTCGGTTACACCCGAACTTAGCGTTCCTTACTTGTTGATTTTATTAATTATTATCTGTTGCGATTAAAATTTTTTATATTATAGCTTTATTAATTTTGTTGAATTTGTTGTTACCTCTGTTCTGATTAAAAAAATAATTGTTATAATTTCGTTAGCTAGTTGAATTATTTCTGCTGTAATTGGATTTTTGTATTGTAGTTTTGTAAAGTTTTCGATTACATCTGTTGTATATAGAATTTTATGTTGTAGATTTATTAATCTACCTATTATTTCTGCTGCAATTAGTACTTATGTTATAGTTTTATTAAGTTTGCAGAGTAGAACTTCGATTACTTCCGTTGTATTTAGAATTTTATATTATAGATTTATTAATCTTTCTATTACTTCTGCTGCAATTAGTACTGTATGTTTTAGTTTTATTAAGTTTGTAGATTAGAATTCGTACGTTTTGTTAAATTTTGATTTAGAATTTTTTAGTTTTATTAAAATTGTAGTTTTGTTAAATTTTATTAATCTCGTTGTCTTCGCCACGTTTTCATTTAATTAAAAGACACAACTTAAATAATATTTCAAAATATACTCTTTATTTAGCATTCTCTTTTCTTTCATTTGTGTGACATGGGCTGCAGTTGCATCTGCAAATCGCGTTGCCAACGCCATGCGTTGGCAGATGCAGCTAAATACCCATGTACAATACTTGTTTAGCTTATTATATTCTTACACTACTCAAGGGACCTAGACTAAAACTCAAACTACCCGATCAATGTAGCGTTTTCCAGGCAGAAGTTTCAGCTATCATGGAAGCCGCAGTTAGGGTACGGACACACAATGTCAGCAAATAAATCTTTATTTTCATCATTATCTCTTGGCTTGTACTCGTTCAATTCTGAACTAACACTAAACTGTCGGCGATTTCTTCAAAAGATGGCCCAACAGAACCGTAGATACCTCGCATGGATCCCGGGACATAGGAACATTGAGGGAAATTGCATTGCATATGAACTCGCTTGGTAAGGATCAACCAGGCAGATTCTTCTTGGCCAAGAACGCTTAGGTATGCTCCTTACAAATGCAAACTAATGCTAAAATATCAAATCCACCTTCAATCCGACTAAATATGGCTACAAACACCGGGGTGTTGGACATCGAAGGAAAGGTTGGGAGCGCAGAAATATTAGGAGATCTTTATCGTCGATGCTGCAGGAGTGGTAAATAGAATGGGGTTTGGCAACCCTTTCTGGGTGCTTCATTTCTAGATCTAGGTTGTGGAGCACGACGTCAAGGCCCTGGTAGCCTTTATGAAGTCCTCAAAATGGTTTGACGAGGAAAGCTAATGGTGTATTTACGTGGTATTACAATGGGCCTAATATCATTGAACTAAGTATGCCTTCGGGTAGCCACTTCAACCCAACCTAACCTACTTTCTGTGGCTTTGACTCATATTCATAGGCATTGCATATAAGCAATGTCTGCCCAATTCCTTCACTTGTTTCTGTGTACCTGTAGCAGGTGTGAACTACTTCATTGTTGAATAACTCCTTACCAACTTCGAATAAGGCAATGCTGAATTGTTGCACAAAGCTAAAATAGTTTCTAACACTGTGTGACAAATATGAAATAAAAGGACCTAGAATATTTACAATAACATTTTTGACTTTTTTCGGTGGGTCAAAAATAATACCAGCCATCATCCACTGAGTTTTCTAGCTACTTATCACGCTCAATTCTTACGGAAAAGCTTTGGATCATTGGGGGACTTGAGAAGCGGAGGTCGTAATATATTTGTACAAATAAGTTGTGATAGGCAGATCTCGCCGTTATATTTCATTTAACACATATATATGGCTAAAGTCCAAACAGTGCCATTTACTTTTGAAAAAGTAGGTTTTTTAAAGGCAGCGTTGCCAAACTTAAGACAAGACATTTACAAATTATCTGGTTCACAAATTGAAAAACACTTCTATCTGGATTTACCAGGTTCAAATCATTGTTGTTGCATTTATATGCAAAATTATTAATCTGGCCCAGGATCTTTGCGACGGAATGACATATCTAATAATCACTCTTATATAGCTTATGCAATTTAGTATTTAAATCAACTCAGTTAATAAAGATGTGTTATGGTTATTATAATTCTTAATTATTACTCGAGGAGCAAGTCTCGAATCTTTTGAGAGCTTTTTCAAAACAAGCTATTTCAATCCAAATATAACAGCTGAATCAGCATATTTTTATGAAGAAAATAAGGAAATAAAAATGGATATAAAGATTAAATTAAATATTTTTGGGTTGATTTAAAATGTTTACAATATTTGTATCCACACTATTTCTAATTTTAGAAGAAAAATTACTTTCGCACCGAGGTTAATTTTATCATAGAACCTGTAAGATGTCACTTCATTCACAGTTTCAATATTCCGAATTCCAGTATGGTTTTGCCAAAACAAAGTGCAGGCACGAAAAATGAAGCTGTTCAATTCGGTTTTGTTTATGAAATTACAAGTACTCTCAGTATAGGCTGAGAACGGAATTTTTTCTAATTTGCATATATAAATTTAAGATTTTTGGACCAACTGTGGGACTCCTTTTTTTTTGTCTTTTTTTTTTTAACTACACCATTAATATATCCAATTACCTTATTATATAGGTTGTACTCATACTCCTCAATATTATGTGAATTGGGAAATTTTCCAGCCATTCCAGATATTACAATTTCATCCCCTGAAGTTTCTGGAAATGCCCTTGAAAGTTTTTTATATTTGCTTGACACACCATCTGTGTTAATCTGTAGGTTTTCGTTCTTAGTTGCCATCATAAAAGATTAAGAACTAAGCCCTAGGATATGATATAGATTGCCTTACTCTCCTGTTGCAGCGATCGATTAATTTTGATTTTATTTAGCGTTCGTGGTAGGTATACGCTAACCGCCAAACGTACATCAATTGGTCAAACCTTAAAATCAATGTGATGCTTTTATAGTTTTTCTGTCGCATTCTAAATCGATATACTTTTAAAAGTATTATATAAACTCATGCATATATACACGAGAAGGGTAGAAGCAAAGCACGCCAAAAGTAATTTATTCAATTATGTTCCACCAAGTCGGGGAGTTCAACAAATTTAAATTTAAACTTATTTATTCACACTAACGAATTGATTGTACAACAGCAATTCAATGTACATATGCATGAGTACGTTATGCATAGAAATGTTGTGTCCGTTGACCTCAAATAAATCTTGTATTTTTACCAATTCCAAACATACATATGTAACTGCATTTCAAATACATATTAAAAGCGGATTTAGCCGTATATTTGCATTCATTTATAAAGCGTACTGAGTATCAATTTATTTCTATTTCCTCATGCAAACATCTGTGGGTTGAATCATCCACCAGACGATTAGCCTCAAACTTAGGTAGTTTAGCACATTTGCAGTCTACCGATCCATCGGGATCGTTTTTTCTATATAATCACAAATTTAATCCCTGTTCTATAGTAATAACCTAACATAACGCTGGCACTGCTTCAAATAATAACGATATATGTATTCAATCTTATGTTTATCTTATCAAGATATGAACGAAAACCAGTCGACTTGCCCATATTCCAATAAACATTCCATCCGTCGATCCGTCTGTGAACATTTACATCATTATAATTGGCGCACAACCACCTTGGGCGTAGGGAACACACCTTTTACTCATAAATAGAGAGAGCGATGAAACAAGTGCAGCGCAACCCCTTCAAGGGGTTGCCAGCGCAATATATAGCTTTCCAGTTGTCAGCCTAGGGGGTGAGAGGGCGGCATGGCCTAGAAGGTTTCATGTGGTCATACCAAATCGTTCCCGAGATGGGCAGGCTAGTACCTTGATGGTGCTTGGTACCGGAACGTACGGGATCTGCAAGGACCCATCAACACCTATAACACACACCAAGGCCTTCGGGGAGTTCTCTTATCGCAACAACAACAACACCATGATAAGCCTGAGCTCGCAATCGATGATGATGGAATCAATGTTCCCCAACCCTACTACGGCGAATTCAGAGTCATGGCATCATGTTAATATTTATTTAAAAAAATCATTTTAGTTTCGTTTCTCAAAAAAATTTACGTTCACTGGTATACGACACAAAATATTTTAAACTTCCCTGCAGTCTAAGGCCAAAGTAGTCAGCAAACAATCTAGCTCACTCACTACAATTTTGTGGGGTTATTCATACCACTCAGTTTTTGAGTAGTTCATTGACGCGGGCGCTTTCGCCCGGTAATTTCCAATGCATACTTCAATTAACAAGGCTGGACGTCGTACAAATCAACGTGTACATAAACACAAACAATATCAGATAAATGAAGCCATTAAAGAGGTCAAAACTTCTAAATCAATAGGCCCAGACGGAATAGCTATGTCGAACACTGAGCATAAGGACATCAGCTACTTGACACATGTTTTCTACTTGTAGTTTTTGCCTTTTCCATTGCAGAATAATGAAGAATCGAATGGATAACCCCACTACCAAAGCTTGAAAACCCAGCTAACGATGGTGAGTTGTTATCATTCCTTTAGGCAGTAACGAAGACGTTGGAAACCGTTCTGCTTCCTTTATTTCAAACGCAAGTCTTCGGTCAGCCAGCCATCAGAATGTATTCCGTAAAATATATATCGCTACCACCGCGTTTGACGTCATTAACACCCTGATAAATTCCGGACTGAGCCACGCAAAACTCCATCATAGGACGGTCCTCGTGACACTTGACCTATCGACATATTCAACCACCGCGAACTACTCACAGACATATGTAGAAGGTTCACCTCTTGTCTAAAAAGATTGACCGCAGATTATCTGAGTAGTCGGCAAGCGTCAGTTCAATTTAAGAGGGAAACCTAGAAACTTAGGAGTATTACCATGTACAATTGTGGTGTGTCGCAAACTCGGCAAAGGAGTGGAGGCACCACAATTGCGTTTTGATAAAAAATAAACGAAAAGAAATTTTTTCAAGAACTTTGCGAAGAAGGAATTTTCAAAACAATGAGTTACCACTTCTAAATATAAACAACGAAGCAATTGACAAAGTCAGTACTATCAAGTACTTAGGAATCAAAATCGATGATAAACTCAACTTTAGTGAGCACATCGATTGCACGGTTGGGAAAATAGCCAAAAAGATATATTTCATGCAAAGAACCTACAAGTACTTAAATAGACGGTACAAAGTAATGGTTTACAGATCGATAATCGAACCTCACTTCATCCTACACCTCCACCAGTATCTTTAGCTCCAACAATAACAGTTACCGATACTGGGGATGTTGCTAGCGATACAAGTGTACCTGAAAAAAATAGTACTTCTTTGGCGGGCTCGATAACCAACGCTAGGTCAAGCAATGCGTTTTCTGTCAACTGTTCTATAACGGCCGCACCTTCCCAGCTCTCTGGTGCGCTATCCGCTACTCCTTTGCAGGTGACTGCCGTGTCCCGATTACACGCCTCTCTTACCGAACATGACATTGCTCATTACGTTTGCTCTTTTGATTCCTCTTTTTGGCCTAAGCATACTGTGGTTCACTTGTTCACAAGAAAGGCGAGGGCCGAACCTGTTTTATTACAGCCAAAAAACGGTATGACGAACACAGTAATAACAACACAAAGGTAATTGCTGATCTGTCCCGTCTTCTCATTAATTACCAAAATATTCGTGGTTTACGATCAAAACTTGTTCCATTCTTCCTTAATTCTTTCAATTTTTCTGCACAAGTTGTAGCTTTTACGGAGACCTGGCTAAAGCCTGATAATTACAATTCTGAGGTTTTTTCAAATAAATATGCTGTTTATCGGCTTGATCGCATCTCTAGAGCGGGAGGTGTCCTTATTGCTGTTGAATCTAACCTGTCATCTGAGTTGATTTCGCTGGACAATATCTCTCATATCGAATTCATAGCAGTTAGGCTTTCATTCGGTAGCTATAGCGTAATTGTTTGCTGTTCGTATATACCACCTCGTTCGGATATGAATGTTTTTGCTAGTCATAGCTCGGCCATCTGCGATTTGCATTCGCAGTTGGGAGATAACGATCGACTTGTTGATGTTGGTGACTTTAACTTGCCAACAGTTAGTTGGGTTAATATAAGTGATTCAAATTTTTTAACTCCCACTGCTCAACATGAGTTTCTCAATTGCTTGTTAGACTCATCTCTTTTACAGATTAACAATGTTCCAAATGGTGGAAATAAAATGCTGGATTTAGTATTTGTGGATGGCTCGGTGGGTACTGCCCTTACGCAAATACCACCTTTATCCCTTCCAGAAGACCCTCTTCACCCTACGCTAGAGATATCACTTGATATCAGCCTACCCCGTAGGATTCAAGTACAGTCTCGTCCCCGATCTAGATGCTTCTACAAAGCGAATTTCATTATGCTCAATGATCTGTTGGCTTCCCATGATTGGTCGCATCTCTATGCCTGCACTGATGTCAATTCGGCTATCTCTATATTTTACAGTACGCTTGATGACTTCTTTGATACCTGCATTCCTACTCGCTATACCCTATGTTCGAATAAGCCCCCTTGGTTTTCAAGGCAACTTATCAGACTTAATAACATTAAATCTAGGCTTTATAAGAGATTCAAGAAATCTGGAGCATCTGCAGACCTCTCTAAATATCTAATAGCTCGTTCTAAATTTCACCGTCTTAATCAGCTTTGTTATAAAAATTACTTGAGTTGTTGTAAAGCCCATCTTTTTAGAAATCCAAAAAAGTTTTACAATTTCGTAAATTCCAAGCGGAAAACTTCTGGGTATCCTTCCTCATTAACCTTTGGAGGTAAAAAAGCTTGCACTGATGACGACGTTGCTGAACTATTTTCTGAGTTCTTTAAGTCCACGTATTCACCCAGTGATTTTCATTCCGGTCAATATCCCTATCTCTTAGATAGCTCGAATTACATTAGGAATCCTGCTATTGATGGTAATATTATTATTCAGAGTCTTCAATCTTTGAAGCCCACCTTTTCTCCGGTACCGGACGGTGTTCCTAGTTGCGTGCTTAGGTACTGCGCCGAAAACATGTATGAGCCTATTTTAAAACTATTTGAGCTGTCTCTGGGATCTGCGTCATTCCCGGCACTTTGGAAACAGTCTTTTATTATACCCCTGCATAAAAAAGGTAGTAGGTAAAAAGTTGAAAACTACAGGGGTATTGCTAAACTTTCAGTCATTCCTAAAGTCTTTGAACAGATTGTTACCAGTCAACTCCAATATCAGTGTTCTAGTCTTTTATCTCCATGCCAACACGGTTTTATTCGTCAAAGGTCAACCACTACAAATTTGCTTGTATTCACCTCTATAGTTATGGAAGGATTTTTAGCGAACAAGCAAACGGATGTCATCTATACGGACTTCAGCAAAGCATTTGATACCGTCAACCATGAGTTGCCTATTCATAAGCTTGATTTACTGGGCTTTCCGTTTCACGTATTAATGTGGCTGAAAAGCTATCTTTCTAACCGGACCCAAAAAGTCCTGTTCAAGTGCAATCTGTCGGAATCATTCGGAGTTTCCTCCGGCGTACCCCAGGGAAGTCATCTAGGCTCTTTGCCCTTTTCATTAATGACTTGCCACAGAGAATATTATATTCCCATACTATAATGTATGCGAATGATGTAAAACTTTGCTACACTTACAGTCCTACCGATTTGAGTTCCTTGGATCTTCTTCAGGCCGACTTGGGCTCGTTCCAATGTTGGTGCACAACACATTTACTAGCTTTAAATTGCTCTAAATGTAAGCATATGACATTTCACCGTTTGAAGCCAGCATTGAAATCTTATGTAATAGATGGTACGTCTTTGGAGCGTATATCTATTGCAAATGATCTAGGTGTCCTTTTTGATCCGAAATTGAATTTTAACATGCATATTTCATCTATAGCCAACAAAGCGTTGGGTTTACTTGGATTTGTTAAAAGATGGGCTAAAGAGTTCGATGATCCGTTCTTTACACATCGCTGGTTCGTCCAATACTCGAGTATTGCTCATGCGTTTGGTCCACTGTTTCTCAAAAGCATATAAAGCGTCTTGAGTCAGTTCAAAAGCAATTTTTGATATTTGCATTGCGCGGTCTCCATCTTCCTCCATACAGAAGTAGACTTCTTCTTATTAACTTACCCACTCTGGAAAATCGGAGAATATTACTGGGGGTATTGTTCATCCATAAGCTCATTATTGGAGAAATTGATTATGCGGACCTCCTCAGCCGCTTGTTTTTTGCGGTTCCCCCTAGAGTATCGAGACACTACGTTCCTTTCTATTTACCCCTTTGTCGATGAAACTGTGCTAAAAATAATCTTCTTCTTCTCTGGTGCGCGCACTACAATGACTTGTATAGCTGTATCAGTCTTGAATGTACTTTTGCCACTATACGTAATGCAATACTTGCCTATCTAATTTAAGAGACACAAGCTAATTTAATTTGCCGGCATTTTATTCCTTCCATAAAAAACAGGAACTATCTCGCTTAAGGATGGAGGAACATTTATCAACATGTATCATTAAGAAGGAACAAGACAGTACTGTGTTGATTGGAATCTGGTGCATTCCAACAACGTAAAAAACATGCTTTTTCATGAGTCACTGACCGGAATCGTATGCATTCCGGCAGTATAATCTTATGGGCCAGGCATCGAGCTGATTGGAATCCTTGCATTCCAACAACACAGGTCATGTTACTTTTTTATGCCTTGTGATGGCGTATCCTCATTACACTACTCTTAGCACTGCCGGATTCCCATGACATGCTGATTGGAATCTTGTTGCATTCCAACAGGAAGATTGGAATCCACTGCATTCCGAAATCATGCTGAGCGGAATCTGATGCATTCCGCCAGTATAAGATTTCGGCATAAGATCTTATTTC
This sequence comes from Eurosta solidaginis, assembly GCF_040869045.1. Lineage (NCBI taxonomy): Eukaryota > Metazoa > Arthropoda > Insecta > Diptera > Tephritidae > Eurosta > Eurosta solidaginis. The sequence goes on along the minus strand of NC_090319.1, from coordinate 174,578,205 downwards.
TGCTCATATTTCTTATTATAATTTAATACTGAAATTAAAGAGTAATGTTCATTAATATTTCTTTGTTTGTAATATAACATTGTTGAAATATCGATATATCTTAAATTTTATCTTTTGAGTTGTATATTTATACATCTTTTATATTATGCAGTCGACCATAGTTTGTCGTCGACTTTAAATAATAAATAAATAAATATATTGTCCAACATTATTCTTCATTATGAGAGATAACCAAATTTACAAATTGTTCTTAGGAAACGCTATGACATACCTATCAGAGATATGCTCTCCACTCTAAATTGGCTAAGCATTAAACAGGTACTGTTTTATCATACGATGCATTTTATTAGAAACATAATAGAAGGCAACTTGTCTGATTATTTGAAAAGTAACATAAAATATGTAAGAAATGTTCATTCCATAAATACAAGACGAAATGATTTTACTCTACCTGCTTATAGAACAGAAGCAGACAAATGTAATTTGTACTACAAAGGATTAAAATTCTACAATGAATTACCAAATGATGTTAAATCTAGTAACATAAGGGAATTTAAACACAAATTGTACAATTACTGTAGAACACTGCCATTCTAGTGCAAGATGGGCAAACTTTCGAATCATCAATAGCATTGCATACATCCCGATTACTCTACGCTGGCACTAGGAAGCTTTCCCACGTATTGTAAAGCTTTCCCACGTATAAAAAAGTAGCCGAAGCCCATACTGTAACGCATCACTCATCCTAGTAAGTGCATCGCCGTTCAGATGTTGCCTTCGCACTTTAAATGCGTTAACAGATTTAGATACAACTGGCAAAATCCTTGCATTGGTGTCATTCGTCTGCTACCCATCTCTCACTCCATTTGTGCAGTCAATAGATGCAGATAAATTAATTTAATTAGATTATATATTAATTACTATATATATGTATAAGCTAGGCTTAGTATAAGCTGTAAGAAATAAATAAATTAAATTAAACAAGAGGTGGCGCATGGGTGTGTCCTATCCCCTATTCCATTTAATTTATACATATCAAAGGACCTTTCACCACCAGAACGAGATATCAACATACCAGTGTTTCTGTTTTTCTCACTACGCGCGGTCTGAAACTATTGCCTACTAAGTCCATGGTCACTCTGTTTAAGACATTTAAGAAATAGATGACGGAAATATTGGACATTCACGCCGATGACGTTACGCTGCCGACTGTCAGTCACCCAATGACCTTAGAGCCTGCTAAATCGTATCTTAAGTACAAAGCCACAACAAAACTTCAAGTTGCTTGCAGGTAACACCACTTACAAAGCAGTCGACTACTCATGTGATACGCGTCACCAGTTTGGTCGCCTGACTTAAAAATAACACACTGGAAAAGGCTGTAGGCGTGCCAAATACTACACTCAGAGCTGCCATGGCAAGTCTTATGACCCCAGAACACCACCTAAGTAGTGAGACAAAAGAGTTCAACTTAAAGGAGTTTTTGTTGAACTATCACAAGGTGGGTGTAATGATTAATACAAGGATAGAAGGGGATGACACTCTTCTGTAGGCGGATATGTGTTTGGAGCTGCGCGGTGTAGGTCTACGGGACCCGTCTAAGGCTGGCAAATAGTGGTTGGGGGTTTCGCGACCTTTCCTCACAACCTCGGAACTTTACATTTTTTTATTACAGAGTCCCTATTTATTTAATATTTTACAAAAACAAATTTATTTATTTAGCGAAAACGTTTCAGTGGCCATCTGGTGAAATCATTATAATCAAAAATCTCAACTGCAAGGGATGTTACTTAGCTCGATGAACATGATAAAGATGAATAGCGGCTTTCTCTCATTCTCGTCGCACAGTGGACGCATAGTTGTATTTGCACAACGGCCTCTCTACCCACCCTACCATGAACCGTCAGTGGTGTATACAATTTTGTCAGATCCCAAAGAAAAAGGAGACAACTTACCCTCTCACATAGTTACCACCACTCTTAAAGAAAATTAGCACCGCATAATTCCCTGTGCTAGCGTTTACATATTTTTTATTATTGATGTTCGGCCGGGGTGCGTCTGATCCTTGCGAGAGGTGGGCGCACCGGGTCGATCTCGATGGGAATATGAGTGTGGATAAAAGAAAGCAGATAAGACGAGAATTTTTCGTTATAATATATAGGAATTATTGGGTAAATGTAGAAATATCAATAGTTACAATATTACCTGAATAAACGCAAAAATACGGCAGATATCGCTGGCGGCAGATATGTACAGGATGGCTGTTAAAATCCAAGAGGCCGGTTGCATCGAAGGCGAAAACCGTTGCTCCGCAAAATCCTCCGTTTTCGGAGGGGAAAGTCACCCACACATAAACGCCGACATGCATGTGCATAAGTGCTGACAAAACACACATACACGTGCATGCTCATGCATAGTGCAGTGATGGTGTGGGTGGCTATAAGTTAAATCGAGTTTCGAGTATTGAATTCAGAGTTGCATCAGGGGGATCGCACTCAGATGCGGAAAAGTTAGGCATCCTGTCTAAACATGCCGCCCCCCTTGCGATACGCAATATCGTTTTCCGCCAATGATCTCCGACCGCGGAAAAAGAACGAGAAAAAAGAAATGCCTTACAAACTAAACTTAATCTAGACGAGGAGTTCGCCAGCGTCGGGGATGGCCGGGAATCCTTCCCGACTTGCTCAGCGTGCCACCTAAGCTAGGATGAAAAATTAGCGGTTATGAACAGATATAAGTGAATATTTCTTGCCATTGGATTATACATATTTCTTAAATAGAAATTTCATGAAGTAATACATAGTCGAAGGTCAATAAAGCTGGACGAAGAGGCCGAGGTCTCCGTTCTAGACTGGCAACATTTTTTTTTTCTCTTTTGTTTGGACGCAGAGGCCGAGGTCTCCGTTCCAGACTCGCAGTTTTTGTTTGGGGGGAGTTCCCCTGGGCTGGACGAAGAGGCCGAGATCTCCGTTCCAGCGTCTTACACATTGTATAGCTCTCGGGGCGACTGCCTTTTGTTCGGCGAGGTGTGGCGTCTTATATGTGTGCCGGGGCGGGTGGCCGTGAGGTTGGTTAGGCAAGGCGCGTTCTCGCTACCGTGCATATATATTATAAATTATGTGATGTATATTGGAACGATTTTCCGTCATCCCTTGTCAAATTTGGTTTTGAAAAAAACCGGTTTCGGCGTTGTGCCATCATCAGTGTCGATTTTCGTTCTGATCCGTTGTTGTCGTTTGTCCTGTATTTATAGTTCGTAGGTATATGAGCAGGTATTGTCAAATTGATGCTTGTGTATATTTAGTTATATGTATGTGTTGTGTGTTCATTCAGAACCGACGGTGGTTTACTAATCGATTTGTGTGGCTGACTGGGGTAGGTAGAAATCTGTGATTTTAGTCGTTTGACCTTCTTTGTCGGTTTTTTGTTTTGGTGTATTAATTGTTTTGTGTTTATTTGTTGTTGTGTGTTTGTCTGTTGTACCTGTGTGATTAAGTTGTTTCCTGTAAACAAGTTTTAAAAGCTCGAATATTGTGTCAGAATTTGTGTTTATCTGTTCGTTTATTATTCTACCGTCGAATGTTTTCTGTTTGTAGATTCCCATGTTTTCGAGTACGTTGAGACGTCGGCCCTTTTCTTGTATGTGAAGAACCCTAACTCTTTTATTGATGTTTGCTGGGGAACATTCATTCTCGACCATGTGATTCGCGAAGTTAGACTATAAATTATGTATTATATTATTAATTAGTGCTGTCGGAATGGACGTGATTTCGAGCAGCTCATGCAATTTTTTTGGGTTGGACGAAGAGGCCGAGGTCTCCATTCCAGACTCGCAGTTTTTGTTTGGGGAGAGTTCCCCTGGGCTGGACGAAGAGGCCGAGGTCTCCGTTCCAGCGTCTTACACATCGTATAGCTCTCGGGGCGACTGCCTTTTGTTCGGCGAGGTGTGGCGTCTTATGTGTGTGCCGGGGCGAGTGACCGTGAGGTTGGTTGGGCAAGGCGCGTTCTCGCTATCGTGCATATATATTATAAATTATGTATTATATTATTAATTAGTGCTGTCGGAATGGACGTGATTTCGAGCAGCTCATGCATATTTAACAAAACCTTTATGCTACATGTTACGTGCAACCCTGTCGTGTGTTTATTGGTCAGCTTATAACTAGTGTGGTGAGTTCGTAGAGTGAATATTTGTATATGTATATACCTCATGTATTTTGTCGTTGCACTAATGCCGTAGAAAAAATTGATTTTATCTCTTTTTAATTTCGGGACTGGATTTTTTCTGTACCGAAGCCGTAATTAAGACCGTTTGTGATGTTTGTTGTTGAAAACAACAAGTCCTGCCCCCTAGCCAGAAAAACAAGCAGTACCGCGGCAAAAAAAATCAAAAAATCAAAAAAAAATTTTTTGTTTGTTTTTTTGTTTTTCTTTTTGTGAATGAGAGCATAATTATTTTTAAATGAGGGTTTTGCCTTTATTTTTGTGCGTAAGTATTTTTTGGGACTGACCGAGGCGTCAGTATGGGTCAAAAAAATGCCGATCCCGAGTTTGTGTTTTGCGGGTTTTCGGTACCCGGTTGCCTCTTTTGATGCAACACTAATATGATATGCCGAACCAAGTAGGCATACATACATACATATGTATATGTACATACGTTGGTTACAAAAATGCCAACGGCAAAAGACAAAACAAATGAACATTCATTTCATGTAGAGAATAGAATTTTCAACTGAATTGAAGTAAACGGTAAATAATTTTGCCGTTTCTTCATTCATTTCATTTTTATGCGTGGCTGGAGTAAAAGGGTAAGTAGATGATGATTTGTAAATTTACTTAATACTAATCACCTTCCTTTTATTTCTTCTAGATTCGCTTTAATGTGACTAGGAATAAAAGGAATTGCCCTCTAAAATGGATGCGAGTGACCAACATTTGGATTACATGTGCCGGACTGGTATGAAGGAGCTTGAGGCGTTCTCGGACGAGCATAACCGTAAGCCACAAAAACAATGGCAATACATATTTGGTATTCGAATGTGGTATAAGCTTGCGAATATCTGAATTTTTATCCAGCCCAGTGCCCCAAATCGTGAATTTTCCGCTTAGCGATAAATTGCCAACGAAGGTTTGTTGTAGTTACTTGCATTGTTTTTGTTTTGACACAACCTTTCGGAAGTATTTTATTTATGGTTTTGATTTTTCTTTTGCTGCAAGAAGCAAAAGTGAAGCTTCACGGATTGCACATTCGCATTCGGATCAGTTGTAATGTTTATCTGTGTGACAATTGAATTGTTTTCATGAACGCATACTGACGGATACACACCTGGTTGCCGGTGATTTTCTGTAGTCTCTCAGTACCGCTATCACTATTTATGGGGCTAAGAAATGTGGCCTTTTCAGTGGACATCTAGGAATGCCAGGGAGTGTATTTTAAAAAAATTGGAATATTTTGAAAACTGGACTTTTGGCCAGCTAGATTGATCAAATACCCCACCGTGCGTCGGTTCGAAACCAGGCCACCGCCCACTAGATTTTCTCTTTATATCTTCAAGTGCAGTGTCATTTTCGCGAAGATTGTTATACATTTTAAAGGTTAATTTTAATGCCACCAAAAGCAAAAGGGGAACATTTTTTCTGGGTCACCCTAGTATTTATGAATTTGTGTATGTATCTGCACACATACATAAATCCATATAAACAAAAAAACATATGACGATTGATATTGCTGCCGCTTTGGACCTCCAGTTGCAGCATCGATGACAGTACAGTAATCTCTATTTAAACGCTGCAATGGTTTGCACTGAATTCAATTACAATATGCACGAGAGTAACAACAACACTAGCTTCATACACCCAACTTTCGTTAATCCACAAGGGATTTGAGCAAAGTTGTCATTGATGATGCCCAACAACTGGATTCCTTTAGTGACCATTTGGCCAAGAGCGATCAGCAAGTCTGCTGACTGACTGTGTAAGTGCATGCGAGTGTGTGACTATTTCAGTTGATCGTACGGGTGTAAGCTGTTGCTGCTGACAGCGTTGTTGTTGCCTAAGCGTATAACGACAAAGTCGGATGATGATGACATTATCCGCACATTTGTATACATTTTTATCTGTTTGCGCCTCTTCCGCTGCCATCATTTGTTGCTGCACAGTTAAGTTTGCAGTTGTTGTCTCGACATATTTCTGTTAAGTGAAGTGAAGTTGTCAGATATTTTTATGATATGCCTGTGTCAAGATAAAAATGCTAATAGGTATTTCGATTTTGGTATCGGTATTGGTGCTGCTGATGCCGTTTTACTTAGCAGTAGCTTAGGTTGAGTTTGAAGCTGAAATGAATTTTTGAGTAAGAATGTGGCTTTGCTTGTCATCGCCGACACTGCCGGTTTTATATGGTTGGTGTGGTTCACGCGGGCGCAATCAAACGTGCCTACATTTGTTGACTTTTAAGCGCCTTAAGTGCTGCAAGTGGCTGGATTGCCATCATTGTTATGGACATCAATGTAATTAAGTCCACAATAGGTTTTTCAAAATAATTAGTATGTGCAATGATTTCAAGTATTTTTATTGGCGGATAAAATTTTGTAGCAGCGTACAGGTTTAATTGAATTGAATTTAACTGGTGACGCGGCACCCATTTTTATATGTTAATAGATACATTTAACAATAGAGGGGTGATATCCCACTAGAAGACCGTAACTTAGAAGCTTTGTTGACAAGTTCGCATCTTGGGAATTCTGTTCATAAGGCCGTAGCTCAACGAAATCGGAACGCCGGTTAAAAAGATCTATCTAAAAAATGTATTTTTTGGAAGAATGTATTTAATTAGCGAGACAGAAATGTTGTTGCGACCGTAACAGGAAAAGGGGCAAATGTTTAATAACATGAGGACTAGAATTTTTGCAAATTTAATTCTTTGCATAAGTATAAAAGAGTATCTAGCTATTACAATACCAGAAATTAATCATCGAGAAATTTTGCACCGTTTAATTTGTTTCTAACTTTTTATATTTGTCGCGACCATAACACTTGATACATGTTCCTTGATAATTAAGGCACAATTTTTAAACCGCAAAACATTTTCCAATCAAGCGGGAAACAGGGGCAGATACAACTACTACAGTTGGCAGTATAACGGCCATTATTGTTTACTGGTATCGCTCATCGAAAGGAGCTGTGCTATTTGTGTTTGATAGTAGTTGCTGTGTCAACATATTTCTTACCATGTTTGGGATTATACCTGGGGTGTATATTTTAATAATTTTAACGTCTGTGATAATAAACAAAAAGTCGTATAAGTCAACAATCAAGCAGGGCTTTAGTTGCGCGTAGTTGTAAAGTTCTTCTAAACGTCCTACTCACAATTTCAGTATTATTGCTTAACTCCCCTAACGTTTCTTTAGCCACGTATTTGGTCTGCATACTGTCCATGGGCTACAAAATATGCGATAAATTAGAGAGGCAGGCATCTCACAATCATAAATACTTGCAAAAGCTTCTCGATACTATATTCATAGGAAATGTGTTTTACTTTTATCAGGGTAACTCAAATAGCTTTGCAACAATTGATTTAAATCCTGGTTACATTAGACAAAGTACATATAAACCATTGATTGTTGAAATCCTTGTAACATTAAATATGTACTCAGCGCACTTTATCTCATTTGTGTTTTTGGTTGTACAAAGGGCACTATGCATTAAACTTAGTTGTTTAGTGGTGGAGATTATGCCACTGACGTATGCTGACTGGATATTCGGTTGGGAGATTCAAATAATGATTCAGATCATGTGCATTAAATTTTAATAAGGAATTCTATCCTCATTATATATGTATGTATCTATTTGAAATTTTCATGCTTCACGAAATCGAATTTTTTATATTGCTAGTATACAACACTATATTTTTTTGTAAAATAAGAGGTTGCAACTCTAGGAGGTATTGTATTGTCTCCCATTTTTTTTGAAAAGTGTGCAGAGTTTCAGTTACAAAATTCAAAAGGATTTGCATAGGTAGGGAAAACTTTGCGTCAGTCTGCTACTTCCCCCACCAGTGGTAAGGGGTGGCAGATACTCTGTGATGTATTTTGTTTTGTTTGTTAAGGCCTCGTTCCTGTGGCCGAGTGATAGTATATGCTGTGGCAGATCGGTACTGCGTTAGGGTTCTGGTGTCATCGCTCAGGGGAGCGAGTGAATTGTGGGTTTGATTTTTGAAAATCTAAAGATAATGGGCCGAAGGCCTTTGTGCTTTGTGGCAGATAGCGGATCTGCGTTAGGGCGTTTCTGGTGTCCTCGTTATGGGATGACGAGTGAATCGTGGGATGGTTTCTTCAAGGGGCCCCGGTTAGTCTTATTAAAAAAAACCTAATTTGCCTTTTGGTTTTCGAGCTGTTGGCAAGCTCTCCCGTGCCCTCGTGCATCTCGCTCCCTTTCCCCATTGCCCACCAGTAGTAAGGTTTAGGATTCCCCCCGGTAGACTCGACACGAGATCGAGGGTAGAGAACAAAAAAAAACACACGATATACATGGCTTGGGAGAAACACACATTCAGGAGTAGCGGGGCATCACGGCACATAGTTGAAATGCGTCTTCATGTCCCACGCTCCCCTTCCCCATTGGCATCGCGTAGTAAGATGTAGGATAGCTCTCCGGTCACTCGCACCATCACGAGACCGGGGGGTTGATTATAATTGGGGCCTCGGGAGAGACACAAGTTTAGGGATAGCGGGGAATCACGGCACGTGGTTGAACGTGTCTTTATATCCCGCGCTCCCTTTCCCCATTGTCATCGCGTAATACGTTTTAGGGTTCCCTCCGGTAGACTCGCACCCTCACGAGACCGGGGGTTGATTATAATATATGGCTCGGGAGAAACACAGGGTTAGGGATAGAGAGACACGAAGACGCGGGTTCCTGAGGATGCTCTGAGTGCTATCACTAACCGTGGGCCTCTGGTTTTAGGTAGTCTGGGGAAATAGAATTTTGGGTTTTGTAGGGCGGAATTTGGCCCCTTACATCTCATCCTCCTTGTCGTGGGACGGAAGGAGTACCAATTTCGTAATTGGTCTACTTATTTGTCCCTTGGTTGTATGGACGTCAACAACATGCACACGGTTATCAGAGCCTGGGTGTGTGTTGACGATTCTCCCCATTCTCCACTCGTTGGGTTGGAGGTTGTCCTCTTTGATAACAACTAGGTCTCCGGGTTTTAGATTAGATTGTGGATGTTTCCACTTATATCGTTTCTGGATCTCGGTGAGATAATCCGATTTCCATCTTTTGCAGAAAGTATGGTGCAGGGCCTTCATTTTCTGCCATCTGTTAACAATTGAGGCAGGATTCTCGTCACAGTCCAGTTCGGGTGGAGCTAACAGATGCCCACCCACGAGAAAGTGACCTGGAGTAAGTGGCTCCAGGTCGGAAGGTTCATTGGACAAGGGACTCAGTGGCCTGGAGTTAAGGCATGCCTCTATTCGGCATAGGAAAGTCGTAAACTCCTCGAATGTATATTTGTGGCCGGACGCGATTTTCTTATAATGGGTTTTAAAACGTTTTACCCCTGCTTTCCACAAACCTCCTATGTGAGGAGCACCTGGGGGTATGAAACGCCATGCGAGAGTTTGGTGGCTATATTTACTCATTGTGTCGTCCCTTGCTTCCCGCAGAAATGTCTTGAACTCCGATCTTAAGCATCGCGAATCTCCGACAAAGTTAGTACCATTGTCGGAGTAGACGTTTTTTGGGCATCCTCGTCTGGATACAAATCTGGCGAAGGCAGCCTGGAAGGACCCGGTATTAAGGTCGTTTCTCGCTTCAAGATGAATAGCTTTCGTCGAAAAGCAGACCAAAAAACAGACATATCCCTTTGAGGTCCTACACCCTCTCCCTCGGTAAGACTTTATGTCAAATGGTCCGGCGAAATCTACCCCTGTATTTGTGAAGGCCCTAGCAAAGGTGGTGCGCTCCTTTGGAAGGATTCCCATAAGATGAGTTTGTGCCCGCTTCTTGTAAATAGTACAGACTTTACAATTGTGGATGACAGACCTAATCATGTTTTTAACACGCGGTATCCTATACTGAGTGCGAAGGAGATCTTATGTGTAAATTCAACTAGGAGTCAGCTTAGCCTACAAGTGTACGGCAGGATAATGGGGTGACGTTCGTTGTAGGGCATATCTTTGGATGCGTCAATCCTACCACCAGTTCTGATTATACCTTCAGTATCGATGAATGGGTTTAAGGGTAAAATCTCACTCTTCCCATGAATTGGTTTTCCTGACTTCAAGTTGGCATACTCTGCTTGATAGTATTTCCTTTGGCATATAGCTATCAATCTTTGTGTCGTAGTTTCGATTTCATCAGGTGCTATTGAGTGAGACTGCCTATTGAAGGAAACTTTAGTCTTTGGATGTGTTCTGCAGAAAAAGCGAAAAATGTATGATATGACCCGCAACGCCCTGGAAAAGTCGGAGAACCTATCAAAGATGTTGGGTTGTTATTTACTGATATTGCATTAGCCTTTACACGCTTTTCCTCAATAGACGTGTTATATTCGGTATCTTGTGCTGTCCAGTGGGAATTATCTTCTTGCAACTAAGAAGGTCCCTGCCACCACAACGAATTGTTGACCAAGTCAGACGAAGGTAATCCTCTGCTACCTAAATCTGCTGCAATTGATTCTGAATTTACATGCAACCGGTCCTTATTTCCGACCGACGAAGGTTGACCAGGAACAGGGCGGCTTTCATATCCATGCGAGTACGATAGTTGAATCCGTCCAAAAGTGGTCTTTCGCTGGTCCCAATTTAAGGTTCCTGAAAATTGATTCGGTTATTTCCTCTGAGCCGTGCACCGCAAAGTTCATATCGTGGAAGAGAAAGAGTTTTCACCGGGGCTACTCGGGTTTTGGCTAGAAGCAGGTTTATGCAGACATCATCATCCGTTTTGATGCGCATGTAAACGGCTGCTGCATAAGCCTTCTCGGATGCGTCACAAACTACATGGATCTCGATGTTGGTTCATGGAGAAAAGTTGACCCATCTAGGTATCCTTATTTTATCGATCTCATGGTATTGGTGGGTGAAGGTTTTCCATTTTTCCAACGTACTGGTCGATATAGTTCGTCCCAAGCGGTTCCGTCTAACCAAATACTCTGCATGAGTATTTTTGCCACAATGACCATTGGTGCCAGCCACCCTAATGGATCGAAAAGTTTGGCGATTGCCGATAATATCGCTCTCTTCGTAATGTTTTCGGGATTGTCCAGCGCCCCTGCTTTAAAATTAAATAAATCTGAGTGGGCATTCCATCGAATGCCTAATGTTTCACTGAACTGGTATTTTCGAATGCCAGGAAGTTTTCAGTGAGCAGGTCTGCTTTGGGGATGTTCCTTAGAATGTCCTCTGAATTGGACGTCCATTTGTGAAGTGGAAAGCCCGCTGAATTTAGGACTTGACGAATTTCATCTCTGGCTTTAATGGTCGATGTGATCGTATGTCCACCCGCTAACACGCCATCTACATACATGTATCATCGCAGTATGCTAGCCGCCGTAGGATGTGAATTTGATACGTCGTCTGCTAGTTGTATGAGCGTTCTTATCGCGAGATATGGAGCGCAGTTCACTCCGAAGGTAACTGTCTTTAATTCGTAGAGACTAATAGGGTCATTCGGGGAAGTGCGATACACAATACGTTGAAATTTGGTGTGATTTTCGTTCACCCAAATTTGACGAAACATCTTTTCGATGTCGCTATTGAAGACGAAACGGTATAGTCTCTATCGTAAGATTAATATGGGTAAATCGGCTTGTAGAACTGGGCCTGGGAGGAGAATATCGTTTAGGTTATTACCGTTGGCCGTAGGGCTCGAGGCATTAAATACTACCCGTACCTTTGTAGTGGTACTTTCTGCTTTAATAACGTCGTTGTGGAGCAGGAAGTAATGATCCGAATCGTCGGATGGGATATTCTTTTTTAATATTCTGACAACACTCGAACATATTCTTTACCTAAATCTGGGTTTTTTATTAGCCGCCCCTCATTCCGGAAGAATTGAGAGCATGCGCGTTTCAGGGACGGTCCTAAATTAATGTTATTAGGGTAATCCTGCCTGAATGGTAGTGATACGGTGTATCTTCCATCTTCATCACGTTTCGTTGTTTCTTTAAATAATTTTTCGCAATACCTTTCTTCATCATTTAATATTTTATTTTTGGGCACATTTTCTACCTCCCAGAAAGCTTTCAGTTGATTGTCCAACGCAACCTCGTTGTAGAAGGACATGATGCTCTTCGTTGGATTCGGTGCTTCGATACGACCGGTTAGTATCCAACCGAACACTGTCTCTTGGGCCAAGAGTGTGTTTAGTACATTCTTTTTTATACCGCTCATTATATTTTGGGGATATATGTCTCCGCCAAGTATGAGGTCTACGTCTTCGTTGACGTAGAACCTCTTGTCTGCCAAAACCAAGTCTGGGAAGGCCTGCATCGCCATGGCATTGATATGGCAGGATGGTAGATTCCCAATGAGTTTGCCTACAACTAGAATGGGTGTAGTCAGGCTGAAGCAGGGATCCACTGGTGAAAGTAGTTCGATGTTGGATGCTTCTTTCACCTGAGCTGACACTGCATTTGTGATGCCTGAAACTCGGGCATGCATTTTCCTCGCTGGCAAATTGATTCTGCGTTTCAGTCTTTCTGTTATAAAGGAACATTCAGACCCAGAATCAATTAATGCCCGCGCGGAAAAGTCGGTATCATTATGCTGAATGTGTACGCGAGCAGTCCCTAATAGCACGCCTGTGCTGGAATTGGCATGGCAGGATTTGACATTCTGGTTCGTGGAGGAAGGTGGTTGTCCCGACTCCTGTCTTTTCCGTGCCTGTGCCGAAGTTGATGGGGTATTATCCGCATCTTTGAAAGGGTTGCGCACCGCCGGTTGCTGAAGTGTGTCCGCATGCAGGAGCGTGTGGTGACGAGAGTGGCATTTGGAACAGTTGTATGAACTGGTGCACATCGTCACTTTGTGTCTTGGGGATAAACAGTTCAGTCAGCCATTTGTGGATTTAACGAATTTAAGCCTTTCGGCCGGGGTTAAGTCGCCAAAGCGTGAACAGTTGCGTAATCTGTGCTCCGTAGATCTGCACATTTTACACATTGTTGTTGTTGTTTGCTTGGATACTTTTGTTTGAAAAGCACAAAATCTTTTCGTAGGGGTTTCTGTGGATTGTCGCGAAGCGCTTGATTTTTGCACTTTAGAAGTGGCATTCCCTGTAAAACCAGACACGATTTCAAGTGTATGAAAACGATTTGACAGGAATTTGTCCATATCCGCCCACTAGTATATGTCCGTTTTGTGGTCAATGCTCTGCTCCCATAGAGCCAACGTATTTTCAGGTAATTTTGTCGAACATAAATAAGTAATGATCGCATCCCAATTTGAAACATCAATCTGATGGGTTTTTAAGGATGCCAAACAATTATTTATGTCGCGCTGTAAGGTTTTAGTTGAGCTGCCGCACTCACTATCTACTTCAGATTAAATAAAATTTGTAGTTGTGAGTTTACGAGAATCCGTTTTTTCTCGTATCTCTCACATAGGGTTTTCCAGGCTGTTTCGAAGCCATCATTTTTCAAGGGACATTTCTTCACGATATCCTATGCCTCATCTTGAGTTTTTTGGTTAAGGTGGAACAACTTTTCTACCGGGCTTAAGCGACTGTTGTTTTTATAGATGGCCGTGAACAGGTCACGAAACGTTGGCCAACATAGGTAGTCGCCCTTGAATACCTCAGTATCGCAAGCTGGCAGGCGGATACTATGTTCGCTCCCTCTCCCTCAGGTCGAACTTCCCTATCTTTTTCCTGCTTCAATTTGGCTTGAAGTTCAGCCATGTTCGACATGCATCGCAGGAATACGGCATATGCCGCTGTATGCTTGATCTTCGCCGCTGCAATTTTTTTTTGCGTCAAGCGTGTCAAAGTAAAGTAACTCCTCGAGGGCAGTCTCTGCTTTTGCGCACTTAGCTTGAAATTCTTTTTGCTGTATTGCAAGAGAGTGTATAGTGCGCAGAGCCACATTTATGTCATTAAAGTCGGCCTCGAACTCGATTATTCGATCGGTCAATATAATATATGATTCCATGTTCATGGATTAAAATTTGTGATCAAATTAAGAAGAGGATGTAAAACTGAACAACCCTGAGCGAATAACCCAACCAACAACTATTAAATTAGGCAATATTTTATTTATTGCTTTGAATTTAATTTTCTGACTTTGCAGATTATTTTGTGCCGTAAACAGAGAGCAGAGGGGAGCAACACCAATGTGTACCGTGTGAAGTAATGGGGGGGCACTCGCCACTTCAACGTTCAATTTTATTATAAAGTAAGTGCGCGCGTTGATATAAACTCGACGAAAAGTGTGAAACCGTGAAATAAATTTTATGCAACAAAGAACTAAACTTTGTAACAAAGATTGATTAGAGAAATTAATGAAAATAATAGTGACGCAAAAAGAAATTGAATTTTGCCGCAATCGGTTGGCGTGAAATTTTGTGGAAGTGAGGTTATGTGCACCTCTTCCTTGTGCTGTGTCCGGAGAGCCTTACCGCTGGTGGGGGGACAGACCAGATAGTCACAAGGAATCTAAGACAACGTTAATGTGCCGCGTTTGCACTTAATTTTCTTTTCGACACTAATAAATTTTTCACACTTTTCGCGGTTAATCACAGTCACTACGCGTGTGGCACTCAGAATATATATTTTTAAACGGTTTTTGTATAGTTTATTATGACCAAAAAAAAGTGGCAAGAAATATTGCACTTACTTTGTGGCGATTTGCTGGTTTGACGTGGCACGTAGCTTGCTGTGCTGCAATGGCTTCAGCTGGCTGTAGCTTTCTCCGTATTTTGACGCTGATATGATAAACGTTCTCACACCTTTTGTGGTATAGCTGTTTGTGGGCAAAATACTTTTCCGATTGAATTTTTGTGAGGAATTCTGAAATGTGTGCGTTCAGCTATGGTCTTATGTTGTGAACTGTAATTTAGGTGCTGTATATTCCTTTCTAGGGGAGATAGGACCAAATGTTCGGCCGGGGTGCGTCTGATCCTTGCGAGAGGTGGGCGCACCGGGTCGATCTCGATGGGAATATGGGTTTGGATAAAAGAAAGCAGACAAGACGAGAATTTCTCGTTATAATATATAGGATTTATTGGGTAAATGTAGAAATATCAATAGTTACAATATTCCCTGAATAAACGCAAAAATACGGCAGAGATCGCTGGCGGCAGATGTGTACAGGATGGCTATTAAAATCCAAGAGGCCGGTTGCATCGAAGGCGACAACCGTTGGTCCACAAAATCCTCCGTTTTCGGAGGGGAAAGTCACCCACACATAAACGCTGACATGCATGTGCATAAGTGCTGACAAAATACACATACACGTGCATGCGCATGCATAGGGCGGTGATGGTGTGGGTGGCTATAAGTTAAATCGAGTTTCGAGTATCGAATTGCAGAGTTGCATCAGGGGGATCGCACTCAGATGCGGAAAATTTGGGCATCCTGCCTAAACATATCCCTAAAAGCTTATTCCAACAATTTTAAAATTCAGGTTATTGTTTATGTTGGAACAATTCGATACCTTTTTTCAATAAATTTCATTTTTCTTACACACTTACACGCCTAATAGTAGGCTAAATTAACGTATACGTGTTACTCTATTCATGTATGTGTACTTTGAAAAAAATAAAATAAAACATTAACTGCATTCATGTTAATATCAACATTATTCCTACGTTTAACATACGGATTCTTTTACGGAGCAGTTTACAAAAATTACATATGTACATACATATATACCCGCCTACTCTGCTGTTCTTGCGAACATTAATGTAAAAAAAAATAATATATATATTAAGACGCTAAAAAAATTTCCATACAATCAATTGACATGTTGTTTCGCATACTTAGCATACGAAATCATATAAAAATTATATGAATCGATTGGTATTGATCAGCCGCAGTGCATAGGCCTATTTTTGTTAAAAAATATTACTCTATTTGTTTATAATTATTAGAAAAAGTTTTTTGTAAATTCGAACAATTCATATAAATATCGAAATTCATTTTCTTGTACAAGCGCGCCATCTTTGGGAACAATTATCTAAGTGTTCTAATGCGAATTTCAAAGACCTAAACCTTTATGTATCCCCGCTAAATTCGAAAGCACAAATGTTTCACCTACATACAAATATGGTTTCCCATTGTTGCCACTTACCTATAATAGCCTCTACCAAAATCCTAAAAAATTGTTCCAAAATAATTTGACCGGCCCATTTTTTGTGGCAAATTTCACTTACACGTAAATACATAAGTCTTTATTTAACAGATTCTTTGTTTTTTATTTTAGTTGTTTTCAAAAAAACATGAAATCACAAATAATGAGTTAACTTTTGTTGAAATTAACTAAATTCATTTATAACAATTAATGACAAATTTGGCTGAAAATGGTTTTGCATTTGCAGATTTAATCATCATTTCAAATAAAGTACGTCTTATACTGAACAAAAAAACAAAAAAGTTACAAAAATATAACATTAAATTTTTTATATTGTCTTTTATGCTAATTTATTTTATTTCTTATTTTATTTTATTATATATTCTTTTATTTCAATTTAGTTTATTATTATTTAAATGGAACTTGACTGAATCGCAAAATTTCACGTTGTATATTAAACGAAAAAAAACGTCCCTTGATTTTAGGTGAAAACGGCAACCGGCATCATGGCGGCCGTATTGCATAGGCAGTATATTACCCACTAGCTATATATTAATACGCTAACAAAATTTCCATACAATCAATTGACAGGCTGTTTCGCATAGTTAGCGTACGTAAAATCATATAAAAGTTATATGAATCGATTCGTATAGATCAGCAGCAGTGCATAGGCCTATTTTTGTTAACAAATATTACTCTATTTGTTTTTAATTAATAGAAAAAGTTTTTTGTAAATTCGGAAATCTGTGCAAATATCGAAATTGCCAATCTGTAATACCCATTATTTTCACAAACCCCCTGAATTCGAAACTCCAAAAGCTGCATTGTCGCGTTGCTCAAGTGTTTCATCTCTACATATGTATATATTCGTACGCGCCAAACGGTGAGAGAACTACTACTCATTTTCAGTTCAATTAAAATATTGTTTCCCATTGTTGCCACTTACCTATACTGGTCTGTAACAAAATCCTTAAAACTTTTTTCTAAAATAATTGTTAGCGCACAATAAAACTTTAAAGAGAAGTAGTAACTTAACCGGCCTATTTTTTTGGACAAATTTTACTTACAAGTAAATGCACAGGTCTTTATTTAACGGATTCTTTGTTTTTTATTTTAGTTGCATTGAAAGAAATATGAAATCACAAATAATGAGTCAAATTTTGTTCAAACTCACTAAGTTTATGTATTTATAACAATTAATTGCAAATTTGACCCAAAATGTTTTTTGCATTTCCAGTTTTATGCTCATTTAAGATATAGCACGTCTTATACTGTACAAAAAATAAATAAATTTGCTACAAAGATATTACATTAAAATTTGTATATTGTCTTTTATGCTAATTTATTTTGATATTTCCTATTTTATTTTATTATATTGTCTTTTATTTCAACTTAGTTTGTTATTATTTAAATGAAATTTGATTGAATCGGAAAATTTCACGTTGTATATTAAACGAAAAAACGACCCAAAAACGTTTTCGATTTTAGGTCGAAATATTGCACAGGCCGTATATTACTCTACTCTCTATATATTAGTAGGCTAACAAAATTTCCATACAATCAATTGACAGGCTGTTTCGCAGACTTAGCATACGTAAAATCATATAAAAGTTATATGAATCGATTCGTATTGATCAGCCGCAGTGCATAGGCCTATTTTTGTTAACAAATGTTACTCTATTTGTTTATAATTAATAGAAAATTTTTTTTTGTAAATTCGAACAATTCATACAAATATCGAAATTCATTTTCGTGCACAAGCGCGTCATCTTTGGGAACAATTATCTAAGTGTTCTAATGCCACCTACATACAAATACGGTTTCCCATTGTTGCCACTTACCTATAATAGCCTCTACCAAAATCCTAAAAAATTGTTCCAAAATAATTTGTAGCGTACCAAAAAATCTTAAATAAAATTAATTTTGACCGGCCCATTTTTTGTGTCAAATTTCACTTACATGTAAATACATAAGTCTTTATTTAACAGATTCTTTGTTTTTTATTTTAGTTGTTTTCAAAAAACCATGAAATCACAAATAATGGGTTAACTTTTGTTGAAGCTAACTAGTTTATTTATAACAATTAATGGCAAATTTGCCCGAAAATGTTTTTGCATTTGCAGATGTAATCATTATTTTAGATAAAGTACGTCTTATACTGAACAAAAAATAAATAAATTTGCTACAAAAATATAACATCAAATTTTTTATATTGCTTTTATGCTAATCTATTTTATTTCTTATTTTATTTTATTATATATCATTTCAACTTAGTTTAATATTATTTAAATGCAACTTGACTGAATCGAAAATTGAAAAAAATACAAATTGGTCGAATTTCGACCACAGGCGATACTAGTATTGGTTTAATACTAAAATATAATGATATGAATGTTCCCCCACCAATTCGGGATAGCGAAGCAACCGAGCTGTTACTTAATTGAATTTATATGAATCAAACATCTTTAACATAAAATCATTCTGTTAATGACGCTACATTTTATACAAATTCACGTCGAACATGATCTGAGCAAAAGAATATGTTACATCATAGGTCGGCAAAGGTACCCCATCTGGGTATTACGCTCCTCACACGTATTCTTATGCTCTTCATTTCAGTTGCTGTTGATACCGAAAAGTCAATTGCGCCACAGTGGTGTTTGAACAGAATTTTCATGCCAGTCGTGTTGCAGGCAGCAAAGGGATGATACGTATCGTCGCTTTGTTTATATTTTTTATGCAATAGCAATAAATTATAGAAATGCGGAAACCGCGTTAAACAGAATCTGTCAAGCAGAGTTAGTTAAGCAATGTTAGGCAAGGAAACATTTTTTAGGCGGTTTTTGTATAGTTTATTATGACCAAAAAAAAGTGGCAAGAAATATTGCACTTACTTTGTGGCGATTTGCTGGTTTGACGTGGCACGTAGCTTGCTGTGCTGCAATGGCTTCAGCTGGCTGTAGCTTTCTCCGTATTTTGACGCTGATATGATAAACGTTCTCACACCTTTTGTGGTATAGCTGTTTGTGGGCAAAATACTTTTCCGATTGAATTTTTGTGAGAAATTCTGAAATGTGTGCGTTCAGCTATGGTCTTATGTTGTGAACTGTAATTTAGGTGCTGTATATTCCTTTCTCGGGGAGATAGGACCAAATGTTCGGCCGGGGTGCGTCTGATCCTTGCGAGAGGTGGGCGCACCGGGTCGATCTCGATGGGAATATGCGTTTGGATAAAAGAAAGCAGACAAGACGAGAATTTCTCGTTATAATATATAGGATTTATTGGGTAAATGTAGAAATATCAATAGTTACAATATTCCCTGAATAAACGCAAAAATACGGCAGAGATCGCTGGCGGCAGATGTGTACAGGATGGCTATTAAAATCCAAGAGGCCGGTTGCATCGAAGGCGACAACCGTTGGTCCACAAAATCCTCCGTTTTCGGAGGGGAAAGTCACCCACACATAAACGCTGACATGCATGTGCATAAGTGCTGACAAAACACACATACACGTGCATGCGCATGCATAGGGCGGTGATGGTGTGGGTGGCTATAAGTTAAATCGAGTTTCGAGTATCGAATTGCAGAGTTGCATCAGGGGGATCGCACTCAGATGCGGAAAATTTGGGCATCCTGCCTAAACATATCCCTAAAAGCTTATTCCAACAATTTTAAAATTCAGGTTATTGTTTATGTTGGAACAATTCGATACCTTTTTTCAATAAATTTCATTTTTCTTACACACTTACACGCCTAATAGTAGGCTAAATTAACGTATACG
The DNA here is from genome assembly GCF_040869045.1 of Eurosta solidaginis. Lineage (NCBI taxonomy): Eukaryota > Metazoa > Arthropoda > Insecta > Diptera > Tephritidae > Eurosta > Eurosta solidaginis. Next base: position 174,558,138 of record NC_090319.1, on the reverse strand, counting down.
TGTTACTCTATTCATGTATGTGTACTTTGAAAAAAATAAAATAAAACATTAACTGCATTCATGTTAATATCAACATTATTCCTACGTTTAACATACGGATTCTTTTACGGAGCAGTTTACAAAAGTACATATGTACATACATATATACCCGCCTACTCTGCTGTTCTTGCGAACATTAATGTAAAAAAAAATAATATATATATTAAGACGCTAAAAAAATTTCCATACAATCAATTGACATGTTGTTTCGCATACTTAGCATACGAAATCATATAAAAATTATATGAATCGATTGGTATTGATCAGCCGCAGTGCATAGGCCTATTTTTGTTAAAAAATATTACTCTATTTGTTTATAATTATTAGAAAAAGTTTTTTGTAAATTCGAACAATTCATACAAATATCGAAATTCATTTTCTTGTACAAGCGCGCCATCTTTGGGAACAATTATCTAAGTGTTCTAATGCGAATTTCAAAGACCTAAACCTTTATGTATCCCCGCTAAATTCGAAAGCACAAATGTTTCACCTACATACAAATATGGTTTCCCATTGTTGCCACTTACCTATAATAGCCTCTACCAAAATCCTAAAAAATTGTTCCAAAATAATTTGACCGGCCCATTTTTTGTGGCAAATTTCACTTACACGTAAATACATAAGTCTTTATTTAACAGATTCTTTGTTTTTTATTTTAGTTGTTTTCAAAAAAACATGAAATCACAAATAATGAGTTAACTTTTGTTGAAATTAACTAAATTCATTTATAACAATTAATGACAAATTTGGCTGAAAATGGTTTTGCATTTGCAGATTTAATCATCATTTCAAATAAAGTACGTCTTATACTGAACAAAAAAACAAAAAAGTTACAAAAATATAACATTAAATTTTTTATATTGTCTTTTATGCTAATTTATTTTATTTCTTATTTTATTTTATTATATATTCTTTTATTTCAATTTAGTTTATTATTATTTAAATGGAACTTGACTGAATCGCAAAATTTCACGTTGTATATTAAACGAAAAAAAACGTCCCTTGATTTTAGGTGAAAACGGCAACCGGCATCATGGCGGCCGTATTGCATAGGCAGTATATTACCCACTAGCTATATATTAATACGCTAACAAAATTTCCATACAATCAATTGACAGGCTGTTTCGCATAGTTAGCGTACGTAAAATCATATAAAAGTTATATGAATCGATTCGTATAGATCAGCAGCAGTGCATAGGCCTATTTTTGTTAACAAATATTACTCTATTTGTTTTTAATTAATAGAAAAAGTTTTTTGTAAATTCGGAAATCTGTGCAAATATCGAAATTGCCAATCAGTAATACCCATTATTTTCACAAACCCCCTGAATTCGAAACTCCAAAAGCTGCATTGTCGCGTTGCTCAAGTGTTTCATCTCTACATATGTATATATTCGTACGCGCCAAACGGTGAGAGAACTACTACTCATTTTCAGTTCAATTAAAATATTGTTTCCCATTGTTGCCACTTACCTATACTGGTCTGTAACAAAATCCTTAAAACTTTTTTCTAAAATAATTGTTAGCGCACAATAAAACTTTAAAGAGAAGTAGTAACTTAACCGGCCTATTTTTTTGGACAAATTTTACTTACAAGTAAATGCACAGGTCTTTATTTAACGGATTCTTTGTTTTTTATTTTAGTTGCATTGAAAGAAATATGAAATCACAAATAATGAGTCAAATTTTGTTCAAACTCACTAAGTTTATGTATTTATAACAATTAATTGCAAATTTGACCCAAAATGTTTTTTGCATTTCCAGTTTTATGCTCATTTAAGATATAGCACGTCTTATACTGTACAAAAAATAAATAAATTTGCTACAAAGATATTACATTAAAATTTGTATATTGTCTTTTATGCTAATTTATTTTGATATTTCCTATTTTATTTTATTATATTGTCTTTTATTTCAACTTAGTTTGTTATTATTTAAATGAAATTTGATTGAATCGGAAAATTTCACGTTGTATATTAAACGAAAAAACGACCCAAAAACGTTTTCGATTTTAGGTCGAAATATTGCACAGGCCGTATATTACTCTACTCTCTATATATTAGTAGGCTAACAAAATTTCCATACAATCAATTGACAGGCTGTTTCGCAGACTTAGCATACGTAAAATCATATAAAAGTTATATGAATCGATTCGTATTGATCAGCCGCAGTGCATAGGCCTATTTTTGTTAACAAATGTTACTCTATTTGTTTATAATTAATAGAAAATTTTTTTTTGTAAATTCGAACAATTCATACAAATATCGAAATTCATTTTCGTGCACAAGCGCGTCATCTTTGGGAACAATTATCTAAGTGTTCTAATGCCACCTACATACAAATACGGTTTCCCATTGTTGCCACTTACCTATAATAGCCTCTACCAAAATCCTAAAAAATTGTTCCAAAATAATTTGTAGCGTACCAAAAAATCTTAAATAAAATTAATTTTGACCGGCCCATTTTTTGTGTCAAATTTCACTTACATGTAAATACATAAGTCTTTATTTAACAGATTCTTTGTTTTTTATTTTAGTTGTTTTCAAAAAACCATGAAATCACAAATAATGGGTTAACTTTTGTTGAAGCTAACTAGTTTATTTATAACAATTGATGGCAAATTTGCCCGAAAATGTTTTTGCATTTGCAGATGTAATCATTATTTTAGATAAAGTACGTCTTATACTGAACAAAAAATAAATAAATTTGCTACAAAAATATAACATCAAATTTTTTATATTGCTTTTATGCTAATCTATTTTATTTCTTATTTTATTTTATTATATATCATTTCAACTTAGTTTAATATTATTTAAATGCAACTTGACTGAATCGAAAATTGAAAAAAATACAAATTGGTCGAATTTCGACCACAGGCGATACTAGTATTGGTTTAATACTAAAATATAATGATATGAATGTTCCCCCACCAATTCGGGATAGCGAAGCAACCGAGCTGTTACTTAATTGAATTTATATGAATCAAACATCTTTAACATAAAATCATTCTGTTAATGACGCTACATTTTATACAAATTCACGTCGAACATGATCTGAGCAAAAGAATATGTTACATCATAGGTCGGCAAAGGTACCCCATCTGGGTATTACGCTCCTCACACGTATTCTTATGCTCTTCATTTCAGTTGCTGTTGATACCGAAAAGTCAATTGCGTCACAGTGGTGTTTGAACAGAATTTTCATGCCAGTCGTGTTGCAGGCAGCAAAGGGATGATACGTATCGTCGCTTTGTTTATATTTTTTATGCAATAGCAATAAATTATAGAAATGCGGAAACCGCGTTAAACAGAATCTGTCAAGCAGAGTTAGTTAAGCAATGTTAGGCAAGGAAACATTTTTTAGGCGATATTTTAATAAAAAAAAATTGTTGTGAAACTGTGAGCAGATTTTTTCTAACATGAAATATTTTCCTTGGAACCCAAAAACACCTTCGCTTTGAGTTTTCATCAAAACGGAAGTGTGAGAGAGGAACTTTTTCAAAAAAAGCGTATAGGTAGCAATGGAGTTTTTCTAAAATTTGTAGAACAATTTCTTTAATAAAAACGCCTTCTGAAAAAGGTCTTCCCTTCGTAAGTATGCTTGTGCTTATAAAGCTTGACAGATCCCTTTTTAACAACATTTCTGCAATTTTCATTATCATTTTGGGAAACCCATTCCTTATACTTTCGCAAAAGCATATTTTTCCCCCCAAATAATATTGTTTCTTTCCTGACCCTCATATTTATCAAAATCTTTATGAAAAGAATTATAATGTCTCTTGATATTATATCCCCGGTTCCAAATAGAAGCCTGGCATAAGAGACATTGCATTTTCTTAAAGGGATCTGAAATCATGAAAAAATGTTTATCAGCCATTTTTAGGTCGCGCATAAATATTATCATACAATTTTTGCGCTAAATCGATCACGTTGTTACTTCCTTGCTGTCGGTTAAGCAACTGACGCGAACATAGTAAATTTTACCAAGTAGCGCAACTAACAGCTGATCGGTGAAATTCGCACATTCACACGCACAGTTCTCGACTCAGTTTCAAAAAAAAACTTTAGATTATTTAGCTTAAATTTTAAAGTGAGATAATCCTTACTAATTGATATATATATAGAATATATAAGGCGTTTTTGTTGTTATTAAAAGAATCTTTTTATTTATATTAAAGTTTTTATCATTTATTTTTGAATTTTATTTTAACAATTTCATGCGATTTTAAAGCATTTTCGTGCATATACGTTTTGACATTACATTTCATACACGTTCTTATTTGCAATTCTCATTGTTTCTAAATTCGTAAACAATTACTGTGGATATTCTGTGTGATTTTTCGAAAAAATTTATTATTTTTGTGAAATTGTATACTTAATCTGTGGTATTGTGGTGGGCAAAAAGTCTTTATGCAAAAATACTTAGCCTCACAACGCGACAATGTATTTCGTAATGTCGAAGTACTTATATGTATATGTATTTGATGTGGAAGCTTGCATTTGAGAACACGGTTGCCACTTCAGTCCATTCCCTTCCACCCCTATATGGTCTGTGGTTCCTTTTTCTCAATTTTGGTTCTTTTTTGGCACGGTTTTGGTACTTTTATTTCTTTTTCATTGAAACAAATATTCACAACACTGCTAAAAAAATTGCCGCAAATCTATTACCCACATATAGTTTTCAATTTACTCCAACGGAATTCTTACCACGAAAGTTGCTCTATCAATAAAATGTAGCAGAACAATGACATTTCACTTGGGAGATAATTTAGGCGAGGCATTAAAAATGAAGTGTTGAATGTTCGGACAAACACATTGTCATTAATTTTTGATGAAACAACGCACTTATCAGAAAAAGACTTGTTTTAGTGTTTAGATATTTCGATCGGTGTTCAATTATTATACAGCTGAAACTTTTAAGACGCTTCATTTTTAGTCTGAGTTCAAAACTCACTCTTACTGAATCTAGGCTCTGGTATGAAGTTTAAACTGTGAATGAAAATGAAATCATCTATAAAAATAGCATCAACACAATGGCTTAGTTTCATTTACGATTTATTGAGTTTGCCCCAACGCAAATTTTTTAACCGTTCCTTACTAAAACCTAACTGCGCTATACATTTTATTTCCTTGCAATCAATCAAAACTAGGTTCACAACGTTAGATTGGTGAAAGACATAGTCTTATCCTAAAAATTTGAAAATGTGATACCTAAAGGTACACTTTATTTTTGTTTGTGCAGTTGTAACTAAAGCCAAGTGTCTCCTTTATTAAAATATTATATATAACACCCCTGAAACATCCTACAATTTTCGCTTTTTACAACAAATACGATACTCTAGTAACTTGCCGAATTGTTTGTATACTAATAAAATAAAACTAAAATTTGGTCCTTTTTTCGAGGTCTGGTCCTTTTTTCGATGAATTTTGGTCCCAAATGACAACATGGTGTGGCAACCGTGTTTGAGAATGCACGTGGTAAAGTTGCATTTTTCCGAACTTAATTTTTTTTTAAATAATGAAATAGTAGTATGCAAGCGACTGCCAAAGTAGTAGACATGTACATGAATATTATGAACAAAGTTTAAAGCTAAAAAAAATTTCTTTGAAATATAATCTAAGAGAAGATGGACACGAGGCATAGCTTCATAGAGGCGTATTAGGCGCAGCATAAGCAATCTTGAGGTGTAGAGAGATCTTAGCTGCATGCTATATTTTGCAGGCGTCTACGAAGCTATGCCTCTTGTGTATCTTGCCTAAGTTCAACTTTTTAGGAGATCTAACATTTTTAATTAATATTGATAAATAACACCTAGAGCAAATACGCTTAAGGTGACTTTTGCGTCGTTTTGGCACTTGCGTTGCGTCTACATCTGACTTTGAACACACGTGCTTTACTTGCTTCAATCCATAAGCAACGCAACGCAAACGGCAAAGCAACACACACATAATTAAAATATTACGTTCTTCTTGAAGTTTCTTGCATTTTAGAAAAAAAAAAAAACCGATTTTCTATCGCCGTTCAACTAAATACAAAAAATAATTTTGTATTCATGTCGATTTTGTGATCGATCAGGAGAGACGATGGAACATATCCTCCTGGAACCCGACGCAATCTGATGAGGGCACAATAGATCAAAGGTCGCATTGCAATCCCCAATAAATTTTCTATCTATCTTCATGTTATAACAATAGTGCTATTTCATTTTTCCTCATGTGACAGGGGAACTTTTAACGTCTGTTATTTTAAAGTAAGCCTTATTTGACGAATCACTGAACGATTTCTTTCAAATAAAGTGTTTGTTAGCGTTTACCGAAGATGGTGAAAACGGCCCCTGGAATTGTTAGCTTATATAGCCAGGCCCGACGAGAAGGGGAGGAATGGGGGGATTCCCCCCGGGCCCGGGGTTTCTCAGGGTGCCCGCGATTTAGTGGTACTAAGACATTTTTTTAATTCAGGAGAGTTTTTAGTTGCTCCATGAGCAAATTTTAAGCCGAATTTCAAAAGCAACGAATATTGATAATGATTTTTTGCCTGGGTCTGAGGAGACAATAAAAACATCAAACAAAAATGTATGTTTACATGAATCCGAAATCGTAAAGTTTTCGTGGTGACACTGATGAAGGTTCATCTTCAAAAAGTCTTCCAACAATACCACCAACTCTTTATCAAAGTCCAGATTATTTAAAAGACTTCGATATCGGTACCGTGAATAATGAGTTTTTGCGATCTGAAGAAGTCAACGAAATAATTCGTCGAGGTCATCAAAAGTGTCATGTTATTTTTCCACGTGATTGTGATGACGTGGTATTTCCTACCTCGTTTTTAAACAGAATCTTGCCAAATGGAGACAAAGTGGAGCGTCACTGGTTAGTGTGAAGTGCCATGGCAATGTTTTTTTTTTCCTACCATGTCGTCTGTTAAGCACCAATACTTTAAATTGACTTAAAAATTTGCTGTCCTGGCAAATATTCGAAATTTCAGGAATGAAAGAAGCTATACGATAAACTACCATCACACGAAAATACTCAAGATCATTTTTGTGATTTTCCGGTCAATTTATTTATAACATTTACTAATTCTTACTTAGGCTTTTTTGACCATTAGCGTTTGGTGCAAATAAAAACAAACTTATTTCACCATTCCAACCCGACGTTTCGCTAGTCTCTCTAGCTTTTTCAAGGGCGATCTGTGTATTTTAATAACAAAAAGCAATACATTAATATAAAAACAGAAAAGGCATAAGTGGGTAGCATTTCAATATTAGTAATCACAGTATTACATAAAAACAAATATCACAAAACAAGAGGCAAAAAACACTTTGAATAATATAACACGATTTATATAGAAAACTCACATAATTGGACTATTTAAACAAATTAGTTAGAACTAAAAATATTTTCGGTACCATTCCATAGTGGTATCATTGGCATACTAAAACGAATTAATGTTAGAGACAGAGGGTGTAGGCAGCAGCAACGTCATCTGTATCTTCCTTTTTGTTTATTGTTTTGTCTCTTCTTTGCAATATTCGCAGGCTTTCTAATGTGTACCTGGCTTTTCCTTGTTTATTTTTGTCTATGATTCTTGTGTTTTGTAGATCAGCTGCATGCCCAGTTTGCGTTGTGTGTTGACATAATGCTGTGCTTTGTTTTTTCTTTCGTATATCTGCTTCATGTTCTGCGAGCCGAACTCCTAGTGGCCGTTTTGTTGTTCCTATGTATATTTTCTTGCATTCTTCATTTTCATTGCCTTCACATGTTATTTCATATATAACGTTGTTTTGTTGGAGCTTCTCAATAGGGCTTTTTGTTTTTGTGAATATCGTCGATAACGTATGATTGGATTTGTAGGCAAATGCAATTTTGTGTTTGTTGTTGGTTAGCGTTTTGCTGAAGTTCTCCGTAAGTTTAGGTATGTATGTTACGCTAAAGTATTGTTTCGTTTCTTTTTCTCTTTGTATTGTTGTTTTATTTTGTTCGTTTTTTATTTCCATTATTTTGTGATCAAATAAACTTTTTATTAGAGTGCCCGGATAATTATTATTTTTAAGGATTTCGGTAATTTTCCTTAAGTTTTTATCCCAAAATTGTTCGTCGCTTATTGTCATGATTTTGCTTATAAGATTTTTCGCCGTGTTTATTTTATATTTTAGGGGTTGTGAAGAGAAAAAGTTTATTAGACGTCCAGAAGATAGGGGTTTTGCATACCAATCAAAAACGAGATTTCCATTACATTTGTGTATTTTGACGTCGAGGAAGGGAATGCTGCAGTCTTTTTCCATTTCATATGTAAATTGAATTTTGTTATGATAATTGTTTAGGGCTTCTAAGATCTGTTCCACGTCATTTCTTTTAACTATCGCGAAGATATCGTCAATATATTTGACTAGAAATTTTATATTAATGTCAAGTTTTTCCTTAAGTGCCTTAAGTGTGTTGTCAAGTAGGTCGTCCATAATTATATCAGCAATTGTCGGGGAGAGAGGGTTACCCATTGGCATGCCAAAAGTTTGTGCATAAATTGTGTCATTGTATTTAAAATAATTGTTGTTTAACAAGCAGAATTTTAATATGTCATGGAATTTGATCTTTGGTATATATGTTGTGGATTTTATTTAGTCCCATTTTTGCATTATTATTCGGATGGCGAGATTGGTGGGGATATTAGTGAACAGGGACACGACATCAAATGACACTAGCACTTCTTCATCATCTACAATAATATTTTAGAGTCTTTCCTTTAATTTAAACACATTCTTGACATTATACTCTTCGGACGTTACATTTTTAATTCTATCTCCTATATATTTTGCTAAATGGTAACAGGGAACATTTACGGACGATACGATAGGACGTAAGGGTGTGTTGGGTTTATGGATTTTTGGCAATCCATAAAGCCTGGGCGCAGACGCTGCTGAACACGACAATTTGTGTTTTTCTTTAAGGTTAATGTGTTTCTGTTTGTAAAGATCATCTACTATTTTATTGTTTTTATTTTGCATCGTGTGAGTTGGGTCAGCCCTGACTTTTTTGTATGTGTTTTTGTCGTCTAATAGAGTGTTCATTTTATTTATATACTAGCTCTTGTACATTACCACTGCTTTATTCCCCTTGTCTGCGTCCGTTATCACTATATTGTGTTTGTGTAAGTTTAAAAAGGCTTTACTTTTGTTGTAAGCTGCTGTAATAAATTTTTTCGCTGAGTTGTTTTTTATATTTCTTTTGAGTTGTAGAATCCGGTTACTCAATCTGTTTCTCGCCATTTCCTTTTCGCTCTCATCGTCTAATACTTGAATAGCTTGTTCCATTTCTGCTATTATATGTATGGGTGAGAAGTTCCTTTTTTTTGTAGGCAGCGCGAATTTTCTACCCAGTGAGAGAATCCATTTCACTTCTTCGGGAAAGACTATACTCGTTTTATTTACGATCCAATCGTTGTTTTCCTTTATTCCTAAGTTCCTTAATTGTTGAGTTTTTAAATTGTGTATTTTAGATGTATGTACGTGTTATGTTTCCTTTGTTATTCTCTGTCCAAAGAAGTTTTATTTGCTTTTAAATGAGGTAAAATCTATTTCGTTGAGATCGCGTTTCAGCTCTCTTTCCGTGTGATGCATGTAGTCATTCGTGATTTTTATGTCTAGGTTTGTTTGTGTTATTTCCATATTTAAAATTTTTCGAAGAAAGTTGCGTTTTGTATTATGGAGTTGTTGTTTCAATTTTTGCGATGTAGTTTCTATGGTTACGTTTTTTACCACATTCATGAGATGATTTGGTGTTAGGTCGTATGTCTTGCATTCCAACAAGAACTTGAGGCGTTCCACTTGCTTAGCCAGTTTCCCCACTTGCTTGCTGTAGTGCTTCAGTCTCATGCATGTATGTTCGCCATATTTGTATTTCATATGCTTGAAATATTGCTTCATTTTTGTTTGTCTGTTTTTGAGCTTTTGTTATTAAATTGTACTTGAAAGGAAGATACAGATGACGTTGCTGCTGCCTACACCCTCTGTCTCTAACATTAATTCGTTTTAGTATGCCAATGATACCACTATGGAATGGTACCGAAAATATTTTTAGTTCTAACTAATTTGTTTAAATAGTCCAATTATGTGAGTTTTCTATATAAATCGTGTTATATTATTCAAAGTGTTTTTTGCCTCTTGTTTTGTGATATTTGTTTTTATGTAATACTGTGATTACTAATATTGAAATGCTACGCACTTATGCCTTTTCTGTTTTTATATTAATGTATTGCTTTTTGTTATTAAAATACACAGATCGCCCTTGAAAAAGCTAGAGAGACTAGCGAAACGTCGGGTTGGAATGGTGAAATAAGTTTGTTTTTATTTGCACCAAACGCTAATGGTCAAAAAAGCCTAAGTAAGCATTAGTAAACTCAAGATCATATTAAATGTTGCGATCTTTACAAAATCTAATTCAAAAGGAGCCTACAATTGATACACCTATCAATGACCAGCTAATCATTGAAACTCAAAAGTAAATAAATTTTATATAGAATTTTGGACACTATTTTCTTTTTGGGTGAAAGAGGCCTAGCTTTCAAAGGCAAAAGGATATATCTTGGTGAACGAAACGATGGAAATTTGTTGGGCATCTAAGATCTCATAAGCCAATATGATCCGATACTTAGAGATCATTTGGAGAGAGTTTGGATTTCACAACAGCAGCACGAAAGTTTACAAGTTCACTACCTTTCCGCAGACATTTAGAACGAGTTTATAGAAATTTGTACAAAGCACGTGAGCACGCATTAGATCAAGGCAAGAAAGCCAAGTATTTTGCCATTATCGTTGATGCTACGCCTGATGCTAGTCACGTTGACTACGTTCATTTTGGGCGAACTCCATTTCAATTCGAAAACAACAAATTTTACAATTCAAGAACGGTGTTTGGCTTTCGTAAATTTTAACCAAAAAACTGGTCAGAAAGTTGATCTAATTTTCCATACTTGATTGAAGATTGTCGTGCAAAAGGGTACGATAACGGCGCCAATATGAAAGCAGCTTACAACGGAGCACTACGTCACATTCTCGACAAAAACTCGAATGCTGATTACTCGCCTTATGGAACACACAGTTTCAATTTATATGGTGTTGATGCTGCAGAATGTTGTACGGCTGCAATTACTTTCTTCGGAGTTGTACAAAAATGTTTTACTGTTTTCAGCAGCACTCCTTAACGATAGGACATCCTTAAAAAAAATGTACCGAGCTCTCTTCATGGTCTTTCAGCCAAAAGCCAAATTTGACTGCGCAAGCATACGGAGATGTTATTGGCATTCTCAAGTACATCAACAAGTTCGAATGTATCTTGCTGTCCTCAATTTGGTTGAAAAAACTGACTACCATTAATGAAAGAAACGTGGTCCTCCAAGCTAGAGACGCCACCATAGATGTTGAGGTCCGACATCTAGATACCTTATAAGCTGATTTGAAGTTGATCAGGAACCAATGGGAAACAATTTTAAACGAATGCAAAACAGTTGCTATTCAATTGAACATCTCGCCAAAGTTTCCAGACATTCGAAAGAGAAAACCCAAAAGGCGTTCTGAAGATAATTTAAATGAGATGATTACGGATGATTCAGAGTCTGATTTTAAAAACAGCACATTTCTGGTGATCGTTGATTCGGTAATCACTGGCATTACTGAACGATTTGCAGCTATGAGAAATTTGAGGGAGACGTTTTCCTTTTTGTAGCAATTTGAAGACTTGGATGAAACTGCGGTTCGGGCGAGCGCAGCAAAATTTGCCGAAAAATACAAGTAGGACATTCCTCAAAGCTTAGAATATGAAATAATTCACTTGAAACACATTTACGAAGCAAATTTTGATAAAGGTCTGCGACCATTGGAATCGCTAAATGCTATCTACATATGTTCAAAATCTGTATACGATTTTCCCCAACATTTGTGTTGCTTTACGTATCTTTTGCACTATATCTGTCACTGTAGCTAGTGCACAACGTTCCTTCAGCGTCCTTTCAAGAATCAAAAACTTTCATAGATCGTGTTCATCTCAAGAGCGAGTTTTAGAACTTGACACGCTTTGTGTTGATTCCGTTTTGGTAAGACAGTTAAATTTTGATATTATTATAAAAAATTTTCAGCGAAAAAAGTAAGTAAAGACACTCTTTCATATCCGAACTTTCTATATTGAATAATTAAATTTTATAATCATCATTAAATTTACCAGAAATGTTTTAAAATGTTACCAAATAACTAGAAAAGATTATTTGAAACAATATGTGGCTTTTAGTAAATATTCTGTGTTAATTTTATTTTCAGCTCTTAGTCCAAAAATCATTTAGTTGATGTGGCAAAAATGTTTTTTGATGTAATCCATCAATAATGATTCATGAATGAGACGTCATTAATTCAAGTTAGTCAAATGTATTAGTGGATTTTTTATAGGGGGCCCGTAAATTGTTTAGTCCCGGGCCCGGATTTCTCTCTACGGCCCTGTATATAACCAAAGAAAGTTATGCATAAGCAAAATTTAGTCAGCACAAAACGAATAGTTAGAGAAAATTTAAAATATAATGCATATGTATAAAATGCATGCAATTTATGAAATCATTTTTATTATATAAAATTAGTTTGAAATATCAGATTTGTCAATGTTATTTTAGTGCTGCTACTTTTAACACATTTATAATATTTAAGAAGAACATTTAAGAAGTAAGAAACATGATTAATGCTTACTTACATTAATACGTGTTTCATTTATTTTCATTGAGGAATAAGTTCGTAAAAATAAAAAGCACGTTTTTATAAAGTACATGTGAAGCTCCATAGATAAAATGGGTAATAGAAGGAACATTGGTTTATATATTACATTTTTAAAATGAAAATCTCCTGCTAAAAAAAGTAATAGAATGAACATGGGTTTGTACATTACATTTTTAAAATGAAAATATCCTGCTAAAAAAGGAGCAAAACCTAACTAGATTTTTTCATTTTCGTACTTAACTACACTCCCTTTTGTGATTCAGGATTTCAAGCAAATTTTGAAAAAACTCTGAACATCAATTCCTTCATTATATGACTGCCTTCCACTCTATTCGCGACATAAGCTCTATTTAAGCTGCCAAACTATATAGTAAATAATGGACACGAACATTTTGTTCTTAGCACCACTGTAGCGAAGTTACTCTCGCATTCACCAATACAGAATCACAAAAAAAATGCCGACCTATGATTTAAATCATTTATGATAATATTTATGCGCGATCTAAAAATGACTGATAAACATTTTTTCATGATTTCAGATCCCTTTAGGAAAATGCAATGTCTCTTATGTCACGCTTCTATTTGGAACCGGGGATAAAATATCAAGAGACATTATAATTCTTTTCATAAAGATTTTGATAAATATAAGGGTCTGAAAAGATACAATATTTTTTGGGGGAAAAATATGCTTTTGCGAAAGTATAAGGAATGGGTTTCCCAAAATGATAATGAAAATTGCAGAAATGCGGAAACAATATTAATAAAATTAAAGAAAAAAAACTTTTTTAAAAATAAGCTTTTATTATTGGGTAATAAAATTAACTAAAAAGTAAACAATAAATTGACTCTAAAAATTATAACACTTTATAAGTTCATTGTAACCTTTAACGATAACTAGGCTTTTTCATCTGCGACAAAAAAATTCTATATTGTACATAATTATATATTTTTAACATTAAAACTTTACACCTAAACTATTAAATCTTACAGTTTATATCATAGTCCAAATTGTTCTAATAAAAACGTGTTAAATTTTGATGGTATAATTAAGAACATTTAGGATCTCCTTTTCTTGCTATCGCAATGTAACACGCTTTTATTAGAACAATTAGGACTGTGATATAAACTGTAAGATTTAATAATTTAGGTGTAAAGTTTTAATGTTAAAAATATATAATTATGTACAATATAGAATTTTCTGAGCGTTACCGGTAAAATAGTTCCCAGAACATTATGTAACCGAATATCGTTACCAGTTCTGTTATCCGCGATTCTGGCCCAAGTGGTAACGCTGTCATCACCGAAAAACTCACCAGTGTCTGTGGAGAAATTTGAAAGGTAGTTTTCTTCGCTTTGACTGTTTCCACTTTGGACCAAAAATGGTCCCTTCCATTCCCATTTGGTCCGCTGGTCCCTTTTCTTCAATTTTTTATCCTTTTTAGGCAGTAGCCACGATTGGTACTTTTCTTTCTTTTTCACTCAGGTAAAAATTAAAAACATTGCCCAAAAATTCGCCACACTTTCGTTAGTTCCCATATAATTTTTAATTGACTTCAATGGAACTCTCACCATAAAAAATTGCTCAGACAATAAAATGTACCAGAACAATAACATTTCACTCAGGATATAATTTATGCCAGGCATTAAAAAGAAAATTGTTGGCAAACACATTGTCGTTAATTGTTGATAAAATAACCGACTTATCAAAAAAAACTCTTGTTTCATAATAATATTAATAACGGCTAGATATTTCGATCTGTTATCAACACTATGTAAATATATGAAAATAAAAATTGCTTCTCGCCTAGCATAGCTTATAGCGAGCACTGTGCCGTGAACCTAACACTTTCAAAACTTATACAAGGAAATTCTATGCATTACTTCTGGTTTGGCACGTTGATATTTAAATCTTTCTCACCCAGCTCAATGAGTTCAAGGAATTCCAGGACTATTGTGGTGTTTAGCCATGCAAGGTAATTGAAAACTAAGTATCTTGGCACAAGAAATATTTTAACTCGAAGACAGAAGGAAGCAAATGCAAAGGAGATTTGATTTCGGAAGAAATGTTTTGTATAAAATTATTCCCGCAGGTGCTAGCAGAACCCCTGAGACCTGGGATCAAAATTCACACTTACATAATCTAGGGTCTGATATGAAGTTTAAACTTTAAGGGAAAAAGAAAGCATCTATAAGAATAGCACTAACAAAATTGCCTAGTTTCATTTATGATTTACTGAGTTTTCCACATACATAATTCGGCAACACCAGAGCACAAATTTTGAACCATTTACTAAAACCTAACTGCACTATACATTTTATTGCATTGCAATCAAACATAATGCTAGAACCAAGAGCTTTGTGACCAAAACTTGACAACGTTTGGTTGGTGAAAGACATAGACTTATCCTATGTCGAAATATAGTACCATTTTTGGTTGCATCCACATATATTCGTTTGTTCAGCTTGAATTAAAGGAAAGTCTTCACTATGTTCAGTAAAATTTTATATGGAAACATCCTAAAATTTTTTATTTTATACTAATAAAATAAAACAAAAATTTGGTCCTTTTTTTCGATGAATTTTGGTCCCAAATGCAAACATGGTGTGGCAACCGTGTTCGCTTTACCGAAAATGTCTCACTTGTAGATACGAGGTTAACGAATAAACGGGACGATGTGTATATGCATATTATGCATGATAAATTTCTACATAGGTATATTGTAATTTATTCTGTGAAAGTACATAATGTAAACAAATATGTATAGCAAGAGGCAACACTTTTTTACTATTATTTTACTTATTGGCGCTTATAATTCTTTATTTTCCAGTTCTGCCTTTTTGTTGTGTGGTTATTTCGATGTAACCGCCTGCTTTTGTGGGTAAAAAATTATCCGGCTACTTTAGCGGGTAGAATACCAAAAGGGTGTAAAAGTTACTACAAGATTTCGTTACCGTGGTGAAGAATGTTGTTACCACACTAGAATCGGGGCGTTAGAGACAATTTATTGTTTACTTTTTAGTTAATTTTATTAACCAATAATAAAAGCTTATTTTTTAAAAAGTTTTTTTTTTTAATTTTATTTTTTACTTTTAAGTTAATTTTGTTAATCAAAAATAAAAGCTTAATTTTAAAAAAGTTTTTTTTCTTTAATTTTATTGTTCATTTTGTTCCCACGAGCATAGGACAAAAACGGTCAGTCCCCCCAGAGGTCCATTGTAAAGGGATAAGGGCTTCAGTACAAGAGGGTTCGCCCTGGTACCCTGAGCCGCAACGTTAGCGATATGAAATTTTTATACACCCTCATATCATTCAGCCCTCGGCACGTGCTCACCTTGGCATTGGGTCATAAATACTAATAATAAATCAGAAAAAAGCCACATTCATAACCAACAAATTTTCTCTGTGACAGAATATATCCGCAGCAATTTGAGTATGAGTACGTATAAAACAACCAAGCGCAGCTAGCCTGATCTATTTGTTTACATACAAAAGTTATTGTGTAAGTATAAGCTATGATGCATATGGATACAAGCTAAAACGGTCTCTCACGAACTATTCTCGTGTTTGGTTTGTTTTCGTATGAAATTTTTCATTGAAATACGAAGCAAAAGTTTGCTTCAAAGGGTGAATTTCAAAGCGCAACTGCTAGCCCAGCTAATCAGTTATCAGCTGAGTGAAAGAAATTGTGCTTTTGAAACAATACGTTGAATCAACTGTCAACAACCCATCGATAAAAACGTTGAGTGAATGGAGTGGAAAATTTGTACGCTCACTAATTTGCCGTAAAGTTGCAACTGTGCGTTCCAAGAAGTTATCACTAATCAACTTCGCCAGCAGTGTTGCTTTTGGAATGCGCCCTATGCTTTGTTCAACTCATTCAAATGAATTTGTATATATGTGCATACACATGCTCGCGTGCTCTTGCAACAACAAAATGTTAAATACATACATACATACATATGAATATACAGATTTTCGAGAAAACATATCGTATGTGTTTGTCAAAAGTAGCTTCACTTCGGATATCAGCATCTTCGGTTGTCAGATCTTTCGCGTTCAACGCTAACGCGGTGTCAGGATGAAAAAAGACTCTCAACCAAAGTACTGATACGAATCGGTACGTTTGAATAACCCTGACTGAGTATGAGTACACGATTTTTTATATCATGATCCGAATATATTGGGGCATATTCATAATCGAAATAAAATGTGACTAAGTTATTTGAAGCACTTTTGACAGAGAGCACATATAAAATTGTGTCAAACAGTGTTAACTAACTTAAAATCATATTTTATTGTGACTTTGCCTATGTCGCGTTCAGTTTACAACTACTTATTGCATATCTCTGCTCTGTGGGTTAAATCTGCTTTAAAATAATAGCCGTGTTTTTTTTTACACGTAAACGTCTATACGCTTATAATTTATATGGACTGCTAAGCGCCAAACTTTAAATACACCTCTGAAGTTGCTGCGCATAAAATGTGTACTACTAAATTTCAATACGCATTATATGCAGATGTAACTGAAATATGTGTTTTTGTTTCACCCCTACACTAATTCTATGTATTCTATGTGTGTCCACAATTCATCGCAACTGATTTAGCTATATGTTATACACAGGCATACAACAGAGGGTCGTGTCTCCGCTTTTCGGTACACGCTGTAGCTAGTTGTTTAACCACTGCCGCTAGATGGGTCTCCTAAGCATTATCTAAGCGAGGATAGGCGTTTTTTCACGCGCAAACGTAACATATACGCGTGTATAAAAAAACACGGCTAATATTGCAACTTTCGCTTAGCTAAAATTCCATCGCCAAAAATCTGTAAAACAAAATCAAGTGCGCAGAAAAGTATGCAACACTTACTGATAAGAGCCTAACCGCGTTAGCGTTCGTTGTATCACAGAATTTTTACACTTTGAAAATGACGGCTGTTGTTTGCAAGGTTGCATTCCTTTAAGTGTTCGTTTTCACCATCTGGATTAACAAAGTCATGAGGCTGGGCATTCGCGCATTTTTAGTGATGTAAATTGCATGGCGCCAGCGCCAATGCGGTGCCAGCTCAATGGTAGCTCATTGACGAAATGACTCCAAACGAATTTTTGACGCTACTTCGTAGTGAGTGTGTAGTACATTTCACTTGCGCTATTGAGTGAAACGACTTTTGTGTGTCAGGCACGAGTTTGGTGTTATTGGCGCTACTGGCAATGATGACACTGAGCTGATGACGGTAGCCCTGGTAGTTCAGCTTTTGAATCAGAGAAAGAATTGATGAGCCGTGTAAATTATTATGGCTTTGGCCGTGTCAATTATTATGGTGTATTTGTATATTTTAGATTTAATGCACAATTAATATGTGTGTGTTTGAGCGGCCAAATAATAACAGTAGTATTTCTAAAGTGCTGCTTAGTCGATGGAATGTCGCTAATTTCCTAGCGATGATCAGAAGATTGTCAATATTTCGTTCAACGGACGCGCGAAATTGCCACATCTGCTCAAATTTTACAAGATTTTCCATTCTTGATTTAACTTAAGCTGTTATGCCAATATTTTTCAGCCAGCTTTTTTCAAATAGGTAATTTTTCCAAAAGCAAAATAAATTACAGAAAAGATTACAGAGTTAAACAGCCTTAAAAATTCAGCTATGTAGGTTATACACAGAAATACAACATAGGGTTGTGTCTCTGCTTTTCGCAAGCGTGAGATTCATCACGAGTGACACGCGTGATTCACCACGTCTAAATATCACAATCCACGGTTAGGTACCGGCGGGTTTGTATGGGACTTAGGCTGTTATGCCAAAGTAAACACAAATCTTTACCGATAACTGTGTTATCGATAAATTTATCGAATTCTAGCAAAGTGATATTGCATTGTCATCGGAGTTATACATGTGTGCAAAATTTCAGCTCAATCGTACACCGGGAAGTGTATCAAATTTAACTTGCAAGATTCCATTACATACAACAGCCAAGTGAAGGTAAATAAAAGCTTATAAAAAGGGATCTGTCAAACTTTATAAGCACAAGCATACTTACGAAGGGGAGACTTTTTCAGAAGGCGTTTTTATTAAAGAAATTGTTCTACAAATTTTAGAAAAACTCCATAGCTCCCTATACGGTTTTTTTGAAAAAGTTCCTTCCTCACACTTCCGTTTTGATAAAAACTCAAAGCGAAGGTGTTTTTGAGTGCCGAGGAAAATATTTCATGTTCGAAAAAATCAGTTTCACAACAATTTTTTTTATTAAAACATCGCCAAAAAAATTTTTCCTTGCCTAACATTGCTTAACTAACTCTGCTTGACAGATTCTGTTTAACGCGGTTTCCCCATTTCTATAATTTATTGCTATTGCATAAAAAATATGAACAAGTCGATGATACATGTCATCACTTTGCTGTCTGCAACACGACTGGCATAAAAATTCTGTTCTAACACCACTGTGGCGCAATTGACTTTTCGCTCTCAACAGCAACTGAAATGTAGAGCATAAGAATACGTGTGAAGAGCGTAATACACAGATGGGGTACCTTTGCCGGCCTATGATTTAAATTGTAAACATACAGAGAGGAAACGTTTTATTATATGCCAGAGAGCTTCTTTGCTCCTGTATTTGCAGATCCACCGATGAAAGCGCTTCCATGTGTGTGTGTCTGCTTGGTTTCTGGCTGCATTAGCTGGTTTCAATTTAATTATTTTTCCTAAAAATTTCTCTCCGCACAAAAAATTTAAGAATTAAGTTAAAAGCTATTTGTGGGTTGTTTTTATGCCAACCTTTTGATATTTTATTGGGACGTTTACGCTCCGTCCTGTTCTGGGGTCATCCAAGAGGATTGAAAAAAATGGAAGAGTTAGAACATATGTATATTTTTTTTCTTTGATCGGCGTTGATATAACAACTTTCAGAAAGCGAAATAGTTAAAACCATGAAAAGGAAAAAACTCTCAAACCGGAACAGGAGTGTCGTTGATAACTTTTTGTCACTTCTAATAGGTACGCAAAGGTGCAGATATATAGGAATATACACGTGCACTCCTCCAAATACACTGGAAAACTGTATTTTTTCACTTTTTTTACACGTAAACGTCTATACGCTTATAATTTATATGGACTACTAAGCGCCAAACTTTAAATACACCTCTGAAGTTGCTGCGCATAAAATGTGTACTACCAAAGATTTTAAAAATTATAAGATGGTACATTGTAGACTTGTAAAACTTTGTGGAACGGCTGCGCGAGGAATTCACCATACTTTTTGCTATGCTGTCCGCCTCAACATAGCTGATATTTTAAGGCTGTTTAACTCTGTAATCTTTGCTGTAATTTATTTTGCTTTTGGAAAAATTACCTATTTGAAATAAGCTGGCTGAAAAATAATGGCATAACAGCTTAAGTTAAATCAACAATGGAAAATATTGGAAAATTTGAGCAGATGTGGCAATTTCGCGCATTCGTTGAACCAAATGTTGACAATCTATTGATCATCACTAGGCAATTAGCTACATTCCATCAACTAAGCAGCACTTTAGCAATACTGCTGTTATTATTTGGCTGCTCAAACACACCCATATTAATTGTGCATTAAATATAAAATATACAACTCAAAAATGGCTCCGGTTGTTATGTCCGCAGCATTTATTTGGTTCAAATACACAACCAATAATAGCCAAAGCCATAATAATTTACACGGGTCATCAATTCTTTCCCTGATTCAAAAGCTGAACTTCCAGCGCTACCGTCATCAGCTCAGTTTCATCATTGCCAGTAGCGCCAATAACACCAAACTCGTGCCTGACACATAAAAATCGTTTCACTCAATAGCGCAAGTGAAATGTACTACGCACGCACTACTAAGTAGCGTCAAAAAATTTGCTTGGAGTGATTGCGTCAATGAGCTACCATTGAGCTGGCACCGCATTGGCGCTGGCGCCATACAATTTACATCATTAAAATTGCGCGAATACCCAGGCTCATGACTTTTTTAATTCAGATGGTGAAAACGAAGCAGGGGCAAAACGTATGGTGTATTCCTCGCGCAGCCGTTCCACTTTGTGGAAAATGAACGACTCTACAATGCTCCCTCTTATTAATCTACACTCTTTGGTACTACTAACTTTCAATACGCTTTATATGCAGATGTAACTGAAATATGTGTTTTTGTTTCACCCCCTACACTAATTCTATGTATTCTATGTGTGTCCACAATTCTTCGCAACTGATTTAGCTATATGTTATACACAGGCATACAACAGAGGGTCGTGTCTCCGCTTTTCGGTACACGCTGTAGCTAGTTGTTTAACCACTGCCGCTAGATGGGTCTCCTAGGCATTATCTAGGCGAGGATAGGCGTTTTTTTTTCACGCGCAAACGTAGACCTAAACGCGTGTATAAAAAAACACGGCTAATATTCCAACTTTCGCTTAGCTAAAATTCCATCGCCAAAAATCTGTAAAACAAAATCAAGTGCGCAGAAAAGTATGCTACACTTACCCATAAGAGCCTAACCGCGTTAGCGTTCGTTATATCACAGAATTTTTACACTTTGAAAATGACGGCTGTTGTTCGCAAGGTTGCATTCCTTTGAGTGTTCGTTTTCACCATCTGGATTAACAAAGTAATGAGCCTGGGCATTCGCGCAATTTTAGTGATGTAAATTGCATGGCGCCAGCGCCAATGTGGTGCCAGCTCAATGGTAGCTCAACGAAATGACTACAAGAGAATTTTTGACGCTACTTCGTAGTGAGTGCGTAGTACATTTCACTTGCGCTATTGAGTGAAACGACTTTTGTGTGTCAGGCACGAGTTTGGTTTTATTGGCGCTACTGGCAATGATGACACTGAGCTGATGACGGTAGCGCTGGTAGTTCAGCTTTTGAATCAGAGAAAGAACTGATGACCTGTGTAAATCATTATAGCTTTGGCCGTGTAAATTATTATGGTGTATTTGTATATTTTAGATTTAATGCACAATTAATATGTGTGTGTTTGAGCGGCCAAATAATAACAGTAGTATTGCTAAAGTGCTGCTTAGTTGATGGAATGTCGCTAATTTCCTAGCGGTGATCAGCAGATTGTCAATATTTCATTCAACGGACGCGCGAAATTGCCACATCTGCTCAAATTTTCCAAGATTTTCCATTCTTGATTTAACTTAAGCTGTTATGCCAATATTTTTCAGCCAGCTTTTTTCAAATAGGTAATTTTTCCGTGGTGTGATGGTGGCGTGCTCCGCCTATCACACCGTATGCCCTGGGTTCAACTCCCGGGCAAAGCAACATCAAAATTTTAGAAATAAGATTTTTCAATTAGAAGAAAATTTTTCTAAGCGGGGTCGCCCCTCGGCAGTGTCTGGCAAGCGCTCCGATTGTATTTCTGCCATGAAAAGCTCTCAGTGAAAACTCATCTGCCTTGCAGATGCCGTTCGGAGTCGGCATAAAACATGTAGGTCCCGTCCGGCCAATTTGTAGGGAAAAATCAAGAGGAGCACGACGCAAATTGGAGGAGAAGCTCGGCCTTAGATCTCTTCGGAGGTTATCGCGCCTTACATTTATTTGTTTTTAACTGAAATATGTGTTTTTATTTCACCCCCTACATTAATTCTATGTATTCTATGTGTGTCCACAATTCATCGCAACTGTCTTAGCTATATGTTATACACAGGCATACATCAGAGGGTCATGTCTCCGCTTTTCGGTACACGCTGTAGCTGTTGCTAGTTGTTTAACCACTGCCGCTAGATGGTCTCCTAAGCATTCTCTAAGCGAGGATAGGCGTTATTTTTTTCACGCGCAAACATAAACCTATACGCGTGTATAAAAAAACACGACTAATATTCCAACTTTCGCTTAGCTAAAATTCCATCGCCAAAAATCTGTAAAATAAAATCAAGTGCGCAGAAAAGTATGCAACACTTACCGATAAGAGCCTAACCGCGTTAGGGTTCGTTATATCACAGAATTTTTACACTTTGAAAATGACGGCTGTTGTTTGCAAGGTTGCATTCCTTTGAGTGTTCGCTGTCACCATCTGGATTAACAAAGTCATGAGCCTGGGCATTCGCGCAATTTTAGTGATGTAAATTGCATGGCGCCAGCGCCAATGCGGTGCCAGCTCAATGGTAGCTCATTAACGAAATGACTCCAAGAGAATTTTTGACGCTACTTCGTAGTGAGTGCGTAGTACATTTCACTTGCGCTATTGAGTGAAACGACTTTTGTGTGTCAGGCACGAGTTTGGTGTTATTGGCGCTACTGGCTATGATGACACTGAGCTGATGACGGTAGCGCGGGTAGTTCAGCTTTTGAATCAGAGAAAGAATTGTTGACCCGTGTAAATTATTACGGCTTTGGCCATGTAAATTATTATGGTGTATTTGTATATTTTAGATTTAATGCACAATTAATATGTGCGTGTTTGAGCAGTCAAATAATAACAGTAGTATTGCTAAAGTGCTGCTTAGTGGATGGAATGTCGCTAATTTCCAAGCGGTGATCAGCAGATTATCAATATTTCATTCAACGGACGCGCGAAATTGCCACATCTCCTCAAATTTTCCAAGATTTTCCATTCTCGATTTAACTTAAGCTGTTATTCCAATATTTTTCAGCCAGCTTTTTTCAAATAGGTAATTTTTCCAAAAGCAAAATAAATTACAGAAAAGATTACAGAGTTAAACAGCCTTAAAAATTCAGCTATGTTTGTTATACACAGAAATACAACAGAGGGTTGTGTCTCTGCTCTTCGGAAGCGTGAGATTCACTTCGCGTGACACGCGTTATTCACCACGTCTAAATATCACAATCCACGGTTAAGTACCGGCGGGTTTGTATGGGACTTAGGCTGTTATGCCAAAGTAAACACAAATCTTTACCGATAACTGTGCTATCGATTAATTTATCGAATTCTAATAAAGTAATATTGCATTGTCATCGGAGTTATACATGCGTGCAAAATTTCAGCTCAATCGGACACCGGGAAGTGTATCAAATTTAACTTGCAAGATTCCATTACATACAACAGCCAAGTGAAGGTAAATAAAAGCTTATAAAAAGGGATCTGTCAAACTTTATAAGCACAAGCATACTTACGAAGGGGAGACTTTTTCAGAAGGCGTTTTTATTAAACAAATTGTTCTACAAATTTTAGAAAAACTCCATAGCTACCTATACGCTTTTTTTGAAAAAGTTCCTCTCTCACACTTCCGTTTTGATGAAAACTCAAAGCGAAGGTGTTTTTGAGTGCCGAGGAAAATATTTCATGTTAGAAAAAATCTGCTCACAGTTTCACAACAATTTTTTTATTAAAACATCGCCTAAAAAATGTTTCCTTGCCTAGCATTGCTTACAGATTCTGCTTGACAGATTCTGTTAAACGCGGTTTCCCCATTTCTATAATTTATTGCTATTGCATAAAAAATATGAACAAAACGATGATACATGTCATCACTTTGCTGTCTGCAACACGACTGGCATGAAAATTCTGTTCTAACACCACTGTAGCGCAATTGACTTTTCGCTCTCAACAGCAACTGAAATGTAGAGCATAAGAATACGTGTGAAGAGCGTAATACCCAGATGGGGTACCTTTGCCGACCTATGATTTAAATTGTAAACATGCAGAGAGGAAAAGTTTTATTACATGCCAGAGAGCTTCTTTGCTCCTGTACTTGCAGATCCACCGATGAAAGCGCTTCCATGTGTGTGTGTGCTTGGTTTCTGGCTGCATTAGCGGGTTTCAATTTAATTATTTTTCCTAAAAATTTCTCTCAGCACAAAAAATTTAAGAATTAACTTAAAAGCTATTTGTGGGTTGTTTTTATGCCAACCTTTCGATATTTTATTGGGACGTTTACGCTCCGTCCTGTTCTGGGGTCATCTAAGAGGATTGAAAAAATGGAGAAGTTAAAACATATGTATGTTTTTTTTTTCTTTGATCGGCGTTGATATAACAACTTTCAGAAAGCGAAATAGTTAAAACCATGAAAAGGAAAAAACTCTCAAACCGGAACAGGAGTGTCGTTGATAACTTTTTGTCACTTCTAATAGGTACGCAAAGGTGCAGATATATAGGAATATACACGTGCACTCCTCCAAATACACTGGAAAGCTGTATTTTTTCACTTTTTTTACACGTAAACGTCTATACGCTTATAATTTATATGGACTACTAAGCGCCAAACTTTAAATACACCTCTGAAGTTGCTGCGCATAAAATGTGTACTACTAAATTTCAATACGCTTTATATGCAGATGTAACTGATATATGTGTTTTTGTTTCACCCCCTACACTAATTCTATGTATTCTATGTGTGTCCACAATTCTTCGCAACTGATTTAACTATATGTTATACACAGGCATACAACAGAGGGTCGTGTCTCCGCTTTTCGGTACACGCTGTAGCTAGTTGTTTAACCACTGCCGCTAGATGGGTCTCCTAGGCATTATCTAGGTGAGGATAGGCGTTTTTTTTTCACGCGCAAACGTAGACCTAAACGCGTGTATAAAAAAACACGGCTAATATTCCAACTTTCGCTTAGCTAAAATTCCATCGCCAAAAATCTGTAAAACAAAATCAAGTGCGCAGAAAAGTATGCAACACTTACCGATAAGAGCCTAACCGCGTTAGCGTTCGTTATATCACAGAATTTTTACACTTTGAAAATGACGGCTGTTGTTTGCAAGGTTGCATTCCTTTGAGTGTTCGTTGTCACCATCTGGATTAACAAAGTCATGAGCCTGGGCATTCGCGCAATTTTAGTGATGTAAATTGCATGGCGCCAGCGCCAATGCGGTGCCAGCTCAATGGTAGCTCATTAACGAAATGATTCCAAGAGAATTTTTGACGCTACTTCGTAGTGAGTGCGTAGTAAATTTCACTTGCGCTATTGAGTGAAACGACTTTTGTGTGTCAGGCACGAGTTTGGTTTTATTGGCGCTACTGGCAATGATGACACTGAGCTGATGACGGTAGCGCTGGTAGTTCAGCTTTTGAATCAGAGAAAGAATTGATGACCTGTGTAAATCATTATGGCTTTGGCCGTGTAAATTATTATGGTGTATTTGTATATTTTAGATGTAATGCACAATTAATATGTGTGTGTTTGAGCGGCCAAATAATAACAGTAGTATTGCTAAAGTGCTGCTTAGTGGATGGAATGTCGCTAATTTCCAAGCGGTGATCAGCAGATTGTCAATATTTCATTCAACGGACGCGCGAAATTGCCACATCTCAAATTTTCCAAGATTTTCCATTCTCGATTTAACTTAAGCTGTTATTCCAATATTTTTCAGCCAGCTTTTTTCAAATAGGTAATTTTTCCAAAAGCAAAATAAATTACAGAAAAGATTACAGAGTTAAACAGCCTTAAAAATTCAGCTATGTTTGTTATACACAGAAATACAACAGAGGGTTGTGTCTCTGCTCTTCGGAAGAGTGAGATTCACTTCGCGTGACACGCGTTATTCACCACGTCTAAATATCACAATCCACGGTTAAGTACCGGCGGGTTTGTATGGGACTTAGGCTGTTATGCCAAAGTAAACACAAATCTTTACCGATAACTGTGTTATCGATTAATTTATCGAATTCTACCAAAGTAATATTGCATTGTCATCAGAGTTATACATGTGTGCAAAATTTCAGCTCAATCGGACACCGGGAAGTGTATCAAATTTAACTTGGAAAATTCCATTACATACAACAGCCAAGTGAACGTAAATAAAAGCTTATAAAAAGGGATCTGTCAAGCTTTATAAGCACAAGCATACTTACGAAGGAGAGACTTTTTCTGAAGGCGTTTTTATTAAAGAAATTGTTCTACAAATTTTAGAAAAACTCCATAGCTCCCTATACACTTTTTTTGAAAAAGTTCCTCTCTCACACTTCCGTTTTGATGAAAACTCAAAGCGAAGGTGTTTTTGAGTGCCGAGGAAAATATTTCATGTTAGAAAAAATCTTCTCACAGTTTCACAACAATTTTTTTTATTAAAACATCGCCTAAAAAATGTTTCCTTGCCTAACATTGCTTAACTAACTCTGCTTGACAGATTCTGTTTAACGCGGTTTCCCCATTTCTATAATTTATTGCTATTGCATAAAAAATATGAACAAGTCGATGATATATGTCATCACTTTGCTGTCTGCAACACGACTGGCATGAAAATTCTGTTCTAACACCACTGTGGCGCAATTTACTTTTCGCTCTCAACAGCAACTGAAATGTAGAGCATAAGAATACGTGTGAAGAGCGTAATACACAGATGGGGTATCTTTGCCGACCTATGACTTATGCGGCAGTTACCCACCGACGTGTGCCGTACGTACGGACGTTTGTCGTACGAGGCA
The DNA here is from genome assembly GCF_040869045.1 of Eurosta solidaginis. Taxonomy (NCBI): domain Eukaryota; kingdom Metazoa; phylum Arthropoda; class Insecta; order Diptera; family Tephritidae; genus Eurosta; species Eurosta solidaginis. The sequence continues at coordinate 174,531,005 of NC_090319.1, read as the reverse complement.
CGTTTGACCGAATTCTCAAGCCCGTAGGAATCAATGTGTGCGTCTGTGTACATGTACATAACATATTTGTGTGTGTATTGTTTATTACAAAGCACTGTTGCCATTGGCCAGTTTGCATGCATACTTATGGAAACATCAACTTTTTCCAATTTAATTTTTGATATTGCAAAAGGCCGGAATAAATATTAAATAAGTATAAATAGATTACATATTTATAATCTGCACTTTTACATAATTATTTCGAATTATTTTCACAATTTTTCAAACTTTAATTAGGTGTTTTTGCATAAAAGTGCAAACGGTCAAAAATTAGCGCACAAAAGTTTACTAGGCAACTCTGTCTAGTGAGAGAGCGATCAGCTGACACGTTCTTTCGGAAAAAATCAAAATTGTTTTGATTTCTACGTTCCGGGCTACGTACGTACGGGCGTTGCACGTCGGTGAGTTTTCGTTTACATTGCACACTCATAAGATAGGTCGTGTCAGCTGACACGTTTTTGGTACGTACGTTCGTGAGTAACTGCCGCATTAAATTGTAAACTCTGTATGTTTAGTCAAAAAATATTCAGAAAGCTGAATTAAAAATTATTATAAATTTATGATCTCCTAAAGTAAACACATTTGATTCAAATATGTGCTTGAAACAATATATTCAGTGTTTGATCATCTAAAGTATTCATATTTGATTATTTCTTTTGTTCAATTGTATGGTAACTCATTATTTTGTCAGAAAGAGTAATCAAATTATATTGATATGTAGGGAAATTGAAAATTTAATCACCTAAATGGTTGGTGGGTATAAGCAAACCTAGATTGGTATATATGTACACACATATATTCCTAAACTAAAGATCAGCCTACACCCCCATTTCCCACCCACTTCATTGATACCAATATATCCATGCATAAGCTAACAAATGTTTGTACATTCACATGTTCAAATAAAAGACCAACTGTTTCAATCAACCACTTCCAACAAAAATTATTCTTACGCACAAGCATATGTACAAATCTATGTTCATATGTAAGCTAAGAAATATTTTTATATTCGCATGTTGATAAAGAAAACAAAATTCACTTCAACCATCCAACCATACGCACAAGCACACATACATATTTACATATGTATGCTCATTTTTTGTATGTAAATCACAAAATCCTGAAAACTAGCTTCCTCTTGATTTTTCATTCATAAATTCTTCTTCTTAAGTTGTCCAAATTGATGATAGAATTTTGCAATTCGGCAACATGGCATTTGATAAAATCGTCAAAAGACAAATTTTTGCGATTTTATTAATTCCAACTTCGATGCATATTGGGGGTATTCATTATGACGAGCATAACTACTTTCATAACCCCGCACTTTTTTTTGAAATAATACCAAACTATTTATAAGCCTGTATGAAAGTACTAATATGGTAGTAAAAAATGCAAATAAACATGCACAGATATTGCCTAGTAAATGTTCACTAACATATTAGCAATATAATCTAAAAATTTCCATCCATTGTTCATATAAATTATTGCAAATAATTTTCTCATATCCTGAATTGCCGAGTTGTCACAGCTTATGAACATTTTTATTTGCTATTTGAAACCCCCTATCATATTCTGCCGAAAAATTGTTCGCGCAGTCACGCAGCCAAATTTGCAGCAACTGTGTTGGCCCGAATTCGCACTGTGACGTCATACTGTATATGCTGACTTGTTTATCACATGTCAGTACAAAGTAAGAATTTTACATTATTTTCATAGATAAAAATTAATATATGGGAGCGGTGAAATAAATTAAAGTAATTTTGCGAAGAAATATAACATTATTTCGCAAATGAGCAATAAATTCGCTTATTTTAATTTTATAATAAATTCCCCTTTTAGCTGTGAGTTATTAAAGGTATAAACGGCAACACTTTTAACCACCGACGACACATAATTTGGCTCGTGCCTATTGTATTTCGTCGGCTAATTGCTACGAGCATTGATATTTACATATCCATGGCCGTATACGCTGATTGCCATAATTGATTTGGTCGCTTCATAACGCGGAAAGCGACAAGTTGTTTTATTAATAACTTAAGACACTGCCACAGCATCAAAGCGACCAAGCTTTTTATACATGTCTGCCTTTAATTGGAGTATTATTGAATATGTATGCACATTTGTACTTTTTTGCTTAGGTTTGTATTTTCATACATATATATTCAATGATACAATACAATGCTCAACATCTGATCAACAGGCACATGTCTTTTGTGTATTGTTGGTCTTATTTATATATTTAAGGGTTGATTTGAGGCAGGTCAAATGTATTTAAGTTTGACTTGGCTTATCAAACCTGCCTTTGAAAATATTCAAGTACATAGGTACTTACATCATTGTACTAAATAACACATATAAAATGCTTTAGGACATTTCTTTATAGGTACCTCCCCTCCCACCCATAGACCAAATAATAACTAAATAATTTTTTATTAATTCAATTGTTATCAAATATTTTATTTATTTAAATTTTTCAATTTATTGATAAATTCATACTTCATGGTTAATATGCATACATTTTATGCAAATTAACGTTTTATAGATATGCAATGGATTTCGTGTGCACAGAAATTCCAAGTGTGCAAATGCCGTCGGCAAAACACTATTTGCATGCATATTTCAATTTGCATACATTTTCCTAACATTTTAATTTATTAACAAAAAGGGATGGGATAATTCATAAATGTATGATTAATTTACATACATTTCATGAAGGGGCATATTTTGGGTATATGAATAGGTTTTTGTTTGTAAAGAAATAAGCAAAATTTCTGCAATTTGCTGCAACATAAAACAAGCAAATATATTGCTATTATTATATTAATTAAGTTCAAATTCATATTAAATCATAAAACAAGCAAATATATTGCTACAAGTAATAAAATTTAAATTTAATTAATCCTATTAAATACCTATATTCCCACAAAGAAATCATATTAAGAGAAAATCCAAGGAATTTATACACCAGCTGAAACTGTTGACAGAGAATTTTCTGCTGTTAACTGGTTAACATTGAAATTGGATTGTGTGTGGTGAAGTGCAAGACGTGTTCACATGCAAAAAAGTTGGAATCTAGCAAAAACGCCTTCTCATTGTGTTTATATTCTCTGCTTATGTCATTAGAAACTTACGTGAATTTTTGCGGAATGTATTGTATTGTATTGTATTGCATTTATTTCAATATATATCAGTACAATAAGATTCTTAAATTTTTTATAGCACAACAGCATTCATAAACAAATTCACATCAAAATAAAGCTTGCGATTTGTAAAAGTTAAAAAGTAAAAGTTATAGTTACAAAAAAAATGAATAGTATTAAAATAAAATTTTAAACTACAACTGACGGTTTCAACATAAAGAGATAGCTGGCCATTCTTCTATGTTCCTGGAGTAAGGCTACTAAAATATGCATAAAGCGTTTGTTTAAAGTTGCTTTTGTTTAACTTATTCCTTATACTTGACGGAATGGAGTTCCAAAGACGAATAGTGTTGACGAAAAAAAGTCTTGCTGATGTTACCGAGTTAAATTGTGGTACAATTAAGTCACTTAGACGAGCTGACCTAGTAAAAACTAATTTTTTATGCAAATAGTTCGGCGTGGCCAACATCATGAGTTTAAATAAAAATATGCAATTCCTTGCCTTCAAATAATTTAAGATGCCACAACCAAGGAGATGGTGTCTCCAGGGGGAAATATGATCGAACCTGGGCACACCATATACATAACGCGTGATGTTATTAAACAGGACTTCAACCTTATGCGCGGAGTGAGAATCCAGCTTACTATATATCAGCTCAGAAGACGTTATTATAGGCAAAATGAGTTGCAAAGCAAGTTGACGCCTTGTGCTAGTAGGGGTATATAGACTAGACTGCCGCAGATTGCGTAGGGTTAGATACACCTTGCTGACAACCGAATTTATATGGTCTTTGCACAAAAGCTTAGAATTTATTATGAATCCTAGGTTCTTGATTTTATCAACAACTTGGAGGTTCACATTATTTATATTTACTCGTATGTCAAGTGACCCAAGATTTTTGCTGATAGGTAGCACAAAGGACTTATCACAATTTAGTAACAAACCAGTTTCAGTCGCCCCTTTGTATATCAATGACAAGTCATCATTGATGTGACAGCAAAGACGGTCAACTTGCTTGAACGAGTCAGATAAATAGAGCTGGATATCATCCGCATATGCATGAAATCTCACATATTGACACACTCCAAAAATATCATTAAGAAAGAGGCTGAAAATCAGAGGGCCAAGAATGGATCCCTGGGGTACTTCCATAGTCAGCTCTTTCAGTTGTGACATCTCAGAACCAATTCGGACCTGGTATCTGAATGTTAAGTAACTATTCATTAAGCTCAGAGCATGGTTACTAAACCCAAAGTAAAATTTCAGCTTGGAACCATAATACTTGCGTTTCTCTAGCCTTGTTATATATGTAGCCCTATTTCTAGAAAATTTGAAGGCTTGCCAGTTTTCCTGTGTAGGTATTCTTCTCCACGTAGAATGTAACCTATTTCTCTCTTTGATAGCAATTTAAACATTCTTCGTAAACCAGGGGTAAGACGAGCACTTAACAGAGACTTCACGTACAGGCACATATTTGTCAAAAACAGATTTAAGGACATTTACAAGAAAATCAAGTTTTTCGTCAATAGTTTCAAGAATCCAGCATAAGCTCCAGTCAATAATACTAAGATCAGAAAAAAGGGCAGCTTCGTTTACGTTGCGGAAGTCACGATAGGTAAAGCACCGGCTTAGATGATCTCTGTTTATATCTAAGCAGCAAAAAATTAGATCATGGTTGTTTAGGGCACCAGCCTAAATATTCGCTACCACCCTAATGCACATTTTTTGGCAATATTATTATTTACCGGTAACGGCCCACCCCTGCCGAGCGCTAACTTCAAAGGGGAAAAACTCGACGAAAGTTAGCTATCGGCAGGTGGTGCGGACCTTTTTCGTTTTTAAATCCTTCTTTCTATTTTGGAACGTTCACGAGCCAGCAGCTATCTCACAGGTGAGTTATCATATTACGTATCTTTTCATAGTTTGTGCATATAACTTACGCTATAATCGCACTTTGCTATTGTGATTCTTTTTAATAATTGCGATTTTAACATTAGAATTTGCACTTGGCAAGTGTCTGGCAATCAGCCACCAATATTTCGATTTTGAACTGTAATTTAGCCAACAATTTGCGGTTATCATATTATTAATATTTACAACTCATCATTTTGTAATTTGGAAGTTCGAAGTGGTTTGTGAATTAATTATCCTATCTCATACAGATAACACTTCAATCCCATTGTTTATAAAGTGAATAAATTTGTGACTACTCGTTTCTAACTCTTTCTTTTATCTCTTTTTTATTTGCGTGCGATCGCGCCCCATGACCTGGGCGCCACATTCCCCCCGCAAACATTGGTCCTTCGAGCCGGATGTCCGCCGGAGATCGTACTTACGATCCTACTATACATACGTATCATATTTTTTTAAATTTATTTAGTTTATCCCGCCTTGGGAAGGTTGCTGGCGTACTCACCGAGTTTCAAGTTGCTCGCCGCAAGGGGGTCGGCATGTTTAGGCCACCAGCCTAAATATTTCGGACCACCCTAACACGCACATTAGTTATTTATTTATTATTATTACCGGTAACGGCTAACACCAGCCGAAAGCTAACCTTGAAGGGGAAAAACTCAACGAAAGTTAGCTATCGGCAGGTGCCGCGGACTTGTTCGCGGTTTTGATCCTTCTTTCTATTTTGGAACGTCAAAGAGCCAGCAGCTAGCCCCAGGTGAGTAAGATAAAAAACCAACCATTTCATACAGTGCGAGTGTCAGTAAGTTAAGATTTGCAAATAGTTAATGTTACAAATCTGAATTGCTATTGAATTTATTTTGTACAATTTTGGCTCCTAGCCATTGTCACATAACGTTTAATTTTCAATTTGCCTTTTTTGCAATTCATTCGCATGAATTTGAATGTGCCAAGTGCATATTGTACGCGGTAATAAGTTGTATCTTGAAGTGTGCGCAAATAATTATTTTCATCCTTGTGCCTTAAATTAATTCCCATCTTTAAATTCCGTGAATTAATATTGCAAGTAATTATTTGTGCATAGGGAAGCGTGCGTCTAATTAATTCTTTCTTTACCCAATACTTGAGTTGGAATTGATTAGGCCCCTGTATGGAAAAGTTTTATTACATGCCAGAGAGCTTCTTTGCTCCTGTATTTGCAGATCCACCGATGAAAGCGCTTCCATGTGTGTGTGTATGCTTGGTTTCTGGCTGCATTAGCTGGTTTCAATTTAATTATTTTTCCTAAAAATTTCTCTCCGCACAAAAAATTTGAGATTTAAGTTAAAAGCTATTTGTGGGTTGTTTTTATGCCAACCTTTCGATATTTTATTGGGACGTTTACGCTCCGTCCTGTTCTGGGGTCATCTAAGAGGATTGAAAAAATGGAAAAGTTAGAAAATATGTATATTTTACATATGTGCATTATACGCAGATGTAACTGAAATATGTGTTTTTGTTTCACCCCCTACACTAATTGTATGTATTCTATGTGTGTCCACAATTCATCGCAACTGATTTAGCTATATTTTATACACAGGCATACAACAGAGGGTCGTGTCTCCGCTTTTCGGTACACGCTGTAGCTAGTTGTTTAACCACTGCCGCTAGATGGGTCTCCTAAACATTATCTATGCGAGGATAGGCGTTTTTTTTCACGCGCAAACGTAAACCTATACGCGTGTATAAAAAAACACGGCTAATATTCCAACTTTCGCTTAGCTAAAATTCCATCGCCAAAAATCTGTAAAACAAAATCAAGTGCGCGGAAAAGTATGCAACACTTACCGATAAGAGCCTAACCGCGTTAGCATTCGTTGTATCACAGAATTTTTTTACTCAGTTGAGCAGAGCTCACAGAGTATATTAAGTTTGATTGGATAACGGTTGTTGTACATATATAAAGGAATCGAGATAGATATAGACTTCCATATATCAAAATAATCAGGATCGAAAAAAAATTTGATTGAGCCATGTCCATCCGTCCGTCCGTCCGTCCGTTAACACGATAACTTGAGTAAATTTTGAGGTATCTTGATGAAATTAGGTATGTAGGTTCCTGAGCACTCATCTCAGATCGCTATTTAAAATGAACGATATCGGACTATAACCACGCCCACTTTTTCGATATCGAAAATTTCGAAAAACCGAAAAAGTGCGATAATTCATTACAAAAGACAGACAAAGCGGCGAAACTTGGTAGACGAGTTGAACTTATGACGCAGAATAGAAAATTAATAAAATTTTGGACAAAGGCCGTGGCACCGCCCACTTTTAAAAGAAGGTAATTTAAAATTTTGCAAGCTGTAATTTGGCAGTCGTTGAAGATATCATGATGAAATTTGGCAGGAACATTACTCCTATTACTATATGTACGCTTAATAAAGATTACCAAAATCGGAGAAGAACCACGCCCACTTTTAAAAAAAAAATTTTTTTAAATTAAAATTTTAACAAAAAATTTAATATCTTTACAGTATATAAGTAAATTATGTCAACATTCAACTCCAGTAATGATGTGGTGCAAAAAAATACAAAAATAAAAGAAAATTTCAAAATGGGCGTGACTCCGCCCTTTTTCATTTAATTTGTCTAGGATACTTTTAACGCCATAAGTCGAACAAAAATTAACCAATCCTTTTGAAATTTGGTAGGGGCATAGATTTTATGGCGTTAACTGTTTTCTGTGAAAATGGGCGGAATCGGTTAATGCCACGCCCAGTTTTTATACGCAGTCGTCCGTCCGTCCTTCCGCAAGGCCGTTAACACGATAACTTAAGCAAAAATCGACATATCTTTAATGAACTTAGTTCACGTGCTTACTTGAACTCACTTTATCTTGGTATAAAAAATGAACGAAATCCGACTATGACCACGCCCACTCTTTCGATATCGAAAATTACGAAAAATGAAAAATATACCATAATTCTATACCAAATACGAAAAAAGGGATGAAACATGGTAAGGTAATTGGATTGTTTTATTGACGCGAAATATAACTTTAGAAAAAACTTTATAAAATGGTTGTGACACCTACCATATTAAGTAGAAGAAAATGAAAAAGTTCTGCAGGGCGAAATAAAAAACCCTTAAAATCTTGGCAGGTATTACATATATAAATAAATTAGCGGTATCCAACAGATAATGTTCTGGGTCACCCTGGTCCACATTTTGGTCGATATCTGGAAAACGCCTTCACATATACCACTACCACCACTCCCTTTTAAAACTCTCATTAATACCTTTAATTTGATACCCATATCTTACAAACAAATTCTAGGGTCACCCCTGTTCCACCTTTATGGCGATATCTCGAAACGGCGTCCACCTATGGAACTAAGGAATACTCCCTTTTAAAATACTCATTAACAGCTTTGTTTTGATACCCATATTGTACAAACAAATTCTAGGGTCACCCCTGGTCCACCTTTATGACGATATCTCGAAAATGCGACCACCTATACAACAACCACCACTCCCTTTTAAAACCCTCATTAATACCTTTAATTTGATACCCATATCGTACAAACACATTCTAGAGTCACCCCTGGTCCACCTTTGTGGCGATATTTCGAAAAGGCGTCCACCAATAGAACTAAGGCCCACTCCCTTTTAAAATACTCATTAACACCTTTCGTTTGATGCCCATATTGTAAAAACAAATTCTAGGGTCACGCCTGGTCCACCTTTATGGCGATATCTCGCAACGGCGTCCACCTATGGAACTAAGGATTACTCCCTTTTAAAATACTCATTAACACCTTTCTTTTGATACCCATATTGTACAAACAAATTCTAGGGTCACCCCTGGTCCACCTTTATGGCGATATCTCGAAACGGCGTCCACCTATGGAACTAAGGATTACTCCCTTTTAAAATACTCATTAACACCTTTCATTTGATACCCATATCGTACAAGCGCATTCTAGAGTCACCCCTGGTCCACCTTTATGGCGATATCTCGAAAATGCGACCACCTATACAACAACCACCACTCCCTTTTAAAACCCTCATTAATACCTTTAATTTGATACCCATATCGTACAAACACATTCTAGAGTCACCCCTGGTTCACTTTTATGGCGATATTTCGAAACGGCATCCACCTATAGAACTAGGTCCACTCCCTTTTAAAATACTCATTAACACCATTCGTTTGATGCCCATATTGTACAAACAAATTCTAGGGTCACCCCTGGTCCACCTTTATGGCGATATCTCGAAACGGCGTCCACCTATGGAACTAGGGATTACTCCCTTTTAAAATACTCATTAACACCTTTCATTTGATACCCATATCGTACAAACGCATTCTAGAGTCACCCCTGGTCCACCTTTATGGCGATATCTCGAAAAGGCGACCACCTATGTATACAACAACCACCACTCCCTTTTAAAACCCTCATTAATACCTTTAATTTGATACCCATATCATACAAACACATTCTAGAGTCACCCCTGGTCCACTTTTATGGCGATATTTCGAAACGGCATCCACCTATAGAACTAAGGCCCACTCCCTTTTAAAATACGCATTAACACCATTCGTTTGATGCCCATATTGTACAAACAAATTCTAGGGTCACCCCTGGTCCACCTTTATGGCGATATCTCGAAACGGCGTCCACCTATGGAACTAGGGATTATTCCCTTTTAAAATACTCATTAACACCTTTCACTTGATACCCATATCGTACAAACGCATTCTAGAGTCACCCCTGGTCCACCTTTATGGCGATATCTCGAAAATGCGACCACCTATACAACAACCACCACTCCCTTTTAAAACCCTCATTAATACCTTTAATTTGATACCCATATCGTACAAACACATTCTAGAGTCACCCCTGGTCCACTTTTATGGCGATATTTCGAAACGGCATCCACCTATAGAACTAAGGCCCACTCCCTTTTAAAATACTCATTAACACCATTCGTTTGATGCCCATATTGTACAAACAAATTCTAGGGTCACCCCTGGTCCACCTTTATGGCGATATCTCGAAACGGCGTCCACCTATGGAACTAAGGATTACTCCCTTTTAAAATACTCATTAACACCTTTCATTTGATACCCATATCATACAAACGCATTCTAGAGTCACCCCTGGTCCACCTTTATGGCGATATCTTGAAAAGGCGACCACCTATACAACAACCACCACTCCCTTTTAAAACCCTCATTAATACCTTTAATTTGATACCCATATCGTACGAACACATTCTAGAGTCAACCCTGGTCTACTTTTATGACGATATTTCGAAACGGCATCCACCTATAGAACTAAGGCCCACTCCCTTTTAAAATACTCATTAACACCATTCGTTTGATGCCCACATTGTACAAACAAATTCTAGGGTCACCTCTGGTCCACCTTTATGGCGATATCTCGAAACGGCGTCCACCTATGGAACTAAGGATTACTCCCTTTTAAAATACTCATTAACACCTTTCATTTGATACCCATATCGTACAAACGCATTCTAGAGTCAATCCTGATCCACCTTTATGGCTATATCCCTAAATGGCGTCCACCTATAGAACTATGGCCCACTCCCTCATAAAATACTCTTTAATGCCTTTCATTTGATACGCATGTCATACAAACACATTCCAGGGTTGCCCTCGGTTCATTTTCCTACATGGTTATTTTCCCTTATGTTGTCACCATAACTCTCAACTGAGTATGTAATGTTCGGTTACACCCGAACTTAACCTTCCTTACTTGTTAGACTTTGAAAATGACGGCTGTTGTTTGCAAGGTTGCATTCCTTTGAGTGTTCGTTTTCACCATCTGGATTAACAAAGTCATGAGCCTGGGCATTCGCGCAATTTTAGTGATGTAAATTGCATGGCGCCAGCGCCAATGCGGTGCCAGCTCAATGGTAGCTCATTGACGCAATGACTCCAAGCGAATTTTTGACGCTACTTCGTAGTGAGTGCGTAGTACATTTCACTTGCGCTATTGGGTGAAACGACTTTTGTGTGTCAGGCACGAGTTTGGTGTTATTGGCGCTACTGGCAATGATGACACTGAGCTGATGACGGTAGCGCTGGTTGTTCAGCTTTTGAATCAGAGAAAGAATTGATGACCCGTGTAAATTATTATGGCTTTGGCCCTGTAAATTATTATGGTGTATTTGTATATATAAATTTAATGCACAATTAATATGTGTGTGTTTGAGCGGCCAAATAATAACAATAGTATTGCTAAAGTGCTGCTTAGTTGATGGAGTGTCGCTAATTTCCTAGCGATAATCAGCAGATTGTCAATATTACGTTCAAAGTGCGCGCGAAATTGCCACATCTGCTCTAATTTTCAAAGATTTTCTATTCTTGATTTAACTTAAGCTGTTATGCCAATATTTTTCAGTCAGCTTTTTTCAAATAGTTAATTTTTCCAAAAGCAAAATAAATTACAGAAAAGATTACAGAGTTAAACAGCCTCAAAAATTCAGCTATGTTGGTTATACCCAGAAATACAACAGAGGGTTGTGTCTCTGCTTTTCGCAAGCGTGAGATTCACCACGCGTGACACGCGTGATTCACCACGTCTAAATATCACAATCCACGGTTAGGTGCCGGCGGGTTTGTATGGGACTTAGGCTGTTATGCCGAAGTAAACACAAATCTTTACCGATAACTGTGTTATCGATTAATTTATCGAATTCTAACAAAGTAATATTGCATTGTCATCAGAGTTATACATGTGTGCAATATTGCAGCTCAATCGGACACCGGGAGGTGTATCAAATTTAACTTGCAAGATTCCATTACATACAACAGCCAAGTGAAGGTAAATAAAAGCTTATAAAAAGGGATCTGTCAAGCTTTATAAGCAGAAGCATACTTACGAAGGGGATACTTTTTCCCTATACGCTTTTTTAGAAAAAGTTCCTCTCTCACACTTCCGTTTTGATGAAAACTCAAAGCGAAGGTGTTTTTGAGTGCCGAAGAAAATATTTCATGTTAGAAAAAATCTGCTCACAGTTTCACAACAATTTTTTTATTAAAACATCGCCTAAAAAATGTTTCCTTGCTTAACATTGCTTAACTAACTCTGCTTGACAGATTCTGTTTAACGCGGTTTCCCCATTTCTATAATTTATTGCTATTGCATAAAAAATATGAACAAAGCGATGATACATGTGAACACTTTGCTGTCTGCAAAGTATTTGGCATGAAAATTCTGTTCTAACACCACTGTGGCGCAACTGAATTTTCGCTCTCAACAGCAACTGAAATGTAGAGCATAAGAATACGTGTGAAGAGCGTAATACACAGATGGGGTACCTTTGCCGACCTATGATTTAAATTGTAAACATACAGAGAGGAAAAGTTTTATTACATGCCAGAGAGCTTCTTTGCTCCTGTATTTGCAGATCCACCGATGAAAGCGCTTCCATGTGTGTGTGTATGCTTGGTTTCTGGATGCATTAGCTGGTTTCAATTTAATTATTTTTCCTAAAAATTTCTCTGCGCACAAAAAATTTAAGAATTAAGTTAAAAGCTATTTGTGGGTTGTTTTTATGCCAAGCTTTTGATATTTTATTGGAACGTATTTTTTTTTTCTTTGATCGGCGTTGGTATAACAACTTTCAGAAAGCGAAATATGTAGTTAAAACCATGAACAGAAAAAACTCTCAAACCAGAACAGGAGTGTCGTTGATAACTTTTTGTCACTTCTAATAGGTACGCAAAGGTGCAGATATATAGGTATATACACGTGCACTCCTCCAAATACACTGGAAAGCTGTATTTTTTCACTTCTTATTTTTTTTGATACCGCGTAAATACCGTATACTATCTACTTATTCTTTTATTATAATAATTTAACTATTTTAATATAGTGGTTTCACAGAGCTTATTTTAATTATCTGTATATTTCTATTCTTTTTCCTTTTTTTCTTTATACGTTTAATAATTAGTTGCCCGTACTGCGTCTTACAACTTCCACGGAATCACTGCATGACTTGGAAAACAAAATTTGGCATGGTTTTCCAATTTTTTTAGTGCTCTACAATTTTGCCTTTTTTTTGTGTTTTTTTTTGTTTTTTTTTTCTTTGTTTCAAGTACAGCTTATGGAGACATGCTTCGTCATTAGCTTTTAACACTTCTCCTAAGTTTTTTCTTTGATCAATAAAATGTTAGTTTTTTTTCTAACAAATTTACATAAGTACATCTGCACTCTAGGGCTCTTTTGATCTGTATTTTTTTCAGATCCTTAAGCTGGTTATATGGTCGCCGGGACTGACAGATTTTCCGCTGAAGTAATTTAATTTTTTTTCACACATACCCTGGATACTGCCTTTGTTCTTTGTTCACTATTATATATTTATCGGTTGAGGCTAGAATAAAACACAATGGTTTTTTAACCCGAACAAAACTAAGTACACTCCCTACTATATATATATATATATTTACCTTCAAAAACTTGGTTAATGGCTGTTATAGCTGGCGTCGACTTCTTGGTTCGATGGCTGGATCCGAAAGAAAGAGGCCAGTTCACCGGAAGTTAATCTGAAGGTGAGGTATATCTTGATAATGAAATCATATGACTTCTGTCAAATAATTACCCCTTTCAGGATCATTCCCAATTCAACACTGAGAAAGATTATTGTATAGTAAACATTTTCAACACTTGTCTAGCAATGCCAATCTATTACTATATTACTATTAGTCTTATCTCTTTTATTGGGTTTTCCAATACTGATATCAAAGATATTAGAAAGGTACTTCTAATTCGAAATCGTTCACTACAAACGGGATAATTTGGTGTTTTTTACGCCGAAAAATTAGCCCGAATGCCTGTTATACTCGTATGTCTTTTGTATGAAACGTGCCGATTAGGTTTCCTTGCAAGTCTTCTAGGACGTAATAACTATTTCCTAATCTTTCCCTGACTCTTGCTTTTAGAAATGCACGAAAAAGCTCGGCGTTAATGTTTTTTTCGAAGTTGCTCTGTGCAAAGTTTCGTCGGAACACTTCTTGTCCCACTCTAAAGGATACTGGTCTTGAACGTAGGTTATATTGCCTTGCGTTCTCCTCATAAGCATTCCTCAGGGTTCTTCCGTACTTTATCCTATACTCGGCACGACTCGTTTTCACGGGCCAATGGAATACAGGGCTCATCTAGTATTTCCAAATTTCTATAAATTTCATAGGTGGATCCGTGTGTAATCATATCGAATCCAAACAACGCATGGTATGAAGAACATTTGAGAGATTGATGGAGTGAGTTACGGAGTGCACAACTTATTGCGGTTATGTTTGAATCCCATTCTTTATGATTGTCCTTCAAATAAGCTGTGACGAACGATTCACTCTTTCCGAGGCATTCGATTGCGGTGCATATAGTGCCGTGAAGTTGTGTTTAATGCCGTATTGTGTTAAAAAGCACGAAATTCATTTGCCTTAAACTAGGATCCATTGTCGCTCACAATAGTTTCTGGAACTCCGTATACATGAAAGATGCTTTTCTGCAAAAACTCCATGATAAGTTTAGACGTAAACTTTTTAAGAGGGCAGAGCCAATGAAATTTAGACATATGGTCCAAAACGATTAATAAGCCTATGTGTCCCGTTTTGCTTCTTGGATATGGTCCTAGAATGTCAACATAGAGTCTTTGGAATGGTCTGTCCGTCGTTGTTTGTGCTCCCATCGGCGGTCGTAAGACTATGTTTGGAGCCTTAGTCGTCTTGCACACTTCGCAGTTTCCTACATAATTCTTTACGCCTTTTACTAAACCTGGCCAATAAAACTTTCCCCTAATCAAGTCCATCGTTTTATGCACACCACCATGAGCAGCAACAACATCATCATGTGACCGGGACCAAACTCCCTTGCGCAGTTCAGCAGGAACCCAAACCTTCCATGAATTCTCTTCAGTTTGGAATGTTCCATCTGTATGCTCGCTACGTATATATACATATCTGTCTACGATTTTAACGTCGGGGAGTTTTTCCTGATTTTCCGTTATTTTACGTTTTAATGCTTCATATTCGGGGTCAAAAAATGCGGGGAAGTAAGGTCGATTTCTGGTTCACTTTCTACTTGACAAACTTCTTCACAATGCATTCGTGAGAATGCATATGGGACAACGTTCTCTTTGCCCTTTCTGTGACGTATAGTAAATTTATAACTCTGCAATTTAAGAACCCATCGTGCTAGTCGTCCACTTACTTTGGGTTGGCGCATAAGCCATAACAGGCTTGAGTGGTGCGTGAGTACCTCAAACTCCTGCATTTCTAAATAACATCGGAAACGCTCTATGGCTTCAATAGCTGCTAAGCACTCGCGTTCTGTAACGCTATAATTTCGTTGGGCAGAATTTAATTTTTTTGACATAAATGCCACTGAACACTCCTCACCTTTATCGTTCAATTGTACTAAAACAGCTCCAACGCCATAGTCGCTGGCGTCACAGCGCACGTAAATTTTTTTTGAAAAATCGGGATTTTGTAAAACAGGGGCTGTTGTTAATCGGCTTTTTTTTCTACAAAGGACGTATTTGCGGCTTCTGTCCATTCGAACTTCTTTTTTGTCGAAAGCAACTAAGTGATGGCAAACGTGATTTCCGTAAAGTTCTCTATAAATCTACGATACCATCCTGCTAAACCCAAAAATCCTCGTACCTGTTTTAAATTTCTCGGTGTCGGCCAGTTCAGGATTGACTCAATCTTTTCTGGATCCGTTGCAATACCTCCCTGCCCTATTACATATCCTAGGTATTTCACCTTAGTGACACAAAATTGACTTTTCTCAAAGTCAAATTGGCTTTACGAAATTGGTCTGCTATTCTAACTAGAACTGCCAGGTGTGATTCAAACGTGTCAGATACAACACATAAGTCATCGAGATATCCTAAAACGCAATATTTTAGGTCAGCTGGAATGATATCGTCCATTAGACGACACATCGTTTGAGCCGCATTGCATAGGCCAAACGTCATCACCACAAATTGATACAAAGGCCGGCCCGGGACTGTAAATGCCGTTATTTCTTTCGCTTTATTAGTAAGAGGTATTTGCCAAAACGCATCCTTTAAATCAATTTCGGAAATTATATTAGCCTGAGGCAAACGTGCGAAGATGCCTTCTATAGAGGGAACAGGGTATGCGTCCTTTTTTGTTACCTCATTCACTCTCCTTGCATCCATAGAGAGACGTATTTTTTTGGGCTTTATAACCATGCGCATCGGTGAGCTCCACGCGCTTTTTGAGCTTTCTATTACCCTAAAGCTTAGCATCCTGCTAACTTCCTTATACATCAGTTTCTCTACCGCGGGCGATACTGGGTAAAAACGTTGTTTGACAGGCTTTGCACCATTCACGTCAATGTCAAATTTGTCCTACCTAATCCTTGTTTTTTAAAATCTGGGAAAAGAGATTTCACAGTTTTCAGTTGCTGACGTTGACCCTCCGTCAGTGAACATGGAACCAGGTTTTAGCCTTACCAGAGAGAAGTATGTGTAAATTTTTACAAAGACCGTTAAAATCATTATTTAGGCTATCTTCTCTTAAGGAGCGTACTAGGTAAATAAATTCGTTACAGGTTAAACCCTCAGTTGAACCATCGAATTTTAAATGCCAATTTTGGATAGTATTTGTTATTTTATCTGGCCGAAGAATTGGACGATTATTTTCCGGATAATTTTGTCGAGAAGGCATGTATCGGTCAAAATTGTGCTAATTTATATTGGATGGCCAGGTGTTATGTTCAGGCTTGACCGTAACCTATTGATGGCTGCATCTACTATCTGTGAAACTTGGTTGCTATCGACCTGGGTCATGTTTATGTTTCGACGAACATTACTATTCCTATGCGATCGATTACGTTGGCTATTAGTAACACTGGCAGCGTTGTCAAGTATATTGTCACTTAATTCTAGTAAATTTGTGGAATTATTATGGTCATTATTGAGCTGACGTTGGGAAGGTTGTTCCCTATAAAGTTGAGGTTTATAGTACCGCGTATTGTACCTGGGTACTGCGCCTCTCTGTTCCTGGGAATTCGAAGTAAGATTTGTAGCCGCGGTTGTCGACTTGATAATATGCGTGATATTCACTCTACACAATTCTCTTAACTGACACGTCCTCCTACAGTATGGACATTCCTGCGATGCAGACAACCAGTTATTTATACAGTCAGTGTGATAATTATGGTCATATGGGGTTTTGGAGCATTCTTGACCTATGTCTTGCTGGCATATGGTACAGAGGTGTTACTCGCGTTCTGAACCTTCCATGCTTTGTGCAAGGTTATCGTCACTATGGACTACCGCCATTTGGATATTCATTAGTAAGAAAACAAAAACGTAATGCAAATTGAAAAATGTATGTATTTAGATTTATCTGTTTGTGGGGGGTAACTCGGTGAATGGGTGTTGATAATGCGACTAAAATAAAGGCCTCGCCACTATCCTTTGGGCTATTGCTACTGTAGGTAACTGAACATTACTAATTCTCTGTATTATTCGACCCACTGTTGATGTCGGACTAAATAATTCTCTTAGCGAAAATTCAGTAGCTTCCAAGACTTTAACAAGTTTTTGGGAATAACAATAACAAACAGTTGGTGTAATTATTCTTCTTTTTTTTTTATTCGGAAACCTTCATTGTAGTCTGACAAATAAAACTTGATTTGTTCTATAACTCCATACAGCTGCAAAGTAGTATAGGAGAGCCAAGAGGGCCTGGGTCTTAACACGCCCTGGAGTCGAAAATCATTCGAGGATCCTAAACTTATTGCAACTCACTAAGTCACTTCACAACTAAGATCGTCATTTGTTAATCTATGAAAAATTTAACACTATACTGTTGATTCTAGCCGAAATTAAACTAATTCGCGATGAAACAGGTAGTCTTTAATCTGATTTTAATGTATGTATTGCCATTTAAAAGATGTTACTTTTAAATTAAGCATTCGATGTTGCTGAACAATTTTTTTGGTCCTTAAAACAAAATTCTAACCTGCCCCACACTTGGGCGCCATTTTGCAATGATTACTACAAAGATAGAGGGGGATGACACTCTTCTGTAGGCGGATTTGTGTATGGAGCTGCACGGAGTAGGTCTACCGGGACCCGTCTAAGGCTAGCAAACAGTGGTTTGGGGGGTTCGCGACCTTTCCTCACAACCTCGGAACATTACATTTTTTTATTACAGATTTATTATTTATTTAATAGTTTACAAAAACAAGTTTATTTATTTAGCGAAAACGTTTCAGTGGCCATCTGGTGAAATCATTATAATCGAAAATATCAATTGCAAGGATGTTTCATAGCTGGGTGAACATGATAAAGATGAATAGCGGCTTTCTCCCATTCTCGTCGCACAGTGGACGCATAGGTGTATTTGCGCGACGGCCTCTCTACCCACCCTACCATGATCCGTCGGTGGCGTATACAATTTTTGATAGATCCCAAAGGAAAAGGAGACAACTTACCCTCTCACATAGTTACTACCCCCCTTAAAGAAAATTAGCACCGCATAATTCCCTCTGCTAGCGTTTACATATTTTTTTATTATTGATAGGAACTTATCCCTAAAAACTTATTTCAACAATTTTCAAATTCAGGTTATTGTCTATGTTGGAACAATTCGATACCTTTTTTCAATAAATTTCTTTTTTCTTACAGGCTTACACGCCTAATAGTAGGCTAAATTAATGTATAAGTGTTACCCTATTCATATATGTGTACTTTGAAAAAAATAAAATAAAACATTAACTTCATTCATGTTAATATCAACATT
The DNA here is from genome assembly GCF_040869045.1 of Eurosta solidaginis. Classification (NCBI taxonomy): domain Eukaryota; kingdom Metazoa; phylum Arthropoda; class Insecta; order Diptera; family Tephritidae; genus Eurosta; species Eurosta solidaginis. The sequence goes on along the minus strand of NC_090319.1, from coordinate 174,512,119 downwards.
ATTCCTACGTCTAACATACGGACAAAAGTACATATGTACATACATATACACCCACCCACTCTGCTGTTCTTGCGAACATTAATGTAAAAAAAAAATATTCTATATATTAACAAGCTAAAAAAATTTCCATACAATCAATTGACAGGCTGTTTCGCATACTTAGCATACGTAAAATCATATAAAAGTTATATGAATCGATTCGTATTGATCAGCCGCAGTACATAGGCCTATTTTTGTTAACAAATATTACTCTATTTGTTTATAATTAATAGAAAAAGTTTTTTGTAAATTCGAACAATTCATACAAATATCAAAATTCATTTGCTTGTACAAGCGCGCCATCTCTGGAACAATTATCTAAGTGTTCTAATGCGAATTTCAAAGACCTAAGCCTTTATGTATCCCCTCTAAATTCGAAAGCACAAATGTTTCACCTACATACAAATATGGTTTCCCGTTGTTGCCACTTATCTATAATAGCCTCTACCAAAATCCTAAAAAATTGTTCCAAAATAATTTGTAGCGTACCAAAAAATCTTGAATAGAATTAATTTTTCACCGTCCCATTTTTTGTGGCAAATTTCACTTACACGTAAATACATAAGTCTTTATTTAACAGATTCTTTGTTTTTTATTTTAGTTGTTTTCAAAAAACCATGAAATCACAAATAATGAGTTAACCTTTGTTGAAACTAACTAAATTCATTTATAACAATTAATGGCAAATTTGCCCGAAAATGTTTTTGCATTTGCAGATTTAATCCTCATTTTAAATAAAGTACGTCTTATACTGAAAAAAAAAAACAAAAAGGTTCCATAAATATAACATTAAATTTTTTATATTGTCTTTTATGCTAATTTATTTTATTTGTTATTTTACTTTATTATATATTCTTTTATTTCAACTTAGTGTATTATTATTTAAATGCAATTGGACTGAATCGGAAAATTTCACGTTGTATATTAAACGAAAAATAAATACTAGTTTAAAAAAACTAAAAAAACACGATTTTACAGCAAACCGAACTAAAAAATAGAAAATAATTTTCAATTAAAAACAGTTTATATAACAGTAGTAGAAGGTCAAACAATCGTTTATAGTTAATCACCTCAAAATAAAATTATAATAAAATTTTAGTTATAAACAGAATAATTTAGTTCAGAGTAAAAAGCGTGGAGAGCATTTGACTACATTTCATATCTTTCCTCTCAGATAGTTGCCAATAGAATGATTGTAATATTCAATATCAAGCACCCCACGCTTTTTACTGTGAATAAAATTATTCTGTTTATCATAATTTTGTTTTGAGGTGATTAACTATAAACGATTGTTTGACTCTTTTTAATTGAAAATTATTTTCTATTTTTTAGTTCGGTTTCCTGTAAAAGCGTTTTTTAGTTTTTTTTAACTATTATTTATTTTTAATTTTTTAGTTCAAGTAATTTTAAAAGTTTTAGTCGAAAGTGATGAAACCTCGAAACGCCAGCGGTCCATGGATGAATCCAACCCCACGGCACCGAAAAGGGCCAAGACGCAGGGAGGCTGGACGCGGTCTTTCGCCGAAATTTCCAAGGGTCGGCAGATCATTGGCATTATAGACGAGAGCAGCGAAGATGGCAGGATACCGAAACAACGGTGGAAGTGGATCGAGGCCGCACTCGCTACGGTGGCCGTTAAGGTTAAAAAGACAACCCTGGTCCACCGCCACTTTACACCGATGCAGGGTGGTTCCAGGGCAATGTCAAGCTAATTGCCTGTGACGACGCCAGGTCGGTCAACCTCTATAAGGCTGCCGTCACGCTGATAGGGGTGGTATATCCGAGCGCGCGCCTATAGGTAGTGGAGGCGCGTGATATCCCCTCACGGCCAAGGGCTAGAGCCTGAGTTACAGTGACGCCAACGGACCCAGCTGACATCCTGGAGCTGCTCCAGGAGTACAACCCGCCACAGGTTTGGAAATCAACCCGGATAAAACCGAGCTTGTTCTCTTCACGAGGAGGTACAAAGTACCCAATCTTACATCGCCAATAATTGGGGGTACGTTCTTAGCGTTTAGCGTTCAAGTCAAGTATTTGGGAGTCATTCTGGATAGGAAGCTATTATGGAGTGACCATATAGTGGAGCAATCCAAGAAGGCAGCAGCAGAGCTGTTCACCTGCAAGAGGGCAATTGGTACCTCCTGGGGATTCTGCCCTAAGGTGACCTACTGTATTTACACAGCAATTGTGCGCCCGATTCTTATTTATGGTGCCTTGGTCTGGTGGCCTGCATTAGCTAAAAGTACCTATCTTAAAATGCTTCAAAAGGTGCAACGGAGCTCGGAGCTCTGCATTTCCGGGGCTCTCGGCTCCACTCCAGATTCCGTTACATACAAACTTGGATACATAGATACATAGATAGATACAGGCCAAGGTAATAAAAGCGTCTTAAAAAGGGCTCCAGTATGCTCTTTCGTAGATGTGCCATGCATCCACTTCTATCATTAATAAAGGAATGCGTTTTTCGAATTATGTGCAAGGTTTCAAATTTATGGCCATTTGGGGTGGTCACAAGTTCAATTGACCTTATGTCCGTTAACCTTAAGTGACCCCACCATGACATTATTGCATTGTCATCGAGCCTTGATACGTGTGCAAAATTTCAATCAAAACTTATGGCCATTCAAAGTGGTAATAAGGCCAATTGACCTTATGGCCGTTGACCTTATGTTACCACACCATCACATTAATGCATGTTCATCGAGCCTTGATACGTTTGCAAAGTTTTAATCAAACTTATGAGCATTCAAAGTGGTAATAAGGCCAATTGACCTTATGGCCGTTGACCTTATGTCACCATACCATCACATTAATGCATTGTCATCGAGCTTTGATACGTGTGCAAAGTTTCAGTCAAACTTATGGCCATTCAAAGTGGAAATAAGGCCAATTGGCCTTATGGCCGTTTACCATATGTCACCACACCATCACAATAATGCATTTTCATCGAGCCGTGATACGGGTGCAAAGTTTCTATCAAACTTATGGCCTTTCAAAGTGGTAGTAAGACCAATTGACCTTATGGCAGTTGACCTTATGTCACCACACCACCACTTTAATGCATTGTCATCGGTCCTAGATACGTATGCAAAGTTTCAAATTAATCAGACTGTGAGGTAGGTTTTGTCGAAGGCTGAGGTAAGCTCAGCCGCTCCAGGGTCAGGCGAAGGTCCCACTAGCCTTTACCAATTAATAACACAAGTAGTTGTTGTTTTGTTCAGAACACGCACACACACACGATGCGGCTTTTGCCTTTTGATGCCGGCAGCCGTTGATCCCAGAGAGCGAGGGAGAGAGAGAGAGGGAAATAGAGAGAGATGCCACGGGTGATAGCGCAGGAGCGGTGGAAAGATGACAGTACGGGTCGCGGTTCTCAGGGAACGGTGGTGATAAAAAAAAAAAAATAAATGTAAGGCGCGATAACCTCCGAAGAGATCTAAGGCCGAGCTTCTCTTCCAATTTGCGTCGTGCTCCTCTTGATTTTCCCTACAAATTGGCCGGACCGGACCTACATGTTTTATGCCGACTCCGAACGGCATCTGCAAGGCAGATGAGTTTTCACTGAGAGCTTTTCATGGCAGAAATACACCCGGAGCGCTTGCCAAACACTGCCGAGGGGCGACCCCGCTTAGAAAAATTTTCTTCTAATTTAAAAACCTTATTTCTAAAATTTTGATGTTGCTTTGCCCGGGGTGCGAACCCAGGGCATACGGTGTGGTAGGCGGAGCACGCTACCATCACACCACGGTGGCCGCCAAATCAAATATCTTACCCCAGAGAAAGCTTACGGATTTGTTCAGGCGGGTTGCGGTGGTACTCCTATGGCTAACGATTGGCGGCGGTGGGCAGGAAGGGCGCAGTTTGACCTAGGTGAAGTATGAAGTATCTATTAGTAATACCCAACGTATAGATGTATTTGTATACACGGGTGCTGGGTAGATTCAGTACTCGTCTCAGGGAGCCCCGTACAAGAGTCCTAGCGACCATGAGCGGTGTAGTGAAGTCCACCGTTGCATTCGGCTCGGCACCCCAATCAGGAGGCGGGGGAGGGAGATGCTCCTCGGCCACCCTGAGTGAACTGTCCGCGCCTCATGCCATTCCCATTTGTTGCTGGGTAGGCCCAGTACTCCTCTCAGAGAGCCTCGGACAAGAGTCCTAGCGACCGTGAGTGGTGTAGTAAGGTCCACCGTTGCATATGGCTCGGCACTTCACCCAGGGAGCGGGGGAGCGAGATGATCCTCGGCAATCCTGGGTGAACTCTCCGCGACAAATGCCACCCGTATTGATATGTATTGGGCCTGGCATGTCCCTCAAGTGGAGCCCAGGACTGGTCATGGACGCACCTTGGGGGAACTACCCGTGCCCATCCGTCCTTCAAGGTAGAAGGGGATCGTATCCCCTCCTACCCCGTGGGACGTTGTGCAAAGGTTGGTTTCCCATAGGTGGGGGGGGGTGATATTCATGAGCCCGATGGGTTCGCTGAGAGTCTTCCCCGTTCACCTTGGGACCCCTTTGATACCTACCATTGTAAGTTGGCCTCAGCCTTACATACCTAGGTGAAGTATGCAGTGAGTGATGGCGTTTGCCATATCATACTTAGTAGCGTATAAAACTGTAAATAATTCAGCTCATCAATAACTCCTCGTTATGACAGCGAATGAAAAATGCACGCCAGATAGTCAGTACCACACGTGCTTCGTATGTTTGGTTGTTCACTGTTGGTACTTGGCATACTATGTGCGGGTGGTTGTTCGCTGTGCAAGACGATCGTAGGGTATGTATATTTTAATGGCAAATTATGTGCGGACGGTTGTTCGCTGTTGATACTTGGCATACCATGTGCGGGTGGTTGTTCGCTGTGCAAGGCGAACGTAGGGTATGTATATATTTAGTGTTAGGGTATGTATATATTTAATGTTAGGGCTGTGAGTAGGTTATTGTGACGTAGCATTTCGCTACGTTACAGTCCCCCTCCCACTTGAGGGGAAAAACAACTGTGGCATTCGGGAGTTTGTGGCCTTAAGGCCTGCACTGCCGTGGACCAAGTGGTGCCGGTATATTTTACCGCCTCGGAGGTGGCGCGGCCGACGTACGTGTGTGTGTTTACTGTCCGGTATTTCCCTTTATTCATATATATATATATATATGTTTTTTTTCTAAACTTGTATATAAATCAGCATAAAAAAACATTGTACATTGTATTATTTTTTTTGTTTATGAAAAAAAAAATTCTTCTTTTAGCTTAATACATATTAATTGAAATTCATGTGTAATACTGTTTTCACACAGAATAATAAAGGCAGTTTTCTACATTAAGACGCTTATTGAGCTCAATTTTCCCTACAAAATTCGAATCTATTATTATTTCATTAGTAGCTAATCGAATGCCTAATGAAGTCAAAAGCACAATGCATCTCTGTTGGCAGCGTTCCGCTTCCGTTTCCGCTTCTTAGTTTTCAAAGCAAATTTCATTGTCTGCATGGCGGAACGATACAATGTGGCCGCATCGAACAGCTGACTATAACCTTTTTTATTTGATTTGATACATCAACTACCGGCGCAGTACGATTTTGACATTTGTCCATCGAATTTACAAGTACATGGAATTTTTTTTGTTTGTAGGTATGTCACCATGCTCACACCTTGCATCGTTCCGCCATGATAGTCTGTCTCATCCTTCATACTAATCGAGCAGTTACTTCTGTGTGAAAGCAAAAAATTTACGATTTCATTAGCAGGTGAAATGAGATCATTAAGTTTCTGTGTGAAAATAGTATAAGTCTCCTTTTTTCTCTTTTGTAGGAGTGTTTGTATAAAGTTGAATATTTTGTTTGAAAGGTATTTTGCAGTAAAAAAAATTGGTATATATTTGAACAATATATTTTTTTCTTAGTTCTAGAGGTAAATTTTTATGATATATATGTAACGTACAATCATTCATAAAAAAAAAATATTTTCAACTTATATTTACAATTGTTAACAAAAAAGATTTGTGACAATAATTTGCTCAAGCTAAAAATAAAGTCGCAACGGCTTATTATGCGATTTGAGCAATGGTGTGTATTACTAAGAAAATAGATCTCTTTCCCCACGTGTGGTTTGTTTTTTTTTTTTTTTTGGTAGTAACAATTCATATAAAAGTATATTCTTTTCTTTTTACTAGTAGCGTGTATAAAAACATTTTTTTTATCTGTGTGTATGACTTTATATAAATAAAATAAATAAAAATAAATAATAAAAAAAATATAAAAAGTATTGAATGCTTCGGAGCCTAAGATTACGGTGGTGCCCATGTTAATCCTTATATTTCATTATTCTCTTGTGCCCCGCGATCTTCACTAAAGCGTGGTCCGCGTCCATCTGCGTGCAGTACACATGATGTATGCCATATCGAAAGTGCCATTGGGGCGTATTCTTCTTTGGTCGCTTCACGCAGTCTATTTTTTTTTTTTGAATGTTTTCTCCGCTTGATCTTCGCTTATCTTTTCCGGTGCCTCTGTTTCAGTGGGTCGAGCTGTTTCGCCATCTACCTTTTTACGGTCGGTTGTATTGTCTGCGCACTCGCCTATGCTAGCGGGTGTACTGTTTGCATCAAGATGGGATAAAGCCGTGAAATATTTGTACCCGCTGTATGATCGCCTTGCTAGTTGGCCATGGCCATTTCTTTACCTTTTGTGGCGAATCCGGTGGGATTGGTTGACGCATCGTAATCTGTAATGATAGAGCAGATTTATGTACGTGTTGTGTTAGGTGGTGATTACTGTTCGGTAGTGAGTGAGTGTTCGTCAGCGTAGAGTTTTAAGTCCTGTAGATGTGTATGCGCTGTCCGTTTGTGGTGCTCTTCGGTGTGTCTCAACTGGACGGTATTGGATGATATGTATTTTTCTACCACATAGGGTCCGGAGAACTTTGGTGCTAATTTTTGTGTAAATTGATTGCCGCGGAGGAGAGCGGATGCTCTCGTTTCATCAACTTTTCCCCAACCTGTGGTTTCCAGGATCTACGGCGCAGATCGTAGAATTTTTTCTGTGTCTTGGCTGCTTTAGCCAGATTCTTCTTGATCTCTTCCCATAGGTCGGTTATTGTTGGGGCTACGGTCGGTGATTCTTCGGGGATGGCGCCTTCGGTGCATATTTGCTGGGCTGTCGCGATGTTTCTGCCAAAGTTGATTTCAGCAGCCGATGCTTGGGTTGCTTCGTGATGTGCTGTGTTCATAGCGAAAGCGATTTGCGGGATTTCCCTGTCCCAGGTGGGGTGATCGGCTTTTGAGCGCTGCGCTATCATGGTCTTGATTACTCTGTCAGCTCTTTCGGTCGGGTTTTCGTGGGGGGCGTATGCGGCTGTAAATTTGTGGTTATTCGATGTTCTTCGAGGAATGAGGTTAATGCTTTCCCCACGAATTGTTTACCGTTGTCGCTGAGGAATACTTTTGGGCATCCAAAGCGGTATACCACTCGTTCCTGTAGAGTTTTGATAAAGCTCATGGTTTTTGCTTGCCTCACTGGTATTAGTTCCACCCACTTGGAGAATTTGTCGGCAAGGACCAGGAGGCACGTATTTTCCTGTTTGGATCGCGGTAGGGGCCCTATAAAATCCACCGTAACGATCTCCTATGGTCTAGCGCATTGCATAGTGGCCATAAATCCCGCTGGGCGCTTTTGCTCAACTTTGTATTCGGCGCATTGGTGGCATGCTTTAACATATTTGAGTACGTCGCGATACATTCCTTGCCAGTAGTAGTGTTGCTGAGCACGTTTGAGAGTTTTCTTTACTCCGAGGTGTCCTGCGGTGGTGGAGTCGTGTACTTCCTTGAGAACGTTTCTTTTGTAGTTAGCTGAAATACAAAGTTTCCATTGCGGCGAGCGGTCAAGCTTATGTCGTGTTGTTATGTGTCTAAACAAGTGGTTGTCGGTGATCTGATAGTCAGGATGGCGGCTGGGGTTCTGTAACGTTTTGTCCATTTTCCGGTTATACCAGTCCCTGTTGGTATTACTTGTAATACACATGATGTCCGCCTTATCATCACGTATGGGGAGTGGGCATCGGGACCGGGTGTCTGCTAGTATGCTTAACGCCCCTTTCCGGTATTCGATGTCGAAGTTGTATTGCTGGAGCTCTAGCGCCAATCGGGCGAGCCGTCCGGAGGGGTTTTGTAGTGAGTGTAGCCACTTTAATTAATGGTGGTCGGTGATAAAGGTGAATCGATAGCCCTCCAGACATGGCCTCATTTTGCGTATGCCACACAATACTGCCAGACACTCCTGCTCCGTAGCGGAGTAGCGTTTCTCGAGGTCGGTCAAGGTCCGGCTCGCGTATGCAATTACCCTCTCTTGATCCTAGTGGCGTTGAAATAATACAACACCTACGCCCTCTCCGCTCGCGTCGGTTTGTAGGAAGAACGGGTGTTTGAAATCTGGGAAGCACAGTACCGGGGCGCTGGATAGTTTGTCTTTGAGGTTCCGGAAAGCATCTTCTTGGGGCGTGTTCCACTCCCAGCGCTGACCCTTTTTCAAAAGTTTGTTGAGTGGCGCGGCGAGTGTGGAAAAATCGGCTACAAATCGGCGGTACCATGAGACGAGGCGAGGAACCGGCGTAGTTGTCGAACGTTTAGTGGCGCGGGCATTTCGCGTACGGCTGATGTTTTTGCGGGATCGGTGTGGATTCCCTGTTCGCTGATGATATGTCCAAGGCAATTTAGTTGTTGTTGCACAAAACTTAATTTTTCGAAATTTACTTGCATGTTGTTTTGTTGTAGTCGTTCAAAAACTTCCCTTAAGTGGTGGATGTGTTCTTCAAACGTGTCCCCCAAAACGAATATGTCATCCAAGTATGCAAACACCTTCAGTTGGAGCTCTGTGCCAAGGATTGCATCTAGGGCGCGTTGGAAGGTGGCCGGAGCAGAGTATAGCCCGAAGTTTATGACCTTCCACTGGAAAAGTCCGCGGCCAGGGACGGTGAATGCGGTATACTGGCGGGACCCTTTTGCCATAGGTATTTGCCAATACCTATTTTTCAGGTCGATGGTGGATATGAATTTTGCTCTTTCAATTGGTCCAAGATCGCCCCGATCTGGGGCAAAGGATACGCATCTGGTATACTGGCTGCGTTGAGTTGGCACATCCTCCAACTGCCTTGCTTCTTGCGCACGAGGACGATTGGTGAACTGTAAGCACATTTTGATGGTTCGATCCGTTTGTTGGCTAGTAATTCGTCGATTTCAGCATTTATTACCTGTTGCATCGCTGGGTTTCTTGGGTAATATCGCTGTTTTAGCGTTTGATCGTGTTTCAGCGAGATTACGTGTTCTACTGCCCTGCTGGAACCAGTTATTCCCCCGAATATCCGTTGGTGGTGGTTTAAAAAAACTTAGTGTTCGGCATTTTGAGTTGCGCTTAAATGCTTTCTTTCTGTCACGGCACTTAGTTTTGCAATTGTGGTGTTCTGAGTTGGCGTGGCTGGCGGGAATAAGTTTCCATCTAAGGTGAGGGTGAGCCCCCTTTCCCTGAGGAAGTCCATGCCTAGAATCATGTATTTGGCCAAATTTGGCAGGGTGGCACCCGCATGTGGGTCGGTTTATTGTTACAGAGAACGGTTACTTGGTAGGTGTACGAACTAACAACGCACGTCCTATCGGCAAGCTGTACGTTGGGGACGCTGGGTGTGCATGTTATTTTCTTGCCTTCCAGATGCTTGCGTATAGTGGCACCTACGTAGGTGAGCGTTGCGCCGGTCTCCACCAAGGCTCGGACGTTTAACCCTTCGATGGTGAGCTTGACGTAGTGACGGCTATCCATTTTTTCATTCGGCGGTGGTTCGTCGATGGCTGCTGATTGTGGCATTTTCTGTGCCGTAGCCGGACGGGAGTCAAGGTGCTCGCCTTATCGCACCTGCAATCTCTGGACAGGACGTTGTCCCGGCCACATCTGGAGCAAAATAGTCTTCGGGCTCTTCGGCATTGGTAGCGCATATGTCCTCGTTCCTTGTATCTCCAACAGGATTCCTCTCGGCTATATTCTTTGGTCAACGGTGATAAATAATGCGCTGTTTGTCTGCTTTGTCTGGTGGCCTCCAATTGTAGCAGCTCGAATTCGTCGGTGAGCTCCATCAGCTCTTCAATAGTTAGGAACTCGCTACGTTTTGCGAATAACCGGTATTCGACACGAAGCCCGTCGTAAATACGTTCCAGGTGGTTCTCTCGTGACATAATTGGATGTTGTCGGATCATGGTTTGCATGGCGAGAATATAATCCTTTGCCTTTTCTCGCCCCTGCTGTCTCCTCTGGCGTATGGCGTCCTCTAGTTGGTGTAGATGCCGTCTGGGTAGGAAGAATTGCTCAGCCGCTGTGCGGAACTGTGCCCATGAGAGTATCTCGGCTTTGCGTACACTGCGCAACGTCTCTGGCAGCGTTGGGAGCAATATGTCCAATGGAATGCTATAGCACTCGGCCAGCTCCTCAATTCTCTCCAAAAATTCGTAAAGCGTTTCTCCACCCGTGAAATGGACATCCCATCGGCGGACCGTATTCATTACTTCGGCATCGATTAACTCGGTACGGGGTGGTGACGGTCGTTGATTGGCCTTTGTAATTGCAGACGGTGTAGTCACATGGATGGAGGGAGTGTGGTCGAGGGGGGTTTTAATTTGGCTATTCTCTTCTGCCTTGATTTCGTCTTCGACCTCTCTCAGTAAATTTTCAGTTCACTTGCGATTTCGTTTTGCCTTGACGTAGGCACTGAGCGCTATGCGTAGCTCAGCGACAGTGCTGCCGTTAACGAATATCCGGTATCTCTTGCACTCCTCGATGAGTCTCTCTTTCTTCAGCGAATATACCCAGTTCAAGCTGTCGGTATTCAATAGGTTGGTGTTGTCCTCTGATTGTGGTTGCGTGTTCGGTGGCCCATCTGCCGGCGGGCTGGTGCTTGTTGTTGCTTTTACACTTTCCTCTCCGGAGATGGGTCCTTGCTCGGGCGCCATTCGTGAGGTGGGTTTTGTCGAAGGCTGAGGTAAGCTCAGCCACTCCAGGGTCAGGCGAAGGTCCCACTAACCTTTACCAATTAATAACACAAGTAGTTGTTGTTTTGTTCCGAACATGCACACACACACGATGCGGCTTTTGCCTTTCGATGCCGACAGCCGTTGATCCCAGAGAGCGAGGGAGAGAGAGAGAGAGGGAAATAGAGAGAGATGCCACGGGTGATAGCGCAGGAACGGTGGAAAGATGACAGTACGGGTCGCGGTTCTCAGGGAATGGTGGTGATAATCCTCAAATATCTTACCCCCAGAGAAAGCTTACGGATTTGTTCAGGCGGGTTGCGGTGGTACTCCTATGGCTAACGATTGGCGGCGGTGGGCAGGAAGGGCGCAGTTTGACCTAGGTGAAGTATGAAGTATCTATTAGTAATACCCAACGTATAGATGTATTTGTATACATGGGTGCTGGGTAGATTCAGTACTCCTCTCAGGGAGCCTCGGAAAAGAGTCCTAGCGATCATGAGCGGTGTAGTGAAGTACTCCTCTCAGAGAGCCTCGGACAAGAGTCCTAGCGACCGTGAGTGGTGTAGTAAGGTCCACCGTTGCATATGGCTCGGCACTTCACCCAGGGATCGGGGGAGCGAGATGATCCTCGGCAACCCTGGGTGAACTGTCCGCGACAAATGCCACCCGTATTGATATGTATTGGGCCTGGCATGTCCCTCAAGTGGAGCCCAGGACTGGTCCTGGACGCGCCTTGGGGGAACTACCCGTGCCCATCCGTCCTTCAAGGTAGAAGGGGAGCGTATCCCCCCTACCCCGTGGGACGTTGGGCAAAGGTTGGTTTCCCATAGGTAGGGGGGGGGGGGAGATCCATGAGCCCGATGGGTTCGCTGAGAGTCTTCCCCGTTCACCTTGGGACCCCTTTGATACCTACCATTGTAATTTGGCCTCAGCCTTACTTACCTAGGTGAAGTATGCAGTGAGTGATGGCGTTTGCCATTTTATACTTGTTAGCGTATACAATTGTTAAGAATTCAGCTCACCAATAATTCCTCGTTATGATAGCGTATGAAAAATGCATATTATGTGCGGGTGGTTGTTCGCTGTGCAAGGCGAACGTAGGGTATGTATATATTTAGTGTTAGGGTATGTATATATTTAATGTTAGGGCTGTGAGTAGGTTATTGTGACGTAGCATTTTGCTACGTTACAAGACTTCTAGAAACCGGTAAAAATTAAGCTCAAAGATACCGTTACATAGATACAAGCCAAGCTAATAAAAGCGTGTTAAAAAAGGGCTCCAGTATGCTCTTTCGTAGATGTGCCATGCATCCACTTCTATCATTAATAAAGGAATGCGTTTTTCGCATTATGTGCAAGGTCTATGGCCATTTGGGGTGGTCATAAGTACAATTGACCATATGTCCCTTAACTTTATGTCACCCCACCATCACATTATTGCATTTTCATCGAGGCTTGGAACGCGTGCGAAGTTTCAATCAAACTTATGGCCATTCAAAGTGGTAATAAGGCCAATTTGCCTTATGGCCGTTGACCTTATGTCACCACACCATCACATTAATGCATTGTCATCGAGCCTTAATATGTGTGCAAAGTTTCAATCAAACTTATGGCCATTCAAAGCTGTAATAAGGCCAATTGACCTTATGGCCGTTGACCTTATGTCACCACAACATCACATTAATGCATTGTCATCGATCCTTGATATGTGTGCAAAGTTTCAATCAAACTTATGGCCATTCAAAGTGGTAATAAGGTCAATTGACCTTATGTCACCACACCATCAAATTAATGCATTGTCATCGAGCCTTGATATGTGTGCAAAGTTTCAATCAAAATTATGGCCATTCAAAGTGGTAATAAGGCCAATTGACCTTATGTCACCACACCATCACATTAATGCATTGTCATCGAGCTTTGATATGTGTGCAAAGTTTCAATCAAACTTATGGCCATTCAAAGTGGTAATAAGGCCAATTGCCCTTATGGCCGTTGACCTTATGTCACCACACCATCACATTATTGCATTGTCATCGAGCCTTGATACGTGTGCAAAGTTTCAATCAAACTTATGGCCATTCAAAGTGGTAATAAGGCCAATTGACCTTATGGCCGTTGAACTTATGTCACAACACCATCACATTAATGCATTGTCATCGAGCCTTGATACGTGTGCAAAGTTTTCGTCAAACTTATGGCCATTCAAAGTGGTAATAAGGCCAATTGGCCTTATGGCCGTTGACCTTATGTCACCACACCATCACATTATTGCATTGTCATCGAGCCTTGATACGTGTGCAAAGTTTCAATCAAACTTATGGCCATTCAAAGTGGTAATAAGGCCAATTGACCTTATGGCCGTTGAACTTATGTCACAACACCATCACATTAATGCATTGTCATCGAGCCTTGATACGTGTGCAAAGTTTTCGTCAAACTTATGGCCATTCAAAGTGGTAATAAGGCCAATTGACCTTATGTCACCACACCATCACATTAATGCATTGTCATCGAGCTTTGATATGTGTGCAAAGTTTCAATCAAACTTATGGCCATTCAAAGTGGTAATAAGGCCAATTGACCTTATGGCCGTTGAACTTATGTCACAACACCATCACATTAATGCATTGTCATCGAGCCTTGATACGTGTGCAAAGTTTTCGTCAAACTTATGGCCATTCAAAGTGGTAATAAGGCCAATTGGCCTTATGGCCGTTGACCTTATGTCACCACACCATCACAATAAAGCATTGTCATCCAGCCTTGATATGTGTGCAAAGTTTCAATCAAACTTATGGATATTCAAAGTGGTAATAATGCCAATTGACCTTATGGTCGTTGACCTTATGACAAGACACCATCACATTAATGCATTATCAGCGGTCCTTGATACGTGTGCAAAGTTTCAAGTCAATCAGACTTCTAGAAACCGGTGAAAATTAAGCTCAAAGATTCCATTACATACAGGCCAAGCTAATAAAAGCGTGTTAAAGACTAAAAAAACACGCTTTTACAGCAAACCGAACTAAAAAATAGAAAATAATTTTCAATTAAAAAGAGTGTATATAACAGTAGTAGAAGGTCAAACAATCGTTTATAGTTAATCACCTCAAAATAAAATTATAATAAAATTTAAGTTATTAACAGAATAATTTAATTCAGAGTAAAAAGCGTGGGGTGCATTTGACTACATTTCATATCTTTCCTCTCAGATAGTTGCCAATAGAATGATTGTAACATTCAACATCAAGTACCCCACGCTTTTTACTGTGAATTCAATTATTCTGTTAATAAATTAAATTTTATTATAATTTTATTTTGAGGTGATTAACTATAAACGATTGTTTGACTCTTTTTAATTGAAAATTATTTTCTATTTTTTAGTTCGGTTTGCTGTAAAAGCGTGTTTTTTTAGTTTTTTTAAACTATTATTTATTTTTAATTTTTTAGTTCAAGTAATTTTAAAAGTTTAATCGAGAGTGATGAAAGCTCGAAACGCCAGCGGTCCATGGATGAATCCAACCCCACGGCACCCAAAAGGGCCAAGACGCAGGGAGGCTGGACGCGGTCTTTCGCCGAAATTGCCAAGGGTCGGCAGATCATTGGCATTATAGACGGGAGCAGCGAAGATGGCAGGATACCAAAACAACAGTGGAAGTGGATCGAGGCCGCGCTCGCTACGGTGGCCGTTAAGGTTAAAAAGACAACCCTGGTCCACCGCCATCTTACACCGATGCAGGGTGGTTCCAGGGCAATGTCAAGCTAATTGCCTGTGACGACGCCAGGTCGGTCAACCTCTATAGGGTTGCCGTCACGCTGATAGGGGTGGTATATCCGAGCGCGCGCCTCAAGGTAGTGGAGGCGCGTCATATCCCCTCACGACCAAGGCCTAGAGCCTGGGTTGCAGTGACTCCAACGGACCCAGCTGACATCCTGGAGCTGCTCCAGGAGTACAACCCGCCACAGGTTTGGAAGTCAACCCGGATAAAACCGGGCTTGTTCTCTTCACGAGGAGGTACAAAGTATTAAATCTTACATAGCCAAGAATTGGGGATACGTTCTTAGCGTTTAGCGATCAAGTCAAGTATTTGGGAGTCATTCTGGATAGGAAGCTATTATGGAGTGACCATATAGTGGAGCAATCCAAGAAGGCAGCAGGAGAGCTGTTCACCTGCAAGAGGGCAATTGGCACCTCCTGGGGATTCTCCCCTAAGGTGACCTACTGTATTTACACAGCAATTGTGCGCCCGATTCTTCTTTATGTTGCCTTGATCTTAAAATGCTTCAAAAGGTGCAACGGAGTTCGGAGCTCTGCATTACCTGGGCTCTCGGCTCCAATCCAGATTCCGTAACATACATACATGGATACATAGATAGATACAGGCCAAGCTAATAAAAGCGTGTTAAAAAGGGCTCCAGTATGCTCTTTCGTAGATGTGCCATGCATCCACTTCTATCATTAATAAAGAAATGCGTTATTCGCAATATGTGCACGGTTTCAAATTTATAGCCATTTGGGGTGGTCACAAGTTCAATTGACCTTATGTCCGTTAACCTTATGTGACCCCGCCATCACATTATTGCATTGTCATCGAGCCTTGATACGTGTGCAAAATTTCAATCAAAACTTATGGCCATTCAAAGTGGTAATAAGGCCAATTGACCTTATGGCCGTTGACCTAATGTCACCACACCATCACATTAATGCATGTGCATCGAGCCTTGATACGTTTGCAAAGTTTTAATCAAACTTATGACCATTCAAAGTGGTAATAAGGCCAATTGACCTTATGGCCGTTGACCTTATGTCACAACACCATCACATTAATGCATTGTCATCGAGCCTTGATACGTGTGCAAAGTTTCAATCAAACTTATGGCCATTCAAAGTGGTAATAAGGCCAATTGACCTTATGGCCGTTGACCTTATGTTACCAAACCATCAGAATAATGCATTTTCATCGAGCCGTGATACGGGTGCAAAGTTTCTATCAAACTTATGGCCATTTAAATTGGTAGTAAGGCCAATTGACCTTATGGCCGTTGACCTTATGACACGACACCATCACATTAATACATTGTCAGCGGTCTTTGATACGTGTGCAAAGTTTCAAATTAATCAGACTTCTAGAAACCGGTGAAAATTAAGCTCAAACATTCCGTTACAGGCCAAGCTAATAAAAGCGTGTTAAAAACGTCCCTTGATTTTAGGTGAAAACGGCAACCGGCATCATGGCGGCCGTATTGCATAGGCAGTATATTACCCACTATCTATATATTAATACGCTAACAAAATTTCCACACAATCAATTGACAGGCTGTTTCGCATACTTAGCATACGTAAAATCCCTGCAGTCAAACCAACTAGTTGTATACTAGAAGAATACTCGTTGGCCAAAAATCTCAACTAGTATGAGTTCTGTAATTTTTCCATATAAGCGATTGGTATTTTTAACACGGCGATGTCCTACGAAATATCAATTGCCAGGCTCTGCATCAGCATCATACCAATTGACAAACTAGTCATTATATACACCAACATCATACCAGATGACATACTAGTCAGCATACCCATCAGGGTCCTACCAATTGACATACTAGTCAGCCTTTGAGCCAGCATTATACCAGATGGCATACTAGTCAGCATACCCATCAGGGTCCTACCAATTGACATACTAGTCAGCCTTTGCGCCAGCATTATACCAGATGGCATACTAGTCAGCATACCCATCAGGGTCCTACCAATTGACATACTAGTCAGCCTTTGAGGCAGCATTATACCAGATGGCATACTAGTCAGCATACCTATCAGGGTCCTACCAATTGACATACTAGTCAGCCTTTGCGCCAGCATTATACCAGATGGCATACTAGTCAGCATACCCATCAGGGTCCTACCAATTGATATACTAGTCACTGTATTCAACATCAACATACCAGTTGACATACTACTCAGACAGTATGCATCATTGTAATACCAGTTGACATACTAGTCAATATTTGCATCAGCGTCCTATTAGTTAATTTACTAGACCTAGTCGGGTTAAAAAATTACTTGAATAAATTAGCTCAAATTCATTTATTCATCATATTTCATATATATAAAAAATATGTTTATATATACATATGTATACCACTTTAAAATTTATCACTTCAATACATAATACTTTGTAATAGATTTGAATAAATATATATATACGTCTATAAAAATTAAAAAATATAGTTCAAATTTGCTAAACTAGTTCAAATGCATTATTGATTAATGTAATTTATTTATAAAATTATTAATGTATAGATATCACTTCATATATATCACTTCAAAATATATAAAAATAGGTACTAATGTAAATAGAATTACTTGTATATAATAACTAAAAAAATAATAGTTCAAAATTTTCTAACTAAATTCAAATTCATTTCAAAAATAAGCTACATCTTAGGAACTAATGTAAATTAAAATTACTTATATATACAAATTAAAAAGTTATAACTCAAAGTTTCCTAACTAAACTCAAATTCATTTCAAAAATTAACCTTCAAGTTTTCATTATTTTTATGTAACTAAGTAGCTACGCCTTTTTTAGGTTAATTTGAGAAAGTTGCAGTTGAAGTTCAGAATTTTAAATTGAAGTTCATAAAATTATAATAGGAGTTAAGAAAATTACAATTGTAGCTCAGAATATATAATTGTAGTTAAAAAAATTTCAATTGTAGCTCAGAATATTTAAATTGAAAAATTGTTTGAATATCAATTGTTATTTTCTGAATTTCAATTGCAAATTCTGAACTTAAATTGTTATTTTCTGAACTCCAATTGAACGTTCTGAACTTCATTTGTAATTTTCTGAACTTCAATTGCAACTTTCTGAACTAAACCTGAAAAAGGTGTAGTGAAACAGTTAATCCAGCCTTTCTGGCAATGGTTTTACTGCCTTCGCCATGCCGCCTTTTTTTTTTGGAAAATCCGCTTCTTATGCAACTGCATTGCTTTTCGTAGTTGTTCTTCCGGTTCATCATTAGAAGTCAGACTTATAATAGATTCTACGAAATAATAATATATTAAGATTATGTTAATTTAATACTTTTTATGGATGTTACCCAAGAAAACTGAATAAAACTTTGCGTGTTCTTTAAGGCCCTTCTTCCCATGAGTGCCGTCAACATTGTAGTCCCTTATGACTGCACTGCTGAGGACTTTGTGAAGGTTTTTGTTCACCGAATTTTGCAGTAAGTTCCTAAGTGTTGAAATCTGTGAAAATAATTATTAAAACATACCAAGTATGATACAAAATCATTCCAATCACAACATAGCTTTAACTCCATTCACAAAGTCCATAACCAAATTTTTAACATATCTTCTAATTGTTGGTTTGGGACTTTATTAATTGAGCTAACGATAAGTAATTAAGAAAAATTTAAAAAGAATGTTTACTGTCCAGAAGGAAGTATGACGAAGAAAAACAGCAAAAGACTGTGGAAAACTTTTTGAAATTTTTGTCGTGGGTCCGTATTTTGTTCTACAATGGCGTAACCGATTTTATACCAACGATAAATATGAATCTGTCAAAATATTTGTGAAATTGATAAAACAGTATGGAATTAATAAGTAGACGTTGTCTTTAATCCGATTCACCAATTACTATCCATTGAGATTTTAAAAATTTTCCACCTTTAATTTTTTACGTAAAAAGTAAAATTAAGAAGTAAAGCTGTATAAGATCAGACAATTAAAGTTTTTTGAAATTAAATAAAATTAGTACTTGGTGCGATTTACCTACGACGAGGTTTAGGCCGAACTTTTCTTTCAATTTGTATTGATCTTTTTTTTAGTTTTTCTTACAAATTGGCGAGACGCGAACTACAGGGCTTACGGCAATTCTGAACGTCATCTGCAAGGCAGATGAATTTTCACTGAGAAGCTTTTCATGCAGAAATACACTCTTAGTGTTTGCCAAATCACTGCCGATAAATATTTCATTCTAATTGAAAAAACATGTTTCTAAATGTTTGAGCTTTTTATCGGGACCATCGGTGTGATAGGCTGAGTTTCCTTTCTGAAAAAATTAACCTTAAATCGAAACCTTAAATAAAATAAAAATTCAACAACGGTTCCCCAAACCTAATTGATTATTTATAATTTTCACTGTTGAAAAAAATACTCACAAACAAAGTCCGATTTTCAGGAACAACCTTTTCATTTATCTTAAACAAATCCTCTGCACACGACAGAGGAAAGTAAGATATGACTGAGCATGCTGCAGCATCTTGTTGAACCAACTTGCTCATCACCACTTTTGTGTCTGCAAGTGCAGTCATCACTGCAGTATTCTGAGAAGACATTAAGGCTAAAGAAAAGTTGAATTTAAGTATATGTAATATATAGAAAATATTTAACACTCTTACACAAAATGGTCTCCTTCAGGTTTCCGACTGATTCTGGAAGTAAAAACAACACAAATTATTGTGTCAATTGCAAGCAACCAGGTAAAATTAATTGCAATAACTTTTGAGTTTAAATTGAAATTTTTGATCATCTTTTGTCATTTTCTGAACTTGACTGGAAAAAGTGTAGACTTATAACAAAAATTATTTTATTATTATTAAATCATCAAAATATCAACAACCACAAAATTTTAAACGCTTTTACTGTTAAGTATCATTGCCCCGGTATTGTTGTATACATATCAGATACCTACCACGCTTCATACATACAAAAATTACCCTCTATACACTGAATCACTTTTTCTTAAAAATTTGTTGTATATTTCATTTAAATCGGCCGTACGGTGAAAATTTGCGTGTGGCTTATTTATATGGTAAAAGTCTAGTTGAGGGATCGACAGCTAATACGCGTCCAAAAATATCGAGAAAGATGTAAAACGAGGCGTCTTGACTTCAGTATTAATAATCCGAAGGCGGAAAAGAAAAACTTTAACTCGTTCAAAAGATATTAACGTAAAGCCGAAAGTTACCCACGGGTTCCTCCGAAATTTTGAGAACAGCTTTCTGCGTTAAAGGGCTTCGGCCGCGATTATAAAAAATTAACCTGGCCGGTCCACCAATGGGGTGGGATAAAAAAAAATGCGTGCAAAATCCCTTTGAGCACACACTTTTTTCAGTGCATAACAACCATTGCCAAATCTAACTGCAAATATCTCCGGACAGAGATACAATTTTGCTTTTCTCCTTCGGATTATTGTTGTTGAGGTCCTTTGACACCTCTCTCGATATTCTCGACGCGTGTTAGCAGTCGACCCCTCAACTAGACCATTACCAGAACTTTTAAATTGCCTCTAGTGAAAGCGCAACGTTAGCAAAGGTAAACTGGTAATATACTTGCAACATTTAGACGTGTCTAATCAGCTAACACATGTTGTAAAGTAAAAACCTGTAGCACAATATTTGGTAATAGTTTAGTTGAGGGGTCGACTGCAAATACGCTACCAAAAATATCGAGAGAGGTATTAAAACGACGCGTCTTGACATCAGTATTAATAATCCGAAGGCGGAAAGTAAAAATTTTAACGCGTTCAAAAGATATTAACCGAAAAAGACCCGCGGGTACCTCCGAAACCGGGGGTCGGATCCATAGTATTTTTGCGCAGAACACCTTTCTGCGTTGGCGGCCTTCGGCCGCGATTATAAAAAATATCCCTGGGCTACGCCATGCCAAGTCCGGGTGTGTGGTATAACCGTGGCTACCGCCACGGTGATGCACAATTTTTTTTTGGGGGTACAACACAACAACAACCACATGGAAATCTCCAACTTCAAATGCAAATATCTCCGGACAGAGACGTTGCTGAAGGATACGCGCTTTACTTCTTTTGGCATGATTGTTATATTTATTGTCAAAGTTTACTGTATGTTAATTTAGTTAAAAGTAGGGAAATTAATATTTTGCTGCATATGATTTCGAATCACTAAACAAAGCAAACTATTAATTTCCCTAATGTGTTCAATTTAAAATGAGTTAAAAAGTGCCATGTAACAATGGCAGCAATAATATGCTATCAATATGAGGGAGACCTACTAATTTACATTCTATTTCTTCAATAGGATATTGGGTTTCCTCGTCTATGAGTGTGAAGTCGCCCACGCAAATACGAAGAGACAGGGAGTCAATTGGTTCTAAAAAGAAACTTCTCAAATTTGCAAACTCTTTCCCTATTATAAAACTTCTGTCTTCTGAAAACCCTGTAATTTCTTTTGGTTTGAATGGTTTAATAAGGCAGAAGCTATCTGGCTTTTTAGAAGAAAAGACACAAGCCTGGAAAAAATAACACAAACCTCTGCCCCTCAAAGTTTTAAAGCCCTGATGCTTTTCATTTGCTAGCAACGTTTCATGACTGACTCGATTTATTATTTGTGGAAGAATTTGAGTTGGCTTTTTGACATACTTTTTTAATGTTTGTAAATAATTTTCGAAATCGTACGCTGAAAAACTTGATAACAGACCAATTGATTCAACACTCTCCGTTAGATGTAGTAAATGATGAACGTTATGAGTAACACTGGAATCCCCGAATATAGTTGAGAAATTTTCAACAAATAAAGATAACATATTTTTTGCAATTCCCAAATTATCTAAATATGATTTGGGGCAAAGGAGCATCCTATACGCACAGAATAGAAGCAAAAATTGATAATGTAAGTCACCATGAACATTGTCTTTCAGAATAAGGACCCCTGTATATAACAGAAATTGGCGAAACTCAGTTGCCTTCCAATTTGAGATTTCATCGAACGATCTGGGTATACGGGCGAATTCCTTCGTGATGAACAGTGATAGAGAGACTAAAAATTGTGACATATGTTTCTATTTAAGCTTTTCAACTTTTATATTTATATCGTCTAGTATAATTCTTTTTAAAAAGTTTCGCATTATCCCCAAATCCACCAAATGCGTACTATCTATAGCTACTTGGCTTATCATTTTTACACCAATTTTTTCTAGTGGAGTCTTTGAATTCCTAAATTTCGGTTCATGATGTGTTTTGTATCTTCTGGTTAAAAAGCCATTGTCAGTTACTAAATTTCCAGGCACAGAAGAATATACCATTACATGGTTTACCTTTAACCCGATTTGCGTACACTTGCTGCAACCATGAGAAGCTGAATGATAAGGTGTACCACAAACAAATGCTTTCGCGGGAGCATCACATACAATTGACCTTATCAGAACTTTTAACAATTTGCCACCTAGTTCAATGCCATTTTCCATGATATTCTCCATTTCCGTAACAAAAGCATTTAAAAATTCCGAAACATCGCTTGGCTTTTTATTTCCAACATATATACCGACGGGAAAAATACAAACTGAACTAAAATCAACTAGCCGCACCAATATTGGCCACAATTGAATGCGAGAGCTTCTGAATAATGGCAACCCATCAATGTTGATGTCTATATAAACAGTGTCAATTTCTTTAAATATGTATGCAATTTTCTCCAATTGCTTGCTCAAACCAACATGGCAATAGAGTCCTGGTGGAATTGATTTAGTAACTGCGATTTCTCTTCTTTTTGCATAGAGTGTTTCGGCGGTTCTTGGTACATCTAGATTCTCTTCTTGTAAAATACTAAGAAGGCTCTCAAATGCTCTACGTGATGGTCTAAAAGTAGTAAACCATTCCAGGATTTTTTCCTTAAAGGAACGCTGCAGTGTGCCTATAACAGAATTTCCACTATCTACATTAATAGCTCCATCAGAACAATCACTTTCCTCACATTCGTACTTAGTAGGCAAACTCCCTTTATCGCCAACTCCACTTATGCTAGTACCGCATTCCTCCACAGAGGATTTTGATGGCCCTGCTTCATCATTACTAGAAACTGGTTTAACAAAGTCTTAGCATATATTTCCCTTTGCATCTTGAAAAGTCTTCTCATATTACGTTTGTTACTCATTGTTACATGCAATTTTCAACTTACCAAAATCGCAAAACACAACAAAATTTATATTTTTAGTTTTATTTTTTATTTAATATTATTTTTATAAGGCACGAACAAAATTTTTCCACTTTTCCGTACACGCTTGATAATTTGGAATGTATACTGAAAAAGTTAGATGTGTATACGCAAGCCGTTTATCGATTATTGCGATTGCCACCGATAAATCGAAAATATGTAGTCGGCTGATATGATCGTCCGTGCTCGTGTTATGTTTTTCTTAAAACAGCTGTTGTTATATTACAACTCTAACAAACTTTTTATTGAATAGCCACAATATTTTGTTTTCCAAATAATATATAAAGCTTTACATGTAAAACCACCAATGCGGTAACGACAGATAGCAAATCGATGATAGGTTGAATATAGCAGCAAAGGCACAAAGCAAAGCAACGGGAGCAAAAAATTCACATGGATCGTCTTTCTGCGTTGATTTTGAACTATGAAACGTCTTGCTGCTTTAATACAAGCACATATTTAGCTGCACTACATTACGTGGCAAAATATTCTTTGCATGTATTTTTATGGGCAAAGTCCAAAAAGTGTAGCGCCGTTGCTGCTACATGTCGCGCAAGTAAGTCCGCCTTTACTTTTATTGACGACATATCTGTACCGTTTTCACTATTCAACTTGAATCCATGCATAAAAATTACAATCGCCTTTTAAATGAAATTTCTATACAAATTTTTGAACATCAATTTTTTTTCACTGAACTGGAACTAATTTACACACAGTCGTATTCTTAAAATTTTGAATATTATACTTTTACGGGAACCCAAAACTTAATGGTTTTGGGTAATATAAGGCAGCGCGTAAGATTTAAAGTGCGTGCATACTAAGCGGCGCAACACGTAGCGGCAGCGGCGCTTCACTTTTTTGCCTAATTGATCAACATTGCTGCTCATGGCCGCGCCGCGCAGTGCTGCTGCCCCTAGGTGTGAATTGCTCGATAAGAATACATGCAAATAATATTGTGTAGCGCAGTGTAGTGCAGCTAAATGTGCTCTTAGCTTTAGAAATGCTTAATCGCACAAATAACCTACCCAGATTGCGGATTCATAAGTTCAAAATTGCTTCGTTCTGCGCATCTACATCACAGTTGCCTACTTAAGCGAATGAAAGAGAGAAAAAAAACAAGATCTAAAGGAAAATGACGTAATAATTGCCCATAAAAATCAGCTGAAATAATGGCAATGCGCCACCATCTATAATTCCATAATGCTTATATCGCTATATCAAAATCGATAGTTTCGTATATCGACCATCTTTTGTCATCGTTGACATTTACATATATATAAAGAAAAAATAGCCAACCTTCAACAGGCTAGAAAAAGCAATTCTTCAACGAATTGAATTACAAAATCTGAAATAGAGTAATACCAATTCAATTTATAAAAAGGAAATTGACGATCTTACGCAACAACTAAATAAATCTAAAGCTTTAATTGTAGAGCTCAATGAAAAGTTAAAGGTAATCGAAGAACAAGAAATGCTTATACGCGAGCTCAAAGCCAAAGCTGCATGATTCGAAGAGCACATCAAAAGTCAAAGTAGCACATCCGAATATAGTTCAGCTCCACCAAAACAAGCATCACCAAAGCAACAGGCTGCCAATGATGCTGACAACAGTAATGGGCAAGAAAATAAGCACTTGCACACAACTGAGATAAAGCAAATTGAAGCACGTGTACGCGATGAAATGTCCAAGTTGTTTGCCATCGAAATTAAACGTTTTCAAATAAAACTTAAACTGAAGGGAAAAATATTTGTTTACAACGTGGATATGAACTTGCGCGTAAAGTCCTACAACAGCGACAAACCGAAGTTGAGTATTAAAGCAAGCTATCCTAGTTGAACGTGAACATATCGCAGAAGTACTAAACAAAAAAGGTGCTGAAGCGCATGCGATGATTGAAACTGCCATATTGCATAAATGTCGTGATGAATTATTAGCAAAAAATCAACATGCTGTTCAACTATCTAAAGAATTAGAAGAACGGCAAACGCCATTCGAAGCCTAGCGTCAATAGATGAAAGCTGTAATGATGCAATGGGCGGAGTAAAGTAAACATGTCGATGCTATAGAGGTGAATGGAAAGATAAGGTACAAACTTTCGAGCGAGCGCACCGAAAGGCGTTGACAGCATGGCAAAAGAAATACAATTCAGCAAAACATACAGCAGGGAATTATCAGCGTTACGCTGAAGATAAAGAAACACATATGTTGCGAGAATATGATCGACTTAAAACAGAATATGATGTTTCACTGACAAAGATCAAAACTTGTATGAAGGATACCCTGGAAAAACGGAATCGTGAGATGAGGGAAACTATAGCTGCAATAGAGAAACATCATGAGTTAGGTTATGACAACGAAAATAGAAAATGAAATTAAGAGCTTCAGTCTGTATTACGAACGATAGTTCAAACGATTGTTTCGCCTCCAAACGATTGCCTCTAGCAATGGTATTCTTCGGTCTTTACGTTTTTTACTTTATGTCAAACAGGAAGGCGAAAGCAACTATCAAATGATATGTTGCCATCGTTTACAATTGTGCAAATATACTGGCGATTCGTCTCTGAGGCGAAACGAACGTTCTTTTTGTATATAGAATGGAGCCCTAAATAATTGTTTTAGACAGTGGATACGAAGGGCATTTATTTTAATAT
The DNA here is from genome assembly GCF_040869045.1 of Eurosta solidaginis. Lineage (NCBI taxonomy): Eukaryota > Metazoa > Arthropoda > Insecta > Diptera > Tephritidae > Eurosta > Eurosta solidaginis. Next base: position 174,486,462 of record NC_090319.1, on the reverse strand, counting down.
TAGTTTATAGTCTTGCTATTATCATAATGTTCAAATAAATTTTTTTTTTTTAAAAGCTGAAATTAACGGGTAAATTTTTATGATCTTGAAATTTAATGGTATGTTGATCTTATACATTTGTAAATTTTAATGAGTTATAGACGCCTTTCATAATAATTTGTTTACATTGATATGTTATATTAATCTATTGCATCGAGCAAATAAAGTAAACAACAATACATAAAAAATAAAATAAATAACATAAATTTCGATAGACATAAACTCTTTGATTTTATCTTCGGATTCGCGTTCCAAAACAAGTATTTTGATACCTCTCCAAAATTTTAGGATGTGTATTAAGGGTGTCTTGCGGTCTTATAGTAATACCTTTGTATGCATATTACAATTAAGTTGATGTATATTGAACTAGATAGATATTAAATTAGATAGATAATCAATCATTTTGTTAACTAATTTATCTATTGAGGGTCCAAGGACTTTTGCCATTATTATGCAGCTGTCGGCATAAGAAATGATAGTAACTCCTCCTTTATAGTTCTCCTTGATTTTGAAGTTTCGTTCCTAAACTTTGCCGACTTTGGCCGGCCACTCAAAAAGCTTGCACGCAATCTACTCAGCCAACGGAACGAAATAACACTTGGCGATTTTGTAATCTATCAGCGGAGAGCGGATCATATCCTCCTGATATGTGACGAAATCTCAAGCCAAGAGAACTTTTAGGGTACATCCTTTGATGAGGTGGTGTGAAGGAGGTCGCAGCGCAATAAATTATCTATCCATGTAATGGAGAAGGAACGAGCCAGTTGTTGTTGTTGTAGCAGTGCTTCGCCCCATTCAATAGGTGCGACCCATCACAAATTGTCATCAATATCCTCTAACGGGAGTCCAAGGAAACTTGTTGTTTCAACAGGGGTGCACCATAATGAGAGGGGTATTAGAGGCGGTGGTTCCACAATACAGTTAAAGAGATGGTTGGTGTCATGTGGGTACATATGTTTTGTATGTCGGGGTTGATACTGGATAGGTAAGAGTTTAACCTGTTACAGTATCCAGATCGAAGTTGAGCTGGAGTGACGCGCGTTTTCCTACGGATAGCGCGTTCCTCCTGCTAGTTCTGAGTACTTTTCTTCGAGTACCGGATTCGCGGGGCAACTCCTGGCATAGAGGTCCGACGCCTGTTTGTGGATATCATCCAGGAACTGCTTGTGCTTTTTGGCATCATACGACTGTGTTCTCAGGTGCCGTATTTCCTTATAATGCTTACGGATATGGCCTTTTATGGCCACTGGGCGGTGTAGTCTCATTAATCAGATGTCGGTTTGGATGGCCAGTTTGTGGGTATTTAAGAGAAACTGTTTGGTTAGCATTTTATTTCTCTCGCTAATGGGGAGTACACTCAACTCATAGTGTAGATGGTGTTCTGGGGACATAGGAAGACAGCACGTAGCGATTCTGAGGGCATAATTTTGGAAGGCCTGTATTTTCTTCCAGTGAGTAACTTTTATTTAACCTTGGCGACCATATCGGGGACGCATATCATGCCGGCCACTTGCTTTGTAAGTGAAAAAGCGTTTCTTTGTCTTTACCCCAAGTGTTGCCGGCAAGACGTCATTCCCAAGATTTTAGGGTATAAGACAGTCGGTAGCGTAGTGCCATCGACGTGGATGTTCACAATGGTCGACATTTGGGATGTCCATGTTGTAAAGAAGGTCGCGGAGGATTAAGTCGGTGATAATGCCAGGTTTCGCGAGGCGAAAAAACTGGAGAGATCAGGGAGGTAGCTTATTCTGATGCAAAGCTCATCGATCTGTGCGCCTGGACCTGTGGCCATTATTTTGCAGTCACCGGCGTAGGAAGCGATAGTGTCTCCTTCTGGTGGTGATATGAAGAAGTTAATCAAAAGTGGCACCCCTTGTATAATAATTCTCTGGTTTGATGTTACTTTCCTGAATTGCACCGATGCTTGCCGATCAGACTTGGGGGAAGGGGAGACCCTTCTAGGTCTTCCATTAACGTGCCGTGGTTGACCATATCAAAAGCTTTTGAACGAGCCAGTCATGGTTGACAGGCCAAGCAGCACCAGCACCGTCCTATGATGAGTGTTAATGGAGTTCAGTAGTGATATGCACTTTACGGAAGTCTGGATAACCGAAGAATTTCGTTTAAATGAGTTACTGACTAAAGGGATAATATCGGTAGATAATGGTTGGGTTTCCGGTTTTTGGTAGGGGGTTTATCCTTGCCATTCTCCGTTATTTTGGAATGGCAAGTGCTTTTAAAGATAAGTAGAAAAAATGTGCGAGGCTGCAGATGCCCTCATGGTCAAGGTGTTTTGGCATCGGCATAGGTATTCCATCTGGGACGTTTGGGAATTCTAGTCGATTAAATCATTCAAATACTAACTAGTATGAATAACATCACAAAGTTATAGTCAATAAACTATTCTAAAACTGACTAGTATGATGAATCCCATGAAATTCTAGTCAGTTAACTACTCATACACTAACTAGTATGAATCACACAACAAAATTATAGTCAATGAACTACTCAAAAGCTGACTAATATGATGAACGCCACAAAATTCTAGTCAGTTAACTACTCATACACTAACTAGTATGAATCACACCACAAAATTATAGTCAATGAACTACTCAAAAGCTGACTAGTATGATGAACGCCACACAATTCTAGTCAGTTAACTACTCATACACTAACTAGTATGAATAACGCCACAAAATTCTAGTCAATGAACTAGAATGTTCGCTGACTACTTTGGCTTTTGACTGCAGGGATCATATAAAAGTTATATGAATCGATTCGTATTGATCAGCCGCAGTGCATAGGCCTATTTTTGTTAACAAATGTTACTCTATTTGTTTATAATTAATAGAAAAAGTTTTTTGTAAATTCGAACAATTCATACAAATATCAAAATTCATTTTCTTGTACAAGCGCGTCATCTTTGGGAACAATTATCTAAGTGTTCTAATGCGAATTTCAAAGACCTAAACCTTTATGTATCCCCGCTAAATTCGAAAGCACAAATATTTCACCTACATAGAAATATGGTTTCCCATTGTTGCCACTTACCTATAATAGCCTCTACCAAAATCCTAAAAAATTGTTCCAAAATAATTTGTAGCATACCAAAAAATATTAAATAGAATTAATTTTTGACCAGCCCATTTTTTGTGGCAAATTTCACTTACACGTAAATACATAAGTCTTTATTTAACAGATTCTTTGTTTTTTATTTTAGTTGTTTTCAAAAAAACATGAAATCACAAATAATGAGTTAACTTTTGTTGAAACTAACTAAATTCATTTATAACAATTAATGGAAAATTTGCCCGAAAATGTTTTTGCATTTGCAGATTTAATCCTCATTTTAAATAAAGTACGTCTTATACTGAAAAAAAGTAAATTTGCTACAAAAATATAACATTAAATTTTTTATATTGTCTTTTATGCTAATCTATTTTATTTCTTGTTTTATTTTATTTTATTTTATATTCTTTTATTTCAACTTAATTTATTATTATTTAAATGCAACTTGACTGAATCGAAAATTGAAAAAAATACAAATTGATCGATTTTCGACCACATGCGATACTAGTATTGGTTTAATACTAAAATATAATGATATGAATGTTCCCCCACTAGTCCGGGATAGCGAAGCAACCGAGCTGTTACTTAATTGAATTTATATGAATCAAACATCTTTAACATAAAATCATTCAATCAATATGCTTTTGCGAAAGTATAAGGAATGGGTTTCCCAAAATGATAATGAAAATTGCAGAAATGCGGAAACCATGTTAAAAAGGGATCTGTCAAGCTTTATAAGAACAAGCATACTTTCGAAGAGAAGACCTTTTTCAGAAGGCGTTTTTATTAAAGAAATTGGTCTACGAATTTTAGAAAAACTTCGTAGCTCCCTATACGCTTTTTTTGAAAAAGTTCCTCTCTCACACTTCCGTTTTGATGAAAACTCAAAGCGAAGGTGTTTTTGAGTGCCGAGGAAAATATTTCATGTTAGAAAAAATCTGCTCACAGTTTCACAACAATTTTTTTTTATTAAAACATCGCCTAAAAAATGTTTCTTTGCATAACATTGCTTAACTAACTGTGCTTGACAGATTCTGTTTAACACAGTTTCCCCATTTCTATAATTTATTGCTATTGCATAAAAAATTTGAACAAAGCGACGATACATATTATCCCTTTGCTGTCTGCAACACGACTGGCATGCAAATTCTGTACTAACACCACTGTGGCGTAATTGACTTTTAGCTCTCAACAGCAACTGAAATGGGGAGCATAAGAATACGTGTGAAGAGCGTAATACCCAGATGGGGTACCTTTGCCGACCTATGATTTAAATTGTAAACATACAGAGAGGAAAAGTTTTATTACATGCCAGAGAGCTTCTTTGCTCCTGTATTTGCAGATCCACCGATGAAAGCGCTTCCACGTGTGTGTTTATGCTTGGTTTCTGGCTGCATTAGCTGGAGTTAAATTAATTATTTTTCCTAAAAATTTCTCTCCGCACAAAAAATTTAAGAATTAAGTTAAAAGCTATTTGTGGGTTGTTTTTATGCCAAGCTTTTGATATTTTATTGGGACGTTTACGCTCCGTCCTGTTCTGGGGTCATCCAAGAGGATTGAAAAAATGGAAAATTTAGAGTATATGTATATTTTTTTCTTTGATCGGCGTTGATATAACAACTTTCAGAAAGCGAAATAGTTAAAACCATGAACAGGAAAAAACTCCCAAACCAGAACAGGAGTGTCGTTGATAACGTTTTGTCAATTCTAATAGGTACGCAAAGGTGCAGATATATATTTTTTATGCACGTGCATTCCTCCAAATACACTGGAAAGCTGTATTTTTTTACTTCTTTTTTTTTTTTTTTGATAACGCGTAAATACCGTATACTATCTACTTATTCCTTTATTATAATTATTTAACTATTTTAATATAGTGGTTTCACAGAGCTTATTTTAATGCTCTGTCTATTTCTATTCTTTTTCCTTTTTTTCTTTATACAATTAATAATTAGTTGCCCGTACTGCGTCTTACAACTTGCACGGAATCAGTGCATGACTTGGAAAACAAAATTTGGCATGGTTTTCCAATTTTTTTTAGTGCTCTCAAATTTGGCTTTTTTTGGTGTTTTGTGTTTTTTTTTTTCTTTGTTTCAAGTGCAGCTTATGGAGACATGTTTAGGCCCGAAGCCTAAATTCTTGTTAACTTCCGGCTACCTAATAGCACCCTATTATCGACAACTAGTTCGCCCATATGCATGTATATGTGTACATAGGTAGGGTTATGTTGTCCGTACACATATACATGCAGGCCGGTACAACTGTTTGGGGAAGCTTCCCCTTAAAACCGGAGACTTTTCCCGCGGTTAAACGGTTGTCCTCGACAAAGCAACCGGCCACTTTTCCAGCGATCATTGAGCGAACTAAAACCAGCCGTCCCGAGAAGCCCCGCCACAATTTTTATTATAAAATGGTCCTTTCTCCTCGTAACAAGGAACAAACGCATATATATAAATTACAGTCCACGTTACTCAAAAATTACAATACGAATATCTTGGTAATATACAGAACCTTCATTAAAATCGTGGTGGTACAAATATCCTGGTGATTGGGGTACATTTTTGGTGATACGCTTTCATACAAATCTTGGTGACACTTTCATCGTCGAACATACACACAACACTCTCATACATACATCGTGGATTCTTCTTTTTTGGTGGTAAATTATCGTGGTGATACACTCTTGGTGGTACTACACAATACTTGCCTTCATACACTCTTTGGGTGATACACAACATTTAAACAAAATTACAACAAATCACTCCAAACTTCACGCAGCATTGGGCATAAGATGGAAGGCGCACTCCGATCTCTTTTATTTTAGAGCAGGACCACTGGAGGATCCGGAAAATTTAACTAAGCGCGAAATATTGTCAGCCATCGCCAAGCTTTTCGACCCATTAGGGTGGCTCGCCCAATTGGTCATAGTGGCAAAAATATTAATGCAGAATATTTGGTTAGAAGGCACAGGATGGGACGAGCCTGTCTCAACAAATACATTAGAACGGTGGAAAACTTCACCCAACACTATGGCGAAATAGATAACATACGGATACCGCGGTGGGTAAATTGTTCCCCGGAAGACGAAGTAGAAATCCACGGCTTCTGTAACGCTTCCGAGAAAGCATATGCTACAGCGGTATATATGCGCGTAAAAAGAGACGATCAGGTTTCCGTAAACTTACTCTTAGCAAAAACCAGAGTAGCTCCAGTGAAAACCATCTCGCTACTACGTTTAGAACTCTGCGGCGCCGTGCTGCTCGCAGAAATGATGGAATCGATATTCCGAAACATTCATTTGGGAGCAGCAAAAGTTCACCTCTGGACGGATTCAACCATCGTACTCGCATGGATACGCAAGCCGCCCTGTACTTGGTCAACCTTCGTCGCACATCGCATCACCAAGATCCTCGACATGGTCGGTAACAAGGACTGGCTTCACGTTGACTCGGCATCTAACCCAGCGGATTTAGGAAGCAGAGGTCTACTAGCGTCCGATTTGGTCAACAATTCGTTGTGGTGGCAGGGTCCTTCTTGGCTACAAGAAGACAATTCTCACTGGCCAGCACAAGACGCCGACTACTATACGTCCGTTGAGGAAAAGAGGGCACAATCATATGCCACGACAAGGGTAGATCATATAGATATTCTTGACCGATTTTCAGATTTGCCACGAGCTTTGAAAGTCCTATCTTATGTTAGGAGATTTTATAAAAGAACGCATCCTAAAACTAAAGCCGTGTTCCAAGAAAAGTCGTGCATAATCTCCGCCGATGAGATTAAGGCAACGACTCAAGCATTAATGCGAGTCTGCCAGAAACAATTTTACGGTACAGAATATTTAAAATTGAAAAATAGGGAACCTATTGATCGAAAGAGTGAAATGCTGTCACTGAACCCATACATCGACAAAGATGATATTATTAGAACAGGAGGGCGTCTAGGGGCTTCAAAATACATTTCATACAACGAGCGTCATCCGATCATCTTGCCTTACAAGTGTAGGCTGTCTCGCCTTACAGTCATGATGTTTCATCATGACTCCCTTCATGGCGAGAACCAGCTCATGCTCCGTCTCATCCGAACCCAATATTGGATACAGAATGTCAAGACCATGATCAGAGCCATCATCCACAATTGCAAAACCTGCATTATTCACCGAAAGCAGTCACAGTCCCAACTTATGGGTACCCTTCCCTGCGAACGTACCACTTTTACCCGCGCGTTCACCAATACCGGGGTAGACTTCGCAGGACCTTTCGAAATCAAAAGCTACAGCGGTAGGGGATGTCGACTATCTGCATCTGCCTTTTTGTCTGTTTCACAACTAAAGCAATCCACCTAGAAGCCACTAGTGACCTGAGCACCCCATGATTTCTCGCAGCTTTTGCACGCGTTATCGCGAGAAGAGGATGTCCGAAAAACATCTATCCGACAATGGTACAAACTTTGTCGGAGAATCAAGATCGTTACGATCCCAATTTAAAGCCTTTGTGGTAGAAAGTCGAGACAAAACAGTCTCCAAGTATAGCCACCAAGCATTAACTTGGCATTTTATTCCCGCCGGCGCTCCACATATGGGCGGCCTGTGGGAAGCGGGAGTGAAGAGCTTCAAAAGCCACTTCAAAAAGGTCAAACTGATCCTTTTTCCAACGGAGGAGATAGATTGCGAAAGGGCCAAGAGCTCCTTCTAACAATCCCTCCGTCCCTCTACCGCCCTCTTTCCCACTTTCCACCTTTCGATAGAACCCCCCTCCGTCCCTCTTCCTCGACTCCCAAGCGGAAGACCAGAAGAGTACCGTCGAGGGAAAGAGATGACCAAAAACCCAACTCTCGTTCCCCGAAACGAGGCCAACCAACAACCCTACCGCAGATCAGTTATCTGCCTTTATCTGAATTCGGTCCATTCTATTTTTTAATTTTCAAAACAAATGCATTCGGCCCATTAAATTTTTAATTTTCAAAAAAACCATCCCACAATTCACTCCCTCACCCCGAGCGAGGACACCAGAACCCTAACGCAGACTCAGGGTCTGCCACAGAACGCACATGCACTCAGCCAAAGGCACGAGGCCAACAGAATTTTTATTCAAGGAATAGGGACAGCCGTATTTTAAATATGTGTTCACATCCTTGTACAAAAAATATAATAATAATACTAAATTTGTAAATGCCAACAGGTTTTGGAAGAAAATATTCATCTTCTGGTCAATATTTCATCAATTGATAAAGAGTTAGTTGGGTTTGATCAGTCTTCCAGAAGTTTTTTGAAGAATGTCGTACGTCAGAGTTTTATTCGCAAATATACTATTTCAAAATTTGTTTCAAATACTCCCTATCAGAGCATAAGCCCCGTGCATTTGGGGAATTAATGATAAGCAGTCTGAGAACCTACGTTCTTGAGTGACTCTAAGATACGGCTTTCTTTGTGACAACTCCTGAAATGGGAAATTTTTGGAAAACGATTTTGAACAGGCATCCCACCTGGGGTGATACTATACTCAGCAGCCACAATGAACCTTTGTGTCGGTTCGGCTCTACAGCGAGTATTCATCTTTTTATTCTCTCATTTCGAAAAATGGCTTTCCGTTAAGTATTCATAGAAGTGTTCCGGATAAAACGTTGGTTCAGAGTATTCCGACCACGTTAATTTGAGACTACTTCACGAGCGCCGAATATATCAAATAAGTATATACATAACGTCCCAAAGATAAACAGATTCCCCCAAATCCTGAAGCGGAGGCGAACGTTCCGAACATACGGAAGGAATAAGTTAATATGCTCAATGGGTACATTTTGTTACATAGGACAACTGTAAGTGGAACGATCCACTAGTCGAGTTTTGACGTTGCACGGTGAATTTGAATTGTTTTAGGTTTCGTATGTTCATAGGTTTAGGAAGTTGTTACCTGCTCCATATGACCATATATATGTGTACTTTTCACGCATTCCACAGTTTGCTTTTATGTCCACTGGTCGAGGCCTGTGCACTGGCTCATGCCCGGAGCTTCAGTTTCGTGGGATCTTTTTAACGGCCACTGAACCAAACTGCGAAAATATGACCTGAGCAGATAAAAAGCATATTTACTTGCACACTAGAAAATAATCTCTCCAAATCTATACCCCTTTATAAGCCAACTTACTGCTATTATCTCAGCCACTTAACCAGGCAGCATTATAGTCGATGTTATCAGCTGGTCTTAACCCGCCCTTCCATGGCTTTTTTGCTGTTATAAAGCCCCTTTTTGTATTACCTACTTCCCCTCAGATATCAGACCAAATTAGTAACGAAAATTAAGATTCCATATTGATTACAATATTTATTTATAACATTTCAATCCATTTTAATAAAAGAAAAGTGAATAAAAATTTAATTTCCCTAATTAATGTTATATATATGCAAACTACAAAAATATCTTATGCAGTTAATAACAAAACGCGTCATCCTACTGTTTCTACATATCAAAATCTTGACCTATATAAATATATGTACAGGTAGGTATACGCATTTAAAGCAAAAGAAAAGTACTTATTTATATATATATATATATATATATATATATATATATGTAAATACGTAGCACATGCTCATTGAAGAATTAAAAAAAAGGTATAGTAGAAAACTCAACAGCAATAAAAATAAAATTAACCAAACCAACATACATATGTACGTATGTAATATTGTATGACATGCAGTGATCTTAATGCGAGTAGGTATGTGCGTACATATATATGTTTGTCAGCCTATGCATACGAAAATATAAAAATTTATCAAGAAAAGAGAAAAAAAATAATTAAACTTATTATTGATTCCACTTACATTGGTGCTTCATTATAGTGATTTGCGCCGGATCAAAGATTTATCCAAATCTGCATATTTATACATATCTCGACGCGTCGAACGCCTCCTCGCTCGATGATATTATCTGCATCACTCTATAACTATGATGAAAGATATGCTTTCGCACAATTAACTAAAGGTTTTAGGCGCTATCTTGCATTGGATAAAAAAAAAATATTATTATTCAGCAACGGGCTAAGTAGAAACAAAAAAAGTTGTCTTTAGTTTTACATATATATATATATATATAATTTAAATTTAAATTAAAAATAAATTTTATTTTTTTTCTAGTTAATCTTTGAGAATATTTTATGTTAGGGTATGGAGTAGGTCAAATTCTCAATAAAGTTGAGTTAGGTTAGGCAAAGAGAGCCATGTGGATTTACCAAATTATTAATACTATGACATTAATATAGGTATATATGCAAATATGTTTTTACTTATCTATGAAATTTTCCTTTTTTTCTTTTTGATTTACTTTAGGTACTTCAGCTATATAAGTTTAAGTAAGATTTAATTCATAATTCAAATATAGTGTATCATTGATTCAACTATATTATTATTTTAAAACTAGTATTCATTGTTTGGTATCCTAAAGGAAATATTAAATACTGGAATCCGAATGATTATATTTTAATTAGGCACCAATCCACGTTATTATGTATATATATTTATTTTATTTTTTTTAAGTTTTCTTTCTTTCTGATTGAGTCATCGCTTTATGACTTCATATATATATATATCGTCATCTATAATCACGTTTATGCGAAAGCTTGCATCGGCAATGCTGATTTAATGTTAAATGGTAATTAGGAATTTTAAAGCATTAAATTATTTAAAAATATTATTTAACCAAATCGAGATTTTTGGAAATATTCACGTGGTTGACTCGCATGATCGTTTGTCTATTGTTTCCGTATATGTGTGCGGGTGTTGGATTAATTGGCTTGTGGCATTGAGAGCTGCAGGGCATCTCCCAGCCACGTGGTAAAAATTTATGGAACTCTTGTTTTCCTTAGTTTTTTTCGAATTTGAAAATGTCTCTTATTTTCTTTGTTTTTGAATGCAACCAGACTCTAGGAAATTAAAAAAAAAAAAAACTTTATTAACACACTTTATTTCACTGTCCACATGAAGGTGCACATATGTATATGCATATAAACGCAAAAAACTATAAAAAAAGGTATTTTCTTACCAAAGTTATAAGCTGCAATGGAGATACGTATGTACGGCTGGAACGTATGGTGATTGTAAAAAAAAACAGAAGACTTTATGTTTTTTTTTTTATAAAGAGACTTTGTACTTTATATTTTGAACACTTTTAATTAAAACTATTATATTTTCTTTTCACTGATTAAATGTTCCTTGTCGGCTGCTGATGCAGGAAAGAAGGAAGTATTTGTTTGCGGATATTAGCTTAGGCCGAAGCAATCATATGGTAAGCTTCGATATATATCGTTCTGCCTTCTTTTCTTTTATCGAAAAACATCTGGTTGTGTACTAAGCCATGGGGATATGAATCAGGTGTGTTTATTTGTATTGCGGACAGTGGTGGCAGAAAAAAAAATGCAAAAGATTTTAAGGAGTAGTTTAAAAAAATATTTATATAGGTACGTAAGTAGAATTGAGGGAAAGGACATCTGAATATATGTTGAGCCATGTACCACAGTATGCCTGTTATTATGGACCTATTGACGCGTTCACTGGCATTAGCTTGTGGACTATATAAAGCAGTATACATGTGACGTATACCCCTCTCTGTGAGCATAGAGTTGAATTGTGACGATTTGAACTGCTTGCCATTGTCACTTAAAATTGTTTCAGGAGTGCCAAATACACTGAAAACGTTTTCTTTGCTAAAGCTGCAAAAAGTTGATGTGTTAAAATTTCTTACTGCTTTTAGTAGTGGGAATTTCGTTAAGTGGTCTAAGACGATAAAAATTCCAATATTGCCCTGCTTTGATCGAGGATGTGGGCCAAGAAAATCAACGTACAGTTTTTGAAACGGCCGTTGGACTGAGTATTGGGCAGATATAGGTGGTCGGAGCGTTGTATTAGGAGATTTGCTCTGCTTGCAGATGTCACATTGACCAACATAGTTTCTAACATCAACCGTCATATCTGGCCAGTAAAAGTTAAGTCTCAGCCGTTCCAACATCTTCGCTATGCCACCGTGACATTTATTGGGGGGGACTATGAGCCTTTTCCATGACTTGGCATATCAAGGCTTTTGGAATCCATAATTTCCAGTTGAAGGCTTCCCGTACAGGGTCACCATTCGGGTGCTTGGTTCTTTTATAGAGACGGTTTTCGACAACTTGTAAATCGGGTAGACGTTCGTTATTGGCTCGGACGTAATCTACTAGCTTCTTATATTCTTCGGACTCGAATTCGACGGACTTTGTATCAATTATCGGACAGATTTCCAACTCACTAACTTCATCATAATTTTGTCACGAAAGGCTATCAGGTACTGTATTACTATGTTCGATATTGAATCGATATCCTTGGAGTTTTAGTGACCAGCGAGCTAGTCGACTAGATAAGTCTGTTTGACGCATTAGCCATTGTAGGCTCGCATGGTCCGTGACGATGGTAAAATCTTGTCCCTCCACATACGCTCTAAACTTCTTTAAGCTAAGAATTGCTGCCAACCACTCTAATTCGGTAACACTATAGTTGCTTTGCACTTTATTGAGCTTCTGCCAAAAGTAGGCAATTGGAACTTCAATTCCATCGTCATTTTTTTTGCGACAAAACCGCGCCAACACCTAGTTTTCAAGCGTCACATTGTATAATGAATGGCTTGTTATAATCTGGACTGTTTAGAACGGGTGCGGTACATAACATATTTTTCGACTTATCAAAAGCACTTTGAGCTACTTCGTTCCATGCGAAGTTTTTATTTTTCTTTAGCAGGTTCGTAAGTGGAGTAGTAACTGCAGCAAAATTATCTACAAAACGGCGGTACCAACCAGCCATTCCGAGAAAACGCCTCAACTGCTTTACGTTTGTAGGTGCAGGGTAATAAGTGACGGCCGCAATTTTGTCGGGATCTGTTTTGAGTGTACCGTTTCCAACGATATATCCCAGATATCTGACCTCCTTAATGCAAAATTTACTTTTTTCTATGTTGATGGTTAAACCTGCTTTCCTTAAACAGTGAGCAACTTCTGACAAAACGGACATATGGATGTTAAAATTTTCGGACACAATCAAAAGATCGTCTAAGTAGACAAAAACTTGGTTTTTTTAATTGAGGAGGGATGACGCGATCCATCAAGCGACAAAGTGCTTGAGGGGCGTTGCATAAGCCAAATGGCATTACACAGTACCTATAAAGCGGACGATTCGGGACAGTAAAACATGTGAAATCTTTCTGCTAAGGGAATTTGCCAAAAGGCACGACGCAAATCAAGTGAACTATATATTCAGCCTTTGGTATTCTGCTTAAGATACCGTCAATATGAGGTAGGGGATAAGCGTCCTTAATGGTAACGCTATTTACTTTTCGCGAATTTAAACACAGACGGACTTTATTCGGCTTTTTCACTAGGACAATCGGACTAGACCACGGACTATTAGGCGATTCTTCTATTACCCCTAATTTAATCATTTCGTCGATTTCTGAATGTACAAGTTTTTCTACGGCAGGGGATATGGGAAAATACCTCTGTTTGATCAGAGGGACATTTGGCTGGAGCTCAATAACGTATTCCATTAGTGAAGTTTTCCCTAAGCCTTCCTTTTCAAAGCTTGGGAATCGGTTCTTGACTAGTTCAAGGTGTCGTTGTTGCTCAAAGGTTAAGGAAAGGTTATTTTCATTTTGCTTATCAGGAGAGACTGCGATCTCGGAAACTACATTGGGTGCTATTTGAAATTTTACCCAGAAGTCAATGCCTAAAATTACTTTTTGTGACATGCTAGGTATCACGAAAAATCGAATCATTTCAGTTTTATTCTCCAATTTCACTAATAGATCTACAGTACCAAATACTACTTGTTCGTTACCGTCAGCGGCGCAAATAGATGTTGAATTCCTACGAAGTTGTTTAATTCTGCAAATATCTTTGGCCAAAGATGAACCCAAGCATGATATTTGAGCACCACTATCAAGTAGTCCCAAGTATTCCTGATTAGAATTTCAATTTTGGCGTAGGGTCTCAAATATAAGTTCTTTTTTTGTATGGAGTTGACAGTCTTATACAAATGCTTACGAGTTTCTTTCACATTTTTCCAAAACTCTTTCACACGTGAAGATGAGCGAGTAGGACGCGAAATAAGTTTAGGGTCAGTATTGAAAATTTTCTTTTTAATATCATTGTAATTTTGTAAGCGAACCTCATAAGGTACAATCTTATGAACAAACGGTTGACTGCTAGAGTAATTCGGGTGTACGAGCGACTTTACGCAATCGCTATTTTTGTGAATATTTTGGTCAGTAATTAATGTTACACCAACGTCATTTTTCTTCATGCCAGGGAATTTACCTAATGTTTGTTTTGGTCGTTGCGAGGAATCTGCTTTGACACCTCGCTCGGCTTCGAGTTTCCCGATTTGCAATTTGTACAAGTAGGCCGGTAAACATTACTAGTGCCGCAGCCGTAACAAAACACAGACCTATCTGCAAGGCAATCAAAGTAACGGTGACCTTCTTCCTTGCAATTCCAGCAGATAGGTTTAGTCTTATTGGGATGTGTGGATATTTCATCGATTTCACCATTAAAACTTTCTGTTACATCCTCTTCACATTCGTTTACATATCGCCGGGGATGTGGCCGTTGCTGTGATGTCGACGAGGCTGTGTTAGACTTCTCAATTTCATTTATGAGGCTTTCACTTTTAAGTCAAAGCCTGCGCAACTCTGCTAAAGAGGTAATGGGTACATATAACAGTTGTTGGCGTACACGCGGTCGCAAATTGTGCTGCAGTATTTCAATTAACTCGGCTTCTGGTAATGTTGTCTGCAATGATTCAGCAATCTTTAAAACTGCATTTCGGTAGTCGTCTTCTTTAATCTCAAAATCGCTTTTATGCTGCTTGGCAAAGGGAAGCCAAGTAGCACGGTCAACTGATCGGCGGTATCTCCAGTACCATTCCTTGGCTTCTTTTAAAAACAGACTCTGAACGTGCTCGCATAATAAGTTAAAATTACCCCCAAGTGTATCAATAACCTGACTTTCAATACGATAAATGAAACTATCAACTGTGATTCGCGATGAGCCATCGAATTTAATATCCCAATTCGAAATTAATTGCGCTATTCTACTAGAATTGGGAATGTTAGAGTAATCACTGAGCCTCAGTTGATCAACCTGTCTCGCAAAACTCGGAATTGAATCGTTACCTAAGTTGGGTATGTCTCTAGGCCAAAATGGAGTGGAGATATTTGGAGGAACTCTCGACTGTGCATTTAAATTAGCACTCGGGCTAGCATGAACAATAGGTGGAGCTGGCTGTGCAATTAGATTGAGCCTACCTAATAAGTTTGTTACGATATTTTCGAGCCTTTGGTCAATAATGTCTGAAACATGATTTTCTAGGTTAACAAAAAGTGTTGATTGTCTTGCAGATATTACAGCTGACACAATGTTTCTGACCCTATTATCATCTTCCATATTGTCGTTGCTTGGACCGGGTGTATTTGTATTCGGTGAACTTGCAGCAGTTTCAACTACATGTTTCTGAGTGCTTACATCGACAACCTTTTCTCGATTGGTGGAAGGATTCAATGTTGGTTGCTGCAGGCTTGTGTTAAGTTGACTTTCTCGACTGGTGGAAGGGTTTCCTGGTCGAAATGTGGGACGTGATTTAGAGTTAAGTTTACACTGCCGACTGGTACACTTGGCTCGGCACTGCGGGCAAGAAGTGTTACTCTTTAGCCAGGTCAACAAACAAGCTCGGTGAAAGTGATGAGAACAAGCTGTCGTTAAAATATCCTCGCTTTCTAAGAGAAATGCTCCGCAAATTGTGCAGTTGCTGGCCTGCGAGGCCAGATTTTCATTACTGTGCCGCAGGGGCATTATTAAATATGTTTACTAAATGAAAATTCGACTAAGGCAAATTAGAAATCCACACAGGGTTTCTCAAGAGAACAAAAAAGTCCACAGTATGTGTGCTGAAAAAATATTAATGTAAAGTCTAATAGGCAGAGGCTTACAAAAAAAAAAAATATTTGTAACAATTAAGTCGCTTGCAAACAAAGTTCGTTTCGTTGCATTCAAACATAAAAGTTTTTTAAAAAAAATTATTTATCTCAAGAAAAAAAAATCAAATCAAAAACCATAGACAAATACGATGTCTAAAAAAAAATTTTAACAAAAATGTTCAAATCAAATCTTGAAAATTATAAAGAAAATGCATTAAAATATTTGGTCTGAATCTTCGGTAGGTAAGGTAATATTATTTTGGCTTAAGTGGTTATAAACAAGTGGCATTTGTTGGCTTAGCGGTTGTAGCTTTGGATAAAGAAAAAGAAACACATTTTGTCAATAAATATCTGCAGGATACTATCTCGAAGTGGAAGTTGAGAAAATTTAGTAAATTATATCCAATGAAAATGTTTTGTATTGGTTAGCTAGTCAGCATTAAGCCTAACTACAACTAAATTCCAACTACAATAATTTTCACCAAAGTTATAATTACAATATTTTTGTAAATTTAGAAGGCTTTCAAGGTACTAATAATCAGCGGTCGTTTGTTTAGGCATTTAGCCTGTAGGAATCGTAATTCCAGCGTACACTTTCGCAAGAAACTTTTCTAAAATGTATGTATGTATGTATCTAAAACAACTTGGTTCGGAGCATTAGCAAAAGCTATTTTTTTTTTCTCCAAATTCCAAGGAAATTTGTTTAGTGTAAATAGAATGCAAAACAAAATTTAAAGTAATAAAATGAAATCGGAAGGACTGAAACCTATTCCAAGGGGGAATAATAAAGCGGGGTCACACTGGTTTCGGTTACATTAAAGTTAACCTCTGGTATTTTGAATGTCCCACACTTGGACGCCATTTTGTTACCTGCTCCATATGACCATATATATGTGTACTTTTCACGCATTCCACAGTTTGCTTTTATGTCCACTGGTCGAGGCGTGTGCACTGACTCATGCCCGGAGCTTCAGTTTTGGGATCTTTTTAACTGCCACTGAACCAAACTGCGAAAATATGACCTGAGCAGATAAAAAGTATATTTACTTGCACACTAGAAAATAACCTCTCCAAATCTATACCCCTTTATAAGCCAACTTGCTGCTATTATCCCAGCCACTTAACCAGGCAGCATTATAGTCGATGTTATCAGCTGCTCTTAACCCGCCCTTCCATGGCTTTTTTGCTGTTATAAAGCCCCCTTTTGTATTACCTACCTCCCCTCAGATATCAGACCAAATTAGTAACGAAAATTAAGATTCCATATTGATTACAATATTTATTTATAACATTTCAATCCATTTTGATAAAAGAAAAGTGAACAAAAATTTAATTTCCCTAATTAAATTTATATATATGCAAACTACAAAAATATCTTATGCGGTTAATAACAAAACGAATCACCCTACTGTTTCTACATAGCAAATTCTTGACCTATCCTAACTTTAAATAGTACAAGGAATCCTTGACCTATATTTTTAAGAAAACTATGTGTATATATAAATATATGTACAGGTAGGTATACGCATTTAAAGCAAAAGAAAATTACTTATTTATATATATATTTATATGTAAATACGTAGCACATGCTCATTGAAGAATTAAAAAAAAAAGGTATAGTAGAAAACTCAACAGCAATAAAAACAAAATTAACCAAACCAACATACATATTTATTTATTTATTATTTAAAGTCGACGACAAACTATGGTCGACTGCATAATATAAAAGATATATAAATATACAACTCAAAAGATAAAATTTAATATATATTGAGATTTCAACAATGTTATATTACAAACAAAGAAATATTAATGAACATTACTGTTTAATTTCAGAATATAATAATAATAAGAAATATGAGCAGAAATAAGATCTTATGCCGAAATCTTATACTGGCGGAATGCATCAGATTCCGCTCAGCATGATTTCGGAATGCAGTGGATTCCAATCTTCCTGCTGGAATGCAACAAGATTCCAATCAGCATATCATGGGAATCCGGCAGTGCTAAGAGTAGTATAACGAGGATACGCCATCACAAGGCATAAAAAAGTAACATGACCTGTGTTGTTGGAATGCACCGGATTCCAATCAGCTCGATGCCTGACCCATAAGATTATACTGCCGGAAGGCATACGATTCCGGTCAGTGACTCATGAAAAAGCATGTTTTTTACGTTGTTGGAATGCACCAGATTCCAATCAACACTGTACAGTCTTGTTCCTTCTTAATGATACATGTTGATAAATGTTCCTCCATCCTTAAGCGAGATAGTTCCTGTTTTTTATGGAAGGAATAAAATGCCGGCAAATTAAATTAGCTTGTATCTCTTAAATTAGATAGGCAAGTATTGCATTACGTATAGTGGCAAAAGTACATTCAAGACTGATACAGCTATACAAGTCATTGTAGTGCGCGCACCAGATAAGAAGAGGATTATTTTTAGCAAAGTTTCGTCGACAAAGGGGTCAATAGAAAGGAACGTAGTGTCTAGATACTCTAGGGGGAACCGCAAAAAACAAGCGGCTGAGGAGGTCCGCAGAATCAATTTCTCCAATAATGAGCTTATGGATGAACAATACCCCCAGTAATATTCTCCGATTTTCCAGAGTGGGTAAGTTAATAAGAAGAAGTCTACTTCTGTATGGAGGAAGGTGGAGACTTGAGTCCCAATTAAGCCCGCGCAATGCATATATCAAAAATTGCTTTTGAACTGACTCAAGACGCTTTATATGCTTTTGAGAAACAGGGGACCAAACGCATGAGCAATATTCGAGTATTGGACGAACCAGCGATATGTAAAGAACCTTAGTGAGGTACGGATCATCGAACTCTTTAGCCCATCTTTTAACAAATCCAAGTAAACACAACGCTTTGTTGGCTATAGATGAAATATGCATGTTAAAATTCAATTTCGGATCAAAAAGGACACCTAGATCATTTGCAATAGATATACGCTCCAAAGGCGTACCATCTATTACATAAGATTTCAATGCTGGCTTCACTCGGTGAAATGTCATATGCTTACATTTAGAGCAATTTAAAGCTAGTAAATTTGTTGTGCACCTACATTCGAACGAGCCCAAGTCGGCCTGAAGAAGATCCAAGGAACTCAAATCGGTAGGACAATAAGTGTAGCAAAGTTTTACATCATCCGCATACATTATAGTATGGGAATATAATATTGTCTGTGGCAAGTCATTAATGAAAAGGGCAAAGAGCAAAGGGCCTAGATGACTTCCCTGGGGTACGCCGGAGGAAACTCCGAACGATTCCAACATATTGCCCGGGTCCGGTTAGAAAGATAGCTTCTCAGCCACATTAATAGGTGAAACGGAAAGCCCAGTAAATCAAGCTTATGAATAAGCAACTCGTGGTTAAGGGTATCAAATGCTTTGCTGAAGTCCGTGTAGATGACATCCGTTTGCTTGTTCGCTAAAAATCCATAACTATAGAGGTGAATACAAGCAAATTTGTAGTGGTTGACCTTTGATGAATAAAACCGTGTTGGCATGGAGACAAAAGACTAGAACACTGATATTGGAGATGACTGGTAACAATCTGTTCAAAAACTTTAGGAATGACTGAAAGTTTAGCAATACCCCTGTAGTTTTCAACTTTTGACCTACTACCTTTTTTATGCAGGGGTATAATAAAAAACTGTTTCCAAAGTGCCGGGAATGACGCAGATCCCAGAGATAGCTCAAATAATTTTAAAATAGGCTCATACATGTTTTCGGGGCAGTGCCTAAGCACGCAACTAGGAACACCGTCCGGTCCCGGAGAAAAGGTGGGCTTCAAAGATTGAAGACTCTGAAGAACAATATTACCATCAATAGCAGGATTCCTAACGTAATTCGAGCTATCTAAGCGATGGGGATATTGACCGGAATGAAAACCACTGGATGAATACGTGGACTCAAAGAACTCAGAAAATAGTTCAGCAACGTCGTCATCAGTGCAAGCTTTTTTACCTCCAAAGGTTAATGAGGAAAGGTACCCAGAAGTTTTCCGCTGTGAATTTACGAAACTGTAAAACTTTTTTGGATTTCTAAAAAATTGGGCTTTACAACAACTCAAGTAATTTTTATAACAAAGCTGATTAAGACGGTGAAATTTAGAACGAGCTATTAGATATTTAGAGAGGTCTGCAGATGCTCCAGATTTCTTGAATCTCTTATAAAGCCTAGATTTAATGTTATTAAGTCTGATAAGTTGCCATGAAAACCAAGGGGGCTTATTCGAACATAGGGTATAGCGAGTAGAATGCAGCTATCAAAGAAGCCATCAAGCGTACTGTAAAATATAGAGATAGCCGAATCGACATCAGTGCAAGCATAGAGATCCGACCAATCATGGGAGCCAACAGATCATTGAGCATAATGAAATTCGCTTTGTAGAAGCATCTAGATCGGGGACGAGACTGTATTTAAATCCTACGGGGTAGGCTGATATCAAGTGATATCTCTAGCGTAGGGTGAAGAGGGTCTTCTGGAAGGGATAAAGGTGGTATTTGCGTAAGGGCAGTACCCACCGAGCCATCCACAAATACTAAATCCAGCATTTTATTTCCACTATTTGCAACATTGTTAATCTGTAAAAGAGATGAGTCTAACAAGCAATTGAGAAACTCATGTTGAGCAGTGGGAGTTAAAAAGTTAGACTCACTTATATTAACCCAATTAACTGATGGCAAGTTAAAGTTACCAACAACAACAAGTCGATCGTTATCTCCTAACTGCGAATGCAAATCGCAGATGGCCGAGCTATGACTAGCATAAACATCCATATCTGAACGAGGTGGTATATACGAACAGCAAACAATTACGCTATAGCTACCGAATGAAAGCCTAACTGCTTTGAATTCGATATGAGAGATACTGTCCAGCGAAATCAACTCAGATGATAGGTTAGATTCAACAGCAATAAGGACACCTCCCGCTCTAGAGATGCGATCACGCCGATAAACAGCATATTTATCTGAAAAAACCTCAGAATTGTAATTATCCGGATTTAGCCAGGTCTCCGTAAAAGCTACAACTTGTGCAGAAAAGTTGAAATAATTAAGGAAGAATGGAACAAGTTTTGATCGTAAACCACGAACATTTTGGTAATTAATGAGAAGACGGGACAGATCAGCAATTACCTTTGTGTTGTTATTACTGTGTTCGTCATACCGTTTTTTGGCTGTAATAAAACAGGTTCGGCCCTCGCCTTTCTTGTGAACAAGTGAACCACAGTATGCTTAGGCCAAAAAGAGAAATCAAGTACCTTATCTGAATATTCATCTGAAAGGGATATTTTAAATGAGGAGATGTCTCTCTCATATTTAAAGTTAAAATTATACACATTGATGTTACTAGTGGGTGCAACACCAAGTTTAGAGCAAACGTAATGAGCAATGTCATTTTCGGTGAGCGAGGCATGTAATCGGGACACAAATACAGCCCTACGAGGTGGCACGGAAGTCACATGCAAAGGAGTAGCGGATAGCGCACCAGGGAGCTGGGAAGGTGCGGCCGTTATAGACCAGTTGACAGAAAACGCATTGCTTGACATAGCGTTGGTTATCGAGCCCGTCAAAGAAGTACTATTTTTTCAGGTACACTTGTATCGCCAGCAACAACCCCAGTATCGCTAACTGTTATTGTTGGAGCTAAAGATACTGATGGAGGTGTAGGATGAATTGGGGAGTCCAGCGAAATCAACATTGGTGACTTAGAACAAACAGCCGCAAAGGTACCACTATTCGTTCGTGCATCGTTTAATTTGCCAGAGATCGTCTCACTGTGGAGATTCTTGTGGAGATTCCTGAGCTGCATTGTTCATAACGTCTTTGGTAAGCTTGTTCGTATCAGTCAACGCGGTTGAAGGGACATTCGTAGGAGGACAGCATTGCCCCTGACTCGAAGACAAGTTGGAGTCATTGTTGGGCATACATTTCTTACGTTTTGGAGATTCAGATATCACTTTCAATTTTTTAAAGTGAGCCTCCATCGTTTTGAATCTTTCGTTAAGGTCACGAAACCCAATAAAAATGTTGTTGAACTCTTTCTGAGTTTGCCTCATAAAAGCTCGCATGTCATTTTCTACGGAACGACAATCATGACATGTCCAGTTCAGTCCAATTTTGCTGGATATTCGGTCAACCACCCGACCACCTATGTGAGAGAAACCGGCACAGATAACATGAGCCATATTATCACAGAGCCAACAACAAACATAAGTATCACCACGGGAAATTTTTTTTTGATTGGTGCACTTCTTGATACAGCAATCCAACATAATTGCAAATTTAAACAAACCCAAAAGGAAAATAGGCAAAAGAAACTAAAAGTATAGGATAAATTGAACAGCTCACAGTGTTTCGTGTAGAACAAGCTAGCTGGAAAAAATTATTTTATGAGATTTTCCGTTTCATATGCAGTCATTTATTACAACTACGTAATTTTTTCAGCCATATTTTCTTTTTTTTTATTTTTTTCCAAAATTTTACTTCATATGCATACATTTGCTTATTTCATATACAGTAACTCATGTGAATAAGTGACATAGGTCCAAAAAAATTTAAAGGACTTAAGAATATTACTTTATTATACTTAAATGGAATGGACTACAAATCTCAGTACTCTAAAAAATTTTAAAAATTCCAAAAAAAATTCAAAATTTTTATGAAAATTCGTCGAATTTTTCAAACATTTTTTAAATATAATTTAGTTTTTGTTATAGATCGTGACACATTTTCTTATGGGAAATTAGTTAAAATAAATTTGCGAAAGCGAAAATTGTAAGAATTGTCCAAAAAAGGGTGTCTACTTATTTATGTGAGTGACTGTACATATGTACATACATATTTTTTATTTATTTGAGTATTTATCCTGGCACTACAATTTTTACAAAATTATTTTATAGTACTAGTCAGGAATGTAAAGTGAATTACAATAATAATAATAACAATGTAAATAATTAAATTAATTATGTGAAAATTACTTATTACAAAAACTTAAAAGTAAAGTATCATACAAAGTAAAAAAGACAATAGATTTAAATTAAATAAAACCTGATCCAACAAAAAGTTATAGGGTAGGTTATCTTTTATAATTATGTTATTATTCGCTATCATCCCTTTCATTCGATGAGTCACTTGTGGAATAGTCATGAGCATCAGCAACACTACTGTGAAAGCTTGAAACAACTGGGGTATTTTTTGACTCCTCAACATTATCGGGGGACAGTAAATTTAAGACTTCTGAAGTTCTTAGGTATCTCCCAAAAAATTTTAACTAGAGGATCCGATATTATAAGCAACATATTCATAAGATCTCTATTCGTGGCTTCACGCGACTGCTTTTGTGTGTTATCGTCCCTGAATCGTCTCAAATCTTTGTTACGGGCTTCCTCAGAAAGTTGACCAATAAGTAAAATTGCTGATTTTATAATATCAGTACTATGCACTAAGATTTTATGAACTGTAACAGGCATATTAAACCATGGATAGAGATCTGTATATAGTTTTTTAGTCTCGACCGCAAATTTTTCAAATCTTTGGATATTTATATTGTACGCAGATGCTAATGCGCAAAGGAGAGTGTCGAATCTTTTGATGAGCGTTACATCCAATCCCGTATTCTCAGCACTAGCCTCAGAATTTTCGAACAACCCTCGAGCAGTGTTGCCGTCATCGGTATTGCCGAAACCTTGTTTTGGTTTATCTACTATCAATCCAAGTACACTTTTAAATTTATTCTGGATTTCGTTGGAACGTAGCTTTACACTCTCTTTATCTGCCTCATTCATAAGCTGCCATTTTTTTACTTCGAGGCGATAACTTATGTGAAGCAAGCTTTCAAAACATCTTATCCATGCATGGAGAGTAGACAAACCAAAACCAAGATTATCTAGGCTAGGCGTAAAGTCCCGTAACTCATTATTCATATCTTTTGGAGTGGCACCACAAATATAACACTTTTTTGCGGAAGAAGTTTCAGTCAAAGCACTGCAAACTTTTCTGTCAATCATTGTAAGAAACATATTGTAATTTACGGAAACTTTGTATTCTTCGAGCATGTACTTTGTTGGCAACAACGCACTTATCTCCTCTAAAACTTTGTTCGTTTCAAAAAGAATAAAATCTTTTTTTTCTTTAGAAAAAATAAATTTAATTGGTAGAAGAAGGTCGAGGATTCTGCCAAACAATGTTACCTTTTTCATCCTGTAATTGAAGAGGAACGAAAGAAAACATAAACAAAAACTCATCAGTGTCAGAACTGCATGTAAACTTTTGCTTATATGTGCTATGGCCAGAGCTTCCATCGCAACCCCACTTGCTGATTAAAGTACACGTCAAGTTTGTACTAACAAGAACTTCTTGATTTGCTAAAACTAAACGCTCAACAGTTTTATCTAATATGGACTGGACTTTAATTTCCGCACGTGTTTCACCCACATCAATTTAATTTGGATAGCATTCTGCCTTAGCTTTTCTTAGACTATAAAATGATGGATAAACCTTATGGCCTGCCTTGATGCTCCACTTCCAAGTCGTTTTGTACCCATGAGTCGTCGACTTGCTATCTACGTAGTATGCTAAGGCTTCTACATTGCTCAATTATCTTGAATCTGGCTCACATGTCATCTTTTTGCCGGATATTTGAGTGGTTTCCTGTGATTTTTTTTTATAATGTTAGCAACATTTCTGTTGCCGGACATACGCGTTGATACTTCTGCCGCATAAAGTAACTCACCAGGACTTCTAGATTGCAAGAGGTCATCCACTCGACGCCGTTTGGTTTTTTCACTGCAGCTAACAAAGTCCTTCTTTCGTTTTCCGGGGTCGGGGTTACCTGAAGAAGTGGTTGGTTGGTCTGATGGCAACTTTGAATCCACCGTTATTGTAAATGTGAAGTCTGGACTCGAAAGCCACTACGAGTTTTTATTCAAAAATCGCTCCTTATGTCTTCCAGAAGTGTTCCACTTTTGATCCAGCTTCGAAAAATATGCCGATATTTGTAAGCTTTAACCTTTTATCGAATACTCGGCTGCTTCGCTTAAATCGTACTTAAGTACAACAAAACTCAATAATTCTTTATATCTGGTTTCCTTCGAATGTTGAACCCAAATGTCAAAAAACTCCGTTCTTGGTACGGTTATAACTAAACTGCTTTGTGTTGTTGATTTTCCGACAGGGTGAATAGCTGATGATTGTTGTGATGCCATCTTAAGGGTCGCTGATCGTTCTGATTTGTTATCAGTTGTGCAGTACTTATATTACATTCAGGTATTGGCGTAGATGATACCAGATGGGGGTGTTTTGTGTAGCGTTCCTGTGTGGTTATACCTGCATTAGGATTGTTTTGTATGTACCTGTTTTTATGCCTTGGTATATTTAAATAGATGTGCGAAGAATTCGCAATGGTTTTTTCTTTCTACTATTAGAGAATACTTCCGACTATACCATATGTAAAATTTAGCCCGGATGTCCGCGGATGTATGTAACTTTTTTGTCCCTAAAGTTAAAAATATAGAGAAAAAATACCTTTTTTATTAATAACAGAATGTTAAATATATTGAAAATACTCTAATTGCGAAAGAATTACTATTAAAAAATTTTACTTACCTTCGGGCTTAGAATGCATCAAAAAAATTATATAAAAGTGTTCACTTAAAAGAAGTATGAAGCTTAATATTCAACAAGAATTTTGCAAATTAATCAATGCATTTTACGGTCACTCCTGCCTTCTTACTTCAATTACTCAATATATATGGGCAAAAATATCAAAAAAAAGCAGAAATCCCGTTATTTTGTTTGTTTTCTTTCATTTCTCATTACACTTTTCTTGGAATAAGAACTTTGTTTTTGTCCAGCTAGCTTGTTCTACACGAAACACTGTGCAGCTGTTCAAAAAATATGGGCGAGAGTTATTTTGGAGCACTGGATGCAAATCGCAAGACAGCGTATAGCTAGCAGCGAACACAGCAGAAAGCAAAAAGGGCACACAATGACTTGCTAATAGCAGCTACCAGCAAAAAGGTATACAGTTATCACAAATTTTTGTGAAAATCTATGATATATGAACACACAGACTGAATGTTTAAATTGCACAAAAAGACACTATGTGTATTGCACTGGGTAAAGATTTAATACGAAATTAAACTTATAAACTGTTTTCTATTATATTAATGAATATTCAAGGTTCGAATCGGGCTCAAGGCCAGAACAATAATTTTTTTCTAATGATAATTATTGTTATTTTTTAATTTTTCTAAATTTGAAAAATTGTATTTTGTTTTTGGAATAGTAAGTAGAAAATTTTTCAGACAACCTGCCATAGCTGCGCAGATAGATCCATTTCGAAGGGTGCTAAGCCTTCATCATCAGTACGCTATAGGCATGCTGCGCTAACCATTTAGCTATACAGCGGTGGTTTGTTTGACTGGCAAATTTGCTATTTCTATTCCTTTTTACCAACTATATTTATTCAGTGTTGCGCCATCTGATGCAAATCACTGATAATGCTGGATTTTTGTTTATTGTCAATTACTTTGTTTGACATTCCCAAGTGCTCATGGGTTATTAACAATTGTTTTTGTTTTTATCGGCCTATTGATAAATCATTCAAGGTTCGAATCGAGCTCAAGGCCAGAACAATAATTTTTTTCTAATGATAATTATTGTTATTTTTTAATTTTTCTAAATTTGAAAAATTGTATTTTGTTTTTGGAATAGTAAGTAGAAAAATTTTCAGACAACCTGCCATAGCTGCGCAGATAGATCCATTTCGAAGGGTGCTAAGCCTTCATCATCAGTACGCTTTAGGCATGCTGCGCTAACCATTTAGCTATACAGCGGTGGTTTGTTTGACTGGCAAATTTACTACTTCTATTCCTTTTTACCAACTATATTTATTCAGTGTTGCGCCATCTGGTGCAAATCACTGATAATGCTGGATTTTTGTTTATTGTCAATTACTTTGTTTGACATTCCCAAGTGCTCATGGTTTATTAACAATTGTTTTTGTTTTTATCGGCCTATTGATAAATCATTCAAGGTTCGAATCGAGCTCAAGGCCAGAACAATAATTTTTTTCTAATGATAATTATGTTATTTTTTAATTTTTCTAAATTTGAAAAATTGTATTTTATTTTTGGAATAGTAAGTAGAAAATTTTTCAGACAACCTGCCATAGCTGCGCAGATAGATCCATTTCGAAGGGTGCTAAGCCTTCATCATCAGTACGCTTTAAGCATGCTGCGCTAACCATTTAGCTATACAGCGGTGGTTTGTTTGACTGGCAAATTTGCTACTTCTATTCCTTTTTACCAACTATATTTATGCAGTGTTGCGCCATCTGGTGCAAATCACTGATAATGCTGGATTTTTGTATATTGTCAATTACTTTGTTTGACATTTCCAAGTGCTCATGGGTTATTAACAATTGTTTTTGTTTTTATCGGCCTATTGATAAATCATTCAAGGTTCGAGTCGAGCTCAAGGCCAGAACAATAATTTTTTTCTAATGATAATTATTGTTATTTTTTAATTTTTCTAAATTTGAAAAATTGTATTTTGTTTTTGGAATAGTAAGTAGAAAATTTTTCAGACAACCTGCCATAGCTGCGCAGATAGATCCATTTCGAAGGGTGCTAAGCCTTCATCAGCAGTACGCTTTAGGCATGCTGCGCTAACCATTTAGCTATACAGCAGTGGTTTGTTTGACTGGCAAATTTGCTACTTCTATTCCTTTTTACCAACTATATTTATTCAGTGTTGCGCCATCTGGTGCAAATCACTGATAATGCTGGATTTTTGTTTATTGTCAATTACTTTGTTTGACATTCCCAAGTGCTCATGGTTTATTAACAATTGTTTTTGTTTTTATCGGCCTATTGATAAATCATTCAAGGTTCGAATCGAGCTCAAGGCCAGAACAATAATTTTTTTCTAATGATAATTATGTTATTTTTAAATTTTTTTAAATTTGAAAAATTGTATTTTGTTTTTGGAATAGTAAGTAGAAAATTTTTCAGACAACCTGCCATAGCTGCGCAGATAGATCCATTTCGAAGGGTGCTAAGCCTTCATCATCAGTACGCTTTAAGCATACTGCGCTAACCATTTAGCTATACAGCGGTGGTTTGTTTGACTGGCAAATTTGCTACTTCTATTCCTTTTTACCAACTATATTTATGCAGTGTTGCGCCATCTGGTGCAAATCGCTGATAATGCTGGATTTTTGTTTATTGTCAATTACTTTATTTGACATTCCCAAGTGCTCATGGTTTATTAACAATTGTTTTTGTTTTTATCAGCATATTGATAAATCATTCAAGGTTCGAATCGAGCTCAAGGCCAGAACAATAATTTTTTCGGATGATAATTATTGTTATTTTTTAATTTTTCTAAATTTGAAAAATTGTATTTTGTTTTTGGAATAGTAAGTAGAAAATTTTTCAGACAACCTGCCATAGCTGCGCAGATAGATCCATTTCGAAGGGTGCTAAGCCTTCATCATCAGTACGCTTTAGGCATGCTGCGCTAACCATTTAGCTATACAGCGGTGGTTTGTTTGACTGGCAAGTTTGCTACTTCTATTCCTTTTTACCAACTATATTTATTCAGTGTTGCGCCATCTGGTGCAAATCACTGATAATGCTGGATTTTTGTTTATTGTCAATTACTTTGTTTGACATTCCCAAGTGCTCATGGTTTATTTATTGAGACCAAAAACCTGAAAAGAAAAAAATCCATTAGTAAATGCATAAATGGGCATCGCAAAGGTGTCACAACTGACAGCGCGGCCGACGCGTCGCGACGCCACAGTTGGAGCATTCTTTTGCGATGCCGGTATATCTAAAATTAAAACAAAATCCGATACAAAACCATCTCCTGGACATATACAACCAGCCACCTAGAAATAAAAGAAAGTTAATTAATAACATGAAATAAAAGAAATTTAATTAATAACATGAAATAAAAGATATATATCATTAATAACTTCGAGCTTCATTAATAATTCAACAATTTCGAAGTACTTACCCTTTCCTTTGTAAATGTGCCATCGTACTCCAACCACGCGTAAAAATGAAAAGAATGAAGCAACGGCGCAATGAATCGAATTCACCGTTTGTTGCAATTCTGTGGAATTTACATTATATATAGGTATGTATAAATGTTCTCGAGTATTTTTTTCGTTTTGCCTTTGCTGCTGGTACGCTATACCAGTGCGCGGACTTTACTTGATGAAAATGTTGGTAGACGGAAAATGAAAATGGTAGTAGAAGTTGAGAGATTTTTTTTTAAGAAAACAATAACTACTGTTTTTATTCGTACAAAACAATTCATCGTTTATCAAAACCAAATGAAGCACATTGCACGGAAATAACACTTTCAACAAAAAAATTTGAAAACAAAACCAAAATCCATGTAAATGTGTAGCTGCACAGCTTACTCCTAAATGATACATGCTTTTCCTGTTTTTCGAGCTATAAACACTCACGAACTCCAATTACAACAACAATTTTCCAACGTACCAAAAAATACTGCCACAAAATAACCGATGCCGGCATGTTATTCGGCAAAGTATTCACACATATACAAAGATGACAATAGCGCTGAAAATTATTTGCGTGCTCAGTTACTACATTTATTTCATAAACAAATTTATTTCCGTTTTGAATTTGTGCACAACTTTGTCCAAATTTCGTTGGGGTGGTTAGTGGAACCGCCTAATATTAGATGGTTGTGCTCAGCAATTAAATACGTCTACAAAATGATCACAGTATTTGTTCTCAATGCGAAAATACTGAAATATTAGTAGATTTTGGGCCTCGGTGGTAGTAGTAGTAAAAAATGAAAGGCGGTCAGAAAAGTTAGTAAATCTACCAATGCGGTAAGGTCCGTGTACTGACTGTCCATATACTTATACCAACGTATGTACATATATATGCCGAGTTTTAAATGTACATTATATTAGGGATGCATAAAAAGATGCAAACGGGTACCCAAAAACCCGTTTCTGACAAATCGGTATCGGAGCCAAATACACTTCGGGAACCGTGTCATTTGCTAAAGGCCGTCAATTAAACTGGAGAAAATTTGGCCAAATAATCGAAGGGCCACCGTGGTGTGATGGTAGCGTGCTCCGCCTACCACACCGTATGCCCTGGGCTCACACCCCGGGCAAAGCAACATCAAAATTTTAGAAATAAGGTTTTTCAATTAGAAGAAAATTTTTCTAAGCGGGGTCGGCCCTTGGCAGTGTTTGGCAAGCGTTCAGTGAAAATTCATCTGCCTTGCAGATGCCGTTCGGAGTCGGCATAAAACATGGTATGAAGCACATTTGAGAGATTGATGGAGTGAGTTACGGAGTGCACAACTTATTGCGGTTATGTTTGAATCCAATTCTTTATGATCGTCCTTCAAATAAGCTCTGATGGCAGCTATCACCGAACGATCACTCGTTCCGAGGCATTCGATTGCGGTGCATATAGTGCCGTGAAGTTATGTTTAATGCCGTATTGTGTTCAAAAAGCACGAAAGTCATTTGCCTTAAACTGGGATCCATTGTCGCTCACAATAGTTTCTGGAACTCCGTATACATGAAAGATACTTTTCTGCAAAAACTCCATGATAAGTTTAGACGTAAACTTTTTAAGAGGGTAGAGCCAATGAAATTTAGACATATGGTCCAAAACGATTAATAAGCCTATGTGTCCCGTTTTGCTTCTTGGATATGGTCCTAGAATGTCAACATAGAGTCTTTGGTATGGTCTGTCCGTCGTTGTTTGTGCTCCCATCGGCGGTCGTAAGATTATGTTTGGAGCCTTAGTCGTCTTGCACACTTCGCAATTTCCTACATAATTCTTTACGCCTTTTACTAAACCTAGCCAATGAAACTTTCTCCTAATCAATTCGATCGTTTTATGCACACCAACATGAGCAGAAACAACATCATCATGTGACCGGGACCAAACTCCCTTGTGCAGTTCAGCAGGAATCCAAAGCTTCCATGAATTCTCTTCAGTTTGGAATGTTCCATTTGTATGCTCGCTACGTATATATATATTTGTCTACGATTTTAACGTCGGGGAGTTTTTCCTGAGTTTCCGTTATTTTACGTTTGAATGCTTCATATTCGGGGTCAAAAAATGCGGGGAAGTAAGGTCGATTTCTGGTTCACTTTCTATTTGACAAACTTCTTCACAATGCATTCGTGAGAATGCATCTGGGACAACCTTCTCTTTGCCCTTTCTGTGACGTATAGTAAATTTATAACTCTGCAATTTGAGAACCCATCATGCTAGTCGCCACTTACTTTGGGTTGGCGCATAAGCAATAAGAGGCTTGAGTGGTCCGTGATTACCTCAAACTCCTGCATTTCTAAATAACACCGGAAACGTTTTATGGCTTCAATAGCTGCTAAGCACTCACGTTCTGTAACGCTATAATTTCGTTGGGCAGAATTTAATTTTTTTGACATAAATGCCACTGAACACTCCTCACCTTTATCGTTCAATTGTACTAAAACAGCTCCAACGCCATAGTCGCTGGCGTCACACTGCACGTAAATTTTTTTTTGAAAAATCGGGATTTTGTAAAACAGGAGCTGTTGTTAATCGGCTTTTTATTTCTACAAAGGACGTATTTGCGGCTTCTGTCCATTCGAACTTCTTTTTTGTCAAAAGCAACTAAGTGATGGCAAACGTGATTTCCGAAAAGTTCTCTATAAATCTACGATACCATCCGCTAAACCCAAAAATCCTCGTACCTGTTTTAAATTTCTCGGTGTCGGCCAGTTCAGGATTGACTCAATCTTTTCTGGATCAGTTGCAATACCTCCCTGCCCTATTGCATATCCTAGGTATTTCACCTTAGTGACACAAAATTGACTTTTCTCAAAGTAAAATTGGCTTTACGAAATTGGTCTGCTATTCTAACTAGAACTGCCAGGTGTGATTCAAACGTGTCAGATACAACACATAAGTCATCCAGATATCCGAAAACGCAATATTTTAGGTCAGCTGGAATGATATCGTCCATTACACGGCACATCGTTTGAGCCGCATTGCATAGGCCAAACGTCATCACCACAAATTGATACAAAGGCCTGCCCGGGACTGTAAATGCCGTTATTTCTTTCGCTTTATCAGTAAGAGGTATTTGCCAAAACGCATCCTTTAAATCAATTTTGGAAATTATATTAGCCTGAGGCAAACGTGCGAAGATGCCTTCTATAGAGGGAAGAGGGTATGCGTCCTTTTTTGTTACCTCATTCACTCTCCTCGCATCCATTGAGAGACGTATTTTTTTCGGCTTTATAACCATGCGCATCGGTGAGCTCCACGCACTTTTTGAGCTTTCTATTACCCCTAAGCTAAGCATCCTGCTAACTTCCTGATACATCAGTTTCCGCGGGCGATACTGGGTAAAAACGTTGTTTGACAGGCTTTGCACCATTCACGTCAATGTCAAATTTGTCGTACCTAATCCTTGTTTTTTAAAATATGGGAAAAGATATTTCACAGTTTCCAGTTACTGACGTTGACCCTCCGTCAGTGAACATGGAACAGTTACATCAGTTCCGCTTTGCGATACCACTACGTTGTTAGACATTTCTAACGACCTCGAATTATTGGCCGAGACACTACCTATAAAGTTTGGGGCTAAATTGAATAGTTTCCAGAAGTCTACTCCTAAAATAAGTTCTTGCTTTATAGATGGGATAATATAAAGTTAAATTTTTGAACTATCGTTTTATACTCAATCTCAAGAAATCCTAGTGTTGCATGCGAATTTCCGTCAGCGGTCTTAACTGTCGATTTTATTTTGCGAAATTCTGGCCGCTTGGCGAAACTTTCGTTAGCCCAACCTGCGCCAATGCAACTTATCTTAGCTCCCGTATCGAGCAAGCCAAATACCTCACGATTAAGGAGTTTTACTTTAGCGTAATAACGCGCATCTTCCTCGTTTAGCACTGACGACACCAAAAACCTTTTAGTTTCTCGAACTGCTTTCCAAAATCTTCTTAGGCGCAAGGTAGATCTTTTGGATTTCTTTTGCAGTTTAAATGTTTGTGGAAAGTCATTGAAAATTCTTTTCTTTACTTGCATATAGTTTTGCATACGTTCATGCCAAGGTCTTTTTGGATATATAATTTTATATTTTATAATTTATGATGGCGTGTGCTTTTGGTATGATAACTCCTGTCCTCTTTCCGGTACTAATACTCTTTTATTAATATTTGGTACCTCGCTTGAGCTAGCCAATGCATATGAATCGTTTTCTTCTAAGGTTTTGAGTTTGGTGACATTCTGATCGAACGCCCCCGTGATTCGTTTTTTGGTTTCGATTTGGGGCTTATGCACATTCTTGGTCCCGCAGCCGTAACAAAAAATGTTTCGTAAGTTAACACACATATCCCATGTATGTCCCTCTTCGTCACAGTTCCAGCAGGTGGGTTTTCTGACAGGTCCCTTTGCCTCTCTACTGCGGAAACTTGGGGGATCTCGTCTTCCAATCTCTCTTCTCCCGGATGTGCTGAATCTACCGTCGCTACGTTCCGGCGAGGTCCGTAATTTACAATACTCGGACGAGACGGAGTATGGGTTTTAAATGCAGCTTCTTTCAGTAGATTTTCCCGCATCTGCACCAGCTTGCGTAAATGGGTCACTGATTGAATAGGAACACAAAGAAGTTCGTGACGAATATCAGGTCGCAAATTCCTAGTAAGGAGCTCTACCAGCTCGGTTTCCTCCATTGGAATGGGAAGTCGGTCTAGCATGGCCATTACCGCATCATAAAACGAAGTGAATGACTCATTCGAAAGTTGTCTCCTATTTCGTATTTCGGTCAAAATTGTGCTCATTTATATTGGATGGGCCAGGTGTTATGTTCAGGCTTGACCGTAACCTATTGATGGCTGCATCTACTATTTGTGAAACTTGGTTGCTATCAACTTGGGAGACACCACGGCGAGAGGATGACGTGCCACAGGGCCTTGACGAGGTGGAAAATCGGCCAAGTGAAGAAATACTGGAGATTGATGCGAGCGATGAAGACCTCCAGCAGATAAATGCTCTTGTGCCAGTCACCGCCGAAACACCGGTACTCAGACCACCCCTGTCGGGTATCCGGTCCATAGTTCCTCGGCCGCCTCCTTCGGCCCACCAGCGTCGAGCACAGCGACACCAACGAAGGCGCGTCGCACAACAAGGTCCACCCCGAGGGCTAAGAGACGCCCGAGAGCGAATTCAATGGACTGCCAGAAACGCTACGGGTTTTTCTGTCCTTATGCCTACCGTGGTGACCAAAGTAATGACAATGAGCGAACTGATGCAGTACGCGCGATCCTCGACCTTGGAAAACCCATATCCACCATATCTCGGGGCCTTGCACAACGACTCCAATTGCTGCCACGGAATGAAAGGGAACACTGCAGCCTTACCTTGAAGGGTCTGAATGAGAGGGTGCCAATCCAGGCAAAGGTCCTTGGGCGCCTCGTAAGGAGCGCCCCTGAGCGTACTATTTATGCGCGTGTCGCCGAGGATTTCGACAACCTGCGCCTGGCAGACCCCTCATTCTACCGCTCAAGCGCAGTGTCTCTGGTTCTGGGAGTAGACGCGTGTGGAGCCATACTCCGTCCTAGACTTAGGTCTGCAACCCCGACGCGACCGGCTGCTCAAAACTCCGTTTTTGGATGGGTTATATTTGGAGTAACCCCATACTGAGCTGGCAAGCAAAAACCACATGTGTTACCTTAAATATAAGATTCAATTTTACCTCCTCGCTGCTGATGGTTACCTGGCCGCCTCCTTTCTTGCCGTCTTGGAGGGCGCGGCCTCCACACCGTCGCCAATGTATGTTTAGTTACAAAAAGAACTGTGCTACCGTGGCGTAATATAAAGGATAACCACTTTTAATTAAAAAGAACACGTCCGTTCGGCTTAATTGCAAATTTATTATACGTATTCATTTTCTGTCAGTGACGTGAGCCGCAGCTGCATTTGACATTCGCGTTGCCAACTGCCCGCGCCTGTCAAATGCAACTAAAGCTGCATGCACATAGCTTATATTATTTTAAACGGATGTGAAGGTTAGTTTATCCTTAAAAAAAGAATGAATTTGGCAAATGGATCGATCGCATTTCATTTGTCACATTCATCCTTTTATATTAGCAATTGTTTCGAACGAACGAATATTAGGGTGTACCTTCCTTTTTTGTAATTCGTTAGTTCTGACCAATTTTATGGCTAAGTAAAATTTCTTTTAGTATCTAACATTACGTTGTTGTTTGTGTTTTTTTTTTTCTTTTATGTCTGTTTTCTTTATATATAATACAGTTTGTTTATGAATTTTCATTTTCTTAAATTTATATTGGAAAAATAAAGTACATGTTAAAAAATGGTTTAAAATATAGATTGTACATAAATGAATTTACTGGAATGCATAGACATTATTCTATACATTTATTGTCGTTAACTTTACATTGCATTAGTGTTTGTTGTTTTTTTTATTTTAATAGTTGTTATGCCTTCTTGGCTATTTAACAATTCTTGCTATTTATGTTGGCAATAAAAATATTAGAAAATTTTGGATTTCTACGTTGGTATAAAATGTTACTCTTCTTTTATAAGTCGATTTTTGTGTACTTCTTTTTCTTTGTTTTTAACTTCATCGAAAATAGTTACGTTAGGTTCGTTAATTTTAGTTATAATAAACGGATCTTGATAAATATTTTCGTGTTTATGATGTGGTTCTTTCTGTAAAAGTGCTTTATCTCCGGTTTTTACAATTAAAGGTCGTGCCGTTTTATCATACAGATTTTTACTTTGTAACTTATTTTTATTTATTAGATTTTGTGCAATTTTGTGCGTTTTCTGCATCCTAAACTTAACTTCTTTGGCATAGTTTTCGACATTATAAATTGGGTCAATTGTTTCTTTTGTCAATTCATTAGGAAAAGTTGCCTTTTTCCCAAAAACTAACTCAAAAGGAGAAAACTGATTGTCGAAAATTGTGCTACTCGTAGTATTGCGTAGGAAAGTAAAGTATTTTAAATAAACATCCCAATCAGAAAAAGTTTCTTTTAAATATGCACGTAAGTACTCATTAAAAACTCTATGATTACGTTCAACCGTGCCAAGAGTTTCGTGATGGTATGCAGTTGAAAAATTATGTTCAATATTTAGAAGTTTAGTTAATTCTTCAAATAATTTATTTTTAAATTCTGTGCCTAAATCTGATTTTATGGCATTCATTGTGCCGTATGTCAAAATGAAGCCTTCAAAGATTGCTGAAGCGATTGTTTTTGCCGATTTGTCTGGCACAGCGACTGTTACCATGTCGCAAATTATGGTAAGTGCGAACTTGTTACCATATTTGGACTCAGGTAGGGGTCCTATTGTGTCAATTACTAGTAGATCGAATGGTTTACAAGGAATTGGTGTTAAAACAAGTTTTTATTATGTTTTGGGTTTAACCTTGTTTAAAAGACAATCTTTACAATTTTTGATATATTTCGATATATCACGAGTCATATCTTTCCAATAAAACTTTATTCGTAGTTTTGCGTAAAGTCTTTTCATTCCGCAATATCCACCAGAAATGGGATCATTATGGTAAATTTTCTTTAGTTTTAATTTTGTATCTTCATCTGTTACTGTCTCCACTGGATCTGTTAAGGTAATTTCTAATGATTTTAAAATTTTATTTCCAATATTTTTGAAATTTGTAATAGTATGATGTTCGAACAAAATATCGTTTTTAGGCCATTCAATCTGCTTAATTTTGCGTTTGCCGGCTTCTGATTCAAGCCTCGAAAGTAATTTCTTTAAAGCCATTATTTTGTTAACAAGCTCAAAACTAAGTAACTCGAGTTTCTTATGTTTAATATGCGCAAAAATTCTTAAATTTGTTGTTTTATTATTTTTATCTTACGTAATTGCAGATCTTATCCGTGGAACTTTTTTCGAAAAATTAAATGAAAATTTGTCGTAGACATGTAAATTAAGTTGTTTTTCGTTGTTTTGTCTGTTTTGCTAGGAAGGTTGTTGTCGTTTTGCCGTTTTGTCATTGATCTTGTCTGTACTGCTAAAATTTGTTTGTTCGATTCCTTATCTCATCGATTGTAATGCGCGATAGTGCATCAGCACAAACGTTTGATTTACCCTTTATGTAGACTATAGTAAAGTTATATTCTGCTAATTCTAACCTAATTTTCGAAAGTTTTGAAGATGGGTCTTTCATATTGAATATGTATACTAGAGGTCTATGGTCTGATTTTACAATGAAATGGGTGCCATAAACGTATGGTCGAAATTGCTTGATTGCAAAGTGAATAGCTAAAAGTTCCAACTCTATAATTGGTTTTCCTGCTCTGCTTTATTAAATGCTTTAGAAGCGAAACAAATTTGTAAATCACTACCTTGCTGTTCCTGACTTAAAATAGCGCCACATCCAGTTGTGGAAGCATCAACTGTAATAATGAATTGTTTAGTAAAATCTGGATATTGAAGTAATTTTGGTGAAAGTAACGCTGCACCCAGAAAAAAAAATCGTGTTGAATCAACACTTTTTTAACACTTTTTGTGTTTAAAATTTTTCAAACCGAAGCATAGTGTAATCCTCGTGTTAAAAGTGTTAATTCAACATGTTCTTAAAGTGCTTATTCAACACTATGGAAAGTGTTGATTGAACACTAAAATTTGGTTAATTCAACATGATATTTAACACGGTGGTTAATGTTAAATTAACAGAAATTATTGTAAAAAGTGTTAATTCAACATTAACTTAAAGTGTGTATTTAACACTATGAAAAGTGTTGATTTTACACCAAAATATTGTTGATTTTACATGATATTTAACATGATACCTATGGTTAAACTAACAGGAATTAATGTTGAATTAACACTGCATGATCGTGTTAAAACAACAGTAAATCCTGTTAAGTTTAACACTATCCCCTGTTGTTTTACCCTTAAGTAAAAGTCTTGTTTTAAAGTTGACTCTAAAGTGGTTGTATTTATTAAACACATGCAATATACATACATTTTTAACTTAAATCTTGTGATAAATGAAATTAATTCAGCGTTGTTATATTAGTATACTTATGTAATCAGACTTGAGAAAAATCTTATGCGAATAATACCCGCTATATATAATATATAGTAATAATAATAATTAAAATAATACATTTTGGCCAACCATTTTAATAATACTTTACTTCTTTTAACAAACTTTTAAATGCTCTTTAAGGCGTCTTGTTTTACTAACATATTTTACCGATTTTTTAAATAATATGTATATACTTAAATAATTTTTCAATTTTTTTTTTTTTTAATTTTTATTAGTCCAGGCATATTAGACGAAAAACCAATGAATGGTGGAACTCTTTCCGACCATAGCT
Source organism: Eurosta solidaginis (assembly GCF_040869045.1). NCBI lineage: Eukaryota > Metazoa > Arthropoda > Insecta > Diptera > Tephritidae > Eurosta > Eurosta solidaginis. The sequence continues at coordinate 174,447,963 of NC_090319.1, read as the reverse complement.
TTCTTTGTTTTATGGAATTCTCCCACTAATGAACATGAAACGTTGAAAAAATAAACCAAAAATTTCCAGAGCATACTTTGCTGCAGCCATTTAAAGTGCATTTTTTTTTTGCGTTTTTTTATTATTTCGAGAATGGCAGCAGCTGTCAAAAAATTTTTGGTTTATTTTTTCAACGTTTCATGTTCATAAGTAGGAGAATTCCATAAACCAAAGAAAGCTATGGTCAGGAAGAATTCCACCTGAGATGCTAATATGCCTGGACTATATATGGAATACGAGAATGGCGAACATACTTATATGTCTTTTTTATGCCACTATTATGTAAAAAATTTATGTTTAATAATAAAATAAAATCTCGTATGATATGAAAATTCAGCATTTTTTTTTTAAATATGTAAATACATATATATTTGTATATTCAGTCTTCTACAAAATTTGTAGATAATATATGTGTAACTTTCTTTATAAAAAATATTAATATAAAACTTGTTCCTATACATACATATGGAACAAATCATGTTTTTAAAATGTTGTATTCATTTCAAAAACTTTTCAAACGTATAACCTTTTTCTTATTTCGTAAAATATGTGCATGTAGGGGTGGAGAATATATGTCCCCACTATTTATAATAAAAAAATTGGATGATTTTTCCCCCAATACATATGCTTGAATATGTGGACTAAACCTTATATTATATTTTGAACATATGAAGAAAAGTTTTTGTAAAGGGCAAACAGCAATGTCTTCAATTTCAAATAAAGTACAAGTTGCTCGTTGTGTAACAAAAAAGAAATTTCTCTTGAATTCTAAGGCTTTGTAAGTTATTTTGGAATATAATTGATATTTCTGTAACTCATATTTAATTTGAAAATCCGTAGTATATTTTGATACGTTACTAGAAGGTAGGAGAAATTTAACATTTGAAATTAAATCTGGTTGAAAAAATATTTCGTTTTTTAAATTGTAAGCAAATTTTAAGGAGGCTTTTATGGAAAGACTCCAAGGCACATTTATTCTAGAATTCATTGAATTTGCATAAGTCTTGAAAATTTTATGAACTGCTTCAAATCTCATACACCAAATGTTTTTTAATGGCCCACACTTTTTTATTGATGTAACGTAGTGAACAAGAAAATGAAATTTCGGTTTTAAATGTTTATTAAAAAGTGATATATACAAAGTATTATGCTGTCTAATCAGAGAATCTAATCGTTTCAAATAAATTTCATCTATATTAGACATCATAAGAATATCCACAATTTGAATTAAAATCAAAAAAAAAGTCCATATTTCATCATTTTCAGGAACTAAGTCACAAATTATTAAAGGAAGATGGTGCAAGAAAGTCATCATTTCCCTAGCTGACATACGAAAGTTAGAAGTTTTTAAATTAACTAAAGTTATAGGAGGACAAATATTCCCGATTTCTGTCTCGCCATACTGAAACATTTGCTTACGATAATTAAGGGTTTCAATGCTGAAATACTTTTTCGTTACAATAAAATTTAAAAGAACTTCAGAAATATTATATCTACAAACACCTTCAAATATATCGTGCATCATATCAAAATAGAAATTATCAACTGCGTGAAAGCTTGGTATGTCGTTAAAAATACATGCTTCCTTAATACCAGTCAGTGCTTCATTTTTAAGGGAACAGTCAAGAGAATAATTTTCTCTGTTTCTCAAATATTCTGGAAGCTCTTCAACATCTGACCTTAAATTTACTTTTTGTCTTTTACAGTTTCGACAGTAAAAATTTGAATTGAACTAGTGGTGAACCCTAATATTGAGTTCAAACCCAAGTTATCACCAAGTATTAGCGCTAATACAAAATAAACACGATATTCTCCATACGAAGTATTTAGAATCAATCCTTCTGTTTCTAATTGTTGAATAACCTGTACTAAAGGTCCGAATGAATACATATTTCCATATTCTTTTCGATGTCTCGATTTGAAAAATCCTGCAACAAATATATTTTCTAATGTGGACTGGCTGTGCTTTGGTATAGTAGGAAAACTGTAATAAATTCCACAAACAGTTTGATCTGCAGCATGTGATCCCAGTGGATTATCAATTCCAAAATCATCATAATATATAATATATGGAATAACTAGTTTTTCATTGAAGTAACAAATCTTCTTTTTCCAAGTTTCACCATGTATGACATTTGTATAACTTTGGTTGTTATCTTTTAAATTTTGCATATTTTCCAATGTATCTTTTAAATTGCTTTTCGATTGAAAATATTTAGCAATTTGAAATTTTATGGGCATAATTACTCCTTCGACTTTGTTGGAATGCAATCCGGGACTACATTTAAACATGCTGTTAAATTATTTTACGGTATGTAGGTAGCTTGTAAGTAAGACAATATTTGGAGTTGCTATGCATTCAATATCAAAAAAATAATGTTGTATAAAAGTGTACAGGTTTTTCGCTTCCGCAGGATACTCAAAATTCAGGACATGAAATAACTTAAATATAGTATCAAGTGCTTTTAAAAATGTAGGCACCTTATATATAATACCATCGAAAAGAATATAAAAACTAGCCAAACTAGCTATATTTGGTCCAATAACTAAAATTATAGGTTGCAATGGAAGTTATTTCCCCATAGCCTTCAACTTAAGTTCTTCATATAGTATTTGGTAATCATTAATGCATTCACAGTGCAGTACTGTAGCGTTTTGAGCATCGCCTATAGACGGCTTCCATTTCAGACGTTTGCCGGCATTTGCTTGCTGGACAGAAATCATTGATGGCTTTAGCACAGCATGTAAAAGCAACGTAATTATACAATCTTTTGAATCTGCGATAAAAAGTAAATTACATTAATACATTATTATTTATGCTAAAGTATAGGTATTAAATTACCGTCATTCAGGGATGTCTCAATTTTAGCCAATAAATTTTTGGATGCTGAATCCTTTACTTTTTCATTCATGTATGGAAGTATAGTCGTTGTAAAATTAGGCCATTCGGTGAACAAACTTTGGGATTTGCTCGGGTATTTCAATTCGAAATCAATTTCAATCTACGTATATATGTATGAAGAAAAAAATTTTATGAATATACTTTTTACTTACATATGATCATATTTAAAATTCAAGGTCAATTATTCTTACCAAGGAGTATCCAAGTGAATGTTTTAAAAGCGGCCAATAAGCACATTTTTGCTTTTATTTTTGACATCTTCTATTCTTAAGGCAATCGTATCTCTCCAGTTTTGTTCTACAACACTCCATGGTTCCACGTTATGTGAAAGCCATAGTTTTTTGTCCAAAGCATCTTCATCTACCAATATAATAAAAGTAAATATAATAAAACACAAATTGTACATTTAAACAAAATGTATACCTTCGGTTTGAGTTTCTGTCTGTTCGGTTATTTTATAACTACTTATATCGATTTCCGCATCCTAGACTTTTGTACCCCTTTTCATTTTACGGCGGACATTTGTTGCTTTGTCATATAATTTTCCAGAAGGATTTTTTCCACTGCGTTTGTTGCAGTAATATCTCTGTATATATGTAAGTAAAATAATGAAGCAAATGTTTATAAGGGAGGCCCGAAATCAGGTGCTATTTTGGAATAATCATAGTATTAAATCTAAAGCTTTGTATCGTTGGTGAATTCATTTTACCATTACGCGCCCACTACATTAAATCAAACATGGCACAACATTTTAGCTTTGATACTACTTACAACAAAACTGACAGCTGGATATCGGGATAATACATAGCCAATATTAAAAACGTTTGTTTTTAAAAATCTTACCAAATCTTCTATAGGAAATAATAGTATAATTTGTTCTGAAAAATTAATGATATCCCTCATTGTCATAGGGATCGACCGCTCAGAAAAATGTTGGACTATGATATTTACCAAGGCTTCGCGATGTTCGTCTAGCAACAAACAATGTTCCTTATATTGTTGCAAAATGCTTTGGCCCAATGGAGTTGCTTTTAGTATTTCACCTAGACTCTTTACAGGTGTACTTGCTGCGACAGATTGAGATTTGTGGCTACAGCTAAGCGAACTATTTGAAGATTCCAAAAAACAAACAATATTTTCCTGCAATAAAAAATGAAATGCAAAAAAATATATATGTGTACATTTAACTAAAACTAACGCTTACTTTATTTTCCTTCAAATTGGCTAGCCTTTGCTTAAATTTAATTCTAGTCCCAAGCATTGAAACAGGGAAAAGTTCATTGATATCGTCTTCTTTAATTAAAAACAGGCTCTCAATGTCCATTCCACAGTCTGAAAATATAAAATATGTATATTTATGAATATGCACTAGGGTGGGACTCCTTTTGCAAATTTGTCAAACAAAGCAAGAATTTGCTGACCTTTAGCAATTTCTAGCAGGTTGTCGCATTGCCATATCTTGAAATATTTCCACAGATTACGTTTTCACTACCTAACATAAATTTCCGAAAAGTTCTTGATTTATTCCTTAATACAAATTTGCCTCCATACAAATATGGAGCACCCTAATGTGCACACTTATTAACAAACATACAATTGAAGATTGAATGAATAGGTTCCTGTTCATAAAAACTTAATTAAATTATCTTACCTATCATTCTTTTGTACACATCTTCGCCAAAATCCATTTTTCCGCAAATGATGTCCTTTAGATTCGCATTCTCGCACGTCGGAGCTGCTGTGGTGCCGCTCTGAGGCAGAGAAGTCTCAATTTCACCAGAAGGCAGCAGCTCACCACTGGGCCCAATAATAAATATTTGGCTGGATTCTTGGTCAACATCACTCAGTACACTGCTCATTTTACTAACGAAATGCTTTAATTAAATATTTATGAATAAACTTGCGCAATTATCAAAACAAAATACAACTCACAATATTATATTGCAAGCGACGCTGACATTTCGAGAAAAATGATGAATTTATAACGGGATATTTGCTGTTGTTCTTTTTTCAACACTTTTCAGTGTTACTTCAGCACTAAAATATTGTTATCAGACTACTTAATGTTACATGAAGTCGAAGAAGTTGTTGCTGTTGTTCTTTTTTTTAACACTTTTCAGTGTTACTTCAACAGTAAAATATTGCTATTAGACTGCTCCATGTTACATGAAGTCTAAGTCAACATTTTTAAATGTTACTTTAACAGTAAAATAATGTTATCAGAATTCTTCATGTTACATGAATTCGAAGAATTTGTTGCTGTTGTTCTTTTTTCAACACTTTTCAGTGTTACTTCAACAGTAAAATATTGTTATCAGTATACTTCATCTTACATGAAGTCGAAGAAGTAAAAATCTTGTTTGCCAGATAGTGTTAATTTGAAAAATTTTGAAAAATTGTTGTTGCTTTGCATGTTAAAATGGATCGTGTGAAATTAACATGAATCGTGTTGCTTAAAAATTACGATTTTTTCTCTGGGTGTGCTTTCAAAGATAAAAATGCTCTTTCGCACTCTACATCCCATACAAATTCAACTCTTTTCCTGCTTAATCGATTCAGAGGCGCTGCCAGAGATGCAAAATTAGTTATGAACCGTCTGTAATAGTTTGCAAACGCGACAAGTCGTCGTACCGCGTCTTTATCAGTCGGTTTTGTATACTTTTTAACTGCGTTTATTTTAGAGTCGTCTGGCAACAAACCTTTGGCTGAACATTTGTGACCTAAAAATTTAACTTCTGGTCGTAAAAAGTTGCATTTATTTGGGTTAAGTTTGAGATTAAAGACCTACAAGAGTCGAAAACTTTTAAAAGATTTTTAATGTGGTGTGCTTCACTACAACCTATTACGATAATATGGTCGACGTACAAAAATGCGTCGTTGGGTGGTATACCCGAAAAAGATATAGTCATCATTCGTGAGAATGAATTTGGTGCTATATTTAAACCGAATGGAAGTACTTTCCATCTAAATGCACGTGAGTCAGGATGCAAGGGGATTTGATGAAATCCTGAAAAAAGATCTAATGTGGAAAAATACTTTGCTCTACTGAGATTGTCTAAAATATCGTCAACTCTAGCTAGTGGGAAGTTATCAGCAATGAGTTTTTTGTTTACTGCGCGAAAATCTACGCACATACGATAAGCTTTTTGACCATTAGTATCTTTCTTTGGGACTACAATCAAAGGACTATTGTAATTGGAATAACTGGGTTCAATCAAATCGTTGTTTAACAATTTATTTACTTGGCGATTTATTTCTTCGCGTTGAGAATATGGCAATCTATAGTTTTTAACATATACCGGCTCGTTGTTTGTCAGTCTTAATTTTTGCTCGTAAAAGTTGTTTAAAGTCATTTTGTCCGTGTCAAGAGAAAAAATGTCGGCATAATCTATGCAAAGGTCAATTAGTTTACTTTGAGCATGTTGAGGTATTTGATTTTTTAAAATTGAAATAAGTTTTTTCGTTCGTTTCTCTTCTGTTTCTGTCTTGTTAATTGTATAAACATTATAATTTGAAAGTTTTTCTGTCCGAATACTTTTTCTTTTGACATATTTTATATCATCCGTGGTATTTATGACTTTGATTATTGGGTTACTGGAATTAACAATGCATCTAGCTGTGAAAACGCATTTTTCAATTTCCTACGAGTCCACGAAAAGTGGCTCGGGTGAATCTCCTAAATCAAAAAGTCTGAATATTTCACATCTTGGAGGAATGATACAACTGTCGCTTTCTGTTCCGTGCAGGATTGGTATCGCGACTTTTTCATTACCTCTTTCATAATTAATAATGCATTTGTTAATTTTCAGTAAATCTTTACCCAGTATGCCATCGGATGGAATATTAAAGTCTTCATTTATTATTAATAGAAAAGTTAGAAAATTTAAATTTGCTGTAATTTTACCTAAAGTAGAAACTGAATTAGAAGTGACACCAGTAATGTTAATAATGTCGTTTGTATTTAAGGAAATATTTCTGTCTAAACATGATATCTTTATTAAAGAAATGTCCGCTTGAGTGTCTACTAGGAAAGAACAAAATTTTGTGACTCGTTAAGTTGTAATTCAATGAAATCAGAGTAATTTAAATTTAAACAATAGATGCCTATTGGTGAGGGAAGTTCGCTTACTGGCTTAGTTCGTCCTCCCCCAGTGTTCGCTCCTGAGGGGCGCTGGCGTTTAAAGCGCGAACGTTTGCGTTTCGACCTCTACCGTTTGAAGATCTTGAATTGTTGCTTCTATTGTTATTATTATTTGTATTTGAATTGGAATTTGTATTTGGGCGCGTATTATTATTGTTGTTATTCTGGTATCTATTTCCGTTGTAATTCCTATATCTTTGATTATTGTTGCCGGTATAGTTACTATTGTATGAAAATGAACTATTATTATTTCTATAACCAGTATAGCCGCGGTTTGGGTAAAAGCCGTGATAACTACCACGTGAATTTCTAAATGTACTGTTACCACGTGATCGAAAAGCTAAAACCTGACGTTCAGTTACTTCGTTGTTTTGTTATACAATTAATTTTGCTACCACGTCTTTCGGATCTGTAAATGCCGTTGAGGCTAAAATGGTTTTTACTAAATTTGATTTTGCATTTAGACGACACACGTTAACATTTTGTTTGACTTCCATTTCATGAGCTTTTGCTTGAGTGATCCCTTCAATAATAAGAGACCGCTCAAGTGAGTCAGCTAAATCTTCAACTTTTTTGGCAAAATCTGTATAATTGTTACCCTTAACATGCAACGCTGCAATTCTCCCTGCTACCACTTTATTCAAAAAAAAATCTCAATTTGGTTTTTCACGGAACCACCGCTTATATCAAAACAATTATAGTTGGTTTTTCACGGAACCACCGCATGTATTAAAAAATGTTAATCGGTTTTTAATGGAAACACCGCATTAATCAAAAAAAATTACTTGGTTTTTAACGGAACCACCGCATGTATCAAAAAAAATTAATTGGGTTTTAACGGAACCGCCGCATGTGTCAAAAAAGTTAATTGGTTTTTAACGGAACCACCGCATGTATCAAAAAAAAAAAATTAATTGGTGTTTCTGAAAACCACCGTAATATCAAAATCCAAAATTTATATGAAGTGCGAAATTAATTTTTCCTTTAATTTTTGAAATTTTAAATTTTTGATTTAAATGCGAAAGCACCGAATTTTATAAAAGTTTTATAAATGTTTTAATATGCATACATAAAGCGTAAGAAAAACACCCGTAGGCAACATCTTAAATACATATATGTATACTTATTTTTTCTTCTTCTGGACACTGCTGCTGCTGCGCTGGCAGATCTGAATCGCTGCTGGTGTTGTTGTTGATTTTCGTCTTTGCGTGTTAAAGTTGGTGGTGGTGGAAAATTACGTTGAATTGTGCATGTATATGTTTTTGGGTGCCGTTATGCGTGGCGTGCTGCGAGTGCCGTTATGTACAGGCCCGTTGGTTTTTCAGAATTTGTTAAATTTTGAGTAATTTTTTTGAATTTTGATTTAAGACAATGTGTCGTAATTTGTTAGATTTTAATTAGAAAGAAATATGTCGTAATTTGTTAGATTTTAATTTAGAAAGTGGTGTTGTAAGTTTGTTAAATTTAAATGTAGGAAATTTTATCGTAGTTCAGTAGAAATTTATTTACAAAATTGTATATTAAAGTTTTGTTGAATTTTAGTTAGAAAATCGATGGTAGTTTAGTAAAATTTTATTTTGAAAATTATGTATTTTACTTTTATTGAATTTTATTTAGAAAATTATTAAATTTGTTTTAGGAATCGTAGATTTAATGAATTTGATTTAGAAATTTTTATTAAATTTATTAACTTTAATGATTTTATTAAATTTTATGTAGTACACCACGCACTTGAATTTGCACATGAAAAAAAATGTCCCACTCACCACTACTGCCGCTTCGCCACGATGCCAAAATTGAAAAAAAGACCGGGCTCCAGCCTCACGGTCGCCATATTGGATATATATATTTGATATATGTCCGACCACATGTGTTGCCTTAAATATAAGATTCAATTTTACCTCCTCGCTGCTGATTGTTACCTGGCCGCCTTCTTTGTTGCCGTCTTGGAGGGCGTCGCCAATGTATTTTTAGTTACAAAAAGAACTGTGCTACCTTGGCGGTAGTCTTCGCCACGCTTTAACTTTATTCTCCAGCAATATAAAGGATAACCACTTTTAATTAAAAAGAACACGTCCGTTCGGCTTAAGTGCAAATTTATTATATGTATTCATTTTCTGTCAGTGACGTGAGCCGCAGCTGCATTTGACATTCGCGTTGCCAACTGCACGCGCCTGTCAAATGCAACTAAAGCTGCATGCACATAGATTATATTATTTTAAATGGATGTGAAGGTTAGTTTATCCTTACAAAACACGCCCGGAGTCGAAAATCACTCGTGGATCCTAAACTTATTGCAACTCACTAAGTCACTTCACAACCAAGATCCTCATTTGTTAATCTATGAAAAATTTAAAACTAAACTGTTGATTCTAGCCGAAATTAAACTAATTCACGATGAAACAGGTAGTCTCTAATCTGATTTTAATGTATGTATTGCCATTTAAAAGATGTTACTTTTAAATTAAGCATTCGATGTTGCTGAAAAAATTTGTTTGGTTCTCAAAACTAAAGTCTAACCTGCCCCACACTTGGGCGCCATTTTCTAATGATTAATACAAAGATAGAGGGGGATGACACTCTTCTGTAGGCGGATTTGTGTTTGGAGCTGCGTGGAGTAGGTCTGCCGGGACCCTCTAAGGCTAGCAAACAGTGGTTGGGGAGTTCGCGACATTTCCTCACAATCTCGGAACATTACATTTTTTTATTACAGAGTCCCTATTTATTCAATAGTTTACAAAAACACATTTATGTATTTAGCGAAAACATTTCAGTGGCCATCTGGTGAAATCATTATAATCGAAAATATCAACTGCAAGGGATGTTACTTAGCTGGATGAACATGATAAAGATGAATAGCGGCTTTCTCCCATTCTCGTCGCACAGTGGACGCATATGTATATTTGCGCCACGGCCTCTCTACCCACCCTACCATGATCAGTCGGTGGCGTATACAATTTTTGACAGATCCCAAAGAAAAAGGAGACAAATTACCCTCTCACATAGTTACCACCCCCCTTAAAGAAAATTGGCACCGCATAATTCCCTCTGCTAGCGTTTGCATATTTTTTATTATTGATAGGAACTTATCCCTAAAAGCTTATTTCAACAATTTTCAAATTCAGGTTATTGTCTATGTTGGAACAATTCGATACTTTTTTCAATAAATTTCATTTTTCTTACAGGCTTACACGCCTAATAGTAGGCTAAATTAATGTATATGTGTTACTCTATTCATGTATGTGTACTTTAGAAAAAAAAAAACATTAACTTCATTCATGTTAATATCAACATCATTCCTACGTCTAACATACGGATTCTTTTACGAAGCAGTTTACAAAAGTACATATGTACATACATATATACCCGCCTACTCTGCTGTTCTTGCGAACATTAATGTAAAAAAAATAATATTGGTTTAATACTAAAATATAATGATATGAATATTCCCCACGAGTCCGGGATAGCGAAGCAACTGAGCTGTTACTTAATTGAATTTATATGAATCACACATCATTAACATAAAATCATTCTGTTAATGACGCTACATTTTATACAAATTCACGTCGAACATGATCTGAACAAAAGAATATGTTCCATTAACAGCATGTGTTCGCTATGTATGGAGCTCGTAAAGAAACATGGCGCAATGATACAAGGTGGCAGCATGGAACAGCTGATTATAAACTTTTTTTATTTGATTTGATACATCAACTTCCGGCGCAGTACGATTTTGACATTTGTCCATCGAATTTACAAAAACAAAGTACATGCAATTTTTATTTATGTTTGTAGGTATGTCACCATGCTGCCACCTTGTATCATTCCGCTATGTAAAGAAATCAGGGATGCACCTTGACGTTAAGCTAATCGTTTATCAAAAAATTTCCACCGTTTCCGTTGAAACACTTCGAAATATTATCGATAAAGAAATTATCAAGATAAATTGTATCTCGTTTTTAACCGAAACGAAAAGCTTTCGTTAAGGTTAAAAACGTTAACAAAAACGTGATACTTTATGTTTGAATTGTGCTGGCAATGCTATAGCCATGGTGAAGCCGTAAGGTGGTAACAACGAGCGCACATACACACACAAACTCTATGTAATTTGTTTGTGTAATTTGTTGGTGGTAATGTCAAAAATACTCTGAGAAATGTTCGTACTGTCAAAATTCATGAGAAAAGTTGCAATCAGCTTAGCTAATGCTTTCACCTTTAATGACTCCGCCATCAATCAGCTTTGCCAGCATAGTTTGAAATTAATAATCAACATAAACGATTTGATTTCGTTTTGATATGGCAGAAAACGAAACGAAATCATTTCGTTAATTTGACGTTCTTAACGTTAATAAACGAAACGAAATGACTTTGTTTCGTTTATTAACGTTAACTATCGTAACGAAATGATATCGGTTCGTTGGTTAAGCATGCCTGAAAGAAATATTTAAATTGTAAACATACAGAGAGGAAAAGTTTTATTACATACCAGAGAGCTTCTTTGCTCTTGTATTTGCAGATCCACCGATGAAAGCGCTTCCATGTGTGTGTGTATGCTTGGTTTCTGGCTACATTAGCTGGTTTCAATTTAATTATTTATCCTAAAAATTTCTCTCCACACAAAAAATTTAAGAATTAAGTTAAAAGCTATTTGTGGGTTGTTTTTATGCCAACCTTTTGATATTTTATTGGGACGTTTACGCTCCGTCCTGTTCTGGGGTCATCCAAGAGGATTGAAAAAATGGGAAAGTTAGAATATATGTATATTTTTTTTTCTTTGATCGGCGTAGATATAACAACTTTCAGAAAGCGAAATAGTTAAAACCATGAACAGGAAAAAATTTTCAAACCAGAAAAGGAGTGTCGTTGATAACTTTTTGTCACTTCTAAAAGGTACGCAAAGGTGCAGATATATATGTATATACACGTGCACTCCTCCAAATACACTGGAAAGCTGTATTTTTTCACTTCTTTTTTTTTTTTTTATATTCTTTTAGTATAATTATTTATCTATTTTAATATAGTGGTTTCACAGGGCTTATTTTAATGTTCTGTATATTTCTATTCTTTTTCCTTTTTTTCTTTATACGATTAATAATTCATTGCCCGTACTGCGTCTTACAACTTGCACGGAATAACTGCATGACTTGGAAAAGAAAATTTGGCATGATTTTCCAATTGTTTTTAGTGCTCTCAAATTTTGCCATTTTTTTTTTTTGTGTTTTGTTTCTTTGTTTCAAGTACAGCGTATAGAGACATGCTTCGTCATTAACTTTTAACACTTCTGCTAAGTTTTTTCTTTGATCAATAAAATGTTTGTTTTTTTTTTCGAACAAATTTACATAAGTACATCTTCGCTCTAGGGCTCTTTTGATCTGTATTTTTTTCAGATCCTTAAGCTGGAGACGCCTAGCATATGGTCGCCTGGACTGACAGATTTTCCGCTGAAGTAATTTAATTTTTTTCACACACACCCTGGAGACTGCCTTTGTTCTTTCTTCACTATTATATATTTATCGGTTGAGGCTAGAATAAAACACAATGTTTTTTTAACCCGAAAAAACTAAGTACACTCCCTACTCTATATATATATATATTTAACTTCAAAAACTTGGTTGATGGCGTTGACTTCTTGGTTCGATGGCTGGATTCAAAAGAATGAGGCCAGCTCGCCGGAAGTTTATCTGAAGGTGAGGTATATCTTTACAAAGAAATCATATGACTTCTGTCAAATAATTACCCCTTTCAGGAACATTCCCAATTCAACACTGAGAAAGATCATTATATTAGTAAACATCTTCAACACTTTGTCTAGCAATGCCAAACTATTACTATATTACTATTAGTCTTATCTCTTTTATTGGGTTTTCCAATACTGATATCAAAGATATTAGAAAGGTACGTTTAATTTGAAATCGCTCACTACACGGGTAATCCCAGCAAATAAATACCTGATCTAGCCCCGCCTCCCAGAGGGATATAGAAGCACTACGATTAGATACGGCTCAGCCGGTTGATCGAGAAAAAACACAAGGAGGCCTTAAGCCTAATTCACACTGAGCCGATAAATATCTTCGCTTGCTCGCACCCGGTGAACGCTGTTATCACATACTGTTGCATAAACTAACTAGTATGTACATATGTCAAATGGTATGAGATTGGTGTTTATAATAACTAGTATGCTTCTGGTATAATGCTGACGCAGTGGCTGACTAGCGTGTTAAATAATTATGACCCTGATGCATATACTGAGTAGTAAGGCGTCTGCTACGATTCTGGTGTATGCAATGACTAGTTTGTCTTCTAATAGTGAGTGGAAATATAGAAAACTGGTCTAACTTACTTGAAGTTTTCATTAAAATTATATTTTTCTACAAACTTTTCAAATGTATTTATAACGTTTTGCTATGGAGCTCCTTAAACAAACATATCAAAAATATGTAAAATCAAATGAAATTGACGTATAGTTATGGTGAAATTACTTGAAATTGAATTGAACGATATAATACCAAGATATAACAAAGCAGAATAAATTAGAAAGAAAAGAAAAACAAACAAAAACATTAAAATTGTTCACGCAAACATGTTTACAAAAATAAAAAATTATTTTGATAACTTTAAGCGACATAAAGAAATTGGGTTATTGGATCTAAGCATAATGGGCATATTATAATCCAACAAAGTTAGCCTAATAAGAAATATACGGAAAATGTAAGAAAATACAAAATTAAATGAAAATAAAATAAAAATTGGTTTGCAAAAATATAATAGCAGAAATAATTACTTTGAAAAAAAGCGTGACATAAAATATAAAGTTCAATAAAATTTCAAATATAAAAAATATGCATGACTTCTTCATATTTTATGAAGTCCCCGATTATTTTGGTACACTGCGCTTTTTCTTTGGTACAAAAATATGCAGGCAAGTGGCAGCTGCGAGCGTTTATAATTTTGAAATTGGAAAAGGTCGCTATGATGGCGGTTGCCGTTTAGACCTAAAGCCAAAAATATTTTTGGAACGTTTTTTGTTTTTTTTTATACTCAGCTGAGCAGAGCTCACAGAGTATATTAACTTTGTTCGCATAACGGCAATCCGTAACGGCACAAACTAATCGAGATAGATATAGACTTCTATATATCAAAATGATCTGGGCGAAAAAAGAAACATCCGTCCGTCCGTCCGTAAACACGATAACTTGAGTAAATTTTCAGGTATCTTGATGAAATTTGGCACGTATGTTCCTGGGCACTCATCTCAGATCGCTATTTAAAATGAACGAAATCGGAATATAACCACGATCACTTTTTCGATATCGAAAATTTCGAAAAATTCAAAAAGTGCGATAATTCATTACCAAAGACGAATAAAGCGATGAAACTTGGTAGGTGGATTGATCTTATGACGTAGAATAGAAAATTAGTAAAGTTTTGGACAATGGGCGTGGCACCGTCCACTTTTGAAAGAGGAAAATTTGAAAGTTTTGCAAGCCGTAATTTAGCAGTCGTTGAAGATAACTTGATGAAATTTTGCAGGAACGTTAGCATTATTACTATTTATGTGCTGAATAAAAATTAGCAAAATCGGATGAAGAACACGCCCACTTTAAAAAAAATGTTTAAAGTCAAATTTTTACAAAAAATTGATTATCTTTACAGTATATAAGTAAATTATGTCAACATTCGACTCCAATAATTATATGGTGCAACAAAATACAAAAATAAAAGAAAATTTCAAAATGGGCGTGGCTCCTCCCTTTTTCATTTAATTTGCCTAGAATACGTTTATTGCCATAAGACGAAAAAAATTTACCAATCCTTGTGAAATTTGGTAGGAGCATAGATTCTATGACGATAATTGTTTCCTGTGAAAATGGGCGAAATCGGTTGAAGCCACGCCCAGTTTTTATACACAGTCGACCGTCTGTCCTCCCGCTCGGCCCTTAACACGATAACTGGAGCAAAAATCGATATATATTTACTAAACTTAGTTCACGTACTTATCTGAACTCACGTTATCTTGGCATAAAAAATGGCCGAAATCCGATTATGGCCACGACCACTTTTTCGATATCGAAAATTACGAAAAATGAAAAAATGCCATAATTCTATACCAAATATGAAAAAGGGATGAAACATTGTAATTCGATTGGTTTATTGACGCAAAATATAACTTTAGAAAAAACTTTGTAAAATGGGTGTGAACCTCCCATATTAAGTAGAATAAAATGAAAAAGTTCTGCAGGGCGAAATCAAAAGCCCTTGGAATCTTGGCAGGAATACTGTTCGTGGTATTACATATATAAATAAATTAGCGGTACCCGACAGATGATACCCTGGTCCATATTTTGGTCGATATCTCGAAAACGCCTTCACATGTACAACTAAGGGTCACTCCCTTTTAAAACCTTCATTAATACCTTTAATTTGATAACCCTATCTTACAAACACATTCTAGAGTCACCCCTGGTCCACCTTTATAGCGATATATCGAAAAGGCGTACACCTATAGAACTAAGGCCACCCCCTTTAAAAATACTCATTAACACTTTTCATTTGATACCCATATCGTACAAACAAATTCTAGAGTCACCTCTGTTCCACCTTTATGGTGATATCCCGAAATTGCGTCCAGCTATATAACTATGGCCCACTCCCTATTAAAATACTCTTTAATACCTTCCATTTGATACCAATATCATACAAGCACATTCCAGGGTTACCCTAGGTAAATTTTTCCTACATGGTGATTTTCCCTTATTTTGTCTCCAAAGCTCTCAGCTGAGTATGTAATGTTCGGTTACACCCGAACCTAGCGTTCCTTACTTGTTTTTGTTTTTTTTAATATACAACGTGAAATTTTCCAATTCAGTCAGTTGCAGTTAAATAATAATAATCTAAGTTGAAATAAAAGAATATGTAATAAAATAAAATAAGAAATAATAAATTAAATTAGCATAAAAAACTTTTATGTTATATTTCGGGGAAAAATTCAGTCAGCTCTGAAATCCAGCGAAGAATCAATCTTGCCAATAAATGCTACTTTGGACTAGGTAGGCAATTGAAAAGTAAAGTCCTCTCTCGGCGAACGAAAATCATACTCTACAAGTCACTTATCGTACCCGTCCTGCTATATGGGGCAGAAGCATGGACCATGACAACAGCAGATGAAGCGGCTTTGGGAGTGTTCGAGAGAAAAGTTCTTCGAAAGATTTATGGACCTCTACGCGTTGGCGATGGCGAGTACCGAAGAAGATTTAATGATGAGCTGTACGAGCTATACGCAGACATCAACATAGTCCAGCGAATTAAAACGCAGCGGCTGCGCTGGCTAGGCCATGTTATGCGAATGAAAGATGATGCTCCGGCCAAGAAAGTGTTTCTATCGGAACCCGCCTATGGAAGCAGAGGTAGAGGGCGGCCCCCACTCCGTTGGAAGGACCAGGTGGAAAACGATGTAAACTCCCTTGGTGTGACCAATTGGCGCCGGTTGGCGGAGCGAAGGAGCGACTGGCGCGCCTTGTTGGACGGCCATAACCGTTTAGACGGTTAAGCGCCAATTAAGTAAGTAAGTAAACTAAGACTCCATAGCATGGGCATAACAATTTCAAATACACAATAAGATAGTTTGGACTACATGCTCCACTTGCGTCCTAGCATCCTTTTTCATGCATACGGTGAAACGGGGGCTTTCTTCGCTCTCCCGTCCACATGGAGCTTCCACGCCAACTTACTATTCCTCGATATTTTGCGGTGTACTATTTTGCTCCAAGTTTCGGCTTAGTCCACTAGGGGACCTTATATTTCCTAGTTAATAATAATAAGGATTCGACTTAATTTCTGAAAAACATTAAAAGTAAAATTTGTTTGCTTGTACTTAGCAAATATTGCTGATTTTCATATGGACATACAAACAATTACAAAATGCTTTGATCCAGGCATGCTTAACCAACGAAACGATATCATTTCGTTACGATAATCAACGTTAATAAACGAAACGAAGTCATTTTGTTTCGTTTATTAACGTTAAGATCGTCAAATTAACGAAATGATTTCGTTTCGTTTTCTGCCATATCAAAACGAAATCAAATCGTTTATGTTGATTATTAATTTCAAACTATGCTGGCAAAGCTGATTGATGGCGGAGTCATTAAAGGTGAAAGCATTATCCAAGCTGATTGCAACTTTTCTCATGAATTTTGACAGTACGAACATTTCTCAGAGTATTTTTGACATTACCACCAACGAATTACACAAACAAATTACATAGAGTTTGTGTGTGTATGTGCGCTCGTTGTTGCCACCTTACGGCTTCACCATGGCTATAGCATTACCAGCATAATTCAAACATAAAGTATCACGTTTTCGTTAACGTTTTTAACGTTAACGAAAGCTTTTCGTTTCGGTTAAAAACGAGATACAATTTATCTTGATAATTTCTTTATCGATAATATTTCGAAGTGTTTCAACGGAAACGGTGAAAATTTTTTGATAAACGATTAGCTTAACGTTAAGGTGCATCCCTGCTTTGATCATACTGACGCACTAGCCTCCATTGGCATCTTGTTTCAATGTTGTATTAGCCGCCGACATACATATGTACATACAAGCGTATCGTGAGCTTAATGTGAAAATATGCTAAGTCACTTTTTTTGAAAAATTGTATTTTAATGCAGTTTTAAACATGAATTCAAAATACATCGATCACCAAAACAAATATTTTTATTTTTTATTTTTACGTGCAATGATGTGTAAATGTGCTAAGTCGTCAGCTATTAAAAAGAATGTGCTAAGTCAACCTGTCAATAATATCAATCTGAATTACTAGAAATTTCTTTGTGCGCGCATTTTTTTATTTATTTAATTCATTCAGTCTAAAAGTACATGCTTTGTTGTTGTTGTTGTATTAACGATGAAGACACTTCCCAAAGGCTTTGGTTACCGATGTCCTTTGCCGGATATAGATCCGGTACGTTACGGTAAGAAAACACTATTAAGGTACTAGCCCGACCATCTCGGGAATGATTTATATGACCACATTAAACTTTCTAGGTCATCCCGCCCTCCCCACCCCCTAGTTCCATGAAGAACTTGGGGTCGCTAGAGCCTCGGCTGTCAATGAAACAGGATTCGCCACGAGTAGGTGGGGTTGACATTTGTGTTGGAGAAGCTATATATTGAGCTGGCAACCCCTTCAGAGTGTTGCGCAACACAACCCCTTGAAATTGGATTCACGCAATTGAGACATGCCTTTGGTGTTTGATAAATGCTTTGCGCTGACGTTAATCTACTTCAATTCTTACATGTCGATAACCACATGCTTTCTTACAGACTAGTTAAAAATAGAAAACAATTCAAACTTAAAAAAAAAAATAAATAAAATAAATAAATAAATCGATTTGCTACATGTATAGTCCTAGTTATAGGTTCATTCATAGCATAATCTATTATGCCGAAGATCACGCAGTGGAATATATGGAATGAACAAATAAGATAAATCAGAGCAATTCGTGCTACAGTTTGTTACATTATAGGCAAGCGTGAGTGTCATGCAAAGCCTGAAGGCCAAGCAATTTGTGCCTGCTGGTATATGATGGGAAGCCGTCTGGCCAGTGAAGCATACGTAAAGCAATTTTTGTAAACATTTTTTGAACTTTCTCAATTTTATAGGAGTTAGATTCATAGAAAGGATTCTATATTATTGAGAAATATTCAAGACCACTTCTGACCAAGGATATATAAAGTGCATTCAACGTCGTAGGGTCTTAAAGTCACTGGTATTACGCCTACTGAACCCAACCATTGGAACAAATTTTTAAACAACGAAGTCAATGTGACTAGAAAAAGAGAGTTTGGAATCAAAATTTAAACCCAAGTCTTAAATGTCTTGACAACGATTAAGAGATTTAGCATTTAGTTTGTAGATAAAGTATGTGGCAGTTGTCTTTGTGGAATAAGACACAACACAGCATTTGTTTGAATTTAAAAATAAATTATTGTCTGCGTACAATCCGGAAAAGAGTACAGATCAGAACCGTTTGACAAATAAATATTATTTTTTGTGAAATACACATGGCCAATTTGTTGACCGAGTCGTAAAGCGGTCTAATTCTCGATGTAGTTAAATCCCGATTTATAATACAACGCCATTTACACCTCATCTAAACCTTTTCGGTTTGTTCGCAAAAACTGTTAGAATTGAGACTCGTCGTAACCGAGAATTTACGAGTTGGATTTGAGACGCTGACAATATGCTGAATTGTCAGTTTACGACCTGTTATTGAAAATTATTTATTTGTCAATTTCAAATGAAAAAATGTTCAATACCGATTGCCTTAAAGCGCGGCGAAAAGAAAAAAGGCGGCCCGTCAAATGTCCGGAATCAAAATTATTCTGAGAACGAAGGGAATCTTATGAGAGACCTTGTAATGAAGCACGGAAGGGTGCTCTTGGACAAGCTAACAAATATGCAAAATAACCAAATGAAAAATGAAAGTCGTCATCAATTTCCAAGGTAATTTGTTTTCTATTATATTGTATTTCCTTTTTCTGATGAGGTCCTATAATAATAAACATTCCGATCAGCCAAGAATCTACCAACCAAATTTAAATATATTAAAGCTGCTCTTCGAAAGGACTAAACTGCCAACAAGCTTGCCCGTCACCTCACCGGTGCGGCAAACCTCAAGAAAATATTGACAAGGTGTTAAGCTGCTCGAAGCAGGAATTATAAGCTGCTTGCTTTAACAATCGAAGGTCTCGATCTAAATGCCGACGATGACGACGAATATTTGTTCGCGAACCCAGGCTGTATGTCCACTTCTGTCGCGAAACCCAACAACATCAAAGACGGCAACGGCACAGAAGAGCTCTTTTTCGCCATAAGCGAAGAATTAGAAATCTTGTACGAGAACGTTGAGCAAAATCGAAACCATACCGAGACGCAAAACGAAGACTGTGCAAATTTATGTGAAATTCAAAATAAAAGCAGTGCGAATCTGCCAGATGTGGATAGTGGTAATTCCAATGGGAAGGATGTTGAACAAAATGAGCGAGATGTCTCAGTTAATCCAATGCATGCACGCTTGCGTAAGCCAAAAAGAAAGCGTAATGTAGGGCAAGGTCACTTGACCACTAATGTCGAAGATGCCAAGTCTGTGAAAAATGCAAAAGCGATTTTTTACCAAAATGAGGAAATTCGAGCTGCAGAACGCCATGAGCTACAAATGCAGTTGTGGCACGCAGAACGCGAGGAGAAGTGTGCAGTGCAAGTAAAATGTTTAGAGGAGCACCGTTTATGCATTGAGTTACTTCCCTGCAAAAATCGTTGGATCATGTGGTCCACTGGAGTACTTACCAGTGTACTCCACTGTAATGCAGCAATGGACCATGTTTCTACACGAACATTCTGTAAGCCGATCATTGCTCGTTTTTAACGATTGTAATCACTACACGATCTTTATTGGACTGTGGGTACTCCATGGATTACTCTGATGTAATGCGGAGCTGGAGTATATGGTCCAGTCCTAGGACCATATTTTTTGTATGAATTGTGGTTAATTTTGGAGCAATCGCTTGGTCCATAGCGAGTACTCCATACATGCATGCATGGAGTACTCGCGAATTTTGCAGGGTTACTGCACAAATTGAGAGTGAAAAACGCAAACGTCCAAATTCCCCGGACATTAAAATTTAAAAAATAACTTCACGAATACATAATTATGATTATAATTTTAATATGTAAATTCTTTTGATAAATCAGCTATTGTATGTCGGTTTCACTCCAAGATCCCTATCGAAACACAGGCACGGGACCAGGTAGTCTGTGCGCCCAATGTTAGATGACGCTATACTACTATGACAAAACAGCCTGAGCTCAATATGCCCCTAGGCATTGAGTCTCGTTGCATTTGTTAATGTTATGGTCTTGGCCACCGCCTTCCCTACTCGACTTTCTAGGCGAATTTTTGACGTTCAGCCACCAATTGCCTCTTGTTGTTGTTTTGAACCAAAGTAAGCCGGCTCGGAAAACCAGCTCTTACTCATATATCCAAAAAACTTGCTGGTATTTCGATAGCCACCATCGGCAACAAGCAAATAGTTATTGAATTCCCCAGACTCTAATCGGCGGTACAATCGCGAATTGTTGAATATCGTTGAATCATGTGTAGAACCTGGCCATCGTGCAACAATATTGGTAATTCTGGCTTTCGCATCTACTACTGTTTGCACGTTAATACAAAACCACCCTTATGAAGAATAAAATAATGTTGAAAAATCACAAAAAAAAAAAATCAAACTTCTTTCTCTACCTTTGCGATTACGATAGTTCTCGGCTTGATCAGTACCAGGTGACTGAATCCTCACGTGCGTGCAATCGATTGCACCAATGACTCCTGGAAACCTAGCAATGTTGTAGAATTCCAAACTTGTCCTCCGCATCTCCTCTGAAGTGTCAGGCATACGTATGAACTGTGGTAGTAAGCGAGCTATTGCTGTGGATACGCGAGCCAAAATAATGCAGACACTCGTGCGACTGCATCCAATAAAGTCGCCAACGGTGATTTGAAAACTTCCGCTTGCGAAAAATCGCAACGCGATTAATAACTGGTTCAAAGGTGTTATGCTCCGTGAACTTCATATAAGAATTTTAATATTTACGGGTTAATCACGAACGTTATCTCAGGGTAATGTATTGTTTGTAAAATTTACCGAGTTGTGTTGAACGGCAAACCTGGCTCGATCATTTCAAGTATACGTGCGACTGTTCCTTTCGTCAACCGAAATCGTGCAAAAAATTCATCATCGTTAAGCCAATTCATGTTAAATCGGCGAAAGAATGTGTAGGATTGGTGTGGTACTATTTCAACCGTACCATCTTCACCATCACTCTCTGTCACTATCATCACTGATCCAATTAGAAACTGGCAAATGATACATTCTGGCCGCGAAATTTGAAACAAAATTGCTTTTTATATCTCACGTTTATTTTTTTTTTACTAAAATATGACATCTGGATGTCTATAAAAAAAATTGAATATTGTATAAATCTCGGCGTAATGTGCTTAAATCACAAATTTTTCCGATTTAAAAAATTTGAGGTTTAAACTTGGGGTTTTTATAAACGGTGTCGTAAAAAAATTAAAACTTTCTAAAAAAAACCCAATCTTGGGTAAAATCTAAATTCAGCAGCTTTAAATCGCGACGTAAACTTAAAACTTTTTCAAAAAACTGGGCATAAATAAAACTATGTATTTCACAAAAAATACTATTTATTTGTCAAACAGTTCTGATCTGGACTCTTCTCCGGATTGTACGCAGACAATAATTTATTTTTAAATTCAAACAAATGCTGTGTTGTGTCTTATTCCACAAATACAACTGCCACATACTTTATCTACAAACTAAATGCTAAATCTCTTAATCGTTGTCAAGACAGTTACGACTTGGGTTTAATTTTTGACTCCAAACTCTCTTTTTCTAGTCACATTGACTTCGTTGTTTAAAAATTTGTTGCAATTGTTGGGTTCAGTAGGCGTAATACCAGTGACTTTAAGACCTTATGACGTTGAATGCACTTTATATATCCTTGGTCAGAAGTGGTCTTGAATATTGCTCAATAATATAGAATCCTTTCTATGAATCTAACTCCTATAAAATTGAGAAAGTTCAAAAAATGTTTACAAAAATTGCTTTACGTATTCTTCACTGGCCAGACGGCCTCCCATCATATACCAGCAGGCACAAATTGCTTGGCCTTCAGGCTTTGCATGACACTCACGCTTGCCTCTAATGTAACAAACTGTAGCACGAATTGCGCTGATTTATCTTATTTGTACATTCCATATATTCCACTGCGTGATCTTCGGCATAATAGATTATGCTATGAATGAACCTATAACTAGGACTATACATATAGCAAATCGATTTATTTATTAATTTTATTTATTTTTTTTTTTTTTTAAGTTTGAGTTGTTTTCTATTATTAACTAGTCTGTAAGAAAGCATGTGGTTATCGACATGTAAGAATTGAAGTAGATTAAAGTCAGCGCAAAGCATTTATCAAACACCAAAGGCATGTCTCAATTGGGTGAATCCAATTTCAAGGGGTTGTGTTGCGCAACACTCTGAAGGGTTTGCCAGCTCAATATATAGCTTCTCCAACACAATTGTCAACCCCACCTACTCGTGGCGAATCCTGTTTCATTGACAGCCGAGGCTCTGGCGACACCCCAAGTTCCTCATGGAACTAGGGGGTGGGGAAGGCGTGATGGCCTAGAAGTTTTAATGTGGTCATATAAATCGTTCCCGAGATGGTCGGGCTAGTCCCTTAATAGTGCTTTGTTACCGGAACGTACCGGATCTATATCCGGCAAAGGACAATCAACATCGTTAACACTCCCCAAAGCCTTCGGGGAGTGTCTTCATCTTTAATACAACAAAAACAACAACAACAAATCATGTACTTTTAGACTGGTGAAAAAATGTTCAATACCGAAATGGCATCAAAGCGCGACGAAAAGAAAAAAGGCGGCCCGTCAAATGTCCGGAATCAAAATTATTCTGAGAACGAAGAGAATCTTATGAGAGACCTTGTAATAAAGGACGGAAAGGTGCTCTTGGACAAGCGCACAAATATGCAAAATAACCAAATGAAAAATGAAAGTTGAAAAGGAGTTCAATTCGTCATCAATTTCCAAGGTAATTTGTTTTCTATTATATTGTATTTCCTTTTTCGGATGAGGTCCTATAATAATAAACATTCCGATCAGCCAAGAATCTACCAAGCAAATTTAAATATATTAAAGCTGCTCTTCGGAAGGACTAAACTGCCAACAAGCTTGCCCGTCACCTCACCGGTGCGGCAAACCTCAAGAAAATATTGACAAGGTGTTAAGCTGCTCGAAGCAGGAATTACAAGCTGCGATTGCTTTAACAATCGAAGATCTCGATCTTAATGCCGACGATAACGACGAAGATTTGTTCGCAAACCCAGGCTGTATGTCCACTTCTGTCGCGAAACCCAACAACATCAAAGACGGCAACGGCACAGAAGGGCTCTTTTTCGCCATAAGCGAAGAATTAGAAATATTGTACGAGAACGTTGAGCAAAATCGAAACCATACCGAGACGCAAAACGAAGACTGTGCTAATTTATGTGAAATTCAAAATAAAAGCAGTGCGAATCTGCCAGATGTGGATAGTGGTAATTCTAATGAGAAGGATGTTGAACAAAATGAGCGAGACGTCTCAGTTAATCCAATGCATGCACGCTTGCGTAAGCCAAAAAGAAAGCGTAATGTAGGGGAAGGTCACTTGACCACTAATGTCGAAGATGCCAAGTCTGTGAAAAATGCAAAAGCGATTTTTTACCAAAATGAGGAAATTCGAGCTGCAGAACGCCATGAGCTACAAATGCAGTTGTGGCACGCAGAACGCGAGGATAAGTGTTCAGTGCAAGTAAAATGTTTAGAGGAGCACCGTTTATGCATTGAGTTACTTCCCTGCAAAAATCGTTGGATCATGTGGTCCACTGGAGTACTTACCATTGTACTCCACTGTAATGCAGCAATGGACCATGTTTCTACACGAACATTCTGTAAGCCGATCATTGCTCGTTTTTAACGATTGTAATCACTACACGATCTTTATTGGACTGTGGGTACTCCACGGATTACTCTGATGTAATGCGGAGCTGGAGTATATGGTCCAGTCCTAGGACATCGCAATGCTAATTGGACCATATTTTTTGTATGAATTGTGGTTAATTTTGGAGCACTCGCTTGGTCCATAGCGAGTACTCCATAGATGCAAGTTAACAGTACACTTCCCACAGTGCCCTTATGGCAATCATAAACAAATATTCCATTTCTCAAGGCACTGGCATTTCAGTAAGCAGACTAAACAAATATTGTATTTCTCAAGCCACTGGCATTTCAGTAAGCAGACTAAAAAAAGATTATATTTCTCAAGCCACTGGCATTTCAGTAAGCAGACTAAACAAATATTATATTTCTCAAGCCACTGGCATTTCATTGAATAAACATTCCATTTCTCATGCATCGGTTTTCAAGGGCAAATCCGATGCAACGCTTATATTGTAAATATTAAATTAAGTTATAAATAAGAGCAATTGTGGAAAATAAAGGCAGTTTGGATTCTGAGTTTGGTGTCAATGTTACATTCTGTAAGTAACCATACAAAATTCTTATTATTTTTTAAAAACCCCTCCTAAAGTAGGAGGACGATAATTGGCCCCGGCGTGTGGGGCACGCGTTGTAAAAATAAGTATCGTCAAAGGACGAGAAAAAACAAAAAAACCCATAAGTTAAACAGCAAAGATTTTTTAAAAAAGTATCGTCAAAGGACGAGAAAGAACAAAAAAACTCCAAAAGTTAAACAACAAAATTTTTTAAATAATTATCGTCAAAGGACGAGAATAAACAAAAAAAAAAATACAAAAGTTAAACAACAAAATTTTTTAAATAAGTATCGTCACTGGATGAGAAAGAACAAAAAACACAAAAGTAAAACAACAGAAAATTGTTTTCAAAACTTTAACTAACTACCATTGTGAATTCATACAAGTGGTTTGAAAAACACTTTGACAATAGTAAACAGCTTCAATCATCTGTTGAATCGCTGTTCGAATACTTAAATCATTTAATGTGAAGTTCGTGGGTTGAAATTTGAAAATTGACAAGAAAAATACAAGTGAGCAGCTAACAGCAAAATAAGTCAATGGAGAAATAAATTTAATAAAGTGTGCAAAAAGAAAAACAAATTTAAAAATCTAATTCTTGAATTGCTCGTATCACAACAACAACAAAACAAACATACAACCATAACGTTAAATAAGAGGAAGAAGTAAATGAGAGGAGAAGAGCAGTTCAAAAAGGAGCAGAGAAAAAAAGGAAACTGTATATAAATTTGATGTTACAGGACCAGTGAGAGCAGCAGTACGGCAGTGAAGTAAGATTAATTTTTATACTATTTAGTGACTAGAGATTCATTCTTGTACTTACGCTATTTAAAAAAAAAACAATTACTAAAAATATTTAAGTGTGGATTTGTTGATACAAGTGTTTAGAAGTATGTCGTTAGAAAGTGAAAATGAAGCCCTGGTGGTTAGGTTAATAGCCGCGACTAACGCTTCATTAAAATTAGAGGTAGCGGAATTGCGCAGGCAAATCGAGGGGATGACTCAGTCAGCTACCATTACGGAGTACAAGCCTGAGATCATCAACCAGCATATAAAGTGCGAGGAGTCTTTAGAGATAATAAAGTCTTTGCCCGAATTCACGGGAAAGCAAAAAAAAAAAGGTTAGTTGGAGGGAATCCGCTAATAACACAATGAGTTTATACGTTAGAGGCAGCCGTAGGTATTTCGCTGCACTAACTATATTAAGAAATAAGA
Source organism: Eurosta solidaginis (assembly GCF_040869045.1). NCBI lineage: Eukaryota > Metazoa > Arthropoda > Insecta > Diptera > Tephritidae > Eurosta > Eurosta solidaginis. The sequence goes on along the minus strand of NC_090319.1, from coordinate 174,421,470 downwards.
TTACCCAGGAAGCCAATGATTTGCTATCAAATCATGGGACAGTGCTAAATTTTGATGCTATTTTGGCACGATTAGATTTCGCATACGCCGACAAGAGGCCAACCCACATCTGAGGTTTGCACAAGAACAGCCTCAAAGAAATTTCGACCAAAGAGTTGAAAGGGTGCAACCACGACCGACCCCAATGGATGTTGATCCCAGCATCATCGTACAAAATCGGCCGCAGCTAAAACCTACTTATAATTACCAAAGAAATAACAATCAAAGTAGTAATATAGAAAAAAGACCACATGGAAGCACGCAGCAGACCGTGCAACCACCCAATAAGGCATTGCGTGTTAATAATAAAAATGAGGATAATTTTTTAGATCAAAATTAGCTTTGCCATACATTTTCTTGTATGACAGGCAATAGGTAAAAATTTTAAAATATTAGTTGACACAGTAGCAACTAGATGTTATATAAAGTCAGGTATTTATAAGAATAGAAATGAATTGGCTATACAAAATGAGTTAAAACAATTAACGGCTATTCAATAATACGTTACTATCATTTTGTAACTTTGTTCGGTAAAAAGCAAATTTTTTATGAAATTGAAAATTTAGAAGCAGATTTGCTGATCGGATATAAGTTCTTGAGAGATATAAAAGCGGTAATTAATCTTGAAAAGAGGAGGCTGATAATAAATAACGATAAAGAAGCAGAAATATTTAGCTTGGGAAGTGAATCCGAGCGACAGGAAAATTTAGAAAATGAAAATACTTTGGGAGCAAGGACTTCTAAAGTGCCAGCCGATGGTAATACCGGCAAAAGAAAGGAAGATAAAGAAGAAAACACTCGGGACAAAGAAATCCTGAGACGCCAGCCGAAGAGAATTCCGGCAAGTTTTAAAATAAAACACGTTAATAAAAATAATTTGAATATAAAAAATTCGGGAGAAGATCCTGAAAAGCCAGTCGTTGAATTATCCGACAAGATAAATAGTGAAAACGGAGCGTTGAATACAATTACTTTGGAGGAAGAATCCTTTGAAGCACCAGCCGATGTATGTTCCGGCAATACAGAAGATAATTACAAACCCAAAATCGCCACGGGCTGTCTTCTTATGTCCCAGAACACAATCTGCATAATGAGGCGAGAATACTCCCCATCAGGGAGAGAAATGAGATGCTGACCAAACAGTTCCTGTTGAATACCCAGAAACCTGGGCATCCCAACAGACATCTGATTGATGAACTAGCACCGCCTAGGGGCTTAAGGAGTCATCTCCGTAAGCATTTTGAGGAAATACGGCACCTGATAACCCAGCCGTATGAAGTAAAAAAACACAAGCAGGTCCTTGGTGAACTCCATAAACAGGCGTCGGACCTTTATGCCGGGAATTGCTCGGTGAATCCAGTGCTTAACGAAAATTATCCAAAACTTGCGGAAGAGAAACGCATACTCCCCAGGGAAACGCGTGTCACTCTTGCTCAACTTCGTTCTGGATACTGTAACAGGTTAAACTCTTACCTATCCAGAATCAACCCCGACATACAAAACGTATGCCCCCCTTGCCATGTGTCCCCACCTGACACCAACCATCTCTTCAATTGTAATGTGGAACCAACGCCTCTAACACCCCTTTCCTTATGGTCCACCCCTGTTGAAACGGCAAGTTTCCTTGGACTCCCGTTAGAGGATATTGATGACAATTTGTGATCGGTCGCGGCTATTAGGTGGGGCGAGCATTGCTACAACAACAACAACAACAACAACAAACCCTGTAGTAGGAAAGGGCCAAATAAATTTATTGTTATGGAAAAGGAAATAATAGCGGAAATTAAGAAAATTCATTCTGGAATAGATATGAATTTACCGTTTAGGACAGATGTTAGAGCAGAGATTCGTACTACGACTAATACTCCGGTTTGGAGTAAGCAGTATCAATATCCGCTAGGTGCAAATAGCTTTGTTAATGAGGAGATCAGGGTTTTGTTAAAAGATGGTGTGGTTCGTCCAAGTAAAAGCCCATACAATTCACCCATCTGGGTTGTACCAAAAAAAGGCATAAATGAAGATGGTACACAAAAGTTGAGGATGGTTGTGGACTTAAAAAAATTAAATGAAGTAACAGTTTCGGATAAATATCCAATTCCAGACAGCAATATCATACTGTCTAATTTGGGGGGTTCTAAATACTTTTCTACAATTGACCTTGAGTCGGGATTTCATCAAATTTTGATGAAGCATAGTGATGTGGAAAACACAGCATTTTCGGTTAATAACGGCAAGTATGAATTTCTAAGAATGCCTTTTGGACTGAAAAACGCACCTAGCATTTTTCAAAGAGCTATGGATAACGTTCTTAGGGATTACATTGGCAAATTTTGTCACGTATATATAGATGATATCATTGTGTTTTCCAAAACCTTTACGGAGCACACGGAGCATTTAAAGACGGTTGTTGATACGTTGAAGAAAGCAAATATGAAAATTTCATTGGAACAATCGAAATTTTACAGAAAGGAAGTAGAATTTTTAGGGTATATTGTAGCTAGCAATATTATTAAAACCGATCCGGAAAAGATTGAAGCGATTTCGAGATATCCATTACCTAAAACAGTGAGACAACTTCGTAGTTTTCTGGGGATGACAGGTTATTATAGAAAATTTATTAAAGATTATGCAGCGATAGCGAAACCATTGACGAAGCATTTATCAGGGAAAAATGGACATGTGTCACAACACATGTCTAAAAAAATTGAGGTTAGATTAGAAAAAGACGCAATTATGGCTTTTGAAAGGTTAAAGAAATTACTTGCAAACCACGTCGAACTAACTCAGCCGGATTTTACCAAAAAATTTATATTGGCATCATATGCCTCAAATGACGCATTGGGAGGAGTATTAAGTCAGGAAGGAAAGCCCATTACTTTTATATCGAAAACATTAAATTCAACAGAAAGAAATTATGCGACAAACGAAAAGGAGCTTTATGCCATAGTTTGGGCATTAAAAACTTTAAGAAATTACTTTTATGGGGTATCAGATCTGGAGATTCACACAGATCATCAGCCATTATCTTTTTCGGTTTCTCCAAGAAACCCTAATGTTAAAATGAAAAGAAGGCACACTATAATCGAGGAATATGCTCCAAAAATAATTTATAAGCCAGGTAAAGTGAATATAGTAGCGGATGCGTTGTCTAGGCAATATTTAAATCAGGTATCGGATGACTCATCGGATCGTGCTACGCAGCATTCTGCGGAAAGCTCAGATAATGTGGAAATTCCGGAGACAAAAAAACCGTTGAATCAGCTTAAACAGCAGATATTGCTGAGTAAAGAACGTTTTACCATACATGAGTCAGTGATAAATTTTGGTAGGACAAGACATCTTATTCAATACGATACGGTGGAAAATTTGATAACAATTTTAAAGGAATTTATACAACCCAGTCTTGTGACTGCAATTCAGTGTACACCAGAAGATCTCTATGAGATTAAAACTAGGTTAAAGGAAACGTTTACAAATAAATTTTTGTATGCCAGGAATTTTCCTATAGATGTAACAAACAGGGAGGACCAAGGTGCGATAATAGAACAAACACATAACAGAGCACACAGAAGTTTTGAAGAAAATATAAAACAAATTTGTAAGATCTATTATTGGCCTGAAATGCATAAGCAATTCAGAGAGTATATTAGAAGCTGCGATATTTGTAATGGAAAAACTTATAATGTAATGGAAATAAATATGATAGGCACCCGAAGAAAATACCGATTGGAGAGGCTCCTGTACCTGATGAGGAAGGAATACAGATTCATATGGATATATTTTATGCTCAATCTTTGAAATTTATTACATGTGTTGTCGCATATTCAAAGTTTTTGATTATTAAACGAATTGAGGATAAGACTGAGTTGGAAGATAAAGTATTGGAGATATTACAGGGTTTCCCTAATGTAAAGATGATAACACTAGATAATGAACCAGGATTTACTACTGTGCAATTTAAAACTTTGATGGAGAGACTTCATATTGAGATTTATTTTTGTAACCCAAATCACAGTACTACAAATGGACAGGTAGAGAGGGTTCATTCAACGATAATTGAGATTGCGAGATGTATGAAGCAGGAATATGATTTGATCAGTTTTTCTGAATCAGTATATAGAGTGGTTCAACAATATAACAAAACTATACACTCCGTGATTGAGAATAAACCTTTTGAGGTACTGTATAATAAGATTAAACATGATACTGTGCCACAAAAATTAGTACTGGCGCAAGAAAAGATGTTAGACAGACAAAATAAAAACAGGAAAATAAAAACGTATTCATGTGGTGATATTATATATGAAAAATCATAGGAGAGAGGAATAAATTAAGACCTAGGTATAGGAAACAGATATTAAAAGAGGATTTAGGTAATAGGGTTAGGATTAATCAAAGAAATAGAATAGTGCATAAATATAATATAAAATCTTAATTATACATTTTTAGATGATACCAGTAATAATTGTATCACTAATTGCTCTAGCGATATCAGACATAGTAGACTATACACGGAAGGATTATGTACTGATAGAGGACTTATTTTGCAAATCTCATAATGGCAGATAAAAAATTGTACAACAAATAATTCAGATACACTAATTTAGAGGAAACGTCTGAATCACCAGATATTAAGAACTCAGACATAGAATTTGAAACCGGTTTAATAGAAACCTTATTGGGGCAACTACAAAGAAAGAGTGGAAGAAATAAAAGGGGTATTAATGAATTAGGGACAATATGGAAATGGATAGCGGGATCACCAGACCATGATGATTTGGTGTTAGTAAATAACAAATTGAACGAATTAACGGATAATAATAATAAACAGTACACTACAAACTCTGAAATTTTTTAAGAAATTTATAGATTAGCTCAAACAATAAAAAACTTAAATGGAGACGAGTATGTTAAATTGCTTGTAAAACGAAGACATGAATTTTTAATGTCGGAATTACAAAATCTCGTTAATACTGTAGCAATGGCAAAAGTAGGAATTTTAAATCCAGTAATTTTACATTTTGATGAAATAGAGAAGATAACCGAAAATGAGCACGGACGACTGTCTATATCAGATATAATAGACGTATCTACTTTTAAAATATTACAAAATGAAGATGTAATAGTTATTTACATAAAATATCCAAAAATTATATTTGATTGTAAACTGTTTGAAGTAAGGCCAATTGCCCAAATAGCTGGTAAGCTATTAATTGCAAAAGAAATTGCAAAATGTAACGACAAATATGTTAATGTTGAAAATTGTAAAAAAGAATTGATAAATACCTATTGTAAAATTAATAATACAAATAGGTGCTTGTCAGATATTTTAACTGGAAATAAAGCTAAATGTAAAAAAATTAAAGAAGGCAATAAACAAATAGATGAAATAAAACAGGGTGCTATATTAGTTTCAGAGAAGCATATTATCAATAATCAGGAATTAGATGGAATTTATTTAGTTACATTTGAAAATCAAACAAATATTGATAATATTACATATGAAAATATAGATTCAAAAATATGGCAGTATGTCAGGAATAGTAAAGTAAGTAATTTTGAAATTGTAGATTACATTGAGTCAAAAGACTATAATTTGAAATTCGAAAACATTAATTTGATCAACTATGTAAGAAATGAAATACAATCACATCCTGTATATTGGATTGTCATTGTATTAACATGTATTATAATTATAATATATATACTTTTTAAGATCAACAAAGTGGTTGAGATACCCAGAAACCTGGCCATCCCAACAGACATCTGATTGATGAACTAGCACCGCCTAGGGGCTTAAGGAGTCATCTCCGTAAGCATTTTGAGGAAATACGGCACCTGAGAACCCAGCCGTATGAAGTGAAAAAACACAAGCAGGTCCTTGGTGAACTCCATAAACAGGCATCGGACCTTTATGCCGGGAATTGCTCGGTGAATCCAGTGCTTAACGAAAATTATCCAAAACTTGCGGAAGAGAAACGCATACTCCCCAGGGAAACGCGTGTCACTCTTGCTCAACTTCGTTCTGGATACTGTAACAGGTTAAACTCTTTCCTATCCAGAATCAACCCCGACATACAAAATGTATGCCCCGCTTGCCATGTGTCCCCACCAGACACCAACCATCTCTTCAATTGTAATGTGGAACCAACGCCTCTAGCACCCCTTTCCTTATGGTCCACCCCTGTTGAAACGGCAAGTTTCCTTGGACTCCCGTTAGAGGATATTGATGACAATTTGTGATCGGTCGCGGCTATTAGGTGGGGCGAGCATTGCTACAACAACAACAACAACAACAACAAACCCTGTAGTAGGAAAGGGTCAAATAAATTTATTGTTATGGAAAAGGAAATAATAGCGGAAATTAAGAAAATTCATTCTGGAATAGATATGAATTTACCGTTTAGGACAGATGTTAGAGCAGAGATTCGTACTACGACTAATACTCCGGTTTGGAGTAAGCAGTATCAATATCTGCTAGGTGCAAATAGCTTTGTTAATGAGGAGATCAGGGTTTTGTTAAAAGATGGTGTGGTTCGTCCAAGTAAAAGCCCATACAATTCACCCATCTGGGTTGTACCGAAAAAGGCATAAATGAAGATGGTACACAAAAGTTGAGGATGGTTGTGGACTTAAAAGAATTAAATGAAGTAACAGTTTCGGATAAATATCCAATTCCAGGCAATATCATACTGTCTAATTTGGGGGGTTCTAAATACTTTTCTACAATTGACCTTGAGTCGGGATTTCATCAAATTTTGATGAAGCATAGTGATGTGGAAAACACAGCATTTTCGGTTAATAACGGCAAGTATGAATTTCTAAGAATGCCTTTTGGACTGAAAAACGCTCCTAGCATTTTTCAAAGAGCTATGGATAACGTTCTTAGGGTTTACATTGGCAAATTTTGTCACGTATATATAGATGATATCATTGTGTTTTCCAAAACCTTTACGGAGCACACGGAGCATTTAAAGACGGTTGTTGATAGGTTGAAGAAAGCAAATATGAAAATTTCATTGGAAAAATTGAAATTTTACAGAAAGGAAGTCGAATTTTTAGGGTATATTGTAGCTAACAATATTATTAAAACCGATCCGGAAAAGATTGAAGCGATTTCGAGATATCCATTACTCAAAACAGTGAGACAACTTCGTAGTTTTCTGGGGATGACAGGTTATTATAGAATATTTATTAAAGATTATGCAGCGGTAGCGAAACCATTGACGAAGCATTTATCAGGGAAAAATGGACATGTGTCACAACACATGTCTAAAAAAATTGAGGTTAGATTAGAAAAAGACGCAATTATGGCTTTTGAAAGGTTAAAGAAATTACTTGCAAACCAAGTCGAACTAACTCAGCCGGATTTTACAAAAAAATTTACATTGGCAACAGATGCCTCAAATGACGCATTGGGAGGAGTATTAAGTCAGGAAGGAAAGCCCATTACTTTTATATCGAAAACATTAAATTCAACAGAAAGAAATTATGCGACAAACGAAAAGGAGCTTTATGCCATAGTTTGGGCATTAAAAACTTTAAGAAATTACTTTTATGGGGTATCAGATCTGGAGATTCACACAGATCATCAGCCATTATCTTTTTCGGTTCCTCCAAGAAACCCTAATGTTAAAATGAAAAGATGGCACACTATAATCGAGGAATATGCTCCAAAAATAATTTATAAGCCAGGTAAAGTGAATATAGTAGCGAATGCGTTGTCTAGGCAATATTTAAATCAGGTATCTGATGACCCATCGGATCGTGCTACGCAGCATTCTGCGGAAAGCTCAGATAATGTGGAAATTCCGGAGACAAAAAAACCGTTGAAACAGTTTAAACAGCAGATATTGCTGAGTAAAGAACGTTTTACCATACATGAGTCAGTGACAAATTTGATAGGACAAGACATCTTATTCAATACGATACGGTGGAAAATTTGATAACAATTTGAAAGGAATTTATACTACCCTGTCTTGTGACTGCAATTCACTGTACATCAGAAGATCTCTATGAGATTAAAACTAGGTTAAAGGAAACGTTTACAAATAAATTTTTGTATGCCAGGAATTTTCCTATAGATGTAACAAACAGGGAGGACCAAGGTGCGATAATAGAACAAACACATAACAGAGCACACAGAAGTTTTGAAGAAAATATAAAGCAAATTTGTAAGATCTATTATTGGCCTGAAATGCATAAGCAATTCAGAGAGTATATTAGAAGCTGCGATATTTGTAATGGAAAAACTTATAATGTAATGGAAATAAATATGATAGGCACCCGAAGAAAATACCGATTGGAGAGGCTCCTGTACCTGATGAGAAAGGAATACAGATTCATATGGATATATTTTATGCTCTATCTTTGAAATTTATTACATGTATTGACGCATATTCAAAGTTTTTGATTATTAAACGAATTGAGGATAAGACTGAGTTGGAAGATAAAGTATTGGAGATATTACAGGGTTTCCCTAATGTAAAGATGATAACACTAGATAATGAACCAGGATTTACTACTGTGCAATTTAAAACCTTGATGGAGAGACTTCATATTGAGATTTATTTTTGTAACCCAAATCACAGTACTACAAATGGACAGGTAGAGAGGGTTCATTCAACGATAATTGAGATTGCGAGATGTATGAAGCAGGAATATGATTTGATCAGTTTTTCTGAATCAGTATATAGAGCGGTTCAACAATATAACAAAACTATACACTCCGTGATTGAGAATAAACCTTTTTAGGTACTGTATAATAAGATTAAACATGATACTGTGCCACAAAAATTAGTACTGGCACAAGAAAAGATGTTAGACAGACGAAATAAAAACAGGAAAATAAAAACGTATTCATGTGGTGATATTATATATGAAAAATCATAGGAGAGAGGATAAAATTAAGACCTAGGTATAGGAAACGGATAGTAAAAGAGGATTTAGGTAATAGGGTTAAGATTAATCAAAGAAATAGAATAGTGCATAAAGATAATATAAAATCTTAATTATACATTTTTAGATGATACCAGTAATAATTGTATCACTAATTGCTCTAGCGATATCAGACATAGTAGACTATACACGGGAGGATTATGTACTGATAGAAGACTTATTTTGCAAATCTCATAATGGCAGATAAAAAATTGTACAACAAATAATTCAGATACACTAATTTAGAGGAAACGTCTGAATCACCAGATATTAAGAACTCAGACATAGAATTTGAAACCGGTTTAATAGAAACCTTATTGGGGCAACTACAAAGAAAGTGTGGAAGAAATAAAAGGGGTATTAATGAATTAGGGACAATATGGAAATGGATAGCGGGATCACCAGACCATGATGATTTGGTGTTAGTAAATAACAAATTGAACGAATTAACGGATAATAATAATAAACAGTACACTACAAACTCTGAAATTTTTAAAGAAATTTATAGATTAACTCAAACAATAAAAAACTTAAATGGAGACGAGTATGTTAAATTGCTTGTAAAACGAAGACATGAATTTTTAATGTCGGAATTACAAAATCTCGTTAATACTGTAGCAATGGCAAAAGTAGGAATTTTAAATCCAGTAATTTTACATTTTGATGAAATAGAGAAGATAACCGTAATTAGCACGGACGACTGTCTATATCAGATATAATAGACGTATCTACTTTTAAAATATTACAAAATGAAGATGTAATAGTTATTTACATAAAATATCCAAAAATTATATTTGATTGTAAATTGTTTGAAGTAAGGCCAATTGCCCAAATAGATGGTAAGCTATTAATTGCAAAAGAAATTGCAAAATGTAACGACAAATATGTTAATGTTGAAAATTCTAAAAAAGAATTGATAAATACCTATTGTAAAATTAATAATACAAATAGGTGCTTGTCAGATATTTTAACTGGAAATAAAGCTAAATGTAGAAAAATTAAAGAAGGCAATAAAAAAATAAATTAGATAAAACAGGGTGCTATATTGGTTTCATGGAAGCATATTATCAATAATCAGGAATTAGATGGAATTTATTTAGTTACATTTGAAAATCAAACAAATATTGATAATATTACATATGAAAATATAGATTCAAAAATATGGCAGTATGTCAGGAATAGTAAAGTAAGTAATTTTGAAATTTTAGATTACATTGAGTCAAAAGACTATAATTTGAAATTCGAAAACATTAATTTGATCAACTATGTAAGAAATGAAATACAATCACATCCTGTATATTGGATTGTCATTGTATTAACATGTATTATAATTATAATATATATACTTTTTAAGATCAACAAAGTGGTTGAGAGATGGAAAACAAATAGACAGTCAATAAAACAAGAGGAAATTTTTAATGAATTAACCGTTAAAATTAATCAACTTACAAACAAAATTACATAATCGGAGGGATTCTCTTAAAGAAAGGGGGGAGTTAACAGTACACTTCCCACAGTGCCCTTATGGCAATCATAAACAAATATTCCTTTTCTCAAGGCACTGGCATTTCAGTAAGCAGACTAAACAAATATTGTATTTCTCAAGCCACTGTCATTTCAGTAAGCAGACTAAACAAATATTATATTTCTCAAGCCACTGGCATTTCATTGAATAAACATTCCATTTCTCATGCATCGGTTTTCAAGGGCAAATCCGATGCAACTCTCATATTGTAAATATTAAATTAAGTTATAAATAAGAGCAATTGTGGAAAATAAACGCAGTTTGGATTCTGAGTTTGGTGTCAATGTTACATTCTGTAACTAACCATACAAAATTCTTATTTTTTAAAAACGCCTCCTAAAGTAGGAGGACGATAATTTGCATGCATGGAGTACTCGCGAATTTTGCAGGGTTACTGCACAAACTGAGAGTGAAAAACGCAAACGTCCAAATTCCCTGGACATTAAAATTTAAAAAATAACTTCACGAATACATAATTATGATTATAATTTTAATATGTAAATTCTTTTGATAAATCAGCTATTGTATGTCGGTTTCACTCCAAGATCCCTATCGAAACGAAGGCAATACGGCCTGAGCTCAATATGCCCCTAGGCATTGAGTCTCGTTGCATTTGTTAATGTTATGGTCTTGGCCACCGCCTTCCCTACTCGACTTTCTAGGCGATTTTTTGACGTTCAGCCATCGATTGCCTGTTGTTGTTGTTTTGAACTAAAGTTAACCGGCTCGGAAAACCAGCTCTTACTCATATATCCAAAAAACTTGCTGGTATCAAAAAATAGCCACACTGACAATATGCTAATCTGATCAAAATATAACCACTTCCGTACAACTAACCGGTACCCATAAACCAGCAAATCATAACCACATGAAAAATTATAAGTTTTTTATTCATTAAAAGCAAAAAAATAGGGAAACGTAATTATATTAAAGGAACCTCCCAAGGCCTAAACGTTTCTTGCACACAAGTCTATTCGATTCCAGCTACCAAATAGCTGCGGAAATACTGTCAAGTTAATCGATCTCTTATGTTGCTCCGCGTACTATTATCACTATATGCAACTGAATTCTGAGATGCAGCCATTTCGTTGCTGGTTCGATCGACCTCGTCGTCAGGTAGGTTCTCACATGCGTCGATTGCAATGTTGTGTAAAATGGCACAAGCGACGATAATATATTGTACCGTACGTACACGAACTCGCATTCCCATTGATAATACTGGCCAACGTCGTTTAAATATACCATATGATCGCTCAACAACATTACGCGTGCTAATGTGGCTGGAGTTATACAATTGCTCCTCAGCTGTTTGTGGATTCAAATGCGGCGTCACCATATATTCGACTGCATATATGCGACTGCATCCAATAAAGTCGCCAACGGTGATTTGAAAACTTCCGCTTGCGAAAAATCGCAGCGCGATTAATAACTGGTTCAAAGCTCCGTGGTATGCTCCGTGAACTTCAAATAAGAATTTTAATATTTACGGGTTAATCACGAACGTTATCTCAGGGTAATGTATTGTTTGTACTGTTCCTTTCGTCAACCGAAATCGTGCAAAAAATTCATCATCGTTAAGCCAATTCATGTTAAATTATATTAAAAAAAAAACGTAAAATTTTACGATGAATTTTGAAGCACCTTGTTATTGCGGCACCAAAAACGGACATTTGAGTTTTATAAGAGTATTGCCATTTAAAAGAAGAAATACGTCTATCGATTTTGGTAGTTATTGATTACGTGACTACTTAGATACAACTTTTTATCATAAGTGGGCAGTGCCATTCTATCTTATCAAGATCATTAGTTTATCTTATTTAATGCGTAAATACGTCATTATAAGACAAATCTCATTTAATTTTTTTTATTTTTTTACTAAAAAACACTTTGTTTTTGCATTTTTCAAATTTTTGCAATTTTTTTGAAGCATCCTGTATATGTGACATTCTGAGCTTTCACACAATAAAACTTCAAATAATTGGCTTTCATTTGCATTTTAAATTTTTAAAATATCTTAATTGGTTCAAAAGTTATGATTTTTGCAAAGAAAAAACTCAAAAGGTGCCACTGTGCGTCGTAAGCTTAATGTGAAAACGTGCGTGTTTACGAATTTTACAGGAGACGAAAAAAATTAATAATTTTTGAAATAACCTTTGTTTTTCAAAACTGTGAATGAGGATACCTTAATTGTAATACTTTTGAGTGTAGAAGCTTTGCAAAATATAAATAAAAATCATGTATGCTAACCCAGCAGCTATTTTATGACTTAGCACAATTTCCGCACTCAAAACAAATTTTTTTCTCCTGACTTAGCACTTTTTACTCAATATGTTTCCCCAGCGCTCCTCACCTTTATGCCCAGTTTTTTGAAAATTTTTAAGTTTACGTCGCGATTTAAAGCTGCTGAATTTAGATTTTACCCAAAATTGGGGTTTTTTTTAGAAAGTTTTAAATTTTTTACGACACCGTTTATAACAACGCCAAGTTTGAGCCTCAAATTTTTTAAATCGGAAAAATTTGTGATTTAAGCACCTTACGCCGAGATTTATACAATATTAGATTTTTTATAGGCATCCAGAAGTCATATTTTAGTTAAAAAACAATATACGTGAGATATAAGAAGCAATTTTGTTTTAAATTTGGTGGCCAGAATGTTTCATTGCCAGTTTCTAATTGGATCAGTGATGATAGTGACAGTGAGAGTGATGGTGAAGATGGTACCATTGAAATAATACCACACGCCAATCCTAACATTCCTTCGTCGAGTTAACATGAATTGGCTTAACGATGATGAATTTTTGGCACGATTCCGGTTGACGAAAGGAACAGTCGCACGTATACTTGAAATGATCAAGCCTGGTTTGCCGTTCAACCCAATTTTACAAACAATACATTCCCTTGAGATAATAACGTTCGTGATTAACCCGAAAATTCGGCACAATATTAAAATTCGTATATGAAGTTCACGGAGCATAACACCTTTGAACCAGTTATTAATCGCGCTACGATGTTTCGCAAGCGGAAGTTTTCAAATCGCCGTTGGCGACTTTATTGGATGCAGTCTTACGAGTGTCTGCATTAATTTGGCATGCGTATCCACAGCAATAGCTCGCGCACTACCACAGTTCATACGTATGTCTGGGACCTCGGAGGAGATGCGGAGGACAAGGATTGGAATGCTACAACATTGCTAGGTTTTCAGGAGTCATTGGTGAAATCTATTGCACGCACGTGATGATTCAGCCCCTGGTACTGATCAAGCCGAGAACTATCGTAATCGCAAAGGTAGAGAAATTTGAATTTTTGGTGTTGTGATTTTTAAACATTTGTTATTTTCGGGAGCGTGTCATTATTTTGTATTACAAAATTCTGGGTGACAAAATTCTGTAAATTGCAAAAAAATTCTGCTTGAACAAAATTCTGCTTTTTAAAATTATGCTTTCTAAAATTCTGCTTTCAAAAATTCTGCTTTTTCAAAATTCTGCATGTTTAATTCTGGAAGTCAAAATTCCGGAATCATGGCATGGCGTAGCCGGTGTTGGATCGGCTAAGGGTTATTTCTTTAAAGAGCGGCCGAAGGCCGCCTACGCAGAAGGGTATACAGAAGGACATCACCGTGGCAGTAGCCACGGTCATATCACACACCCGGACTTGGCATGGCGTAGCCCAGGGTTATTTTTTATAAGCGCGGCCGAAGGCCGCCTATGCAGAAAGGTGTTCTACGCAGAATTACAGTGCATGGCGCACTTTTTCAAAATAATTACATGACCTCTTTAACATTGTTAACATTATATTTTAATACAGAATTTTGTAATACAGAATTTTGTAATACAGAATTTTGAAAGCAGAATTTTAGAAAGCAGAATTTTAAAAAAGCAGAATTTTAAAAAGCAGAATTTTGTTTTTAGAATTTTGTACATACAGAATTTTAACACCAACCCGTTATTTTTATTCTTCATAAGGGTGATTTTCTATTAACGTGCAAGCAGTAGTAGATGCGAAAGCCAGAATTACGAATATTGTTGCACGATGGCCAGGTTCTACACATAACTCAACGATATTCAACAATTCGCGATTGTACCGCCGATTAGAGTCTGGGGAATTCAATAACTATTTGCTTATTGCCTATGGTGGCTATCGAAATACCGAATATATGGTGACGCCGCATTTTAATCCACAAACAGTTAAAGAGCAATTGTATAGCTCCAGCCACATTAGCACGCGTAATGTTGTTGAGCGATCATATTGTATATTTAAACGACGTTGGCTAGTATTATCAATGGTAATGCGAGTTCGTGTACGTACGGTACAACCTATTATCGTCGCTTGTGCGATTTTACACAATCGGCGCATGTGAGAACCTACTTGACGACGAAGCCGATCGAACCAGCAACGAAATGGCTGCATCTCACAATTCAGTTGCATATAGTGATTAGTACGCGGAGCAACATATGAGATCGATTAACTCGACAGTATTTTCACAGCTTGTTATTAGCTGGAATCGAATAGACTGGTGTGCAAGAAACGCTAAAGCCGTAGTAGGTTTCTTTAATGTTATTACGTTTCCCTTTTTTTTGCTTTTAATGAATAAAAAACTTGTAATTATACTCAGCTGAGCAGAGCTCACAGAGTATATTAACTTTGTTCGCATAACGGCAATCCGTAACGCCATAAACTAATCGAGATAGATATAGACTTCTATATATCAAAATGATCTGGGCGAAAAAAAGAAATTTATTTAGCCATGTCCGTCCGTCCGGCCGTCCGTAAACACGATAACTTCAGTAAATTTTGAGGTATCTTGATGAAATTTGGTACGTATGTTCCTGGGCACCCATCTCAGATCGCTATTTAAACTGAAAGAAATCGTACTATAACCACGCCCACTTTTTCGATATCGACAATTTCGAAAAATTCAAAAAGTGCGATAATTCATTACCAAAGACGGATAAAGCGATGCAACTTGATAGGTGGGTTGATCTTATGACGTAGAAAAGAAAATTAGTAATAATATGGGAAAAATTTAAACAACCCGACATCAGGACGAACAAGGCGACAACTGTTCGATTATACCTTGTAAATCTCTTCAAAGCCTTTTCTCCCGGGTAGTTGAAATTGTTACAAACGCATTCAGCTACGTCATGCCTTAGTTGTTGTAAAGTTTTTCCCAATTGCCTTCTTTTGCATATATTCTTCTACACATCACATATTTCGTATGTAAATTATGTGTTGAAGTTATGCATGTTTGTAAGGCGGTTTCAGAGTAACTTGATATTGTTGCTATTTTCGTTCTATTTATAGAACTACAACGAATTTACCAAATGTTGCCTGTTCGTATGAGTTAATCGGGGATTGCCCGTATTGCTTAAAATGTATGGAAACATTTATTTCTAGCAATTTTTAATTTTATAACTTATTTTATAATTTGTGAAAAATTTAAACAACGCGACATCAGGACGGACAAGCCGACAGCTGTTTCGATTATACCTTGTAAACTTCTTCAAAGCCTTTTCTCCCGGGAGTGGGAGTCGAACCCGCAATCATACGATAGCTGAAATGGTTACAAACGCATTCAGCTACGTCATGCCTTAGTTGTTGTAAAGTTTTTCCCAATTGCCTTCTTTTGCATATATTCTTCTACACATCACATACTTCGTATGTAAATTATGTGTTGAAGTTATGCATGTTTGTAAGGCGGTTTCAGAGAAACTTTGTATTGTTGTTATTTTCGTCCTATTTATAGAACTACAACGAATTAACCAAATGTAGTCTGTTCGTATGAGTTAATCGGGGATTACCCGTATTGTCATTAATACCTTTAATTTGATACCCCTATCGTACAAACACATTCTAGAGTCACCCGGGTCCACCTTAATGGCGATATCTCGAAAAGGCGTCCACCTATAGAACTAAGGTCCACTCCCATTTAAAATACTCATTAACACCTTTCGTTTGATACCCATATCGTACAAACACATTCTAGAGTCACCCCTGGTCCACCTTTATGGCGATATCTCGAAAAGGCGTCCACCTATAGAACTAAGGCCCGCTCCATTTAAAAATACTCATCAACACCTTTCGTTTGATACCCATATCGTACAAACAAATTCTAGAGTCACCCCTGCTCCACCTTTATGGCGATATCCCGAAATGGCGTCCACCTAGATAACTATGGCCCACTCCCTTTTAAAATACTCTTTAATACCTTCCATTTGATACCAATGCCATACAAACACATTCCAGGGTTACCCTAGGTTCATTTCCCTACATGGTGATTTTCCCTTATTTTGTCTCCAAAGTTCTCAGCTGAGTAGGTAATGTTTCGTTACACCCGAACTTAGCGTTCCTTACTTGTTTTTCTTGTGATTATTATTTGCTGGTTTATCGGTACCGGTTGGTTTTACGGAAGCGGTTATATTTCGAGCAGATTAGCATATTGTCAGTGTCTTAAATCCAATCGAAGCCGGTCAGACCTAGTGGAATTTTGCAATCGTTAGGAACCGGTTTATATATATGTAACTGGCTGTTTTTTTTTATACCAGCAAGTTTTTTGGATATATTAGTAATACCTAGTTTTCCGAGCCAGTTAACTTTGGTTCAAAACAACAACAACAGGCAATTAGTGGCTGAACGTCAAAAAATCGACTAGAAAATCGACTCATGTCGCTTGTACATGCGCTTTTTCGCGACATAGGACGGAGTAGGGAGGTCGGTGGCCAAGATCATAGCGTTAACAAATGAAACGAGACTCAATGCCGCGGGGCATATTGAGCTCAGACCGTATTGTCATAGTAGTATAGCGTCATCTAACAATGGGCGAACAGACTACCTGGTCCCGCGCCTGTGTTTCGATTGGGATCTTGGAGCGAAACCGACATACATACAAAAGCTGATTTATCAAAGGAATTTACATATTAAAATTATAATTATAATTTGATTTTGATGTCCGGGGAATTTGGACGTTTGCGTTTTTCGCTCTCAATTTGTGCAGTAAGTTACTTAATGCGTAAACGGTGCTCTTCTAAACATTTTAGTTGCTCTGCACACTTCTCCTCGCGTTCTGCGTACCACAATTCATTTGAAGCTCGCGCCGTTCTGCAGCTCGAATTTCCTCATTTTGGTAAAAAATCGCTTTTGCATTTTTCACAGACTTGCATCTTCGACATTAGTGGTCAAGTGACCTTCCCCTACATTACGCTTTCTTTTTGGCTTACGCAAGCGTGCATGCATTGGATTAACTGAGACGTCTCGCTCATTTTGTTCAACATCCTTCCATTGGAATTACCACTATCCACATCTGGCAGATTCGCACTGCTTTTATTTTGAATTTCACATAAATTTGCACAGTCTTCGTTTTGCGTCTCGGTATGGTTTCGATTTTGCTCAACGTTCTCGTACAAGATTTCTAATTCTTCGCTTATGGCGAAAAAGAGCTCTTCTGTGCCGTTGCCGTCTTGATGTTGTTGGGTTTCGCGACAGAAGTGGACATACAGCCTGGAACAAATCTTCGTCGTCATCGTCGGCATTTAGATCGAGACCTTCGATTGTTAAAGCAATCGCAGCTTGTAATTCCTGCTTCGAGCAGCTTAACACCTTGTCAATATTTTCTTGAGGTTTGCCGCACCGGTGAGGTGACGGGCAAGCTTGTTGGCAGTTTAGTCCTTCCGAAGAGCATCTTTAATATATTTAAATTTGCTTGGTAGATTCTTGGCTGATCGGAATGTTTATTATTATAGGACCTCATCCGAAAAAGGAAATACAATATAATAGAAAACCAAATTACCTTGGAAAGGTGGTTTCCGGTAACAAAGCACTATTAAGGGACTAGCCCGACCATCTCGGGAACGATTTATATGACCACATTAAAACTTCTAGGCCATCACGCCCTCCCCACCCCCTAGTTCCATGAGGAACTTGGGGTCGCCAGAGCCTCGGCTGTCAATAAAACAGGATTCGCCACGAGTAGGTGGGGTTGACAATTGTGTTGGAGAAGCTATATATTGAGCTGGCAACCCCTTCAGAGTGTTGCGCAACACAACCGCTTGAAATTGGATTCACCCAATTGAGACATGCCTTTGGTGTTTGATAAATGCTTTGCGCTGACGTTAATCTACTTCAATTCTTACATGTCGATAACCACATGCTTTCTTACAGACTAGTTAAAAATAGAAAACAATTCAAACTTAAAAAAAAAAATAAAATAAAATAAATAAATAAATCGATTTGCTATATGTATAGTCCTAGTTATAGGTTCATTCATAGCATAATCTATTATGCCGAAGATCACGCAGTGGAATATATGGAATGAACAAATAAGATAAATCAGAGCAATTCGTGCTACAGTTTGTTACATTATAGGCAAGCGTGAGTGTCATGCAAAGCCTGAAGTCCAAGCAATTTGTGCCTGCTGGTATATGATGGGAAGCCTTCTGGCCAGTGAAGCATACGTAAAGCAATTTTTGTAAACATTTTTTGATGTTTCTCAATTTTATAGGAGTTAGATTCATAGAAAGGATTCTATATTATTGAGAAATATTCAAGACCACTTCTCACCAAGGATATATAAAGTGCATTCAACGTCGTAGGGTCTTAAAGTCACTGGTATTACGCCTACTGAACCCAACCATTGCAACAAATTTTTAAACAACGAAGTCAATGTGACTAGAAAAAGAGAGTTTGGAGTCAAAATTTAAACCCAAGTCTTAACTGTCTTGACAATGATTAAGAGATTTAGCATTTAGTTTGTAGATAAAGTATGTGGCAGTTGTCTTTGTGGAATAAGACACAACACAGCATTTGTTTGAATTTAAAAATAAATTATTGTCTGCGTACAATCCGGAAAGAGTACAGATCAGAACCGTTTGACAAATAAATATTATTTTTTGTGAAATACACATGGCCAATTTGTTGACCGAGTCGTAAAGCGGTCTAATTCTCGATGTAGTTAAATCCCGATTTATAATACAACGCCATTTACACCTCATCTAAACCTTTTCGGTTTGTTCACAAAAACTATTAGAATTGAAGCCCGCCGTAAACGAGAATTTACGACTTGGATTTGAGACGCTGACAATATGCTGAATTGTCAGTTTACGACCTGATATTGAAAATTATTTATTTGTCAATTTCAAATAAAAAATGTTTCAATACCGAAATGGCATCAAAGCGCGACGAAAAGAGACAAGGCGGTCCGTCAAAGGTCCGGAATCAAAATTATTCTGAGGACGAAGAGAATCTTTTGAGCGACCTTGTAGTGAAGCTCGGAAAGGTGCTTTTGGACAAGCGCACAAATATGCAAAATAACCAAATGAAAAATGAAGCATGACTGAAAGTTGAAAAGGAATTCAATTCGGCATCAATTTCCAAGGTAATTTGTTTTCCTATTATATTGTGTTTCCTTTTTCTGACGAGGTCCTATTATAGACATTCCGGTCAGCCAAGAACCTAGCAAGCAAATTTAAAAATATTAAAGCTGCTCTTCGGAAGGACTACGCTGCCAACAAGCTTGCCCGTCACCTCACCGGTGGCGGCGAACCTCCAGAAAATATTGACAAGGTGTTAAGCTGCTCGAAGCAGGAATTGCACGCTGCGATTGCTTTAACAATCGAAGGTCTCGATCCAAATGCCGACGATGACGACGAAGATTTGTTCGCAAACCCAGGCTGTATGTCCACTTCTGTCGCGAAACCCAACAACTCAAAGACGGCAATCGCACAGAAGAGCTCATTTTCGCCATAAGCGAAGAATTAGATATCTTTTACGAGAACGTTGAGCAAAATGGAAACCATACCGATACGCAAAACGAAGACTATGCAAATTTATGTGAAATTCAAAATAAAAGCAGTGTGAATCTGCCAGATGTGGAGAGTGGTAATTCCAATGGGAAAGATGTTGAACAAAATGAGCGAGAAGTCTCAGTTAATCCAATGCATACACGCTTGCGTAAGCCAAAAAGAAAGCGTAATGTAGGGGAAGGTCACTTGACCGCTAATGTCGAAGATGCCAAGTCTGTGAGAAATACAAAAGCGATTTTTTACCAAAATGAGGAAATTCGAGCTGCAGAACGCCATGAGCTACAAATGCAGTTGTGGCACGCAGAACGCGAGGAGAAGTGTGCAGTTCTAGTAAAATGTTTAGAGGAGCACCGTTTACGCATTGAGTTACTTACTGCACAAATTGAGAGTGAAAAACGCAAACGTCCAAATTCCCCGGATATTAAAATTTAAAAAATAACTTCACGAATACATAATTATGATTATAATTTTAATATGTAAATTCTTTTGATAAATCAGCTAATGTGTGTATGTCGGTTTTGCTCCAAGATCCATATCGAACACAGGCACGGGACCAGGTAGTCTGTGCGCCCAATGTTAGACGACGCTATACTACTATGGCAATACGGCCTGAGCTCAATATGCCCCTAGGCATTGAGTCTCGTTGCATTTGTTAATGCTATGGTCTTAGCCGCCGCGTTCCCTACTCCATCCTATGTCGCGAAAAAGCGCAGGTGCAAGCGACATGACTCGACTTTCTAGCCGATTTTTTGACGTTCACCCACCAATTGCCTGTTGTTGTTGTTTTGAACCAAAGTTAACCGGCTCGGAAAACCAGCTCTTACTCATATATCCAAAAAACGTACCGGTAACAAAAAATAGCCAGTTACAAAATACTAGGTCTGACCGGTTTCGATTGGATGCAGAACACTGACAATATGCTAATCTGATCAAAATATAACCGCTTCTGTACAACTAATCGGCACCGATAAACCAGCAAATCATAACCACATGACAAATTACAAGTTTTTTATTCATTAACAGCAAAAAAATTGGGAAACGTAATTATATTAAAGAACCTCCCAAGGCTTAAACGTTTCTTGCACACAAGTCTATTCGATTCCAGCTACCAATAAAAAATAAAATAAATGTAAGGCGCGATAACCTCCGAAGAGATCTAAGGCCGAGCTTCTCTTCCAATTTGCGTCGTGCTCCTCTTGATTTTCCCTACAAATTGGCCGGACGGGACCTACATGTTTTATGCCGACTCCGAACGGCATCTGCAAAGCAGATGAGTTTTCACTGAGAGCTTTTCATGGCAGAAATACACCCGGAGTGCTTGCCAAACACTGCCGAGGGGCGACCCCGCTTAGAAAAATTTTCTTCTAATTGAAAAATCTTATTTCTAAAAATTTGATGTTGCTTTGCCCGGGAGTTGAACCCATGGCATACGGTGTGATAGGCGGAGCACGCTACCCATCACACCACGGTGGCCGCCAATAAGCTGTGGAAATACTGTCGAGTTCATCGATCTCTTATGTTGCTCCGCGTACTATTGTCACTAAATGCAACTGAATCCTGAGATGCAGCCATTTCGTTGCTGGTTCGATCGACTTCGTCGTCAGGGAGGTTCTCACATGCGTCGATTGCAATGTTGTGTAAAATGGCACAAGCGACGATAATAGATTGTACCGTACGTACACGAACTCGCATTCCCATTGATAATACTGGCCAACGTCGTTTAAATATACCATATGATCTCTCAACAACATTACGTGTGCTAATGTGGCTGGAGTTATACAATTGCTCCTCAGCTGTTTGTGGATTCAAATGCGGCGTCACCATATATTCGGTATTTCGATAGCCACCATCGGCAACGAGCAAATAGTTATTGAATTCCCCAGACTCTAATCGGCGGTACAATCGCGAATTGTTGAATATCGTTGAATCATGTGTAGAGCCTGGCCATCGTGCAACAATATTCGTAATTCTGGCTTTCGCACCTACTACTGTTTGCACGTTAATAGAAAACCACCCTTATGAAGAATGAAAAAAAAGTTGAAAAATCACAAAAAAAATGCAAACTTCTTTCTCTACCTTTGCGATTACGATAGTTCTCAGCTTGATCACTACCAGGAGACTGAATCCTCACGTGCGTGCAATCGATTGCACCAATGACTCCTGGAAACCAAACATTTTAGTAAAAAAAATAAACGTGAGATATAAAAAGCAATTTTCTTTCAAATTTGGTGGCCAGAATGTATCATTTACCAGTTTCTAATTGGATCAGAGACGATAGTGACAGAGAGAGTGATGGTGAAGATGGTACCGTTGAAATAGTACCACGCCAATCCTACACATTCTTTCGCCGATTTAACATGAATTGGCTTAACGATGATGAATTTTTTGCACGATTTCGGTTGACGAAAGGAACAGTCGCACGTATACTTGAAATGATCGAGCCAGGTTTGCCGTTCAACCCAACTCGGTAAATTTTACAAGCAAAACATTCCCTTGAGATAACGTTCGTGATTAACCCGTAAATATTAAAATTCTTATATGAAGTTCACGCAGTATAACACCTTTGAACCAGTTATTAATCGCGCTACGATTTTTCGCAAGCGGAAGTTTTCAAATCACCGTTGGCGACTTTATTGGGTGCAGTCGCACGAGTGTCTGCATTATTATGGCACGCGTATCCACACTAATAGCTCGCTTACTACCACAGTTCATACGTATGCCTGACACTTCAGAGGAGATATGGAGGACAAGTTTGGAATTCTACAACATTGCTAGGTTTCCAGGAGTCATTGGTGCAATCGATTGCACGCACGTGAGGATTCAGTCTCCTGGTAGTGATCAAGCTGAGAACTATCGTAATCGCAAAGGTAGAGAAAGAAGTTTGCATTTTTTTTGTGATTTTTCAACTTTTTTTTCATTCTTCATAAGGGTGGTTTTCTATTAACGTGCAAACAGTAGTAGGTGCGAAAGCCAGAATTACGAATATTGTTGCACGATGGCCAGGCTCTACACATGATTCAACGATATTCAACAATTCGCGATCGTACCGCCGATTAGGGTCTGGGGAATTCAATAACTATTTGCTCGTTGCCGATGGTGGCTATCGAAATACCGAATATATGGTGACGCCGCATTTGAATCCACAAACAGCTGAGGAGCAATTGTATAACTCCAGCCACATTAGCACACGTAATGTTGTTGAGAGATCATATGGTATATTTAAACGACGTTGGCCAGTATTATCAATGGGAATGCGAGTTCGTGTACGTACGGTACAATCTATTATCGTCGCTTGTGCCATTTTACACAACATTGCAATCGACGCATGTGAGAACCTCCCTGACGACGAAGTCGATCGAACCAGCAACGAAATGGCTGCATCTCAGGATTCAGTTGCATTTAGTGACAATAGTACGCGGAGCAACATAAGAGATCGATTAACTCGACAGTATTTCCACAGCTTATTGGTAGCTGGAATCGAATAGACTTGTGTGCAAGAAACGTTTAAGCCTTGGGAGGTTCTTTAATATAATTACGTTTCCCAATTTTTTTGCTGTTAATGAATAAAAAACTTGTAATTTGTCATGTGGTTATGATTTGCTGGTTTATCGGTGCCGATTAGTTGTACAGAAGCGGTTATATTTTGATCAGATTAGCATATTGTCAGTGTTCTGCATCCAATCGAAACCGGTCAGACCTAGTATTTTGTAACTGGCTATTTTTTGTTACCGGTACGTTTTTTGGATATATGAGTAAGAGCTGGTTTTCCGAGCCGGTTAACTTTGGTTCAAAACAACAACAACAGGCAATTGGTGGGTGAACGTCAAAAAATCGGCTAGAAAGTCGAGTCATGTCGCTTGCACCTGCGCTTTTTCGCGACATAGGATGGAGTAGGGAACGCGGCGGCTAAGACCATAGCATTAACAAATGCAACGAGACTCAATGCCTAGGGGCATATTGAGCTCAGGCCGTATTGCCATAGTAGTATAGCGTCGTCTAACATTGGGCGCACAGACTACCTGGTCCCGTGCCTGTGTTCGATATGGATCTTGGAGCAAAACCGACATACACACATTAGCTGATTTATCAAAAGAATTTACATATTAAAATTATAATCATAATTATGTATTCGTGAAGTTATTTTTTAAATTTTAATATCCGGGGAATTTGGACGTTTGCGTTTTTCACTCTCAATTTGTGCAGT
This sequence comes from Eurosta solidaginis, assembly GCF_040869045.1. Lineage (NCBI taxonomy): Eukaryota > Metazoa > Arthropoda > Insecta > Diptera > Tephritidae > Eurosta > Eurosta solidaginis. The sequence continues at coordinate 174,396,971 of NC_090319.1, read as the reverse complement.
AAGTAACTCAATGCGTAAACGGTGCTCCTCTAAACATTTTACTAGAACTGCACACTTCTCCTCGCGTTCTGCGTGCCACAACTGCATTTGTAGCTCATGGCGTTCTGCAGCTCGAATTTCCTCATTTTGGTAAAAAATCGCTTTTGTATTTCTCACAGACTTGGCATCTTCGACATTAGCGGTCAAGTGACCTTCCCCTACATTACGCTTTCTTTTTGGCTTACGCAAGCGTGTATGCATTGGATTAACTGAGACTTCTCGCTCATTTTGTTCAACATCTTTCCCATTGGAATTACCACTCTCCACATCTGGCAGATTCACACTGCTTTTATTTTGAATTTCACATAAATTTGCATAGTCTTCGTTTTGCGTATCGGTATGGTTTCCATTTTGCTCAACGTTCTCGTAAAAGATATCTAATTCTTCGCTTATGGCGAAAATGAGCTCTTCTGTGCGATTGCCGTCTTTGAGTTGTTGGGTTTCGCGACAGAAGTGGACATACAGCCTGGGTTTGCGAACAAATCTTCGTCGTCATCGTCGGCATTTGGATCGAGACCTTCGATTGTTAAAGCAATCGCAGCGTGCAATTCCTGCTTCGAGCAGCTTAACACCTTGTCAATATTTTCTGGAGGTTCGCCGCCACCGGTGAGGTGACGGGCAAGCTTGTTGGCAGCGTAGTCCTTCCGAAGAGCAGCTTTAATATTTTTAAATTTGCTTGCTAGGTTCTTGGCTGACCGGAATGTCTATAATAGGACCTCGTCAGAAAAAGGAAACACAATATAATAGGAAAACAAATTACCTTGGAAATTGATGCCGAATTGAATTCCTTTTCAACTTTCAGTCATGCTTCATTTTTCATTTGGTTATTTTGCATATTTGTGCGCTTGTCCAAAAGCACCTTTCCGAGCTTCACTACAAGGTCGCTCAAAAGATTCTCTTCGTCCTCAGAATAATTTTGATTCCGGACCTTTGACGGACCGCCTTGTCTCTTTTCGTCGCGCTTTGATGCCATTTCGGTATTGAAACATTTTTTATTTGAAATTGACAAATAAATAATTTTCAATATCAGGTCGTAAACTGACAATTCAGCATATTGTCAGCGTCTCAAATCCAAGTCGTAAATTCTCGTTTACGGCGGGCCTCAATTCTAATAGTTTTTGTGAACAAACCGAAAAGGTTTAGATGAGGTGTAAATGGCGTTGTATTATAAATCGGGATTTAACTACATCGAGAATTAGACCGCTTTACGACTCGGTCAACAAATTGGCCATGTGTATTTCACAAAAAATAATATTTATTTGTCAAACGGTTCTGATCTGTACTCTTTTCCGGATTGTACGCAGACAATAATTTATTTTTAAATTCAAACAAATGCTGTGTTGTGTCTTATTCCACAAAGACAACTGCCACATACTTTATCTACAAACTAAATGCTAAATCTCTTAATCATTGTCAAGACAGTTAAGACTTGGGTTTAAATTTTGACTCCAAACTCTCTTTTTCTAGTCACATTGACTTCGTTGTTTAAAAATTTGTTGCAATGGTTGGGTTCAGTAGGCGTAATACCAGTGACTTTAAGACCCTACGACGTTGAATGCACTTTATATATCCTTGGTGAGAAGTGGTCTTGAATATTTCTCAATAATATAGAATCCTTTCTATGAATCTAACTCCTATAAAATTGAGAAACATCAAAAAATGTTTACAAAAATTGCTTTACGTATGCTTCACTGGCCAGAAGGCTTCCCATCATATACCAGCAGGCACAAATTGCTTGGACTTCAGGCTTTGCATGACACTCACGCTTGCCTATAATGTAACAAACTGTAGCACGAATTGCTCTGATTTATCTTATTTGTTCATTCCATATATTCCACTGCGTGATCTTCGGCATAATAGATTATGCTATGAATGAACCTATAACTAGGACTATACATATAGCAAATCGATTTATTTATTTATTTTATTTTATTTTTTTTTTTAAGTTTGAATTGTTTTCTATTTTTAACTAGTCTGTAAGAAAGCATGTGGTTATCGACATGTAAGAATTGAAGTAGATTAACGTCAGCGCAAAGCATTTATCAAACACCAAAGGCATGTCTCAATTGGGTGAATCCAATTTCAAGGGGTTGTGTTGCGCAACACTCTGAAGGGGTTGCCAGCTCAATATATAGCTTCTCCAACACAATTGTCAACCCCACCTACTCGTGGCGAATCCTGTTTTATTGACAGCCGAGGCTCTGGCGACCCCAAGTTCCTCATGGAACTAGGGGGTGGGGAGGGCGTGATGGCCTAGAAGTTTTAATGTGGTCATATAAATCGTTCCCGAGATGGTCGGGCTAGTCCCTTAATAGTGCTTTGTTACCGGAAACCACCTTTCCAAGGTAATTTGGTTTTCTATTATATTGTATTTCCTTTTTCGGATGAGGTCCTATAATAATAAACATTCCGATCAGCCAAGAATCTACCAAGCAAATTTAAATATATTAAAGATGCTCTTCGGAAGGACTAAACTGCCAACAAGCTTGCCCGTCACCTCACCGGTGCGGCAAACCTCAAGAAAATATTGACAAGGTGTTAAGCTGCTCGAAGCAGGAATTACAAGGTGCGATTGCTTTAACAATCGAAGGTCTCGATCTAAATGCCGACGATGACGACGAAGATTTGTTCCAGGCTGTATGTCCACTTCTGTCGCGAAACCCAACAACATCAAAGACGGCAACGGCACAGAAGAGCTCTTTTTCGCCATAAGCGAAGAATTAGAAATCTTGTACGAGAACGTTGAGCAAAATCGAAACCATACCGAGACGCAAAACGAAGACTGTGCAAATTTATGTGAAATTCAAAATAAAAGCAGTGCGAATCTGCCAGATGTGGATAGTGGTAATTCCAATGGGAAGGATGTTGAACAAAATGAGCGAGACGTCTCAGTTAATCCAATGCATGCACGCTTGCGTAAGCCAAAAAGAAAGCGTAATGTAGGGGAAGGTCACTTGACCACTAATGTCGAAGATGCCAAGTCTGTGAAAAATGCAAAAGCGATTTTTTACCAAAATGAGGAAATTCGAGCTGCAGAACGCCGCGAGCTTCAAATGCAATTGTGGTACGCAGAACGCGAGGAGAAGTGTGCAGAGCAACTAAAATGTTTAGAAGAGCACCGTTTACGCATTAAGTGACTTACTGCACAAATTGAGAGCGAAAAACGCAAACGTCCAAATTCCCCGGACATCAAAATCAAATTATAATTATAATTTTAATATGTAAATTCCTTTGATAAATCAGCTTTTGTATGTATGTCGGTTTCGCTCCAAGATCCCAATCGAAACACAGGCGCGGGACCAGGTAGTCTGTTCGCCCATTGTTAGATGACGCTATACTACTATGACAATACGGTCTGAGCTCAATATGCCCCGCGGCATTGAGTCTCGTTTCATTTGCGACATGAGTCGATTTTCTAGTCGATTTTTTGACGTTCAGCCACTAATTGCCTGTTGTTGTTGTTTTGAACCAAAGTTAACTGGCTCGGAAAACTAGGTATTACTAATATATCCAAAAAACTTGCTGGTATAAAAAAAACCAGCCAGTTACATATATATAAACCGGTTCCTAACGATTGCAAAATTCCACTAGGTCTGACCGGCTTCGATTGGATTTAAGACACTGACAATATGCTAATCTGCTCGAAATATAACCGCTTCCGTAAAACCAACCGGTACCGATAAACCAGCAAATAATAATCACAAGAAAAACAAGTAAGGAACGCTAAGTTCGGGTGTAACGGAACATTACCTACTCAGCTGAGAACTTTGGAGACAAAATAAGGGAAAATCACCATGTAGGGAAATGAACCTAGGGTAACCCTGGAATGTGTTTGTATGGCATTGGTATCAAATGGAAGGTATTAAAGAGTATTTTAAAAGGGAGTGGGCCATAGTTATCTAGGTGGACGCCATTTCGGGATATCGCCATAAAGGTGGAGCAGGGGTGACTCTAGAATTTGTTTGTACGATATGGGTATCAAATGAAAGGTGTTGATGAGTATTTTTAAATGGAGCGGGCCTTAGTTCTATAGGTGGACGCCTTTTCGAGATATCGCCATAAAGGTGGACCAGGGGTGACTCTAGAATGTGTTTGTACGATATGGGTATCAAACGAAAGGTGTTAATGAGTATTTTAAATGGGAGTGGACCTTAGTTCTATAGGTGGACGCCTTTTCGAGATATCGCCATTAAGGTGGACCCGGGTGACTCTAGAATGTGTTTGTACGATAGGGGTATCAAATTAAAGGTATTAATGACAATACGGGTAATCCCCGATTAACTCATACGAACAGACTACATTTGGTTAATTCGTTGTAGTTCTATAAATAGGACGAAAATAACAACAATACAAAGTTTCTCTGAAACCGCCTTACAAACATGCATAACTTCAACACATAATTTACATACGAAGTATGTGATGTGTAGAAGAATATATGCAAAAGAAGGCAATTGGGAAAAACTTTACAACAACTAAGGCATGACGTAGCTGAATGCGTTTGTAACCATTTCAGCTATCGTATGATTGCGGGTTCGACTCCCACTCCCGGGAGAAAAGGCTTTGAAGAAGTTTACAAGGTATAATCGAAACAGCTGTCGGCTTGTCCGTCCTGATGTCGCGTTGTTTAAATTTTTCACAAATTATAAAATAAGTTATAAAATTAAAAATTGCTAGAAATAAATGTTTCCATACATTTTAAGCAATACGGGCAATCCCCGATTAACTCATACGAACAGGCAACATTTGGTAAATTCGTTGTAGTTCTATAAATAGAACGAAAATAGCAACAATATCAAGTTACTCTGAAACCGCCTTACAAACATGCATAACTTCAACACATAATTTACATACGAAATATGTGATGTGTAGAAGAATATATGCAAAAGAAGGCAATTGGGAAAAACTTTACAACAACTAAGGCATGACGTAGCTGAATGCGTTTGTAACAATTTCAACTACCCGGGAGAAAAGGCTTTGAAGAGATTTACAAGGTATAATCGAACAGTTGTCGCCTTGTTCGTCCTGATGTCGGGTTGTTTAAATTTTTCCCATATTATTACTAGTTTTCTTTTCTACGTCATAAGATCAACCCACCTATCAAGTTGCATCGCTTTATCCGTCTTTGGTAATGAATTATCGCACTTTTTGAATTTTTCGAAATTGTCGATATCGAAAAAGTGGGCGTGGTTATAGTACGATTTCTTTCAGTTTAAATAGCGATCTGAGATGGGTGCCCAGGAACATACGTACCAAATTTCATCAAGATACCTCAAAATTTACTGAAGTTATCGTGTTTACGGACGGCCGGACGGACGGACATGGCTAAATAAATTTCTTTTTTTCGCCCAGATCATTTTGATATATAGAAGTCTATATCTATCTCGATTAGTTTATGGCGTTACGGATTGCCGTTATGCGAACAAAGTTAATATACTCTGTGAGCTCTGCTCAGCTGAGTATAATTACAAGTTTTTTATTCATTAAAAGCAAAAAAAAGGGAAACGTAATAATATTAAAGAAACCTACTACGGCTTTAGCGTTTCTTGCACACCAGTCTATTCGATTCCAGCTAATAACAAGCTGTGAAAATACTGTCGAGTTAATCGATCTCATATGTTGCTCCGCGTACTAATCACTATATGCAACTGAATTGTGAGATGCAGCCATTTCGTTGCTGGTTCGATCGGCTTCGTCGTCAAGTAGGTTCTCACATGCGCCGATTGTGTAAAATCGCACAAGCGACGATAATAGGTTGTACCGTACGTACACGAACTCGCATTACCATTGATAATACTAGCCAACGTCGTTTAAATATACAATATGATCGCTCAACAACATTACGCGTGCTAATGTGGCTGGAGCTATACAATTGCTCTTTAACTGTTTGTGGATTAAAATGCGGCGTCACCATATATTCGGTATTTCGATAGCCACCATAGGCAATAAGCAAATAGTTATTGAATTCCCCAGACTCTAATCGGCGGTACAATCGCGAATTGTTGAATATCGTTGAGTTATGTGTAGAACCTGGCCATCGTGCAACAATATTCGTAATTCTGGCTTTCGCATCTACTACTGCTTGCACGTTAATAGAAAATCACCCTTATGAAGAATAAAAATAACGGGTTGGTGTTAAAATTCTGTATGTACAAAATTCTAAAAACAAAATTCTGCTTTTTAAAATTCTGCTTTTTTAAAATTCTGCTTTCTAAAATTCTGCTTTCAAAATTCTGTATTACAAAATTCTGTATTACAAAATTCTGTATTAAAATATAATGTTAACAATGTTAAAGAGGTCATGTAATTATTTTGAAAAAGTGCGCCATGCACTGTAATTCTGCGTAGAACACCTTTCTGCATAGGCGGCCTTCGGCCGCGCTTATAAAAAATAACCCTGGGCTACGCCATGCCAAGTCCGGGTGTGTGATATGACCGTGGCTACTGCCACGGTGATGTCCTTCTGTATACCCTTCTGCGTAGGCGGCCTTCGGCCGCACTTTAAAGAAATAACCCTTAGCCGATCCAACACCGGCTACGCCATGCCATGATTCCGGAATTTTGACTTCCAGAATTAAACATGCAGAATTTTGAAAAAGCAGAATTTTTGAAAGCAGAATTTTAGAAAGCATAATTTTAAAAAGCAGAATTTTGTTCAAGCAGAATTTTTTTGCAATTTACAGAATTTTGTCACCCAGAATTTTGTAATACAAAATAATGACACGCTCCCGAACATAACAAATGTTTAAAAATCACAACACCAAAAATTCAAATTTCTCTACCTTTGCGATTACGATAGTTCTCGGCTTGATCAGTACCAGGGGCTGAATCATCACGTGCGTGCAATAGATTTCACCAATGACTCCTGAAAACCTAGCAATGTTGTAGCATTCCAATCCTTGTCCTCCGCATCTCCTCCGAGGTCCCAGACATACGTATGAACTGTGGTAGTGCGCGAGCTATTGCTGTGGATACGCGTGCCAAATTAATGCAGACACTCGTAAGACTGCATCCAATAAAGTCGCCAACGGCGATTTGAAAACTTCCACTTGCGAAACATCGTAGCGCGGTTAATAACTGGTTCAAAGGTGTTATGCTCCGTGAACTTCATATACGAATTTTAATATTGTGCCGAATTTTCGGGTTAATCACGAACGTTATTATCTCAAGGGAATGTATTGTTTGTAAAATTGGGTTGAACGGCAAACCAGGCTTGATCATTTCAAGTATACGTGCGACTGTTCCTTTCGTCAACCGGAATCGTGCCAAAAATTCATCATCGTTAAGCCAATTCATGTTAACTCGACGAAGGAATGTTAGGATTGGCGTGTGGTATTATTTCAATGGTACCATCTTCACCATCACTCTCACTGTCACTATCATCACTGATCCAATTAGAAACTGGCAATGAAACATTCTGGCCACCAAATTTAAAACAAAATTGCTTCTTATATCTCACGTATATTGTTTTTTAACTAAAATATGACTTCTGGATGCCTATAAAAAATCTAATATTGTATAAATCTCGGCGTAAGGTGCTTAAATCACAAATTTTTCCGATTTAAAAAATTTGAGGCTCAAACTTGGCGTTGTTATAAACGGTGTCGTAAAAAATTTAAAACTTTCTAAAAAAAAACCCCAATTTTGGGTAAAATCTAAATTCAGCAGCTTTAAATCGCGACGTAAACTTAAAATTTTTCAAAAAACTGGGCATAAAGGTGAGGAGCGCTGGGGAAACATATTGAGTAAAAAGTGCTAAGTCAGGAGAAAAAAATTTGTTTTGAGTGCGGAAATTGTGCTAAGTCATAAAATAGCTGCTGGGTTAGCATACATGATTTTTATTTATATTTTGCAAAGCTTCTACACTCAAAAGTATTACAATTAAGGTATCCTCATTCACAGTTTTGAAAAACAAAGGTTATTTCAAAAATTATTAATTTTTTTCGTCTCCTGTAAAATTCGTAAACACGCACGTTTTCACATTAAGCTTACGACGCACAGTGGCACCTTTTGAGTTTTTTCTTTGCAAAAATCATAACTTTTGAACCAATTAAGATATTTTAAAAATTTAAAATGCAAATGAAAGCCAATTATTTGAAGTTTTATTGTGTGAAAGCTCAGAATGTCACATATACAGGATGCTTCAAAAAAATTTCAAAAATTCGAAAAATGCAAAAACAAAGTGTTTTTTAGTAAAAAAATAAAAAAAATTAAATGAGATTTGTCTTATAATAACGTATTTACGCATTAAATAAGATGAACTAATGATCTTGATAAGATAGAATGGCACTGCCCACTTATGATAAAAAGTTGTATCTAAGTAGTCACGTAATCAATAACTACCAAAATCGATAGACGTATTTCTTCTTTTAAATGGCAATACTCTTATGAAACTCAAATGTCCGTTTTTGGTGCCGCAATAACAAGGTGCTTCAAAATTCATCGTAAAATTTTACGTTTTTTTTTTTAATATACAAGCCAAATATGTATTTTATTAATAACTAACAGTTATTGAAAGTGGTTCAATGAAATTTCATTTGAGCTAAAGATTAAACAGCCAACGAATTTTGGAAAAGGGGAGTGGCACTGCCGATTTATGCTAAAAAGTTTGATCTTAGTAACCGCTTTCCCAATTTGTACCAAACTCGATAGACGTATTGATTTCTATAAAAATTTAATACCCGTTTGAAGGCGAAATGCCTAAGCTTTAAAATAAATTTGATAAACTTTAGAGAAATGCAATAATTGATTAGCAAATCTCTTTATCATTGTTGTGATAAGAAGTGAGAAACTTATTTTATCTTAACATAGTCATCGTCACTGGAACATATATCTAACAAAGCAACCATTTTTGAGCTATACGCATCTGTAAGATCTTTTTGTATTCTTACATACCTCATAGATGATATGACTGTATCAGAAGAGATAGCTAACATATTGAAAAGTTCTTCGTTTTGTCTAACTCGTGATACTTTGCAGGTGTTCATACATCTATATCTTTTGTAGTCCTTGTTCTTAGATTCTTGAGCTTCTTCAGACAATTCTCCTAATGGTAAGCACTGGTACTCTATTAGATCTTTTCCATGTGCTAAAATTTTATGTACCGTTGGTGTAAGTTTCTTCTCGGGATACTTTTGATGCAGCAACTCTGTAGTTTAGATGCATATTCTCCAAATTTGGGTCCATTAACTGGTTCATGGCAGTTTAAAATATTTAAAATTACTCCCAATCTTTTCACAATATCTCTATCAACTCCTGTTATGCGAGCAGTCACTTCATTGTTTTCAAAAAATCTTCTTGAGGAGTTACCCTCATTTTTATTTCCGTATCCATACTTTGGACAGTCAACTCTAAGGCCAATCTATTTATAGAATGCATCCCGAATTTTTTTTCTCCTGTTTTGTTTCTCCTTACATGTTGTATTGTCGTCGAAAACTTCTCCTTGTTGTGGTAGTGTATAAGCCAGCTTCAAAACAAATTCCATACCTCTTATCCTAGCATGCAAAGGAGATATTCCATACTCATAATTTAGTTCGTCAGTTATTGAATCATCAAGATTTTCAAAGTACTTTTGGCTCTTCTTACAAATTGGACATTTCATTGTAGATGTCGTATTTGTTATTAAGTTCAAAACTTTTCCATCGACCATTGTTAGAAGAAAATCATGATTTATTGTAATGACATTCCCCTCTTCAATTTCAATTATTGTTGGTTCTAATTTGGCAATTTGATTTTTTATATCACTCACTGTAGCTTTTATGAGTTCCGAAGACTCCTTCTCGTATTTAAATAATTGTTTAGGCCCGAAGCCTAAATTTATATCAACTCGGGCCACCCTAATAGCACCTCTTTATCGACCACTAGTTCGCCCACATGCATGTATATGTGTACATAGGTAGGGTTATGTTGTCCGTACACATATACATACATGCCGGTACAACTGTGTGGGGAAGCTTCCCCTTAAAACCGGAGACTTTTTCCACGGTTCAACGGTTGTCCTCGACAAGGCAACCGTCTGCTTTTCCAGCGATCGTTGAGCGAACCACAGCTAACACCGTCCGAGGAGCCCGCCACATTTATTATACAAGGTAAATTATTGTGCTAATTTAAATTTTCACTATAATAAAGACAAATATTATAACGAGAAATATTTCTCGCCTTTCTTTTTCTTTTCTTTTAAATTTAACCCTAACACAATTGTGGTGCCTCCACTTCTTTGCCGAGTTTGTGACACACCACAATTGTTCATGGTCCTTTCTCCCCGTAACAAGGAACCAACACCTATATACATATACAGTCCACATTGCGCAAAATTTTGACAAAAATGATCCTGGTGCTACAACCAATATCAAAAAATCAATCTATACACATTGAGCGGAGTTATACACGTCTTTGGAATTTGTCACAAATCATCTTGGTGATACAGTACGCGTGGCACTCTCAACGTCGACAGACACTGCATTTTTTATATAAATCTTCCTGGTGATACACTATTGGTGGTATTGTTACAGTTTCGTGGTGATACGCACGTTATTCAACAAGTCTTCAAAAAATCATATTGGTGATACATTACTGGTGGTAACCTGCATCATCCACAACAAACACTCCTTCATGCAGCAGCCACAGTTTTTTGGTGATACGCGTTATCAACGTTATTCAACAATTTTCAAAAAAATCATCTGGTGACACATTACTGGTGGTACTTTAATTCATCCTTGGTATACTCGTGCAATACAAATCACTACAAACTTCACGCAGCTACGTACGTAAGTGTATATATTTCTTGCCACTTTTTTTTTGTTTAGTTTTTTATTTAAAAAGTGCCGCGAGTGCTCCGAACCACTAAACAGTGGAAAGTGAAAATTATCAGTGAAGTCTGTGCGATATAGTGCCTCAATTTTTGTTTTGTGCAATTGCTTTCCCCCTACCGTGTGTCGATCCGGAGTATCCCGACCACGGCAATTTGATACACAAGTGTACCATAACCCAATTTTTAAAAAGCACCAAATATTTTCTTGAAAGCAACTACAGTGACTCTGCACGTATATCCACTCACGAACACAATAATTTAGTTTGACAAATTTTGCCACTGGTAATTTTCACTAGGTCAAGACGTTTAATTATATCGCGCACTCTGCACTTTGCTCCTTATCTGAGCCACAACCCCTTACAAATAAATTAACACACACAACCATACATACATACATATATAAATTTGCGTGCTGGTGGCGGGTAAGCCACACGGGTGTTTTATTCTTCCCTGGGAAAAATCAGACGATTCGGCCAAGTCTGACCCAAACCACATAAATTGCGCACAATCTACTAGAACACCGTAATTAACACAAAGTCATTATACATACACATAAATACATATACGTTTGGGTGGCGAGTAGATCTTTGAAAATTTTGTTTGTCCTAAAAAATCAGACAAGTCTGCCAAGTCTGACCTACCTTCATAAATAAAAGCGATCTTTTAAAACATTGTCTCCATTTTTGTTCAAAAGTTTAGTTTGGTTTTTAGTTGGGTAGGAATAATTTGTTGAAAAAATGGAAAATTATGTCCGATCAGCTGAGGTAATCACAGAGTTTGAGAAACAGTACAGCCTTATTCCAGAGGAAAATCATAATAAGCACACTCTTGCGATACAACAAGAAGAGTTGCGCTCCTTATGGATGCAGGTTAAGTCTGTGTTTGACTCACTGATGGGATCAGACGATGTCGACGCAAATGATGTGTTGGCCATCCGGAAAAAGCATATGACTACCTACTCTATTTACATGCGATGCTCATCCACCATATCTGCTGAGGCAGAAAAATATAAAAAAGTAGAAAATAGTGCTATCATTGAGCAAGCACCCCCAGCCGCACCTCGCGGACGTAAGATCCGTCTACCTCCTTGCGACATGGAGATTTTCAAAGGCGATTATTTATCATGGCCAACCTTTCGTGACCTGTTCACGGCCATATACATAAATAATTCCGACCTACAGGGGGTGGAAAAACTATTCCGTCTGAACAACAAGACACAGGGCGAAACCAAAGATATTGTAAAAAAATGCCCTCTAACAAATGATGGGTTCGATATGGCCTGGAAAAACCTGTGCGAAAGATATGAAAACAAGCTTATATTAGTCAACACGCTATTACAAATTCTTTTTAATTTAAAGAAGGTAGAGAGTGAGTGTGGGAGCGCGTTAAAGAAATTACATAACGATATAAACAATTGTCTATCGTCCCTCAAGTGTCACAAAATCGACACATCCAATTGGGATGCAATATCAACATATTTGTGTTCGACAAAGTTACCGGAAAGTACCCTGGCTCTATGGGAACAAAGCATAGACCATAAAATGGACATATCTAAATGGGAAAATATGGACAAATTTCTATCAAATAGGTTTCAGACACTGGAAACAGTGTCTAGCTTTACTGGCACTAACGCTCAAAAGGGACAAAAGCCATCAAATACTCGGCATCCAACCGAAACCCCCATAAAAAGATTTGGTGCCTTCCAAACGAAGGTATCAAAATCTACTTCAAAATCAACATCAAGGGTTTTTTGCAAAATGTGCAAAGCTGAACACAGGTTACGGAATTGTCCCCGATTCTGTGATGTGACCCCAGTGGAGAGAATCAACTTCATCAAATCCACAGGGGGATGCCTGAACTGCTTATCCCCAGGACACACAGTGACGAGGTGCACCAGTTCGTACAACTGCGCCAAATGCCACTCTCGTCACCACACGCTCCTGCATGCGATACAGTTGAGCAAACTACGAGGCGCAACCCATTTAAAGACGCGGATAATATCCCGTCAACTTCAGCACAAGCACAAAGAAGAGCGGAATCGGGGCAACCAAATTCTTCTGCGAACCAGAATGTAAAATCCTGTCATGCTAATTCCAGCACAGGCGTGCTACTAGGAGCTGCCGCGTACACATTAATCATAATGGTACCGACTTCTCCGCGCGGGCACTAATTGATTCAGGGTCTGAATGCTCTTTCGTGATAGAAAGACTAAAACGCAGAATCAATTTGCCGGCAAGGAAAATGCATGCCCAAGTTCCAGGCATCACCAACGCAGTATCTGCTCAAGTAAAAGTGGCATCCACCATCGAGCTACGTTCACCAGTGGACCCATGCTTCAGCTTGACTACTCCTGTTCTAATTTTAACCAAGCTAACTGGGAATCTGCCATCCTGCCATATCGACACAATGACTATGCAGACCTATTTTTGGCAGACAAGAGGTTCTACGTCAATGAAGATGTAGACCTCATACTTGGTGGAGACATATATCCTCAAATTATACTAAGCGGTCTGGATACTAACCGGTCGTATTGAAGCACCGAATCCAAAGAACATAGTGTCGTTTTACAACGAAGTCGCGCTGGACAACCAACTAAAAGCATTCTGGGAGTTAGAAAATTTGCCAAAAGGCAAAAGCATTAATGCAGATGTCGCATATTGCGAAAAGCTGTATAAAGAAACAACAAGAAGAAACGAAGATGGGAGGTACATAGTATCCCTCACATTCAAGCAAGGCTACTCAGAAGAGTTGAGTTTAGGAGGATCCCTTAAGCGCGCATGCTCGCAATATTATCGAAACGAGTCCCGGTTAATAAAAAATCCGGACTTAGGGAAAGAATATATTAGGGTACTCTCAGAATACGAGTCTCTTGGACATATGAAAAAAATCAGCAGTGTCGCCGCGGCAGATGAAACAACACACCATGCCGTTGTCAAAGCAGAGAGTATAACGACGAAAGTCCGAGTCGTTTTCAATGCCTCAAGCACGACGGCTAATGGCACCAGTCTAAACGACATTCTCCTAACTGGTCCAGTACTACAAGCAGATCTCCCAATTCTTATTCTACGTTGGAGACTCTATCGATATGTCTTCAATAATGATATAGAAAAAATATATAGGCAAATTTGGATGGATGCCAACCATACCAAATTTCAGAGGATTGTTTTCCGAAAAGACATTAGTGAACCAATAGGCCTCTACGAGTTAAAGACTGCAACGTTCGGAGTTAACTGCGCTCCATACCTAGCCATCAGAACGCTTCAACAGCTAGCTGACGATGTTGAAAATTCCCATCCAACAGCATCGAGCATCCTGCGAGAATGCATGTATTTAGACGATGTATTAGCAGGAGGACACACCATTTCATCGACCATTAAGGCAAGGGATGAAATCCGACAGTCAGCTGGATTTCCACTTCGTAAATGGACATCAAACTCGGAGGCAGTTCTAAAAGACATCCCGAAAACTGATCGACTATGCGAAGACTTTCTGGCGTTCGAAGACACCAGCACCGTGAAGGCATTGGGCATAAGATGGAATGCGCACTCCGACCTCTTTTATTTTAAAGCAGGACGACTGGAGGATCCGGAAAATTTAACTAAGCGAGGAATATTGTCAGCCATCGCCAAGCTTTTCGACCCATTAAGGTTGCTCGCCCCAATGGTCATAGTGGCAAAAATATTAATGCAGAATATTTGGTTAGAAGGCACCGGATGGGACGAGCCTGTCTCACCAAATACATCAGAACGGTGGAAAACCTTCACCCAACACTATGGCGAAATAGATAACATACGGATACCGCGGTGGGTAAATTTTTCCCCGGAAGGCGAAATAGAAATCCACGGCTTCTGTGACGCTTCCGAGAAAGCATATGCTGCAGCGGTATATATGCGCGTAAAAAGAGACGATCAGTTTTTCATACACTTACCCTTAGCAAAAACCAGAGTAGCTCCAGTTAAAACCATCTCGCTACCACGTTTAGAACTTTGCGGCGCCGTGCTGCTCGCAGAAATGATGGAATCAATATTCCGAAACATTCATTGGGGACCAGTAAAAGTTCACCTCTGGACGGATTCAACCATCGTACTCGCATGGATACGCAAGCCACCCTGTACTTGGTCAACCTTCCTCGCACATAGAATCACCAAGATCCTCGACATGGTCGGTAACAAGGACTGGCTTCACGTTGACTCGGAATCTAACCCAGCAGATTTAGGAAGCAGAGGTCTACTAGCGTCAGATTTGGTCAACAATTCGTTGTGGTGGCAGGGTCCTTCTTGGCTATAAGAAGACAATTCTCACTGGCCAGCACAAGACGCCGATTACAACACGTCCGTTGAGGAAAAGAGGGCGCAATCATATGCCACGACAAGGGTAGATCATATAGATATTCTTGACCGATTTTCAGATTTACCACGAGCTTTGAAAATCCTCTTATGTTAGGAGATTCTATAAAAGAACGCATCCTAAAACTAAAGCAGTGCTCCAAGAAAAGTCGTGCATAATCTCAGCCGATGAGATTAAGGCAACGGCTCAAGTATTAATACGAGTCTGCCAGAAACAATTTTACGGTACAGAATATTTAAAATTAAAAAATAGGGAACCTATTGATAGAAAGAGTGAAATCCTGTCACTCAACCCATACATCGACAAAGATGACATTATCAGAACAGGAGGGCGTCTAGGGGCTTCAAAAGACATGTCATACAAAGAGGGGCATCCGATCATCTTGCCTTACAATTGCAGGCTATCTCGCGCTCGCAGTCATGATGATTCATCATGATTCCCTTCATGGCGAGAACCAGCTCATGCTCCACCTTACTCGCACCCAGTATTGGATTCCGAATGTCAAGACAATGATCATGCATCATCCACAATTGCAAAACCTGCATTATTCACAGGAAGCAGGCGCAGTCTCATCTTATGGTTACCCTTCCCTGCGAACGTACTACTTTTACTCGCGCGTTCACTAATACCGGGGTAGATTTCGCGGGGCCTTTCGACATCAAAAGCTACCGAGGTAGGCGATTTGGACTGTATAAAGGCTACGTATGCCTATTTGTCTGTTTCTCCACTAAGGCCATCCACCTAGAAGCCACTAGTGGCCTAACCACCCCATGCTTTCTCGCAGCCTTTTCGCGTTTTATCGCGAGAAGAGGATGTCCGAAAAACATCTACTCCGACAATGGTACGAACTTTGTTGGAGCTTCCAGATCTCCAGTTCCAAACCCTTTTGTGCCGGATCGAGGCATGCCTAAATTCACGGCCTCTCAGCCCGGCGTCCAATGACCCAACGGACCTGGAGCCACTAACCCCAGGACATTTCCTAACTGGCAGCCATCTTCTGGCGCCACCAGAACCGGATGCGAACGAAAGTCCTGCCTCCATCATAAATAGATGGCAGAAGCTCAAGGCCCTCCATCAAACCTTCTGCCGGCGATGGAAAACCGAATACCTTTCCGAACTTCAAAAACGAGTGAATTGGAAACAGTCAAAACAAAATATACAAGTGGGAGACCTAGTTGTCATCAAAGAGGACAACTTATCTCCCAACGAATGGAGGTTAGGTAGAGTCGTCAACGGACACCCCGACGAAGATAACCGAGTACGTGTAGTCGACCTCATAACCGAGAAGGGTCAAGTCAGACGACCTTTGGTCAAACTGGTCATTCTTCCTATGTAGATAGATTGTGAGAGGACCACGAGTTCCTCTTAACAATCATTCCGTTCCTCCACATCCCTCCTTTCAGAAAAATCAACCCCAGCTCTCGTTCACCCGGAACGAGGCCAACCAACCACCCTAATTCAGATCCGCATCTGTCACCGATACCAAAGGCATTATCCGGCCCATTCAATTTTTAAATTAAAAAAAAAAATCAAACCCAAATTCACTCACTCCCCAGAGCGAGGACACCAAAACCCTAACGCAGATCCATGATCTGCCACATAATGCATCTGCACTCGGTCAAAGGCACTCGGCCAACAGAATTTATGAAAATTCATCCCATCACCCCAAATCTTTTGTGAAAAAACTGGTAAAGAAAAAATGCATGCACAATTGTACAAAAACTTTCTTCTACTCATAAATTTTCGAGTTTTCCAATGAAAAAATCGAAAAATTAGCAAAAACAAAAACTTTTGTGAAAAAAACTGGCAACAAATTATAAAACAAGTTAAAATGCAAACCTAGATGCTTATACATATCGGACTATGTGAGCATCTACATTAGTACTAATTCAAGTTCTAAACTCACCCTCTTTTTTGTTCATTGGTTGATAGTTGCGTGTTGTGAATGAATGTGTACCTCGTTAAAGTGCACCACCAGATAAATTGGGTACTTCCGGATCCATGCTCTCATCAATTTTCATTGATTTCCTAACCTCCGCAAGGAATTATGGGGGCACATAAGCGTCGCGTATTTTGCAAGGAAGCTAATGACACCTAATTATATTGAAAAGGAGATATGAAGTTTTCCATCGCACATATTCAGTTATGTAAATACGTTTATATCGTCTATGAAAGCTCAAACCACATATAAAAAGTTGTCCACTATAGATGGGCCTTAATACCAAAAAAAAAAAATTAAAATAATCCCATAGCCCGGTAGTAAGCCGACAGTCTTAGAGGCGACTTGATATAATCACTTCAAAAACTCAAAGAATACAACAACAAGAACAGTTGGTTGGAACTTTCACCGACGATATATATTTTAGGCTACAAATTATACTAACAGTAAGCTATTGTGCTTGACCTTGACATACGTGTACGTGAATCAGTCCACATACGTGGAATGGTCTCTGAGATTCACTGACACGACCTTTTTTAGTAGTACCATCTTTCTGTTGCTGTGTTGCAGATAATTCGGTCGACAAACGTTTACGATTAGCTAAAACTGCGTTATTAAAATTGGTGTGTTGTTCCATGGACTTACGTTCACGCTTCAAAAAGTCCGTATCTATCTACTGTGACAGTGCTTCACGCTTTACATGCCGCGCCTCAATATTCATTCCGTGCTTCAGCATTTTTATGTTTACCCCATGTTGTATGATGTGGTCTGTGAAATTTTGAATACTCTCGGTCAGGTCTACATTCAAGTCCTTTGTACGCTCAAGTTCAAAATCTTGTAATATTAAATAAACTAATATGCAATGATTTATGTTGTTCTAGGTTTATTATTATTTAAGCAGCCATTTCTATTAAATGAATATCCAATACAACTTAATATAAGGCTATGAAAAAATCATTTCTTTGCCGTCAAAGGAAATGTATAGAAAACTGATCGTTATCAAGTTTTTTTTATACTACATAATTTTTTCACTGTCCTCAAACGTGTTATTTTATAATTATTTGTTAGCATTGAATCAGCAGAAGATCCTAATTGATTTCTTGTTACTTTTTAATTTTTTTGTTTAAAATGTATAGAAATACTTATGATTACAGTTTAATCGCCTGTTAAAGGTTAATAAAATACCATACTAAATTGTAGTTAGAATTGTCTTTCCCGTTTAGGCCCTTCCCGCGGGTATTACAAAGCTTATATGGTCGGCGAATTCGTCCCATTCAGCACGATTGGTTTGAAATATGACAACCCAGCTTATTATGATTGCCGTCCAAAGTAAGGCGCCTATCAGTGACATGATCACATATTTTCTTATTTTTTCTTGTTCTGGGTAAGATGGCACTCGAAATGCTTCGTCGAAAAACCAGAAAACGTTAATGGCCCACACAAAAGGCAGACATGCCAAACCCACTCTAAAATATGTTTGACATAAATTAAGTTTGTTTGCTTTTGTTGCTTTAGAAATATCCATAATACAGGGAGAGTGCAATTATTCTTACAAAATAAATCTGGCCAGCTGATGCAGTCCTAATTTCGACTAAATTTTCAATATATTAAGTTGTTTAAAGTTTACAAAATTGTGAATAAAAATTTATCCGAATAAGAAAAGAACAGAAATTACGTTTACGGGTTTTTAAAAATGAGACAAATAGGTGTGCCTAACATAATGCTGCACATGAACGGCTCTTTCTTTGTTTGCTAAGACTTTCTTAAGAAGTAATTCTTGCTAAAACCTAACACTTGCATACTTCAACCAGGCGTTTAACTTACCACCAACTCCGCTCCGCCCATTTGCTGCAACATACGTGGATCGATCATTCTCGACGTTTGTTGATTTAATTTCGCCATTTGTGCTGGATTAACGTTCTTCGTCATGTCGCCTTGCCTGAATAAGCCCTTAACGCCGCCCATTGTTTTTCACCACTGCTGCGAATTTGGTATAGTGGGCAATAAGATCGCGCACCTCCTTTTCGAGAACACCCGAACCTTGAGCCACTCGTACATAACGCGTCGGCTGTTTTGTGAATAACTTGACACCGTCACGACTATCTAGTTCTCCATCCGACATACTATCCATCATGTTCATCATACGTTTTAATGCGTGCCATTGATTCTTGTTCACCGCCTTTGGTCATGAAATCTTGTGAGAAACCAGGAATCATTTATTCGAGAGAATGGACCCATTTTCATGATGTTTTGAAATTGTTCATACATATCACGTATTGTAAATTTACTATGCTTAATCTTTTCCAGGAGCTCTTCGTTTCCATCCAGTTTCAGTTCGTTGACCTTATCAATGAGGCCCCCGATATCGCCCATACCAAGTAGTTTACTAATGAATGGTTTTGTTTGAATGGCTCCAGGTCATCAATATGCTCACCTGTTCCTATAAAAATTATAGGTGAATTCGTAGATGCTACTGCCGATAAAGCACCTCCACCTTTGGCGTGCCCGTCCGGCTTGGTAATAATGACAGAATATATAACCACCTTATCTCTGAATGCTTTCGCTTGAGCCTCACAAGCTTGACCTATAGAAGCATCCATTACGAATATTATATTATCTGGCGAAACAGCTTTCGATACAGCTAACATTTCTTCGAACAAAGAATCTTCGTGCTTGTGACGACCAGATGTGTCAACAATGATAATTTCGAAACCTTCGCGTTTAAACATTTCTACACCGTCTTGAGCAATAACCACGGGATCGATTCCTGTATAACTACCATAAGACGGTATTCGGGCTTTTGTTGCATTCTGTTTAATCTGATCGTAAGCACCAGCGCGGAAGGTATCCGCACATACAAGACAAGATTTCCAATTGCGTTTTTGATAGTGATAGGCTAGTTTAGTACATGAAGTAGTCTTGCCGGAACCTTGTAAGCCGACGAACATAATAACATTGGGTCGCCCTTTGACTGGCTGATAAGGTTTCACTCCCGGATTGACCAGTTTGATCAGTTTCTTGAAAACAGCTGACTGTATCATGCGTCGTTTATTTAATCCACCAGCCATTTCCTCAAAATCAATGACGGCTCTTACATTTTCACGCAATTGCTTTACCAAGCGTATATTTACCTCAGCCTCAAGTAAAGCTGCGCACATTTCTTTCAGCATAGAATTTAGTACCTCCTCATTGATGACCGTCGCCTTACTTAGCCATCGGATCGCTGATGTTATCTTTCGCCCTAAATCCGCCAAAACCATATTTTTGCCGTTCTATCCCTTACGCCTTTGCAATCTTTAAGTTTTACAATTAAAAAAAAAAGTATAGTTTTTAATAAACAATTCCAACCGGATTTATAAAAACTTTTGATTGTTTGACACGTCGATGTACATTGGCTTTCAGCTGTCACATTTTTTGCCATTGAGACATCTTTGACCCATTGCTTAACAAGTGTGTTGAGTTTAGCTAAAATTTCCATACGAGGGTTCAGCTCATTTTGGCTTTCAAATACTTTGAATGGGTCCAATGCTTTACGCATACTTCTTTTTTTGTAACCCCCAAATGATCAATTGCCGAGGATTTCAAAAAAAAGTGTGATGGTAAACATCTTTGCGGACATCATCCAAATCATTGTGTTTACCACCAGCACGTATACATTTCTGGGTATTTGTGGCATGAACCCATTTCACCATTTCACGATTAGGATCTGCTGTGCCCAAAAAATATCCATGACAAAATCTGCAACGAAAAAGAGAAAAAGCCATTAGTGCATGCATCAATGGGCATCGCAAAAGTGTGACAACTGACGGCGCGGCCGACGCCGCAGTTGGAGCACCCCTTTTGCGATGCCGGTACACACGATCAAAAACCAAAAAAAAGGGTCGATACTCCATCGCTCCAACTCCGGGATATCCACACCATCCACCTGAAAAATAAAAATTAAATTAATTAATAATGGGAAAAAATACAAGAAACGTGATTTATAATAATGGATAAAAGAAAATATTGCACTTTACTTACCATGTTTAGCCAAGCGTACTTCACCATGCGTAAAAAATGAAAGAATGAAGCAACGGAATAAATCTTTCGATTAGTCCCGTTTGCTTCAATTCAGAGGAATTTACATTCTATACACGGGTGTGTATGAATGTGTACAATTTTTTTGTCTTTCTGCTAGTAAATACCTATCAGTGCACGGACTTTTTTAAAAGCAAAATGTTGGGAGACGGAAAATGGTAGTAGAAGTTTCATGAAAACAATAACTACGGTTTATATTATATACCAAAAATACTGCCGCAAAATAACCGATTTCAGCATGTTATCGTTTGCGTAAAACTTCTTCTTGTCGTTCAAATTATTCCCAAAAAAAAAAAAAATAATAAAATAAAAACTGAGCAAAATAGCGCAGAAAATATACGCGTGCTCAGTTACTATATGTCTCTAATCAAAAATTTATCTCCTGTTTAATTTCTTCACAAATTTTCAAAATTGACTGATTTGGTCAGTACCGCCTCCTAATGTTAGTTGGGTGGCCTCGGCAATTCAATACTTTACAAAATGATCACAGTATTGGTTCTCAATGCGAAAATACTGAAAATATTGGTAGATTTTGGGCGTCGGTGGGAGTAGTAGTAGAAAATGAAAATGGGTCAAAAGGTTAGTAAATCTACTAATGCGGTAGTCCGCGCACTGACTGTCCATATACTTATACCAACGTATGTACATATATATGCCGAGTGTTAAATGTACATTATATTAGGGATGCATAAAAAGATGCAAACGGGTACCCAAAAACCCGTTTCTGGCAAATCGGTATCGGAGCCAAATACACTTCGGGAACCGTGCCTTTTAATAAAGACCATCATTAAAACCGGACTACAAGCGTACTTGGGGAAAAGTTGAACAAATAGTCGAAGGGCAATACAAAAGAATGGTTTCTTCGACAAATTTTTCTCCTCGTCCAAAACGAAGATTTTTTATTTTTTCTTTATATAGCATAAAATTTTGCTGACCAAACATTTTTTTTTCTGTGGCGGGCAGGAAAGTTGTTGGTTTTTAGCACCAACAACGCAAATAACGACTCGAAAGATCCCACATTATACACTCTCTACCTGGTTCGGTACCAAAATGTGAGTACCAAGCAACTTAAATGTCCATTTTTCTGCTGCACTAGTATGCCTGACTAGCTGAAGCGCTACCGGATGACACAAAAATAAACAGAATAAGGCACTAAAGACCCAGGCACATAACGTGCGGGGAAAGAGGCTACGAGCATAACGTACGCGAAATGAATATATTCTCGTAGGCATCTAGACATGCTTTCACCCGACTCACGCGCGAAATATCAATAGCGCCGATAATATAATTGGGGCTTACTCTCCGCCGAACGCGTAACATAGTCATAATAAATCAAAAAGTTCCCTTTATTTTTATTCCATCTTCTCTAAATAGAATGACTCGTTACGCTTCGCTACGAAAGAGGACCGAACGCCAGGTCGCTCGTTACCCAAATCCGTGCCTTGTATGCGACGCGAAACATCCCATCAGGTCATGCCCGATATACCGCGCGAAGTCCCCGCTGCAACGACTGCGCGAAATTATAAAGGCCATGTACTGCCAAAATTGCCTTTCAATGGTACATCGTGCCCGAGACTGCACGAGTCAGGGCAGGTGCCAAAAATGTGGTAGCAACCATCATACCACGCTGTACCTGTCGATGGAGGACTTGTCGTCCGAGCCAGAGCCGCCGAAGAGCTGGAACCAGCTGGTCATGGAAGAAGAGGAAGAAGGGTATGAGCGGATGGCCACTATGCAAGAGGTGGACGACGGGACGATGGATGGGGCGCTGTCTCTCCACGCGTCCGAGTCGGCCTTTACTGACGAGCAACTTTTACCATCCGGGAGGGGAACGGGCACCTAAATAGTCCCATCAGACAGATTCCGACCCCTACTAGCCCACGAGCGACGAGAGAAGAGTGGAGCGGAATCACGACCTTTCCGCCCACCTACGAAACGACGCCCACGAATAAACCAAGAGAAGCGCGAGCGTAGACTGGCCCCTCGTTCGCGCCAGCTACGCGCTGTACGAAATCTCCACGAAGAAAACCGAGACGGTCGACTGGCCACTCTACCGCGCCAGCTACCTCACAGCAGTTCCTTCCGGAGCGGAGTCATTCCGGCCCGCACTACAGCCGGCCCAACCCTTCGCCCAATGGTTACTTTGGCGCCGACTGCGGTCGCGAAGGTGGAAGCCGGGGGCTTTTACATCTCATCCGTGCACTCATTGATGCATGTTCCCCCCGCACAACGATCGACCGCAGGCTGGCGCGAGAGTTAGCACTGCCGACAACCAACGCCGCCGGCGAAACCGGCTGTTTTATTAGATTTAGAGGCAAATATGGACAGAGCAAGACGGTGACGATTCACGCAGTCTGCGTCCATGAGTTTAGGCGCGTCAGCACAACTTATGGCGTCGTACCAGCGTCGCAGCTCCTTACGAACATATTCGTCTGGCGGATCCACAATTTTACGCGTCACCACCAATCCGCCTCGTTCTGGGCGGCGACGTTTACGCTGAAATAATTACACCGGGCACGTTACCGCCGTCGTTTGGCTCGCTCCTAGCCCAAAGCACTATATTTGGATGGGTGCTCTCGGGGACCCACCCAATCTAACACGTCTTTGAAGGGTTCCGTGGTTTTAAACTTTATATATGTGAATATGAATGAAATCGATTTCTGTGTTAACTGGCAAGAAATATGTGATGCGTGTTCTTTTACTTTACCATTCCTTTATCTCGTCCTAGCTATAGGTAACGGCGAAGGCAAGGAGGATGCCGTCGCGCCGTCCGGCGCGCACCGCTCAGCTTATAATATAGTCGTAAGATAAGTCGTGGTTGGGCCGCTCGGGCGGAGTCTGGGCTGTTGCGTCTCGCAAGGGGGCCGGCATGTTTAGGCCCGAAGCCTAAATTCATATCAACTCGCGCCACCCTAATAGCACCTCTTTATCGACCACTAGTTCGTTAGGTAGGGTTATGTTGTCCGTACACATATACATACATGCCGGTACAACTATTTGGGGAAGCTTCCCCTTAAAACCGGAGACTTTTTCCACGGCTCAACGGTTGTCCTCGACAAGGCAACCGTCTACTTTTCCAGCGATCGTTGAGCGAACCACAGCTAACACCATCTGAGGAGCCCGCCACATTTATTATACAAGGTAAATTATTGTGCTCATTTAAATTTTCACTATAATAAAGACAAATATTGTAACGAGAAATATCTCTCGCCTTTATTTTCTTTTAAATTTAACCCTAACACAATTGTGGTGCCTCCACTCCTTTGCCAAGTTTGCGACACACCACAATTGTTCAATAATAACGGGCGGCACAATATAGTTGATTACGGACGTGGATTTTTCCAATATTCTGAAGCTTCATCTTTTAGTCGTAATGGAATATTAGAAGCCATAAACATATTACTATCTGTAATTGTTTCATCGTCTACATTTATTCTTTGTTTATATGCATTGTGCTTTTGCTAAAATTTAGTGGTAAATGCAAAGATATATCTCATAAATTGCTGTTAAACATAAACTAAAAAGTCAATTATTGAAATTGGATATGTAAACTTAAAAATTATTGAGACAGTGACTGTTAAAATAAAAAAAAAATAAAAATAAATAAAATTTTAATGATGCCTCAGCTAGAGTCTAAAGATTACACAGCAAAAATACTGCAAGTGGAAGATACGCTAACATGCAGTGGGGGCTGTGATAATGTTTTTTGTGTGAAGTGTAGCAATTTAAAAAGAGCAGAATTAAAATTTCTAAATAAAAATTTAAATATTAAATGGTATTGTAACCAGTATAGCTTATCAAACATAAATACAAAATTTATTGAAATAAAACAAATTATTGAAAAAAGTGAATAAAAAAACTTAAAAAGATCAGATGCTAAAGATTTAGTGGAGAATGCAATAACGAATAAAATGCAAAAAATGAAAAATGACTTTACAGTTGAAATAAATGCAGTAATAGAACAAATATTTAGTGAAAGATGCAAAATATTGAAACAGGAGCTCATAACTGACATACATAAGAGTCTGAACAGCAGCTGCGATAAATTAAGTGAAATGCGTGCTGAAAGGAAACAAATAAATGCAAAATCATCATATGCAGAAATGGCAAAAAGAAACGCAAACAAAATAGTTATTAAACCTATAAACAACAAAAATACAAAAGAAACTAAGAAAGCACTAAAAAAAGTAATCGAACCAACCGAAGGTCTTATCACGACTGTTACTAACATAAATAAAGGTGCGATAATAGTTGAGTGCAAAAACAGTGAAGCAGTAGAAGAAGTACAAAAGAAAGTAAACAAAGAAATAGGTCAAGAATATACTACGGAAAAATTGAGAGAAACGAAAAAGCGGAGAGCGTTAAAAATAGTGGGGCTCTCAACAAAATTAAATGATGAGAGAAATATTGAGTGTGTAAAAAAACAGAATGATATTGAAGATAATAAAGAGTTAAAAATTATTAAGGTTTATGAAGATCGCAATAAAAGAGAAGAAAGCTATAATATTATTATAGAAACAGATTGTGAAACGTATGAGCATCTAATTGAGAAGAAGAGAATAAAAGTTGAATGGGACAGTTGTAGAGTTTTTGAACATATAAATGTACCTAGATGTTTTAAATGTCTAGGTGTCCAACATAAAGCTAGTGATTGTGCATTTAAACAAGCATGTAGCAAATGTGGTGAACAGCATGATGTTAAAGAGTGTAACTCAAACATCATAAGATGTGTTAACTGCTTTGACTTGGTGAGAAGAAAAGTTATAGATGTTGAAGTGGATCACTATGCCTATAGTACTAAGTGCCCTGCATATATACGCTATCTGCAGAGCAAAAAAGCGAAGAAATAGCAACCAAATAAAAACTTTGAATTGAGATGTATCTATTTAAATATATGTAGTATTATTTCTAACAAAAATGAACTAGAAAATCTTATTGTGGAGCAGAAACCTGCGTTACTATTGTGCTCGGAAACATGTACTACGGGTGATATTAGAGAAGCAGAGTTACATATTAATGCCTATACGGTAATTAGATGTGACTCACATAGCAAACACACAGGAGGTGTCTTAATATATGCTCACAACTCTGTGAAATACAACGTTATATATAATAACAGCATTAATAATAACATTTGGTGCATCGTAATAAAACTAAAAGAGTGCGATAAAAAATGGCAAATAGGGGTTCTATATCACTCACCTAATACGAGTGATTCTGACTTCTTAAATTATCTAAATGAAATATTGTTGGAAAAAGTTGAGTTAAGTGTGAATTGCTTCGTGGTTGGAGACTATAACATTAACGTTAATAATGCCAACAACACCTATAGCAAGAAATTAACAGATATGTTTAATGATTTGGCAATGAGCCAAAAAATACTCTTCAACACAGGTATCACAGATACAACTGAAACAAAAATCGACCTTCTATACTCAAATTCGAATGATGTTATTTGTCAAAACATGGACAAGTATAAAATATCAGATCATGAAACGATAGAAATAAAAATTAATACATCAGCACCATATAAAATGAGAAAAACAAAAACAATTACCTCATGGGAGCTTTATAATAAAGAAAATCTACTTAACTTGTTGCGCGCATGCAGTTTTGTGATAAATGATTCAACCAGTATAGAATCCCAATTAGACATAGTAAACAATGCAATTCTACAATGTATGACAGGATTAACATTTGAAAAAGTAGTGAAAGTAAGACT
Organism: Eurosta solidaginis; assembly: GCF_040869045.1. Classification (NCBI taxonomy): domain Eukaryota; kingdom Metazoa; phylum Arthropoda; class Insecta; order Diptera; family Tephritidae; genus Eurosta; species Eurosta solidaginis. The sequence continues at coordinate 174,370,040 of NC_090319.1, read as the reverse complement.
TCTGAATAAGTGGTATGATCATGAACTTACACAATTAAATAAACTTAAATATAATCTTTTAAATGAGTCTAGGAAAACAGGAAATTGGGAAAATTATAAAGAAATAAACAAAAGATACAAAAAACTTATCAAAAAGAAAAAGGCGAAATATATGGAAAACAAAATCTTAATTAGTAAAAATAATAGCAAAGAAATGTGGAAAAGCTATGGTTTGCTGAAAAAGATCATCAAGAAATAAACAAAATTCAAATATTAGATAAGCAAATCGAAGAAAAGATCGAAATTGCGAATGAGCTCAATATTTTTTTCGTAAACAGTGTTCTAGAAATAAACCAAAGTATCGAACATTTTGATTTAAATTTAACCGTATCTGATAGCAGTTCGACATTCAAATTTAATAAAGTTGTGGCAGATGACATTGTCAAAATAGTTCGGCTATTCAAGAACAAAATTGGTGGCAAAAATCTTTTATCAGAAGGAGTTTTAAAAGATTCAATAGAGTATACAGCTTATTTTTATGCAAAAATTATAAATAAAAGCATGGAAACGGGCATTGTACCACAAAGATGGAAAACGTCGACCATTATACCAGTAAAAAAAATAAAAAATACGTATAAACCTGAGGAAATGCGACCTATAAATATACTACCATGTGATGAAAAAATTATGGAAACAGTTATAAAAAATAAGTTAGAAAATTACTTGGAACACAATAAATTAATAATAAGTGAACAATCGGGATTTAGAAGAAAACACTCATGTGAAACGGCACTGAATATAGTGATCTCTAACTGGAAGGAAGATCTAAATAACAAAAAAGGCACTGTTTGCGTTTTCCTGAATCTGACAAGGGCATTCGAAACAGTGGACCGAGACATTTTGCTCCAGAAAATGAAAGTCATGGGAATTCAGGGTATAGAATTAAAGTGGTTCCAAATTTACTTGACTGGCGGAAAACAAAAAGCCATAATCGGTGATGAATTATCGAACGAAATTTCGGTCCCATTAGGGTTAGCGCAAGGTTCTGTATTGGCTCCTTTATTATTTTTGATTTATATTAATGATATTGTTAAAGCTGTAAAGTACTGTAACATAAAACTGTTTGCGGATGATGCTCTGCTTAGAATAAGTGAAAGTAATTTAACAACTGCATTGACAAAAATGCAGTGTGACTTAGATAGTTTATATAAATGGCTATGTGGTAACAGACTTAAACTTAACGTGAGTAAAACAAAATATATGGTTATTAGCCGAAAAATCGAAAGCGAAGTTGCGAGTATTCAGCTCAGGGTGAAAGATGAAATGTTAGAGCAAATAAAATCAATAAAATATTTTGGGATTGTAATTGACAACAAACTCAAATTTGATGAACATATTCGATACACTGTAGGAAAGATAGCTAAACAAGTCGGTTTTATGCAAAGAACCTGTAAATTTATAAATAGATAGTTTAAGGATATTGTATACAAAACATTGATTGAATCTAATTTTAAATATTGCCCATCAGTCTTATTCATTATACCAGATACAAAAATAGATAGACTTCAGATATTGCAAAATAAGTGTATGAGATTTGTGTTACGGGAAAAGTCAGATGCGTGGATAAGCGACATGCTAATAAAATTAAAATGGCTACGTGTCAAACAACTTATTTTTTATTATACTATGAAAATGATCTTCAATATACGAAAGGGAAATGTACCTGAATACTTAACAAATAATGTTGTATATATAAACGAAACCCATAATTTTAATACCCGTAGAAAAAATGATTTTAAACTGCCACTCTATAGAACTGAAGTGGACAAACAAAGCTCTGGGATGTTAGCACCCCATTTCTGGCATTTTATAACAAAACATATGCCAAATAATTGGTCACTAATTGGTCATAATTGGTCAGCAGGTTTCAGTAATTGGTCAGCATTAGAAAAAATTTTATGGAAATTTTAAAATTTTCATGGTCGGGTGTGGGATGTTAGCACCCCATTTCTGGAATTTTATAACAAAACATATGCCAAATAATTGGTCACTAATTGGTCATAATTGGTCAGCGGGTCCCACTAATTGGTCAGCCATAGAAAATTTTTTATGGCCATTTAAAGTTTTCCAAGGGAAAAACAATTTTCCTGTTTAAACACCCTGTATACATAAATTTTCCAAAAAAAATTATGCCAAACCATAGTGCAAAAGCGAAAATTCACGCAAAGTAATTCCAATTTCTAGTTGGCTTTTATTGTACAGATTCCAATTTTGTTTGGTCCTATAGCAATTTTCCAAACATGAAAATCTTTTATTTTTCAAAATAATAAAACTTTAGCACTACTAGTGAGAGCTCATTAAATGTTAGCCAAAAACATACATCCAATGTAGATCCTTTTCTATTCAATTCTTTCGACGAAGATTATACCCACACATATACATGGATACATACAATTATTTCGCAAGATTGACAATCCTCAATGTCATAAAAAGGCTGTTTTTTCGCACATAATAATGAACGCTATAATTAGCATCAAACATACGCAAATTACTACAAATATAATGTTTTATCCTTGTGTCGCGAGATCTATTGTCTAAATTCCGTTATTGTGCTTGTAGCAGAGAAACTAAGAGACTAATGTAACTACCTGTGTACATGGGTAGCTTACGAATAATACTCCTACGGCTGGGCATGCCGCACATTGTGAAACCGTATAATAAGGACATCCCATCTTGTGAAAAAGACTTAGCATCAGAGCTGCAAACATGCCAGTTGTCGGAAATTGAAAAAAGTGTAAACTTTTCAATCGAAAATAATAAATTCAGGTATATAAACATATCAGCGTTAAATATAAGCCTCATACAAAATTAACAAAACTAAACAAATCTTTTCTTTTTTATCTCTTCCTTCAGTTTGAAAGGTATAATTGATTATGTACCCGGACACTTCCGAGCGTATTGCCGAAGAAGCAATAGAAAATGGGAATTACATGACGATTTATGCAACAAACCAGTATCAATCGTAAATGACCAGAAGTTAGCTCCAAGTGGAGCAATTTTTATAAAAGATAATACTGAAAATTAATAAATATTTAGATAGTTATTTCTATTTACACCACTACCACTTAGCGTTAACATAAGAATTATGTGATAATAAAATTATAAAGAATTAAAATTAAAACTTTTGTGCACTAATTACATTCGCCTCGATGTAGATTCAATAGGAAGTAGATGGCACAGTTTGAGTATGTATCTAAGAAATGCATTACATATAATTTATCTCTAAGTAAACTCTATTTCTAAACGGAGCTTTTTAATTTTTTTTCGGAATCTTTATAAACATTTTGAAATTATTATATATGTATGTACAACAAAACCATAGCAATTTTCCAAACATGAAAATCTTTTATTTTTCAAACCCTAGTGAGAGCTCATTAAATGTTAGCCAAAAACATACATCCAATGTAGATCCTTTTCTATTCAATTCTTTCGACGAAGATTATACCCAAACATATACATGGATACATACAATTATTTCGCAAGATTGACAATCCTCAATGTCATAAAAAGGCTATTTTTTCGCACATAATAATGAACGCTATAATTAGCATCAAACTTACGCAAATTACTACAAATATAATGTTTTATCCATGTGTCGCGTGATCGATTGTCTAAATTCCGTTATTGTGCTTGTAGCAGAAAAACTAAGAGACTAATGTAACTACCTGTGTACGTGGATAGCTTACGAATAATACTCCTACGGCTGGGCATGCCGCACATTGTGAAACCGTATAATAAGGACATCCCATCTTGTGCACTATTCAATTCTTTAATCAGGCAAACTAATATAAATCACGCTTGATGAATAGACCTGTTGTTTAAATTTTGTTATGATTGCACACTAGCTGAAATTGAATTTGTGCCTGAAATAAATCTGATCTATAAGATGAAAATATAACAGCACTACGTGGAAGAGAAGTTTTGAATATTTTGGTTATTTTAAAATTAAAATAATAAAACCGTACTTTTGTTTTGGGAAAATTGTTAATTAGTGCGGTAAGGACATTTACAAGTTTTCTTTGCTTCAAATGAGTAGGTTATGTTTTTGTTATGTTATTACCTAGTATTACTACTGTAGCAACAACGTTAGTAATCGTACATATCTATACATCTATAAGGAAAATAATTACTAATAATAACCGATTTTAAACATATTCCTTATTATATTTTGTGTTTATATTTCATTTACCAAGCTATGTATATGTGAAACCTTTTTGTCGTAAAGCTAGAATCTTGTATCTATAATAAATATCTTATTTGTTCTTTTACGATAAACATATACATATTTTGAACTGAATCTGGACCTAAGTACATGAGTCCCTTCACCAACAATTTGCATGTTATGGAAATACCCATACTAGTTTAGCCCCTGTACGCCCATATTTAGTTTAAATATGTCATAAAGAACTAAACAATACGCCCACTTTACGCAAATAAGTATAACAAAGAACATCATAATATGATGGTACTTAGTGAATTCAGTTAATAGACGAAGATCAATTTTCTTTGTTTGGTTATGATGTTAGTTTTCGTTTAGCAACAAATTGCGAATACACTTACTAAAAAATATGTATGTAGCTGCATTTCAGATTAGAGATAAACGAGTCAAGGAAACGGGGCAGTGATTTTTTATATCGTTTATAAAATTAGGTACCAATCACCCAGAATAGATAAACCATGTTAAAGAAGAAAAAGGTCCTTTCTATGAAAACTTTATTTAATAATGGACATTCGCAATATTGTTCCATTCCATCCCAGTAATTAAAAAATGGATTTTAGCATGGAAGTTTTCTCGCCAAAACAAAGTTAACTCATTGCTAACCCTAGTTATTAGCTGCATTTTTTTACATCTATATACATATACGCTTAAATCTTATATGGACGGCTAAGCGTTAAACTTTATCTATTCTTCTGAAATTGCTGCGCAGAAAATTAGTACTCCTAAATTTCAATACGCATTATACTCAGTTGTAATTGAAATATGTGTCTATGTTTCACCTCTATGTATTAACTCTACAAATGGTGTGTGTCCACTGTTCACCGCAACCGATTCAGCTATAGGTTATACACTATTGCCAACAGAGGTGTGTGTCTCCGCTTTTCGGTACAACATGTTCTGTAGCTAGTGGCCGCTAGATGGGTCCCCTAACCATTACCTGAGTGAGGATGAGCGTTTTTTTTAACCGCAAACATAGACGTATATCCGTGTAAAAAACAAGTCTATTATTACTCAGTTTATTAGTTTATTCTCTGTAATCGGGGTTGATATAGTTAAATAACCATTTACATAAAAATCAACCCTTTCTTTAAGCGATGACAGAATTAAGAGAGATGAATATGAATAAATAGTTATAACCTAATCAACATTTGTTAACATTTTAATATATAAAATATGTATAAATATACATAATAAAGGGAATCAGGTTTTTCATAAAACTTTGTACTTTCTAATCATATTAATGTATTAATGCTGACTGGGTTATATTGGTTTAATTGCAAACAGTTAGATTTTATATTGTGGCCAGCGTTGCCGTTTTCTGGGTAATTCGCTAAATTTGGGGAGTTTCGAAAGCGCGTGGGTAATTTTCGAGTACGCTCTTCTTTATTACCTATGAAGGCACGGAGTTCCATGAAAGGTCTTAAATAAATTTTTTACTTCACTATTTCGGTTGCGTCGTGTTTCGTTGGCTACAGTTGCAGTAGTTTGCAGCATTTATTAAAGCTCACGGCTGAAAATAATTTTTTTATTCCGACCCCATGAAGTCATGACCAGTATTGGCGTGATTGCGTTAAATTATGGGTAAAAGTCTAGTTGAGTCGACTGCTAATACGCTACAAAAATATCGATAGAGGTGTCAAAAGGCCCGTATTGACCTAGACAACAATAATTCGAAGGCGAAAAAGAAAAATTGTATATCTGTCTCCGGAGATATTTGCAGTTGAAGTTGGCGATTATCAAGTGGTTGTTGTAATGTTGTCGTACCCACAAAAAAATTATGAACATAAGCGTTTTGCGCGGATATAGTTTTGGTCTCTAAACCGGTGTTGGACCACCGAGGGTAATTTTTTATACGCAGAAACGTGTTCTGGACAAAAATACCATGGATACCACCCCCGGTTTCGGAGGAACCCGCGGGTCATTTTTCGGGTTTTCGTTAATATCTTTAGAACGAGTTAAAATTTTTATTTTCCCACTTCGTATTATTATTGTCGAGGTCAATACGCGTCTTTTAACACCTCTCTCGATATTTTGGGACGCGTCTTATCAGTCGTCTCCTCAACTAGACTATTACCAAATTATGAAACCTATATTTCTTATTTTACAATGTTCTTATATGCTATAAGCCCTAGTCGCTTTTATGGCTTATACAAAAATGTTTAAAGTAAACAAAAATAATACATGTCGAAATACAAAATATGGGTAACCGGAAAGTCTTCCTTTGTCTTACAATCTCAGAAAATAAACAAAGAGCAGAAAATGGGTGTGAAATATTGTTCAATTATATTTAGTATGATACCCACCCAATGTTCATGGAAAGTAAAGACATGTGTCCAAAATTTTATGAGTAGGAACATTTTGAAATTCATAAATACGATATAATTGTGATGACATGAAATCACAAACAAACCAAAAAATAAAATAAACTTCTTATTATTTCCCGAAATTTTACACTATCACTTGCGAGGTATTCACTTAAAAAAATAGAAATCCATAATTTCGCGCTTACGATACAATGGCTAACATAGCTTGCTATAGTCAAAATGAAATTAGCTTCAATTTATTTTACAGCTTCAAAGTAATTTACAGTCGTCACAAGTTCGAAGTTAACTTATTTTGCCTATCACTAAGCAACAAAACAATTTATTTGACGAAATTTTGATATTTTGGAGAATTGAAAATTGTTTTTTTGGGTAATTTGAGAACGGCAACACTGGGTTGCATCTAGTTACATGCCAACATTCGTATAAGCTCAAATTCCCAGTAAGAAAATACTCCGCAAAAACGTATGGGTTAAAGCTGACAGCTATTAAAACTTAATTAAAGTTACTCCATGTCTCACCAAACTTTTACCAAATATAAAATATAATGCTATGTTGGTTTTATTGGTCTGTAAATAATGAATTGTTATACTAATTTGTCATATTCAAAACGGGTTTTATGTTTTCGTATAAATGTAGCCGAAAACGAAAAATATAAAAAATGTATGGAAGAGTTTCTAATTAATAAAACATACTGAAAAGTCATAACCAATGGTGACTTACTATTTGGCATATATATTTTTTCAAACATGTAACTATACAGAATGTCTGTACAAGTAACTTGGTACCTCGATCAAGTTTAAACGGGATTCAAGGGGTTGTGTAGCGCAATATATAGCTTCTCCAACCCAATTGTCAACCTCACCTTCGAGCGGCGAATCCCGCTTCACTAACAGACGAGGCTCTGGCGACCCCAAGCTCCTCATGGAACTTGGGGGTGGGGAGGGAGGGATGGCCTGAAGGTTCAATATGGCCATATAAATCGTTCCCGAGATGGTCGGGCCAGCACCTTAATGGTGCTGTGTTACCGGAGCGTATCGGATCTGTATCCGACAAAGGACCATCACATCGATAACACTCCCCAAAGCCTTCGGGGAGTAACCTAATCGCTACAACAACAACAACAACATCAAGTTTAAACCTTAATAAAAAATCTTCTATGGATGATCAATTTGTGAAACGTCAATTCTCTAAGCAAATTAAACAACATTTCTTATTGTATTCTCTGTTTAGCTGCTTTTTTTTATTTTTAAGTGATTTTGTAACACTTTTAACAATACTTGTACTTGCTTTATGTCTACATATGATTGTTTAATTTTGAGATTAAGCTAAAGGTATTTAATTTGGTGCTGTAAGCAGGTTTGTGTTGTATACGTCTATAACATATGATTGTTATATTTAATTTGGAAGGAAAATAATATATTTTAAATAAAAATAATATTTAAATAATAAAACTATTAATTAAAAAAATATGTTAAAAGAATTAAATGAAAAAAAAAAAAATAATAAAATAGACGGATTCGAACCCGCGAACGAATCCATTTAGGCGCAAATCTTATTATCTCTGCTATTGCTTCTTTTCTACAATTATAAGCAATGTTGTATTTAAGCTTTACGCCTTCTGCGCGCATTTTTCGACTGTGATGCCACGTAAGATAAAAATAATTATTAAGAAAGCATTATGGAATAACCAAGTTTTTAGTGCAACCGGGAAAAATTGTTAAAAACGCTAACCGCATTTTCTTTATGGTAGGGGATAAATAATTGACCTACTACTGAGAAATTATAAAGAATAAGTGAACATTTAACTGGCATAATTTTTTTTGGAAATTCCATGTGTACAGGGTGTCTAGACAGGAAAATTGGTTTTCCTTGGAAAACTTTAAATGGTCATAAAAAATTGTCTATGGCTGACCAAATAGTGGGACCCACTGACCAATTATGACCAATTAGTGACCAATTAATTGGCATAATTTTTTTGGAAAATTTATGTATACAGGGTGTTTAAACAGGAAAATTGTTTTTCCCTTGGAAAATTTTAAATGGCCATAAAAAATTTTCTATGGCTGACCAATTAGTGGGACCCGCTGACCAATTATGACCAATTATTGACCAATTATTTGGCATACCTTTCGAATCGAAAATCCACCGATGGGGTGCTAACATCCGATAACAGGGTAACATCCGATAACAAAGAAAACTTTAAAAATTAATTAAAAAGTTCCTATGGCTGACCAATTAACGAAACCTGCTGACCAATTATGACCAATTAGTGACCAATTAATTGGCATAATTTTTTTTGGAAAATTTATGTATACAGGGTGTCTAGACAGCAAAATTGATTTTCCTTGGAAAACTTTAAATGGTCATAAAAAATTGTCTATGGCTGACCAATTAGTGGGACCCACTGACCAATTATAACCAATTAGTGACCAATTAATTGGCATAATTTTTTTTGGAAAATTTATGTATACAGGGTGTCTAGACAGCAAAATTGATTTTCCTTGGAAAACTTTAAATGGTCATAAAAAATTGTCTATGGCTGACCAAATAGTGGGACCCACTGACCAATTATGACCAATTAGTGACCAATTAATTGGCATAATTTTTTTGGAAAATTTATGTATACAGGGTGTTTAAACAGGAAAATTGTTTTTCCCTTGGAAAATTTTAAATGGCCATAAAAAATTTTCTATGGCTGACCAATTAGTGGGACCCGCTGACCAATTATGACCAATTATTGACCAATTATTTGGCATACCTTTCGAATCGAAAATCCACCGATGGGGTGCTAACATCCGATAACAGGGTAACATCCGATAACAAAGAAAACTTTAAAAATTAATTAAAAAGTTCCTATGGCTGACCAATTAACGAAACCTGCTGACCAATTATGACCAATTAGTGACCAATTAATTGGCATAATTTTTTTTGGAAAATTTATGTATACAGGGTGTCTAGACAGCAAAATTGATTTTCCTTGGAAAACTTTAAATGGTCATAAAAAATTGTCTATGGCTGACCAATTAGTGGGACCCACTGACCAATTATAACCAATTAGTGACCAATTAATTGGCATAATTTTTTTTGGAAAATTTATGTATACAGGGTGTTTAAACAGGAAAATTGTTTTTCCCTTGGAAAACTTTAAATGGCCATAAAAAATTTTCTATGGCTGACCAATTAGTGGGACCCGCTGACCAATTATGACCAATTAGTGACCAATTATTTGGCATACGTTTCGATTTGAAAATCCACCGATGGGGTGCTAACATCCGATAACACGATAACATCCGATAACAAAGAAAATTTTAAAAATTAATTAAAAAGTTCCTATGGCTGAGCAATTAACGAAACCTGCTGACCAATTATGACCAATTAGTGACCAATTAATTGGCATATTTTTTTTTGGAAAATTTATTTATACAGGGTGTCTAGACAGGAAAATTGGTTTTCCTTGGAAAACTTTAAATGGCCATAAAAAATTGTCTATGGCTGACCAATTAGTGGGACCCACTGACCAATTATGACCAATTAGTGACCAGTTATTTGGCATGCTTTTCGAATTCAAAATCCACCGATGGGGTGCTAACATCCGATAACAGGGTAACATCCGATAACAAAGAAAACTTTAAAAATTAATTAAAAAGTTCCTATGGCTGACCAATTAACGAAACCTGGTGACCAATTATGACTAATTAGTGACCAATTAATTGGCATAATTATTTTTGGAAAATTTATGTATACAGGGTGTTTAAACAGGAAAATTGTTTTTCCCTTGGAAAACTTTAAATGGCCATAAAAAATTGTCTATGGCTGACCAATTAGTGGGACCCGCTGACCAATTATGACCAATTAGTGACCAATTATTTGGCATATGTTTTGTTATAAAATTCCAGAAATGGGGTGCTAACATCCCACACCCGACCATGAAAATTTTAAAATTTCCATACAATTGTTTCTAATGCTGACCAATTACTGAAACCTGCTGACCAATTATGACCAATTAGTGACCAATTATTTGGCATATGTTTTGTTATAAAATTCCAGAAATGGGGTGCTAACATCCCAGAGCTAAATTTAACCGCAAAAACAAATTACCGAACCGGATATGACCGGTTATAATCGCTGAAAATAAGAAAAGAAAAAGGCTGAAAAGGGGACGCGCGGTACTATTCCCACCCTCAAAACCATGGCTACCGACGCTCCTAATTTTCGGTGGCCCCTTACCTGCATTACCTGTGTACCTTCTACATAATTAAGGAAGTCAGCATTCCCATTTAGTTAAATGAACTCATATTAGATTTTTGAAATAACACAATTTAAAATATACATAAATGTAGGTATATGCAAACATCGAAAAAAGAGAGAAAATACTTGAAATCTATATGAACGCAAATACAATTTTTTTTTTCTCACACATAAAATTTTATCTTTATATACTATGTACGTATATGACGCCTAGGGCGTATTCGTTTAAATATATTTAGATTGTAAGGAAGCGCACTTTTGAGAGGCATGAATTACACAGGTCTGTGAAAAAAAAATTTTTGTCAGCTGCATGAGATATTTTTACTGAATTATATGTTTTAAAGTGCGCTGATTTCAAAAGTGATGGCCATTTTTTCTATCACATAAGGATTTGTTGCAAATTCAAACACAAAAAATTGGTTAAAGTACTCCTTTATTCAAAATTTTCAAAGAATAAATATTTTTTTTATAGCAAACGAAACATTATTTTGATACGTATACTTATTCATGTTCTTTGTGAAACCTCTTCTTCTTTTCATTGATACTTTGACGAGTCCCTCCGATTTCCATCTTCAGTTTCTCGCTTAAGCAGCCAACAGTAGTCAGCAAGCATAGTGATATCCCATCGCCCTTGGTACCTTCTCTCGATATCACGGATATCCTGGTGAAATGGCTCCCCCTGCTCTTCACTGTAAGCTCCTAGGTATTCAGGAAAATAATCTATGTGAGAGTGTAAAAAATGGACTTTCAAGCTCATCTTGCAGTCTTGAGCTCCGTATGCTGCTAGCATCCGTTGCACAATGGTTTTATAGTTAGGATCCCTAGTATTTCCCAAAAACTTTCGCACTACGTCCTTGAACGATACCCAAGCTTCTTTTTCCTTCTCATTCATAGTTTCCACAAATGAAGGGTCCGTTAAAAGTTTTCTTATGTCGGGGCCGGTGAAAACTCCCTCTTTATTTATTTATTACCAATGAACAGAGATACTGCATTATACATAAAGACTTATGTGATATAATAATTTGAATATTTTTTCTGTTTTTAGGAGGTCAAAATCTGTAAGAATATTTAATCCTATGCAGTTTTTTGGTCGCAGACCTGTGTTATTGCCGTTGACGGCCAATAAGGATTGAACTTTTTACACTAGGGTTCATGATTATCGAAACGTTAATATTTACGGCATACCAAACTTGAAAATTTCGGATTATTAAATTTAAAATGAAAGATATGTGTATATTTAGCTTTAAAGAGTAGACATGCAAATTTGTATGTTACATACCCATAATTGAAATATAAAAGCTGAATATATTATTTAAACGGTGCCCGACTATTTTCTTTTGCCCGTATTGAAAATTAGTACATTCATACGTACATAGGTATATTGGAGTTTTCTTTATTTTTCAACTTAGCAAGTAAATATACTATATATTTTAGATAATTAATTTAGAAAGTTCGGTCTGTATCTCCCGACGGTATAGCGCCTGGTATTTGTTCATTCTTTCTATATATTTTAATTCTTAAATGAAAACCTAATTTACCCAATATGCCTAAATATAAATGTAAAGTCTAATTGCGGACGTTAAAATATTACGTCAAACGTTAAGAGTTTATTGGTCAATTCTAATCTGCATATGTATCAGGATGTTTGAAGAAAGAACGTATAACTAAGTATATTCATTTAAGATAACTGATATACGGGAGCGACAAAATAAAATAAACTAAAGTACAATAAAATAAACTAAATTCAAATAGACTAAATAAAACTAAATAAAATAAAATAAAACTAAATAAAATAAAAGAATAAAAAAGAAAATAAAATAAAATAAAATAAACCATAATAGAATAGACTAAAATCAAATAAGATAACCTAAAGTAAAATAGACTAAAATAAAATAAAGTAAAGTACAACCAATTTTTTTTCTCTAAATATATATATCCCATACTTAATTACATCTAGGGCTTTCTGCCAATTTTACAAACTAAAACTCTTTTTGTTAAACGAATTATGTAATGCAGCAGATTCTCGTACATTTAGTAATATATACAACTTAAGGTTTTTTTTATGCAGGGTTTTTCTTAGGATATTTCTAATAAGTCTTAGTATAGTTATATTGTTAATTGCAACTAAGTTTTCATAATGAATTTTGAATAAACTTGTAAATTAAATGGGAATGCTGACTTCCTTATTTATGTAGAAAGCACACAGGTAACACAGGTTAGGGGCCAACGAAATATAGGTGCGTCGGTGGCCGGGGTTTTTGATGGTGGGGTTAAGCACTGGGCGTCGCAACAACACCCGCGGCGCACCCAAATATATTCGGCCTTTTCTTCTTTTTTTTAACTTTTAGCGTTTTTTTATTTTGATCCAGCGTTTGGTAACCGGTTATTTCCGGTTCGGTTAATTTTTTTTCCGTTTGATTTGTTTTGTTTGAATACGAAATTGAATTTAACGGTCTGTCCATGACATCCGGCTCGGCCGTATATTGTTTTAGTTTGAATTATAGCATTTGGAGTCGGCTCTGCGCATTTGACAGTTGGTTTTGAAAGGAATGATATGACCCTTTTTTCTATTTATGGCGCAGGGCGGCATGATTGGTAAGAACCCCGCCCATCCGACATGACTAGCTACAGAGCACCACGAGATCATGCCGACTGCCTTCCTTGCTGCTCCGTCGAAAATGCGATTCCATAACAGATGGCGCACAACGTGGGTCCTGAAGCGCTGATCGCGATGGTCAGTCCGGGGCAACTGGTGAAGTTGACCATCCCATAAGTCCCAGGTGGCAGCCGCAGGAGCAGCCACCTGCATTGCGATGGGATGGTTGGAAGGATCAGGTTGGCCGGAATGGTCATCGCGGGCAGTAGCTGAAGGTGCCATGTGACTGCACGTCAAGTCCTCCGAATTTTTCATTTCACCCGGTGAGGCAGTGCTGCACGCACTTAGTTTTTTTGTAGATTTAGGGGTTTTAGAGTTCTCCGGTTGTTGTCCGTTAGTCGGCTTAGGTAAATCTATGTCCGCTAATTGGACCTTAAACATTTTTTTTTATTTAGATTTTCAAGTTTTTTTTTTGTTAGCCGAATATTTGTGTCTGTTAGTATGAATGGTGTGTGTGTGTGTGTTATAAGGTCCCCAGCTTATCCCACGTCTCAGGTCGTATCCTCGAATACCACCTGGATTGCGATGGGTTGAGCTGGGATTCAAAGAGGCACCCTTTCCAGTCCCGCAAGTCTGGGGAGCGGATTTTTAAACCGCTCCTTTCATTGCGGTGGAGGCAGGAGGGGTGTCCAGTTTGAAAGGGTAGAGTGGTCCCAGCACCCCAGCAAGTCCCAGAGGTGGGTCCCCTGAGCGCACTCCTGCGTTGCGGCTGGGTGTGTTTGAACTAGCCCTAGTGGTCCCCAACCAGTCTCAGAGGTAAGTTCCTAAGACCACCTCTGCATTGCGGTTGGGAGCACTGGGGACGAGCGACTGAAGTTTTTTTCTGTGTTAAAATTTTTTTGCCTGGTACCTGTGCCTTTTAATGATGGGATGTCAGCATTCCCATCAACGAATAAAAGTATTTTTTCCAAACACATACCCGTTTATTATTGAATATATTACACGTATATATATATCAAACTAATACATTTACTTTTCAGTATTTTGTGTTTTTTTTTTTTTTTTTTTTTTGATAATTCGATACGAATATCGAATTATACTTAATTTTTTATCTCGCGAAAAAAATTTTTTTTTTTTTGATAAATACTTTTTGTTATTTTTTTTATTTTCAAGAACCAATCGTCGGTAATATAGGATGTACTGGGTGTGAATCCTAACCTTTAATAAACCCAACTGCCTTAAGTCTTCCTTTAGATAGAAGTTTGTTTTTAACACTACTACTCGGATTCAACAATTTACTTGCAATTTTTTTATTATAATGTTGCATGTTGCATCGTTTGGGCGAATGGCCACCAGGAACACTCCGTTCTGGAGTGGAGGCAATTTTAGAGGTAACCAGTACCGGGGTAGCAATAATAGGGGGGCGTTATCAAGGGCTAAGCGTCCCCTGGTGATGCATTCACCTGTAGGTAGACGCGATGGAGATCCAGCGGGGCGAATGCAAGTCCGAGCCAAAATGACCGGAATGAGAAAATGACGAGGCAGGCAAGCACTAACAATCTTAACGGGCCCCTAATAAATACCCATAATATCTCGGGTCTAATGACTAATGTGTCGACACACGCACAAGGCGGAGCTAGTGTGCTACCAGTAAATCATGGGAATTTTGAAGGAACTGCAAGCGATAGGGCGCATACCCAGGGATCCGTGCCGAAGCCCCTCGTGAAGACTCGTGGGTGAATGTACTGCACCAGTTATTTAGGGCTTCGCAGGAGGAAATGCGAAGGGAAATAGGAACAAGCAGGAAGAACTTGGACCAGCTCAACGCAGCTCTCTAGTCTGCTCAGCAATCGATAAATTTTAATCGCATCGTGAATCGAGCGGAACGAAGCCCAACTCCGGCGGTCGTAAACCCCACGAACCCTGCTTCGAGCAGCATAGTGGTAAAACCCCAGGAGTGGAAAATATCATTCGATGGTACTGGGAGCGTCGCGGATTTCCTGTGGTGTGGTAATGGTTGTTTACGAAACAGAACCCAAACGCACCTAATCACTTTTTATGCTACTCCCTAAAACGAGAATTTGGTACCTTGAAAAGCGATCATGAGATCACGATGGAGATCTCAATGCGCAAACCTTTATGGGCGGGTGACGGAGTGGTACTGGTTGTTTACGAAACAGAACCCGAACGCAACTTATCACTTTTTATGCTAATCACTAAAACGAGAATTTGGTACCTTGAAAATCGATATGAGATCACGATGGAGATCTCAATGCGCAAACAGAAAATGAATGAATCATATGACGTCTTCCACACTGATATGATAGGACTTAATGCGCGGTTGAGGGAGCCTATGGCAGAGACCGTACTGATTGACATAATAAAACGAAACGTCAACAGCAGTTTGAAAGTGATGCTCTTTAACCCGGATGTGAGAAATCTACATGACCTCCGCGATATGGCACGAAGAGGTGAGTAAGTGCTGAATGAAAGTAGGAGCATTACAACGGTTTTTCATGGTCGTCACGTTAACGAGAATCGCACAATAACACCGGACATAAGGAACGAGTATGAAGACTGCGAAGTAGACCCGCTGATTGGGGCATTGGACTTCAGGAGGTCAAGGAAACTGGACTATTCAGGCATCCAGTGCTGGAATTGCCAAAGCATGGGGTATTCATACATCTATTTGGAAGAGCCCATTAAAAACCCGCTTTGTTTCAAGTGTGGTCTAAAGGGAGTCCGCACTCCGAAATGTGCTGGGGATCATCGTCGGCAGGGAAACCAGAATCCGAGCGAGAAGAAAGAGGGCGTAACTCGTTCGGTATCATAGCCCCCACCTCAGCAAGTGCTCGAGTCGTCTCGTTCGCTGAACCAGTTAGTAGAGCCTTCACAAGTGGTGAGTTCCCAAATATTAGTAGCACTCCTACGCAGGAACCTCCGAAGGTCATAGTAACGTTCCCTGATAGTACAGATTATTCAGCCGGATCAGACTCAGATAGCCCAACCTCGTCATATTTAGTTTCCGAGCCAATAAAAATTTTGAAGTCGCCTGGTAGTGATGTTGCCTGCCAGACTTCGTTTCGATCAGTCTCGAACAAAGAGAGCATAATTACGAGCTAGTAATATCAAATATTTTTGATAACCAATCCAGTTTCGCTGTGTCCGAAAATATTTTGAAATGCCGTAAAAGATATACCAACCGTGTAAAAGAGCGGAACCTCCTCCAGAGCACCAAGATTCTCCTTACAGAGGATGAAATACCTCCAGAAAGAGTAAAGATAAAAACTAATTTTGTGGTAGGCCTGCTGGACTCTGGAGCTAACGTCTCTATACTAAGGAAGGATTGTGAAGAATTCTTAGAAGCAAATAGTCTGAAGTATCACCCACTGCAGGCATTCGTATACACAGCGGATGGTAACAAACAGAAAATATTAGGTTCGATTTCGTTACCAGTGACTTTCTAAAATACCACCAAACTATTCCTTTTTATCTTGTTCCTTTGCTCCTGATATATCTCCAAGTGTAGCGTGTTTAGAAGTTAGCGAAGAAAAAGAACAAGAACATAATTTCCATGACTTGACAACAAAGCAGAAGGCCGAATTGCAGAAAGTAATAGAGATGTTTCCGGCATTTGAAAAGTTAGGCCTGGGGCAAACACAGCTGGTCGAACACCATATCGATACGGGCGACGCGGTTCCGATCAAAAGCAAGCACTTCCGTCTTTCGCCACAAAGGCAAGCCGAAGCTTTTAAGGAAATAGACAGGTTGCTTAAAATTGGAGTGATCGAGGAATCGAACTCGCCGTGGTGTAGCCCTGTCACGAAGAAGGACTCGTACTCATTGCCGCATATCAACGGTCTGTTGAGTAGACTAAAGGACACGCATTATATCAGCGGCATTGATCTAAAGGACGCCTTTTTCCAAATCAAATTGACGGAATCATCCAAGGAGAAGACAGCATTCGCAGTTCCGGGGAAACCTCTGTATCACTTCAAAGTGATGCCGTTTGGCCTATGCAGTGGATCGCAGACAATGAGCAGACTCATGGATAAGGTAATTCCATCGCGCTTGAGGGAGAATGTTTTCATTTACTTGGCGAATTTCGACGATCACATGCTCCTGCTAGCGGAAGTAGCGAAGTGTTTGAAGGATGCCGGTCTTACCATCAACGTAAAAAAGAGTAATTTTTGCCAGAAAGAGATTCGATACTTAGGATACCTGATGGGTCTATGAAATAACTCCCACGAAATAATTCCCACTTTTAAAAACGAAATAAGTCCCACCAAAAATTGCTATTTTAAAGTGGGAGTTATTTCGTTTTTAAAAGTAGGACTTATTTCGTGGGAGTTATTTCGTTACGCGTTTTTATAGGTGGGACTTGTTTCGTTTTGAATGGGAATAAATTCGTTTTGTAAAGTGGGAGTTATTTCATACCCCTAAATGCCGTTATTTGATGCTCTTCACGTTGTTTCTCATTGAATTTCATAATGTTCTTTTTGTTGCTTTTTAAAAAAAAATTTATTGTATTGTAGAATATGCTTTCGGAAAGTTCTGTTATTTCTTGCTCTTTACGAAATGAATGGTATTGTTTCAAATTTGTTGTTAAGTGTGCTAGTTTACAAGACCTTGTCATTATATTGATTAGTTAAGTTTGTGAATTTCAATAGTGAACATGAGTGTGACATACGAAATAATTGCAGGGAAGAGGAGTAACAGCAAGCTTCTTTAAATTTTTTTTGAGAAACAATTATATATTAAAAAGTGCACTAAATTAGAAAAACATTTTTATGTTTGTTATGTAAAGAATTGTCCATCACGAATAATGTTATTTGGCAGCGAGTGCATTAAAGCAAAAAATTATAAAGGGCACAATCACGATAATCAAGAGGCTCTGTACAAAGAGCTAAAATTTTTAAATAATGTAAAAACAAAATGCGCACGTCTTAATGAAAAGCCAACTGAAAAAAATTGCGCTGGAAGTATTCGCAATATTTTTGTGAATACTAGCATGGAGTAAGTACCACCCACATGATAATTATTATTTATTAAGTAAGTACTTAATAAAGTCTTTGCATAAATCAAAACGAAAGCAAAAATATTGTCTTTAATAAAATACAGTGGAGTTTGCAGTATATTGCGAAAAAAAATTTTAAAAATTCTCCCAAAACAGCAGAAGTGCAGGAAGTTTTCCAAGACGCAGCAGTTTATGATAAATTCGGTTATTCCAAATTAAATGGAAATAAACAATAGCAGTTTTTCAACATATGCTACCAAGAAGAAGACTTTGCATATTGCGTTTTTTGTTCCGAAAGAACTGTTGAACTGATGAAAGAATGTATTCCTGTTAATTCGAAAAGAAACATTTTAATTGATGGTACTTTTTCTGTACTTCCTTTAGGAAGCTTTAAACAACTATTAATCTTACATTGTGAATACTTTGGTTCGGTATTTAATTTCATTCATAACTGTATATGATTTATATTATGTATACATATGTATATATTTATTATTTTTTCTATTTTAGGTATTCCCCTTTCTTTTCGTACTGATGACCAAAAAGTCTCTAAAAGCATATCAGCATTTATTTAGTTATATACAAAGGAGCACTATTGATTTGTCACAAGCAACTTTTATAACAGATTATGAAACAGGATTCAGAAGCGCAATTGAAAAAAGTTTCCCTGATTCAAAAATGTTTGGTTGCTGGTTCCATTATTGCCAGGCATTGCGTCGATTCATAACCATGAAGGACAAAAGGCTCGCTCAATATATTCGGCAAAATAAAGAAGCGTCTAGAATTTATCACAAATTTCTATCTCTTCCATTATTACCTGGAATGCACATTTCGGATAGCTTCCAAATACTAACCGAAGATTTAGGAAAATTGAACGCTTTAGATAGATTCAAATCATTTATAAAATATTTTGAGAATCAATGGATGCAAAAGGTACAATATTCCCTTTTACAGAATATTTACAAAAAGATGTTATGATTTCATTATTACAGATCGGTCCACATAACTTTTCAGTTTTCGATTCTGAAATCCGCACTACGTCTGCAATAGAAGCTTACTTACAATGGCGTCATAGGAAAAAGCATTCCAAAGAAGGCTACTTTTTTTCAAATTTGTAGCATTTTTACAGATGCAAGAATTTCAAAAGTAAGAAAATTTGAACTATTGCTGAATACCAATGGTAGTGTGGGAAAAAAGCGTATTAAAAAGTCCTGTGTTTTGAAAGCAGATATGATTTCGAAATTCAAGAATGATCTCTTACAAGGTTCTATAACTCCTTCAAAATTCCTTGACCAACTGGTGTTATCAAAAAATAATTTAATTATACAAATGGAGCCTGATGAAGATCTTTTTGAAGAATTATCATATTTGGAAGAGGACATTGAAGACGAGTCGTTAAACCATATTGAAACCAACCAGAATACAATTAATAATAATATGTGTGTGGTTTGTTTCATAAAGCAGCCAAATATCTTATTTTTTCCTTGTAAGCACTTGAAAATTTGCAGTGAATGCTGTCTTACAATGCAAACTCACAAAATTGATCAAACCAGTAAACTAGTATGTCCATACTGTCGTGCAGAAGTTCATGAAACCCTTCAAATATTTATCTGATAAATAAATGATTTTTTTTATGGAGGGGTGCGATAGAGCCGTGAAATATAAGGCCATTATGGCTTTATTTCTCATTTTTTTCTTATGCAAAAAGTTATATATTGGACATTTCGTAAAAGGGACAACCATAATTTTTTGTCCTTATCTCTCATGGCTCTCCTTTTTTTGTTATAAACTACTTTATACTTACTATAATAAAAAAAACTTTAAAGAAATGTGTACAAATTGGTACCGAACGTAACTACTGGAAAAACAGTATTAAAAAAAATTGTTGATGAATTACGTATGTATGTGTTTTATTATATTTTTAGTAGGAATTTGGAATTCGTGTTCCATGTTTTCTAATATCACATTTACAAAATACAACTAATCCCCATGCCACGTTAAAACTACAATACCGTCTACCATGCACTGGATCTTCAAGCCATTTATAAAGGTCGATAATTTTAATCTGATGGTCCTTCCGAAACGGTTTCCATCTTAATAATAAGAACAATTGATCTGTACTTAATCCATTTACGAACCCAAACGTTGTTACTAGTAGGCGTTCTCTATAAGTTCCTTGACCGAAAAAAGAATTAATAATAAATTCTGGAACTCTATCAAATTCGTAATATCCATTCCATTAAGAAGCCTTCTGCAAGCTTGCATACGATTTTTCTTTGTTATTTCTCTGCTTTGATTATTCATATTATTCGACGTGTGTTTTTTTTCGAAGAGCCAAATACTACTTATTTGAAATCGCATTAAACAGTGAAAAAGTGGGACTTATTTCGTTTATGAAAGTGGGACTTATTTCATTTAAGAAATATATTATTCAAGGGGGAGTTATTTCATTTTGAGTGGGAGTTATTTCATTTCAAGTAAATTTTTAAATCATTTCATTTTGGTGGGACTTATTTCGTTTTCAAAAGTGGAACTTATTTCGTGGGAGTTATTTGATTTTTTTAAGCAATTTTTGGTGGGACTTATTTCGTGGGAGTTGGTGTTTAAAGGTAGGCCCAGAGAAAATAGAAGCCGTTAAGAATTTCCCAATTCCGAAATCTCCTCGTCAGGTGCGTAGGTTCGTTGGTATGACAAATTGGTATAGAGTGTTCATCACGAATTTCGCTGACCTAGTAGGTCCCCTAACGGATTGTCTTCGAAAATCAACAGGACTATTCAAACTTACATCTGAAGCGATAGAGGCCTTCGAAAAACTTAAAGTAGCTTTGAGTTCCGATCCTGTCTTCACCTAAACCGATTTCTCCAAAGAGTTTGTAATTCAATGCGATGCTTCTAAAATAGGTGTTGGCGGGGTGTTATTCCAGGTCGATGATGACGAAGCTGAGCATCCGATAGCGTTTGTTTCAAAGAAGTTGAATAATGCTCAACACAATTATACAACCGAGCTGGAATGTATCACCGCCATATCGCCGAATGTAAAGCAAAATTATCAGGTTCTAAGTTTTTCAGTTCATTGGTTGCTAACTGTGGGTTCTGGATGATTATGAACCTACGTTAAATACACCTTTTGGTCGATTTCGTTTTTTCGGACTTCCCTTTGGCATTAATTCAGCACCTGAAATATTTCATTCACAAATGGTGAAGCTCTTTGGAGATAGAAACGGTCTTATAATTTATATTGACGATTTTTTAATATATTGTAACGAATTTACTAACGAATTTGCTGCAATTCCCTTATTTGCAATTTTCTCCCAACGTTCGTATCGCTAAACTGTTGAATAAATAACTCCAATATTGAATAATGGAAAAATGGCCTTTATTAAAGTACTTCACAATAACACTTATACTTTGCAACTAGTTGGCTTAATAACCAAACTGATAGCTTAAATGAAACTGACTTTCAAAATAATACCGCTATGGCTCGCTAGATAGCGTCTTAATCGAAACTGCTTGATAGCTCAAATCAAACTGTATTCCAGCGCCTCTACATTTGCTGCCTTTTATACTCTCTGATTTTAAAGTTCGCAACTTCTAGGCGCTTCCATTTCCAGAATCTACTATTTGCCATCAGCTCTCAAACTTCTCAGCTGTAACTACAATTGCACGATTTTATAGCTTCTCTCATTGCATACTTTCAGGAGTATTTCAGATATATGCATGTGTTTGTGCATTGATTCTCCTCATTATCCTGGATCGTTCCCTCGCACTCTGTTGCTTGGCCAATGAACTACTTCGTAGAGCTTGCGCTTGACGGATTGGCTTCGCATAATCAGTATCGTTCCCACGTTTCATAACAGTAGTGCGTTCCGGCTTGAAACTACCCTCGCATTCTTTCTCGAAAATTCGTTGCTTCGTTTTCCTGCATCTTTTAGGTTTTGTCAATGCCAGTGTTTCTTTCGCAGGTACTTTTGATTTTGCTTTATTTGGCCCATTCGACCTATTAACCTTTGCCTTTGACTTCCGTGGTTTTTGTCAGGTCTTCTCCACCAGTACTCGATTACTACTGAATCCTTTCTGCAAACTGAAGTTAAGTGGTATATCCTGGTTCTCATAGCGCATCACCGTTCTCTGCATATCGATCTTGATGTCATGGTCAACCAAGAAGTCCGCTCCCAATATGACTTCTTCAACGATCTTCGCCACAACGAATTTGTGTAGAACCGTGACCTTTCTAATCAAGACTTCACATATCACTTCTCCTGAACTTGGTTATACTCGCCAGTGACCGAACGCAACCTTGCTCCAGGTAACGGTTTTATTCTCCTGTTGACCAAGTCAGATCGGATCAAGGAATGAGATGCGCCCGTATCTACAGTCAGTACACGATCTTTACCATCCACATTCCCACTGACGGTAAGACTGCTCGATTTTCTACCAATTTGCAACACAGATATCACAGGGCATTCAATAGCTGGATCTAGCTCTCGATCTCTACCTCTTACTCGCTCTTGTTCATCTCCACCAGCTTTGCGTTTACGGCCACCCACATTGTTGAAACTATTAGGACCAAGATCGCAATGACGTGCAATGTGACCGGACTTCCCGCATTTGAAGAATTTGATAACTTTTTCACTCCGCTTTTGCGATCCTTTCAGCGCCTCCAATATTGCGTCTACCCACTCTGGCCTTTCTACTTCTACGGCGTGCTTTGAAAACTGGCTTTGTTTCGACGTCCCGTATGCCATTTATAAAGCTCTGAATCTTTACCCTTTCAGTGTATTCCACGGGTGCGTCCGCATTCGCTAAATGTGCTAGCCTTTCAATATCCGACGCAAATTCTTGCAATGTTTCACCAGGCCTCTGGAAGCAGTTCAGCAACTCCATTTGGTATATCTGTCTCCTATGCTCAGTTCCGTATCGTCTCTCTAGAGCGCTCATCAATGATTCATAATAGTTCCGTTCGCCCTCTGGAATGGTTTGTAAAATCTCAGCTGCAGGCCCTTTCAACGCCATGAACAGTGCAGCAACTTTATATTCAGCCTTCCAGTTGTTCACTGCTGCGGTCTTCTCAAACTGTAGCTTAAATACCTGGAAAGGAACAGAACCGTCAAAGGATGGTGTTTTTACCTTTGGATTACTCGCTGAAGCAGCTGGGCGATTCATTTGCAACTCCTGTATACGACCTCTCAAAGCTTCTATCTCGGCATCAATTTTGTCCTCGAGCTGCACAATTTTTGTATCCTGTGCTTCCAGCTTTGATGTTACCCTTATCTCCTGTGCCTCCAGCTGCGAGGATATGCGGGCCTCCTGTGCTTTCAACTGCTCAGCCAACTGAGATTTCATATATGTCTTTTGCTCTTTCAGTTGAGTTTCCATCTTGGATGTAATCCGTGTCGACATTTCTGACATACGCGTTTCTTGTGCTTCAATATTCGATGTAATATGTGTCGACATTTTTGACATACGCGTTTCTTGTGCTTCAATGTTCCATTTTATACGATTGATACTGTCGATGTTTGAGCAGATATTGCAGCCAAAATCTTGTTCAACTCTGTGCTCGTAGCTGTCCGCGATGTTTCTTTTTTTTCTCCAATTTTTGTTGTTGTCTCGTCCCCATCAGGATAAAAGACATACTCGTCCAATTCTTTCTGCTTCCATTGCCTCTCGTAGTCGTGCCTGAAGTTCGAGTTTAATGCCGGTTGTGTTCAATCCACGGTTCTACAACTCCTTCTTCAGTTGCTGGATCTTCAATTCACTGAATTTTGCCATGTCCTTGTTGTCCTCTGGAATTTATTCAACAATCCCACTTCTGACACCAATTGTAACGAATTTACTGCAATTCCCCTTATTTGCAATTTTCCGCCAACGTTCGTATCGCTAAACTGTTGAATAAATAACTCCAATATTGAATAATGGTAAAATGGCCTTTATTAAAGCACTTCACAATAACACTTATACTTTGCAACTAGTTGGCTTAATAACCAAACTGATAGCTTAAATGAAACTGACTTTCAAAATAATACTGCTATGGCTCGCTAGATAGCGTCTTAATCGAAACTGCTTGATAGCTCAAATCAAACTGAATTCCAGCGCCTCTACATTTGCTGCCTTTTATACTCTCTGATTTCAACGTTCGCATCTTCTAGGCGCTTCCATTTCCAGAATCTGCTGTTTGCCATCAGCTCTCAAACTTCTCAGCTGTAACTACAATTGCACGATTTTATAGCTTCTCTCATTGCATACTTTCAGGAGTATCTAGATATATGCATGTGTTTGTGCATTGATTCTCCGCTGCTCGTATACGTACATGGTACATATGTGTAGACGCAATTATTGTTTCGTTTATGTAGATACATAATGATCGAATTATTGATGTGAATTCACGTCACTGCTTAGCATCGGCTTAGAGATAACAGCACCCTTAGTTTTGCTAATATTCGTAACAATATGCTTCCACTCTTGAGGAACATAACGCAATTTTAACTAACGTTCTAGGGAGAGCAAGATGCGTGGGTGTAAAATTTAATAAACAAAAGTAAAAAATTTGTCAAGACAAAACAAAATTTAACAAGTAAGGAAGGTTAAGTTCGGGTGTAACCGAACATTACATACTCAGTTAAGAGCTATGGTGGCAACATAAGGGAAAATAACCATGTAGGAAAATGAACTGAGGGTAACCCTGGAATGTGTTTGTATGACATGGTTATCAAAAAAAAGGCATTAAAGAGTATTTTATGAGGGAGTGGGCCATAGTTCTATAGGTGGACGCCATTTAGGGATATAGCCATAAAGGTGGATCAGGGTTGACTCTAGAATGCGTTTGTACGTTATGGGTATCAAATGAAAGGTGCTAATGAGTATTTTAAAAGGGAGTAATCCTTAGTTTCATAGGTGGACGCCGTTTCGAGATATCGCCACAAAGGTGGACCAGGGGTGACCCTAGAATTTGTTTGTACAATATGGGCATCAAACGAAAGGTGTTAATGAGAGTTTTAAAAGGGAGTGGTGGTTGTTGTATAGGTGGTCGTATTTTCGAGATATCGCCATAAAGGTGGACCAGGGGTGACTCTAGAATGTGTTTGTACGATATGGGTATCAAATTAAAGGTATTAATGAGGGTTTTGAAAGGGAGTAATCCTTAGTTCCATAGGTGGACGCCGTTTCGAGATATCGCCATAAAGGTGGGCCAGGGGTGACCCTAGAATTTGTTTGTAAAATATGGACATCAAACGAAAGGTGTTAATGAGAGTTTTAAAAGGGAGTGGTGGTTGTTATATAGGTGGTCGTATTTTCGAGATATCGCCATAAAGGTGGACCAGGGGTGACCCTAGAATTTGTTTGTACAATATGGGTATCAAACGAAAGGTGTTAATAAGTATTTTAAAAGGGAGTGGGCCTTAGTTCTATAGGTGGACGCTGTTTCGAAATATCGCCATAAAGGTGGACCATTGGTGACTCTAGAATGTGTTTGTACGATATGGGTATCAAATTAAAGGTATTAATGAGGGTTTTGAAAGGGAGTGGTGGTTTTTGTATAGGTGGACGCCATTTCGAGATATCGCCATAAAGGTGGACCAGGGGTGACCCTCGAATTTGTTTGTACAATATGGATATCAAAAGAAAGGTGTTAATGAGTATTTTAAAAGTGAGTAATCCTTAGTTCCATAGGCGGACGCCGTTTCGAGATATCGCCATAAAGGTGGACCAGGGGTGACCCTAGAATTTGTTTGTACAATATGGGCATCAAACGAAAGGTGCTAATGTGTATTTTAAAAGGGAGTGGGCCTTAGTTCTATAGGTGGACGCCGTTTCGAAATATCGCCATAAAGGTGGACCAGGGGTGACTCTAGAATGTGTTTGTACGATATGGGTATCAAAATAAAGGTGTTAATGAGTATTTTAAAAGGGAGGAATCCTTAGTTCCATAGGTGGACGCCGTTTCGAGATATCGCCATAAAGGTGGAGCAGGGGTGGCCCTAGAATTTGTTTGTACAATACGAGTATCAAAATAAAGGTGTTAATGAGTATTTTAAAAGGGAGTAATCCTTAGTTCCATAAGTGGACGCCGTTTCGAGATATCGTCATAAAGGGGGGCCAGGGGTGACTCTAGAATTCGTTTGTGTAATATGGGTATCAAACGAAAGGAGTTAATGAGTATTTTAAAAGGGAGTGGGCCTTAGTTCTATAGGTGGACGCCTTTTCGAGGTATCGCAATAAAGGTGGACCAGGGGGACTCTAGACTTTGTTTGTACGATATGGGTATCAAATGAAAGGTGCTAATGAGTATTTTTAAAAGGGAGAGGGCCTTCGTTCTATAGGTGTTCGCCTTTTCGAGATATCGCCATAAAGGTGGACCAGGGGTGACTTTAGAATATGTTTGTACGATATGGGTATCAAATGAAAGGTGTTAATGAGTATTTTAAAAGGGCGTGGGGCTTAGTTCTATAGGTGGACGCCTTTTCGAGATATCGCCATAAAGGTGGACCAGGGGTGACTCTAGAATGAGTTTGTACGATATAGGTATCAAATTAAAGGTATTAATGAGAGTTTTAAAAGGGAGTGGTGTGAAGGCGTTTTCCAGATATCGACCAAAATGTAGACCAGGGTGACCCAGAACATCATCTGTTGGATACCGCTAATTTATTTATATATGTAATACCTGCCAAGATTTTAAGGGTTTTTTATTTCGCCCTGCAGAACTTTTTCATTTTCTTCTACTTAATATGGTAGGTGTCACAACCATTTTATAAAGTTTTTTCTTAAGTTATATTTCGCGTCAATAAAACAATCCAATTACCTTACCATGTTTCATTCCTTTTTTCGTATTTGGTATAGAATTATGGCATTTTTTTCTTTTTTCGTAATTTTCGATATCGAAAAAGTGGGCGTGGTCATAGTCGGATTTCGTTCATTTTTCATACCAAGATAAAGTGAGTTCAAGTAAGCACGTGAACTAAGTTCATTAAAGATATGTCAATTTTTGCTCAAGTTATCGTGTTAACGGCCATGCGGAAGGACTGACGGACGACTGTGTATAAAAACTGGGCGTGGCATCAACCGCTTTCGCCCATTTTAACAGGAAACAGTTAACGTCATAAAATCTATGCCCCTACCAAATTTCAAAAGGATTGGTTAATTTTTGTTCGACTTATGGCGTTAAAAGTATCCTAGACAAATTAAATGAAAAAGGGCGGAGCCACGCCCATTTTTAAATTTTCTTTTATTTTTGTATTTTGTTGCACCATATCATTACTGGAGTTGAATGTTGACATAATTTACTTATATACTGTAAAGATATTAAATTTTTTGTAAAAATTTTACTTTAAAAAAATTTTTTTTTTAAAAGTGTGCGTGATCCTTCTCCGATTTTGCTAATTTTTATTAAGCGTACATATAGTAATAGGAGTAACGTTCCTGCCAAATTTCATCATGATATCTTCAACGACTGCCAAATTACAGCTTGCAGAACTTTTAAGTTACCTTCTTTTAAAAGTGGGCGGTGCCACGCCCATTGTCCAAAATTTTACTAATTTTCTATTCTGCGTCATAAGTTCAACTCATCTACCAAGTTTCGTCGCTTTGGCTTTCTTTTGTAATGAATTATCGCACTTTTTCTGTTTTTCGAAATTTTCGATATCGAAAAAGTGGGCGTGGTTATAGTCCGATATCGTTCATTTTAAATAGCGATCTGAGATGAGTGCTCAGGAACCTACATACCAAATTTCATCAAGATACCTCAAAATTTACTCTAGTTATCGTGTTAACGGACGGACGGACGGACATGGCTCAATCAAATTTTTTTTCGATCCTGATTATTTTGATATATGGGAGTCTATATCTATCTCGATTCCTTTGTATATGTACAACCAACCGTTATCTAATCAAACTTAATATACTCTGTGAGCTCTGCTCAACTGAGTATAAAATTAAAAATAAATGTAAGGCGCGATAACCTCCGAAGAGATATTGGGCCGAGCTTATCTTCCAATTTGCGTCGTGCCGTCTTGATTTTCCCTACAAATTGGCCGGACGGGACCTACATGTTTTATGCCGACTCCGAACGGCATCTGCAAGGCAAAAACAAAATTGATTGGTCATATTTTCGATAAAAATGGTGTTACTGAGAAAGTAAAGTCAATTTACAAAATTCCAACACCAACCTCGGTAAGTGAATTACAGCGATTATTAGGTATGGTCAACTATTTAGGGTCTTTCATTGAAAATCTATCAACAAAAAATAAAAATTTAAGAGATTTATTGAAAAATGACGTACCATGGTATTGGGGTCCAATTCAAGAAAAGGAGTTCAATAATTTAAAAAAAAGAGTTGACAGAAGCTCCAGTCCTTGCTTACTTCGACCCAAATAAGCAACTTATACTTTCCGTTTATGCATCCAAGTATGCAGTTGGACCCACAATATTGTATGGAGAAAATCCAATTGCTTACGCATGAGCTTCATTAACTGAAAAGCAGACTAACTACGCGCAGATTGAGAAAGAACTATTTGCGATCCCATTTGGATGTACTCGCTTTCACCAGTACAACTATGGTCACAAAATTTTGGTGGAAACCGACCACAAATCGTTAGTTTCAATATTTAGAAAACCTCTTAACAAAATCCCAGCTAGGTTACAACAATTTATGCTGAGGCTACAGCCGTATGATTTTCTGATGGAGTATAAACCAGGCAAGCATTTTTTCATAGCTGATACGCTGTCAAGAGCCCCATTAAATGAGACTGCTTTGGACGAGCTAGACAAAGATTTAACGCTCCATTGTGATATGCTGATGGAAGAAGTTAATGTTTCAAGAGTTGAGCTCGATAAAATAAAGCAGTACTCAGAGTCAGACGATACATTTCAAATTTTGTATAAATATATGCGATAGGGTTGGCCAAATGAAAGAAAATTGGTAAATGAAAAAATAAAAACTTTTTAAAAAATCAAAGATGAGCTAAGCGTTGTTGATGAAATTATTTTTAAAAATAAGCAAATAGTCATACCTTATATTCTTCGAAAGGGTATTTTAAAAAAATCTACATGAGAGTCATATGGGGATTCAGAGCACTCAAAGTCTGGCGAGACAATCTATTTACTGGCCCAATTTGTATAATGATATTCATGACATGGTTGCAAATTGCGAAGCGTGCATGAAGTACCAAAACGTAAACGCTAAAGAGGACTTGTTGCCTCACGATATCGCAGAGACCCCATGGCTTAAAATTGGTTGTGACATATTTGAATTCAATAAAAAGGAATATCTATTAGTTGTCGATTATTATTCAAAATATGTTGAGATTGATTTGTTGAGTGGTGGATTTACCAGTATAGAAGTAGAGACAAAATTAAAATTCCTTTTTGCTCGACATAGCATACCACACATTTTTGTATCAGATAATGGTCCACCATTTAATTCGAAAGTCTTTTTAGAATTTTGTCGTGAGTGAAACATAGACCATCACATATCAAGCCCATATTTATTTGCCCAGGTCAAATGCTTTAGCAGAACGAACCAAACAGACTGTAAAGAAAATGTTAATAAAATGTCAAGAAAGTAAATCACATCCATATTTAGCTTTACTTATTTATCGGAATACTAAAAAGAAAATATTCGTAGTCCTGCTGAGCTATTAATGTCCAAGAAATTCAAAACTAAAATACCATCAATTCTAAAAAAATCTCAGACCCAATGTTATTGATAACAAACAATATAAAGAACCACGTAAAATCAAAAATATGCGAGCAAATAATTACTACAATAATAAAACAAAGAACTTAAAACCTGTAAATATAGGAGAGAAGAAATCCAACTTCTGTTTGGTATCCTGGAATAATTTTGAAAAATTGTAATGAACCTTGTTCATATATTATAAAAGATTCTGATGGTGTAACTTATCGTAGAAATGGGTATAATATACGCAATATTCCGGAAAATAAAAATGTTAATGAATCGGAAAAAAGTCCTGTGTTAATCGATGATAACAAAAAAGAGAATGCAAATGAAGAAAAAATTTAAAACGAAATTGTTGATGAAATTAAGAATCAAAATGAAATTCATAATACGAATGTAAACAAAAATAATGATCAATTATTTCTTCAAACTGGCTCTAGGTCAATAAATTGAAGAAGTTGTTGTTGTTTTTGTTCCAATATATTTCGATCACCAACGGAGATCGTCATCGGGGACTTCATTAATAAATAAATAAACACTTTATTTTACACAATTAATCACAGGAAAATGTATATATATGTATGTATAAACATATTAGCATTAATGCAAACATACATACATGAGTTCAGATGTTAGGTGGGCAACGTCAGTTCGAGATGCTGTTGTTGAACTGATTTTCGCGAGTCAAGAATTTGAGCGGAAATTCTTCTTTTGTTATTGGTAAACCAAACTTTGGCCCTTTTGCTAGCAGCGCCTCCACATCAGGTGGGAATTCTGTATTTGTTTTGTTTACCAACCAATGCTTGTTGTTGTTGGTTCCTAATATTTGTGCATTTCTCTCGTCTCGCAGTTTTTCAAACTTTAATTTTTGTGTTTTTTTACATTTTGTAGCTTTTTTGCGTGTAAACCGCTGTTCGCTTTCAAATAAAGCTGTGGCACGTCATCCTTTCCATATATTGGCCTAGTTTCTCCTTTGTATACATAGTTCGTTTTTCCTTTTCCTTTAGAAGTTCATGTTTAGATTTTATTAGTGTGCTTATTATTTTACTGTGAAATAAGTGTATATGTCTGTCCAGTGTGTGTTTGGTATGTTTCGGTATATAGTTATCGACGGTAAATATGTAGTCAAGTTTGGTCGTATTTTATATAAACTTAGGTATAATTTGGATTTTCTTCACTGTAATAAAAACTTAATACTAGACCGTAGCTTGGCTATCTGTAGAGATTGTGTGTTGAACCTGTTAATGCGATTTCTTATTGTGTTGTTGTAGTTGCTCTTCAGCATGGCGTAAACCATCTTCGTTGTGTGTCTAATCTTACGGCGTGCCTTCCGTATTTATAACAAATTTAGATTTTTGGCGACCTTAAAATTTAACAATTATTTCTTCAAACTGGCTCTAGGTAAATAAATTAAACAAGTTGTTGCTGTTTTTGTTCCAATATATTTCAATCTCCAACGGAGATCGTCATCGGGGACTACAATAATAAATAAATAAACACTTTATTTTACACAATTTATCACAGGTAAATATATATATAGGTATGTATAAACATATTAGCATTACTGCAAACATACATACATGAGTTCAGATGTTAGGTGGGCAGCGTCTAATCAGTTCGAGATGCTGTTGTTGAACTGATTTTCGCGAGTCAAGAATTTGAGCGGAATTCTTCTTTTGTTATTGGTAAAGTGTGTGTTTGGTATGTTTCGGTATATAGTTATCGACGGTAAATATGTAGACAAGTTTGGTCGTATTTTATATAAACTTAGGTACAATTCTGGATTTTCTTCACTGTAATAAAAACTTAATACTAGACCGTGCGCTTCCCAAGGCAGTCGGTTCTATGTACCGGAGCGACTCGGGATTTTTCCCGACCAAGGACTGTCATTTCAGTGTGAGCCCATTTAATTTGTTTCGTCCCTCCCACAAATTGTCATCCTCCCAGTAGCTCCTTGCAGCAGGACTGCTCCATATTCTCATACTCCGGGAAGGCATCGAATGCAATCCGGGTCCGCCTCCTGACCCCGGTCCTGAGAAATGGTTTTGCTGCATCTGCCGGAAAAGCATCTTTTTAGGACGGTCATACTCTGTTCAGTGTGTCTCGTGCAAGGGATGATTGCATCGGACAGGTTGTTCTGGGCTTGATCCCAAAACCCAACGTCCACGTAACTTTTATAAATCTTTTGTGGCTCTTTGCTGTTCACGCCAAGGGCGTCCCGCAGTCTACGCCTAAGTGCTCCCCACTACCTTCCAGCAGCCCTGCTGCTCAGCAAGCCACAACAAGTACCCGCTGCTGCTCGCGCCCCACGGCGCCAACAACTCAAACAGCTGATACCACTCATAACTACTACCTTCGTAGTAGAGTTGGTAGCAATGCTGAGCATCAGCCCCTGCCCCCGTCTTCTCCACCCCTCTTTTCCGGCAGCAATCGTGCAGGTCAGGGAAACAGACTCTTAGTCCCTACCTCCGTTTGCACCGTCTGCCAGCACAGAATATATAGGTTTGCGACATCCGCCCAATGCAGCTCCTGCCTTGGGTGGTGCCACTTTCCTAGATGTTCTGGTGTACGCGGCGGCAACCCCCCGACGGGTTTCATCGCGCCATGTTGCCAGGTCGCAAACCCAAATCATCCGGGTACCCCAATGCTTGCCCAAGGACGCCCAGTCCCAGGGCCACAACAGCAATTGCGTCCTGGCCTTCCACAACCCAGGCGTAGTCACCCGTCACTTACCCCCAGAGTGGCGGCGTCTCCCCTTATGCACTTCAGAAGTCTGCAGTTAAACTGTAATGTAACTCGGAAGATTACGGAGATAGTCGATTTCATGAAGTGGCACAACATCCGCATTGCTGCGATTCAAGAGACTAAACTCACAGCAAGATCTGCATTGCAGAACTGCTCTGGGTATAATGTCCACAGGAAAGACCGCGAGAGCGGAAATGGAGGCGGTCTCGCGTTTATCATACACCACTCTGTGCAATATTATATATTTGTTCCTGGCATCGACCGCAGGGACAATGTCTTAGAACGTCATGGCCTATCTGTCCGGTCAGGCGATGCAAACCTAGAAATCATCAACATCTACATCCCTCCTGCCACCTGTTGCCCCAGTGGATACCGCCCTAATATCAGGGCCTTACTCACTGGCACCAATCGCATTATCTTAGGCGATTTCAATGCCCATCATGATCTATGGCATTCAAACTTGCGGGCGGACAGTAAGGGTGAGATGTTGGCGGATCAAATAGAAGAAACGACGTTCTGCACAATAAACGGAGACGCCCCCACACGTATGGTAGGAAGCTGTCACAGCTCGCCAGATATCTCAATCGTGAGCGCAGAACTCATAAACTGCGTCAACTGGCAGCCGATGGTAACATTGGCATCCGACCACCTCCCCATACTTATTTCGCTCGAGCGTACCGCCGACTTCATCGTCACTGAAAAACGTACTTTCATAAACTTCAAAAAAGGAAAGTGGGAAGAATATAAATCCTTTACAGACAACCGCTTTGCTGCCCTCCCTATCCCGACTGATGCCCGCCAAGGGGAGCGTGCCTTCCGTAAGGTCATTGAATCCGCCTCGGCACATTTCATTCCCGCCGGGAGAATTCCCGAAATCCGGCCCCACTTCCCGGCGGAGGCCGCAAACTTAGCGAGAGAACGTGACCTTATAAGACAGCTTGATCCAGGCGACCCCCAAATAAGGGATATCAACCAACGCATCAGATTGCTTGTGGATGAACACAAGCGGGCGAAATGGGAGGAGCACCTAAGAGGTTGTAACCTCTCTACAGGTGTGGGTAAACTTTGGTCCACCGTAAATTCCCTATCGAATCCGACTAAGCACAAAGACAAAGTTTCCATCGCCTTTGGCGACAAAGTGCTGTCGGACGCGAAAAAATGCGTGAGCGCTTTCTGCCGACAATATATAATGCATCCTACGGTCGACAAAGATAGACGGAGAGCCAATAGACACGCACATAAACACCAATTCAGCGCGTCACCAATCACCATTACCGCTAAAGAGGTTGAGGACGCCATTGGTCGTGCTAAATCATCCAAAGCAGTAGGCCCAGACAGCATAGCCATGCCGATGCTTAAAAGCCTAGGGAAAGAGGGTTTCAAATTATTAGCGCATGTCTTCAACATGTCTCTTTCCACCTTTGTCATACCCGAGAAATGGAAAATGGCCAAGGTGGTCCCGCTACTAAAGCCTGGGAAACCAGCTAACATAGGTGAGTCGTATCGTCCGATATCCCTCCTATCGCTTTTTTTGCTCCCTTACTTACAAGCAAATTTGCAGCTAGCCCCTCATCAGCATGGCTTCAGAAAACTCCATAGCACTACCACCGCGCTAAATGCCATTAGCACCCAGATAAATTGCGGTTTAAATCAATACCCCCACCATAGAACAGTACTCGTAGCGTTAGACCTATCAAAAGCTTTTGATACGGTCAACCATGGCTCGTTACTGCAAGACCTGGAAGGGTCTACCCTTCCCCCATGTCTGAAAAGGTGGACCGCAAATTATCTGGGTGGTCGGAAGGCATCGGCGCAATTTAGAAACGAAACATCAAAACCAAGGAGAATTAAACAAGGGGTGCCACAGGGTGATGTCCTATCCCCACTTTTGTTTAATTTCTACATATCTAAGCTACCTTCACCACCGGAAGGAGTCACAATCGTTTCCTACGCCGATGACTGCACAATAATGGCCACAGGCCCAGGCCCAAAGATCGATGCGCTATGCAATAAAATAAACGGCTACCTCCCTGATCTCTCCAGTTTTTCGCCTCGCGAAACCTGGCATTATCACCGACTAAATCTTCCGCGACCTTATTTACAACATGGACGTCCCAAATGTCGACCATTTTGAACATCCAAGTCAATGGCACTACGCTACCGACTGTCCTACACCCCAAAATCTTGGCTGTGACGTTTGATCAGGATCTACATTTTGGTGAGCACGCAGCCGCAATTGTTCCGACAATTCAGAGCTGTAACGAAATCCTCAAATCCCTCGCTGGCAGTACTTGGGGAAAAGATAAAGAAACGCTCATGGCTACATACAAAGCAATTAGCCAGCCGATTACGTGCTACGCGTCACTATGGTCGCCAAGCCCAAAAATCACCCACTGGAAGAAACTACAGGCCTGCCATAATACTGCTCTCAGAATCGCCACGGGCTGTCTTCTTATGTCCCCAGAACACCATTTGCATAATGAGGCGAGAATACTCCCCATCAGGGAGAGAAATGAGATGCTGACCGAACAGTTCCTGTTGAATACCCAGAAACCTGGACATCCCAACAGACATCTGATTGATGAACCAGCACCGCCTAGGGGCTTAAGGAGTCATTTCCGTAAGCATTTTGAGGAAATACGGCACCTGAGAAACCAGCCGTATGAAGTGAAAAAACACAAGCAGGTCCTTGGTGAACTCCATAAACAGGCGTCAAACCTTTATGCCGGGAATTGCCCGGTAAATCCAGTACTTAAAGAAAATTATCCAAAACTCGCGGAAGAGGAACGCATACTCCCCAGGGAAACGCGTGTCACTCTTGCTCAACTTCGTTCTGGTTACTGTAACAGGTTAAACTCTTACCTATCCAGAATCAATCCCGATATACAAAATGTATGCCCCGCTTGCAATGTGTCCCCACATGACACCAACCATCTCTTCAATTGTAATGTGGAACCAACGCCTCTAACACCCCTTTCCTTATGGTCCACCCCTGTTGAAACGGCAAGTTTCCTTGGACTCCCGTTAGAGGATATTGATGACAATTTGTGATCGGTCGCGGCTATTAGGCGGGGCGAGCATTGCTACAACAACAACAGACCGTAGCCTGGCTATATTTAGGGATTGTGTGTTGAACCTGTTAATGCGATTTCCTATCGTGTTGTTGTAGTTGCTCTTCAGCATGGCGTAAACCATATTCCTTGTGTGTCTATTCTTACGGCGTGACTTCCGTATTTATAACAAATTTTGATTTTTGGCGACCTTAAAATTTAACAATTATTTCTTCAAACTGGCTCTAGGTCAATAAATTAAACAAGTCGTTGTTGTTTTTGTTCCAATATATTTCAATCTCCAACGGAGATCGTCATCGGGGTCTACAATAATAAATAAATAAACACTTTATTTTACACAATTTATCACAGGCAAATGTATATATATGTATGTATAAACATATTAGCCATTACTGCAAACATACGTACATGAGTTCAGATGTTAGGTGGGCAGCATCTAATCAGTTCGAGATGCTGTTGTTGAACTGATTTTTGCGAGTCAAGTAAGTGGCGGTAGATGTGTGCACACATTTCAGAAACCTTAGATTTGCCAAATTCATACCACAAAGACATACAATTCAAGATGGAGTTGGAAAAAGATAGCAAATTACCATTTTTAGACCCCTTGGTATGTAAAATCAGCAATAAAATTAAAGTAGACTGGTACCAAAAGCCTACATCTTCAGGACGTATTATAAACTATTTATCTAAACATCCGAAAAATATAATTTTTAATACAGCGAAAATCTTTATCCGGCGAGTATTAGATACTAGTGATTAAACTTTTCACGCTGAGAATAAAAATCGTATAGAGCACATTCTCAAGATGAACGATTTCCCATCCAGCGTAATACGCAGGTTAATAAACACGCATCATAAGGGCACTAAATCAAAAATCGAAGGTAAAAAACCCAACACATATAAATCTATTATATATATACCTGACTTATCCGAAAGATTACAATGCTCCAATATTTATGCTAAAGAAAGAATCGGAATATCACACAAACCGGCGTACACAAATCAAATATTTTTCAAGAATATGAAAAGTAAATTAGAAACGATAGAGAAAAACAATATTGTATACAAGATACCATGTGCAGGAGACGGAGATAACATTTGTGCGAAAGAATATGTTGGCACAACGAAAAATAAGTTAAAAACAAAAATATCAGGGCACCGTCCGACATCAAATGTTTGCAATCAAGCAATACACATAAAACAGCACTTGCGGCCCACTGTGCGGAGAGCGGAAATAGACCAGACTTTGACGCTGTGAGCATACTAAGCAAGAACAGCATTACAACAAACGCTCTACTTTGGAGATGCTCCACATAGTAGACACGGACGAGAACAAAAGATTGAACTACAAGAAATATTCTGAAATTTGTGCACACATCTGCCGCCACTTACTTGACTAGCGAAAATCAGTTCAACAGCGGCATCTCGAACTGATTAGACGCTGCCCGCCTAACATCTGAACTCATGGTAATATGTTTATACAAACATATATATACATTTGCCTGTGATGAATTGTGTAAAATAAAAAGCTTATTTATTTATTATTGTAGTCCCCGATGACGATCTCCGTTGGAGATCGAAATATATTGGAACAAAAACAACAACCACTTGTTTAATTTAGTGACCTAGAGCCAGTTTGAAGAGATAATTGATCATTATTTTTGTTTACATTCGTATTATGAATTTCGTTTTGATTCTTAATTTCATCAACAATTTCGTTTTCAATTTTTCTTCATTTGCATTCTCTTTTTTGTTATCATCGATTAACACAGGACTTTTTTCCGATTCATTAACATTTTTATTTTCTGGAATATTGCGTATATTATACCTATTTCTGCGATAAGTTACACCATCAGAATCTTTTATAATATATGAACAAGGTTCATTACAATTTTTCAAAATTATTCCAGGACACCAAACAGAAATTGGATTTCTTTTAAACATTGCTTTCTCTCCTATATTTACAGTCTTTAAGTTCTTTGTTTGATTATTGTAGTAATTTTTTGCTCGCATATTTTTGATTTTACGTGGTTCTTTATATTGTTTGTTATCAATAACATTGGGTCTGGGATTTTTTAGAATTGATGGTATTTTAGTTTTGAATTTCCTGGACATTAATAGCTCAGCAGGACTACGAATATTTTCGTTGGAGTATTCCGATATTAAGTAAAGCTTAATATGGATCTGATTTACTTTCTTGACATTTTATTAACATTTTCTTTACAGTCTGTTTGGTTCGTTCTGTTAAACCATTTGACCTGGGCAAATATGGGCTTGATGTGTGATGGTCTATGTTCCACTCACGACAAAATTCTGAAAAGTCTTTCGAATTAAATGGCGGACCATTATCTGATACAAAAATTTGTGGTATGCTATGTCGAACAAAAAGGAATTTTAATTTTGTCTTTACTTCTATACTGGTAAATCCACCACTCAACAAATCAATCTCAACATACTTTGAATAATAATCCACAACTAATAGATATTCCTTTGTATTGAATTCAAATATGTAAAAACCAACTTTAAGCCATGGGATCTCTGTGATATCGTGATGCAAAAAGTCCTCTTTAGCGTTTACGTTTTGATATTTCGTGCACGTTTCGCAATTTGCAACCATGTCATGAATATGATTATACAAATTAGGCCAGTAAATCGACTGTCTCGCCAGACTTTGAGTGCTCTGAATCCCCA
This sequence comes from Eurosta solidaginis, assembly GCF_040869045.1. NCBI lineage: Eukaryota > Metazoa > Arthropoda > Insecta > Diptera > Tephritidae > Eurosta > Eurosta solidaginis. The sequence continues at coordinate 174,331,419 of NC_090319.1, read as the reverse complement.
TATGACTCTCATGTAGATTTTTTAAAATACACTTTCGAAGAATATAAGGTATGACTATTTGCTTATTTTTAAAAATAATTTCATCAACAACGCTTAGCTAATCTTTGATTTTGTAAAATGTTTTTATTTTTTCATTTACCAATTTTCTTTCATTTGGCCAAACCTCTCGCATATATTTATACAAAATTTGAAATGTATCGTCTGACTTTAAGTACTGCTTTATTTTATCGAGCTCAACACATGAAACATTAACTTCTTCCATTAGCATATCACAATGGAGTGTTAAATCTTTGTCTAGCTCCTCCAAAGCAGTATCATTTAATGGGGCTCTTGACAGCGTATCAGCTATGAAAAAATGCTTGCCTGGTTTATACTCCACCAGAAAATCACACAGCTGTAGCCTCAGCATAAACTGTTTTACCCTAGCTGGGATTTTGTTAAGAGGTTTTCTAAATATTAAAACTAACGATTTGTGGTCCGTTTCCACCAAAATTCTGTGACCATAGATGTACTGGTGAAAGCGAGTACATCCAAATAGGATCGCAAATAGTTCTTTCTCAATCTGCGCGTAGTTAGTCTGCGGTTCAGTTAATGAAGCTCATGCGTAAGCAATTGGATTTTCTCCATGCAATATTGTGGCTCCAACTGCATACTTGGATGCATAAACGGAAAGTGTAAGTTGCTTATTCGGGTCGAAGTAAGCAAGGACTCGAGCTTGCGTCAACTCTTTTTTTAAATTATTGAACTCCTTTTCTTTAATTGGACCCCAATACCATGGCACGTCCTTTTTCAATAAATCTCTTAAATTTTTATTTTTTGTTGATAGATTTTCAATGAAAGACCCTAAATAGTTGACCATACCTAATAATCGCTGTAATTCACTTATCGAGGTTGGTGTTGGAATTTTGTAAATTGACTTTACTTTCTCAGTAACACCATTTTTATCGAAAATATGACCAATAAATTTTGTTTTTGCCTTGCAAATGCCGTTCGGAGTCGGCATAAAACATGTAGGTCCCGTCCGGCCAATTTGTAGGGAAAATCAAGACGCGCACGACGCAAATTGGAAGAGAAGCTCGGCCTAAAATCTCGTCGGAGGTTATCGCGCCTTACATTTATTTTTATTTTAAAATTTTGTTTTGTCTTGGCAAATTTTTGACTTTTCTTTATTAAATTTTACACCCACGCATTTTGCTCTCCCTGGAACGTTAGTTAAAATTGCCTTATGTTCCTCAACAGTGGAGGCATATATTAAAAAATCGTCAATATTATAAGACCTTTTGTATCTCCAAAGAGCTTCACCAATTGTGAATGAAATATTTCAGGTGCTGAAATAATGCCAAAGTGAAGTCGGAAAAAACGAAATCGACCAAAAGGTGTATTTAACGTATGTACATAATTTCGATGAGTTTTCATTAATTGGTATCATCCAGAAACCACAGTTAGCATCCAAAGAACTGAAAATTTTAGAGCCTGTTAATTTTGCTTTACATTCATCGATATGGCGGCGAGACATTCCAGCTCGGTTGTATAATTGTGTTGAGCATTATTCAACTTCTTTGAAACAAACGCTATCGGATGCTCAGCCCCTCATCATCGACCTGGAATAACACCCCGCCAACACCTATTTTAGAAGCATCACATTGAATTACAAACTCTTTGGAGAAATCGGGTTGGGTCAAGACAGGAGTGGAACTCAAAGCTACTTTAAGTTTTGCCGTTTGCTGTGTTTGCCCCAGGCCTAACTTTTCAAACGACGGAAACATCTCTATTACCTTCTGCAATTCGGACTTGTGCTTTGTTGTCAAGTCATGGAACTTATGTTCTTGTTCTTTTTCTTCGCTAACTTCTAAACACGCTACACTCGTAAATATATCAGGAGCGAAGGAACAAGATAAAAAGGAATAGTTTGGTGGTATTTTAGAAAGTCACTGGTAACGAAATCGAACCTAATATTTTCTGTTTGTTACCACCCGATGTGTGTACGAATGCCTGCAGTGGGTGATACTTCAGACTATTTCCTTCTGAGAATTCTTTACAATCCTTTCTTAGTATAGAGACGTTAGCTCCAGAGTCCAGTAGGCCTACCACAAAATTTTTTTCTATCTTTACTCTTACTAGAGGTCTTTCATCCTCTGTAAGGAGAATCTTGGTGGTACGTTTGGTATATCTTTTACGGCATATTTTCGGACACTGCGAAACTGGATTGGTTATCAAAAACCTTAGATCTTACTATCTCGTAATTATGCTCTCTTTGTTCGAGACTAGATGGAAACGAAGTCTGGCAGGCAACATCGCTACCAGGCGTAGGAGTGCTACTAATATTTTTCAAACGACGGAAACATCTCTATTACCTTCTGCAATTCGGACTTCTGCTTTATTGTCAAGTCATGGAACTTATGTTCTTGTTCTTTTTCTTCGCTAACTTCTAAACACGCTACACTCGTAAATATATCAGGAGCGAAGGAACAAGATAAAAAGGAATAGTTTGGTGGTATTTTAGAAAGTCACTGGTAACGAAATCGAACCTAATATTTTCTGTTTGTTACCACCCGCTGTGTGTACGAATGCCTGCAGTGGGTGATACTTCAGACTATTTCCTTCTGAGAATTCTTTACAATCCTTTCTTAGTATAGAGACGTTAGCTCCAAAGTCCAGTAGGCCTACCACAAAATTTTTTTCTATCTTTACTCTTACTAGAGGTCTTTCATCCTCTGTAAGGAGAATCTTGGTGGTACGTTTGGTATATCTTTTACGGCATATTTTCGGACACTGCGAAACTGGATAGATCTTACTAGCTCGTAATTATGCTCTCTTTGTTCGAGACTAGATGGAAACGAAGTCTGGCAGGCAACATCGCTACCAGGCGTAGGAGTGCTACTAATATTTGGGAACTCACCACTTGTGACGGCTCTACTATCTGGTTCAGCGAACGAGACGACTCGAGCACTTGCTGAGGTGGGGGCCTATGGCACCGAACGAGTTACCCCCTCTGTCTTCTCGCTCGGATTCTGGTTTCCCTGATGATTCTCGTTAACGTGACAACCATGAAACCCCGTTATAATGCTTCTACTTTCATTCAGCACTTGCTCACCTCTTCGTGCCATATCGCGGAAGTCGTGTAAATTTCTCACATCCGAGTTAAAGAGCATCAATTTCAAACTACTGTTCACGTTTCGTTTTATTATGTCAATCAGTACGGTCTCTGCCATAGGCTCCCTCAACCGCGCATTTAGTCCTATCATATCAGTGTGGAAGACGTCATATGATTCATTCGTTTTCTGTTTGCGCATTGAGATCTCCATCGTGATCTCATGATCGCTTTTCAAGGTACCAAATTCTCGTTTTAGGGAGTAGCATAAAAAGTGATAAGTTGCGTTCGGGTTCTGTTCACGTCAAGAAATCCGCGACGCTCCCAGTACCATCGAATGATATTTTCCACCCCTGGGGTTTTACCACTATGCTGCTCGAAGCAGGGTTCGTGGGGTTTACGACCGCCGGAGTTGGGTTTCGTTCCGCTCGATTCACGTTGCGATTAAAATTCATCGACTGCTGAGCAGACTCGACAGCTGCGTTGAGCTGGTTCAAGTTGTTCCAGATTGTTCCTATTTCCCTTCGCATTTCCTCCTGCGAAGTCCTAAATAACTGGTGCAGAAAATTTACCCACGAGTCTTCACGAGGGGCTTCGGCACGGATCCCTGGGTATGCGTCCTATCGTTTGCAGTTCCTTCACAATTCCCATGATTTACTGGCAGCGCACTAGCTCCGTCTTGCGCGTATGTCGACACATTAGTCATTAGACCCGAGATATTATGCGTATTTATTAGGGTCACGTTCAGATTGTTAGTACTTGCCTGCCTCGTCATTTTCTCATTCCGCTCATTTTGGCTCGGGCTTGTATTCGCCTCCGCTGGATCTCCATCGCGTCTACCAACAGGTGAATGCATCACCAGGGGACGCTTAGCCCTTGATAACGCCTCCTAATATTGCTACCCCGGTACTGGTTACCTCTAAAATTGCCACCACTCCAGAACGGAGTGTTCCTGGTGGCCATTCGCCCAAACGATAGGTCATGCGACATTATAATAAAAAATAATACGAATGTAAAAAAATATAATGATCATTTATTTCTTCAAACTGGCTCTAGGTCAATAAACTACACAAGTTGTTGTTGTTTTTGTTCCAATATATTTCGATCTCCAACGGAGATCATCATCGGGGACTACAATAATAAAAAAATAAACACTTTATTCTACACAATTCATCACAGGCAAATGTATATATATGTATGTATATACATATTAGAATCACTGCAAACATACATACATGAATTTATATGTTATGTGGGCAGCGTCTAATCAGTTCGAAATGCTGTTGTTGAACTGATTTTCGCGAGTCAAGAATTTGAGCGGAAATTCTTCTTTTGTTATTGGTAAACCAAACTTTGGCCCTTTTGCTAGCAGCGCCTCCACATCAGGTGGGAATTCTGTATTTGTTTTGTTTACCAACCAATGCTTGTTTTTGTTGGTTCCTAATATTTGTGCATTTCTCTCGGCTCGCAGTTTTTCAAACTTTAATTTTTGTGTGTTTTTACATTTTGTAGCTTTTTTGCGTGTAAGCCGCTGTTCACATTCAAATAAAGCTGTGACGCCATCCTTTTCCATATATTGGCCTAGTTTCTCCTTTGTATACATAATTTGGTTTTCCTTTTCCTTTAGAAGCTCATGTTTATATTTTTTTAGTGTGCTTAGTATTTTACTGTGAAATAAGTGTATATGTCTGTCCAGTGTGTGTTGGTATGTTTCGGTATATAGTTATCGACGGTAAATATGTAGTCAAGTTTGGTCGTATTTTATATAAACTTAGGTATAATTTTGGATTTTCTTCACTGTAATAAAAACTTAATACTAGACCGTAGGTTGGCTATCTGTAGGGATTGTATGTTGTATAAACCTGTTAATGCGATTTCTTATTGTGTTGTTGTAGTTGCTCTTCAGCATGGCGTAAACCATCTTCGTTGTGTGTCTATTCTTACGGCGTGCCTTCCGTATTTATAACACATTTTGATTTTTGGCGACCTTAAAATTTAACAATTATTTCTTCAAACTGGCTCTAGGTCAATAAATTAAACAAGTTGTTGCTGTTTTTGTTCCAATATATTTCAATCTCCAACGGAGATCGTCATCGGGGACTACAATAATAAATAAATAAACACTTTATTTTACATAATTTATCACAGGCAAATGTATAGATATGTATGTATAAACATATTAGCCATTACTTCACACATACGTACATGAGTTCAGATGTTAGGTGGGCAGCATCTAATCAGTTCGAGATGCTGTTGTTGAACTGATTTTCGCGAGTCAAGTAAGTGGCGGTAGAAATGTGCACACATTTCAGAATCTTTCTTGTAGTTCAATCAACTGGACGAAACCTTAGATTTGCCAAGTTCATACCACAAAGACATACAATTCAAGATGGAGTTGGAAAAAGATGGCAAATTACCATTTTTAGATTCCTTGGTACCTAGTAATACTCTTGATAAACTTGATTGTTTTTCAGCTGTATTATTGCCAAAAAATTTTTTTGATTGTTATACAAATTAAAAAATACCAAGACTAAGTGAAAAATCAAAACTAAAACGCCTTTACTTGCTGATGTTGGAGATTTCTGATGAAAATGCCGGCTGTAATGTCTGCAAGGTTGCATTCCTTTGAGTTTACCGCGTTTACACAATGAAATGTGCGCGTAAATTTATACAAATTGTGTAAATGATTTTTCATACAAACTTTGACAGCTCGTTTACGCACTAGATAAATTTATACGTTTACACACTTTATAAGGCATTTATACGGTTACATGAGTCCCCCTATTAGCATTACTGCAAACATACATACATGAGTTCAGATGTTAGGTGGGCAGCGTCTAATCAGTTCGAGATGCTGTTGTTGAACTGATTTTCGCGAGTCAAGAATTTGAGCGGAATTCTTCTTTTGTTTTGGTAAAGTGTGTGTTTGGTATGTTTCGGTATATAGTTATCGACGGTAAATATGTAGTCAAGTTTGGTCGTATTTTATATAAACTTAGGTATAATTTTGGATTTTCTTCACTATAATAAAAACTTAATACTAGACCGTAGCTTGGCTATCTGTAGGGATTGTTTGTTGAACCTGTTAATGCGATTTCTTATTGTGTTGTTGTATTTGCTCTTCAGCATGGCGTAAACCATCTTCGTTGTGTGTCTATTCTTACGGCGTGCCTTCCGTATTTATAACAAATTTAGATTTTTGGCGACCTTAAAATTTAACAATTATTTCTTCAAACTGGCTCTAGGTCAATAAATTAAACAAGTTGTTGTTGTTTTTGTTCCAATATATTTCAATCTCCAACGGAAATCGTCATCGGGGTCTACAATAATAAATAAATAAACACTTTATTTTACACAATTTATCACAGGTAAATGTATATATATGTATGTATAAACATATTAGCCATTACTGCACACATACGTACATGAGTTCAGATGTTAGGTGGGCAGCATCTAAACAGTTCGAGATGCTGTTGTTGAACTGATTTTCGCGAGTCAAGTAAGTGGCGGTAGATGTGTGCACACATTTCAGAATCTTTCTTGTAGTTCAATCAACTGGACGAAACCTTAGATTTGCCAAATTAATACCACAAAGACATACAATTCAAGATGGAGTTGGAAAAAGATGGCAAATTACCATTTTTAGATTCCTTGGTATGTAAAATCAGCAATAAAATTAAAGTAGATTGGTACCGAAAGCCGACATCTTCAGGACGTATTATAAATTATTTATCTAAACATCCGAAAAATATGATTTTTAATACAGCGAAAATCTTTATCCGGCGAGTTTTAGATACTAGTGATTAAATTTTTCACCCTGAGAATAAAAATCGTATAGAGCACATTCTCAAGATGAACGATTTCCCGTCCGGTGTAATACGTAGGTTAATAAACACGCATCATAAGGGCACTAAATCAAAAATCGAAGGTAAAAAACCGATCACATATAAATATATTATATATATACCTGGCTTTTCCGAAAGATTACAATGCTGAAATATTTATGATAAAGAAAGAATTGGAATAGCACACAAACCGGCGAACACGAATCAAATATTTTTCAAGAATATGAATAGTAAATTAGAAACGATAGAGAAAAACAATATTGTATACAAGATACCATGTTCAGGAGACGGAGATAACAGTTGTGCGAAAGAATATGTTGGCACAACGAAAAATAAGTTAAAAACAAAAATAGCAGGGCACCGATCCGACATCAAATGTTTACATTCAAGCAATGCACATAAAACAGCACTTGCGGCCCACTGTGCGGAGAGCGGACATAGACCAGACTTTGACGCTGTGAGCATACTACAGCAAGAAAAGCTTTACAACAAACGCTCTACTTTGGAGATGCTCCACATAATATACACGGACGAGAAAATAAGATTGAACTACAAGAAATATTCTGAAATGTGTGCACACATCTGCCGCCACTTACTTGACTCGCGAAAATCAGTTCAACAGCAGCATCTCAAACTGATTAGACGCTGCCCACTTAACATCTGAACTCATGTATGTATGTTTGCAGTAATGGTAATATGTTTATACAAACATATATATACATTTGCCTGTGATGAATTGTGTAAAATAAAGTGTTTATTTATTTATTATTGTAGTCCCCGATGACGATCTCCGTTGGAGATCGAAATATATTGGAACAAAAACAACAACAAATTCTTTAATATATTGACCTAGAGCCAGTTTGAAGATATCATTGATCATTGTTTTTGTTTACATACGTATTATGAATTTCGTTTTGATTCTTAATTTCATCAACAATTTCGTTTCCAATTTTTTCTTCATTTGCATTCTCTTTTTTGTTATCATCGATTAACACAGGTCTTTTTTCCGATTCATTAACATTTTTATTTTCTGGAATATTGCGTATATTATACCTATTTCTACGATAAGTTACTCCATCAGAATCTTTATAATATATGAACAAGGTTCATTACAATTTTTCAAAATTATTCCAGGACACCAAACAGAAGTTGGATTTCTTTTAAACATTACTTTCTCTCCTATATTTACAGTCTTTAAGTTCTTTGTTTGATTATTGTAGTAATTTTTTGCTCGCATATTTTTGATTTTACGTGGTTCTTTATATTGTTTGTTATCAATAACATTGGATCTGAGATTTTTTAGAATTGATGGTATTTTAGTTTTGAATTTCCTGGACATTAATAGCTCAGCAGGACTACGAATATTTTCTTTGGAGTATTCCGATAATTAAGTAAAGCTAAAAATGGATCTGATTTACTTTCTTGACATTTTATTAACATTTTCTTTACAGTCTGGTTGGTTCGTTCTGCTAAACCGTTTGACCTAGGCAAATATGGGCTTGATGGATGGTCTATGTTCCACTCACGACAAAATTCTAAAAAGTCTTTCGAATTAAATGGCGGACCATTATTTGATACAAAAATTTGTGGTATGCTATGTCGAGCAAAAAGGATTTAATTTTGTCTTTACATCTATACTGGTAAATCCACCACTCAACAAATCAATCTCAACATACTTTGAATAATAATCCACAACTAATAGATATTCCTTTTTATTGAATTGAAATATGTCAATACCAACTGTAAACCATGGGATCTCTGTGATATCGTGATGCAAAAAGTCCTCTTTAGCGTTTACGTTGTTTTGATATTTCATGCACGTTTCGCAATTTGCAACCATGTCATGAATATGATTATACATATTAGGCCGACTGTCTCGACAGACGTTGAGTGCTCTAAATCCCCATATGACTCTCATGTAGATTTTTTAAAATACACTTTCGAAGAATATAAGGTATGACTATTTGCTTATTTTGCGGCCACCGTGGTGTGATGGTAGCGTGCTCCGCCTATCACACCGTATGCCCTGGGTTCAACTCCCGGGCAAAGCAACATCAAAATTTTAGAAATAAGATTTTTCAATTAGAAGAAATTTTTTCTAAGCGGGGTCGCCCCTCGGCAGTGTCTGGCAAGCGCTCCGATTGTATTTCTGCCATTTAAAGCTCTCAGTGAAAACTCATCTGCCTTGCAGATGCCGTTCGGAGTCGGCATAAAACATGTAGGTCCCGTCCGGCCAATTTGTAGGGAAAAATCAAGAGGAGCACGACGCAAATTGGAAGAGAAGCTCGGCCTTAGATCTCTTCGGAGGTTATCGCGCCTTACATTTATTTATTTATTATTTGCTTATTTTTAAAAATAATTTCATCAACAACGCTTAGCTCATCTTTGATTTTGTAAAATGTTTTTATTTTTTCATTTACCAATTCTCTTTCATTTGGCCAACCCTCTAGCATATATTTATACAAAATTTTAAATGTATCGTCTGACTTTGAGTACTGCTTTATTTTATCGAGCTCAACACTTGAAACAGTAACTTCTTCCATTAGCATATCACAATGGAGTGTTAAATCTTTGTCTAGCTCCTCCAAAGCAGTCTCATTTAATGGGGCTCTTGACAGCGTATCAGCTATGAAAAAATGCTTGCTTGGTTTATACTCCACCAGAAAATCATACGGCTGTAGCCTCAGCATAAATTGTTGTAACCTAGCTGGGATTTTGTTAAGAGGTATTCTAAATATTGAAACTAACGATTTGTGGTCCGTTTCCACCAAAATTCTGTGACCATAGATGTACTGGTAAAAGCGAGTACATCCAAATAGGATCGCAAATAGTTCTTTCTCAATCTGCGCGTAGTTAGTCTGCGGTTCAGTTAATGAAGCTCATGCGTAAGCAATTGGATTTTCTCCATGCAATATTGTGGCTCCAACTGCATACTTGAATGCATAAACGGAATGTGTAAGTTGCTTATTCGGGTCGAAGTAAGCAAAGACTCGAGCTTATGTCAACTCTTTTTTTAAATTATTGAACTCCTTTTCTTGAATTGGACCCCAATACCATGGTACGTCATTTTTCAATAAATCTCTTAAATATTTATTTTTTGTTGATAGATTTTCAATGAAAGACACTAAATAGTTGACCATACCTAATAATCGCTGTAATTCACTTGCCGAGGCTGGTGTTGGAATTTTGTAAATTGACTTTACTTTCTCAGTAACACCATTTTTATCGAAAATATGACCAATAAATTTTGTTTTTGCCTTGCAGATGCCGTTCGGAGTCGGCATAAAACATGTAGGTCCCGTCCGGCCAATTTGTAGGGAAAATCAATCATTTTGTTTTGTCTTGACAAATTTTTGACTTTTGTTTATTAAATTTTTCACATACGCATCTTGCTCTCCTAGAACGTTAGTTAAAATTGCGTTATGTTCCTCTACAGTGGAGGCATATATTAAAAAATAGTCAATATTATAAGACCGTTTGTATCTCCAAAGAGCTTCACCATTTGTGAATGAAATATTTCAGGTGCTGAATTAATGCCAAAGGGAAGTCTGAAAAAACGAAATCGACCAAAAGGTGTATTTAACGTATGTACATAATTTCGATCAGTTTTCATTAAGTGGTATCATCCAGAAACCACAGTTAGCATCCAATGAACTGAAAAACTTATAGCCTGTTAATTTTGCTTTACATTCGTCGATATGGCGGTGAGAAATTTCAGCTCGGTTGTATAATTGTGTTGAGCATTATTCAACTTCTTTGAAATAAACGCTATCGGATGCTCAGCCCCTCATCATCGACCTGGAATAACACCCCGCCAACACCTATTTTAGAAGCATCGCATTGAATTACAAACTCTTTGGAGAAATCGGGTTGGGTCAAGACAGGAGCGGAACTCAAAGCTACTTTAAGTTTTTCGAAGGCTTCTATCGCTTCAGATGTAAGTTTGAATAGTCCTGTTGATTTTCGAAGACAATCCGTTAGGGGACCTGCTAGGTCAGCGAAATTCGTGATGAACGCCCTCTACCAATTTGCCATACCAACGAACCTACCCATCTGACGAGGAGATTTCGGAATTGGGAAATTCTTAACGGCTTCAATTTTCCCTGGGCCTACCTTTAAACACCCGCCACCTAACAGGTATCCTAAGTATCGAATCTCTTTCTGGCAAAAATTACTCTTTTTTACGTTGATGGTAAGACCGGCATCTTTCAAACACTTCGCTTTTTCCGCTAGCAGGCTCATGTGATCCTCGAAATTCGCGCTGCATACCATTAGATCATCCAATTAAATGAAAACATTCTCCCTCAAGCGCGATGGAATTACCTTATCCATGATTCTGTTCATTGTCTGCGGTCAATTGCATAGGCCAAACGGCATGACTTTGAAGTGATACAGAGGTTTCCCCGGAACTGCGAATGCTGTCTTCTCCTTGGATGATGCCGTCAACGTGATTTGGAAAAACGCGTCCTTTAGTTCAATGCCGCTGATATAACGCGTGTTCTTTATTCAACTCAACAGACCGTTGATATGAGGCAATGAGTACGAGTCCTTCTTCGTGACCTCGTTGACCTTCCTGGAATCAATGCACATCCGGACCTTCCCTGGTTTTCGAACCAAAACTACAGGGCTACACCACGGCTAGTTCGATTCCTCGATCACTCCAATTTTAAGCAACCTGTCTATTTCCTTAAAAGCCTCGGCTTGCCTTGGTGGCGAAAAGGGAAGTGCTTGCTTTTGATCGGAACCGCGTCGCCCGTATCGATATGGTGTTCGACCAGCTGTGTTTGTCCCAGGCCTAACTTTTCAAATGACGGAAACATCTCTATTACCTTCTGCAATTCGGACTTCTGCTTTGCTGTCAAGTCATGGAAATTATGTTCTTGTTCTTTTTCTTCGCTAACTTCTAAACACGCTACACTTGGAAATATATCAGGAGCGAAGAAACAAGATTAAAAGGAATAGTTTGGTGGTATTTTAGATAGGCACTGATAACGAAATCGGACCTAATATTTTCTGTTTGTTACCACCCGCTGTGTATACGAATGCCTGCAGTGGGTGATACTTCAGACTATTTCCTTCTTAGAATTCTTTACAATCCTTTCTTAGTATAGAGACGTTAGCTCCAGAGTCCAGTAGGTCTACCACAAAATTGTTTTCTATCTTTACTCTTACTAGAGGTCTTTCATCCTCTGTAAGGAGAATCTTGGTGGTCTTTTACACGTTTGGTATATCTTTTACGGCATATTTTCGGACACTGCGAAACTGGATTGGTTATCGAAAATCTTAGATCTTACTAGCTCGTAATTATGCTCTCTTTGTTCGAGACTAGATGGAAACGAAGTCTGGCAGGCAACATCACTACCAGGCGACTTCAAAATTTGTATTGGCTCGGAAACTAAATATGACGAGGTTGGGCTATCTGAGTCTGATCCGGCTGAATAATCTGTACTATCAGGGAACGTTACTATGACATTCGGAGGTTCCTGCGTAGGAGTGCTACTAGTATTTGGGAACTCACCACTTGTGAAGGCCCTACTAACTGGTTCAGCGAACGAGACGACTCGAGCACTTGCTGAGGTGGGGGCCTATGACACCGAACGAGTTACCCCCTCTGTCTTCTCGCTCGGATTCTGGTTTCCCTGATGATCCCTAGGACATTTCGGAGTGAGGACTCCCTTTAGACCACACTTGAAACAAAACGGATTCTTAATGGGCTCTTCAAAATAGATGTATGAATGCCCCATGCTTTGGCTATTCCAGCACTCGATGCCTGAATAGTCCAGTTTCCTCAACCTCCTGATCCAATGCTTCAATCAGCGGGTCTACTTCGCAGTCTTCATACCCGTTTCTTATGTTCGGTGTTATTGCGCGATTCTCGTTAACGTGACAACCATGAAACCCCGTTATAATGCTTCTACTTTCATTCAGCACTTGCTCACCTCTTCGTGCCATATCGCGGAGGTCGTGTAAATTTCTCACATCCGGGTTAAAGAGCATCAATTTCAAACTACTGTTCACGTTTCGTTTTATTATGTCAATCAGTACGGTCTCTGCCATAGGCTCCCTCAACCGCGCATTTAGTCGTATCATATCAGTGTGGAAGACGTCATATGATTCATTCGTTTTCTGTTTGCGCATTGAGATCTCCATCGTGATCTCATGATCGCTTTTCAAGGTACCAAATTCTCGTTTTAGGAAGTAGCATAAAAAGTGATAAGTTGCGTTCGGGTTCTGTTTCATAAACTACCAGTACCACTCCTCTGCACGCCCATAAAAGTTTGCGTATTGAGATCTCTATCGTGATCTCATGATCGCTTATCAAGGTAGCAAATTCTCGTTTTAGGGAGTAGCATAAAAAGTGATAAGTTGCGTTCGGATTCTGTTCACATCAAGAAATCGGCGACGCTCCCAGTACCATCGAATGATATTTTCCACTCCTGGGGTTTTACCACTATGCTTCTCGAAGGAGGGTTCGTGGGGTTTACGACCGCCGGAGTTGGGTTTTGTTCCGCTCGATTCGCGTTGCGATTTAAATTCATCGATTGCTGAGCAGACTCGAGAGCTGCGTTGAGCTGGTCCAAGTTTTTCCTATTTCCCTTCGCATTTCCTCCTGCGAAGTCTTAAATAACTGGTGCAGAAAATTCACCCACGAGTCTTCACGAGGGGCTTCGGCACGGATCCCTGGGTATGCGCCCTATCGCTTGCAGCTCCTTCACAATTCCCATGATTTACTGGCAGCGCACTAGCTCCGTCTTGCGCGTATGTCGACACATTAGTCATTAGAGCCGAGATATTATGCGTATTTATTAGGGGCACGTTAAGATTATTAGTACTTGCCTGCCTCGTCATTTTCTCATTCCGGTCATTTTGGCTCGGGCTTGCATTCGCCCCCGCTGGATCTCCATCGCGTCTACCTACAGGTGAATGCATCACCAGGGGACGGTTATCCCTTGATAACGCCCCCCCTATTATTGCTGCCCCGGTACTGGTTACCTCTAAAATTGCCTCCACTCCAGAACGGAGTGTTCCTGGTGGCCATTCGCCCAAACGATTGGTCATGCAACATTATAATAAAAAAAATTGCAAGTAAATTGTTGAATATGAGTAGTAGTGTTAAAAAAAACTTCTATCTAAAGGAAGACTTGTGGGGTTATTAAAGGTTATGATTCACCTCCAGTTCACCCTATATTACCGAAGATTGGTTTTTGAAAATAAAAAAAATAACAAAAAGTATTTATCAAAAAAAAATTTTCGCGAGATTACAAATTAAGTATAATTCGGTAATCGTATCGAATTATCAAAAAAAAAACACAAAATGCTGAAAAGTAAATGGATTAGTTTGATATATATATACGTGTAATATATTCAATAATAAACGTGTATGTGTTTGGAAAAAGTACTTTTATCCGTCGATGTGAATGCCGACATCCAATCATTAGAAGGCACAGGTACCAGGCAAAAAAATTTGAACACAAAAAAAAAACTCACTCACTCGTCCCCAGTACTCCCAACCGCAATGCAGAGGTGGTCTTAGGGACCCACCTCTGAGACTGGTTGGGGACCACTAGGGCTAGTTCAAACACACCCAGTCGCAACGCAGGAGTGCTCTCAGGGGACCTACCTCTGGGACTTGCTGGCGTGCTGGGACCACTCTACCCTTTCAAACTGGACACCCCTCCTGCCTCCACCGCAATGAAAGGAGCAGTTAAAAATCCGCTCCCAAGACTTGCGGGACAGGAAAGGGTGCCTCTTTGAATCCCAGCTCTACCCATCGCAATGCAGGTGGTATTCGAGGATACCACCTGAGACGTGGGATAACCTGGGGACCTTATAACACACACACACACCATTTATACTAACAGACACAAATATTCAGCTAACAAAAAAAACTTTAAAATCTAAATAAAAAAAAATTTTTAAAGCCCAATTTGCGGACATATATTTACCTAAGCCGACTAACGGACAACAACCGGAGAACTCTAAAACCCCTAAATCTACAAAAAAACTAAGTGCGTGCAGCACTGCCTCACCGGGTGAAATGAAAAATCCGGAGGACTTGACGTGCAGTTACATGGCACCTTCAGCTACTGCCCGCGATGACCATTCCGGCCAACCTGATCCTTCCAACCATCCCATCGCAATGCTCCTGCGGCTGCCACCTGGGACTTATGGGATAGTCAACTTCACAAGTTGCCCCGGACTGACCATCGCGACCAGCGCCTTATGCCCCACGTTGGGGGCTATCTGTTATGGAATCGCATTTTCGACGGAGCAGCAAGGAAGGCAGTCGGCATGATCTCGTGGTGCTCTGTGGCTAGTCATGTCGGCTGGGCGGGGTTCTTGCCAATCATGCCGTCCTGCGCCATAAATAGAAAAAAGGGTCATATCATGCCTTTCAAAACCAACTGTCAAAAGCGCAGAGCCGACTCAAAACGCTATAATTCAAACTAAAACAATATACGGCCGAAACGGATGTCATGGACAGACCGTTAAATTCAAAACGAAATTCAAACAAAAAAATCAAACGCAAAAAAATGTTACCGAACCGAAAATGACCGGTTACCAAACGCTGAAACAAAATAAAAACACGCTGAATGTTAAAAAAAAGAAGAAAAGGGCCGAATATATTTAGGTGCGCCGCGGGTGTTGTTGCGACGCCCGGTGCTTAACCCCACCATCAAAAATCCCGGCCACCGACGCACCCATATTTCGGTGGCCCCTTACCTGCATTACCTATGTACCTTCTACATAAATAAGGAAGTCAGCATTCCCATTTAATTTACAAGTTTATTCAAAATTCATTATGAAAACTTAGTTGCAATTAACAATATTACTATACTAAGACTTATTACAAATATCCTAAGGAAAACCTTAAGGCATAAAAAAAATCTCAAGTTGTAGATATATATTACTAAATGTACGAGAATCTGCTGCATTACATAATTCGTTTAACAAATAGAGTTTTGGTTTGTAAAATTGGCAGAAGGCCCTAGATGTAATTAAGTAGGGTGTATATATATTTAGAGGAAAAAAAATTGGTTATACTTTATTTTATTTTAGTCTATTTTATTTTAGGTTATCTTGTTTGATTTTATTCTATTCTATTATGGTTTATTTTATTTTATTTTCTTTTTTATTCTTTTATTTTATTTAGTTTTATTTTATTTTATTTAATTTTATTTAGTCTATTTGAATTTTGTTTATTTTATTATACTTTAGTTTATTTTATTTTGGCGCTCCTGTATATCAATTATCTTAAATGAATATACTTAGTTATACGTTCTTTCTTCAAACAACCTGATACATATGCAGATTAGAATTGACCAATAAACTTTTAACGTTTGACGTAATACTTTAACTTCCGTAATTAAAATTTACATTTAGGCATATATATATTTATATTTAGGCATACTGGGTAAATTAGGTTTTCATTTAAGAATTAAAATATATAAAAAGAATGAATAAATACCAGGCGCGCTATACCGTCGGGAGACACAGACCGACTTTCTAAATCAATTATCTAAAATATATAGTATATTTACTTGCTAAGTTGAAAAATAAAGAAAACTCCAATATACCTATGTACGTATGAATGTACTAATTTTCAAGACGGGCAAAAGAAAATAGTCGGGCACCGTTTAAATAATATATTCAGCTTTTACATTTCAATTGTGGGTATGTAACATACAAATTTGCATGTCTACTTTTTAAAGCTAAATATACACATATCTTTCATTTTAAATTTAATAATCCGAAATTTTCAAGTTTGGTATGCCGTAAATATTAACGTTTCGATAATCATGAACCCTAGTGTAAAAAGTTCAATCCTTATTGGCCGTCAACGGCAATAACACAGGTCTGCGACCAAAAAACTGCATAGGATTTTTTTACATATTCTTACAGATTTTGACCTCCTAAAAACAGAAAAAATATTCAAATTATTATATCACATAAGTCTTTATGTATATTGCAGTATCTCTGTTCATCTGTCTGTAATAAATAAATAAATAGGGAGTTTTCACCGGCCCCGACATAAGAAAACTTTTAACGGACCCTTCATTTGTGGAAACTATGAATGAGAAGGAAAAAGAAGCTTGGGTATCGTTCAAGGACATAGTGCGAAAGTTTTTGAGAAATACTAAGGATCCTAACTATAAAACCATTGTGCAACGGATGCTAGCTGCATACGGAGCTCAAGACTGCAATATGAGCTTGAAAGTGCATTTTTTACACTCTCACATAGATTATTTTCCTGAACACCTGGGAGCTTACAGTGAAGAGCAGGGGGAGCCATTTCACCAGGATGTCCGTGATATCGCGAGAAGGTACCAAGGGCGATGGGATATCACTATGCTTGCTGACTACTGTTGGCTGCTTAAGCGAGAAACTGAAGATGGAAATCGGAAAAGGACTCGTCAAAGTATCAATGAAAAGAAGAAGAGGTTTCATAAAGAACATGAATAAATATACGTATCAAAATAATGTTTCGTTTGTTATAAAAAAAATATTTATTCTGTGAAAATTTTGAATAAAGGAGTACTTTAACAAAATTTTTGTTTTTAAATTTGCAACAAATCCTTATGTGATAGAAAAAAGTGGGCATCACTTTTGAAATCAGCGCACTTTAAGACATATAATTCAGTAAAAATATCTCATACAGCAGACAAAAAATTTTTTTTCGCAGACCTGTGTAATTCATGCCTCTCAAAAGTGCGCTTCCTTACAATCTAAATATATTTAAACGAATACGCCCTAGGCGTAATATACGTACATAGTATATAAAGAATAAATTTTATGCCTGAGAAAAAAATTGTATTTGCATTCATATAGATTTCAAGTATTTTCCCTCTTTTTTTTTTTTGATGTTTGCATATACCTACATTTATGTATATTTTAAATTGTGTTATTTCAAAAATCTAATATGAGTTCATTAAACTAAATGGGAAAGCTAACTTCCTTAATTATGTAGAAGGTACACCGGTAACTCAGGTAAGGGGCCACCGAAAATTAGGTACGTCGGTGGCCATGGTTTAGAGGGTGGGAATAGCACCGCGCGTCGCAACAACACCCGCGGCACCCCATGTATATTCCGCCTTTTCTCCCCTTTTCAGCCTTTTTCTTTTCTTTTTTTCAGCGATTATAACCGGCCATTTCCGGTTAGATTTGTTTTATTTTGAATTTTGAATTGAATTTAACGGTCTGTCCGTGGCATCCGGTTCGACCGGATGTCGTTTCATTTTGAATTATAAGCGTTTTGAGTCGGCTCTGCGCTGCTGTCAGTTTTTTTTTTTTTTTTGTTTGAAAGGCATGATAGGATTTTTTTCTGTTTATGGCGCAGGACGGCAAGGTTGGCAAGAGCCCCGCCCAGCCGACATGACTAGCCACAGAGCACCAATAGATCATTGCGACTGCCTTCCTTTCTGCTCCATCAAAGATGTGTTTCCCTAACAAAATGGGACATCTCACAATTCAGTTGCATATAGTGATAATAGTACAAGGAGCAACATAAGAGATCAATTAACTCGACAGTATTTCTACAGCTTGTTGGTAGCTGGAATCGAACAGACTGATGTGCAAGAAACGTTTAAGCCTTAGCAGGTTTCTTTAATATTATTACGTTTCTCTCTTTTTTTGCTTTTAATGAATAAAAGACTTGTAATTTTTCTTGTGGTTATGATTTCCTGGTTTATCGGTACCGCGTAGTTTTACGGAAGCGGTTATATTTAGACCAGATTAGCATACTGCCAGTGTCTTAAATAGAATCGAAACCGGTCAGACCTAGTGGACTTTTCCAACCGGTAGTAATCGGCTTATAGTTTATAACTGGCTATTTTTTGATACCACCAAGTTTTTTTGGATATATGAGTAAGAGCTAGTTTTCCGAGCCGGTTAACTTTGGTTCAAAACAACAACAGCAGGCAATTGGTGGCTGAACGTCAAAAAATCGACTAGAAAATCGACTCATGTCGCTTGCACCTGCGCTCTTTCGCGACATAGGACGGAGTAGGGAGGTCGGTGGCCAAGACAATAGCGTTAACAAATGCAACGAGACTCAATGCCGCGGGGCATATTGAGCTCAGGCCGTATTGCCATAATAGTATAGCGTCATCTAACAATGGGCGAACGGACTACCCAGGTCCCATGCCTGTGTTTCGATAGGGATCTTGGAGCGACATACACACAAAACTGATTTATCAAAAGAATTTACATATTAAAATTATAATCATAATTTGATTTTGATGTCCGGGGATTTTGGACTTTTGCGTTTTTCGCTCTCAATTTGTGCAGTAAGTCACTTAATGCGTAAACGGTGCTCTTCTAAACATTTTACTTGCACTGAACACTTCTCCTCGCGTTCTACGTACCACAACTAAATTTGTAGCTCATGGCGTTCTGCAGCTCGAATTTCCTCATTCCTCAAGTAACCTTCCCCTACCTGACGCTTTCTTTTGGGTTACGCAAGCGTGCATGCATTGGATTTTCTGAGACTTCCCGCTCATTTTGTTCAACATGTTTCCCATTTCTCCACATCTGGCAGATTCACACTGCTTATATTTAGAATCTCACATAAATTTGCATAGTCTTCGTTTCGCTTCTCGGTATGGTTTCCACTTTGCTCAACGTTCTCGTACAAGATTTCTAATTCTTCGCTTATAGCGAAAATGAGCTATTCTGTGCCGTTGCCGTCATTGGTGTTGTTGGCTTTCGCGGCAGAAGTGGACACACAGCCTTGGTTTGCGAACAAATCGTCGTCGTCATCGTCGGCATTTGGATCGAGACCTTCGATTGTTAAACCAATCGCAGAGTGTAATTCCTGCTTCGAGCAGCTTAACACCTTGTCAATATTTTCTTGAGGTTTGCCGCACCGGCGAGGTGACGGGCAAGCTTGTTGGCAGCGTCGTCCTTCCGAATAGCAGCTTTAATATATTTAAATTTGCTTGGTAGATTCTTGGCTGATCGGAATGTTTATTATTATAGGACCTTATCAGAAAAAGAAAATACAATATAATAGAAAACAAATTACCTTGGAAATTGATGACGAATTGAACTCCTTTTCAACTTTCAGCCATGCTTCATTTTTCATTTGGTTATTTAGCATATTTGTGCGCTTCTCCAAGAGCACCCTTCCATGCTTCACTACAAGGTCTCTCATAAGATTCTCTTCGATCTCAGAATAACTTTGATTCCGGACATTTGATGGACCGCCTTTTTTCTTTTCGTCGCGCTTTGATGCCATTCGTAAACTGCCAGGACGTAAACTGACAATTCAGCATATTGTCAGCGTCTCAAATCCAACTCGTAAATTCTCGGTTACGACGAGTCTCAATTCTAATAGTTTTTGTGAACAAACCGAAAAGGTTTAGATGAGGTGTAAATGGCGTTGTATTATAAATCGGGATTTAACTACATCGAAAATTAGACGGCTTTACGACTCGGTCAGCAAATTGGCCATTAATGATTGAAATATAACACTAAAACTATATATTTCACAAAAAATACTATTTATTTGTCAAACGGTTCTGATCTGGACTCTTTTCCGGATTGTGCGCAGACAATAATTTATTTTTAAATTCAAACAAATGCTGTGTTATGTCTTATTCCACAAAGACAACTGCCACATACTTTATCTACAAACTAAATGCTAAATCTCTTAATCGTTGTCAAGACAGTAAAGACTTGGGTGTAAATTTTGGCGAGCTGAACGAGATGAGCAGATCTCCAAGACCAATCAATCTTTAAACTAAAGCGAGTCAGCCGCAAGGGGCGACAGCTGGCTACCTCAATTCTCCCATAATCTCTATCTCACAAATTGGAAGAAGGTCAAACAATCTTACTGTCGGAGGACATGGCGATGGCAAAGAACGTGTACTGACTATAGATACGGGCGCATCTCATTCCTTGATTCGATCTGATTTGGTCTACAGGAGATTAAAGCCATTACCTGGAGAAAGGTTGCGTACGGTCACTGGCGAGTATAACCAAGTCTTAGGAGAAGTGATCTGTGAAGACTTAATTGGGAAGGTCATGGTTCTACACAAATTCGTTGTAGCGGAGATAATTGATGAAGTCGTATTGGGAGTGGACTTCTTAGTTGACCATGACATCAGAATCGACATGCATGGAAGGATTATGCGCTATAAGAACCAGGATATACCACTTAACGCGGTTAGATCTAGAGATTTGTCTGATCGAGGCAATCAGACTTAGGTGGAGGGCAGTGTGACGAATATTAATGACACTAAGAGATAATTACATCACTAGTCTGATGCTAAGTAAATAAAGCCACAACAACAATAAAGCAGGCAGTCACTTGTATCTACATCATAGGTCGGCAAAGGTACCCCATCTGGGTATTACGCTCTTCACACGTATTATTATGCTCTTCATTTCAGTTGCTGTTGAGAGCGAGAAGTCAATTGTGCCACAGTGGAGTTAGAACAGAATTTTCATGCCAGTCGTGTTGCAGACAGCAAAGGGATGACACGTATCGTCGCTTTGTTCATATTTTTTATGCAATAGCAATAAATTATAGAAGCCCCGTTAAACAGAATCTGTCAAGCAGAGTTAGTTAAGCAATGTTAGGCAAGGAAACATTTTTTAGGCGATGTTTTAATAAAAAAAATTGTTGTGAAACTGTGAGCAGATTTTTTCTA
The DNA here is from genome assembly GCF_040869045.1 of Eurosta solidaginis. Lineage (NCBI taxonomy): Eukaryota > Metazoa > Arthropoda > Insecta > Diptera > Tephritidae > Eurosta > Eurosta solidaginis. The sequence continues at coordinate 174,309,829 of NC_090319.1, read as the reverse complement.
ACATGAAATATTTTCCTCGGCACCCAAAACCACCTTCGCTTTGAGTTTTCATCATAACGGAAGTGTGAGAGAGGAACTTTTTCGAAAAAAGCGTACAGGGAGCTATGGAGTTTTTCTAAAATTGGTAGAACAATTTCTTTAATAAAAACGCCTTCTGAAAAAGTCTTCCCTTTGTAAGTATGCTTGTGCTTATAAAGCTTGATAGATCCCTTTTTAACACGGTTTCCGCATTTCTGCAATTTGCATTATCATTTTGGGAAACCCATTCCTTATACTTTCGCAAAAGCATGTTTTTTTTTCCCCAAAAAAAATTATCTCTTTCCAGACCCTCATATATATCAAAATCTCTGGTTAATTATTGAGCTCAAGGCCGCAAGGATAAATAAAACACCATGTATTTTGTGGTATTATAATTTATATAATTGGTCGATATTTCGGTTTCAATCTGAAACCATCATCAGGACTAAAAAAACCCAAATATATTAACAAACATTAGGCAAACATAAAAATAGTAGGTCGATATTTTGCATATGGGCATATTTCATAAACAAATACAACTTACACAAATCAATGTACTTGATCGACTGATCATATGTTCGAACAGATGAATGAACAAAGACAAAACAGGAGAAAAGGTAAACAAATTTAAAGAACAGTAAGTATAAACAAATTTTCTTAAAGCATGTACAGTCAAGTATAAACAAAATTAACAATATATGTAACAACAAACAATAAGAACAAATTTCCAAATCATCTTCTTGCTATTTTGTTGTTGTCGCCAAATATGTGGGTAGCGGGATATTCGCCGTGATTTAATGAACACTGTTCAACTCACATTGTATGTTGTTGTTGTTTCAGCGCTAAATTTCGATAGACGTGTCAGATTTATAATTCATTCGCTTCTCATTAGGGGTGTTCATAATATGTAGCATTTCTAAAATAAAACGCTTCTTATAAAATTTTTCCTTGTCCAGAATGACGACATTTTCAAAATCAGGGAAATGTCCAGTATCATTGCAATGGGATGACAAGCCCGTCTTATTGTCCGAGACATTGTTCCTTAACTTGATATTAGACCTGCGTCCGGAAATCATTGTCTTTAATTTTTGTTTAGTTGGCCCAACATATACCTTTTGCATAGACACGTATAACATCAAAGATGGAAACACAACTGAAACAACAAGAGGCACGCATAACAGTACAACTCGAAGCGCAAGAGGCGCGTATATCATCAAAACTCGAAGCCGAGGTGGATGCTTTGAGAGGTCGTATACAGGAGTTGCAATTAAATCGCCCCGCTGTTTCAGAAAGCAATCCAAAGTAAAAAGACCATCCTTTGACGGTCCTGTTCCTTTCCAGGTCTTTAAGGAACAGTTTGAGAAGAACGCGGCAGTGAACAACTGGAATGCTGAAGATAAAGTTGTCACTCTATTCGTAGCATTGAAGGGGCCAGCAGCCGAAAACCTATAGACGATTCCCGAAGGAGAGCGGAACAACTATGAAGCATTGATGACCGCTGTCGAGAGACGTTATGGAAGCGAGCATAAAAAACAGATTGAAGTTGAGTTGCAAAACCGTCACCAAAGAGCGAATGAGACTTTGCAGGAGTTTGCCTCGGATGTTGAAAGATTAGCTCATCTCGCAAATGCGGACGCACCCGTGGAATACACCGAGAGGGTAAAAATCCAGAGTTTTGTAAATGGCACACGGGACGTGAAAACGAAGCTAGCTACATACGAAAACTCAAAGCTGACATTTGCTGAAACGGTATCACATGCATTGACTTAGGAAACTGCCTCCCTATTGAGTAAACCAGCATATAAGGCTCATCGTGTGGAAGTAGGAAGACCAGATCGGGTAGACAAAATTTTCGTATCATTGAAGGGTACGCAGCAGAAGAATAATGATGCAGTCAAATGCTTTAAGTGTGGAAAGCCAGGGCACATTGCGCGTTATTGCAACGCCAACCCTAAAAGTTCCAACAATGTGGGTGGTCGTAAACGCAGAGCTGAACGGGACTAGCAGATCTCCAAGACCAATCAATCGTTGAACTAAAGCGAGTCAGCCGCAAGGGGCGACAACTGGCTCCCTCAATTGAATGCCCCATAATCTCTATCTCACAAATTGGAAGAAGGTCAAACAATCTTACTGTCGGAGGACATGTGGATGGCAAAGAACGTGAACTGACTGTAGATACCGGCGCATCTCATTCCTTGATTCGACCTGATTTGGTCTACAGGAGAATAAAGCCATTACCTGGAGCAAGGTTTCCTACGGTCACTGGCGAGTATAACCAAGTCCTGGAGAAGTGATCTGTGAAGTCTTAATCGGGAAGGTCATGGTTCTACACAAATTCGTTGTAGCGGAGATTATTGATGAAGTCATATTGAGAGTGGACTTCTTAGTTGACCATGACATCAGGATCGACATGCATAGAAGGATTATGCGTTATGTAAACCAGGATATACCACTTAACTTCAGTTTGGAGAAAGGGTTCAGTAGTAATCGAGTACTGGTGGAGAAGACTCGACAAAAATCACTAAAGTCAAAGGCAAAGACTGATGGATCGAATGGGCAAAATATAGTGAAATCAAAAGTACCTGCGATAAAAACACTGGCGTTGGCAAAACCAAATGGACGCACAAAAACGAAAGAACGAATTTCCCAGAAAAAATGCGAGGGTAGTTTCAAGCCGAGGCGCACTACGTTGTGAAACGTGGGAACGACACTACAACCCAGGGTAATGAGTAGTAAGATGAAACACAGGTACGACAAGAAAAATAATTCGGAAGGTTTCCGGGAGGGAGATATGGTACTGCTATACCACCCTCACCGGCGGAAAGCTGTTCCATCCGAATTTTGGTGCAGTTGGGAAGACCCGTACAGAGTTGTGAGGAGGATCAGTGATGTCATGTACCGCATAAAAACAATTGGGAAACCACGAAATAGAAGGATGGTTCATTTGGAGAGGCTAGCAGCGGTTAGATGGAAAGATTTGTCTGATCGAGACGATCAGACTTAGGTGGAGGTCAGTGTGACGAATATTAGTGACACTAAGTGATACTCACATCACTAGTCTGATGCTAAGTAAATAAAGCCACAACAACAATAAAGCAGGCAGTCACTTGTATCTATATAAACGAATCAATCATTATGTATACATATATGTACGTACACGCAGCGGAGAAGAGACGCACAAACACAGGCATATATCTTATCTGAGATGCTCCCAAAAGTAGGCAATTATCTGTGGAAGTGTCACTCACATATACACGCGCATATGAGAAGCTATACACGTGCATCTGTAGTTATAATTTTATAGCAGTAACTAAGTAAATTCTGGAGACGCCTAGAAGTATGGAACGAAGAAATCGAAGAGTATAAAAGAGCGCAAACTGAGCAATCAGCAATCAGTTTGATTTAAGTAAACAATCAGTTGCGAAGTATAAGTGTTATTTTCAAGTAGTCTAATTAAACCATTTTTGTATTATTCAATATTGGAGTTATTTATTCAACAGTTTAGTGATTCGAACGTTAGCAGAAGATTTAGAATAAGCGGAATTGTACTAAATTCGTTACAATACCAATACATATCGCAATACGCATTATAATGCAAAAATGCGATAAGTTGGAGATATATACGAAAATAGATAAGAAACAATTCCAGGCGATACTTGATTTCTGCTTGCGTGGTAATAATTATTTCACATACAATAAAACTTTATATCAACAAAATTACGGAATGCCAATGGGCAACCCACTATCTCCAACCATTGCAGATATCGTACTGGATAAAATTTTGGACGACAGCCTCGCTGAGTTAAAAAGTAAAGACATATATGTCAAATACATAGCCAAGTATGTAGATGACATATTCATTTTGTAAAAATCAAAGACGTGGAAGACATATTGACAGTTTTTAACGCACAGCATATCAAAATAAAATTTACAAAGGAAATAGAACAAAACAACAAAATTGCCTTCCTAGACGTGGTAATAAATAAATAAATGTAAGGCGCGATAACCTCCGAAGAGATCTAAGGCCGAGCTTCTCTTCCAATTTGCGTCGTGCTCCTCTTGATTTTTCCCTACAAATTGGCCGGACGGGACCTACATGTTTTATGCCGACTCCGAACGGCATCTGCAAGGCAGATGAGTTTTCACTGAGAGCTTTTCATGGCAGAAATACAATCGGAGCGCTTGCCAGACACTGCCGAGGGGCGACCCCGCTTAGAAAAATTTTCTTCTAATTGAAAAATCTTATTTCTAAAATTTTGATGTTGCTTTGCCCGGGAGTTGAACCCAGGGCATACGGTGTGATAGGCGGAGCACGCTACCATCACACCACGGTGGCCGCCACGTGGTAATACATCGAAGAAATAAGAACTTGAATTTTAACTGGTATACAAAGACAATATCGTCGGGTAGAATTATTAATTTCCAACAAATCACCCATGGAAACAAAAAATAAATACGGCATTCAGCCTAATAAGAAAAATATACCTTCTAAGCGATAATTAATTCACTGAAGAAAATAAGAAGTATTCTATTTAAAAATAACCACCCCAACAAGTTAACAGAAAATCTACTAAATAATACTACGGAAAAAATTAGCCACCCTAATATAGCAAATGAGCTATCAGATACACATACCAACAAAAAATACATTGGCGTTACATATGTGCCTGGCCTAACCGGCAATCAAGCGCTAAGAAAAATAATGAAAAATGACGACATAAATTTTGCCTATAAACCGCACAATACACTAAGTAGAATCTTTACAAAAACAAAAGACAGGATAGACAAGGAACAGCAAAGCAACGTAGTCTACGAAATCCAATGCAAAGGCAACAACAACAATAGCTGCAATTAGAGTTACATAGGCACAACGAAAACGGCATTGGTATCGAGATTATACGAACATCAAATGGACGTGAAAAACAACAAAACAACAACAGCGCTTTCTCAACACCTGATTGACAACAAACACACAGCTGATTTTGCGAACGCTAGAATTTTGGATGTTGAGAGAAGAGAAAAAAGACGGATGACACTGGAAAGTCTCCGGATTCAACAGAAGCTCACAAACGTAATGAATTTTAAGGAAGACGTGGACAACACAAATAGCGCTCACAGAGCTGTGATTAAATATTTAAACAAGTAATAATATAAAAACAATATGTTTAATGTTAATCTGTGATGTTTTTGTTATTAGAAAATTTATCAAATTAATGTGAGTAAAGTTAATTTTTATGTCTTTTGATTATGCTGTATTCTTACATTTCATTTTAAATTTTCATGTTTCTGTTTTTTAAATAAATGTAGGCCTTCCTGATGATGATGCGAAAGCGCCGAAATGCATAGAGGGAAAAAGTGAAAACTTTTAGTTTTTTCTTTATTAACCTGTTGGCCGAAGCAGCTCCTACCCAGTAAACATTATCAGATTCACATATAAAATACGCTACACAACAAAAAGGAATATAAAATTCAAATGCGCTACTTAAGAAGAACTGTTATCATAGCAGTGCGTCTACCAGTATATTAGTATCTTCGACTAATTCAAATATAATAGTTGCATCAACGAACATGTTCAAAAACATATAACACAGAAGGCGACCACAATTTTGATCGAGGTGCATCTAATCGCAACAACAGAAATTCATTCCAGTTTACATCGGTCAAAAAACAGCGCGGAATTGGAAATAGCTTAAACAAAAGCAAAATTAACAGCAATAATTTATAGAATCGGCACCACCAGCAACAACACAGCGTATCAGTATCAGTACGAGCAGCAGTAGTGGTAGCAACAGCTCAGAAAACGAAATACGTCAAACATAACATAACATAACAAACGAATACAAGTTCATCATCAGCAGCGGTGGGCACCACTACATTTACACCGTTACCAAATTGAGAATGTGTTAGTAAACACGAACGCGTAGCGAGCACGAAAGCAATATCAATTATTTATTTAGTTTGATTTCAATGCTTGAACGGTGAGCACGTGTCACACGCATTCTTTGGTATTCTGTTTTAAGCGCGCGTGCGACACTTCCTTACTATTGGACCATCGAAATCAAACTAAAAGAGCTGTCGTTGATTTTGATGAAGTGGCCGTTGTGCTCTCGCTTATCGTATACATATATGGTCGCTTAGCAGGTGCTAAGCTCACGCCCACCCCGGATTATCAGTATCAAAAAGAAAAGCAATATCGAAAATCAAATACAACAACAACATTATCCAACACTACAGAAGAACCAAATGCCAATGCAAAAGTCGGCAACTTCAAACATAATGAAACCAACCACAATAGCTACAGCTATAGAATATGATTTATAAAATTTGGAGAGCTGTATCATTTATTATATCTAATTATATATGTATATCGGGAAATCCGCCAAACATTGGTTTTTTTGGAGAAAAAAATTTTTTTTAACATGGTAGCACGCAAATATCTTTTTGTTAGAAACATTGAGGGGTAAATTGGAGCCATAGTGCATCGCCGTTACTCATTTTAAATAACGCCTCAAAAAGATATAGTCAAAAGATCGAGCAAAATATATATAAATTGAGGTCGCAATGTTAAATATACATTTATTTCAACATTTCTGTACAGCTATTAACAAAATATGGAGATATATGCAACTGTTAGTTATATTAAATTTTTTTTAAACACGAGACCTGGTTTTGTAGATATCGGTAAAAATATAAAACAGAATGACCGCCAAATATTTTCTACTGCAAAGTTTGCAACACATTTATTTTAACACCTTTCTACCAATTCTTTTGAAACTTTAAAAACATACAGATATGTGAACGAAGTATGTTCAGGCAAAAAAGTTTCAATACCCGAGATCCGGTTTTGGAGATATTGATAAAAATATAAACCCGGAAAACCTTAAATCTTTTTACTTATTAAAACACTTCTTAACCGATTGTGTTGAAATTTTATCAGGATGTACATATCTATGTGGGGTATATTTATGTAAAATTTTGATATCGGCAAAAATATGAAACCGGATAACCGTCAAATATTTTTTTTCCTGCAATATGGATATCAAACAAAAGGTATTTTAAAGACATTTAACTTACTTTAGTTGTCATATCGATATTCCCACATCTTAAGGCTATTACATGGAAAAAGTAATGTAAGCACAAAACTTCATTAAAACATTAATATTGTACACAGAGCAAAGTTAATTGATTTTTTTGTTCAAATTTGTGTTTCTTTTCATTTACTTTTAAATAAAACCTGGTAAAAAAAATCTTTTTGGCGATTGCCAACTTTTGTCGAAAATTTCGTATATTTGCCCCATGTACAAACATCCATAACTTTCCTTGCGTGAATATGCCAAGATGAGGCAATTGATGGTATACTACTGTGGTGAAGAGAAAAAATTAACAAATGGGTATGAAGTGATAAAAGTAAAATTGTAGCTGTGCCCATAAAAAAACATGCTCCTGAATAAAATTTACGTAACCAAGCGATACCACTTTTCTGCCCCTACCTTCAAAACTGAAAGAGCCACATCGAATTTGAAGCCCTAGATATTTTTAGTCCCTCATAGGCTATTATCGTGTATAATCCAAATTTCAATACTCAGTTGCTCAAAAAGCTATAAGCAAAAAACTGTCAATATTGAAAATTACAAAAAAAAAGTATCGCTACATTGATTGATGATAGTTTTGAGTATTGCAGGGGCACATTAATTTTGCTCATACTTTTAGAATGGTCGTCTCAAAAACAACATTCAGTTTAAATTTTTTGGGATTTGCACATATATTAATATTATTATTTGATATATTAATATTACATACTTACTTTACTAAATTTAAATGTTTCATATTTTCAAATGTGAACTCCCTTCTCCTATTTTAAATGTTTAGTAATTTTGTGCTAATTTATTTTGGTAATTGAGGTGAGATTTCGTTTTTGCTTTTGTTCTGATAGCAAATAAACAATTTATTTCATATTTTTTGATCAAACGTTTTACTAATTTCTTAGTGTGAACATTGTCAGTAGTTTAATATACTCGTATTGTTCTTCATAACGTATCGTACTCCACAACGCGGCACAAGTACACTTACACACACACATAATAATAACGATTCCCTTATAAAATAAATAAATAAATGTAAGGCGCGATAACCTCCGAAGAGATATAAGGCCGAGCTTCTCTTCCAATTTGCGTCATGCTCTTGATTTTCTCTACAAATAGGACGGACGGGACCTACATGTTTTATGCCGACTCCGAGAGATTTTCATGGCAGAAATACAGCCTGAGCGCTTGCCAAACACTGCCGAGGGGCGACCCCGCTTAGAAAAAATGTCTTCTAATTGCAAAACCTTATTTCTAAAATATTGATGTTGCTTTGCCCGGGGTGTGAACCCAGGGCATACGGTGTGGTAGGTGGAGCACGCTACCATCACACCACGGTGGCCCCCATTCCCTTATTGATTTGGATAATAATGAAGGCGAGTTACCAAATCCTTATGTTAATCAAAATACGAATGATATTTTTGTGACATCTGTTAAATTGCCCCAATTTTGGACTAATTGCCCTGAAGCATGGTTCACCCATGCTGAAATACACTTTAGTCGAAAGAACATTACTCAGAAAGGGACAAAATACGAATATGTCATAACTGCACTTCCGAAAGATGTAATTATGACAATTCTTGATTTTATTCAAAAACCCCCTGAAAATAACTAATTTTCTTCATTAAAGCAAATTTTAATTGAAAGTCACTCATTAATTGAGAATGCCAAGTTAGATCGAGTGTTATCCGATTCAGAAATGGGAGATCGTAAACCCTCTGAGTTTTATTGGTCTCTAGTGCTACTCTCTGGAAACAATTAGGCAAGGAAATTCTTAAAAATTTTGGATGAGGAAGTTACTAAAAAATTTAAGTGTTATTCTTTCTAGTTCGAATGCGACCGAAATAAGTGAATTAGTTAAATTAGCTGTTAACATTTGGGAAACTTTTAATAGGGTAGACACCTTGTCGTTGGTGTGAGGGCTTAGCCGAACTCCATAGCGCCCGACTATGAGGCTGAGCTGTTTAGGACTGACATCTACGCCGTTTCGCCTCATAGGAGGCCGGCGAGATGTCGGTGACCAAGAACTGCCAACCCCCCTAATCCAGGGTGTTATGCGGACCGTGCCTATTGGACGATTTGCAGCCAGGGGATAAATTCGGCTGTATTCGAACGGAGCCTTCCCGATCGGGCAGGTGGTCGTATGACCAAGATGAACGACTCATTACCTAACTGTAATAAGGACGGTGATAAGAGGAGGACTGAGTCGCAAGCCAAAGACGACAAATACGCATTAAGTGATGCGTCGAACTCGGGGAGCGAGAGTAATGCTGATTAAATGAACTCCGTGTTGGAGAAGCACACAAATGAAAACGGAGTAGAAGAGTGGAGAAAGGTACGGACAGAGGAAGTAAAAGAGCTCTCTCGCAGTACCATGTAGCACTAAGAATTTTACAACGTTTGGAAGCAGTGGTCGACCCAATAGAAGTGGAGATCGAGCGTTTAGAATGTACCCATGAGGCGGTAGTAGTAGGTCGAAGGCAGTTCAAAAGGTTTGCTGCGAGAAACCCTCGGTTCTGCAACCAGTACGAGGAGGAAGAAGGGTCGAATGGCAGATTGAAGAGGCAACGTTCGGCGGAAGGCGACAAGCCTGCTTTCAAGAGGCAGAAGGCACCCAGTCCCAGAGCCGCTAGGCAGGGCAGTCGCATATACGAGACAAGTAGGCATAAAGCTGTAAGACAGATGGGCCCCAATAGCGAGGTAGCAACTGCCTCGAAAGCTGCGAGTTAGAGGGAATTTCCAACTACGGAGGTAGGAGATAAGCCAAAGGGAGATAACGCTAAGGCTCCAGCTTTCTCGGAGGTGCTAAAGGGAGTTACCGCTAAGACGCGCGGTTTGAGCTGGTGGCTAAAGCGCAAATCCCCACAGTACCAAAAGTTAAGGTATGGATACCATGCGTGATGAAGTCGATGGATACACTGCGACTTCTGCAGAATCAGAATCCGAACATACCGACACAGGATTGGAAGGTACTTACTGTATATCGGCCTACGGAGGAAGGTCGGTTCTACATCTTCCAAATAAACAAGCAAGCGGAGGATATATTTTACACGCAGCTTGGCAAAATGTCCTTTGGCACAGGCAAAATTTACATGCGACTCAGGAAAAGAAGTCCCAAGGATAAAAACCCTAACACGCTGGAGGTAGGCGAAGTCGAAAAGGACCTCAAAATCCCGAGAGAAAAAAGACAGGTGGAGGTAACCGACCTCATCACGAAGGTGTTAGAAGAGGACAAACTGCCAAATGGTGCTGTGACTCGCACAGAGGAACACCCGGCACAACAGTTACGGGAGGCTGAAGGGGGCCTCGAATACTCTAAACCAAAAGGGCAAGGGGAGGACGACGACGTCACGACGAAGGTGTTGGAGGGGGACAAACAGGTGCAAAACAGGACATGGTGCTGCGAGTCCTACAGATAAACCTCCAACACAGTAAAGTAGCGTCTAGCGAACTCCTCCTAACCCTTGAGGAGGGTTCGCTTGACGTGGCGCTGATCCAGGAGCCGTGGCTCACATCGGGAGGAAAGGTTTCTGGACTTAGCGGCCGCGGAGTTGGCGTCTACTATGCACAAACGGAAGGACAGGTGCGAGCTGTAGTAATGGTAAGGAAACAGCTGCATTCATATATGCTGCCTAATTATACCACTGACGATCTCGTAGTGGTGGCCATTGAGCATAGGAATAAGCAGGCACTTATCCTGGCATCCTGCTACATGGCCGATGCTGCGGAAGTTCCACCGATGTAGTACAAAAGGCTAGTACAGGACGAAGGGCGCAAAGGGCGGTTGGTCATAGGCGCGGATGCAAATGCGCACCACAATGCGTGGGGAGGAGCAGATACGAGAGGCGAATCTCCATTTTGTTACATCCTGCAAACCAATTTGCAGATAGCCAACAGGGGAAATGTCCCTACATACATTGGTCCAACATCCAGCAATGTTTTGGATATTACACTGAGCTCCGAACGTGATATATCAAGGTATGATTGGATGGTTCTTGATAGACCATCATACTCCGACCATGCGTATATCAGCTTCAGCATCCCCCTAAGAGGGTAGAGAAGGGAGGAACCTTTAGAAACCCTAGGTCAACAAACTGGACTAAATTCCAGAAACAGGTAGAAACGAAACTGAGACAACCCATAGTGGTTGCCAATGTGGAAGAACTAGAGGAGTCTAATGAATTCCTAACAACGACGCTTATGACTGCGTATAACAAAGCTTGCCCTCTAAGAAGATTCAGACGAAAAGCAAAGCCGTGGTGGAGCAATGAGCTGAGTCTTCCAAGAAGATATGTAAAAGAACTGTTTAAACTCGCAAAGACCGGGGAAAGCGAAGCGTTTCGGGACGAGTACAGGGATCTACTGAGGATCTACAAGCGTTAAATTTCCAGAGCGAAGAGAATCTCATGGAAAAGTTTCTGTACGGACATAGAGTGCTCCAGCGAAACAGCACGGTTGAGAAAAGTCCTAGCAAGGGAAATATAGTCCAGGGACTAATAAAGAAAGAGAACGGGGAATGGTCACGTAATAGTGAGGAATCCCTTGAGGAGCTTCTCGATACACATATCCCATCGGGAGATGGTTTAGAAGAGCCAGCAGACAGCACTCACACTTCGATCACGAAGCGACTAGTGCCGGGCTTGGTATCGGTCACCATCTAAACCATCTAAACCATCGAATGGGCAGTGAAGTCGTTTTCTAAGTTTAAATCGCGGGCCCAGATGGTATATTCCCGGCCATGCTACAAGTTTCAAGAATGACGTTCGTGGAATGGCTTAAAATAATATTCGATGGGTGCACAAGGCTGAATAATGTCCCGCACTTTTGGAGAACGGCTCGTGCATGGAAGCATGCACAATGGCGGAGTGCTCCCTATAATGATTACTGAGGAGCTGCAAAGACGAAGAGGAGATAGTAATAGTCAAGCATTTTCTGTGCGATTGTCCTGCGCTTTGGCGCAAGAGGAAGAAATCTCTGGGACCTCCCTTCTTTGACGATGTTTGTGATCTGGCTAAGTTGGAACATAAGAAATTCCTCACATTTGCTGAATCGACCTGTTGGTTTGTGTAGGGGAGAGATCCACGAGAACGGTTTGGACCTAAGTGCACTGCTGCTCGCACCGGTGGCCACTCCAACCTAACCTAACCGACGTCACGAATACATGGGCGCGATGTATTTACAATTTCGGAGCGTTAACCTAACTCCGATATTTCAGCTGAGCTGGCCTATTGCAAAGATGGGTTGTTAGAATTTGCCTTTCTAAAAAAGCACATGGTGATCTGCAATTCTTTGGCTTCCTTATACGTGGCATGATACCACCATAAATTGTCGGAGGATTTACGATTATTAGATCGGGACCGTAAATGCGAGCGAGAGCGTGAATGAGAACGTGAACGATGTGCGCCGTTATCTACAAGTGTACGAACATCACGCGAAAGTGCTGAAATTTCATTTTCATCCGTGCATCCGGTGGTAGACGACCGATCCAAAGATTGAGCAACACTTTATCACTCAGCGAAGTGCGTGCTAGACGCCTAATTTCATTGTAAAGTTCACTTGGTTTTTTGTTTGATAGGAGCATTTTCGAGAGCATTTTTTCCAAATATTTGGCAGCGTCACTTTATTTCGATAAATTAAAAACGATTTCTCTTCTCTTTTATTATAATAAACTAGCGGCCCGGTACGTGCTTCCCTACGTATAAAGTGAAATATTAAATCAAACTCATTTGTTACAAAAAAAAGATATTTTATTATTTGCTAGCTATTTTAAAACTTAATCCAAAACATTTGGATAACAATATTTTTTGTTTTTCCATTTTGAGCATGAATAAACAAACGGCTGGGGGTACCGACTCTGTAACAGGCAACATAAAGTTGGCCATGTGAAAAACATGATTCCTCCAAATTCACACCACAAACGTTAAGTGTTTGCCCTTGGGCTTTGTTGATGGACATCGCAAATGATAAACGCACAGGATATTGTAATCGTATGAATTCAAATGGCATATCAGTTGGAATCATAGGGATACGCGGTATTAAACAAACTTCTCCTTTTGATTTACCAGTTAAGATGGTAGCTTCAATCAAATTTGGCAATAAATTTTTCACTGCCCATCTGGTGCCATTACACAGTTTTGGTGGATTAATATTTCAAACAATGGGGTGGCATACCAGCCGGTTCTAATGAATTTAAAAATTCAATTGAATAATTCATTGCCTCATCTTGATTCATAGCACTGTCAATTGATTTATATGTCGTGACTACACCTGGGAGTTTTGCTTGAATTTGAAAATTAATGGCATTGATATGAATGTTCTCCGGTCCTAAATTGGCGCGTTCTCTCAACTAATCATAATTTCTGTAATTCTGAAGAATATTTGGAAAAACACACAAATTGTTCGGTACAGTGATCAATCCGTTCGTTCTGTCGATTTGTATTTTGCCATCACCAATTTCTAACAATTTTGAAAACTCATGGGCAGCTGGATCATTTTGTAGATGAATACGAATATTAATGTTCAGTGTCAATTTTTGTACATATCTCCAAAGAACTGATGACTTCAAACAGGCATTTATTTCATCAGCAGGAGTTGATTCGAGGAATGACAGGCAATGTTTGTCGAAAATCCCCTGACAGTAATATCAAAGCACCACCAAAAAACTGTTGATTACCACGTAAATCTTGCATTGTTCGATTAAATGCTTCTAGTAATTTTTTATTCGCCATTGTACACTCATCCCATAAAATAATTGACGTTAATCGCAGAACTTTTGCCATAGCAGAATTTCTTGGAATATTGCAAGTTGGAGTTTCAATCACCTGTACATTCAATGGCAATTTTAATGCATAGTGTGCTGTCCGACCACCTTCTAATAATGTAGCAGCAATTCCCGAAGATGCAAGTGCCAATGCAATTTTCTATTCCGATCGAATAGTCGCTAAAATCAGTGATATAACGAACGTTTTGCCTGTACCACTAGGTGCATCCAAGAAATATAATCCACCTGCATTATTGGAAATGGCTTGCATGATTGTGTCATATACATGTTTTTGCTTAATATTCATTTTGGTTATATTCGATTGTACAAATAAACGCAAATCATTAGAATTGAATTCCTGCTCACGTTGCAATTCACGATCAAACAGCTCATGCATCTCACGATTTGGTGCGATCATACCCAATTGTACTAATGTTTTATTTTCAATCGTTAGACACATATCTTCAATTATTATCAAAGCTTCGTTGAACATTTCCAAAGTTATCAACAAATCAGGATTTCTTGCATGATGACGCATACGAATTAAAATATCTTCTGCAATATAATGTTTATATTTGTTCCATAATTCAAGTGGATATCATGGAATACATGGTAATAATATAATGGCAAATAGCATTCGTATTTGTTGAGGATGAGCCGAAATAGATGCATCATGAAGTGTTGAATCCCAATGGCATCATCCTCCAACAAATGCAAAAGTTGGCATGCTTCACGGTATGTTTGACACAAATGACCGTTGACTGTTCTCAATTCTTGGAATGATTTGGGCCATTCACGTTAACTAATAACAATCTCAAATAAAAACACTCAACATTGTTTGGATGTACATTGTTTGGAAAATGCCAGGATGCCCATGAACTGATGTTCCTTGTTTACGTCTTTGAAATTTTTTCGAAGACACATTCCAGGTGTAATACTGAGGCACTTCAGAATATAACAAAGTTATCGCAAATGTATCAGTTTCGCATAATTTGAAAAAAGCTGTTAACGTAGTTGCTGGTGGTTGTGCTGCTCTTTCCAATACATTTGCTACATTAAGATAAGCACGTTGGCCATTCTCAAGATGTACAGCCAAGTGAACAACCGCAGGATGCCTTTCGTGCATTTGAAACGACATAATCCTCCAGACAGCTTTATTGCTACTAATATAGCGACCCATTTGATACTGAGTAATTTCATCATTCGTATTATCACCAGCAACACCGAAAATTGCCATATCGCTCCCTTTATTTACATACTTGCAAATATATTTAAGGGATTTGACAGAATTACAACATTCTCCATTTATATGAGCATTGAATATTTTCGATAATAATGGACAGTACGGAACCACCCAACGATTATCAACTTCAACTTCCTGGTTATGCATTCTAATGGTTGCCATTTTGCCATTATCATTAGGTGATCTACGTCGATACAACGCATATCCGTCATTGCCGTTTATTGTGTCTGAAGTAAATTGCCATGGGTATCGTTTCGAACACTTTAAATCAAACATACATGGTGAATTCACATTTAGTTCACCGCACGGTCCATGTATCATGTTTTTAACGACAACTTGAAATAACTCAGGATCAGCAGTGTGATCAGGAATTTCAGCTGATATAAGGTTATCGATTTGATCCGGAGTTATTTTATGCACCAGCGAAATTAGTATATGTGCGAGCGGCAATCGCCTTTTCTGCCATTCGATGGAGTACATATGGCAACGCACCTCCCCAAATACATATAATTTCATAATTACATCCATAAGTGCTTAACATTTTTGCCGAAAAACACGCGCAGTAATGTCATGACGGTCGGCTGTCGACTGTCCTGCAAATAAATTGTTTTTAATGTCATCCCACTGCGGATTACATGTAAATGTAATGAACAGATCCGGTCGATCGTATTTTCGTACATAACACATTGCGTCTTGTGCATATTCGTTCATATTCCGTGGGCTACCAATATACGAAGATGGCAATATAGTTAAACGTCCGATGTCATTAATATTAGCATCATTCGCTATCGCATCTTGCAAATGAATGTATTGTTCAGATCTTAATTTTGCTTGGTTGAAACGAATAAAATTAAGACGTTCTGTTTCTATTTTGGCATACATATCAGCGATGTATTGATGATATAGTTTACCACATCTCAAGATATAATTTTGTTCTTGTGGACGAACCATCAATCGATACGAATAAAAATTCATGGCACTAACTTTTTTCTGTACATGTAGACCTGAAAATAAGTGCAAAATGTGACTTAAGAAATTTATACAAATGATGTAATGTCAACACACTGAAAATATTATTTACCTGGTATATTGATATGGTAGCCATCGTCACCTTTCCAATGCAATATTGGGTATTGTAATGCGTCGTAACTATGATGAAGTTTCGAAACACGTTGCAATTGCTCATTTCTGTGATGAAGTGATTATCAGATGTCATACGATCGAGAGAAATTTTGAACAATTGAACTAATGCGTTATGCTGATGGAAAAATATTTGTAGCTCGCAAATAATTTCTCGCCTTGTATTCATCACCAATAAAATAAATTTGCAAAAATTTATAATCAGCGTCGGGGTATGGCAATAACGAACCAGCTTGATGATAAATTTGGCCCTGAATCTGCAACATGTATGCAATTTTAGGTATATGTTGCATAATAATTTTTAAAACTATAGAATACTTTTATGATTCAGATTGATTGGGACAATCCTGTTTAAGTATTTACCTTAAACGTCGGCATAAAATGTTAGTAGCACCAAAAGAATTCATTTGAAATGCCGAATTGTATTGTTGAATATGGCCCAAAAAGGCTTCGAATTTTCAGAAGTCCCAAAAATGAATGAAGACAATGGTTCGGGTGGAGTTTCTAATGCTGGCATTCTCACTTTGCCATTAGCACAACACATGCCGGGCGTTTCACCTGGAAATTTAGCCGCATCACAATGTGGACATATTGCGTCCATTATTCCAATATATCCGTACATCTGACTGTTGTAATTAAAAGCAGCACGCATAACTTTAGGTACAACATATCTATTTCGTGCATTACGTTCACGCTGCGATGCATTAGCTTGTGATCGTTCATCTGGAAGTGGGATGAATCTGACCAAACAAATGGGTTTTTGGTGCGTTTTTCAAAATAATTTCACCATACATTGAGCGATTTGCAGCGCTTTTAGGTAAAAAGATTATATTGTTATGTGATTGAATATACCATTTTAACTGATTGTAGTACATAAGAATGCAATCTCTTACCCTTAAAGCGAGTTCCCAATAGGTCTATATCTCGAGTCCTTAGTTACCCAGCGAAAAGAAAATCCCTCTTTTCATTAGCATTTATCAACAACTTACAATGGATACTCATGTGGTTCAAACACATCCTAGGGTTATCCGGGTCCACGTTTTGGTCTATATCTCGAGACCTTAGTAACGGAGGGGCATGAAAAATAATCTATATTATAGCAACCATCAACAGCTCCAATTTGCTACCCATATTGTACAAACACATCCTAGGGTTACCCGGGTCCACGTTTTGGCCTATATCTTGAGACCCTGTTATTCGATTCTTAAAATTTCAAAACGCTAACCATCTACTGAATAGTCAGAACAAAGCCTAAAAATTTGGTTTGGATAGGTGAGCTCGTTCTTGAGTTATAAAATCATAACGAAAAATGGCATTCATTATTATATATATATTGCAAATTAGTCAGTGAATTACAAAAACAATGTAATTGTATGTTTATTTGTGTTGAGCCGTCACCACCTTGTATTAATCCTAACAGAAAAGAACAAATGTAATTTCCATCGTTCTGAGCTGGCAACACTGTTCACCTTTATGTATGTTCGTTTCGACAGAAATTTTTGGCAATGTTTGTTTTGATATTTTATAAGTAAATTAGTGAAATTTAACACTATTGCTTCCTACGCCGCACGGTGGGGTATTTGATCAATCTACTGGCCGAAATTAAAACAGCAGTTATTTCTGTTCAAAAAGTGATTGCCTCACTTCATTGTTATGAAAGGAAATAATTGACAATAAATTCACGGTGTTCCGCGCAGAATTACAATGGATCGGGCCCCCTGTTTCCGATGGACCCGGGGTAATTTTTTGGCATTACATGAGATATGTAAATATGGGTATCAAACGAAAGGTATTTTACTCCATACTTCTATTGAAATTTTTAAGTAGGGTTGCCACTTCACCTTCTTTTTTATATTTCCTTGTATATGCACTACCATCTAAGAAAAAGGTTAACCGATTTGAATCAAATTTGGTACATCGATGATGGTACTGATGATGTTCTCACAAGGTTGCCACCTTTTTTAAGTAAAAAAAAAATTACATGAGATACGCCAATAAGGTATCAAAGGAAATATATTTGACTCCAGCTACGATCCCGAAAAAAAGAAAAAGAAATAATTGACGGTAAATTCATGGTTCAATTATTCATCATTATTATCAATATCAATAGCAATGTCGTCGTCGTCATCTATTCAACATCTATAAAAAAAAATGTTCAGAAGAAAAATGGCATTGATGTTTTCTTTATTCGGGGCCTCCTTCCGGTCAAAAAAGGATCCGAAGTTAAAAACAATCTGTTCATTACATCGAAGTTGCAAGAAGTTCTTGAATGTTTTCTTGCAAAACCATTACGATAAAGGCGAAAGTGTTTTTTCCTTGCTTCATTGGCTTCTTCTGATACTTGGCCGACAGGCAATAAATAATTTTCGAAAACAAGTGGGCCATGAATTACAATTTTGTTTACGATTGGAGACATCGGGTATCAAGGATTAAGGCTAACATACAGCCGACATTCTAACAAAATTAATCACCACTCAAAAAAGCTCGTGTATGCGCAGCCGTTTTTGTTATTAAACTTTGAAACAAACAGAAGCTTATGAATTGCCAAAAAGTTACTGACATGATACGCCATGAAAAAAAGAACGTGTTGTACCAAAAAGCGCAGACACAAACCTATGGTGGCCATAGTGTATAACATATAGCTGAATCGGTTGTTGTTGTTGTTGTTGTTGTATCGATAAGGTTTCTCCCCGAAGGCTTTGGGGAGTGTTATCGATGTAATGGTCCTTTGCCGGATACAGATCGGGTACGCTCGGGTACCACAGCACAATTAAGGTGCTAGCCCGACCATCTCAGAAACGATTTATGGGGCCACATTAAACCTTCAGTCCAATCCCTCCCTCCCCACCCCCAAGTTCCATGAGGAGCTTGGGGTCGCCAGAGCCTCGTCTGTTAGTGGATAGGTGAGGTTGACAATTGGGTTTGGAGAAGCTATATATTGCGCTGGCAACCTGAAGGGT